>NC_072790.1:80721551-81928379 GCF_028583425.1 Eublepharis macularius
AATACTGTCTATATTTGTAATCAGTATTTCAATACAACTAATGTATATATTTTAAAATTTCATAAACATACTAAACAATACAATTTTACTAAGTAAACTCTGTGAAATGTATTTCATGTTTTTAAAGTGGTAAAATATAATTGTGATTGATGCACATTGCTTTTTTTTATTTTTCACAAAATTTCCTTTTGCTTTTTAAAAAAATCAAAAAGCAGGAAATTTTCTACAAGTATAGACCTGCCCAAAGAAGCTAGATTATGAGATGAAGTATAATTTATTTATGAAATAAAACAACTCTTTCTTGAAAAATCTTGAAGTCCCACACGGCAAGGTGTTTAGAAAGCATTTCTAAATTATTGGTGCTGTAGAATTATCATACTACAGCACCAACTCTCTATATTCAGTTTGTTCTTTTTGATTTTTTTTAAAGCCTGCTGTATCTAGAAATATATATGCTCACATTTACCCAAGACATCTAAAATGGAAAGCCATTAATCTGAGGAAATGTAGGCCAAACAAAATATTCACAAAGTAAATATTCACATTTACTGAAATCAGTAATCCTCCTCAGGGCCAGATCTAGGGTTGCCAGCGCCCGGGGCAACCCTAGTCTGACCCCATTGCGTGTGCGCACAGTGCGCTCCCGGTGCTGCGTGATAACATCACTCCGATGACGTCATCACACACAGCGGAGCGGCGGAGGCAGCATGTGGGGCTGGGAAGCCGCCCGCGCCTTTCGCCTCCACGCAGGCGAATGGCGCGGGCGGCCTCGCAGCCCCCCATGCTGCCTTTTGCCTGCCCCGCAGGACAGGAGGCAGCCGGCTTGCTGCGCTGCCTTTTGCCTGCCCTGCAGGACAGGGGCGAATGGCACGGGCAGCCGCACTGCCTTTTGCCTGCCCTGCAGGACAGGGGGCGCGCAGCAAGCCAGCCGCCCCCTGTCCCGCGGGGCAGGCGAAAAGCAGCACGGGGGGCTGCGAGGCTACCTGCGCTGCCAACTGCACGCTCCAGCAGCTGGCAGCTGCTCCCGGCGCCCCCTCCCTGGCAGACTACCCCCCCTGCCCCCCTCGATCCAGCCCTGATCCTCCTAATTGTTACATTTATTTTTTTCCTAGTTGTTTCTGAAAATTGTACTTAAAATTAGAAATTCAAGCTTTAAATTACTGTGATTCACAGTTCCTTTCATTAAGGAGGAATCAGGTATAAAAAAGCAGCATGTAAACATTACAAAAGTATTTGCTTACATTTTCCTTAGAGAACTTGTTTAAGTTTTCCTTAGCATGTCCAGAGTGTGCAGAAGCCTGCGTAAAATGGCGGCCGCTGGAGCGCTTACGCCACTGCTGGCACCAGGCAACCCCCAGCCCCCTTTCACTCAGCTCAGGCAGGGAGGAGGCGATGTCGCGTGTGTTTTCTTTTAGGCACCAGTCCCAAACATTTCTGTACACCCAGGCTTTTAATTAAAAGATTGATTTAACACATTATTTTAGCCTGGAAACTTGTTTCAAGCTGCCCGTGGTCTGTTTTTTTGATGTATATTTTTAGGCTGGGCTTTTACAATTCTGGGTTTTAATACCTTTTAATGTTATGTTTTATTTTATAAACTTCAGGCAGGTTCTTAGAGAGCCAACATAAAAATGTTGTAAATACATTAAATGTAGCACCCATATACTGGATCATTTACAATAAAAACAATGATATTTAGAGAATGGGGATGCACTGTGTGTGCTGTTTGAAGGATGTTTTTAACATAATGTAACTGCTACCATTGTCTTTTATGCCTATTATTGTGTTGTGCTCCACTCTAAGCCCACGTGCAGGGAAAGCAGACTAGAAATCAATGATGATGATGATAGTTTAAAACTGGTGTAATTGGATTTTTAAAGGGGAGGTGAAGTTAAAATGCAGTAACAGAAATCAGCAATAGATCCATAAACGTAGGTGAAACTTAGAAGATGAAAGGGCAAAGGTGAATAACTGGATAAAGCCTTCCCTACGAGGGAGCCACTACAGCAAATGCTTGATCATGTGTCAAACTAACAGCAAGTACTTGAACACCAAGATTCCAAGAACATGCCTTGAGTGTAATCAAAGTATGTGCCCACCATTCACAGTCTTAGCAGGGCAATCAAGCCCAAATTTGTTGCTCACCAAGCAATCAATATGACTACAGATGCAGTATGATCATGGTTGCTTACAACCAGGACTCAGCTTGGTGATTTATTCCAAATTGCAAGATACTAAAAAGCACTGAAGGAGACGTTAAGCCATCAAGGCTTATCGCCACCAGAGAATGAATTACTTCACTAACATCAGCCTGGACAAAACACAAGGTCTGTTTACAGTACTCTGCAGGCTGAGCATGGCTGAAGACATACTGAAGATACAGGAACATTTACAGCTATTTTGATAAATATAACGTATAATAAGATTTAAAAGCATAATCAAAACCAGGAGCGCAATTACTACTTTGTATACGACATCGCTGTTTTGTCCACGGTATGAAGCCATGACCAGTCTAACAGACTAAATTTTATCATGGCATCAGCTACTGGCAAAGTGACAGGAGTTGCTCTGGACAATATTACAGGAGTTTAGGAGCACATATGCAAATTTAATTCAAAAGCAGAAACCTCTTGCACTACAACATAAGCAAGGCATTTAAGATCTGGCTTAACTGTAATGGTTGCTACATGTATATTGTTTAATTTCATTTTAAATAACATTTAAAACTTTTTGGCTTATCCTTGGAGTTCTAAAATTAAGCAATAGTTTCACCTATTCTAAATTGTTCTAATGAATTGTTTTTGTAATGAGTTTACCTACATTATTGCTATATTTTAAAACACTGAGTAATCTACTTATAGTTTACCTCTGAAACACAAAAAACAGAATTCATTATTTTATGCAGCATAAAATCAACTGAGTTGACACATGCACATTAAAAAGGACAGCAAACTTCCTTCCTCTATTCTCTGCAAAGAGCTCGTTTTTATAAGTGTTGTAGTTTTGCACCAGTTACACTTATGTGAAGACCAATGCACCAGTAAAAATTTAAAATTTCCAGAAATTTTGAAGCCATGAAAACAAACTCTGGCATTTTTTTTCTAGCAAACGTTAATCCCAAACTTTTTACTGATAAAGATTATTTTACTAATATAAACATGTATTATGTGGCATATTTATGGAATTTAAAACTGGTCTTCATTTTCTATAGGAAAATTGCAAATACACCAAATAATCCAGAAGTATTGAAAACTGCTGCACTCTTGTGCTACTACAGTACATACTACCAACACTGTAAACATTGAATTCTTTTCATAGAACACATTCTAGCATGTCATTGCTAAAATTTAAACAATATTCTTGAAAACATTCTATATATCTCTACAGCATATATGGAAATTGCATTTACGCTAGATAGTATTATATAAAAATTTTCACAATACACATCTTGAATATCATGTCATTCATTCCAGAAGTGTTTTCACTAATTTTCCAATTGGAAAATCGTACTTTTTCATGCTGTACATTTTGTGTGAAAGGTTCTGCATTATGAAGCCTTTTACTCATTCTAATGGAGAAAAATAGCAGTTTGGGGGAAAACTGAAAAGAGTACCCAGAAAAAGGTAAAACTTCTATGTTTCCACAGGCCTTCACAACTCTAATGACCAAGAAAATAATTTCTTCTGGAACCAGGAGTGCAGGTTCACAAAAAATATGACCACTCCCAATATGGGGAGCAGGAGCACACAACAGAAACATGAATGAGAGCTGCTTCTGACTGTGGCTCCTTTTGCACACAGCAAACATTAAATACGCATAAACTTGGACCTAAGTGAGACATTACTCATAGGCTGTAATCTTATGTGTGAATATTAGAGATGACTATTTATTCTATTACAAAAATGCAGAAAAAGTTAAAAATGGAAGCCAAAACTTACAGCCAATAATTACCACCGCTTGTAAAAAACTGACAAGCAAGCATATAACTGCAATGTAGGTGTTCTAAAGTAACTGATACATTCTTAATAACCACTACCATAGACAATATAACCAATTCAAATGCAACAAACAGGTCAGTGAAATGATAAAATACCAAAATTGCCACTTCATAACAATGAATGTGACAGAGAAGACATTGATGCATGAGCTAGGTTTCCATAACCAAAGTTTATGTTATAGCAACCTAATGCCATATGAACTGCATGTCTCTACTGTTCTTAGCAGGATTAGCCTTCACCTGCTCTACACCTCAGGAGAAAGCAGCAACTGCGCCCCCCCCCCCCACGAGTATCCACTCTATCTGGAACATTGCAATTCTCTGTACTCTTCAAACACACACAAGCCCCAGAAAGTATGCATAAGCAAAACTGACATCTGTAAACATTGAGTTACAAAGCAGAGATATACACAATATATTTTTTTATTTTCAACAAATCTTAGTTTACTATTTTATTTGTATTAAATATGCAGAAGTGGAGAACCGCAAGGAATTGCTGGGGTCACTTAATTCACCTATGTATCCTGTTTCCCTGCACACGATTTCCCTCCTCTCTTCCCCATGGCAGCCCCCCAATCCTTTCCACTTTTCTCTACTTCCTTATCACTCCGCAACCAACTGTTCTTTTATCTGCCACACCCCAATCTTCAGATTTATTATCTATTGAGTTCATTTATATCCTGACTTTTGCCCATGGGGACCATTTTCCTCTCCGTTCTCCTTGTGAGGTATATACGAAAGACAAGTCCATGGTCAGTCAGCAAACATCCATAGAAGAATGGGGAACTGAATCCAAGTCTCACATATCCTGACACTAACCGCTATACTATACTGGCTGTCAGCTTTTCGCTCCTTCCCTCCCCCAGCATCCTCTCCCTAGGAAAAGTCTGGCCAAGTTGCCAGAGCCATACATTAGCAAGTCACTCAGGTGAGCTGTGCAGTGGCCACTGCTGGGTGCAGCTCAGTTGCACAAGTTGTATGGAGGCTGCCACTGAGCCCGGGGGAATTGTGTGGCTTCAACTTATAGCATCAAACCTGGGTGAGTTGTGCATACTGAATGGTACTCCAGTGGTTGCTGCTGGGCCTGGCCCCAATCAGCTCCCCCATCCAGGGCAGAATGGAGGTGTTAGAATAGACCCTCCCCCTACTTTAGTGAAAGAAACCAAGACAAATCATGGCAATATTGTCAGTGGCTACAAAGCAACTCCCATAATAGCCACAGATTTCACAGGACATTTCTTAAAGGTACAGGTGCTATTTCTATCATTTGGGGGTTAAGCCCCAAAATATTTTTAATTTTTTTTCCCTGCAAACCAGGGACATTTAAGGTTTGCAGAAAGATCTGTATTAGAGATGAGCATGAACCGGAAAAAAACGAACCACGCGGTTTGTGGTTCGTTGCATTTCACAAGCCCTGGTTCACAAACTGGTTCCTTTGGTTCATGAAAACGTCACACCCAGGTCAGCAAATTGTCACTTCCGGGCCAGCAGAAGGTCTGCAGGAAGTCCATCCCCTGTTGCCTAGGAAATCGATTGATCGGTGCCAGGCTGTCTGAGTGAAGAACCAAAAAACGAACCAAACAAACCAGCCTAAAGGTCGTGGTGGTTCATCAGAGCCCATTTCTGATGAACCACCACGACCTTTAGGCTGGTTTCGCGAATCATGAAATGGCCTGGTTTGTCACAAACTTTGGCTCATATTTCGGTTAGTGCCCATCTCTAATCTGTATTGTCTGCTCATCACTCCAGTCTTGAGATTTAAATACCCATAGATGGGACCATGCTGAGAATTAGATACTTCACATTTCTCCCCAAAGAGGAATCCTGTACTCCGTGATACCTTCACAACAGCCTTTTGAGGTAGATAAAGCTGGTAAGAGTTACTGGCCCAAGGCCACCTAGTGAGCTTCCATCCTAACCCAACACTCTAACGACTGTAGAGGTAGAGTATGTATATGTATGTATTAGAAAATTCATCATAAGAAAAAGACTACATTTCTAACCCACAATACACATATTGGCTCAAATGCATCCAAATATGAGACTTCAGAACTTACATTTGATTTTTTGCAGCTTGCCTCTGTGCTTTTCGTTCTTTTCTTTTTTGATCTGGTGGCTTTGCAAAAACAATTTCAATATTTTCTCCTTCTAAATCTTTGCCATTCATTCCTTCCATTGCCTGAAGCACAGTTTAGAAAAAATATATTTCTAATGAATTCCTACAGAAATTTTTATTCAATGTGCAAAATAAGAAAAACACAGGCAACAGGAACAGTAAGACTAGGACAGATGAGAATTAATTAGAAGTATACAGGTCATATAAACTCCACTTCCTATCCACAAGAAGCCCTAAGAGATAATTTTAGCTTCTGAAGTGTAGATTTTAAATTAGCCACCATAAGTACTGGTGGCAAGGCCACAGTAGATTTTATGCTATAAAGTGAACACATGAAATAAAAGCACCTCTCAGTATACCATCTCATCTCTAGCAACTATAAAAATGTATACACTATTACAAGTCTATGTAGAGGAAAGTTGGATTAAATTTGTACGCAACACAGGATAACATTTGGAACCTTCAGACCTTATGTCAAGGGTATAACTTTTTAGTTTTTAATACTAAGTGGAATCTCATGTTAGGAACAAGGAAATTATGCTAGAGGTAATAACATTTCATCCTGTAACCTCTTTGTGGAATGTTTTTGCAGCAAAAGTAGTTGATTGTGTCTAGGATCATGAATATTGTAACACAGAGGGCTGATGATTCTACAAGGTTCCTCTTACTTGAGCATGTGGCACAAAATGAATCATCTGGATTTACTGTCCTAACAAAACATTTGTTGCTTTTGTTCACTGTTGCTGTGTATCAATCCAGAATATCTTAAGCTGGACAGAGACTGTAAATTTTTCAGGGAATGATGCATGACCAAAACAGCTTTAGAAGCAGACTTTATAAATGAAATGAGATAAAAATACGAAAGCTACCAAATGACCTAAAAAAAAAATTAGTAATAAGTTCCAAGCTTCACAGAACATAAACAGCAAATTCCTATCATTTAGAAAACGTAACTAGATACAGCTCAAAATAATTTGATTATTCACTGCTAACTCCTTTGGTCTCCCCAAACCTACCTTTACAGCACCATCGCGTTCATCAAAATGGATGAAAGCATAATCTTTTAGTTTCTTCACTCGCTCGAGTTTTCCAAATTGACTAAATGCCTTTTCTAGAATTTCCTCTGTCACTGAATTTGCAAGGTTCCGTACAAACAACACTTTCACCTAAGAACAAGGCATCAAGAATTAATTTGGAGAACAATTTTGCTTCCTTCTTTGCAACAGTATATTTGACTAGAATGGTAAAGCTGTGAGACATACTAGTTTACAATTTTGGTTTGAAATTCTGGCTCTCATCTTGAAATCCCAGTTGTAAAAAAGTTCAACTAAACTTTTTCATAAAAGCATCATCAAAAATGCAGCTTGAATAAATCAATCAATTTTTTAACAAAACTATTACTCTTCATAATTATTCTACAACTATGTCAAATACTGCAGAAAAGGCACAGTTCATTGATAGGTACTTATACTTAGAAGAGTCATAATTTCTGCAGAACTTGCCATTTGAAACAGAATGCGTTACAAAGCAGTATCCATTCTACAATCAAATAGAAGCTGAAGTGTCATTTTAACACAATGCCAAAAATTAAGCCAATTTTTTTATTTCTCTACTTATCTTACCTTTGCCATAACCTCTGGATCTGGATCTTCTATAGGATCAGCCCATTCTACTGTAACGACATTTCCCCAAACTTTCACTTTTCCACTCATTAATCTACGCCTGGCTTGAGCTGCTGTTTTGTGATCTTCATATTCAAGAAAACAAAAACCTCGATTCTTTTTCTTGTCATCAGGCTGATGATACAGTATTACATCTGTAAGACCTTCTGAAATTGAAACCAGCCAGATTATGTTTAGTTGACCCATCACACATTTTCACACATGAACAGACTAGGAAGACAAAGGAATTTTGGAAGCATAGGGATTACAAGCAGCCAGGAGAACAAAGGCACCTAAGTGCCATGTTTAAAGCACTGGTGTGGTGTGGTGCAGTTATTCGAGTTTCAAACTAAGACCTGAGATGATCACGTTTGAATCTGCCACTCAGCTATGAAAGTCTTTGGTGACCTTGGGCCTGTCACAATCTCTCAGCCTAACCTAGCCTCTCAAGTTTGCTGATGTGAGGATTAAGTGGAGAGAGGGGGACCAATTTGAACAGCTGCTTTGGGTCCCTGATCAGGGAGAAAAGCAGGATATAAATATTTTTTAATGAAAAGTAGCACTTCCATCTCTATTGCATTCCACAAATTCAGTACTATTCATGATCTCAGTTGACAATATCATCATCATTCAACATCAGCCGAAAGATGGTGAAAAAAAATTCCTCACTGATCATTTGAGAGTATATTTTTCATTTTATAGATACCCACCAAAAATATCAAGTAGCTTACCTGTTACTTTGCCAAATTCTTCAACTATCTGTTCCTTGGTTTTACTCTTAGGAATAGAGCCAACGAAAAGCCTATTATTGGCTACGGAGATGCATACACCAATGTGTTTTCCAGAACGAATTTCATGATTGTTATACTAGAAGAAAGTTATATATGGTAGGTTATCCAAAGCCTTTACTCCTTCCTTCATTTTGCTTGCTAAATTCAGGTTTTTAATGTATTATGAAAGTGTCAATATATATTAACAATTATGGCTCATTTGCTTAAGGCATCTGGAGATTTCCATAGCAGACATTTTCAGCATTGTAACAGTTCTCTCTGTCTGCCACTATATTTTCAATCACATGGCTATGCACATAGCCCTAAAAAGGGGTGATTCAACAAGTGGTCTTTGGGTTCCATCCTGCTCTAAGATTAAAACCAATCTGAAACAACGAATCTATAATCCACCTACCCTACAAAATGAATAACCAAGTACAGACAAGTAAAGCCTCTCTCGTTCAGCACATACTAGTTTTATTACATGGTGTCCATCCTACCCAGAAATAAAAAACTTGACATTTCTAGCAAAAAAACTTTCAAATACATAACTACGTGATATATTCCTCTGAAATACTCATACTTAGTTTGAAATTCCCAAAACAGTTTATAAGAAGCTACAAATCTCTCTAGTTATTTCAAGCTAGGAACTTCTCCTATTGAAGCCAATCCTAGACTGTTCATATATGACATTACTTCCCATTTGGAATATTCATCACAAGTTGACATAAAGAATTCTTAGCACTTTGCAAAACATTAGAATTCTGACAATGGGAAAAGGTAGTTCCAGTGTACTGCTCCAAAGTTGTAAACATGCATGATGGCCAGGGAGCAACAGCCAAAAGAAAACTAAAAAAAACTGCACTACTAATATGCTTCTTAAAGTGTTCAAGACTAAACTAAGAATTTCATCAATTACCAATCACTTTAAGTTGGCAACACAACCATAGAGTCTGTGATGGGCCCAAGATTTTTCCATTCCTCATCTCTGATAAAGGGAGGTTTAACTCTCAAAAGATCATACCCTGGAAATCTAGTTGGTCTAAATGCTGCTGGATCCAAATCTTGACCACCACAGAAATCAATTATCATATTGTAGGGATGGGGAGATCAGTAAAGCTTCACCAGAAAATGGTGAAATCCAACCAATGTATTTATTGTGTACTTCCTGGAATTATTTTCTATTTAACTGACAGTAATCTAGAACGTTAAGTTTATTTACAACAGCTTTCAACATCTACACTTTCAAAAATTACACAAGAATTTGTTTCAACCTATTACCACCCTTTTCTTCTTTAAGTGACATTTTGTGCCCAAACCCACTCAGGAAAACATCACTATTCCAACATCTAATCCACTAAAGAAAGTAAGCTGGACAGGATCAACTGGAATGTGTGTAGCTTTGAATGAATCTTATAGAATCGTTACAACATCAGTTACTTTGCCATCGTAGGGCTAGAATACCTCCCTCCAATACTGTCCCTTTAAGCATCTGCACTGCAGAGAAACCAGAAATACCAACCACAACTACCATGAAATCAAAAGATAATGTCATAATTTGAGGCCTCTTCTCCATGGTGAAGTTAAGGCAGTTGAACAGAAGTGTCTGGGTTTTTATTATTTCTGCACTAGAAAAATGTCCCAATTCTGCTTCAAGCTTTGAGGACTCGTCAGTTTCCTCAGTCCATGGGCTGAGGACTCCTCCATTTTCTCAGGGGATGTGCTGAGGACTGGTCAGCTGAGCAAACTTACCGGGGGCGGGGCGGGGGGGCTTGTCTCTTTTAATGACACCAACTTTGCAACATTACCATACAATCTTTTTTAAAAATTCAGGGAAAAAACTGGATTGGTTGCTGTTCAACCAATCAGGATGTAGGGGGATAAAGGGGTGGGTGAAAGGCAGGGCCAGGCCTCACACCAAAGAAAGCATTCTGCATTTCCAAAAAATTCCCAGCTTGACTTTGCTGGGGGAAAAATTGGAGTATGTGTGCAAGGAGAAAAGCTGCAGAAAAGCTGGGGAAAGAATGATTATGTGGCAAAAAAGTCTGGGAAGCTGTTTGAAGACTGAATTGGGGTATTTTGACCATGTGTACAGATGTCTGGAGAGTAATTGATGTAATGTGGGGCCAGAACCAATGCAAAAGCCCTGTGCGGAAAAGGCTTAAGTACAGATGATTCCACTCTGAATGAAATTCTGCTAACTTACCAATTTAACAGCTTCCTGAGCTGCCTCCTTGTTACAAAAAGTGACAAAAGCATATCCTCTATTTAGACCTGTCAGCGGGTCCATCATTAAGCGCAGATCCCAAATAGGTCCAGCTTTCTCAAATAATGGGACGAGCTCATCTTCAAATAAGTCTCTTGGAATCTTACCCACAAATATCTATAACAAAAAACATTTTTTTTTAAAAAAACACCATACATAGATGAATAGTTTTTCACACCTCAGGTTGCCAAGTGCCTGGAGGAAAAATGTCCTGCTCCCCAAAATAGAGAAATGTTTCTTATTAGGTGGTTATTTACCTCCATGCCATCAAAAGTTTAAGCTGCCCATTCCCACACATCCAGCCTCTATTAAAGGAACTGGATATTTTTCTCTAGGCTTGTCAGCAACCCTATCCACTCCCAAATATTAACTTGCTTACCTCAGTGCCAACAGATGGCTGTTGTCCTGAATAGACGGACTCTGGAGGAGGACCACCATACTTTCTCTGTCCAGTAGTCACATCAAGTGTGTAACCCGTTCTCTCCAAAAGTGCCTTCAGATTTAAATTTGAAACTTTAAATCATGTATAATCAATTGTCTAACTACATTCCATACTTGACTGGGACCACCCAAAACCAACAAAGAAGCCAATTCTACATATCTTGGCACCAGCAGTTAAGCATACAGAAAGGCTTTAAGGAATGCAGTATCAGCACAATATGATTCCAAGCATAGGCACAGAACAGGTACAAATAGCATACATGATTTCATACTACTTCAACACAACCTTATTGTTTGTACTAGGCTCCTAAAGAAATGTCAATGGACAAACAGCAATGCAGGACTGATCTAACTGACTTATTTTGCCGACAGTGCTACTACAAATTTTCCAAAATGAATTACTCCTCTGCCAATTACAGCTGCATGGAATAGCATTAAGGAGAAAGGAATACGTATATAGTTTCTGATAAGACATACCTTTATTTTTGCCTCATCTGGTCCTTTGCTAGAATCTGCCACTTTGGTCCCTTGTTTTTCTCGCTGTCTATATGTCTTCATGACACCGCATAAAAAGGCACTTTTGTTCTTTAAAAAAAATTATCAGCTGTTATTATATGGACAGATGTAAAGCAGCACAAATAAAATTAACATCAGATCCTTACTTCTATAAGTTATGCACATGGGCTAACACAAGCTACTACCATCAAAAAAGCTTCCACTATAGTACTTTACCTGAACATGAGATAGATCACTGTCTTTAAATTGCTGAAGCACTGCCAATGCACCTTCTTCATTAAATTCCTTTAAAGCTTCAATAGCTCTTTCATCTAAATCACTGTGAGCAACTAATCCTAGAAAAAGAAATACTTTATTGTAGCATTTTCCAATTAGCCAGTTTTTCATAATTCAGAAAGTTTAGAAGCAGCCACTGAACTAAGTTGGGGTCTTTCTTTACTAAATAAAAATGCATTAGTCAATCAACTGTATTAGTCTTCAAATACACTATGACTCTTACGTGTACAGATAACTACATAGATATCTATAAATCACAAAATAAAGAAGCACTTAAGAATTGGCCTAAAACACTCAACAAATCTATTACCCTCCAAACAGAGCTTCAGAATATGACCGCACATACAATAGCCTTTGCACCCTCAAATCTAAACATTCAAAGTTGTCACCCAAAAAGATACACACTATGAATGTCTCATTGAACTACCCAGCTTCAAATACACACAACTCTAATCCACTAAGAATTGTTCCTAGAGGCTGACTTCCAAGAGTTTTCCCTTACCACCACCCAATCTTGACTATCGTAAGCATTACACAGTAGTTGTCCATCCAAGCACTTACTAAGAAAACTGCAGTCCCCATACTTTTTTGGGAAACCACAAAAAGTTGCTATTTTAGCCCAAAGCAAGGAACGTCCAATAGAAAAATTGAAAATGTGACTTTGCAAGTTTTACATCTTACCTGCAACGTAAATTTCATCTAGTTTTTCAGCAACTTTCTGTGGTAAACCAGCATCAAGCAATGTCTGGAAATGCTCAGAATGGGTAACTGCAGCAGAAGTATCCATGGGCTCTTCAGTACCATTCCCATTAACATGTTCAGAAGCCATGTTTCCAGATATCTGTTCAAATGCAATAAGCATCATAATTAAGCTAGAAACCTTGAAACCACGCAATTTGGACGTCAATACATGCAGCTAGATGCTTGCAAAACTTCACCCATTTTCCCTACTACTTTTGAAACCAGAAAGCGTGCATTTTTTCTTCAAAAGAAGTAACTAGTAGTGCAAAGGCATACTCTAGGACCACAGATAGGCGCGAAGACAGTACTACAAGTTCTGCACAATCCACCAAACTCTGACTCACCTCGGGTCTCTCCCTAGCACGCCCTAAGCAGCTCTGGATAAGTTGGAGGTTGAACAAAAAGCAAACAGCGAGGGGAAAAAACGGTGCAGATAACACCCCCGCAATACAGCTACTGCTATCCACCGCTACCGTTTTTGCCCTGATCCATTATTACAACCCACGGTATGTGTCACAGCTACCCCATTCCTGCCTACATCTAGGACACGGTTTCTTCGCAATTCCTTGACAGGGCCGACAGCAACCAAGCGCTTTCCATACCGCATTCACACCGAGTAGCCACCGCCGCCATAACCCGAAAGGAACACGTGCTCGGCGCATTCAAATGTCTTACAACTTCCTCCAGCGACCAACTTCCCACCATCCCTCCTCCTCCTCCGGAAAACCAGACTTTCCCTCCTCCTCTTCCCCCCGTCCTTTTTTCCCTCCGGGATAAGAATTGCAACACCCTGGGCCCGATTTCGCCATACCGAGTAAAAACGGGGGGGGGGGGGGTGGAGGACGAGAATGAATGCACGAGAAGTTCCCATGTCTTCGCAGCTTCCCGGAACAATGTAGAGAGCCACACACGCGCTCAGCCATACCCAGTTCTCCCCTCCACTTGATTCTCCGACTTCGGTGGGGTTAGGTTGGGGCCCGGATCCGCTCCTGCTTCGGCCTCGTTACGTGACCAGAGGCACGCGGCTCCCACTCCAGCGGAGCCTCGGCGCCCCTGTCTCTGGACTCCTTCCCGTCCCACCCGGGAGGCGCCTCGTGGCCAATGAATGGCGCTGCCGCCAGGACAATGAAGCAGCTGGGGCTTCCGACGCTCCCCGAGAGGGAGGGAGAGGCGGGCGGGCGAGCCGGCGCGTGGCTCCTCTCCCCCGGCCCTTGCACCCACCCACATGACACATCTGCGGGGCCCGGCCTAGGCCGCCATGTGCCGTCCCCACAAGAGGTTTCCCCGCTCTGTGGCAGGGGCCCGCTCCCCTCCCCTTCTTTGTCGATCCCCTCGGAAGCGAGAGCCAGTTACAGAGGCAGACGCCTTCGCCTCCCTGCCCACCCTTCAAGGGCTTTCTCCCGCCAGGGGAGTCGTTTTGAGATTTCGCCTCTCCCCCCTTCCGTCCGCCCGGCTCCCTTCACTGCCTGACATGCCCCGGTGGCTGCTGACCTGTGCGGGTGAGTGGCCAGGGGGCCGGTGGAGATGAGCGGCGAGCGAAAACGGCCCGGGAGGGGAGGGGGTGGCGTGGAGGGGGGCGCGGCCGGCGGCTCAGCTGTTGCGGAGCTGCCCCGTCTCCGCTCTCTCAGCGTGTCCGGAGAGTGTGCAGGAGCCTGCGTAAAATGGCGGCCGCTGGAGCGCTCACGCCGCTGCTGGCACCAGCCAACCCCCAGCCCCCTTCCACTCGGCTCAGGCGGGAGGAGGAGGCGGTGTCGCGCGCGCGCTGGCGTAGCCCCAACGCCGGGGTCTCCTAAGCAGTTCCGCAGGGGCTCAGCGCCCGCCCCGCCCCCTGGTTCTAGAGTCAGGAAACGGAGGCCGGGCTGCGCCGCGCATGCGTAGGAGGATGGCGTCCGGTCTGGACAGGAGGGGAGGGGGGAAGCTCGTTCCCCTGCTCGCTTTAGGCCGCGCTGGACTACTTGTCCCTTTGTTTTTGTCCCGACCCTTTTGCGCGCGTAGGCCTGCTCTCACCAGGCGTCTGGTTCATTCGCTCGCCTCGACCCAAGATTAGCGGGTCTAACCATTACCAGCAACAAGCCTGAGCCGCATGCTCGCTGGGGAGCGGAGGGAGGTGGGTGGGAATGCCCTCGCTTCAGCGGCGTGCTTTCGGGCTCTGCCTAGCCCGTGGCTCCCTCCAGCCCGTTGCAGGGCAGAGCTTCCTTTCTCGGTTCGTTTGACTGCGTGCAAGCGATCACTCCGGAAAGGTTGAATGAGGGAATAGAGGAGTAAAGGATTAAATTATTTCCAAGAGGCGACGTGACTATGACATGCCTTTAAAGTAGGTTGGGAGACGGCTGGTCGGCTAATCGCCGCTGGAGGCATGCTAGGAAAAAGAATGTGGCTCTGGCAACGGTATTGATACCGCTCTCCTGAACTGAGCTACTTTACGCACTTCTGTAAAGATGCTTATGAAAATTTTAAGTCGAGAAAAAACACATTTTGCACGCTCTGCTCTCTGGCTTGTGTCATGCCATTTCGTTGATCCATTCATTTATACCCCTACTTTTCCCGCGGCCTAATCGGGACCCAGAGCACTTTACATCAATCTCCTCTCAGTTTTATCCTCTCAGATACCTTGTGAAGTAGGTTAGGCTGAGAGCGTATGACAGGTCCAAGGTCACCCCTTGAGCTTCCACGGCAGAGTACACACCTGAACCTGGTCCTTAAGGTGCCACAAACTTATGTATTAATTCTGACATTTTTACCTATCATGAATTTCCAGTTGGATAGGAGGGAATCTTAAAAGTTTTAAAATATCTTCCTACTCCCCAGCTAATGCTTCAAAGACCCTTTTCTAGCACTGGATCCTTTGAGTTGACTGAATTCCTAAGTACATACATGTACTTTTACAATTTTCAGAATGGCATTGTTTGTTCATTCCCAACTCTGTTCCTGCTTTTCTATTGGCACAGTAGTGAGCATAATTTCAACATTTCTACAGTGTAGCTGTTTAACTCATATGGTTGCAGAGCCCATGAAACAGCCCATTAAGTCCAAAAACCTCTCCTGAAAACCTCCCTCTTCCAACCATACCTGAGGGGGATAGAATTCCATACAACTCCTTGGGAGATGCTCTCAAAGGCTCTACAGAAATTGGGTTAAAAACTCTCCTCTAGATAAAACCAATCTGTTCAGACTGCCCCCGCCCATTCCCTTTAGTTTTATATGTGACAATTCTTTCCATTCCCAAACAGAAGACCCTAGAATGCCATTTTAAGGAATAGATTCCCTACCACAGGAAGCCAGAAGGCACTGCAGTGATCCTGTACTGTACCACCATGCTAAGTTTCTAAACAACATTTTATTAAACAAAAAAAGATGCTATCTTTCCCCAATTTCAGGCACCTTTTATGTATGTGCTTCATTCTTGTTACCTCCAACAAGGAACATATTCACTATCAAGTAAAAACATCTTACAAGTTGTTTTTATTTATTTTGATGTACTTTCACAATTACATGTTCTTAATGATTCTCTGATGCCATTCAAAATAGCAAAGACATGGCCGCTTGATGTAAACATTAGTTTCAAAGTTTTAGATTTATTGTACCGCTAATTCTCAGACTGATTTCTTGAGCGCATATGGGAAGACTTCAGGTGATGTTCTGACCTCGTCAAATTCATTTCACTAAAAATGAAGGTTTAACAACTGATAAATACACAGAACTGTATTGCAACCTTGTTAAGAACAATGAAGTTATTTAGAGCTTAATCCTCTAAAGATTTTAAGTCCTAGCCAACTCAGAAGAGTCTATTAAACCATTCAGAAGACTTTTTACACTTCTTGCTTCAGTCCAGTGACAGCTCCCCACACACAAACACACCCCTTTCCTGGGTTTTGGCACATCCTCAGAACTGGAATGTGACAATCTGCAAGTGGAAATGGTGGTGTGTGGTTCAATGATTCAAAGACATCGTAGTATTGGCAATGCTAGTTTCCTGAATTGAATCTCCTCTGCAATCCTTCCAATTTCATTAAATTATCGGATAAAGTGGTATTTTTGTATTTAGGCTTTATTTTGTGCTTTGTAAGCCAGTCAGTTATCCAGACCGGGATATAACAAAATGGTAATATATACACATGCAATGGCAGACTCATCATTTTCTGCCTTGCACCCTAAGTAATTTAGCTAGATATACGTAAAAAGGGTGTTCTAGGTGCCATTAATTCTTGTTGGCACTACTTCTCATTTTAATTGCATTTTAATATACAAAACATCTGCCAGTGTCTTACCTTTTTACTTCTGAAGCAGGCCTGAAAACACTGCCTTCACAAGCTGCACCCTCACATCTTCAATAAAGCAATGATACAATGTTTAATATTGTATTCATTAGTAAGTATTCAGCCAGCATTTTTAGAACAATTCTAGTTTCTATATACAGCTAAATTTTTTTTTAGGTAGACATCTTGGGTTAGAACCTATCTAAATTCCCTACATTAGTGCAACTTTCCTGCCTTTCCCCTCCTGCTTCAGTCTGAAATGCTCCTCCTGTATATTCCAATCCTCTATGCACAACTTAAGAAATTATACATCACTTAGATGCCATTAATACTATCTAAAGTAGGCTTACTGCATTACAATTCTTGGGGAGTTTCATCCTAATAGGACCACTGACTTCAATGGACCCAGAAACAAACTGTAGGACTGACACTTACTAATGATGTAATTCTATCAGTTGGATGATAATTTAAGAATCAGCAGCAAGTTATCCCTACATCAGGTCAACCCCAGATGTTGCCTGGACCACATCTGTCAACCTACAAGGGAAAGGTATCAAGAAGTTAGCAGCTGTAGCAATGCAACATTTTTAAAAACATTTTGGGCTGGTGTCATAACCTCAGAAGCCAGATCCGTATTTGAGATTTCTCATCAAGTGCTCAGGTTCGGGATAGGTTCATCACTGGTTTGACCAATGTCAATTTTTTTAATAACAAGATTTCTTACCTTTGTAGGAAACAGTTTCAGCAAGTATGCTAACAACCTAAAAAGACAAAATGCAAACTTGAAAAACAATTTAGTTATTATCATTTCCCTTCTAGTGAGATTCAAATTCACTCTCCGCTCTATGTAGTGCCACTAAGTATCTGTTACTGTGATCAACTTTTAGTTTATTTCACAATATATTGCAGCCCAAAGCAGAGGTCCAAGCCAAACTTTTAAGTGAAAAGTGGCCCAGCGTTAGGCCTAATGCAGACAAAACACCAACCTCCTGCAGGCCATGCCTTGGAAATAAACCAGATTCGAGTACATGCACACCCCTTCTCTCCTTTCTTGTGCTATATGTGGACCAACACAAATCACAATCCCTACACTGCAGAAATTGATATCATGCATTTGTGATGGGTGAGTCTGACTTGTGTTCATGCACACGCATTACAAAAATTCCAGAAAGGATGAGGTAAATTGCTCCAAATGAATATCCACTCTACCTGTGGAACTAAAACTAAACAAAAAAAAATGACTTTGCTAAAAATTGACTCATTTTAATAAACCACACTGCAGCAATTTAATTCTATGAGCTTCAATTATCCAATGTTTAGTTTTAGGTGCTAGTTTGACTAAAGTATATTGCAGTGTTGAGAAAACTGCACATACTATAATAATATGTTTATTGCTTTTCCGGCCGAAGCCATAAGCCATACAAACACCCTGCACATACTAAGAAACAGGATGAGTAACTTGTGTGAAGTAGTTCAAGGGCCAAGATAGGCAGATCAACATAACACATCCACTTTACTAAGTGAAATTACCATGGCCTGTAAAGTATTTGATTCTAAGTCTATTAAACTATCCTCAATACATTTTGCCCACCAGATCAGTTCTACTAACAAGAAGAGGATTACCCAAGTAGTGCATGGTTTTACAAAATGACAGCCCTATTTCTAGCCTTAGTTCTTTAACACATTTTATTCTTAATAAAGTATAAATCTCAGAAGCCAGATCCGTATGATTTTTCATCAGCAAGATCAGGTTCGGGATAGGCTCATCATTGACATAACCACTTCTGCCCTGGCATCTTCATTTTCTTACATGATAGACAGGAATTATATATGCATTCTTCAGCACTTACCATGATGGCCACTTTTAAAATTATGTACTAGAGGACATCTGTTCTGTCATTCTTTGAGTTTTTCATTATCTGAAAAGAATTACATTTGGCAGAACTTAGCTCTTTAAAACACTGCCACTGAAAACAATTTAGCATACAATCAACAAAATCATTAGCTTGTAAGCATGAAACCCAAAAAACTTTACAAAACTAACAAATTGGTGTAAAAATATGGCCAGTCATAACTCAACATTAGTTTGAGGCTGTTAATAAAAGAGATATGCTGAGCAACTGCACTGATTAGAATCATGGTATGGGGAGTATCCCTATTCAAAGCAGAGCATTCGTAAGATTACTTCAGTCACACAGATACACTGCCATTCTGTAATACATACCATAAAAAGACAGTTACTACTTAAAATAATTTATAAACATGTCTCTTTAGTTGACACAGTTAACACCATAATACATAAAATGGTATCAACTGTGGAAGAATACTTGGAGCATTTTAAAAGTGCAGGCCAGAAATGTTCCTAGTCTTACAGGCTGATTTGGGGACTTACCTCCTTTTCTGTATACATAGTGGCAATGCCAGCACACCACCTAGCCTCACGGTCACTGGAACAATTTAAAAAACGGCACAATGGGAACAAGGTTAACAGAGTTACTCTGAAAGCTATCAGGCTATATTTAAACTTCACACAAATTCTTGGAGCACAATTCAATCACAGTTCAGCTTTTTAAGAAGATGTAACTTTTTCATTGAGAAATGAAGCCCATTTCATGAAATAAATAGGATTTACGTACAAAGACATCACATTAATACCCAATAGGTAGCAATAAACTAATTCAAACTGCCACAAACGTGTAGTATTTATTAACTGGGCCAAACCGCAAGTGCTTTCCTATTATCAGTTAGCTGCCATTCAGGCCAAATCCTATGGATAGGCACTTAAAAGTTATGGTGCCTTAAACCTAATTTAAATAGGACCACAGTTTTAAAAACATTTCAGACGATCTTGAAGAAAAGCGCAGGTAATTTTCCATGACCTGTATTCGTTACGTTAGAGACTGTTGCAGCTAGGGTTGCCAGCCTCCAGGTAGTGGCTGGAGATCCCCCGGAATTACAACTGGTCTCCAGGCCACAGAGATCAGTTCACCTGGAGAAAATGGCTACTTTGGGGGGTGGACTCTATGGAATTATGCCATGCCAAGGTCCTTTCCCTCCCCAAATCCCACTTTCTCCACGTTTCTCCAGGTTTCACCCCCCAGATCTCCAGGTATTTCCCAACTTGGAGCGGAGAACCGTAGTTGCAGCCCAAATATAGGCATACTTGCTTCGAAACAAATTCCACTTATTTCAATAGGGATTCGCCCACATAATAAAAAAAGTTAAAGACGTGATACACGTTTACGCTCCGGAGTCTAGGCAATCGCTGATTGTTCAGTCTCCACGTGGCGTGGTCAGAAAAACTCGATTCAGACACCTCCCTCGGACTACAAATCCCAGCATCCCGTTCACCATCAAATCCCGTTGCATCCCGCCCTACCGTTACCAAGGGGCAGTCTTTACTCAATCGCCGTTAGCACATGCGCTTCTACAGGCCACCGACTCTCACAAATAATTCACACCGCCTAAAGGCACCTGAAAAGAAAAGGTTGCCTTCGATGGCGAAAGAAAAGAGGACCAGTGTAACTTACTTGCGAAATGGCGCCTTCGCACAAAGCTATCCAGCGCCGCCACAAGAAAGGAGAGAGGCATGCGCTTTCACCTCCTTATATAGAAACGAACGGCCAAGAGTGGCCCCGCCCCGTTTCTCCCTCTCTCTCTCTCTCTCATTGGACGAAGAAGAAAAAGGATGGCGTGTCTTTTTTAAAAAGCCTATGGGGAGGCTACTATTAAGCTGCACCCTCTGCAGCTCGCGCCCGCTGGTTTGAATCTGTCTCTATGGTTTGAACTCATTTCCGTCTCTGCATATTCCGCTTCCAGGTATGTGGCGTCAGTTTTTGTCGCCGCATAAAGGCATAAGATGGGTGGGATCCGCTAGTTGCCTTCTCCAGGCCTTACCGAGTTCTTCCAAATCGCTTTTACCGAGATATTTTTTCCTGGCGTATTTGAACCTTGCTGTTCTCTGCTGCTTTTAACATATTCGCTTAGACGCCAGAGGTGGCTTGTTCTGAGCACCACGCTGGCACCTGCCCCCGGAAAGTGGGAAGCCCATTGCCTGGGAGGGTATGTGGTTGGCAGGCAGTTCCCACCTTGAAACAGCTGCTGCTCGATGCATTGCAGGAGGGTAAGGTCCGAGCCTCTCTGAGCTGCAAGCCTCATGCCAGAGACAGAAGAGCCTGGCCTCTCTCACCCACCCTACCTGTAGGCTCTGCACTAAAGGTAATTGTCAGGAGGCAAGCAAGCTGGCTGCAGGGAAGAGAGTAAAACCACTACAATGGCAGCTGGCTACAGTGGGGTGGTGATGATTTTACTCTTTTATCCCCTACCAGTTTCTTCTCCTCTGGGCCCCTTGGCAATTTCACTCTCTTGCCTGATGCCTAATGCTGAGGAAAAGAGCGTGGAGGAGGAGAGGGAAACCCTGCCCCTTGCTCCAGTGGGTAGACAGAGAATGGGTTAAAAGTCTGCTCCAGATGATTTTAAATGGATCCTCATGATTTCATATGATTTTATATAGAAACAAAGTAAAACCACCATCATAGTATAAAATGTGTCTTAGTTTACAGGTAGTACCAAAACAATCATGCACCCACTACTTGGCACCACCACAGCACAAAAAAAGTGGCTTCAAGGTGTGGATCCTATGGATTTTTACATGGGATTACCCCAAACACACCATACAATCATATACCATGCCCAGTACCACAGACTGAAGTGCAAAAATCACACATCCACAGTGTTGTGGGGCTTTCATGGCACAAAAACATGGTTTCAAGGCGCAGATCCTCATGGATCTGGGTTTTTACAGGGGTCACCCAAAAACACCATACAATCACATATGTCCACTGCCACAGACCAAAGGGCAAAAATCACACATCCACTGCTTCATGGCACCCCCACAGTGGTAAAACATGGATCCTCATAGATTCTCAGGATTTTTAAATGGGACTACCCCAGAAGTACCATACAATCATGTATAATGTCTATAGCCATAGATTGAATCAGAAATATCAGGCATCTGCCAGTTCAGATGTCTCTACAGCAGACACAGAAGGATTCAAAGCATGGATCTGCATGGATACTTGGGATTACAAGTATTGGTATTGTTTGGATCCAGGTACCAGGAATACCATAAATATTCAGTATTCCTGATATTTGTGTCTTATTCAGCATTTGATCCAGTTTTATTCAGGAATTGAAAATATATTTGGCCATTATTCCCTGTGGGGGAACTATTTGGGGGGATTTGAGGGGCCTCTTTCAAGCAAACTCCACCAACATTGCAGAGAACATAGTCATTCCTGTCCACTAACAACCCCCTGCAATTTTCAAGAAGGTTGGACTCAGGGGTCCAGTTCTGCAGGCCCTGGAAAAGATCCACACACACACACCCCCAGCCACTCTCCATTGTTTCCTATGGGGACATTCCAAGTCTTTCCAGGGCAGAGATGCTTTAAAGAAACACACTGGCAACCCCTGTTCAAAAGCCAATCCCAATGAAAACTGAACCAAAAAAGCTCAGACAGAACCGATGTCAAATCAGAGAATCCCTGCAAAACCAATGTCAGTTCAGAGAATCTCAGCAGAACCAAACTGAAGCAAGGGACACTTGCGAGCCCAACAGAACCAGTGTCATTCACTGATGCCAAGCAGAACCTAGGGCCAATGTGGGAACACCACAGAACAGAACTAAGTACCAGCATCAGTTACCCAGCACAGCCACCATCCTGGCACAAGCACTGGCAATGGGAAGCAAACACACACAAGGAAGACCTCAGAAAGTAAGAGGGAGGTAGATAATTATGGATAATCCAAGTTCTCTCTGCAGTCTGCAGCCTACACTGTCACTCACTGGCTCAGAGGAGCCTCGAGGCAGAGCTGCAGAAGCTGTCCTTCATCACTGGCCCTCCTGTTCACTCCCACCCCTGCAGAGAAGAAAGTTAACAGTACACAAAAACAACACAACAGCATTCTCTATAGTTTCATTTGGGGTGTTTCTGTGGGTTTGCTTCTGTTTGTTTTAATTTAACATTTTGGAATATACATGGCGTCGGATTCTCCACCTTCCCTAACATCTCTCTGAATCTTACTGTTCCAGTGACAAAGAGAAAAATATTTTTGGTGCTGCTTTTCTTAATTTTCTGCACAGAATTGTGCCAAGGTTCAAGAACTGTGCTAGCTGCTTTGGTAGTTTTTTTGGTGAGAGGAGATTCCAAGTTGGAGTGTATATTTTACAGTGTGCCAACTGGATAAAGTGTCTCTCCTGTTGGTTTTCTACCTAAGTTTAACTTTAGGGGAAAGCACTTTTCCACATCTCCCCAACACAGACTAATAGAGGATGCAGGCACAAGCTATATGCACAGTTCACTCACTCTGGAAGTCCAGAGCTAGGAAATTGAAGATCAGCAAGTTGACCTTCAGGAGGACCAACTGTTCAACTCTCCAGGGAAGCAAGTGAGTGCAATAAGAGCTGGTAATGTTGCCGGCATGGGAGAAGCGCCATGTGCTCTCTGCAATAGATAGAGGGCATGAGAAGAGTCTTTGAACCATGAGAGAGAGAGGTCTGGTCAGATCACCTCTTTCTTGGCCCAGTAGCTCAAAGGACAGGTGGAAAGCAACTCGCAGGGCTCTGAAAGGTAGTTCCTGACTATTGCCTCTGCCAAATCCTGGTTCATGTGCCACATGTTCCTAGAGGGGCCAAACACACGCCGGATGACCTCCAGGGCCGTCTCAAGGGTGGCCATGGAGGCAGGGGAAACCTTCTGAGAAGAGGCAGTGCAGGAAATAGCAGAGCTGTCTCCTCTGTCCCCTCTTCTGGCAGGGTACCCCCTCCTGGCCTGCGTATGCTGCACCCACCAAGAGAGCTCATCTCTCAAGCTGGTGAGCTTCCCAGCTCACTCAGCATAGGTGCCCTTGATGTGCTGGTCAGTCAGGGTCACCAACATGTATGGCTTCTTCTCAGTGAGAGGTTGCAGCCAGGATGTGATGCCCTGTTGCAGCCTTCTCATGAGTGCACACCTCTGGAACAAGTTCTGCAAGTCTTACATCTGGGTCTAGGAAGATGGCAGTTGTCATCAGAAGCATCTGTACCAGAGGAATGACCGTACCCAGGGTTGTCGCATCAGATGAAACGATAACAGTGAATTGCTTAAAGGGCCTAAGATCCTCCACTACTTGGGAGATGATCACCCAGTCCTCTTCGCTGAACTCACTCTCTTCCCCCTCCAAGTGTCACTCTCTGAGATCCACATCAAGAAGGTGGCCTGATGCTCCACCAAGCCTCGATCATGGCATGGGTGGAGTTCCAGCAAGTGACGATGTCATCGATCAGATGATGCTCTGGCACACCTATCCTGATCTGCTTCTAGCACGGCTGGTGAGTTGCTTTCCTGCTGTGTGAGAAGTGACCCCTGAGGAACTGGCATCTGTGGAAGAGGCGCTGGAACTCAAAGTCACAGCATCCAGTCCAGGTTCCTCAGAAGAACTCAGAACCAGCTCATCCTTTACTGTGACGTGAATGTGAGCCATGTAGTAGATAGATAGATAAATTCTTTATTACAGCACTTAGCCAATACATTTATCATCAAAAGTAAAATACATATTTTACGACCATTAAAACATGGAACATATGAATATGTACGATTTAAAACATATCTTTCAAAATTTATACAAAGCAGAAATTCAGCATAGTTCTAGACAAGCAGCCGGAGTGGAGGCCTACACTCTAATAGGGCCATGTAGTAAATGTTCTTGAGTCTCACTTGTGCTGCCACTGCCTTCATGATTGCACCATGATCAGTCACTCTACAACTAGCCTACATTAAAAAGTCTTTTGAAAAGTTCACCTCTGAACTGCCTAACATGAGCACACCAAAACTCCACTATGACAAAAAAAAACAAAAATAGCAGTAGCACAAAACAACCCAGGTCTTGGTGAAAAGCAATCCCCCTCCCCCCAAAAAACCAGAACAGGAACTTACAGAATTAAGAAGCAGCAAATATGGCCTAGGCGGTATAACCTATCCTGTAGCATAGTGGTTAAGCGGTTGAGATGAGAATCAGTACTTTGCTTGTTTAATTCCCACTACTGCCATGAGCTCAGTAGGTGGCCTTGGGTAAGCCACTTCTCTCAGCCCCAGCTCCCCAGCTGTAATGTAGGGATAATAATAACACTGCATTCACCACTCTGAGTGTGGCACTAATCTGTCCAGAAGGGCGGCATAAAAGCACACTGTTGTTACTATAATTCAGAAGAGGAAAGCAAACCAAGCCAACAGCAAGAGCTATTTCCCCACACACAAGAAGAGCAAAATGGCAAGCAGGAGGAGTTATTCTCTTACCTTTAGACCACCATGCGAGGCAACAGCAACAGGAGAAAACAGACACCCTCCCTAGAAGATCAATCAGTCAAAATGAACAGTAACTATAGAATGTTAACCCCAAAGCTCAAACAAACAATTTGGCAAAAGCCACACATACAACAGCAAAAGCAGTGTTTAAAGGTAAACTCTATGACAAAACTTGTTCTTCCCCCCCCAGGGTGGAGCATGGAGATTTTCCAGAATTATAAGTCACCTCCAGAGATCAGATCCCCTGGATAAAATGCCTGCTTTGGGTTGTAGAATCTATAGCATGTGAGATCCTGCGCCCTTCCACAAACTCTGCCCTCCCCAAGCTCCACCCCCACTCCCAACCTCCAGGAATTTCCCAATCCAGAGTTGGCAACCTTCAAATGGATTTATCAGGGTCTTTCCCAACAAAGCTGGCTGTACAATTCCAGGCCTTATTTAATAAAGTTGTCTAGTAGGTTCATTGGCCCTCAAACATGGACGGCAGGGTGGATAGCTTGCTTTCTGAAAGGAAGACTATAAATTACACATTACGACTTGGTTTTTATAATGAAAAGAAGCCTTCAGAAGTTGACATTCTGAGCAGTGATGCAAAGAGCAGTGAATACTCCAACCTTTGCCTGCGACCATTTTTCCTCCTCTGATGTCCCATCAAGCCACACGTTACATATATGCAATGAAACAACATAGCAGTCCTCAGTTTTATGTCCTCCAGTTTGAAGGGGGGAAAGGCCTAACCCCACATTCTACATATAAATGGGAGCATATGTCAATGGAGTCTCCTTTTTCACCAGATTTTGCCAATATTTATAAATTATACTCACCTGTATTTCCTGTACTTAAACAAAACAGCTGTAGCTTTCTCAGCTACCTGGAGTGCCTACATACATTACTTGGAAGTAAATCACTGTAGGGGCTCAACTTGATGTGTGACTGTTGGTTCGGAGGGTCACACGTAGTATCAGGGAATTAAAATTACTCAAGCAGTGTTGAGCTGGATTCAGCTTGCAAGCATGGCACGGGGAGGGGCTTCCATTTTCCTTCCCCCACTGTTCTGCCAATGGGAGGGCCTGTTTGGCCTGCTTTGCGGTGCCACATGCTGCAGCCAGTTACATCCACACAACTTTGATCTTAAGCATGCTGGTTGCCAGGGGGAAAAGGTAGAACTTCCTCATGCTGGTGTTGGTGAGGGACAGCAGTGTGTTGATGGGTGCAGGGTAGTGCCTGGTGCACCTTGCTGTATCACCATTGTTTCTCTCAGACATACACGGCAAGTAAGAGGTGGATCAGTTCTATGCCAAGCAGAGGAGGAAGCAGGAAGGACCACCATCCTGGGTTCAAATGCCCCATGCCTGTGGGGGGAGGGGGTACATTGTGGCTGACAGGCTGTTGGGGAGGGCCCATGGCCCCAGCCACATTTGCTTACACAGTGATCATCATTACTGTCATGCATCCCTGCTCTGTTGGGAACCATGCCCCATGCTTCTCTTGCTCTGCTCCCCCTCAAGAGGGCACTCATCTACCACCCTATGCTGCTGCCCACCAAATACCCCTGCCATCTGCGGCTACGGCATCAACAGCAATTGATGCTATGGTCTCCCACTGAAGATGCACACTTTGCCCCTCTCACAACCACACTTCTGGAGGGGGTCCAACGATCAGGGAGGCAGCAAGCTGCTAGAAGGGGGGGATCATTTCCACAGTATTTATTTGCACTACATAGGATTTGTGCTGATGTGTTATGACTCAGGGCATTCGGAAGATCAGCACTAAGTTCTTACCAGATCAGCTGCAATATTTATCTTTGCTTTTTTCAAATGCTTGTTAAACCAAACTCTAACAGCCTCTAATTGTTATTAAAACCTCCATCTTTAAAAGGAGTGGTGTAGTATTTGGAACTCTGTCAAGCTTCTTTGTGCAAAGCCTTTTGTGTAAACTACTTGAGACAGCCTGACACAATTCTACATTGTCAGTGATTATACTGGGCAACTAAACTCTTATTCTTTTATTGCTGTTATTACAAAGCAGAGTGAAGCCATGATTTAAGCACACATTGACCACTCTATTAACTGGAAAGTTACTTACTGGGAAACACTGAAACGGTTCTGTCTGGAGGTGAATACTAAGTTTTTTCTGAAGGTAAATGCTAAGCATATAGTGTGCAACTGGGAAAGGAAAGAAGAAACTAAGCCAATAACTGCTTGGTTTGTAATTAATGCACATTTAGATAAAGCAGATATGATGAATCTTCAGAAGATCAGGTATGGACACTTATATGATGGGAAATACAATATTTATTTATTTATTTATTTAGTTGTTTGCCTCTATTCTACCACTTTGCTCAGTGACATTTCAAGCCTTCCTCCAATTTAAGTGGCTCTTCCAATGAGCTGATGCCACTGAAATTGAAGCAAGGTTTCTTAGGTTGGAGGAAGGCTTCAAACTTTGTTGTGCGGAGTTTAAATCCTCCCATTTGTCCAAGAAGGTCAGGGCAAAACTGTACATTACACCATGTACAACTCCAACTTGGGCCATATTGCAGCTGTGAGTTTCCAGTGGGAATACCATTTAAAAGCACTGTGGAGGTGACGGGAATTTTTAAAAATAGCACTCTGCTGCCAATTATAAATTTCCCTACTACTGCTTACCCAAATATATTCAGGACTCCAATCACAGCGATACAAAGAAATATGAGCTTTATTGTGTTTCAAATAAAGGCCAGATGCATATTGCCTCTCTCTGGCTCATATGCATAAAGACCAGTTACATCAGAGAATCTTATCTACCTTAGCACTAATTGTTTACAGAATAAAAGATCAAAAAGGTTAATACAAACATCCCTATACCTGGCACCCAACTGGCAGTGAGTGACAGGACAGTCAGATCTCTTTGTAATTTAAATGCTTGGAGCCACACTTCTGTTATGGGTTCAAGACGTCTCTAGGAAGCAGCTCTTCCAAGGCTAGAACTTCGTAAGAGAAATGAAAACAAGAGAAAATGTTTACAGTTGAAAGGAATTTTCTCACCTCACTGTAAGGTCAGATTGACCTACAGTTTAATCTCAAAAGTGAGGTAGAAAGAATCTGCCACCAAGGAAAATTTGCTTTCTGTGTGTGTGTGTGCCTTTTGCTTGAATGTGCTCACACACAGATTCTAGAAGAGGGCTCCTAAAAAATCCCTTAATGGGGGGCCCAATCCCGATTTGAGCTGTGGTGCATGGGGAAAGGCAGGAGCCCCCACCCACCCCTACACCACAGCCCTGGTCTAATTGGGCTCCCACGGTGCTTTTAAATGAAGTCTCCCATGGCTGACTTGCATACCTTGTAACATGTAATTTGGTCTCTGAGTGACAGTGTAATGTCACAACCCACCTAGGATTTCTGTGTGCATTTAGGAGGGGAGCAATTTCTTTCAATTTCTCCCTCTCATGGCAACCCAAAATGGTACCACAAATGCTGCTATTTGGGGATGGGAAACATCTTGAGGAGGAATCGGTGAAAATTGCTCCTTCTTGTGCCTGCAGAATTTTTGGGTAGGATCCAAACCTAAATGTGGCTCCCAAACTAATATATATATCCTACTATCTCTAGTGTCTCTAGCCCATGAGAAGCTGTGTAAATGCAAAACTGCATACAATTATGCCTTCATCCCCCTTTCTAGCACAGGATCAAACTGTATAGATTCAATTTAGTATGTATGTTGTGAAGCATAGGACTTGAAATAATTCAGTGGTCATAGATGCAGAGGAGTTAGCCGTGTTAGTCTGTGGTAGCAAAATCAAAAAAAGTCCAGTAGCACCTTTAAGACTAACCAATTTTATTGTAGCAAATATATTTGACCAGTTTATGTACCATGCATCTGACGAAGAGAACTTGATTCTCGAAAGCTTATGCTACAATAAAACTGGTTAGTCTTAAAGGTGCTACTGGACTCTTTTTGAAATAATTCAGTATGAACTTTGATAGCAAGCTGTCCTTTATTCTGATTGAGCTTTGTTAGCTTGCTGCTTAAAACATATTTTCACATTTAATATTGGTGTCTCTTTGGAAGAATTAAGAAAATAGCATAAAATCATAAGAAGAGAGATGTTGTATCAGACCAGTTATCAGTCTAGTCCAGCATTCTGTCTTGCATAATGACCAAATGTTGGAGGGCCAAAAACAGGGCATAAAGGCCTTAGCCTTGGCCTTACGTTGCCTTCTGGTGCTGGTATTCAGAGGTTTGTTGTTGCTACTGGAGAACATTACAAAAGGAGTTTATGGAAAGAATCAAATATTCTTGGGTGAGATTTCAATAGGTCTTCTTCCTGATTAATGTATTTAGGATCGGAATGCTACACATAAACATTGAAATTAAGACACATTTCCATTTATGACCAGTAGGGGGCACTTAAACACAAGGTATTTACCACCTTTTAACAAACTCAGAAAGATTTCTAGATTGATATGAAGTAGAATTTCTATTTCTGTTTAGAAATGGCCCAATATTAGTTTTTGGTTGCTGATCCACGTAAGTTCTGTTTCAGTACACCCCAGAGAAAAGATAACAAACTATATTGCCTGATAATGACAGCTTGTACTCATTGTTCACAGGAAACTTGAAGAGTGCCTTCTGAAAGCGAGAGTCCTTTCACATATGTTAAGTGATTTATCCTATCCTCTTAACTCATCTATGCAAAAAAAACCCCCTGCATATAATTTACCATTCACAAAGCAATCAAAGGCAAAAAAAAATGTTGGAGGTAAAAAACAACCTAGTTAAAATTAAATTTGTCTTCCTAGGGCTAGAAAGGAAGAGTAAACTAGTGAAATTCATTCATAAAATTACAGAGACGCAAATCAAAGTTTTTGCAGATCTCTTCCTACCAGGAGGAATGGGGTAAAACAAAAAACAGTCCCGAGTTTTACAGATCCTGCAGATTGCCTAATTACTGACAAGTTGTCTTCATTTGTCCATATACACAGTGCAGTTACAACTACTCACACCCACCATCTCACAACAGGTTCCAGCCTAGGTACTGGGCAAAGCTCTTGCAAGTGGCTGAGGAGAATGTTCTCCCCTTTCTCAGGCTGAAGTGTCGAAATACTTTATCCCACACCAGTGTGCCCACTTGCAGGAAAGGACTAGAGATAACTATCTCCCAACTCTATTTGTGTGTAAGCTGTCCAGTGGGCCACCTCCAAGCTGCTTTCTCAAGAGTCTTTGAGCCAAGCCACAAGTGACGCCTGACACAGGTTGGACACTTGTCAGCTTCCCTCAAGTTTTGATGGGAAATGTAGGCATCCTGGTCTTGCAGCTGTAATGGAGAGCCAAGCTGTAAAACCAGGACGCCTACATTTCCCATCAACACTTGAGGGAAGCTGACAAGTGTCCAACCTGTGTCAGGCGTCACTTGTGGCTTGGCTCTTTGTCCACAGAGTCTGTCATGTAATAGTCCAGTAGCAGCTGGGCAAGTGGAGTTGCTAAGGGTGGTGCTGCTGGGAGTTCACCCTCTGCTTCTGAACGCTCCAACCAGCAACACTAAAGAACTTGTGCCATATACTGAAAGCTCAGATAGAATTGTGGAACTGTGGATCACCTCAGGGCCCCAAATTAATTCACTGAACATCTCAATCCATTTCACAATGCAATCAGTTCTTGGCTATATGGCAATTTTATTGTGCCAAATCAAAGTAGGGTCAGGCAACCTTCACTCTAAACATGGAAGAGGGTAACTATGGACTATTCAAAAGACTATGCTAGGGATCACAGGACGTGCATGGACAAAAGCTACGTGGGATAGGGTCTGTAAATGGGAGAGGAAGTGAGTGAGATTGAGCAAAAAAAGAAGCAACAGCAAGCTGATGGGTTCCAAGTTCCAACCTAATAAACACAATGTCCTTCCAGATCTTTGTCTTCCCAACCAACATCACTTCTGTCTTATCAGGGTTCAGTTTCTATTTGTTTGCTTTCAGCCATTTGATCACACTGTCAGGCAGCGACTTAGGACTTCTACTGAATCACCAGGGGATTTGGATAGTGAGATATAGAGCAAGGTATCAACTGCATATTGATGGCATCCAATTCTGTAGCTACAAATTGTTTCTCCTAAAGGCTTTACATAGAGACTAAAGAACATGGGGGATAAGATCTCACCCTGTAGAACCCCACATGATAATTACCATACTCAGGGCTTTTTTTCTGGGAAAAGAGGTGGTGGAACTCAGTGGGTTGCCCTCTAAAATGGTCACATGGCTGGTGGCCCCGCCCCCTGATCTCCAGACAGAGGGGAGTTTAGATTGCCCTCTGCACATGACGCAGAGGGCAATCTAAACTCCCCTCTGTCTGGAGATCAGGGGGCGGGGCCACCAGCCACGTGACCATTTTCAAGAGGTTCCAGAACTCCGTTCCACTGTGTTCCAGCTGGAAAAAAGCCCTGCCCATACTAAAGATAGCTGGTCACCAACTGAAACCCTTTGCATCCATTCCATGAGGACTAATTTAAACCATTTCAAGGCACATTCCTTGATATCTACTTCTGCCTCCAAACACCTCAATAGGATGACATGATATTCAAGATGATTTTTAAAAAAAACTGACGGTGAAATTCAAAAAAACAGGCAGCATATTTACTTGGTTCCTCCCAACGCACAATATCTGACCGAATATTTCTCATTCAAAGTGAGCCAATGCCACATCAGCAACCTCCACACCTGAATAATTACTCAACCAGAGTTGTAATTAATTTTGAAGCCTCTTTAATTATCATGATTGGCACAGCGTTCCAAATATAGTTTGCTAATTTTCATGGACATTCAACTCATAATAATAATAACTTATATATTTTTAAACAACTTTAAATAAGCATGTAATGATTAAACCTAGTATGGCACATCACAGAAGTTATTATCCACATTCTGTGAACGGAAGAAATGTCTTAGTTTTAAAATTATAGCAGTAAAACAGGATGGACTGGCTAGACTATAATGTCATTGTAAAAAAGTAAAAAAGGAGGTTAATGTACTGGGTATCACACATTTTAGGATTTGATTCTGTAAGTAAGTCTGAAATTAGGATTTCACTTAAAGAAATGGCACGGGGTTACCAACCCCGCAGCACTGCCCATGTGTTCTTTCAAGCAGGACAGGAGAGTAATTGTTAGGGCTGCACTGATTTCCCCCCCATGAACAAAAGGGTGTGGGTGGGATGGAGGGGAATGTTTGCTGGGCATTTCCTCCACCACCACCCCATTCAATGCAGAGAAATATACTTTTAATTCAGTAAAAAAATTGCTAAATATATTTGAATTGTGAAAATGACTGTTACAGATAGAAAGGAGATGAAGGCTATTAAAAATTCTGAGGTAATGGTTGTTATTTATTGTTTGTTTATAGCCCATCTTTCTCACTGAAATCCAAGGCGGATTACTTACTGCAAGTGAATACAATGTAATAAATAGCTAGAGCAAAAGTATAGTATGATCCACAGTTAGGATTGGACATTTAATGAACAGGTATAACAGGATATAGTAGTAGCAGATTTGAAAGCTAGCAGAAAGCCAAACACATAGATGAAACCTTTCTGAATTTAAGCATAAGTAATTAACATGACAGCTTTAGCAATGTTGAACTACTCAGTGACAGCGTATCTACATCAGTAGACAGGACCCAGTATTATAGTCTATAGTCCCCATCTCTTACCAAGGTGTCTCTTTGAGCTATTTCTTATGACCCAGACCTATAATCTGAGTAGAAAGCCCTCTTGAATAATTCAGTCTTGCATAGTTTACAGAAAGCCAGGATAGTGGGAGCTTTCCTGATCTCCTCAGGCAGACTAGTCCACAAGGCTGGGGCTACCACAGAGAAAGTGTGTGGATTTAGTCCAACTGCAGGGTGTCAGGTCTGACATATGTTTCTTATGTGTTCTAACCAGAGAGACTCCATTTTAATCCTGTCAGTGTTTCAAGCTCTTCTTTTGCAGGTGACAAGCAGTCCAGCAACACTTATCTCAAAGAAGAGGAATGTTTTGACTACAGCCCTTCCAGCCTTGGGAAAGTTTCACTCTCTCAGCTTCAAGCCGCGTGTTTTGAGAACTGTGGGGGGAGGATGGGATTTGCTGGGCTATGCTATTCTGCATCCTAACTTTTACCTTCATTCGTAACAACATCCGTGTACCAGCCAAGATATTGAATCTTGGCCAGTGGACTATAATGGTTGTTTATATTCAGTAAAGTCTTTTGAAAACAATGGACTCATGTCTAATTGCAAGAGATAGTCTGGATTGCAACTTTTAATAAGCCACAGTCTGACACAGGGAAGTATTTGCAGAAGGCCCTGTTCAGATGAGTGGAGCTGCTGTGCTGGAACATGGAGAGAGAGGCAGTTGTGCAGATATGAGAGGCCAAGGCCATGAATGGCTTTAAATATGATAGTCGTGACCTTGAATTGAGCCCAGTAACTGATGGGAAGCTGATGGAGTGACTGCAGAATGGGAGTGATATGTATGCTCCATCTAGCTTCGGAGAGTAAATAAGCTGCAACGTTCTGCACTAACTGGAGTTTCTGAGTTGCCTTTGAGGGGAGTCGTCATGGCTAAAGAAACAGAAAATGACATAGGTGCCAACAACAGTGACTGAAGTGGTTGTAGCATGGAGGATATAAGCTGTACAATGAAGAGACGGTTGGTTAACGGGACCAAAGGAAATACTGATAACTGTAGCTGTGGTCTGAGGAGGAGGTACTACTTCATAATGCATATCCTGGTAGCATTGTCACTGAAGGTATCTGGACCTCAAATAAGCATATTGGGTGAGACTGCCAAATTATCAAGCCACTACCAACACCAATCATCATCATCTTGCTATCTATCGACATGGACAGCATCATGGCTCAAAGGATGGTAATGCTCTTTCTCATCATTTGTGGAATGATGCTCTCTAGTTATCTGGTGAACAATACAGCAGCTGGAACTGTTGCAGATGGCATGGTGAGGATAATCTCTACGGCTGATCTGCTAGGTCTTAATAGAAATCCAAGTGATGGACATGAGAATGAAGTGATGTTCTCTATTCGTGGGGGCGGGGGGGAGAGCAGAACTGGCACTATGTCCAATTATTCTATTGAGGCAGGAGTGCCATCGGTATCATGTTGGATGGTGCCACTGGAGCCGAGACAGGAGGGACAAGAACTTCCACAACACTGGGTGATGTTATTTTAATATGCTGCTTCTCCAACCTCCTCATTTGCCTAGTCCTTTAGCGGTCAATTCACTCAAGTCCTTGCGGTGCTTGTGCATGTTCAGGACAGAGGGTGTTTGTCAGCCGAGAGATGCAGAAGCTGATTGGTGAGCCCCAGATCTAGCAGCAGAAGATAACTGAGGCTGAGTTAGGTCATTGCAGGAAAGCTGAGTTGGTGGGATTGGTTGAGCATGTTTACGGGCCACAAGGATGGCTCCTAAAGTCCTAAGTCTAGAGATGTGGTCCCTCTGAGAGTGCCTTATGAATTTAGCATAATAAGAGCAGGAATTGACTTTGCCAGAGGTGGTGTGGGCACTGAAAGACTGGTTGTGCTGGTTAACTTCCAGCTGTGGTTTTAAAAAGACTTCACTATAATATAAGACTCTGTTGGCAGCTTGCCAAGCTGCTGAACTGACCCTAGTTGCTGTAACCAAAAGAATAGTATCACTGTGGGGTTAAGATCTTGTTGGCCTGAGAAATGCTGTATATTAACTAGTCAACAGGGACTTGGTCAAAGTATATAAGTCCAGGCATAGTCTTGTTAGTATTAGAGTAGAGAGGAATGTGCTGAAGAAGCAACCAGGAAAGGACAGCAGAACAAGCACTGCCTGAAAAGGAAGAAGAAAACTAGTTTTTACCTTCACTGGCCTGTATAGGATATAGACGAAAGGAAATTTATGTATATATACTTGGGCTCATTCTTGAGTTTTGGAAGAAGTAGTGGTAGGATTAACCTCCATCATCAATGATTTTGAAAAACCCATCTTCCACACTTACATTTTGGTGTTCTACTCTTCACTTGTTCTTCGTTGCTTCATTGCCCAAACTGCAGGTTCATGTTTATTTTTTTAAAGGGGCCTTCTGGCTGAGGCAATCCCTCAGCAAGGATCATGTCATCATGTGGATAGTTCAAACAGTCTGTGTGGCAATGTCATGAAATCCAATCAAAATATGAGTAAGAAGCTTAAGAGAGTCCAATTTCTCCCAACCCACACCGCCCCCAGTATATAGATGCATAGCTACTCATACCACAGAGTTATGGGGAATGGAAGGTATCATTACATCTCATGTAACCTCATAGAGCCTAAGCCCTCTGCTCAGTCAACAACGGCTGAGCAGAGGGCAAAGCCTAGATATGAATATGGGAGGTGATGATTCCTTTTTTTATTATTATTATTTTTTAATATCTAACATTAAAAAAACTACAAAAGACTACAAAAGTATAAGGGGGGAGGGGGGAAAAAAGGGAAAGGAGGACTGGGAAAAGGGAAAATCAACATACAAACAACAAACACTACACTACATGTCTTGTATTCCCTTCATGCTGCAATTTTTCTTAAAAGTTAACTTTCTAATATGCTATCAGATTGGTAGGTTTTATACAATACAGATTATATTCAGGATCAGGACTTCTTCCCCCCCCCCTTGCGTCTCAGTCTCAATTCTCTCTGCGCAGCTGGAGCAGCTGCGCCCGCTCTTTCCTCCCCCCCCACTTTCCCCTTCAGACTTCGAACTTTCTTCTTGCTGAAACTCCTGATGGTTGAACAAAAAGTCTGTCAGCTGCGCGTCCAATGTGATCTTGTAAGTTTGATCTTTATATCTGAACCAGACGCCTTCTGGAAATAGCCATTTATATTTTATATCACATTTCCTCAAGAAAGCCGCAAGTCCTTTATACTTGAATCTTCTTTTACGAGCCAAAAATGGAACATCCTTCAATATTTTAACCTTATTGCCCAAATAATCCAAGTCCACATTATACGAATTGTCTAAGATGGTGTCCCGAGTCTTCTTAGATGAAAAGTCAATAATAATCTCGCGAGGCAGCTGCCGCTTCATTGCATACTTTGAAGATGTCCGCCGGACTTCCAAAATATCGTTTTTTAACTCTTCTTTAGTTGCCTTTGCGAATGGCGCCAAAAGTCCAGACACCAAATCTTTTAAATTTTCACTTTGCTCTTCTTTTACATTTTGAAGACGCAATACCATTTGGGCACGGTCCACTTGTAATCCTATTATTTGATTCTCCAAAAGCTTCACTTCCTTACTTGTTGCTTTCATGAGTACTGCGTTCTCGTGCGCAGACTGCTCTGCTCCGGTCGCTGTTTCTTTAATGACTTTCACCTCGCTCTCCACTGAATCAACCTTTTGCCCCATTTCATTCAGTTTCGCTACAAAGGGCTGCACAGCATCGAAAACTGCTCGTCTTACCATCTCTTCCAAAGTTTCCCCCTTCCCCTGTAACGTCGCCATCACCGATTTACTCATTGCTGGGCTCTGCTTTTTCGTCGCCATCTTAGGGGAGGGGGGGCGCCAACTAAGTTCCAAAACTCGGTGCAGGGGAAGAAGTCTGCACCTTTTTAGCTTCAATTCCCACCGATCCTTTGCATACGCTTAAAAATCAGAAGGGATTCGCTTACTTACAGGTCTTCACCTTAAATCTGCTTATTGCCGTTCTCCATGGCCCGGCAGCACACGCGATGCTGCGCAAGTCTGCCGGCCTCCGTTGGAGCAAGTGGGCAATTTACCCCCTGCATTACTTCCAGGGGGTTCTTCCCGCGGTGCCCCGGATCCAGGCTCCCTCACTGGGAGTCCTGGGGGTTAACCCTCGTGGGTCAACCGCCCGGTCAGGCTGCTCAGACAGTTCCCCCCAGACCTGCGGAGAGAAGCATCCGACATGGCAGGGAAAACGAAACCGAATCCGGGAGGTGATGATTCCTGATAACCACCTGATATGCTCAGACCCCAAATATATGAGTCACTGTCCCATTCTCCTGCCACAGGAGACAAGTGGCTCAAAATCCTGGTCTTAATGGTGAAACAGGTCCAGCAAAACAAGGAGTTGTGACTGTGAGCTACAGAAGGTGCAGTGGAGCTGTATGGCTAGATCAAGGCAAGGAGCAAGTGAGGAGCTATGCAGTCCAGTAACTGTGGCTATTGGGGAAAAACACAAAGGGAGGGAGATGCTGCTGCATCAAAGTCTAGGTAACTACTGCAGTGCTTATAGCTAAACTTCTTCCATTACATTTACTGGAACTGATCTTGGTGCCAACTTGTGTCTTTCCTATTGTGTCGAACTAGCTGAGGGAGGGCCTTATTCTACCTAGAAGCACTCCATCTTCTGCTCTGGACCACTCAGCTCAGGTTCCTCAGCTTCTCTGCTGTTGGGATGTTGGGAGCCATTATGTGTAGGGGGTCTGAAATGGGCTAGTGATGGGGTGCCTCAGATTCCCAAGATGAAGCAGGGTCCATGAGTGCCGTCTCCCAGGCAAGTTGCTTCCTAGGGTGTAGACTCCTCCTGAATCCACAGGTATGGGAGCCTGCAGGGGGTCAGGTTCCCATACCTGTGGATACAGGGGCCCAGTGGCTCTGCCTTCTCCAGGCCTTTCAAGTAATGCCATGGAGGGAAAGAGGAAAGATGTGCAGCCAGATGGTGGTCTGGATCAAACCCAGTGAATTTGCCTGACTTCCCTCATATGCTGGTGAGGCTCCTGCCTTAATCATATTTAAATGAGAAAAAATAAATGCAGTAATATAGTCAAATTAAATCTGATACTAAATACAGTGTTTCTTCAGTAATGAGGCAATGAGAGGCCTCTTCTATCTCTCTGATGATTGCAATGAGAAATAATCTAGGCTAAATTTTGCCCTCTTCGCCATAATGGGGGAAACTGTTGCTGACCTCAGTTTATCATAAAACAAATGCAGTCTTCTAAGTTTAAACTCACTAAAAATAAAACTACAACCTCATTATGAAAATATTTATACTAGATACATGAAGTTAGAAATATAATAAAAGTTTATTTTGTAGCCCTGTTAGTTAAAAAGTTAAATCCTTTGTTTGAACTGCTACATCAGTTAAGTGTACCTATAAAGCTAACTGATTTAAGCAGTTAAGAGAATAATTTATGATGTGATTCAGCTAACTTTGAAGTCTTAATGATTTTTTTTTTAGCGTGCTTAAGGCTGCAGTTATATATACATTTATTTGGAAGAATGTTCCAGTGAATTAAGTGGGACATTCCTGCGTATACAAGCATAGGATTGATCTACAAACTTCTCCCACTGGAATAAATGTAGTGTGGGGGGAGAGTGCTGCCAAATTACAGCCAATTTATGATGACCCCTGCTGTGGTTTTCAAGGCATGAGACTAACAGAGGTGTTTGCCGTTGCCTGCCTCTCTGTAGCAACCCTGGACTTCCTTGGTAGTCTCCCATCCAAATAATGGTCAGGGCTGAACTTGCTTAGTTTCTCAGATCTGACCAGATCAGACTAGCCAGACTAGCTATCAAAATAACAACAAATCTTACAATGTCAAAATTGATACATGAGAGGCCACAGAAAGAGGGAGGGAGAAGCAGGTGAGAATAAAGGGAACAATATATTTTATTTCTTTTGCAGATACATAGGCTTAGTTAAATCAATCAATTTATTCTTGCAGTTCATGACTAGCCCATGTCACTTTAAACAGATTATAACAAAATTGGAAGGATTTTGAGAAATAAAGAGTAATAGAATTTACAAAAATGAGCTTAATAACTTTGTTAAGGTTGTAAGATCTTCACACAAACTTCCTGATAACAGCTGTAATAAAGCAGAATATCTTGATTGTCTCAACCTTGCCTGCTCCACAAGGGCAGACCCTCTTTGCCATCGGGATCTTTTGGTAATGACCCTCGACAACCGCAGAGGGGAAAATAGTCCATCTGGCCAAGGGGAAAGCCCTGAGATGAGATGGAATCACCAACAATGACAAATAGGCTGCTGGCGTTACAACACATCTTGTTTTCATAGGGGCTAAAAAGTATGGAGCTATGTCAATATCTTCCTGCTGTTCAGTATCCCATATCCTTTGTTTAATTAGGGCCCTTGCTTAGGAGAAACTTGGGGGGAAAGCCTAACAAATTCAGCTTGTAATAGACTGTCTTAAACCAAGTAGAACAGAAACCATCCCTAAGAATTAACGATGTAATATCCAAAGGGGAGTGGTTTAACTTCAGCCATATATTTATGTAGGCAAGACTAATCCTGGCCTCTAATCTTATCAATCCAGATTCTAGACACAGGATTTTAAATCGACAAAGGCTGCATAGCGTGAAACTGTGCATTACTGGAAGCATATTTGTTTGTTAGATGTAAAAGGATCAGATTATGCCCCATGATGGAGCGCCCCTCACTGAGCCCGCCTGTTCATCCACTAGATGATTCTCCTGGTCCAGCCAACTCTTGAATTTCTTGACAAGATGACTATCATAAAGCTTGCTAATTATACTTAGCAAACTAATTGGTCTACAATTTGTTGGATCATCTCTCTTCCTGGTTTTGAAAAATGGAATTATGATTGCCTTCTTCCAATCATCAGGGATTTCCCCAGTCAATATAGGTGAAAAGAGAGGCCAAAGGAGGGGCCCACCAGTCGATGTTCTCCTTCAGTAATTCCAGTGGAATATAATCTGTGCAAAGGAGCTTTGTCTCTCTTAAATTGGCCAATAAGGGGACTTAATTTCCTTTACAGTAACAGGGGGCCAATCTGGCAGCTCCTCTGGCTTTTGGAAATGAGACAGTTGCTGAACCTCAGCATGTAGTTTCTGAAAATACCCCTCCCACTTATTAGTTGAAATTAGAGAGTATATAGGAGAAAGGTCCTTATAAGAGCGTCTGGAAATAAATTTCCAAAAAAGTGCAAAATATTTATCTTTGGTTGACTGGATTATTTGATCCCATAATGCCATTATAGCCGCTTGCTTCTTTGTTGCCACTAATTTTTTATTGGACTTCTTTAGACATAATAATTGGCATGAGGTTCTCTGGATATCTGTTCCCCTGGAGTTCTTATATGCCCAATGGCTCTAAATTCCTTCTTTGCTTTTTGGTAATCCTTAACAAACCAGCGCTTTGAGTAATTCTTGGAAATCTGTGCTTGTGAAGCAGCACCACACTCTAGTAATGGTTTCAGGAGCCAAAGTATGTTTTCAAAAGGGATCAAAGGGTTCCAATCCTGGGAAATATCCATAATGGCTGATCCATAATGGCATCCTCATCCTACAGAAGTGCTTCCAGTCTAAGCACCAGATGATCCAGCCATTTTGCATGATGCACCAATTGTTGAGCTGGTAATATACAGGGTCCCTGTGGAATATTATAATATGACCGACAAGACGGAGGGGCCAGATTGAGTTGAAGGGGTAAATGGTCGCTTTCCAGCTCAGGGTGGATCTGGAGATTTTTCGCTGAAGGTATCAGACTTTTACTGACTAGAAAGTAGACTAGTACTGCATCTTGCACCAGCCATAACAGTGAGTTCCCCAGGATAATCCCTGGAAATAGAGCCATTTAATATGGAGAGGTTTTGTCTTCTTGCCATTTTGGCTAGACAGAGGCCCACATAGTTTGCCCTGCAGTCTTTGGTAGAGGTGCAGAAAATGAGTATAGGCCTTCCTCTCTATCAATTGTTAGTGTTCTGAACTCATCGATAAGGAAGTCGTCATTTGAGCACAATCTGGCATTAAAGTCACCTCCCAGTAGGATATCTATGGGATTTTCATTTATTAGATCACCAATATATGAATCTAAGTGCAGTGGATATTAGTATTCCCAAACCCCCCTTCAGCCTACCCGAACAAGCACCGGGGATGGCCACATTATTTAAAGAGTGATATCCATTAATTCAAAGGTCACTAGCTGCCCATGTCTCCTGAAGAAGGACGATATCATGTCCCCTACTGAATTGGGAATGATCCAGACTTCTTAGATGAGCCCAACCTGATCTATTCAGGATATGACCTCTAAACAATTCTCCCCGATCTGTGCTGGTTTGGGCACCATCACACTTTAGAAACTTATTACATTGTTTCAAGGCAATATTATCCACATTGCTTTCTGGGTCTTCGACTATAATAGGCTGCTTCCACACAGAAGCCTTCATCAGAAGGCGTAAATTAAAGGGAATTGGCTGGTTGTGTATTACTGAAGAAATTGTGGATTCTACTGTCGCCAGCAGCAGAGCATTGGGGATCTTCTCTTGATCATTGGAACCCAACTTCAAAACTGGTCTCTGTATTATGGAATTTCTAAAGTTTTCTTTGTAGTCTAATGCCTAATCCTGCTAACCTAGAAGCATGGGCAAACAAAAACGGAATTCTCTTAGTGAGAAAATCTAGGAAGAAATGTTGAAAGCCACTCAGTCTTTCCATCTTGACAAGATCTATAGACTCAGGAGGAGCAATCTTGAAAAAGGCAGCCAAATGACCTATTACATTCCTTTTTGTATTCCAGTCTATAAATCTCCCCCTCTGTGGAAAAACATTCACAACAGCAGAGTTTGGATCATATACTAATGAGAAGGAATCTCTTCTATTGGCCTCCAATTCCTTTGATAAAGCAACAGGTTTTGACAAGGTAGTAAAAAACTCATCTTTATTAACCACTCTTGTTTTATTTGTCCCTGCAGTGCTCCATAAATTGTTTGTAGAGGGGCCTCTAAGAGCCAAGCTACAAGTGACGTCTGACCCAGGTTGGACACTTGTCAGCTTCCCTCAAGTTTTGATGGGAAATGTAGGCATACTGGTCTTGCAGCTGTAATGGAAAGCCAAGCTGTAAAACCAGGACGCCTACATTTCCCATCAAAACTTGAGGGAAGCTGACAAGTGTCCAACCTGGGTCAGGCGTCACTTGTAGCTTGGCTCTAACTCCCTCCTGGAGCAAAGTCAACATCCTCTCTTGTTGATTGAAGATTTTCTGAAGGGATTCTGCCACCAAGATTGTTTGGCGGTCTAATAATGCCATCTCCTCAAAATGCCTGTAGGATAATTTATCACTTGGAGGAGGAGGAGAAGGCAGAGCATGTGCCTCCATTACAGTGGTTTGCTTAATTAAGCGGTCAGGCGGCTCAGTGTCAACCTCCAAGCATTCAAACCTATTTTGCAGCTGGATTGGGGGCGCATAGTAGTCTTCCAGCTTAGATTGTTTGACTAATGAGGAGGTATCCTCTTCTGCAAAAGGATATGCTCTTTTCTGTCCTGTTCTTGATAGAGGCACTAATTGGACTGAAAGGAAGAAAATATCCAAAGTCAATTCCCCAACTGTTCTAGGAAGGTTGCACAAAACCTCTTGCACAAAACCAGTGCAGAATGTTATAAGTCATGGGATTTAAAAGGTCACAAGGATCAACACCAAGTAATTATCAGACTAGAGTTGTTTGTTACTCCAGGAGTTTCCCAGAGCTCCTTCAAGCTAATTATCTTATCTGGGCTTAGAAAATTGCCCAGATTCACAGCTATCCATCTGTGCAAAGGTTGACTGTTCAACAAGACAAAATACAAATTAAAACTTGCCATAAAAAATGTTAAAAACCTTGAAAATCTTGGAGCCTATACCTCCTCCACCCCCAAAATCTCCAGGAATTTTCCAACCTGGAGCTGGCAACCCTACTACAGTTCCTGATATAGTGGAGCAAATAGCAGAGCAGTTTCAGGTTCCAGAAAACTATCCAAGGCTCAGAGCTCTGTGCCTCCAACACTTGGCAGTTTGATAATTTTTCTAAACACAAAGAGCATAAGTAACATAGACACGGGGTAAGAGGATTGCTGAGTTCATGTTTCCTTTAGCAGGTCCACCTCCTCTAGCTTTGCTCTGTGCCAGAGATGACCAATATGATATGAGTTCATCAGAGTTACTGTGGGATAAAAATGTGAAAAATACTTTTGATCCTGGCCTTCTCCATAGTAGCCTAACATTATGGAACTACCTGCCAAGAGAGGTTTGTCATAGGCTAAGGCTGCTTTCATGTTTTATCCCACCCATGGGGGAAACATTCTTTTAGAAACAGACACGTAAAAATTGAGAGTTTCTTTGTTCTAAAGGAACACACTAAACCACAGGGCTCTACTGAGAAGACCAATCTCTCCAATGGCCTCTCTTTTAACAGGTTGACAGCCCTCTGACTGAAGAGAATTCAGAAGTTTATTTATTCCAGGTGTCAAACTGAAAGCCTTGTATCCCAGTCAAAGATCACTCAATGTTCTCTTAAGATTTTTATTTAAAATCAATCTAATTATTCTTGAAATCATTAAATACAAAAGAATTGCAATGATACAAAACCCACTTGCATATTTCAATGAACCCAGAAACAGAAAAGCATACATGTCATGGCTTATCCTATCTACCTTAAATTTAAAAGATAAAATACAATTTCTAAGGTTCTCACCAAAGAACTTTCATGCAGATTAAATAATCTTATACAACGCAAGTCTGAGAGATTCAGAGGTGTTTGGGGTGTGGCTACCTTAGAGCCAAAACACACGTTAAGAAATACCTAGGTTCAGCACGTGTTCTCTTACCTCAAGGTTTGCCGGGATCTGTAGGCGTCCTGGAAGCTTAAAGATCTGTAGGCGTCCTGGAAGCTTAAAGTCCTGGAAGCTTAAAGGATCTGTAGGCGTCCTGGAAGCTTAAAGGCGTCCTGGAAGCTTAAAGCTTAAAATACAGGCGCTCTGTAAATGCTAAACTTTAAGCTTCCAGGACGCCTACAGATCCCGGCAAACCTTGAGGTAAGAGAACACGTGCTGAACCTAGGTATTTCTTAACGTGTGTTTTGGCTCTTACATAGGAGCAATTATCTGAAATTTACATTCCTGTATTAAAATCCTTTAATTTGTTCCCTTAGAAGGCATAATGGTTAGGGCTTCCAAGTTTAGAATGAATTTCCCATAGAATTTATTGTTTCAGAGCCTGTATGCTGTTAATTCCACTCGTACAGAGATTTGGTTCTGAGCATAAAACCATTTATTCATAGTTACCTTTTTCAAGGATGTAACAGTGGGAACATTGCTGAAACTAAAACAATTTCTCAGACCTAATGTTCAGTCATCAATACTATTAACAGACAAAGACCTGTGACACTGCAATCTTCAAAACACTTCACTGGGAGTAAGACCCGTTGAATAAAATGGGGCTTACTTCTAAGTAGACCTGCTTACAGTTGCTCCCTAAGTCTTGATCTTCAAGAATCAAAAGAAAACTTCTTGATTACACAGACACCTGATGATAATTTGTTTACAACAAGAATTCGGAAAGGAACTATCGTCTATTTTTACCGTGCTTTTATTCTTTGAAATATGTTAATTCTTGCTGTGAGCTGCTCTGAGCTTTTTTAAAGAATTGGGAAACAATTATTAAAATAATTTTTAATAAAAGAAGCACTATCTATGTGAGCTGATAGAATATTTTAAAACGCAGGGTTTTTTTACTATGAAATAGTTGTTAAAAGGCTAAGGGGAAGCACACTTCCCCTTGCAACCTAAAAAGCAGTTATTAACTGAGTACATTTTATTGTGACAGCAAATTACTATAATGCTAGAAATGTCAAAATTCAGGCAACATTGTAAGATTCAATTCCCAATCAACTCAGACAATATCCTGCCGGCAAAACATAAACCACATTATCCCATACAAATTCAGTACACACTGTCAACTTCCATATATATAATTAAAAATAGGTACTGAATTTAAAGGCAGAGGTTATGAAGCTAAACATGGAGACCTCCATATGACTAGAATTTGCCCCCTCCCACCCCCCAAACTTGAGCAATGAGTTCTATGAAACTAAAAATGCTCTTCACAAGTTACTACATGTTACATATTTTGTAGCAAGCAAAAAAAAATTGGTGCAAAGATTATTGGACTATTTTCATTCATTTGGGCTTTCTACAGAATTGTAGTCAAGATGCGAAAATCCTTACAAGAGTCTGCTCTGATTTATATAGTAGAATTGACTGAGCTGCTGCCTTTCCTTACAATGCCAGCATGTGTTTCTGCTATATACAATTTCCAGGCAAAATGAGAGCAGATTCAATTGCTATTCCCCAAAGCTACGTTATTCACTTCTCTATGGAAGAAATAATTAATTATACAGCTTTGACAAATTCATTTGGCAGCTTGTCTGTATTGCATTTTTGCAATTGTAAAATGTGACAAATTGAAAGAATAAATAGTTTTGTATATTTGAATAACATTTCCAGCATCTCCAGATGTATAGGCAATCAGTCAAAATCTGTCTGCCAATTATTACAAAAACTCAATACACAAATTCATTCAAATGTATTTTACAACATCCAAAATGCCTATGCTCTGCAGAAGTAATCATTTGCAAAGTTAATAAAATGTGGTGAGGGAATCTTTTGTTACCAACTAAATATCCTCTCTATAACAAATAGAATGTTTTCTGTCCAAGGTATTTTCTCAGCATGAGGACATCCTTGTTTCTCACTAAAAGGCATGCTCCAAGATCTAGTTCTCCACTACCCGTTTTCATTCAGTCTATAGATTAGACTAATCTGAGGTCTTTTCGTGGTATATGGATTTTAAAATTTTTTTAAAGACATTTATAACCTGCCTTTCTTCCCTCCTCCATTTTATCCTCACAACAACCTTGTGAGATAGGTTAGGCTGAGAGTGTGTGACTGGTCCAAGATCACCCAGCAAGCTTCCATGGTAGAGTCGGGATTTGAACCTGGGTTTCTCAGATCCTATTCCAGCCACTACACCACACTAGAAGTATCCTTTGTCTTCCTCATGGGAGACTAAAAATGAGTGATAAGATAATAACCTGTTCTGTAGAATATCCAGGTGACAGAAGATAAATTTTCACAATGAATGGCTAATGTCTGCACATTTTTTAATTTGTTTGAATACTAAAAACTTAATGTGTGAGGGAGACAAGTTTTAAAAGACATGCACCTGTACCACAGAGCTCCTGAAGTGTATCAATCCACACACACAAAGAAGTGCTTTCCACACAAGAGGTCCATTCCTTTTGCCTTTGCTCATGGGCTGCTTCATAGTATGTTTTAACTTTTCTTCAGAGCTGCCTAAATGTACCCATTTTTTACTTCCTGTCCTTTCTTGTACTATTTGAATACCCAGGACATATCAGAATCATAGAGTTAGAAGGGATCTCCAGGGTTATCTAGTCCAACCCCCTGCACAATGCAGAAAATTCACAACTACCTCCCCCCATACCCCCAGTGACCCCCTGCTCCATGCCCAGAAGATGGCAAAATACCTCCAAGATCCCTGGCTAAACTGCCTGGAGAAAATTGCTTCCTGACCCCAAGGTGACAATCGGCAATACCCTGGGCATGTAAGGAGGGACCATGAGAACTAAGCACTGATGTAACCCTTCCTGCTCTCCCTCTCATGATCTGCCTGGGTTCACAGAATCAGCATTGCTGTCAGATGGTCATCTAGCCTCTGCTTAAAAACCTCCAAAGAAGGAGAGCCCACCACCTCTGCCGAGGGACCTCTCTAACTGTCAGGATATTCTTCCTCAGGGCTTTTTTTCTGGGAAAAGAGGTGGTGGAACTCAGTGGTGGGACTGAAGACCGCACAATGACATCACTTTGGGTCAGCTGGAACAAGGGGGGAGTTTTTTAAAGTTTAAATTGCCCTCGGTGAAAATGGTCACATGGCTGGTGGCCCCACCCTCTGATCTCCAGACAGAGGGGAGTTTAGATTGCCCTCTATGCCGCTTGGTGGCATGGAGGGCAATCTAAACTCCCCTCTGTCTGGAGATCAGGGGGCGGGGCCACCGGCCATGTGACCATTTTTAAGAGGTGCCAGAACTCCGTTCCACCGTGTTCCCACTGAAAAAAAGCCCTGTTCTTCCTAATGTTTAACTCTTTTGATTTAATTGCAACCTATTGGGTTGAAATACTATTCTTTATTGCTTTGACTTTTATTGAAATAGGCACTTGCTTTCCTATATGCAACATTGTGTGCTATTGTTTAGAGGTTAATTCCAGATGAATAATATTATTTTGTCATTTTAAAAATGTTTTATGGGGTTATTTTTAGCCAGGACCTACCAACAAGATAGCAACTTACTCATAAACAGCCACTTTACTTGCTCTGTTACCACAGACCAAAGGACAGGAAAAGCTGAACTTTGCTTTTAGAACAACATGTCAGAAAAATGACAGTGCTGGGCCATGAGGGTTGCTGTTCTGATACAAAAAAAGTCTGCAACAGGGCTGACTAGGCCGTGGAAGGAAGAGCAGGAACTTAAGGAAATGATTATGTGGCAAATACAAGCAAAAAAGATAAGGCTGGGAACAAATTTTACATAGGAACAGGAACTGTGACCTGTTGGCAAGATGAAAGTGGACAAAAGAGTTTTAGAAACCTGAAGAACTGAGATGATACAGATTTGCCAGGGCTCCTTTGAAAGAGTTTCTGTACCTTTAAATGATGCATGGAAGAGAAGTTTCTCCAGACTCTGTTTTTTCCATTGTTGCAACATTGGTGGAATCCACATTCACCCATTACCCGCATGTTTATCGGCTATCTTCCGTTTGCCTCCAATCCGCGATTTTTTCCTCTTCGTTCACATTCCTGCTTCCAATCCGTCTTTCTCGCGCGTCCCTCCGGTCACACGGCCGCTCGAAAACCGCTTTTTTGGGCGGGACCTTTTTTCCCCGCCCATTTTTTTTATTTTTTTGAGCACACTTTTCCGTTATTTCGATTTTGCCTTATAAAGAAACATCATTGAAGATAATGATGCCTCTCTTTCCCCCACTGACAGCACTGATGGGTCTCTCCCGTTTCTTTTTTGGAAATTTGGAAGCATGTGGGAAGCTTTTGTGGGCATTTCCTATGCAGGACAGTTCAGTGCCTGAATTTTACTGAAGTTTCACTTCCTTGGAGTGTCATTATTTCAATATTTCATAATTTCGATATTACAGTAATATAAAATAAAAAAATAAAAAACAGTTAAAAAGGAAGTTTCGCGAGTCGGTTCTGAGGATGGATTCACCCCAAAATGATTTTTCAAACTACCAGATTTGATTCAGAAACAGCATAATCAATAAATCCAATGCTATGAAGTCAAAAACAGTCTTTTGCAGACTACGGAGCACTTGCAAGTTGAATCAGCCAATAGGAACTCTCGGAACAGCCGGAGAGACAGGAAGGGGGGGGTTAAAAAACTGCGTAAATTGTGCATTGGCCCGTTCATGGCCACCGTGAAACTCCCGTTGAAAACCTGTGACCACATATTCGGGAGAAATGCGAATGAAATGCGTCTGTTTAATGAGGTAATGTGACCGGCACTCGGGATTGCGTGGGGAATGCGGGGAACATGCGACTTAGAATGAATAATGTGGATTTGACCATTGTGACAGGGAAACTAAGTAGCTCCTAGTGAAATTCTCCCTTCTATGCAGGGTGTAGGTTATGGTCTGGATCTGAAAATCATAAGAAGAGCATCCTAAGAAGTTGAAAGAACAGTGATAGAGAAGATGAATATCACAATTCACAAATCAGTTTGAGCGACCCAGCCAAATCCTCTGTGATGGAGGTGTAAAATCAACACCAAGCTGTCCTCACATATTGTGGACCTGGGCTGATTCCAGACGGCCCTCCCCATCCCGAAACATCGCGCATTTTCGCGCGGAAAATGCGAAATATCGCGTTTTCTCACGTGAGTTTTGCGCAACGTAGCACAAAACTCGCGCGAGAAAACGCGATATTTCGCATTTTCTGTGTGACGACGTGCGACGTTTCGGGATGGGGAGGGCCGTCTGGAATCGGCCCTGGTATCAAGTGAGAAGATGAATCTTCATCAAAGGAGAATGACAAACTGCCCCTAAGCCTCACCTTGGCCGACCCCTCCTATGAGGAAAATTTCTCAGCCTCCCGCCCCCATAGGGACCCTCAGCCATTAGGGCCCTCGAGCCAGGAGGCCACAGCTTGGAACCACTTGTCAACAGACTTTCCACAGTCTCCCAAACATCCCCAGGACCAAGAGTAGTATAGGCAAAGGGTTAAGGCAGAGGTCTGGACTAAGTGCAGGAGTGTGTGCTTAGCAGACTGAGGTCTCCCCTGCTGAGGAAGTATCAGGAAAGACCACTAATTCACTGCAGGATTAAGCCCCAAATACTCCTCAGGAGTAGAGATGGCTCAGCTTGTGGAAAGGAGCCTAACATGGGACCCCACCTCACCTTCTATGGGATACCTCCTTATGTTGCCTGGGTTTCAAACTGAGAGATAGGGGAGTATGAATGTGGTGGAAGTACTTACTTTGGAATGACATAATTCCTAGCATGATGTGGAAGTGTTCTAGAGTGCGCAGGAGCACACTCCAGGGTTTCCTGCCTTGGTCTCTGGAATATGTTACCTGATTCTGGACCTTGGACTGCCTTTTGGACATCATCTCTGGATGATGTTCGCTGACCCTGGACTTTGACTTTGTACTGTGACCCTTGCTGTGACCCTTACTGTTGGGGCCCTGTTGTTGCCAGCACTTGTCTCCTATCTCTGCTCCCTGCCACCACTCACCAGGGCAATTGGGGGGGGGAGAACATGGGAATAGGCTTCCTGCGGTGGCCCAATGACATCACTTCCCAGGAGCGATGTCATTGTGCCACCCCCAAGATCTCTCCCACACTTTCCAGCGGGCCGATTTAGACCCCAAATGGGCTGAATCGAGCCTGTTTGGGATCCAACTCAGCCCATTACAAAGCACGTGTGCTCTTGTACCTGTGGGATAACATCACTTTGCACAAAAAGCAAAGACAGAGCTGCCCTCCCACACCTGCTGGGTGGGTAAGGGGACCTGGCAACCCTAGTTGCTAAGGAAACTATAATGGCTGTTTACCATCTTCTTCCTGAAGGGGGGGGGGGGAATACTCTCAAATCATGATTTGAAAGCAAAGTGAATGTTGTGAAGTGTATAAGAGGAAATAAGGAGAATTTTTTTAAAAAAGTTTTCCTGTATAAAAAATCTCCAAGCAGCATAGATAATACTTCTATTGGTAAGCAACCATAAAGATTGAAAATTGGCTACCCAAACAGAAATGGATGGCAGGAACTAGAGCACTACAAGGGTGGGAAACTGATGTTCTTTTTTGTGCAACCAGAATCACAGAAGTCAGTATCCCTGGACAACATTTGTGATCTAGCACATTGTTTTTTGCATCTACACCTCTGCTTCTTCTCTGTGAACAGTACAACCCATGCCCTTTCCACAATTTCCTCACATCTGGTGTGTGGCCAGATGGTGAATTACTTAATTAATTAGAATAAATCTATTTTTATTCCATCTTTAAACCTCAGGGGCCCTTAATGTGCCTCACAAAACAAATAACAGTGAAATATCAGAACAGCCAAAAAGAAAAATCTATCAGTATGAGCTATATTATGAGAATCAGCTACAGAGTAGACTGTTAATGGACATAATGCTTCTTGCCTGGTTTGATCCACTGAATGAGCACTTCTGAGGTGAAATGTCTCCATGTGGATGCTTCTAGTGCACACTGAAGTCAGTCAGAATTACTTCTGAGGGAGGGGTATAATTAGGAATAGGATCACGCTGTTAGCATTCCTATTGCTTTTGGGTTCACTGAAAACAGGAGATGTTGGCAGGGCAAGTGAGACACACTCTCCCATGTATTTATTTAAAATGTGTGTATTTAAAACACTTCTATCCTGCCTTATTTTCTCAAACTGAAGGCAGTTCTGAGAACCAAGATTCCTAATTCATATTTTTAGGATGAGAAAACACGAAAATTATTCAAGAGGGCTTTCCTACATAGGTACTGTAAGGAAATGGCTTAAAGAGATGCTAGTATTGCTGTATACTGTCTGCTCCTACTGAGCAGTTTCCACATCATTTAATGTGTCACGCCAGCTCTTATCAGATTTTGGCTTGTTTTCAAACCACTGCAATCTACACCCTATTTATTGTTTACTGAATGTCCCAGCTGTTGATTGTACTGAATTACACTGTAATCCACCTTGAGTCTCAGTGAGAAAGGTGGACTATAAATAATGTAAATAAAAATTTACTAAAGTATGTGCCATAAAATTCAGACCTAGAAAGTACATTAAAGACAGCAACATTTTAATCTATTTCATGATTTTTAAAGATCTTACTCATGACAATTCTGATTATCTTGAAAAACAAAAATGGATTCTGGATTTCTGTAGCCACATATTAAAGCTCATTTAATGCCATTAATGTCATTCATTGCTCCTTAAAGTTGCTGTGGTGAACATGAGTGGCTAAAAAGAATTTTTTTAATTCTTCCCTTTTCAATTTCCCTTTTTCCTTATTGGTGAAGCGTGGCTTTTCAGTGATTGTGGGCAACAAGTACAAATGGAAATTGTTTAGGAATAAATAAATATTGAACACAAGGCTGAGACCTTGTGAACAGAGGAGGAAATTTCATGTAAAAGTAGACTGATACAATAATTGCATTTCATATTGTATTTTGTGTTACTATGGAAACCTATTTACAAAAATTGAATTAGAAAAACTGATAACTGCGTGCCAAGATTTTGCTTTCCTCTTTGCTTAGGGTGGAACATAATAGATTACAGAAGACACCAAGATACAGCTTAAAACAAGAGAGGCCTCTTCTTTCTCTAGTACCGCTTAACCCCATATTCTGATATCAACAAACTGTGCTTTTCTTTATCCTCTACAACAGCAGTCAATGACGGGATGTGGTGGCAAAGGAATGCAGAGGATAATGATATCAGGAAAGGGGTAGGTTTTACTGGGGTAGGGAGGGACCAAGGTTACCAGACAAAGGAGCAGCATCTAGAAGAGGATTGCAGGCGAGAGGTCTCCATAGCATTTTGTCTCCTGTTGGGGACAAAATGCACGGCTGCTCTTTTCAGGGACACACCCATGTTTCTAGTTGTGACTTCATCCTTAGAAACTATCTTCTTCTCTGGTCTTCTGGCTATTGGCATATCTCATGAGGCTTGAGTTTTTAAAAGCCTGTATATGCATTCACCTAGTCTGAGCAGTTGGCTACCTTTCATTACTTCTCATTCTTTACACGTCTTTATCAAACTGTGCCCTTGCTCTTTTCTTTTGTCTGGAAAATATTACTTCAGCTCAACATGACATGCATCTTCCAGTTTAGTGTTCTGTATAGCATTACCAGCATGGAACATGTGAAACTAGGGTTGCCAGCCTCCAGGTGGTGGCTGGTAATCTCCCGGAATCACAACTGATCTCCAGTTGACAGAGATCCGTTCCCCTGGAGAAAATGGCTGCTTTGGAGGGTGGAGTCTATGGCATTATAATCTGCTGAGGCCCCTCCCCTCCCAAACTCCACCCACTCCATGCTCCACCCCCAAATCTCCAGGAACTTTCCAAACTGGAGCTGGCAACCCTATGTGAAACAAATATTACTATGCTCATTCTCAGAAATCCAGTCATTCTGAACACAGAATGGTGGTGGGGGGGGGGCGCTAAAGGAATGTGCAAGAAGAATTATTCATGGATTTCCTCCTTTTCCCATATTTCCAAGTGAGGCTTAAAGTCCCATAGTGCTCTGTGTTCCTTTACCCATGTACACTTTTAGGTCTAGTTCTCAGGCCTAAAAGTTCTCACCTAGAGATGTGTTAAACTTGCATCTGGTTTGTAGATTGTGAGTGGAGGCTCACAGAACTAAATGTTCCTCCAGGTAAAAAACATTCCTGCACATTAGAGAAAAGGCTAGGCCAAAATGTTGTTCCCATGCACAAAACAGTACACATAGATGGGACAGATATAAGAGTGGTGTATTGTAGGGCCTTTTGTTGCTGGATATATTATGAAATTTATTAATTTAAATTACCTACTTTATCGAATATGGCTTATTAACTAACAAACTCATGATTTGATTTCAGCACTGACTCACAGCCAAACTAAAAAAGATATTGGATAACTGGAGAGCCCTTTTCACCCAAGGTAAGGCTAGAGCTAATTTTTACTCCAGTGGGAAAAAAACTGTCTCACCCTTAGAACCATACTAGACAAGACATAGGGGAAAGCTGATGGCTACAGTGTGACCTTGTTCAGCCCACCTCAGGGAGGGGGGAGTGGATGGCTTGGGGTGTCCCACCTAGCTTGTGGAATTATACCCTTGGCAGCACCTTGGGGAGACGAGGAGGATGCTTGCACATGTCCAGACACAACTTAAAAGAGGCAGTAAGACAGCAGCTGGGGCTGGACTAAGGAGGAGAGCCAGGGAGAGCACTGCAGGAACTACCTGTCCAGGTAGCTTCTGCTACTTTTGTACCCAGATATTGATGAATAGTGGAGACTGGATATCCAACCCAGCTCCTGTTCTTTATTGTGGCAGAACTTGAGGAAGACCTTGTTGCAGTATGGACTGCAACCTTCTTCCTGACCCCTTGCACCTGGCGGCCCTGCCAAGAAGGATATTTGCTCATTTTTCCATGTTAAAAATCAGAACCATCTTACATGAAAAGATCTCTCATCACTTGCTGCTTAGAGGACAAACCTTTCTCCACCATTTGAGAGAAGAACCCTGAGTTTGGGGCTACCATGTGGCCATTTGGACTTGGGCTTTTAACCTTTCCAGGATAAACACCAGGATCTGTTTTCTTACTCCATCTCCCCGGGTCTGATGTGTCTCAGGGTGTGTGTGTTGTGGGCGGGGTTCACAGAACCATGCAGGCTACCTAAACTGGCATTTCTCATAATTCTTGATATTTTGGCTTCTCTCTTTAGGGTCACAGTGCTGCATCACAGAGGATGTTGCAAAAAAGCCCATTCCATGAGAAATAATCACCTTCTCTACGTACTTTCTACTGCAACTTACCTCCTCCTCTTCCAACATTCTGCTCCTTATATTTTCCCTACCAAAGTACATAGCACAAAGAAGAGAGGCACAATTGGGGGAAAGGTGCATATAATTCCTTCCTTAAGCAGAACAATGATCTCAATCTAACCCCACCACCTGCAGCTATTGGAGGAAGCTTACAGCAGAGATTGGAGATCTGAGAATGACTCTCATGAAGTGGCCTTTATTCATCATATTTTGTGCAAACCATTAAATTATCTCTTGATAGTTTCAGTGTTTTGAATGACACTACTACATTAGCAGCACTCAACAAAAGAGCTATGCACCCCATCTTGGAATAATATGCCATACAACTTTTTTATTAGGTCAATTATTACATAAGTCAAGTTTAGCACCAGCCATAGACTACCTTTTTATCAGAATGGGATTCAGCTGTTCTCTTCGAGTTCATAGAATCATAGGGTTGGAAGGGACCTCTAGGTCATCTAGTTGATCAGGAAACAGAAAACGCACAGGACTCTAGTGTTGTTTTTGAAGACTATCAGCTGTTAGTGTAGAGTCTGCTGTTATGCTTCTCTATTTATTCTCTTTTGCCTTAAAAAACAGAAAAATAAATGCTCTTTAGTTCATGTATACATCTACAGGTACAGGCGGGAGCACTTCATTTGAAAGGCTACACGAGGGTTTTGACAAAATGTCTGCTTATCATGACAGCACTACATATAAGATAGCAGGTAAATTAATCTAATCTCTTGGTCTCAGTAATACAGCCTGTTTACCCTGCTTTGGAAAACTGCTCCCTGCATCAGGGAGCTGCAAAATACTGTGACTTTTTTCAGTCATTAATCCCTTCTCAACTAAAGCTCTAAGCTTTACTGATTTCCAGCAGATTTGTGATCAAAGCTGACATTGTTTTACCGTGGCTGTGCATATCTTTTGAATCAAGTAGGCTTTGGGAATACTCAAGATGGAGTTTGATAATTCTAGAGAAAAATCCCACAAGATGGTTTTATCAAAATCTTAGCAGAAACACTGGGGATGCTATGCTACCCTCTGTCCCTTTAGGATTTGTGTTACTTTCTGTTGTGTTTAATATGCCATTTTATTTTTTAAATAAGTCATCTAAATGAGATCTATCATTTTTCTCTACATAAAATATGAATAATATATTGCTTATAAAATGAAAGCATCTTATGGAGATACAGGGGTAAGATGTCTGTTAAAATGAAGACTATATTCTGTGCTTTTCTTTTGAAGAAAGAACATTAACTCCTGGCTGGCTCATCGATTAGATGCAACTAGGCGATCACCTAGTGTCATGGGCCAGTTTGGCCTCAGTGAAAGTGAGGACTTCTCAGGAGAAGAGGACCTTTGTGTAGCCAGCCCTGACTCAGCTGAAGCCAGTGATCAGGAAGAACAGCTGCTAGCTAATCAGAGTCCACAGCCAGCAGCTGAAGGAGAGGCACCGACACCCTCCAGCTCCAACACCACCAGTGAAGCTCAGCCAAGGACATCCAAACCTCCAGCCTCACCTAGAGAGTGCTGCAGACAAAGGCAATGGGTAGAGCTGCAGGACTTTGACCACTCTGCTTGGGCTAGCCCAGCCCACAACACCTAGGGTGGTAGAGGTAGAAGTGGAGGCAGCACCGAGACCTGCCCTGTCACCACCCCACCTACCCATGGCAAACTTCTCCCTTCACTCCTTCCCTTCATTGGACACTCTTGTCCTCTTCATCCTTCTCTCCCCACTTTGCTGAAGGAGAAGGCTGTGAATGGGCCAGGAGATGTGACCTTTTTCTAGGGTCATTTTTGTGTCCCAGTCAGCCTCTGTTGGGAGGCCTGGCTGTGTTGGAAAAAGAAGAGGGATGAGAAGAAGATTAATTCCTTCAGAGGGAGTTTGGTTCTGAGGAGAACCTCTGGTCTGTTTTGAAGGGGAAATGGTTTTAGATAACTCGGGAGATAGAAATACCCTATAGTTTCAAGAAAGGAGCGAGTTAGATGCACAAAGGAAGTGCCTAATTCCAGGAAACTGTCATATGAAACTTCCTGAAGAAATATTGTTGCTGTACCTAAGTTGCTAAGAAAATTACTTCTCACTGTTAAGAACCAAGAATATATGAAAAGAAGCTTCACGGATACTATTTTGCCTGTTATATGAAGTGTATTCTGTAATATCAACAACATTTTACTTCTGCATTTTCATCCCTTGACTAAACTTACTGAATCCATGCCTGTTAAATAAAGTTGTTATTTCTTTCTGAATATTATACAGTCTCTAGTCCCATTTCTAACAAAAAGGAAGAGGGTTCTGGGTTTTCCTCATCAAGTTCCTGGGCTGGGCTAAAAAGTCAAAATTATATCTGCATGTCTGGATGGGACAGAATTTCAAAACCACAAATATTAACATGCTACTTGGGGCTGCTCAGTCAAAGCAAGGAAACTAAATTTTGGTGGGAAAATCTGTCTCACAGTGTGTGTGTGGGGGGGAGGTCTGTCATACTGACGTTCAAACAAGAGAAGTTACCAAGGCATAGTGACCTCTGCAATGATCAAGCATAAATACAGATTCTTAGAGCAGTAGAATTTTGTATTTGCACAATCTTGTAAAGATGCTGCTAGAAGCATTGACTGCCCCCCCCATGCCTAGCTAGCGAGGAAGATATTTTGAAGTCTCACTTTAAAACTTTGTAATCAATTAATTTATTTAGTCTACAGTATGCAACTGATCTTGAGAGAGTTAATTACCATTTTCATCTCCCCTCGCTGAAATTAATAATCTATTAATTTTGTTAAACTTACTGGTCAGCAAGTAGATTAGTTAGAAGGCCATTGAGAAGAGACAATGAGCTCGTTGAGCAAATCTGCTTCACCCACCCTGTCAAGTGGTAGAATAGCAATCGCCACTGTGACAAGCCCACTTCCCTTTGTATTTCTGAGCTGACAACTGGGGGAACAGTTGGCACTTGTCACCTTTCAGGGGGCTATATTTGTTCCTGAAGCCTTTAGTTGCTGACTCCTAGTATAAAGGCTTAGTACTTATTCCAGGTCCTAGAGTACGATTGAAGAGCGAATGATACAGCTACACTGCTGAAGCTAAGCAGGTCTGGTTCTAGGCAGCGGCCTAGACAGGAGACCTCCTGGAAACCCTATATAAACTGCCTTGAGTGCCACGCGTGAAGAAAGGAGGGGTATAAAGTCACATTAAATAGTGGCCAAATCCACATTCACCCATTACCCGCATGTTTATCGGATATCTTCCGTTTGCCTCCAATCCGTGATTTTTTCCTCTTCGTTCACATTCTTGCTTCCAATCCGCCTTTCTCGCGCGTCCCTCCCCCACTGACAGCACTGATGGCTCTCTCCCGTTTCTTTTTTGAAAATTTGGAAGCATGTGGGAAGCTTTCGAGGGGAATTACTATGCAGGACAGTTCAGTGCTTGATTTTTACTGAAGTTTCACAAAGCCAAGCTTTGGGCGGGTTCAGGCCGGTCAGTCGCTTTGGATGAAGAGGGGCCGTACAAAGTCTGGTTTGAAAGGTGCGGGTTGCATGTCTGTGCGAGTGGAGCGCGCCGAGACACCGCCCAGCCGTCTGCTCCCCCTTCCCCCCTCTCCAAGACTGGAGCGGCAGTGCCTGCGGAGTCAAGCCGGCTTGGCGGCCAGAGGGCCGTTTACCCCAAGGGGGGAAGGCTGCGCCCCCTCCCCTCCCGTGGACCGCCGCGCCGATGGGTGACCTCGCAGGGGCAGGCACCCCTGCGCCCCGCGAGCCGGGCCTCTGCGTGGCGAGCGCCTGAGCCGGAGTGCCCGAAGTGGAGAGCGCGCCTCGCAGCACAGCGCATCCTCGCCCCCCGGCGGCACGGCACTGGCTCACTGCAGAGAGAGGGTTGGAGGGACGCGGCTGTCTCCTCGGCTGGCATCCCCGGCCCGCCGCCGCCCGTTTCCCTCGGCAGCAGTTTTTAAAATCCCTGTTCGTCTTCAGCCCCCCTCCGTGGACGTGCCAGCCCATGGGCCAAGCCACCTTTGCTGTCCCGGCAGACCCCACAAGCCCCGCCGTTTGGCTCAGCCGAGGATGCCTCGGCCAGTCCCTTCTCTGCTCTGAGCCGGGAGCCTCCAGCAGAGACTACGGCGATGTCGTCCTCGCGCTGAGGAGCGAAGAGGAGCCCCGCGCTTGCCGGTCTGACCCCGGCGGGAGGGGAGGCAAGCGATGAGCCCATCGGCTTCCCAGCGCCTCCAGCCCCGCTGCTGGGGCGGCCCTCGGCAGTGACTGTTTTCTTTATTTTGAATGATTGATTCACTGTAATTTCGATATTACAGTGATATAAAATAAAAAAATAAAAAACAGTTAAAAAGGAAGTTTCGCGAGTCCGTTCTGAGGATGGATTCACCCCAAAATGATTTTTCAAACTACCAGATTTGATTCAGAAACAGCATAATCAATAAATCCAATGCTATGAAGTCAACAGTCTTTTGCAGACTACGGAGCACTTGCAAGTTGAATCAGCCAATAGGAACTCTTGGAATGGCCGGAGAGACAGGAAGGGGGGTGGTTTTTAAAAAAACCGCGTAAATTGCACATTGGACCGTTCACGGCCACCGTGAAACTCCCGTTGAAAAACTGTGACCACATATTCGGGAGAAATGCGAATGAAATGCGTCTGTTTAATGAGGTAATGTGACCGTGGCTCGGGATTGCGGGGAGAATGCGGGGAAAACGCGGAAAAAAAGGGGTAATGTGGATTTGGCCAGTATCTCTTTCCCAATGTCAAGTTGTTACTGGTCAGATCATAAAACAAATAGCCATGAATTTGTTGTGAGCCTCTTTAAGTGGCAGTTGTAATGGGTTAAGCTATCTATTTCATGAATACACAGATCTGTATACCTTTTCTCCATCATTTGACACTACTGACTGAGCTTGGAAATGTTCTTTTCCATCTTGCAAATGATGTGAACAGACACACTGTAAACTGTCATTAGGGAATGGTTGCTAGAATCCCCTGAGACTTAATGCCCAGCTATTATTGTTGAAATAGTGAGTTTAGAGTATCAGTTTGCTGCCTGGCACCACAAGGCTGGAATTTATTTCCCAGCGAGTACAGAAAAATGTCAAGGTCAGTCATATGTCTGACTGTTTACACAAAGCTTTGTAATTCATTCTGCTGTCGCAACTTATACATATTAAGCATTTTAAGCCTTTACATTTTAATACCTGTTGTTTTTAGAAGAAAAGGCAGGGCAGGATAAACTCTTTGGACAGAGTATGTGTGCGTTTTCTATTGGATAAGTGAACACCTACCCAAGTATTTTACAGATGATATCCATATTTGGCTCTCAGAGAAAAGGATCCATCAGGGCTCCATCTGGGCCGTACTTAATCCTGGGTTCACTATCTCTTCCAAGAACTCTGTGTAAGGGAACAAAAACCTTATGTGGGAGTGTGGCTATGGGGAATGTAGAAATATAGCTATGGAGAGTTGTGAATATTTCCTGTAATTCAAAGTAATTGCTACACCAAAGATCAGAATGAAAGGAAATCAACCCAATAGTAGTTTAATATATTCAACAGTAGTTTCCATATTAAGAAATCAATCCAATAATGGTCTCCATTGATTTCAAAAGGAAACACATTTTGGGGTGTAACCCCTCCCTCCCCACACACATACATAATTGGGATGACATTCCTGGAAACTATAACCTTTACTCAAGCGATTATCTCTGCCAAATTTCTGGCAGATAGGAGCAGGTGTCTATGTTTTATAAGATACCAATAAAGAGAGGCCACCCTGGAACAAATCAATAACTAGAAACAGAAGGGGGTCTCCCTGCCAGGGCTATTAAATAGTTAAACCACAATCAATCAAAACTAATATCCCAAAACAATTAGAAGTTTCTAGAAATATTTTATGGATTTTTATAATATTTAAACAGTGCAATGAAGAAAGTGCAGAGTGCTCAAAGTGCTCCTACAAATTCCTACAAATTACAATAAATATTTAAATATTTAAAAGACATCATTTCGATGAATATTTCAATAAATATAGCAAGAATAAATATAGTAAGAATAAATTCATAATGGATGCAAGAATAGTAATGTCACTGATACCAATGAATGTCCTCTTTTGTGTTGCAGATATGCCAAAGCAAGTTGTTCTTCGAAAGACTGTAATAGCAGAAAGTAAGTATGAACCCAGTCATCAAAATTCCAACTTCGGGTATAGCAATAAAACGTATTCCTTATCTTCTCAGGAAGGATCACAGATGAAATGCTTGGAGAACAACACCAAAAGCCCCACCCAATGAGATGCCAGCAGAAGCAACTTGTTTTGTGTGACTTGTCAAGGGCAAAGATTTGATCCTATATTTAAGTCAGAGCCAAACTACATGAGACAAATTACACATGTATGACATGTGAATGCACTTACATGTGTTTCCCCATTGCTTTCCTGTTCACTTGCACACCGCAGCCTCACTGCACTCAATCCCGTGCTTGGATTGACATATGTTTCTTCCCCATTCCTCCCAGACAAGAGATGGTATTCCATGATGCACCTTCTCTTCGTGCATGCTCAAACATTATTCTGTAGCTTTTCTGAGAGGGAGACTTGTTTACTCAATTGGTCATATCAGGGGAAAAAACCCACTGGGTTTTGGGGTGCGGGGCTAAAAAGGAGGTTCCACATCTCTGCTGGGATCTTGCAGCTCGGCCCACCAGGCAGGGGGGGCATCTATGCAAAGGGAGATGGGTGATTCCCATTTCATGAGCCATGGCAGCATTTCTTGCTGTCAGCTAGAAGCAACTGTTTCCTGCCTGTTTGTCCCCAGCCATGGCTGATATCCATTATTACCTATAGGAAAAACTATGGGCGCTATCCAGGGGGATTGGGTGGCATTTTGCAAATAAATCTACAACATTTTAAGGGGACCTACTTCTAACTGTCCTCTAAAGACCTCCCAAGTTTCAGGGAGATTGGACCTTGGGGAGGCATTTTTTGGCTCACCAAAGAAGGTGCCACCCCATTTGCTCCTATTGTGAGGAAAAATTTGACAGGAACTGGGGAAACCCATGGATCATGCCTTTCCCTGAAATGTGGTGGGTCCTTAGAGGACAGATAGGACTAGCTCCCTGGCAAATTTGGTGGATTTTTCTTGCAAAATGCCACCTCTACCCCCCTAGATAACTCCCCTAGTTTTCCCTACAGGGAATAATGGCGATTGAAGGTGACTGGGGGCACCTTTTTTGGGGGCCCATAAAATGGCCCCCTGAAGTCCAATATTTATGAAACTATGAGAGTCTTTAGAGAACAGCTAGAAGTAGGTTCCCAGCAGATTTGGTAAAATTCGGTCCTAAAATGCCCCCCTAGACCCCTGGAAAGCCCCAAATCGCATTTCCTATTGGAAACAATGGCCAAATTTTATGCAATTTGCTCTGTATTGCTGAGCCAAACTGGAGAATGAGTACACCCCCATCCCGTCCTTTTCAGGTTCAAGTATCTGGCATGTTTCTGAATTGTTGCTCAGATGCTTGTGTTGCCATGATCTTCCTTCTCACCTCCTCCTTATCCCAACCGAAGACACTGCATGAAGAGTAGGAGGAGGAAGTTAAGAGGGAAGGAGGGTGCAGGAAGGAAGAGTAGGCAGGCAGTGGTGGCAACTAGAAAACCGATTGCCAAATTAAAAGCAAAATAGTTTCTGTGTAAGCTGAATCTAAGGGCAAAGAGAGGGGAGAGGGAAGCAGAAGCCGCTCAAAATTGATGCTTTGCAATGGCAACTCACTGATTATGACTATGGACACTCGCAACCACAACCACAACTACACCAGACACATGCACAGACAAGAGCTACAGGACATGTGTTCACCAGGGTAAAATGGACATGGGCAAGTAGGAACAGACATGATTCTAGACACTTGCATGACCTCGTGTAATTTGTCTCATCTAGTTTGGCTCTCAGTCTTGACTGTTTCCAATCTTCAAAAGGGCACATCTCCCATTGGTGGCTATAATATAGGTGGCCATAAAATTAGTGAGACTTTTTAAAATGGAGCATGCAGGTGAAGCGAGCTAAGCCCATCCCCTTCCCATGCCTTTAATATTGTCAGCATTTTAAAACTCTGCTGACTCAGAAATAGGAAATCTGTGGAGCTAGAAATGAAAAGCGGCAGAATAAGCCATGAGATGCCACAGGGTTAAAATCCCCTGCTCTAGTTTTGTTTTAAAAAACAGATTTTCCCATCTCTTCCCTACTTCCTTTACACATTAATGAGAGGCCCTGCTATCTTTCCCCCTCCCTGAGCTAATAGTAGCTAGCGTGGGTATGCTATATAGTGAAAAATGCAGCTGCTTAAATACAAACGAGACAAGGTGAATCCGAATTATTTTTAGTAACACGTCTATGATTTCCATATTGAGAAAAGCAGCTGCTGGAGTGTTTTAGTGGTACAATAGCCATAGAAAGGTTATTGGGAATTACTGCACTCACCTTTGCACTCATATGCCACTAAACATGGCAGGGAGCAGCATGATTACAAGTACCTCCAGTGTTTAGTGCATAAAATTACTAATGTACATACTTTCATCAAACCAGATGGAGTTACCCTTCAATTGACCCAGACAGTCCCTGGATGGGCCACTGCCTGGAGTGCCACTGGAGGTCTACAGCAAGCCAAGCTAAATAACCACTGTGGTGCTGATAGTGCTGCTCATGCATGAGGTGCGCTGAGAATGACAATAGGTGCAGGCTCAAAGGATCGATATCTAGGGTCATCTGGTTCTAAACCAAGCACACCCTGTGGTGCTACAGCCCTGCAGGAGGCTGGTTGGCTTAGCTTCCTCCAAGGCCGTTTGATTGTCCTAACCATCCTACACAAAACTCCAGGTGATGCTCTCCAACTATTTCCAGGGAGTATGTGCATGGATAACTGTAATGCTAATTTAATAATAATTCCTTTCCAGGCCAAAAGAACACACAGGGTCTCTACCTACCATCACCACTCATTGGTGTTCTGGCTGATAAAGGGAAAAACTGGAGTGTAGTTTCCCACCTCCCAGAAACATGAGTTGATCATGCATGATTCCCTTGGTAAACTAAATTATGTTTGCTTGGATTAACAATAATAAAGAATAAGGTTTATCTGCATTTATGTTAAGTTTAATATGATCTGGCTTCTGTACTAGAGTGGGAGGAATTATCTTATGAGTGGGCGAGGAAGAGTGTGATTGCTGCTGATAACTGATAACACTTTCCTACATATTCAAAGCACAGGATAATTCTATGGCCTCATTAGCCTCGCAGCTGATATGTCATTGCTATGCCATCATTGTGTAGAGGTGGTTCAATGGAAACACTACACCCACATAGCTCCTGTATTCCAGAAAACTGTTTTGTTCGTCAAGCACCTCAGAATTCAGCAGCGAACCTATCCCTAAGCAGTGGGCATAACTCAAGGATAGGATCACTCTGTCAATAATGCATGTGAGTCTCATAATGCATGTAAGTCAATAATTTCAACAAAATATTTTAAATTAACAAAATATGGGGAAACTTCCTTGTGTGCAAGGCAGAAAGGCCCTTCAAAGGAATGTAGAGTTGCCAGCAACCTCTGCTGCCCACTCTGTGGCTGAAAGAAGAATAAATTTAAAAATTGCCATTGGCATGACATCATTATTTCACTTTCAGGTCATGCTGCTCACAGAATTGCTGTAACTTCTATGGTTAGTTTCTGGGAATTTCTAGAATGGGGTGACATCACTTCCAGGTTTTCTCTGGAAGTAATGCCATCGCACTAACAGCAACCCCATGTCCCCATCCCCAGACTCACACCGCTTGTCAGATGCTAGCTGGCAATCCTAGAGGAGTGGACAGTGGGAAAAGAAGCGGTTTAAGTGATTTTTGTTCAGATAGGGTTTAGAGATGTTTTAAGCAGGTTAGGAAAATCTGGCTCTATCTCCAATCACTTCAGGAAAAGTCAGCTGTTTAGAGTAGTGGCCTAGAGTGGCCTACATTGGTTTAAGATTCTCTTCTCTAGTCTTTTAGATATATTTGAAAGCTATAGGGCAGGCTAAATCCTACATTTAAGTTGCTGTAAAAAAGGTTAGGAAACCTTTGGAAAAATGTAACCGATCTTACAGTCAGAAGTAACCTGGCAATTAATGGTGTTCTCTCCATTCAGAAACAATATATATAATCTGTAAAGAAACTACATCTCCAGATTCATTTTCTCATGGTGTTATCTTTGCATAAGGTTAATTGTAACATCCATATTTTACTTTTCTTTCTCAGTATAATAAACCTGTTTCTTATTGCATTAAAACTCTCTGTTTTTCTTTGTGGTGTACAAGGTTAAATGAGGGTTTTATCAAGGAAAGGGAGAATGTGCCTAAGAAGCTTTATCATAATTTATCTCAGAGGTAGCTAGCTTATGCTTGCCAGGCCTTCCAGTAGAGAAGGGGGCCTCCTGCTGGCAAGCCCTGCTCAGTGTGGTTGTAGGAGAAACATAAAATAAAATACAGCAACATAACCCAGAAATGACAAAGAGTAGCTGTAGGAATAATTTTATATGGTTTTACCATAGAGTTTCCAGTGATTCCTACAACTACCCTTTATCACTTGCAGGTTGTACCCTGTAAATGGTGCCAAGCACTGGCCAGCCAATAAATAAATATTTATTTAGCTTCCTTTTTAGCTGTGCTTAATGTCGCCAGGTCCCCCGGAGCCCAAACTAGGGGGGTTGGGGGGCCTGTACCTTGGGAATACTTACCTCACATGAGCACTTTGTGCATGCACATGCTCCCAAACACTTTCTTGTCACTAGACTGGGGGCCAATTTTTTATCAAATCAGCCCCACGTGGTTGGCTTTCACTTCCTTGTCATGCCAGGAATGACTTCATTTCCAGTGCAACAAAGAAGTGCTCTGCTTCACGGGAGCATTCTCCAGGGCTCCTGGGCCCATTCCCCACAGCTTTTCCCCCACTGACCAAGTGAGTGGTGGCAGGGGGCAAAAGCTGGAAGTGAGGGATCCCTAAGCCCCACTGGGTGAATAGGATCCCTACCAGTGCTTGGCAGCATGACAGGGAAATGTGGTGTGGGCCGTAGTCTTCAATCAGTCTCCAAATCAATACATGCTACCATCCAGAGGCCAGTGGCATTGTACTTAGTGGGTTTCCTACCAAAAATATATTAGTGCCTGCTTGCGGCACACCAGCCCACTATACCACATAACTCAAAGTGGAACAACAGCTGAAATATTGATCAAAATTTCAGAGTTCTTACTCTTGGAAAGGGCATTGCTGACAATTTACCTAATTGGTGTAAACAAATCTTCCACCATCACTCATCTAATTATAGGGTTGCCAAGTCACCTGGAGAAAAATGTCCTATTCCTTTAATAGAGGCTTAATACATGAATCTGGGCAGTCGATGCTTTCCATAGCATAGAGGTACATAGCATTGCCTGGTAAATAACATTCCATTAAGTCATCTTTCTGTAGGCCAGCTGGCAACTCTATTGTTAGCAGCATGTCTGGGTTCTACCTAGGCTGTGTAATATTTCAGTGTGGCCCTTTGTGGCATGCATGCACGCACACACACACATAAAGAATTTAATTATTTTAGCAGGCATAACTGGCACGGCCCTTTCTTGGGTTGCCAATCATTTATTCTAAGAAGACGGGGGCAGCTGAAGCAGGGCTCCTAAAGATGACTGTAATAGTAAATTAGATTTATATGGGTGTAGGCAGTACTTAAAGTGTGCTAATCCCAAGCTGCATAGAGCTTTAAAGGTCAATACCAGCATCATTAATTCATAGGGTTGCTAGTTCCCCAGTGGAACCAGGGCTCCTCTACCACCAGCCTCCATCCCGTGCCACCGCTCACCTGGCCAGAGGGGGGGAAGGTGGAGGAACAGGCGTCCTGGGTTGTGCTCCTGGTGCAGTGAAACAACATCACTCCCAGGAGTGATGTCAACACACAAGCTACAGGAGTACTCCTGCGCTTTGCACTGGGCCAATTTGGGCCCCAGTTTGAAGTGTGGGAGAGCTCCCGTGGCCTGCACAATGACCTCATTCCTGGAAGTGACACCATTGTGCCATGCTTGGACCACATGCACGCTTTGCTCATGCATGAAACATCAGGAAGGTGAGTGCCAGGTTCCCCCCTCCCCCCCAAGGAGGGTAAGGGGACCTATGAATTGGGCCTGAAAGAAATTGGAAGCCAATGTAGATAGAATGAGACTAGTGTGATAAGGTCCTTATGACTCATTCCAGTCAACATTCCTGCTTCAGCATTCTGTACCAATGTCATTTCTGAACACTTGTCAGGGCCCGTCCTGGGCGCTGCTGCGTTGGGCGCTGGGGTGCCTGATTCTAACGCTGAGGGGATCATCAGGGATACTGCAGGACCCGCTTTGTGGAAGGAGGGGTGGTATACATCACCCTGACTCCCTCTCAGTCCACTCGCTGGTCTGTTCAACCTGACCCAGCCTCCACTTTCACTTCCCTCCATCTCTTCCTTCATGAGTCTTCCTTTTCCTCCTTGCCTATTCCTACTCCTTTGCTCCCAATCACCTCCACTCCATCACTCCACCTACACAACCCACCACAAACTCTCTCCTGAGTCAACTTTTATAAGGTTTTCTCCACCTCCCCGCCCCCCGCCCCCTGCCCCCCCCGCCCTTCCTTCCAGGCTCCTTCCCTCTCCTGATGCTGCCCAGCTGTGCCTGCTCTCAGGTGTCCCTTCCCTTTCATTAGCTCCTCCTTGCATTCCCTGCCTCTCTTGCAGGGTGGGGCTGAATGTATCCCAGCTGGGGCTTCCCTCAGGTGTGCCTCCTTTCCCTCTTCCCTTCAATTTTTCCTGCAGGACAGGGCTGGCAGGGCCCTTCCAGGTGATGTGGCACAGCCTCCGCTGTCTTTGCTCACAAGGAGCTGGGCTGGTCTCCTGGAGTTCAGCCAGCTCCCTTTTGGTGGCTAGAGTTGCTGGTTTCTCCTAGGGCTTGGGCAGGGGCTTCCAGTACCTCTACCCCCTTGTTGGCACTCTGGACAGGTGTGAGTGCCTCTTGCCCTTTGGGGTGGGGTTGGGCGGCATGCCCCTAGCTGGTCTCTCTCTCTGGTTCCCTTTTCCCTTCCCTTGCTGTTGTCTGGAGCTGCACCCCCTCCCTGGGGCTTCCTGCACCTGCCGCCAACATTCCATCGGCTTTCAGGTAAGGGGGCTGGGGCAAGTCCGGACACCACTCTTCAAGGGCAGCCTCACAAAGAGCACATTGCAGGAATTTAGATGTTACCAGGGCATGTGCCACAGTGGCAAGATTTTTTTTCTTTTACCCAAGAAAGGCCACAGTTGGCTCACCAGCCAAAGCTGACGAAAGGCATCTGGCTACTGTGGCTACTTGCGTATCCAATAGAGGCCAGGTCCAGCAGCAACTTCTAATTGCAAACATGTTTATTGAGGGGAGTGTACCCCCTCCCGAACAGGAAACACTTCAATACCTTCCACCCACCAGTAGTTCCTCCGTATTTTCAGGTTTAAACCTCAGTCAATTAGCCCTCATCCATCCCAAAACTGTCTCCAGGCACTGGGCCAAGGTTTCCAGAGCCTCCCTGAGAGCTGCTGGAAGCCAAGATAGAGATAAGTATCATCTGCATATTGGAGACAACCCAGTCCAAATCTCTGGCTGACCACCCAGGAGTTTCATGCAGATGTTTAAAAGCATGGTGTACATGATGGATCCTTGTGAGACCTTATAGGCTGTAGCCCCATCCTCCAGCACTATCCTTTGAAACCTACCTTCCAGGTAGTATTGAAACTACTGCAAAATGGTGCCTCCAAGTAACAACCCTGAAAGGCGGTCCAGAGAAATACTATGACGGATGGTATCAAAAGTCACAAGAATCAATAGTATTCAACTGCGTCTGCCCATTTCGCAGCTCAGATCATCTGCCAGGGTGACGATGGCCTTTCCAGCCCCATAATTAGGTCTGAAACCAGTTTAGAAAGGATTCCAGGTAGGGCCCACAGCACAGACTGGCTGAGGTACAGGCAGCTGTTAATCTAATCCATTTGAAGGGCATCTTATCTGGTTAGTTACCTGGAAATGGACAGCAATACTGATGTTATGGAGAATGTTGTGTATCTATCACCTTGGTACATTTTAATAGCATGCTCCATAAGTTTGACAGCAAGGCAAAGAATGACAGGATACTCTGATTAAAAATATCTAGAAAGCAACATCTTTTGAAATTCGATTGCTTGGCATAAGAGTTAAAAATCAGTTGAAAATGCCATTCCTAATTTATTTTTTAAAAGAGAATCTTTTCTTAAAGGTTTCTCATGCCATTTTCAATTTCTATTCATATTTTATAGTGTCTGTGAACAAAAGCAGTTTTTCCTCTTTCTTAATAGAAAATGGCCTGAGAAGCTCAATGTGAAGAAATGTTCTCTTTCCTCCTCTAATAGTATTGCTGTTGGCTTAGATTTTAACATTAATTGGCTTAGATTTTAACATTAGCAAAAGGCCCAGCTAGTACTAGGAGTACTAGTCCTGCAACAGCAACAGCAACAACAACAACATTCAATTTATATTCCGCCCTTCAGGATGACTTAACACCCACTCAGAGTGGTTTACAAAGTATGTCATTATTATCCCCACAACAAAACACCCTGTGAGGTGGGTGGGACTGAGAGAGCTCCAGAGAACTGTGACTGACCCAAGGTTACCCAGGTGGCTTCAGGTGGAGGAGTGGGGAATCAAACCCGGTTCTCCAGATTAGAGTCCCGCTGCTCTTAACCACTACACCAAATGGTCTGAGACTAGATGGGCAGCAATTGGAGAGAGGACCTTCTTGGTCATAGTGCCAAGAGATTCATTGTCTACTGACAGCTGATTAAAGCCTTTCGTTTGACATTCACTCACTGTTACTAGCTTTCCTGTTTATGTATTTACTTGTTTTATTTAATTGTTTTAAGTATTTTATATATTTTTATATTTTAAACACTGTTTCAATGTTTGAAATGTTTTAACCTTTTAATGTTTGTTGCCTTGGGGACCCTGAGTTGGCTGGAAAGGCAGCATAGAAATGTTTTAATTAATTAATTAACTTACTGTTATCCTGTATGGAATTTATAAAGACCTCTTCCTTTTCCCATTCCTCATATCTGACAAAGGGAGCTCTGATTCTTGAAAGCTCACTCCCTGGAAAACTGTTTGGTCTTTAAGGTGCTACTGGGCCCAAATCTTGCTCACACATTACTGAAATTCTCACTATTTAAGTAATACTTCAAGTACATTTTACTGGGAGTGTGTGGGAACTACCAATCTATGTCTTCTAGCAGTGTCTTCCCAACAATATGTAACTAGACGGGGTGGGGGAGTGTGTTACAATGTCATTATGTTAATGTTTCACCCCCTGTTCTCCTTCAGTGGCTATCTAGGGATGCCAGACCCCCGCCAGGAGTGGGGGATCGCCTGCCCCCCCCCACTACCTGACCAGCAGGGGGAGCGCACCTTCCATGCATGTTCCCCTGCAGCGCTGTATGTTCTCATACGCTGCAGCTACCTGGATTGGGCCCATTTTGGCCTGGATCAGGCCCAGATTGAGGCCGCTGCAGAGCACAAGATCAGTCCTGCCCTCCACAGCAGCCCAAAATGTGCCCATTTAGGCCCAGATCGGGCTAGTTTCCAGCCGGTTTTTGGCTGGATTGGGCCCATTTCAGGCTGCTGCGGAGCGCAGGAGCACTCCCACACTCTGCAGTGGCTCAAAACAGGCCAAACCCGTGCCAAAACTGGCTGGAAATGAGCCCAATCTGGGCCAAAACAGGTGCGTTTTGGGTGCTTCCCTGCTCCGCACTATCCCCAATCCAGGCCCCTGTGGAGCATGGGCATGCTCCCAGGGGCCGCGTCATAATGTCACTTCTTGGAAGTGATGTCATCATGCTTGTGGGAGTGCATGCGCAGTTTGCGCACGTGCAACCCCCCCCCCACACACACACAGGTAAGTGCCAGGCACCAATCCCCCACTGAGAGGTTGAGGGGGCCTGGCAACCCTATGGCTATCACTTATATTGAGCAGGTCAATACTAATAGAATGACATCACATATCACATCATGCTTTTTTCCACTTCCATGTTAACTGGGGAAAGCTGGGGGAGACACCGGTCATTGGTTTCCAAGTGATGTCTAATATGGATCTTAGTAAATCTATTCTATATTGCAAAACAAAAAAAGCAGAAACGTTTTATGAAATGTGCCAGCTAGGAGCTAATTTATTGTATGGAGAGCTATCATAGGTATATAATGTAACAACTACTATATAACTAAATGAATCACTTCATATATTTTTAGATATCTCCTGCTGTCTTATCTATAGACTAGAGCTGAAAACACATTTGAAAGCAAAACAGTATTTCAAAAGAAAAACAATTGGCCATGGTTGCAAGCTAGACATCTGTTGTTAGATTTCTCAACAATTGATTATGTGGTCTATATCTGGGATGGAATGGAAGCTGAGTGGGATGTGCTAGTGTTTGACTTTTTAAGTTCCAACATACCCCTGTGTTTTTTATAATAAATATATGGATTCAGACATAAGTATAGCACTTGCAATAAAAAGTACACCGTTGGTCACAGCTAATGCCACCCATTTTGTTTTTTCTGTTGACAGCAAGGCTTGACTGCATCAGGTCTGGCAAAAATTGATAGATTTCCCAAATCAAATCAAACTGGAAAGCAAGGGGTATGTGTTAGTATTTCAGTTTATGTGAATTGGGTATGTTCAAGTGTACAGTTCATATTTTGTTGGTGTTTGTATGGCTTATGGCTTCGGCCGGAAAAGCAATAAACATATTATTATTATTATTTCAGTTTATGTACTCATTCCCACATATCTGTATCCAAAATGTACTCTGAACCTCAAATCCATCTTTCATTAGTGGTAGCTAGATCAGAAAATGGGGACACTGGCACCTTCTCCTAAAGAATTATATATCCCATTTTTGTTTGGTTTGGGGGAGCAGGCCACAATTTTGCAGAAAACCCTCTGATGCAGATAACTGAAGTAGTCACCTAACAGAAACAGATTTTGACACACATACCCTATTCCATGACATCTTGCAGTCATCATGATCAAGAAGATTTTCAGGGTCTCATTATCTTCTGCAGCTTCCCTGTCACGACAGAAAATGACATCATTTTCCAGCATGATGGGGGACAATGGGAGTGCATGCACATGTACGCTTCTGCTCACCCCATGCCTTTCCTTCCCACTGGCAAGGTGAGTGGGGCCAGGGGGGCAGATGGGGTGGGGGACTAGCAAGCCTGTGCCTGCCTCTACATAGCAATCTTGGTCCTCTTTGGAGGTCCTCCATCCAATTACTAACCAAGGCTGACCATACTTAGCTTCAAAAGTCCAATGATATTGGGCTATTCAGGTAATGGCTATAGTTTTTGTAGTTCCAGAGTATTTCCTTTTATCTTATTTTTTATTCATCACTTCTCTAAAGTTTAATGCCTAGGCATAGTCAGGCTCTAGATAAGCTCTTGGCCCATGAACAATTTGGGAACAAGAAATGCTTTTTTCTGCCTCTTTCACCATCTGATTACTACCCCCATCCATTAACCTATACGTATCATGTTCCTTGTTTTAAAATTTCAAGTTTTATGGAAAACAGCACTGGAGCTCTTTGAACCTAGAACCTAGCCCTTATATATGAAATATAGATGAACTATGAGAACATTATTGCATGAAATGGTTCCAACATTAGCAGCCCCATATAAAGTGCCAGAATTAAAAAAAACCCAAATAACATCTCAAAGACTTACGCTTCATCCCTTAGGTGCCACAAGACTGTTGCTTTTGCTGAAGCAGACCAATGGTATTCATTTTGAATGAATGCCGTTCAGAGACAATGTGCATGGCATAGGCAGTCCCAGAATGGATCATATATATAATTATGTTCATAGTTTAGCATAAGTTTGAATCATTACTCGTTTATTATGGATAACCTGATTATTCAGTGCCTTAGGCACAAGCACCAGACCAAGTTCACTGATACATTCATTTAGCAATTATGTAGCACTTTTAAGTGTTGTATACATACATTCTTGTTGTAATCCTTAAAAGAACCCCATATGAAGTCAGTATTATTAGTCCCATATTGCAGGTGGACGATGAGGCTAAGTGAGAATGACGAGGTTAAGGTCCCCTTAATGCATTCATGGTAAAAAGTATTCATACCATGGGCTTTCAAGTTCATCAAATCGTATTGGATTCAAGAGAGAATTTCTGTGGGCAGAATATGACTTTCCTCTCTCCTCCTATTGCAGCCAAAACTGCCTCCCAAATGCTATTTCTGGGGGTCCCTTGCTTCCAGGAGTAACATTTTGGGAGGCATTTTAGACTGCAGCAGGAGGGTAGAAAGGCAGAAATCCTTCTGTCCATGGAAGCAATCATTAGATGCAACCATTAGCCTCAGCTGCTATGCTAAACTAGCCATCCTAAAAACATTCCTGCTTTAAAGCAATATTCCCCTCACTGGGGTTTCTCAAAAATATTATTTGTAACTTCTAGCATTCAATATTCTTGAAAAAGAGTCACAGTAACCTTCCACTTGACTAGTAACCTGCCCTCAATTATTCCTGGTTAATATGAAATCTTGTTATTTTGCATTTCTCTGTGTCAGGATGACCTATTCAGCAACTGCCAATTCAAAGGGACTTTTAAAAAATCTTCTCCAAAAGATAAGTACCCAGTGTCACTTGTCTGGGTACTAAAAGCCTCTGGGAGCTGCTCAGTTGATTCACACCTATAAAGTGTCAGACTACAGTCCATGGTATTTAGGCAATATTTTGTTTCCCTATTTGTTTATTTTTTACATTATTTATAGTCCACCTTTCTCACTGGGATTCAAGGCAGATGACACAGAGTAAGTCAATACAATCAACAGGGAAATACAATGAACAATGTAGTAGTATTGTAGAAATCCAGAATCAACCAGAAATCTGAAAATAGAACTGAAGTGAAAATCTAAGTACTAACATGATGTATTAAATGTTGCAAAAATTACATAGTAGAGTACTACTTAAAACATCAAGCAGCATAACTGATAGAAAGCAGAATATAGAACACAGTCCCAAACCTTGACTCAAGCAGCTCTCTAAACCATTCTATATGGTACAGCCCTATTACTTGTGCAGAAAAGCTTTCTTGAATAATTCAGTTTTGCATAGTTTGCAGAAGCCAGGAGAGTGGGACCCTTCCCGATCTCACCAGGTAGGCCATTCCATAAAGTGAGGGCCACATCAGAGAAAGCATTTGTATGGGCAGTCGTTCATTTTGCTGATTTGCAGGGTGGCTCCTGCAGAAGACCCTGCTCAGATGAGCAAAGCTGTCGCTGCAGCGCATAGTGGGACAGGTGGTGGCACAGATATGAAGGGCCAAGGTCACAAAGGGGTTTGTACGTGATAGCAAAAACTTTAATTGGTCCTGATAACTATGAGCAGGCAATGGAGTGTCTGCAGAATGAGATTAATAGGAATTCACTATCTAGCTCCTGATAATAGCCGAACTGTGGGATTCTGCACCAACTACAGTCTCCATGTTGATTTTGAGCAGAGACCAATGTAAAATATATTACAATAGTAATAGTAATGTTACTGTGGCATGAATCCAGGTGGCTGTATAGGTCATATCAAGGTAGGGGGGCACCTTCTGAGCTAGCCTGGATTGGAAAAAAACATTTTTTCCAGTTGCATAAACTTGCTTCTTCAACATTAATGTAACTTCAAGGCTCTCAGCTGTCAGCAACGGTCAGCTGAACTGCATCAAAAGTAGGGAGTACAATGTCCTTCAGGATTTCTGCATTCCTCACTATTATTACCATGACCTTTTCAAGGTTTTGTTTCAGTTTGTTCATTCTTAGCCAGCCAGTGGTTCAGGACCTGTGCTACACCGCCAGCAGATTTGGATAAACATACATAGATCTGGGCATCATCAGTATATTGATGACAACCAACCCCCAAACTACAAATGATTTGTCCTAAGGGTTTACATAGAGATTAAAAAGCATGAGAGATAGGATTGTACCCTGTGGAGCTCAACAGAATAGGTCCCACTGATGATAACTGATCTCTGATAGCAACCATTTGAGTCCAATTCATGAGAAATGATTTGAACCAGTTTAACACATGCCCCCTAATACCAACTTCAGCCTCCAGACACTTCCACAAGATAAATCCAATAGGAGAGTCATGATTTTTGTCTACACCTGGGCAGACGTCATCAACTGCAGCTAGCAGGCCATCTATGTCATGTCCCAGCCTGAAGCCAGACTGAAAAGTGTCCAGAGCACAAGAAGATCTGCAGTTGATCTGCAGCTGCTCTCTCAATCACTTGCCCAGAAAAAGCAGGTCAGAGTCTAGGCAATAACTGGGTGCAACATATTTCTGTAGGGATGGTTTTTTTAGTAGTGGATGAATAACCATCTCTTTGACTGGATGAGGGAAGATACCCTGAGTAAGTGATTGATTTATGATAAATATTAAGGGCTCATTGATGTGGCCCTTACATGATTTTAGCAACCAGGATAGGCAAGGATTCAGGGTACAAGTAATGGTCTTCAGAGATCCCAGGATCTTGTCAACATTCCTCACTTTAACTGGGTCAAAATGGTCCATAAGTTGATCAGGTGTGTATTAGAAATTTCTTCTGGTGGACATATGTTACAACTGACATCTAGATCAGAGTGTATTCTTGATATTTTATCAGCAAAAAAACTTTGCAAAAGTATCACAGCTACTTGTCAATTCCTGACACAATAACGGTTCAGATTCAGGAGACAGTAGATGCCAAACTATTGAACAATTGAGATGGTTGTGTAGTAGCTGATAGAATAGTAGCAGAGAGGTAACATTTCTTTGCCACTGTCACTGCAGCTTCATGTGTCTTCCAATGGGCTCTATAGCATAATCTATCTGATTCCGTAGGAGTTCTCTGCTAGCGTCATTCTAGACATTTCCCAGCCCTCTTCATATTGCCCAGTGCTGTGGTAAACCAGGGCTTTCGGTTCCACCCTAAGAGTGGGAGTGGTCGAAGAGGGGCAACCTTATCAATAGCTCCAAGGAGCTTCATATTCCTCTCCTCCACATTGATCGCAACAGAGCACATATTTGGAATCCTAAAATTGCCCAGAACACTCAACTGTGAGACTCCACAGGCTGCTAAATTTTCAAGCAAGGCCATCATCATGCTTAGAATTCAATTTCTAAGGAGACTTAAGAGTTCCCCTCCCCACAGCTCCCCAACCTTTCTGTGAGATCAGAGGAGCTAAGGCAACGGCATATCACAGAATTGCTTGCATTGTCCTTATTTTAAAAGTAGTGAGTACCATTACCAAGTTTATCCTTTCCCTACTTCCCACAGCAATGATCCATTATTTAATTTGCTTTAAACATATGACCTATTCTTTGTAGCTTCTGTGTCCCCTTTTCTCCAGTTCCAGAGACTCCCTACATTTTTAGTTTTTTAGAGCATACCTTCACTAATGCAAAATTATCTTCTCTGCAGTCTGTTTACCCCTTTCCATTTTATGGTTCTATTAGGAATGGATCATTGTGACTAGGGGTTGGCAGCATCATGGCCACATGGGAGCAGGCAGAGAAGGAGGCCACAACAAGCTGGGGACAGGTCTGCCTTCCTTGGGGCTGCAACCCAAAGAAAACCTAGAGATAACAAATACAGTCCAACAGTTCTTTATTGCCTTCTCAGGTACAACAGGAAGTTAACACCACTCTCCACAACCCAGTGGTTGCAGCTCCTTGCCTCCTTCCTGTGACAATCACTCCCTTTAAGGCCTGTACCAGTCACCTGCCCTGCCCTTTACCACGCCCAGTACTGTCAACTCGCCTCCAACCTAGTGGCACTTCTTTCCCTCTTAAAGCAGCTGTGGACATAGCTACCCATCCTTGCCTGGTGGTCAGGAGTAGAGATGGGCACGAACCGCATTACGAACTTCCAAAACCCATGAAATTGGCGATCGCACAATCGCAATCCGGCAGTTCGTGATTGTCCACGGCCAACGAACCAGTGTTTGGGAGAGGCCTGGTTCGGTGTGTTCGGCTGCAGTTCGAAAAGCCAGACAGTCAGGCGCCAGCAATCAATTCCCCTGGCAACAGAGCCGGGGGAATACCTGAACTCTGTCGGCGCTCCTTCTGTCGCCCTTCAAACCCGAATGGAAGCCCAGCTTACCTTGATCATCAGGTCTTCCTTCCAACCCCAGAGCTGCAAAGCAGTTACAAGTTGGGAGAAGACACCCAGGGGAGGGAGGGGGAAGGGGGTGTTCTGTAGCCATGGGCACTCCAATCTCATCCCTGCAAACTCTGATAGGCAGCTCTGATGGCCAAACACAGACCTCCTGCGTTGCTTAATGGGACCTGTGCTTATAAATAGCCGTGGGCTCCCAGGCTGGGTTTCACTTTCAGTGAGCAGTGGAGTGGGACAGAGCTCTTGCTTGCCACTTGCTAGCCTTCGGGGAGAGAGACTGAGAGTATAATTGAGCTTGGATTTTTGTGGGAGTTTCCTGGGAGCCTTGGATTGGAGAGGGTATAACTCCAAGATCCCTTTTGCAATCTTGTCCAAACTTGGGTGATAGCTTGCAAAACACTCCCCGGGAATATGGGCTCTCTAAGTGCCACAGGGGCCGTTCCGTGCCCCATGAACCACAAACTGCGAACCGGTTCGGCAACGGAAAGTGTTCATTGCGGTTTGCGACTTCGGGATTGTCGTCGGCACCAAACCACAAACCGCTGGTTTGTTAAATTTTTTTGGTTGGTGCCCATGTCTAGTCAGGAGGACCCCCAGCCATACCTGACCCACCAGCCAGTCCCCATGCTCCAACCAAAAGAGGCTATCAAAGATGCTCACCCACCCAAACTTGCCAAAAAACACAAATGAGCACTGATGCAGTGAACTAAATTCTTCACACAATGTTCACAAAAATAATTTAGTGAATTTGAAAGTAATATACAAGAGTGAATACAACATGTGAAATTCTAAAACATCATAATCACTATAATATCATCACAATCAATCACACACAGCAAGGTGTTACAACACCGAGTAGCATGTGTATCCTCAGAAAAGGGAAGAATCCCAAGAGTTCTCTTATGAGCTGTCTTCAGTCAGTACACTGAGGATTCCCGCTGAAACCGCGGGGGCAGATGAAAAGTCCCTCCGGACAAAGTGGAAAGGAGCTGGAAGACTGGGAGGAGAATGGAATGTGCAGGTGGAGAACAGCAACCGGGAGCCCCCGAGGGGGACCTCCCCGCCCGACAAGCCTCCGGGTATCTCAAGCTTGTTTCATGAGCACTTCCTCACGGGGCGTGGTTTCTCCTACCACGATGGTATTTCTCCGACTCTCCCACAAACTCTTTCACGTGCTGAAACTCTGCGCACTTCCAGGGACCGCCACTGGCAGAGTTTCAGCACGTGAAAGAGTTTGTGGGAGAGTCGGAGAAATACCATCGTGGTAGGAGAAACCACGCCCCGTGAGGAAGTGCTCATGAAACAAGCTTGAGATACCCGGAGGCTTGTCGGGCGGGGAGGTCCCCCTCGGGGGCTCCCGGTTGCTGTTCTCCACCTGCACATTCCATTCTCCTCCCAGTCTTCCAGCTCCTTTCCACTTTGTCCGGAGGGACTTTTCATCTGCCCCCGCGGTTTCAGCGGGAATCCTCAGTGTACTGACTGAAGACAGCTCATAAGAGAACTCTTGGGATTCTTCCCTTTTCTGAGGATACACATGCTACTCGGTGTTGTAACACCTTGCTGTGTGTGATTGATTGTGATGATATTATAGTGATTATGATGTTTTAGAATTTCACATGTTGTATTCACTCTTGTATATTACTTTCAAATTCACTAAATTATTTTTGTGAACATTGTGTGAAGAATTTAGTTCACTGCATCAGTGCTCATTTGTGTTTTTTGACAAGTCCCCATGCTCCTGCAATCCCTCAAAGCCCTTCCACTCTGGCTCAACCTAGTTGTTCAATCCTTCCCTGCCATGCGTGTCTGGCCTCTTTGCCTAGTCCCAGGTCCAGCTGCACCTTAAAAACCAACTAGATTTCCACTGTATGAGCTTTTGAGAATCAAAGCTCCTTTCATTAGATACAAAGGGAGCTCTGACTTTCAAAAGCTCATACCCTGGAACTCTAGTTGGTCCTTAAAGTGCTACGGGGCCCAAATCTTCCTCTTCTACTACAGACCAACACCTAAAACTTTGCCCAGTTCCACCTGGGATGGTGTTTCCCAATGCCTGGCACCGCCACAATCAATGTTAGGGCAATCACAAGGCTCAGAGAAAAGCACCTGAGATATGTATGACCTCTAACTGAAGATCTTTGCATTGTCTAACATTAGCTAGAAGATCTTCACATATGTGAACCATTATTTTATTCAGAAATCTCTGAACATTGAAAGACTGCATGTGATCGAGGCAACCACACTGAGTAAATCACGGAGTCTGTCCCCCATGCACTTTGAAAGCCACCCTCATCTATGTTGCCTCACTAGATCCCTTCAAGGATTTTTCGCATCTGCTATAAGAGCCAGGTAGAAGAAAAAGTGCCTGACACAATAGAGTCGGAGGAGGTGACATGGGAAAATTCAGCTCTCTTAAAACATATACAAATTTTGGTATAAAAATTAGACTCCCCTTGGTTTTGATCTAAATGGGAGGATATGTGAAGAACAAACGTGGCTTCCCACCGTCACATCTGTTTTGACCATAAGTCCCTGCTCAGTGGGATGTCAAATCATCCCATAGCTGGTTCTTGAGGTTGCCTTGCTTGATTCCGTTGTCAGGGAACAGCTTGAAGACAGAGTTATCTCCCACTGTGCCCACGGATCTGTGTAATCAATGGAGAATTACCAGCCCATATGAACAATCAGATGAATAAGTCAATATGGCACAGAGCTTCTTCTTTTAAAAGTGATGTGGCTTTTCTTACAAGACAAGATTGTCATGGTATTTATGATACAGAACAGAAGAGAAAATGGAACTAATACTAGTATTTCATTTATGGGTAAAAATATGAGAGATATGCATTCAAAAATTCAAAATAAAAATAAAGAGACCCCAAAAGCCATTTGTGTTAAAAGCATATAACTAATATGAATTAAAAAGCAACATTTATTAGTATTATCTGTATCTCTTGTATTCTGGAACCTCCCTGTTTGGTTTAGAGGTCATGGATGGCAGAGGGAGGATTAAAAGGAGAGGGATGTGGGAGATAACGTGATGGGTCATTTCGCTTTACTGTGTGGACCACACCCCACGACACCTCTTCCAGCACCTCAGAAGCTATTTCCTGTGTCCAAGGTACAGGTCCTTCAGTATTTCCTGGCAAATATAGTCTTCAAGTGCCTAATGTAACTGAGACCAGGCACCCCTTCCTTGATGTACATTTCTCTAGCAGAGCACCTCAGATACATCAAAATAAACATCTGAGGCACCCAGCAGAAAGGCGAAAAATTCTTGGCAGATTTAAGGCAGAGCTGATAATGTATAATAGCTGTTATAGTCAAACATCATCTAAGCTATGGACTCACTAGGAGGCCTTAGTCAAGTCATTATTCTCTCAGTCTCAACCCTACATCCTGCAATATAGTTTATTACTGAGGTTATGTTTGTGAAACCCCAGTCTTCCACAAGCAGGTGTATTTCTTAAATGTGGCTTGCCTGGTTATGGAAGCAAGTTCTTCAGAGTGTCTGGAGTGGTTCTTGGCCCTTGTGAGGCTGAAAAGAGTGGTTGGGGAGAGACCTCAGGGGGTGGAGTGGGCTCTGGGATGGAGGGTTCAGGTTACAACTCTAAATCAGAAAGCAGGGCTGTATCCCAGAGTGAGAAGGCTGAGTCATCCTCTCATGGCTCCTCTTTCACATCAAAAGTGGGGTCCTTCCTGGAGGTCTCTCAGCTGCCTCCTGCGGTGGTGTCAGGTGCTGAGCTCCCTCCTCATCTGAGTCTTCAATCTCATAGCCTGAAGAGGAGGAATCTGCACTCTTGTCCATGGCATTGTGCCACTTTAAACCACTTGGGTTTTTTTATTTTCAATCTAGAACCACATACACATTTACCAAAAACAAAAACATATCCAACAATGCAAAGGTTTGCCTCCCTACCCATGGAAGCACAATTCAGAGCAGCCATTCTCCATAGAATCTCCCTGCTCTGATTGTCTCCCCTCCCCTCTGTTTTGTGGGACAGGGAAGTTCTAAACCCCAACACCTGGATCCGGGCTGATTATGTTATAGGATAGACTGATAAAAAGTTCATGAGGATATAAAGTTATCTAAATTTCCTAGTGACATAATAATGGTCCTGAATTGCTGATTGTGTGCTGTGGTCAAATAGCTAAGAGTGAACTAATTGGAACAAAATCCTGACAAGACAGAAGTAATGCTAGTTGGGAAAGCAGAGATTTTGAAGGGCATTGAGCTTCCCACCCTTGATGGGGTTCAGTTGACTCCTGCTGAATCTGGTTAAGAGTCTAGGAGTAGACATGGGCATGAAACGGAAAAAAACCCGAAACGAGAGGTTTGTATTTTGTCATGTTTCACGAATCACGAACCACAAATTTTCACAAAATTGATCCATTTCATGAAATGATTTGTTAGTTTCTTGATTAGTCAGAACCAGGGGCAGCTTGGCAGAATATTGGAGAAGTGACAGTTGAAAAGTCCATTGGACAGCAGTCAGAGAGTCAAGCTGCAAGACCAGTAAGCCTACATTTCCCATCAAAACTTGAGGGAAGCTGACTAGTGTCCAACCTGTGTCAGGCGTCACTTGTGGTCCCGCTCTCAGTTTGTAGAACCTATCTGCCATGTTCTAACTGCCATATACTGCCAGATGCAACTGGTGTTTTTTTTTCTTGTTCTCTGTGGTTTTGTCTAAAGAAAAGATGCTTCACAGTGCTGCCTTTAATGTGGCAGTTATAACTGAGCGACTGAAAGGCTGATGTGCTTCCTTGACTTTTGGGTACAACGTGTTACCTTTTTCTGAGTTGTGCTAGACACGCAGGATAAGACTCAAAATGACAGGAAAATGACTGCATGTTTGTCCAGGTGAGAGTTTAGCAAGAATAATGCTTTGCAGTAATGAAATGGTGACAGGTTAACATTAGCAGTTGACACTGGTGGGCTGATGATGAAAAAGAAATACAACTAGAAGTTTTTAAACAAAATAACAATGCTCTAGCTCTGTAGTTCTGAATGGTAATAAAACAAGAGCTGCTTTATGCCATATTATATTTGATTGGCTCAGGAGTCAGGACAATTCACTAAAAGTCACACTTGTGCATGAAATTACACACACACACACACTGTATCTGAATAAGTAAACATATCGCAGAAAACATGTGACTGACCTGAAAACCACTGTAGTTCTTTGGGAACACTGATGCTCAAAGATCTCTTTGGGAATTAGCCACAGTAGGGGCTGTGACTGACCAGGGTCTATCCACATGATAAATTTCCTAGGATATTTCTCTAGGTTGGATCACAGATATATTCTGAGAGCTCCATGCTTTCTAGATGTGCAGAGGCACAACTGAGACTGGGACTGAGGTAAGCAGAAAGAGGAGACTTAGACCTACCCCTGCTCTTTTTTCTCAACCTGAAATGGTCCTGAGGAGCTGCTATTTGCCCTGTTGGATATTCCATGTGTTCTGATACGGCTACATGTAAATTTCCCCAATAGAGCAAATTATGGCTCCCCAAGGCCATTTCAGATCAGTAATGCACTGTGTGTTGGGGGTGTGTGGGTCGTCTAAGTTGTCTCTTCCTGCTCACCATAGTTTTGATGCAAATTGGGCCATCATATGCCTGGGAAACACAGAGCTCCTAGAATATATCTGTAACCTGCCCTGTGGTATGTACCCAGGAAAGAATTCAACATGTGATTAAGCCCTCAGTGACAGAGCCTAAGAACACTCTAGTTTCAGTCTCTGGTATCTCCCGTCAAAGCATCTTGGAAAGCAGGTACGGGGGGGGGGGGGATTTCTCGCTAACAATCTGGGTACCTGCTGCCAGACAGGGTATCCAGCTAGATGGAGCAATGGTTGGTCTGACCTGGTGGCATAAAGCTGCTTCATGGATTCCTGTTCTAAAAGAAAAGCAAGAAATGGATTTTAAATAAATAAGAGGCCTCTTCAGACAAGGTGCATTTACTCTCAGAAATTTATCTCAGGAAGCCTAAACATAATGGGCTGAATCCAAACACTCCTTCCAGGCTGTAAGACTATTCTTTGTCTTAGGATTCATGTTTACATCCAACCCAATGTGAAAAGCAGCCCAGTTTTGGTAAACTTTTTAGCAAATTGTGTTGGTGTGTGTATATTTATATGCACATATTCACATATCTATTTCATAGCACAAGCATCAGTGAAGTTTTCAGTTATAATTCTGGTGGACAGAGCATTGCTTGTGAATGTCTAGGCTAGATGCTGCTGCCACTGCTGTTGATCACTTTTCATTTGAAAAATAGGTTCTTTCTTCATAAAGATTTGCACTCTTCATTGGCGATAGTTTTTTCTTTTATTGATAAATGGTTATATGACTTTTGAGAAGGAGAAATAAACTGGAACCTGTGCTGAGTAAATTTGTTCACTCTCCCTAAGGGATAATGATTTGAACTCATAAACCATAGCAAATAGCTGGAGGGAGAAATAAATTGAAAATATTAAAAGATTAAAAGATTTAATTAAAATCACAAAGGCCCTAGCAACGACATATTTTCTCTGGAGACATTTCCCTTTACAGAATGAATGCTGAATCATTTCATTTGTGTTATATCTAACATAAACAAATGGCAGTGAAAGACTTCTTCAGTGAACTACTAGGAATACAGAACATAAATCCTTTAAACTAGAATGAAAAGATTTTTTTTCTTGGAACTAGTTTTAATAACAGAAAACCAAAGCATTGTTTATTTAAAATATTTATGCTTTGCCCGATCTCTTCAGACTTAAGGCAGGCAACAAAAGAGAAACACCTCCAAGGATCAAACATTCAAGTGCTGTTTCAAACAATGGGAAAAGGTTACAAAGATGTAGGAATTCCATCTTTGAAAGTGTAGCTGCAGGTTATAGAAGATGAAATTGAACATCTTGATTTTATTTCTCTGTGTTTATCTATGTATGTAGGGTATGCACAAGACTACATTTCCCACAAGTGGCTAACTGACCCAAATGGTAAATAAATCATGTGGATCAGGAAGCATCAGGAGCAAATATGTCAGTTTGTGTGTAACAAGTGATTAATGTATATAATAGCATTTTCACTTGCATTTTCCCATCCATATAGGAGGGAAATGACTGCCAGTGCAATCCTAAGCAATGTTATACCCTTCTAAGTCCATTGACTTCAGCCCACTTAGAAGAATGTAACTCTGCTTAGAATCGCATTGTGGCTATTTTGAACATGTTGTGTAGATCAGTCCTGAAAGTGAACAAATGGTTCATGGTGTCAATCAAGTGTGTGGTGCTTGACAGTTCACAGAGTAACAAGGAACAGGAGATAAAATATTATCTTGGATTCCAAGATTCCAGTTGAATCTTCCTCCAGCACAAAAGCCTTCTGAATCAGCCAAAAGATAATTTGAACAATTTAAAACACTAATAAACCAGTCCTCACTATTTCTACTTGGAAGGTCATGAGTTGGATCCAAAGTTTCCATTCTGCTAATGGTGGCGCTACCAGTGTAGACACCTGGGCAGGTGAAAGAGGCACGTTCTGACTGTTGAACGTGCCTCTTTCACCTGCCCAGGTGTCTACACTGGTAGCGCCACCATTAGCAGAATGGAAACTTTGGATCCAACTCATGACCTTCCAAGTAGAAATAGTGAGGACTGGTTTATTAGTGTTTTAAATTGTTCAAATTATCTTTTGGCTGATTCAGAAGTTAAAATGATGTGCAAAGTCACACCAAGAAGTTTTTTTGGGAGTGGGGGAATATGTTGCTACTGGAAGAGTCTTGATTTTATTTCTGTGTGTTTATCTATGTATGTGGAGTCAATAGATTTCACCAAGTTAAGAGATTATCTCTTGCTTATAGTGAATTCTTTTTATAGCACTGCTTTCTGTTTTCTCCTTGAAATCATGCTTAGCGGTATCTTATCTTGCAGATATGACCTATTGGCTTATACATGAAGGCCTGAGAGCATCTGAATGTCTGTTGTAGGAAATGCTCAGGGGCCATGACAGTCAATGGTACTTGTTTAAAATTAATATTGACCATTATGTTGATTTAGAGCCACACGTTCTGACCTATAGTGGCCAAGGCTACATCTTTATGCATAATTACTCATAATGAAGTGTCACTGGAGTCAATGGGACTTCAGTGTGCACAACTATTAGCAACCTGAATGAATTTTAAAAGGCTCTTTTCAAAACTTAAGCGATAAAGACACAAATAATGAATGATCACTGCTGTAATTAAGAAAATGTTACTAAAGGTTGAGAAAAACAGTTAGGCAAGCAGGCGTTCTCAATAGTAATGGTCTAAAAATGAAAAATGGTAGCTTTACAGATGAGTCTTGGCAATATTTCATAGTTGGCTATGCGTGGGCTGTGCATGAACTCTGTAAGCCACACAGGGGCAAAAACAGCAGGGCCATTCTGGAATTCTGGCTTGGGCTAATCCTTCCAACACTAAAAGTTGAATATTAGGAGAGCAATCCTGAGCAGGTCTTTTCATAATCCCATTCTGGTGTCATGCCACCTGCTGGAGATTGAATTGCCCAGGAGGCAGGCAGCAAGGGACTGTGCAGCAAACTGGGGAGAAATTGCTCTTCCATCTTCCTGCTAGGAGAATGGACTTACAGAAACCTCGTAGGGGCATTAACTCATAGCTTTATTTCCTTCTCCTCAGTACACATGGTGGGCAAGTTAGCTTCATTTGACCACAATTGGCAACCTATTCCTTCTCCTCTCCCAGTGGCCACCCCCACCTCTATCTCAGCATGTGTTTTAACTCACACCACAACCATGGGTCCCACCTCCTCACACCTTTTCCACCTCCATACACTTCCTGCTGAGGGGTATGCATTCCTCAGTAAGAGTAGCTCTGGAAACAGCTAGCCATCCTCTCTGGAGGACGGTGTTCCAGGCAGTACTTGACCAGTGGGGTATTCTGGAGAATTCTTCACCTCCCACCAGCCTTCAAACTGCATCCAAGCCAGCGTTCTCCTGGGACAAGCACAAGCTGTCCCTCTCCTCGCCTCTCATCTCTACCAGGGAGGATTTGGGCGTGACCGGGCCCAGTCATTTCAGGTCTAATGAATGGGGTTTACTTCTAGTTAAGTGTCTGTAGGATTCTACTGAAGGTCAGTGTGTGAGAATGAGAACAAGTGTGATGCAGTGGTTAGAGTGTTGGACTAGAATCCGGAGAACTCAGGTTCGAATCCCCACTCTGCTATGGAAGCTCACTGAGTGACCTTAGGCAAGTCACACACACTCAGCCTAAACTATGTCACAGGTTTGTAGTGAGGATAAAATGGAGGAGAGGAGAATAAGGTAAGTCCATTGGGGAGAGATGCTAATATAAAATGAAATCCTGGAGTTAAAGATCATTGTTGATATGGTTAAAACCAACCCATGTTTTATACAAATAGCTTACCACAGGAAACATGCCCATTAGGTTCTGCAGCAATCAAATGGTTGCCACCTGTATGAACCTGACCAGGTCATTTCATTTGGAAGAGCAACATGTATAACCATTTTCTCATTGATGAAAATGGACAACATATTTTTGTAGGAACTCCCATAACGTGATACTAGTAGCCTGTATTTCATGATGAATGCTAATGGAATGTTTTCCCAAAAGCTGCTCCATCTATTTGTGTTTACTTTCACCCCTGGATTATCCTCATTATTTGTTTCTCAAACTCGCTAATAGTCTATTAGATCATTTGTGTGTGCACGTGCGCACGTGTGTGTGTGTGTGTGTGTGTGATCATTAAGAAGTAAAAAAGAAGTCTTTTGCTTTCAAGGAGATAAAAGACAAAGATCAGGGTACTTCATCAGTCCTTTGATATTTGTTTACTTCTGACAGCTTATTACTTAAGATCAACTCATATCTGACAGCTTAGGATGATTACAGACATTCAGAACTGAGAAAGATGTTTCTTTTAATTTTGGTGGCTGGTATTTTTGGATGACTAAATAGCACAAATGTCAGAAGCATTAAATCTCCTCAGAGTTGTTGGTGATTATTTGAAACCATTACAATTGCTTAGGTAAGACACAATCAAGATCAAGTGGGTGGCACCTGGGTTAACATGTAGAATCATGGAAGTTAAGAATGTTTGTTTTTAAAAGTGGGCGTGCCTTCTGTTTTCTCCTGCAGAGCAAATATCAGCTGGGATGTGTGTTTACAATATGAAATGGGGAAATTATGCAAGGAAAGGCTCACTCCCACCCCAACCTGGCCCTCTTCCCCCCCCCCCCCCGGTCACAATTAGCTTTTGAATATTATGTCTAGTTTGGACTCATGCATGTAGAATGTGTAAAATAAGGAGTTAGTGTGCTGAGACAAACCATCGGTTTATCAAGTTCAGTATTGTTTCCTCTGACTAGCAATGTTTTTTTTTAAAGGGAAGGTTTTACAGACCGTTTGGTAAGGGATTTGTAAAGAGGAGCTCTCTACACCCCACTTTCACCCAGTATGATTTCGAACAGGAAAACATACAGAGCAGTTCTATAGTTACGTACAGTCTGATCACTGTTGTTAGCAACATGCTGTGCCTAGAAGTTGTAGCACTTCTTACAGTAGACTATGCGTTTCTGAGTGTTGTTTTGTTTAATAACATTCTATTTTGCTGAGCAACTGAGAGAATTCATGAAGACGTGAAATGCCATCTGCATGCACAAAAGCTGTACTGGATCGAAATGGGAATAAAGCAGATTTTGATTAGCTATGAGGAAATTCTTCCCAATGGTGAGAGAAAGGATAGACATTACACATACACATGAAGCTGCCTAATAGTGAATCAGGCTCTTGGTAATTATTGTTTACTCAGCCTGGCAGTGGCTCTCCAGGACCTCATGTAGAGGTCTTCAACGTCACCTGGTGCTTTTAAATGAAGATGTCAGGGATTGAACTGGGGACCTTCTGTTTGCCATGCAATTTTTCTACCACTGAACTTCTGTTCCTCCCCTACATTAGAAGGTTGCACTTAAACAACAATTTTTATAGAGCAAGGGGCAAAATTTCTCTTGACTCTCATCATCTTGATCAAAGTAGTAGTCCTCATACATTACCAATAGTTTGACCAGTTGCCACTGGTTATATGTTTGTGTATGTCAGCCCAAGTGAGAAAGGTGAAATGCTAAAACACTATTAAAATGTTTTCTGGTAGTTGGTACATTTTTACTTTTTATTTTTGAAGGCCTATGTGGCAAATATGCTTTTACCCCTTATAAAATTGCCTGGGCATGAAGAAAGGTGTGTGTGGGGATAGCCCTTACTAGTGATGTCAGGGACTTGGACACCTTTATTTTAAAGATTGATGTGATGAGGGGTTGAGTTCAGACTGATTTTTATACTAATATAATGGAAAGTGTAATTTCCACCAATGCACTCTGCCTGCTCCACCCTCCCTTGCCCCATATGCTATCTCTGAGGGGTCCCTGTTCTCTAGGAACAACATTTCAGGGAAATCAATGAACTGCAGTGATAGAGAAGGAGGCAGGAATGTTCTGTTCTGCTGTCGGAAGATCCTTCTGTTAGTGGAAAATTTAATCTAGAACCAACTCAATAGTGAATAGAATATGCATACATTCTTTGCGATGCCAAACAAAACTTTTTAAAGTATGTAAGCATGCTGGATGGGGCAGGGGATGGCTTATCACTAGTGATATCACAAGCATTATTCAATGATTGCCCATCATATATTGTTATCACTCACCACCAATTCTCTAAAATTGCTGCATATTCATAGCCTCAGGGGCATGAGAGATGAGAGGTACAGTCTTAGCATCCTGGCATTCTAGATTTTAATAGAAGGGAAGTTATGATGGACTCCCCTTCAGTCCCCCACTATGAGGCAGATTTTCCCACCAAAATTCAAGTTTGCCTGCTTTCGCTGAGCAGCTTCAAGCAGTGTGTCTCTATTTGTAGTTTGAAAGTCTTTTTGTCCCACCCTGATAAGTAGTTACAATTTTTGGCTTTTTAGCCCAGCCCAGAAACTTGATGGGGGGAAAGCAGGAGCCTTCTTCCTTTGTTTTGGAAATGGCACTGGAAACTGTATAACGTTCAAAAAGTAAAAACAACTTTATTGAACAGGCAGGGATGGAATAAGTGTAGTCAGGGAATGAAAGTGCTAAGGTCAAATTTTGTTTGTAGTACAGATTACACTGAGTAATAGGCAAAATATTTTCTTTGAAGCTTGTTTATTATGTTCCTGGTTCTTAACAGTGAGAGATGTTTTACTTAATACTTTAGTTGCAGCAACAATGTTTCTTCACAGAGTTCCCTTTGACAGCTCATGATTCCTGGGGTTAGTTAAAAACTGTTTTCCCTTCACAACAGACCCAGGGTCCTCCTCAGAACCAAACCCCCATTAGAAACTGGGCAGGAATTAATCTTCTTCTCCTAAGAAGATATAAGCCTTCTGCCTTTGGCTTGACAGGGAGTCTCACTGTCAACCCTCTACCCTATCTCTCTTGCCAACACACACTCCCAGTTCTCTCATGGCTGCGTAAATGAGCATCAGCTTGTTCTAAATATTATACCTGGAATTCTTAATTAGAATTCTTCCTTAGGACAATGATGTTACAGTTAAGTCAATTCAATTAAGTTCAATTTATTCAATTTCTAGCCCTCCCTCCCCACAAACTGGCTCAGGGAGGGTTAAATCCAAATATAAATACAATTAAAACTACATATAAAATCATAAAAATAATAAAACACAATTTAAATTTAGCGTTTACAATTTCCAAGATAGCGATCCATATCATCCACCTCTGCTAATATTGCACGGGGGGGGGGGAGAGAGGGAAGGCGGGCACAACCATTCTGGTGGATTGACTCATATGGGGGGGCCAAGATGGCAAGGCAAAAGATTCCTGTATGACCTTTCCTGTCAGACTCTCAGACATGCTCTCCTTCTGAAAACAAAATCTGGTCATCATCCCACAGCCTGAAGGTTGGTTCTCACAGGCAAATAAGAGAGGAGAGAGTGGCCTGTCTTTTTTTTTAATTTTTATTGGATTAGAAATCAAATTATTATTACAATCAATTCCCTTTGAATATTCCAGTTCTAACCCCCTCCCTTCCCCCCCTTTTGTTGACTTCCAACAGTTTTCCAACCCCTTGTCCCTTTTTTCCCTTACTCATTTCAGACTTATTTTATTCTGTTAAGCATACACTTTCATTCTCTTCTAAGCTTATCTATTATAACAGTGCTATCCCTATTCCCTTTCCCACTTAATTTATCAAACTAAGTATTACATTCCTGACATATATTCTTTAATAATGTAACATTTTATCTGGTTTTTGTATTCTATACTCTATCTTACTCATTCTGATCTCATCAATATGGGACAATCAATTTGTCCCTTATTCTACATAACTCTAGGTACTTCTATAAACATTGTATACATTCAATTTAAGTCAATCAATTTAACTTATACTCTATATGTTACTATTTACTTCCTTCCACCTTTCTTATATTCATTCTATTTTGATTATATAGTTTACCTATTATACAGTTATCCGCCAGAAACATACTTAGTTAACTTATCCCCTTATAATTCTTAAAATAACACCTCTATAATTTAATACCATATGTAGTGATCTAACAAAACAATTGCTTAGAACTTCTTCTTTAACTTCCCTCCCCCTGGTAAAGTCACTTCTCTCTTCTTTTATTGTATTTCAGTAATTTTCAAACTGCCACAGTTCTCCTCCCACCCCCCATTTTTTCACCAAATATTGCTTCAGTTTCTCCCAATCCATATTAAACTGTCCTGGATCGAGATCTCTCAGTTTCCTTGTCATTTTGTCCATTTCCGCCATGTACAGCAATTTGTAAATCCAATCCTCCATAGTTGGCACTTCTTGTACTTTCCACTTTTGTGCATACAAAAGTCTAGCCGCTGCTGTCATGTAAAATAACAATGTCCTGTATTGTGCTGGAATATCCTCCATTCCCAAGTTCAGTAGTAGGAGTTCTGGGTTCTTATTAATTTGAAATTGTAAAATCTCGCTTATTGCTTCTGTTATTTCCCCCCAGTACTGCCTAGCTACCTCACAAGTCCACCACATGTGATACAGAGATCCTTCATGCTTTATACATTTCCAGCATTTATTAGACATGTTAGAATTCCCTAGCGCAATTTTCTTTGGTGTCAAATACCAACGATAAATCATTTTAGAGACATTTTCCTTAATATTGGTGCATGTCGTAATCTTCATCGTATTTTTCCACAAGTGCTCCCACGCCCCCATTGTTATCTCCTTGTTAAAGTTTATTGCCCACTTCACCATTTGAACCTTGACTATCTCGTCTTCTGTTAGCCATTTTAACAACACTTTATAAGTCTTAGAGATTTCCTTTTTATCCTCTCGCAAAATTACCTCCTCTAATTCCGAGTTCTCCATTCTTATCCCTCCCTTCACGCAGTCCGAGTTATAAGGATCTCTGATCTGTCTATATTGAAACCAGTCATAACTTGGAGACAACTCATCCTGCATTTTAATTCTTAATTTAGAAAATTCTATTCTTGTTATCTCCTTATACATTAAACATTGCAGTTCATTATCGACAGTTCTCGGATCTATTACTTGGTATGGGACCACCCAGGCAGGTATTTCATCCTGTAGGTAATTTTTGTACTTCTTCCAAATTGTGAAGAGGCTTCTCCGAATGTAATGGTGCAAAAACATAGAGTCTGCTTTTACTTTGTCATACCACAAGTATGCGTGCCATCCGAATATTTTTTTGTATCCTTCTAAGGCCAGTTGTTTGCGGTTTTTCAGCGTCATCCAGTCTTTCAACCACACCAAACAGATTGCATCATGGTAGAGTCTTAGATTGGGCAGCTGCATTCCACCTCTCTCTTTTGAGTCCTGCAATACTTTCATTTTCACTCGAGGCTTCTTGCCTGCCCAAACAAAACCTGATATTTTCCTCTGCCATTTTTCAAATTGCTTAGAATCCCGGATAATTGGTATTGTTTGTAAAAGAAACATCACTCTCAGCAACACATTCATTTTAACTACTGCAATTCTTCCCAACCATGACAAATTCAGTCTATTCCATTTAATCAAGTCTTTCTCTATCTGTGTCCACAATTTCTCATAGTTATTCTTAAACAGATCTATATTCTTTGCAGTCAATTCAATTCCCAGATATTTCACCTTATTTGTTACTTCACAGTCTGTTATTTCCGTTAATTGCTGTTGTTTTTGTTTGGTCATGTTTTTACATAATATCTTTGACTTCTTTTTATTTACGTAAAATCCCGCCAAATCTCCAAATTCCTTAATTTTCTCTCAAAAAGAGTCCAGTAGCACCTTTAAGACTAACCAATTTTATTGTAGCATAAGCTTTCGAGAATCAAGTTCTCTTCGTCAGATGCCTGATACAGATACTGGCCAAATACAGAAGAGCAGGAGAGAGAAGAGAGGCGGCAATTAGGGGGGGGGAGGGGGAGGGAGCAATCAAAACATTCCTTTGCTAGTATATGTAAACATCTCCTTTTGGTGTGTGTATCAGTTGGCTTCAAAGGAGTTTGCCCTGTTAGTTTGTAGCAGCCAAACAGCTAGACCATCCAATTCCAATGTAGTATGGGCCTTCGACAACCACAGCTCTCCCTGCCAGATGCATCTGACAAAGAGATCTGTGGTTCCCGAAAGCCCACACCAGGTGCCACTGAGCTCCCCCAGACCCCACCTCTGTAAAGGAAATCTGTTACCTGTGGTAATGTGATAACCATTCATAGTCCCTATTCAGTCCCAGCTTGACAGAGTCAAATTTGCATATGAATTCCAGTTCAGCAGCCTCCCGTTGGATTTTGTTTTTGAAAGGTTTCTGTTGAACTACAGTGACCTTTAAGTCTTTGATGGAATGTCCTGGTAGATTGAAGTGTTCTCCCACTGGTTTCTGGACGTTTCCATTTCTAATGTCAGATTTGTGTCCATTTATTCTTTTGCGTAGAGGTTGGCTGGTTTGTCCAATGTACAGAGCAGAAGGACATTGTTGGCACATGAGGGCATATATCAGATTGGAGGATGAGCAGCTGTAAGAGCCAGAGACAGTGTAGTTGATGCCATTGGGTCCTGTAATTGTATTCCCTGTGTAGATATAGGGGCAGAGCTGGCATCTGGGTCTGTTGCAGGGCCTGGTACCTGTGCTGGTGACTCTGCTGGCCGATTCATGGTTGTGAGTGAGAAGTCGTTTAAGGTTGGGGGGCTGTCTGTAGGCAAGGAAAGGTCTTCCACCCAGGGCTTCTGAGAGAGAGGTATCATTTTCCAGGATGATACGTTCATCAGCTCACTGATGATACGTTGGATGGGTTTGAGCTGGGAGCTATAGGTGACAACCAGTGGTGTTCTGTTGTTAGTTCCTTTAGGTTTGTCCTGGAGTAGGCTGTTTCTGGGTACTAGTCTGGCCCTGTTGATTTGTTTCTTCACTTCATTTGGTGGGTACTGTAGTCCCAAAAATGCTTGTTGTAAATCTCTTAAGTGTGAGTCTCGGTCGAGAGCATTGGAGCAGATACGGTTGTAACGTAAGGCTTGGCTGTAGACAATAGACCGAGTGGTATGTTTAGGGTGGTAGCTGGAGGAATGTAGATATGTGTATCGGTCTGTTGGTTTCCAGTATAAGGTGGTATTTATTCGTCCATTATGTAGTTGTACAGTGGTGTCCAGGAAGTGTACCTGTTGTGTAGAGTGGTCCAGGCTTAGGTTGATAGTAGGGTGAAAGTTATTGAAGTCTTGATGAAATCTCTCAAGAGCTTCCTCCCCATGGGTCCAAATGATGAAGATGTCATCCAGGAATCTTAAGTATAGTAGTGGTTCCAGTGGATGGGAGCTGAGGAAGCGTTGTTCCAAGTCCGCCATGAATATGTTAGCATATTGTGGTGCCATGCGTGTGCCCATGGCTGTGCCATTAATCTGTAGATATAAGTTGTCACCAAATTCGAAGTAATTGTGAGTGAGTACGAAGTGACAAAGTTCAGTGGCGAGGTGTGCTGTGGTTTTGTCCAGGATAATATTCCGTATGGCTTGTAGTCCATCCGCATGTGGGATATTGGTGTATAAAGCCTCCACATCCATGGTTGCTAGGATGGTGTCATCAGGTAGGTTGTCAATGGACTGTATTTTCCTGAGGAAGTCAGTGGTGTCCCGTAAGTGGTGTTCTTGTTCTCTGTTGCATGCAGGATTTTTGAGAATTTCTTCTCCTTTTTTTTCTGTAGTTCAGTAAATAGTGTACAATAAATAGTTCCTCTGGCACAGCCATGGGCACACGCATGGCACCACAATATGCTAACATATTCATGGCGGACTTGGAACAACGCTTCCTCAGCTCCCATCCACTGGAACCACTACTATACTTAAGATTCCTGGATGACATCTTCATCATTTGGACCCATGGGGAGGAAGCTCTTGAGAGATTTCATCAAGACTTCAATAACTTTCACCCTACTATCAACCTAAGCCTGGACCACTCTACACAACAGGTACACTTCCTGGACACCACTGTACAACTACATAATGGACGAATAAATACCACCTTATACTGGAAACCAACAGACCGATACACATATCTACATTCCTCCAGCTACCACCCTAAACATACCACTCGGTCTATTGTCTACAGCCAAGCCTTACGTTACAACCGTATCTGCTCCAATGCTCTCGACCGAGACTCACACTTAAGAGATTTACAACAAGCATTTTTGGGACTACAGTACCCACCAAATGAAGTGAAGAAACAAATCAACAGGGCCAGACTAGTACCCAGAAACAGCCTACTCCAGGACAAACCTAAAGGAACTAACAACAGAACACCACTGGTTGTCACCTATAGCTCCCAGCTCAAACCCATCCAACGTATCATCAGTGAGCTACAACCCATCCTGGAAAATGATACCTCTCTCTCAGAAGCCCTGGGTGGAAGACCTTTCCTTGCCTACAGACAGCCCCCCAACCTTAAACGACTTCTCACTCACAACCATGAATCGGCCAGCAGAGTCACCAGCACAGGTACCAGGCCCTGCAACAGACCCAGATGCCAGCTCTGCCCCTATATCTACCCAGGGAATACAATTACAGGACCCAATGGCATCAACTACACTGTCTCTGGCTCTTACAGCTGCTCATCCTCCAATCTGATATATGCCCTCATGTGCCAACAATGTCCTTCTGCTCTGTACATTGGACAAACCAGCCAACCTCTACGCAAAAGAATAAATGGACACAAATCTGACATTAGAAATGGAAACGTCCAGAAACCAGTGGGAGAACACTTCAATCTACCAGGACATTCCATCAAAGACTTAAAGGTCACTGTAGTTCAACAGAAACCTTTCAAAAACAAAATCCAACGGGAGGCTGCTGAACTGGAATTCATATGCAAATTTGACTCTGTCAAGCTGGGACTGAATAGGGACTATGAATGGTTATCACATTACCACAGGTAACAGATTTCCTTTACAGAGGTGGGGTCTGGGGGAGCTCAGTGGCACCTGGTGTGGGCTTTCGGGAACCACAGATCTCTTTGTCAGATGCATCTGGCAGGGAGAGCTGTGGTTGTCGAAGGCCCATACTACATTGGAATTGGATGGTCTAGCTGTTTGGCTGCTACAAACAGGGCAAACTCCTTTGAAGCCAACTGATACACACACCAAAAGGAGATGTTTACATATACTAGCAAAGGAATGTTTTGATTGCTCCCTCCCCCTCCCCCCCTAATTGCCGCCTCTCTTCTCTCTCCTGCTCTTCTGTATTTGGCCAGTATCTGTATCAGGCATCTGACGAAGAGAACTTGATTCTCGAAAGCTTATGCTACAATAAAATTGGTTAGTCTTAAAGGTGCTACTGGACTCTTTTTGATTTTGCTACCACAGACTAACACGGCTAACTCCTCTGCATCTTAATTTTCTCTATTACCTTTGGCATGTTCTCAATTGGGTCTTCTACAATTAACATTATATCATCCGCAAATGCTCTGACCTTATAGGAAAAGTCTTTTATTTTTATTCCACGGATTGCATCGTCTTCTCGAATCTGTATCATCAATATTTCCAGAACCATAATAAACAACAGTGGGGACAACGGGCAACCTTGTCTTGTACCTTTACCTATGCTCAGTTTTTTAGTCACCTCGTTGTTCACCACAATTGCTGCACTCTGGTCTTTGTAAATTTCTTTCACTGCTCTTTGCCCCATTTGTAGCTGTTCCATGGTGGCAAACATAAAGTCCCAGTTCAAATTGTCAAATGCTTTTTCAGCGTCTACGAAGAAGAAACCAACCTCCTTATCGCATCGTTTATCATAATATTCAATAGCATTTATCACTGTCCTTAAATTGTCTTTAATTTGTCTATTTGGTAAAAAACCAGCTTGTTCCTCCGCAATAACTTCGGACAGCCATCCTTTTACTCTTTCAGCGTCATCCGGAAAGAGAGGAGAGAGTGGCCTGTCAATCAAGCTCTCATTCCAGGCAATTATTAACTCTTTCCCTTCCAGCTCTCTGACTGCTGCTCTTAGGAAACCTTCTTTAAATTGCATTCCATTGCAGAAGCCTTGTTACTTCTATGCCTTTATCTAGTCTTTTCATTTCAAAGCAGCTCACTCTAAATTAGGACCAAAGTATATGTGAAATTAGAACATGTGACATCTCCTGACGTAGTGTTTTTTAAAATTTTGTTTATACCCTGCCTTTCTCCCCAATGAGGGCACAAAGCAGGTTTCATCATTCTGTTCTCCTCCATTTTTTCCTCGCAACAACCCTGTGAGATAGGTTAAGCTGAAAGTATATTACTGGCCTAAGATCATGCAACAATCTTCCATGGCACAGTGGGGAACTGAACCTGGGTCACTCAGATTCTAATCACTCTAGCCACTATGAAGCTGGGGGGATAATTTGAATCAGGGTTACAGATCTGAAGGGTGGAGGTTGGAGTTGAACTCTACCTCCCTGCACTGTTTCCTTGAAAAAACGTTCCTTGTCCAGTTGCTATTAGGAGGAACTGACAGGCTGTTTTCCCTACTGGGACTAATAGCTGCTTGGGGAGGGGGGATGGATTTTGCTCAAGGAAAAAGCAGATAGAGAAAGAATTACCCCTGTACCCCAGTGCCATGACCTTGACCTAAATTGTCCCCAGTGACTGCATTTTGAGCTTAATCTGCACATTGGAAGATCCAGTCAAGACTAGACATGGGCATGAACCAACCCCCCCAACAAACTATGGGGTTCGTGGTTCATGGGTGTTCATGAACCACGAACTCCCATGAACTGGTGCAAGTTCACGAACCAGTTCGTGGTTTGTGGTTCGTGGGGCTTAAATGCCCCTTTCCGGCTGCTTAGCTGCAGGGAAAGGGGCATTTAATCATTTAAAGGGCCCTTTCCTGCCGCTTGCAAGGGGCAGGTCCCTTTAAACTATCAGCTAGCAGGGGGGAAATCCTCCCCTGCCACCTGCCAGCCGATAGTTTAAAGGGACCTGCTGCTTGCAATCGGCAGGGCCCAGCCCCCAGCCCCATACTTACCTTGCTGCTGGGGTGGTGGAGACCGTAGCCCAGCTGCCCTGCGGGCCCATGGCCTCCTCTTGCGAGGGGCAGGAAAGCCATTTTTGGCCTCTTCTGCTGCTGTGCGGGCCCGCAGAGCAGCAGAGGAGGCAGAAAAAGGCCTTTCTGTTTCTCAAATGTCTGCCACAGGCCCGCAGGGCAGCGAAGGTGGCTCAAAATGGCCTCCCCACCCCTCTCAGGAGGAGGCCGTGGGTCAGCAGGGTGGCTCCACCATCCCAGCAGCAAGGTCAGTGTGGGGCTGGGGCTGGGGTGTGTGGGCTGGGGTGGGGGTGAGGGGCTGGGTCTGGAGTTTGGGCCGTTTAAAAGGCCCTGCTGCTTGCAAGCAGCAGGTCCCTTTTAACTATCAGCTGGCAGGCGGTGAGGGGGGTGGGGCTCCACGGGGAAATGGCCGTTGAAACTGCCCCTTTAATACGAACCAAATGAACCAGTAGACCAGTTTGTGGAAGTTTGTGAAAACGATCTTCCACAAACCACTGGTTTGCAAACCACGAACTGGCCTGGTTCGTGCGTTTTTTTAGTTCGTATTTAGGTTCATGCCCATCTCTAGTCAAGACACGTAGTTTAAACCCATTGTGCTCTTCCTGTGAAGAGTGAGGCAGCAATCTGTCTCTATCACCTTTGTAGCGTTCTCTGGGCCTGCTTACCTTGATTGGCTCCTTCAAGTACCCCTGCAGTTCTACCACTACAAATGAAATCAGAAGCCAGGAAGCACTTCTAGAAGCAATCACAGCTCTTGCCAGCAATCACAAAAACAGTCAACCAGATTGTTTTAAATTTACGCATAGATTTTATGTAATGGCAACTTTAGATTTTTTATATTGTAAATACTAGTAAATTAGGGAAATAATAGAACTGGCTGAAGCATTGAACCATAAAATTACCTAAATACATGCAAACTTTTTTGCTTAATAAGACAAACATGCAAAACCAGCATGAGCTGGTTGGATGTTAGCAAGTGACTTCCGTAGTCCCACTGCCAACTTAAAGCTAGACTGAAATGATAATGAGGTGACAGCAGTAGCACAGGACAAAGGAAGGCTGGAAACAGGTCTTCTAACAGTGTGTGCTTATTAGTGGCTAGTGGTTAGGAATGACGGGACTCTAATCTGGAGAACCAGGTTTGATTCCCCACTCCTCCACTTGAAGCCAGCTGGGTGACCTTGGGTCACTCACAACCTGCAACACAAATCCTGGGAGTGACATCATTGTGACACCTTGACAGCGTGCGCTCACTCCTATGCCTTGCACTGGAAATGATGTCATTGTGCAAGGCACACGAGCGTGTGCATGAGGAATGAGGAGAAGGTAAGTGCCATGTGTCTCCTTTCCTGCTGGGAGGGTAAGGGGACCTGGCAATCCTATTTCTTGTTTTGTTATGCACACCTCTAGCTGCCAGTGCAGTGTGAACGGATGACAAACCTCAGGTAGAAGTAATGAAATCTAATCTACTTAATTTATTTCTGTTTGTGTAAAAAAAATCATCTTGTATGAAAACATTATCAGATGGTGAGAATCATGGCACCTGTTGTGAAGAAACGGGCCTGCTTTGGCCTAAAATTGTATTCAAAATTTAGACCTGCATGACAAGAGTCAAAATATATTATGGGTCTGCTTGTTAATTCTGAGTGAGCTCATTTCCAGAGACATGTCAAGGCTTGTTATCTGCGCTAGGTGCAAGTCTGAAATTGTTATGGCGGGAGTGTCGGAAAGCCAAGGCTAAACATTCCATCTAATTACCTTATCTGAACCCAGTTTCAGTTCCCAGGGAAGCTGGTGCAATGATATCTGTGCATGTCAGAGCTGCATGTCAGAGCTGCTAAGTGTCGTCCTTTTACATCATTGCTAGGGTCCGATTGATCAGTCAGATCTCTCTGAGTTGCCAGGTAATATGGGGTAAAAATGGTTAGTTCACTTATGCCTTCGTCTTGAGTTTGAGGTCCAGCCTGGATCCCTGCCCTTGGCCTCTTTACAACTACGTCTTGCAACGTGGAAACTTTAATGCTATATGCTATGTTAAATGGGCAAGAGGAACTCTGTCGGGTACTTTTAAGAATTAGATTGTTTAGTTCTTTGTTATTTTCTTTTTGCATACTCTCTAATAAATGGTTTTCATGCACCTTAATAATAAATAAGATATATTTTACAACTGTGTGGTGTTTCACTGGATTTGTGGCTTCAATCTGAGAATAATGCCTTCTTCTACCTCTTGTAACTTTTTGGCTGGGCTCAGCACAGCTGACCCCCCTGGTACAGTCTGGTAAGGCCTGAAGCTTTGTTTCCTAGTTTCTGGCTAGGCCTTAGTAGGGAAACAGATGGCAGCTCTCAAATTTGGGGTCAGGTGGTCTTTTGCAACGGACCCCCCCAACCTTGTGAATCCCTTTGAGTTCTTGACACCTGTAATATGTATGAACTAGATTTGATTAACATTAGAGCCAGTTTGGTGTAGTGGTTAAGAGCAGTGGGACTCTAATCTGGAGAACCGGGTTCCCCACTCCTCCACTTGTAACCAGCTGGGTGACCTTGGGTCGGTCACAGCTTCTAGGAGCTCTCTCAGCCCCACCCACCTCACAGGGTGACTGTTATGAGGAAAATGATAGCATACTTTGTAAACTGCTCTGTGTTAAGTTGTCCTGAAGGGCTGTATATAAATTGAATGTTAATATTGTGTTATCATCAGTTGCAGAATAAATGTGGCTACATAAAGTTTCTATTTTTCAAGAACTATATGATTCATGTTTCTCTTCAGTAGCTGGAAAATGGAAATAGGAAGCCCAATAAGAATAAGCATAGAGAGCTTTGTTATCTGAAAACTGAGCTATTTACCATTTCTCTTTAAACAAAGTCCTGCGATTCAGAGCTCCTTTAAAGTACATATTAGTTTTTAACTACAAAGATAAAACTTTAACTGTAGACTACAGGATGACGAGTTTTAATGGCTGTGCAAGACAAGATAACTGCATTACACTGGAGAAACAATAATGAGGCAGACAACAGTGCCACATATTGCAGCTATAAATGGGATGATTGATCAAAGGCACATTTGAGAGGTTAAAGACATTCAAAGTAAAAACAACCCTCAGCAACAGACTTTGATTTCTCTGAGAAAATTCCACACCTTTCAAATTTAGTCAAGAGATTCTTTTAATATATTATTTTTTATTTTATTACAACAGATAACAAGCAAAAATTCACATAAAGAAACAAGAACATAAACATGAAAAAAAAAGAATGAATGAAAAAGAGCATCGAGGGAAACATACCATTTTAGACATTTTATAAAATTTCTTTAAACTCATTACATAATCAATAACTCTTCCGTAATACCCATATCTTTACTAAGTATATAACTTTGACTTTACTGTGACGATATCTGCATTTTTTCTATATTTCAGCCTATTATTTATTGCCTGCCTTACAAATCTAATTTTCGAATCCGCAAATCATTAACTCTGACTTCTCTTTTACATACAGAAAGTCCATGAAATGTTTCGAGGTCTTCACAAAGTTGACTGTCGTTTTATCCCTCAGCAACTCCATTAGTTTTGCCATTTCCGCAATCTCCAACATTTTCGTTAACCAGTCATCTACTGTGGGAAGTTTATTCGATGACTAATATTGTGTGTAGACTAATCTGGCAGCTGTTGTCATATATCTAATCAAAATTCCAAATTCACTTTCTATTGAATTATCCACTAAGCTCAATAGGCACATCTCTGGCTTTAATTGTAAGTTACTCGTTAATGTTTTTTGCATTGTTAAGTATATTTATTTCCAATACATTTTAGCAATGGGGCAGGTCCACCACATATGGTAGAAGGAACCCTCATTTTTTTGGCATTTCCAACATTTATTTAATACCCCATTAAACATCTTAGCTAATTTTTGTGGGGTCATGTACCACCTGTACATCATTTTATAAAAATTTTCTTTTAGATTGTAACATAATGTAAATTTTAGACCATAATTCCACATTTTCTCCCACTGCTCCATATGGATATTATATCCAAAATTTTTTAGCCCATTTAATCATGCAATCCTTCATTTGTTCTTCCAGTTCCATTTTTAACACAAATTTATACATTCTATGTATTAAGTGATCTTTTGTACATAACTCTTTTTCAAATGCACTAGTTGTTTCTTCTATGCCATACATTTTAAGGTCATTTTTAAACCTTTCTGTTACACAAACCACTGACAATCCAGGCCTTTCTCTTTCAGTTCCTCTCTTGAGTGCATTTTTATCTCCCCTTGTGAGAAATTACATAAATCATAGTATGTTAGCCACTTATCTTTATGTAATATTTCTCTTCTGAATAGTGCCTCATGTGGTGAAAGCCACAGTGGTGTTTTTATTGTTATTCTTGCCTTTAACTTATTCCAGATTCGTATCAGGGCTTGGCGTATAATATGATTCTTAAAGTCTACATTTACTTTGATTTTATCATACCACAGGTAGCCATGCCACCCATACCTTAAATCATGTCCCTTTAATTCCAAGAGTCTCCTATTCTTTAACGTTATCCAGTCCTTTAACAAAACTAAACAGGCAGCTGCATAACTTAATTTTAGATCTGGAACCCCCAGTCTACCTTTTTCCTTTGCATCTTGCAAAGCCTTTTGTTTAATATGTGTTTTTTTCCTTTGATATATAAACTTCATTATCTCTCTTTGCCAAAGCTCTAACTGCTTATCAGAGCTTAAAACTGGGATTGTCTGAAACAAAAACATCAGTCTTGGCAAAGTATTCATTTTAATAACTGAAAATCTTCCTAACAATGATAGTTGTAATTAGACATGGGCACAAACCAAATTTAATGAATCCGCAGTTCGTGGTTCAGTGCCGCCGCCAAGCCTGAGGTCGCGAACCACAATGAACATTTGCTGTTGCCAAACCAGTTTGTGGTTCGTGGTTCGTGGTTCGTGGGGGGTCAGAACGGCCCCCATTGCACTTAGAGAGCCCATATTCCTGGGGAGTGTTTTGCAGGCTCTCCTACAGCCATCACCCAAGTTTGGACAAGATTGTAAAAGGGATCTTGGAGTTATACCCTCTCCAATCCAAGGCCCCCAGGAAACTCCCACAAAAATCCAAGCTCAATTATACTCTTCAGTCTCTCTCCCCAAAGGCTAGCAAGTGGCAAGCAAGAGCTCTGTCCCACTCCACTGCTCGCTGAAAGTGAAACCCAGCCTGGGAGCCCACGGCTATTAATAAGCACAGGTCCCATTGAGCAACGCAGGAGGTCTGTGTTTGGCTGTCAGAGCTGCCTATCAGGGTTTGCAGGGATGAGATTGAAGTGCCCATGGCTACAGAACACCCCCTTCCCCCTCACTCCCCTGGGTGTCTTCTCCCAACTTGTAACCGTTTTGCAGCTCCGTGGTTGGAAGGACGACCTGCCGATCAAGGTAAGCTGGGCTTCCATTCAGGTTTCCAGGGTGACAGAAGGATCGCAGACAGAGTTCAGGCATTCCCCCGGCTTCGTTTCCAGGGGAATTGATTGCTGGCGCTTGACTGTCTGGCTTTCCAAACCGTGGCCGAACGCACTGAACCAGGCTTCATCTGAACGCAGGTTCGTTGGATGAGGACAATCACGAACCGCTGGATCGCGATTGTGCGATCACCAGTTTCGTGGGTTTTTGAAGTTCGTAATGCGGTTCATGCCCATCTCTAGTTGTAATTTCTCCAATCTTTCTAGGTCTTTTTAAATTTCATTCCGTACCTTGACATAGTTATTTTGAAACAACATCGTGTTTTTATTCAATTATAAATCTCATTTTTTCCATCAACTGACTTTTTTCTTTTTCCTGCATATTCTTTGTTAGCATCTTTGTTTTTCCTTTATTAACTTTAAATCCTGCTACTTCACCAAATTCCTTTAGTTTAGATATTAATACCTCTGTTCCCTCTAAGGGTTTTTTTAAGGTGAAGACCAGGTCATCTGCAAATGCTCTTAGTTTATACAATTCTTTTTTAACTTTAATACCTTTGATCTTACTTTCCTCTCTAATGGCTTTATTTAACTCCTCAAGTACCAATATAAACAGGAGGGGCGACAATGGGCAACCTTGTCTTGTTCCCTTTTGAACTTCACATATAGTTAGTTCTTTATTAACTATTATTTGGGTCTTTTGTATATTATAAATAGCTCTCACCCAGGTGATAAAATTATCTCCAAAGTGCATTTCTTCCAGGACTTTTATCATAAATTTCCAGTTTATATTGTCAAACGCTTTTTCTGCATCAAGAAAAATCAGCGCTGCTTGTATCTCATTGTTTTTCCAAGTATTCAATTATATTCAGCACATTTCTCATATTGTCTTCTATTTGCCTTTTCGGTAGAAATCCACTCTGATCTTTAATAAATTCTTGTAGGACCAGTTTCAATCTTCTAGCCAATATTGTGGCAAACAACTTATAATTGTTATTTAAAAGTGATATGGGCCTATAGTTTTTCACTTCACTGGGGTCTAGACCTTCTTTTGGGATCAAAGTAATATTAGCTTCTCTCCACATCTCTGGTATCTTCCCCTCTTTTATAATTGCATTCATTGTTGATTGAATAGCTTGTTCAAAATATCTCTGTTTTGCAAATTTCAAATTTTTCTCCATCTGATTTACCATTAAGATTAATAGCTGCTGTTGTAGCATTTTCATTTGATTTAGCAATATTTTATTACTTGGTGTTTTTATAAGTTCCTCCTCTTTCATTTTAATTTCTTTTTCTAATCAAATTCAGTCAAGAGATTCTAAGGGTCAATTGTAACATTTCTTCACCTGCTCCTTAATATGTTTATGTATGTTGTAAAACAGCAATGAAATGCATGAAGTAACTTACTATTTGCCTTTCAGACATGTTTGACTGGCCAACTTCCATTGGAGGAGTGGCATAGGTGCATGTTGGCTGGTACACTTTGCACACATCTTAAAGGAAAATTGCAGGTCAGCTTGATAAAAGCCTTACATTTTTGTACAGCTGGATCAGTGATTAATGCTTCTTGATCTGTTCAGAGTCCTACTGTAACTAAACCATAATAAAAGTAGCTCCTTTTTCAGTAGCATATCATTGAAAAGAGTGTTAAGCTTTATGAATAGTGTGCATTGTCAAATAGCATGGATTCCAGCTTATTAAAAATGTACGTTGCAGTAAATTCTGTATGGTGTGTTACAGTCCAAATTGATCTCTTTGAGATATCATTGATTTCACTGGGGGGAAAGCACATCTCTTCAGCTGAACCGAATAGAGCTTAAAATCGCTTAACTTTAGCTAGATTGAGCCCACAAATCTTACAGGCTCACACACGCCTGCAGCGCTCAGGCAAGTAATGGCCTGATGGTTTGAGGGGAGGTGCGAACTTCTGCCTCACATCCTGGTCATTTACTGCGTGGTGTTGACCTTGTCTCGCAGGGCATGGCCCTTTCCTTACAGGCTCACACAGGCTTGCAGAGCTGGGGAAAGTAGTGGCATGATGGTTTGAGGGGAGGTGCGGTCCTCCGCCTCATGTTCCAGTCATTCACTGTGTGGTAATGACCTTGGCTCACTGGGCATGACCTTGGCTGCAGGGCATGGCCCTTTCGTTACAGGCTCACACAGTCTTGCAGTGCATAGGCAAGTAGTGGCTTGTTGTGCTGATGATTGGTCCTCAATGCTTCTATGTCGGTGTGGCGGGAAGCTTGGGACTCATTAGCCCCTGAGAGGGCTAGGTGAAAGGCTAACAGAGCCATAGAGAAAGCTTTGGGGGAGGGTCTGGGCATTTATTTGCCACACCTCTTCATACTAGGCTGAATTTGCCAACCTCTACCAAGATAATGGGGGTTCACCTGGCCACTGAAGGCAAGGACATCTTCCTCAATGACCTACAGCAAGGGCTGAGGTTGGCACTAGGCCACCTGTGGGGTGCTAGGGCCTAAGCAGAGGCTTGGCCCTGGCGGTGGCAGGATACAGTTTGGGAATAGGGAGCAGGCCTGTGAGTACCCTAGGTGTTTCTCTACTGATGGGGAAGAGGGGTCTGCCAGGAGCAGATGGTACTGCTTTGATGGCTGCCATGCTGCGTGGGCAGACTGCCTTGGGGAACCCCACGAACAAGTCCTTCCCTCACTGCTGTACAGCTGAGGCTTAGGAGCTTGAGCTGGGGGGATCTATTTTGCTGGCCGGCTGGGTCTTAGCCATCCATAGGATGGCTTGCACCTGTGGCTTCGGGGCTCGCCCAGACAGGTCAAGGCAGGGGTCCAGGGGTGACCCCATGGCTTGACCTGTACCACTAGTTGGTCCTTGCTGTCTTAATGGTTGATGTTATGTTTAATAAAGTGGCCCTTTAGTTCCAAGCCTTGTGTCTGTCTCATTATTCCAACTAGGGTGGCAATATGGCCCTCCTGGCCAGCAGCTCCCACTGATAAGGCCGGGGGGGCGCTCTTTGCCTCCTTGGAAGGAGGAGGAGAGAGAGCATTTCCATGGTATCTGGGTCTCAGACCAGGAGGGTGGAGAAAGGAGCCTTATGCGGCAATTCTGCCCAGCTGGCTGGCAGTTGCTCTGTGTGCTCAGCCCACCCACCTCACTCTGTAGTAGTGCAGGATTAGGCAGCTGCTCTTGACAGAGCCAGGTAGGATTTCCCCCCCTGTTTTCCCTAACTGGCCTGTGGAAGAGGTGTTTTTTTGCCTACCTTGTACTGCTTGTGGAGGTTTGAGGTAATTGGCAACCTTAGGATGGTCACTGGCAGGATACAGTTTGGGAATAGGGAGCGGGCCGATGAGTACCCTAGGTGCTTCTCCACTGATGGGGAAAAGGGGTCTGCCAGGAGTGGATGGTACTGCTTCGACGGCTGCCATGATGTGTGGGCAAACTGCCTTGGGGAACCCCATGAGCAAGTCCTTCCCTCACTGCTGTATGGCTGAGGCTTAGGAGTTTGAGCTGGGGGATCCATTTTGCTGGCCAGCTGGGTCTTAGCCATCCATAGGATGGCTCGCACCTGGGGCTTCGGGGCTCACCCAGACAGGTCAAGGCAGAGGTCCAGGGGTGACCCCGTGGCTTGACCTGTACCGCTAGTTGGCCCTTGCCGTATTAATGGTTGATGTTATGTTTAATAAAGTGGCCCTTTAGTTCCAAGCCTTGTGGCTGTCTCATTATTCCGACTAGGGTGGCAAAACCAGGTAACTACTGATAGAAACATATATAACTCATCTGCATATATTTAGGGATTCTGGGCTCAGTCATGTATTTATTTACTGCTTCTTTCTTTGTGACAATACAAGTTCTGATGAGCAACTATGTTAAATGTCTTTCTGAATTAGTGAATGGAACAAAAGGAGTTAGCTTGTGTGGAAGATCAAATATCAGAGTACTGTAATTTTCAGATATACTCACTAGACTGCATGAAACCAAAAACACTGAAAGTTTTTAAGTTACTTACACTGTTTTGCTGAAATAAGACTTTAAAAAAAATGTTTGCAATATTCTTGCATCACCTTACTGCAGCAAAAGACAGAGACAGTCACAACAGTGATAGATGTTTGTTTTGTCCCCATTGATCTTGAGGAACACATTAGATGAAAATGAGGATGTGCACCTCTATTCTGGATGCTGATGTTTTCTTGATATGAAACCATGCACCCATTTCAGTCACTCCAGCAGGATCGTGTGGTGATTCCTTTGGTACAGCAGTTACTTTCAGAATTTATTTATTAAGAAACGTTAAATGCTCAGGGCTGTATTAACCCATGGCTGGGCTTCTAGGCTTTCAGGTATTTGGGGCCCTCTCTAGCACTTCAAACTTTCACCCTACTACAGCTGATAGCCTGATCTTGTACGGTAGGTACTAGACCGCAGTACTTAGCCCTGTATTCATTTTGAGGGTCTCCTGAAGAATTCTATTCACAATTTAAAAAATATTTTTATTGCACAAGTAGAACTCTTCATGAAAGTACATTTTGGGGGTATAATTGTTGAATACTTAATATTTTGAAGTGAATAAAATATTTATTATTTATTAAAAATATATAATTTATGGATAATTGTTTTAATATAAGAGACAATTTGTTTTACTTCAATAAGGAAGCAGTTAATTATCTTATCAATAGAGGTTATATAAGAGAATCAATTAATTATAATTTATGTGGGGGTGTGCCTCAGCAAAAAAAAATTGAGGGCCCCCTAGTCTCTGCAGGGCCTCTAGACATTAGCCTAGTCAGCCTTATGAATAATATGGCTCTGTAAATGCTGCCTCTCCAGAGACCTGCTTGAGGTGGCTCACAGACGTGCTTTTCCAGTTGTAGCTCCCATCTGTGGAGTGGTGTCCCACAGGACGCTTGAAAGGTACCTTCTGTGACTGGTGTTCTTGAAGCATGTAAGACTTCTTTTCAGAAAGATATGACTCTGGAATTAAAGATCTTTGCTTGGTTTTGTGGTTGTTTTTACGTGCAAGTGTAAGTGACTATGGACACAGGAGAATGCAGGACAGGAACATTTAAACAAATAATCACATGCAGCCAGGTCCAGCTACAGTAAAGGTGCTATGTATATTAGAATGTCCCTTTTAATACATGTTTTCTAATACAGAGCACAGTTTCATTGTAAAAAGTGGGGGTTTGGGGGTGGGAGCCAAAACTCTTTACGTGAAAGTAAGATAAAGGAAAGAAAAATATAGAAAAAGTGTCTCAGGTATATATACAAGTCTGATCACTTATTCAAAAGAACAAGGCACAATTCTAGTGTCTCTCTTTGGATATACAAAGGACATCCATTCAGTCAGTAATTGTGTCATCTTTCCCACACAGAATGAAATAAAGACAAACTACATAAAGCATAAATGACTAATTTATTCTCATTTTCTTCTCATTTGCTAATGGTTCTATTATTAAGGTGTCACACACTTTTTAATCCAATACAACATCAATGGAAATTCCCCTCATTCCCCCTATTGAATTTGAGTAAAATATACGTAAAACTAAGGGCAGTGGCATTGGTGACATTAGGCTTGCTTGTACACCAGTTATCTCTGGTGTATGGGACATTTCCCATACACCACAGATAACTTTGAGGGTAAAACCATGTGAATCAGAAGTACAAACACAGTATAGTATATGGAATCACCCATTTTTAAGAATTATATCAGATCCAAACAGCCCTATTAGCATCAAGAACTGCTGTTTCATGTACCAGTGTATGTGTTGGGGTTGCCAACCTCCAGGTGGGGCCTGGAGTTCTGGAATTTCAACTGATCTCTAGACTATGATCAGTTCCTCTGGAGAAAATGGTAGCTTCTAAGGGCAGACTACAAAGTATATCATAGATTCTAGGTGAACCCCCCCCCTCCACAGGCACCACCCCCAAATCTCCAGGAATTTCCCAGGCCAGTGTTGGCAACCCTAGTATGTGTGCATGTTCATTTCATGCTATTCCTCCTTACATTGTTATGGTAATTAATGAGCCAAAGGACAGACATGAGAGTAAAGTATGACAATGTGGAGGAAATTTGCTGTTACTGACAAATATATGTAATATCTATTGATGCTGCTGATTTGGCAGCATCACAAGAAACTTAATCCCACTATAGAATTTTTTGTTCAGGGGCATGCCTCCAAAAGTCACTGCTCACCAAAGATAAGTTAAATTAAAATATGTGTATTCCTTTTCCCAATACAGTCAACCGAATGGTTTGTATCAACGTGGGTACTAGTGCCTACCTGTTAGTCAGACACATAAGCAGAGAACACAAGGATAGGATTGGCGTACCCAGTTCTGAATTGCAATAAACAGGAAATCAAAGCTTTTCTTAAAGATAGGTCAAAATCCAAAACCAAAGATTTATCATAAGTTTAAAAATGTGTATCTCCACAAAATGCAAAGGAAGCACCTCTTGTTTTTGCACAAAAAGTAGAATGAGAACCTTTGCCACATGCACTGGAGCATACAGTCATCAGAGACAGGAAAGTGTCAAGAAATGGGCCTATTCCTGGCCTGTTTCTTGACCAAACTTTAGTTCCGGCTTCTTGACCTAATCAAGCCAGAAAAGAAACCTCTGGGAAACTGAGTGAAACTTGGAGCGAGCTGTTTCCAGGGAGATAAGCTAAGATGTGGAGTTTGCAGAGCCTAGGTGCAAGTGAGATCATCAACGACAACTGGAGAAGAGGTTCATATGCTACATTCCATCTCATTAGAGATCAGAGATCAGGTGGGGGTTAGTTGCTCTGATTAGAGAACTTATATCAGCTACAGAAAATCATAGTCACATGTCTTACTAACACCTTGATTGGCCTTAGAATCAGCCCATGTTGCAGGCGATATGAGATCAAAATGGAGTTCTAAGTTAACATTTTGCTCCTGACCTTCTAGCCTGTAGCCACCATGCTTTTGCTCTCACACTTGGCTAGACTGCTGGCCTTGGCTATTTTGCCTTGTTCTTGGACCAGCAGTTAGATGGTTGTTGGCCTTTGGAGTTCTGTTTGCACTTTGTGGTCTCTCTTGATAACGTATAGATTTATGAATAGAGAAACTGGCTAAGTAATTTAGGTTCTAGTTAAGTAGTTGTATTGTTTTCCTTTCCTGTTTTGCACAATTTCTCTACATATGTAATATTCTGCACAATTCTTAATAAATATGTTAATCTTTATCCTTCTGTCAGGTTACCAGGTTTGGGTCTTCAGTGTGGATCCAGTACCCTGGCCTATTTGGCCCAGCTACCCATTAATTGTTTTTGCGGAACTCAGTCTGCAGGTGGCCTATCTTGTAGGGCTGACTTCTTGATTAACACCCAGTATGGCTGGAGACTTAATTTCTTCAAACTCTGAGCTCAGGGTTAATTAGAGGAAATTAGTGGTAGTGTTCTACCCTGGGGTGCAAGAGTCTCTTGCCCCCAGGAGAGTTTGTTCTTGAAAACTTGACCCTGGGAACCTGGTGTTGGTGACAACAAGGAGTACAGGCTCAGCACGGCCACAAGGAATTCTCTCACAGACTGATCCATTGGTAGGCAGAAATTGAGAGATAGGAAAGCGGAATTCATGGTAATGCTGCCTTCCCTCTCACGGAGCCTTTTGGATATCAGAGTATGAAAGGGACATGCCTACTGAATCTGGATAAAAGATTCAGTAGGCACGTCCCTTTTCCTTCTTCTCCCATTCTACCTAACATTAGGATAGCACAGGCTGTCTGGACAAAACTATCCAGTCAGCACGTTTTCTCCAGCTTGAACAGTGTAATCAACCCATTATCCCTGTTTTTGGCAGAGAAGGAGAGCAGCAGGTGGTGGGCTTGATGCTTAAACTGTCCAGTGTTGTTCTTGGGCTTAGTCCTGCTAGCAATAGTGTCCAGTTATCAATGGAAATGTGTGTATACATGAGTAGAGTTTTAGCAGCCTGAAATTATGAATGTAAGATTGCCACTATTTTTATTCTGATAATTTCCCCCCTTAATTGTTTAAAATATACTGACCAATTTTCCTATTAAAGAATCTAAGGTGTTGGAGTCTGTGTAGATTTCCATGGGCACAAGGATGGAAGTGATTTTCACCAATTCCCCCCCTCACACAGCAACCCAAATTGCCCTTCCCCCAGTGCTGTTATTGGGAGGCATGAGAAGCAGAAATGGTTTAGGGCATCAGACATCTCCCATGGGGGGGCAAAAAGATGAAAATCACCCCTCTCTTTGGACCCACTGAAATCTCTGCAGGATCCAAGCCAATATTGCAAGTTAAGTTGAAAATAACTGTCTTCTAAAAAAACCAAACAACTAATGACAAGCAATGTGTGCTTTGTCAAGTTTCATTGTCATTCATTTGATGTTTTGTGGTCCCTCACTTTATTGCTATGCACACATAGGTCAACTGCAGGTGACAGTGTCAATTAACAGAAGTTTAATTTTGCCATTGATCAACAGTCATATAAACAGAGCTGCTCTTTTCACAATCTAATGCCTGCCTTTGCCTGCAAAAGTTCAGTGTTGCACCTTTAAACGGCTGTAAATGTTTATTGACCCCTTGGCTTGTTTTTTTAATATATATTTTAGAAATACAGAAGCCATGCCACATTTTCATAGACACTTTGTATAAAAGATCACAAATGCAGCATTGTCTATCTCCATTACGGGTGCACTTAGGTACCTGGACAGACAACATTACTGTTAGGAACTAGCAAAGGCTTTTGAGATTCCGTAGTAAGAACATTTGCAGCCTCCACAAGAATATTTCTAGGTAGCATTTGTTTATTTGTTTGTTTGTTTATAGTTCACCTTTCTCACTGAGACTCAAGACAGGTTACAAAGTATAAGTCAATGCAGTCACTAAGATGAAACATCTAGTAAGCAATGTAATGGGACTTAAGGAATCTGAAACAAGGCATGAATATAAAACATGATATCTGTTGTGAACAACCCTGTTAAATCTTTCCCCATATTTTGGCATTTTTCATGCTTTTAATGCTTTGGTCAAATACGTATTGTTTGTAGTTGCACTGGTCTGCGGCCAGTCCTGTACACACTTAATTGGGACTATGCACCATTGAACTGGATGCTGCATTGGTGCTGATGCCACTACGGTAATATCAGAAGGGTCCTTCAGTGACATTGCTAAGTTCAGCAGTGCTCTTCAGGGTGTTATAACCTAAGCATACACATTAAAAATTTTCTTATGATGGAGGATAATGTATTGTTGTTATTAGCTTCTGTAAGGGTAAGTTTTTTCTGTAATCATTTTTACAATGTCATCTCCTATAGTTATATTTAAACATTGATCCTTCAGAGTTCTATTGTACTGCATTTTTATCTACTTTGAAAAACTTGGTTCCTAATCTAGAGTTCTTTAAATGCAATTGGTTAGTGCCATTGTAACAACACCTTAGATAGAGGGACACTGGAAGTAGCCCCCTGGAATCACCAATGAGGGTTCAGCACTCTTGGACTGGACAGTGCAAATCATCTTTGTGCAATCTCATTACATCCAAGAGAATGGTGTCCACTGCCTAGGCTGCTGGATATATATCCTGCCCCAAGCACCCATTGGCTACATCATGTGAATAATCCAAACCTGCGTGTAGTCTTCATATCAAAGTCTGTTTCTTGTTCATGTAAAATCTTCACTGGATTGGGACCATGGGTGCTCTACAAAATTTGTGATTATGTGGAGTTACTCTCACGTCACAACTTCACCATGGAAATATCACCTCAGGATAACTTCTTCCTATCAAAAATGATTGAGAAGATTTATTCTTAAATTACATTCTTAAACATGCTTACTTGATCCTCAGTGTGAGAAGACAATTGGGGTACTTTGCAAGGGATGACAAAATATCTTGAACCTGTCCTGCACCACTCTCAATAATAAATTTAAAAATAAAGAAGTCACCATGGATATTTCCTAAGACATTGTTCCACCTTGGAAATTAGACTAGCTCTGTTATGGCCAGGGGGAATATGTGGGAGTATTTGTTGTATCTGGGGGAGCAAACCCACACTTCCCTCTCCCCTTGGCTATTCTTTCTTTGGTTGCCACCACGAAACATATCAGGCTTTGCCTTTTACCTGCAGTTTGGAAACTGGTGGACCTCTGAGAGTGGAAAGAGTGCCGGTGGTGAACAAGTGACTAGATATGCAGGGACAAATCTTTGGCACAACTAGATCTCAATAAAAGAACCATCTTTGTTGTATTATACTAGAAAATGCAATGCAGAGCACAGAATGTGCAAGGAAGGGGATATCATGGCATGAAGGTTTAAGCAGCTAATACAAAGAAAATAAGCATTCTAACTAAATAATCTTGAGATTTGCTGATATTACCTCAACTTCCTAAAGGGGCCCTGGGACAGGAAAGCATCTGAAAAGCCTTGGGAAATAGAAGTAAGTTGCCTTCCTATCCCCCTCATTCCTGGTCCAATGAACAACACACACAAGGGGCTACACATTTTTTTAAAGCCTTCTCTCCTAAGAGGGTGGATTCCCTGCCCCCCATCTTGAGATTGAAAACCTCCCTCCAGGTCTGCCATAGCACCCTGTTTGGGCAGCGTATTGTACTCAGAGTCTTATTAGGTAATCAAGGGTTAGAAAAACAGCCATTCCTCTAGTACAGGGCGACAGTTTAGAGCAAATGATTAGACACGTGGCTGGTTTTATTGTCCTTCTTCCTGAGATCAGTTTTCCCAGAGTTTGATCCTAGGAATTCAATTAAAGGCCAGCTTGATACCTAAATACTTGCTTGGTGTCTACCTATCATAACAAGGTTGTTCACAACTTCAGAATCCAGACAGAAATTTGTATAAAGAGAATTTGGAAGCACACCTAAGTTAGGGCTAGGAGGTTATAACAGCCTTTATGGTGTAAAACCTATCTATATTTAAGCCACAGTTTCTCTTGTAATTTTTTACAGCTGATTGTTTTCACATATTTTTCTTTTAGAATTTTTGAAGCCTATCCACATCTGTCCTTGTCTTTGTGGTGATACAATTATATTTCACAGAACATCCTGCATGATTTTTATATACTTCTCCTTTTGTTCATCTAAATTGCATGGATGCTGCCAAATTGACTGCAAATATCAGCTGCTTGTTCAGTCTTGCCATGAAGTTTTTTGCCAGCTTCACGCTCTGATGAAGCTTGGAGTTGATCTTTTAGTATCTCAGCACTTCACTAAAATTCATAATGAACTTTCTCAATAACTAGGGTAACTGACAAAATTTCCTTTGATACCTACCCTCCTGTTGCTCCCCAAACACATCTATATGTGGGAAATGGCTTTTATTCCACACACAAGAAAGCTGCCAACGTTTCTTCCAAACTGCACAGGATGGACTTATAACCTTTTACTTGCAAACTAGAGATGGGCATGAACTGAAATACGAACCAAAGTTTGTGATAAACTGGGCCGGTTGGTAGTTCGTGAATTGTTGGGTCGTCAGAGCCCATTTCTGACGAACCGCCATGAACTTTAGGCTGGTTCATTTGGTTTGGTTTTTGGTTCATCACTGCAGACAGCCTGGCACCAATCAATCAGTTTCCTAGGTAACAGGGGATGGACTTCCTGCAGACCTTCTGCTGACCTGGAAGTGACCTTCTGCTGGCCCGAAAGTGACCTTCTGATGACCCGGAAGTGACAGTTTGCTGACCTGGATGTGACATTTTCATGAACCAAACGAACCAGTTCGCAAACCAGGGCAGGTTCATGAAAGTTCGTAGTTCATGAAATGCAACGAACCACGAACCGCACGGTTCATTTTTTTCCTGGTTTGTGCCCATTTCTATTGCAAACATTTAAAATAAGTATTTCGATGTAGGGAAATCTGAAACTTCTCAGTGACTAATACTGTAATAGTCTGTTGCCAGATAACAGCAATCATCTTTGGTCATGATAGACACCATCTCATTGTTGCTTTTCTTTTTGCCTTGAAAGATCTGTCAAAATAAGGTAGCCATGATGCATCCCAAGCATAAAGTACCATGATCATTATTGGTTTATGATTTAGCCCCATTCCACAGTAATATTCAAAACTGGAAGGGAAACTACAAGTGACAGCTTCCCTGGGTTTTAAACCTGTTTCTGCTGACACCATTTTTAATTGATTTGTAGTTTTTTAACACAGAGCTGCAAGCTCCCCCCCTCCAGAACAGGCGCACAGCGGGGCAACCCTAGTTGTGCAGGCTTGCTTTCTTCCAGCTCTTGACTCCCGGCCGGTGAGCCCCACAGCTGTCTCCCTGCTGTTATCCACAAAACGTGTTTAAAGCACAAGAGACTGCCAGGCTGTTCGCTGTGCATGTGGGTGTCACTTGGCAATCCTCACTGCGTAGAAAAATGAACAGATTTTGTATTAGGGGCTGTCTTGTATTTCTTTCATTTAAAAAGCAAGGTCAAAGTGTTCCACAGGAAAAGCGCAGAGTGACTCATCAGCACGTAACTATCCTGGAAGGGGGAGTGCATTGTGAAAGTGCCCAGTTGAAAGTACAGATTCTGCCCAGCTTACAGACCATGCACAGTGTCCTGTAAACCCCGACAGTGAGGGATTAAGGGAACTTTCCAAACTGGAAAGAGCTGGAATGGTGTGGGGAGACTAACCCCCCCCGGATCCTAGTTTCCCTGAAGCCCAGCACGCCTGCCCTGCCTTCTCACTCCCTGGCCCCTTTGTAAAGAGCCTTCCTCTCCCTGCACACAGATTCAGCACTAGGCTGGGCAAGAGGAGGCAGGGCGTGCTGCTGCTCCAGGTGTGGAGAGCGGTGGCTGAGTCACTGTCTTCCTTCTGCATTTTCCTTGGGCAAGCTGGCCAGTCAGCAAGTCCATTTGACTAGGGCTGCCCCACTGTGCACCCGTTCTAGAGAGGGGCCTTGTGGCTTTATGTTTAAAAACTACAAATCAATTTAAAAGGGTGTCAGCAGACATGGGTTTAAAACCCAGGGAAGCTGTCACTTTTACTTTTCCTCTGGAATGGGGACATTGCTACAGGTAAAAACAACCTAGTGGCATCAGTATCACAATAGTTAATTTTATGGCCAGTCTTGTAGATCATGTGAACATAATGGGGAGACCTCTTTAACAGAGCACAGACTTTTTCATGTAGAAAGGCCCGGGCTCAATTTCCTGCTAAAAGATCTGGCAGCAGAACTAGGAAAGAACTCTGTCTGATGCACTAGAGACTTGTTGCATTCTGCACTAGCTCAGTATAAAGCAGACTGTACTATGCTGCACGGATCAGTGATCTGACAGAGCAAAACAAAATAAAGGTCTCCAAGGAATTAACACTGGAATTGTCAATATGAACAATTTCCCTGTGTGGAGGATTAACAAGCTGTAAATAACAACACTCTAGATGAATTCCTTTCATGTCATCTTCAAATTTGTCCAAGAACTTTCATGAGTCTGATAAGGAAACATAATGAGAATTTATGCAGAGTTTCTTAATTTATTAGTACAGTAGCTGTTAATTAGTTCTCACATACATAGTCTTGGTTACTTTTAATGGCAATGCAAGTGCTACTTTCTTATGGTCTTTCATTCTGTTTTGTTTTGCATCACTTACTCCTCCTCCTCCCAACTTAGTATAAGCTAGCATCTTAGGAGTTGCCTTGTTGAAGCTCTTGCTATGGCTGATTCCAAAAAGATGCTTTTCAGCAGGGTGGCCATGTCCTCTTACCCTCACAGAGGGCCTGGCACTTCCCTTGTCTTTGATCCTTGCAGGTGCTTTGCAGGTGCAGGAGTGCACGCACACTCTCAGGGCGGTGCGATGATGTCACTCCCAGGAAGTGACATTGTTATGTTGCCCTGGGAGCGTGCCTGGGAGGTTTGTTCCCATGCCTCCCCCGCCCCCGCCAGCCAGGTGAGTGGTGGTGGGGAGGGGCAGAGGGTGGCAGTGGGGGATCCCCCCAACCCACTGGGGACCTGAGATCCCTACTTTTCGGGATGTCGGCTATGCTTATGCTTACAAAACATACCAGTCAAGTACCTATGCTGAAAGAGAATGTATATGCATAGGAATACACTAATGAAAGTTGTTTTAGCTGCCATGCAAATAAATAAACTATGAAAATATTTTGATATCAGCAAACATTTTTGTTCATTTTGTTTGTACTATGTATAAACAATAAAAATAAAAACAAATGTATTGAAATGCTACCAAAGGAATCAACTCAGGTGTGAAGCAGCACTCTCGAGCGGTAAGAAATGCCAGGTATCTGGGTACCATTATCTGAAAGCACGTATAATGTAAAGAAAACAGGATTCTGTCTCCATATGATTGTGTCACATCTTACATTTTAAATGATCAAACCTCTCTCCATGCCAAGTCTTTTGATGGATCTGTTTTTGTAAATCTGAAAGTTCTAAGTAAATTCTCCATACTACTAAATGGTTGACTATAGTACACAAAGACAGTCTTCAGCAATTCCTATGATGATGCTGACTGGAAAAAGTGCAACCTGTGTATGACCCAATTTGCATCCATGTTTTCCATGCAGTTGTGCCCATGTGAGTGTATAGAGAAAAACAAAGAACATGATTTTTGTAGATGAATTAAATCTCAGTTATTCCCAGGACTTGTTAAAAGAGATGCAGGCAAGACACAGTCACAATTTTTAAATACCATCAGGCAATCTGAAAGAACCAAACCTTTCCTTCCTAAAATAGTGCCTCCTTTGTCTTGATCCTTAGCTGTAATTACCTTCTGTTTAGCCCTTCAGTTGTCAGAAGCATATTTCTATCATTTGCACAGGACATACTCTCATAACTATGCCTTCTTATAACCATTTTTTTTAGAAATAGAAAGAATAGAATGTACCTGCAAATATGTTCTTAAACACCACAATGCTTCATGTAGTAAAATATAGCAGAGGAGAACTAGTTAGTACTCTCTGGTGAAAGGTGAAAGGGATTATTAACAGCACTAGGCTGCCTGTATCGTTATACTAAGGTGAAAGGTAAGCTTAAGCATCATAATCAGGCAGGTTTTATAATGCTGGCACTGCTCAAGAACACCTAATGCAGCCTGCAGTGCAGTTTATAGCAATCAGATTATGGGTCACTGATAGTAGTAGACTCCAGTGGTTAGAAAGACTAAGTAAACCAATCTCTTGCTGTGAAGACAAACTACCATCACCTTTACCGTATGCAATTCAGACCAGAATATAAGGGGTGTGTGTGTTTGGATGTTCCTGAGTTGAAATTATACCCAAACTAACTGTTCGGGATCACTTTGAGGATATTTCAAATGACCCCAAACTCTCCAAAAATTCTGGAAGTGATGAACATTTATGTCCTAGAATTTCAGGAGTGGTTTGATTTGGGGGAAGCACAGGAGCTGGAAGGGAGAGATGGGAAGCTGGTCCCAACCACAGGAATCCCTCCTCTCTTTGAATTTTAAAAGGATATTGTTTTCTATTGTTAACTTTGGGTCAATCACAGCACTTCCAGAACTCTCTCAGCCCCGCCCACCTCATAAGGTGATTGTCATGAGAATAATAACACACTTTGTAAACTGTGCTTAGTAGCATTAAGTTGTCCTGAAGGGTGATATATAAATTGAATGTTATTATTAGAACGAGGGAAAGAGGGAAACAATGCATGGAAACCTCTCTGTTTAAGACAACAAGACAATCAGTATAGGAAGGACTTTATCTCTAATAAAAGATACCTCCTGAACTGAACCATTACACTTCAGCTTTTGCTTCTTTTACAAGAAAACCCTCCTGAAGAATTCTGTTCTGCACATTTTGCTTAATGACTAAAGCATGGGGGCCTTCCTTATGGCCTCTGATAGACTGTTGCACAATGCAGGCATCACTATGATGAGAATGCACATGAATGGGCAATTGCAGATTTTACCTGTTTGCAGGTTGGCACTTTCAGAAGGTGTTCAGGTGAGTTAAGAGTCACAGTGGAACATAGCAGGAGAAGTGCTCCTGCAGGTATGTGGGACTTAAGGGGTCCGGAGGGGATAGCTAGCAATGGAATGCCTGCAGAAAGGGAGTGATATGCCGAAAGAGAGGGCTACCCAGCTAGGCTGCAGCTTTCTGTACCAACTGTAGTTTCTGAGGTGTCTTTAAAGGCCGGTTCATGCATGGTAGTAGTGCAGCCTCAAGGTAACCATTGCATGCAACATCATGGCCAGGTCAGCAGAGTCAAGACAGGGGGGCATCTTCCAAGCTAAGTGAATGTGGTAGAACGCTTTCTTGCAGCTGCATTGGCTTGCTTCTCCAGAGATACAGCTGGATCAAGGATCATCTCTAGGCTCTTAACCAAGTCCATGAAAGTCAGCTGGACCCCAGCAAAAGTGAGGAGTACCATGCCTTCACAGATCCCAGGATCCCAGTGTTCCATAATGGGACCGAATATTGTGTTGGAGGTTTCATCTCAACTTTATTATAACCAGTGTCCAAATCAGAGTGCAGTTGGGAGATTTTCAAACCGAAGAATTTTGCAAAAGTGTCACAGCAAATTGTCAGTTCCTAGGAGATTAAAGTCTCAGTCTTTGGAGTCAACAAGTGGTGAGTTGTTTTAAACAGCATGAGCACAAACACTTTGATAGGCACAGTAGGAGCATCTTTGGAGGAAAGTATGTGAGCAAAGTGGAACAAGTGAAGCCATCTAATATACTGGCTATCAATACAGAAAGCCCCCACAAACCTCTGATGAAAATATTGTGCAGGACTGGACTGCAACAGTAGGACTTGGAGCTTTTTTTAGGTCTGCTTCAGGGCACTCCATTGGTGCTTGGCAAATACTTCTGTCTCTTGCTCTTTTCCCTGTTACCATCAGGACCTTCATTGTTTGGTGCATTCCCCCCACCCCCCAGCTGCATTCTTTGTAAAAGAGCCAGGCAGCAATCTCTGAGTCAATTCTCTCTTATTTTATTTCATTGCACAGAATGAATCAGATGAACTCTTAGGGTTGCCAGGTCCCCTTACCCTCCTGGCGGGAGGGGGGGGACCCGGAACTACCTTTCTTTTGGTCTTCACATGCACCAAGTGTGCGCACGCACCCTGGGCAGCACAATGACTTCACTTCTGGGAAGTGATGTCATCGTGCAGGGTCTGGGAGTGCTCCTGTGCTTTGCAGAAGGCTGAATTGGGCCCCAAATGGACCCAGTTCATTTGGGGCCCAAATTGGCCCACTGTGAAGCACAGGAGTGCTCCAAGGGCAGCACAATGACATCACTCCTGGCATGGGAGTGGTGTTGTAGCGGCGCCCTAAGAGCACACCCGGGAAGCCTGTTCCCCTACCTCTCCCCCCCCTCTACTGGCCTGGTAAGTGGTGGCAGGGGGCAGAGAATCCCCTGCCCCCACTGAGGGACTTTGTATCCCAATGAACTATATAAATGATATTTTCTATCTATAGTAATAGAACAAGACCCCTTAGTGTTGACATAATTTATGGGAAAGACTGCATTTACACTTCTTTGTGCTGGCATTTTCGGTAAGCTCAACAAAGGGTATCAAATACAGGGTTGGCAGACATATATTTTTATTTCATTTGATTTTTATTTTATTTTATGAAGTGAAAATGATAACTGGGAAGGCAACAGGAGTTCGTTCATTACCAACTGAAGACAGTTTTGTCTTCTGGTTTTATGGTACCTGGTTTTTATGATATGCTGAAATTTAAATTTTAAATATTTTTAAATATTTAAATTTTAAAAAATATTTTAAATATTTTAAGGCAACGTAATCTATTATGTTACTGAGGTATCTTTTAATCTGTATTCTCTAGTTTATCTCTGTAATACTGATCATTCCTGTAATTCTTTTGCTGGTCTAGGACCGTAATAATAAATTTGATTTGAGGATAACTGGGAAGGCATCATTCATTTACATCAATAACCCCTGGTAGTTGTCTCAGAAATGAAAATTTATTTCATCTTATTTTGATTTTGCTATGAATGATGGGGGGGAAGCAAAATTCTGATTCCTCTGGACAAGTCATCTGGCACTTAGAACTCTCCCCAGCTCTGAGGGCTCCCTCCTTCATTTCAATGAACAGGGCAGCTCTGTGTGTAAAGGAAGACATACATGGAATCATCCCCAGCTAAAGTAAATGGGGAATTCACCCTACAAAGGTACTCCTCATGGCTGTTTCAGTGTATGTAATGCTTTCGATCAGAGAACTGGTGTCATTTCTAGTGAATGCAGAAGAACTGGGCCATGGGCCATTGAGAACAAATGTGCTGTAGTGGTTAAAATGTCAGATGAGGATCTGCAATACCCAGGTTTGGATTCTCTCTCTGCCACGGAAGCTTCCTGGGAAACTTGTTACACATTCTCAGCCTAACCTATCTCAATGAAGAAGATCGTTATAAGCTCATCTGGGTTCCCACTGGGGAGAAAGGCAGGGAATACATGAATAAATTTAAAAATAATTAGGTTTGCCAACCTCAAGGTGGGGCCTGGAGATTTCCTGGAATTGCAACTGATCTCCAGACTACAGAGATCAGTTCCCCTGGAGAAAATGGCTACTTTAGAGGATGGACTCTATGGCATTATAACCCGCTGAGATGCCCCCCTTCTCCTCCCCAAATCCCACCCTCCCCAGGCTCTGCCTCCAGGAGTTTCCCATCCCAGATTTGGCAACCATATTTCCTCCTTTGCTAAAGAGAATGAGCAAATGAAGATGTGAAATATTTTCCTCTGGTTCTCTAGCCGTATGTTTGTTTTTTTCACTTTAATTGATCCTTTTCCGTTGCAATGTAATTTGCTCCAAGAAAGAAGCAGGGCAGAACATTTGCTCAAACTCAGCTCAAACTTGTCATTGATCTTGGGTTTGGAGGGCTCGTTCAGTCTGAGAGGGGAGAGGGGCTGTTCTTGATTGTAAAGATTTATATTGCTGGTGTTTAAAAATATTTTAATTGTTAATGCAGTTGTCAATGATTTTATTCCTTTAAGCTATGAATTAAGAGCCCCGTGGCGCAGAGTGGTAAGCTGCAGTACTGCAGCCCAAGCTCTGCTCATGATCTGAATTTGATCCTGGTGGAAGCCGGGTTCAAGTAGCCAGCTCAAGTTTGACTCAGCCTTCCATCCTTCTGAGATCGGTAAAATGAGTACCCAGTTTCCTGGGGGTAAAGTGTAGTTGATGGGCGAAGGCAATGGCAAACCACCCCATAACAAAAAGTCTGCCAAGAAAATGTCGTGATGCGACGTCCACCCGTGGGTCAGTAATGACTCGGTGCTTTAAGCTATGAATTATTTGGTGGTACAGAAATAACAAAAAATATTAAATAAATAAGGGATAGGTTTAGAGAAGCAGGCCCTGACCCATCCCTTACTTTGCCTGAGGCAACTGCCTTACTGATGGATTGGAGGGCAGGAAGCATGTGAGGAGAAGCAGGGAAGTATGGTTGCAATGAAGGCTTTAAGTTTCCATCCCCTCTTTTTCCTTATAAAATTTGGTGGGTTGGTAATGAATCAAGCACCAGTTTCACATATGGTAAACTTACAGTGAAACTCTATGTAGAGTTACTATAGTCCATAACTTCAGTGGGCTTTGCATAGGATTGCTCAGTCGCTGACATGTAAACCAAGTTCATGTATTTCTTTAAAGAGTCCAGTCTGTGCTCTTTCTATTTTTTGATCATCAAATATTTTATTAATGTTGCCCCCTTCTTTTCTACCTCTGTCTAATCTTTTATTCTTGCAGTACATTTTTTATCCATTCTCTTTCCCTACCTTCCCCTCTAGAGTGTAAACAGCTTGCCAATTCAGCCTGTTCAATGAACCACTTACCGTTGACTTGACAATTTAGTGAATGGAAATGATTACTCCCTCACCACAACCCAGTGTACTTACATGCGTAAAGTACATATTCTGTTTGCAGTTCCTTCTGCTTTTTCAATGGATTTTGTGTGGAATGCATTCAGCTTTAAAACATTCCCTGTGATTAAATCTTTACTGAGCTTTATACAACATATCAGGAACGACTGCACACAAACATTTTGAAACTGTATAAACCAGTAAAGTACATTTAATGTGTGAGAAGGGAAAAAACAGAAAGAGAGAGGAAAGGATGCAAGGGTAAGACTGAGATTATTCACTAATAACTAGTATTTATATTTTAACTTCTTTGAATTTATTTATACAGTGTAAAAACGGCTGTAGGCCATTTAGCTTCCGTTTGGCTTCCATTTTTATCGCACTTATTGGAAATGCGGAAAGTGCGTTCCCAGAAAAGGCGCCCAAAAATGCAAGCCAAACAGCCCACAGCCATTTTGCAAATGGAGCCATGTGGATTCCTGGGGAAAGCCGCCAATATTCAGTGAGTGGCTGTCCCTTTAAGAGTGTGATGAAATAGCCCAGGTTTTTTTTAAAAAAGAGCATATTGTAGATGTTCTTTTAAAACAAACTGCTAGATTTCATTTTATATGAGAAACAAGGGTTGTAAGTCAGCTCCTCCACCCTCCTATTACTTAAAATGAAAGAGTTCTCCTCCCATGATTGCATCCCCTGATTGTCTAAGAGGACAGAGTAGTGCACTGAGATCTATTTTATGATTCTTTACAAGTATTCCGAGAAGGAACCCGGCTGCTGGCACTTAAAATCAAAAAGGTGGCAGAGCAGTTTTTAAACTAAATGCTAGGGGAAAGCCGACAAGAGATAAAGTGTCTCTGGTTCAGGATGGTTCATCTCAGAGAGATGAAGGGCTAGGTATAACACTTCTACAGGGAGATAGATTAGAGTTGTCAACTGAGATGGAGACAAACAGTGCAGATGACCTAACTACGTCTCGAGGCAAAGTGTGCCGGGGAAGTTACAGCTCTTTATATACAAATGCTAGAAGTGTCCGAGGTAAAATTGGGGAGCTGGAATGTTTAGTGTTGGGCGAATCCATAGACATTGTGGGCATATCAGAAACTTGGTGGGATGAGGAAAATCAGTGGGACACGGTGATTCCTGGATATAAATTATATCGGAAGGATAGGGAGGGAAGGGTTGGTGGTGGGGTGGCTCTATATGTCAGAGAAGGTATACATTCCAGTAAGATTGAGAAGGTAACTGAATTAGATTCGCTTCTGGAAATGCTATGGGTTGAAATTACGGGCCCAAATGGAAACTTAACTGTGGGAGTTTGTTATCGCCCTCCAGATCAGAAAATAGAGGAGGATTATAAAATGATGACAGGATTAAAGATGGCTGCTAAACAAAAAAACTGTGTTGTAATGGGTGATTTTAACTACCCACACATTGACTGGGCCAATGGGTGTTCGAATCGGGGGAGAGAAAGTGAGTTTCTAGACTGTCTCAATGACTGTGCTATGGAACAGACGGTTACAGAACCTACTAGGGGAGAGGTGATCCTGGATTTGGTCCTCAGTAATGCTGAAGACCTGGTGAGAGATGTAAATGTGATTGCACCACTTGGGAACAGTGACCATAATGTTATTGAGTACAACATATGTATAAATAGGAAATTGCCTAATAAGACCAACACAGCCATGTTTAACTTCAAAAGGGGTAACTTTTCTGAGATGAAGGGGTACGTGAAGAAGAAACTGAAAGGGAAAGTAAAAAAGGTCAAAACACTTGGGGAATCTTGGAGACTATTTAAAACTACAATCCTGGAAGCTCAAATTAAATATATACCGCTGGTTAGGAAAGGCACAAATAGGTTTAGGAAAAGGCCAGCATGGTTAACAAGCAATGTAATAGAAGCTGTAAAAGGTAAAAAGGATTCTTTTAGGCAGTGGAAAACTAGTCGGAGTGAGGTTGATAAAAAGGAGCATAAGCTGTGGCAAAAAAAGTGCAAGTCTGTGATCAGACAGGCAAAAAGGGAATATGAGGAGCATATTGCAAAGAACATAAAGAAAAACAATAAACAATTCTTTAAATATATTAGAAGTAGGAAACCAGCTAGGGAGGCAGTGGGGCCCTTGGATGACCAAGGCGTAAAAGGATTACTAAAGGGTGATAGGGAAATGGCCAAGAAGCTGAATGCGTTCTTTGCTTCTGTCTTCACTGTGGAAGATAAGAAGTGCATGCCCACTCCTGAAGCACTGACTTTGGGAGGGGTTTTGAAAGACCTGAGTCACATTGAGGTGACGAGAGAGGAGGTTATGCGACTGCTAGATAATTTAAAAACTGATAAATCACCGGGCCCAGATGGCATACATCCAAGAGTTCTGAAAGAACTCAAGTGTGAACTTGTAGTTCGTCGTCGTCCTTCTGTGCAGCCCCACATTGGACTGCGCATGCGCAGGCCGGCCGCGGAAAGATTTGACTAGCTATAGAATCGTGAAGAGGGGGACGCCCGCCGGTTCCGCGCGTGCGCGGTTCCGTTCCCGCCAAAACCGGCATACTTAAGGCGAGCGTCCCCCACATTCCCTCAGTTCCTTTTTCGCCGCCGTCGGAATTGGTTCTGCTAGCGTTCTTTTTCCAACTCTCATTATGGCCCTCTTCAAAAAGTGTCAGAAATGTTCGACGAAGATGACCCACTCCGATGGGCACGACTTGTGCCTTCTCTGTCTCGGGGAAGGGCACATTGTTCAGCGCTGTGCTATTTGCCAGTCGTTTACACCCAAGGCCCGCCACGACCGTTCTGCTCGGCTGAAGGCCTTCCTCTGGGGGTCTAATCTTCTACCCCAAGATCAGGCGGGTAAGCAGGATGCGCCTCGTTCGGCCGCTTCTCCCGCTCCCGGGCCTTCGTCTGACCCGGCTCGTGGTTCCTCGGATCCGACCCCCTCGGAACCGGCTGCGGTACCGGCTACCCCCCTTGTGACCGAGGGTGCTACCCGCCCGAAGAAGCGCTCGGCGGAGCGCTCCGTTGTGGAACGGGCAGCTTCGGCGCCCCCGGCAAAAAAGTCGAAGTCTCGTTCGAAGCATCACAAACGAGACGTCTCCGCTCCCGCCACTCGCGGCCCTTCGCCTGTGCCGGCTTCTCTTTCAGCTCCTCCGCCGGATGCCTTGCACACGCCGTCGCCGCCGCACACGCCTCCACCGCATATAGAGGATGATTACATCTCGGTTCCGAACTTCCCGGATCCGATCGTGGCCTTCGAACATGGCTTGCCATCCGCTCCTGCCTCTACTGATCCGTCCGTTCCGTCCTGGCCCCAACAGCAGGTCCCGGACGCCCGTTCGGTTCCGACCCCGTGGCTGCCTCCGGTGCAGAACTTTCCGGGCATAGGTGATGTGGCGACCTGGTCATCCTTCGTGTCCTGGCTCCAGTCATCGGCGGCGCTTGTCCAGCACGCTGGCCTGGTCCCATCGGTACCTGCCTTCTCGTCGGCCGTGCCAGAGACGTCCGTGAGACAGCCAGGACACGCGGTCGCTCCTCCGACACCCGCGGAACCGATGCCATCTGCCTCTGCGCAGGTGCCGGAGTTCTCCGGTTCCGAGGATGAGGAGGGTCTGGCTTCCCCCTCTGATGCTTCCTCCGACCTGGCGTGGGATCCGTCCCCTGACGACGCCGTCGGTGAGTCCAGAGCATCCTCTCCCACCGAAGATCATCGTATGCTTCCTGAGCAGATGATCCGAATGGCAGAAGCTTTGGAGCTGGATGTCACTTCTTCTGCCACGAAGCACAAGAGTAAGGTCCTCCAGGCGCTGTCCTCTGGTTCTTCGGCATCTGTGGCTTTCCCTCCGGTGGAGGATCTCGTTGATGCCGCGCACAACTTGTGGCAAGCACCGGCCTCGGTTCCAGCGACTGCCCGGAACCTGGAAAAATGTTATCGGCTGAAGCAGGAGGATTGTCCTTTTCTCTTTGCCCATCCGAAGCCTTCTTCCCTGGTCGCCGACGAGGTCAACGCTCGGTTCCGTCGAAACTCACAATCCGCTCCAGTGGATCGAGAAGGTCGGGAACTGGATGCCCTGGGTCGCAAGGTCTACTCCTCCGCGTCCCTTGCTTTTCGTATCGCCAACTTTCAAGCGATAATGGGATCATACAACCTGTTCCTATGGAACCGACTGTCGACCTACATTGCCGACTTGCCCGCTGCCAGTCGCCCCTTGGTCAAGGCTCTGCAAGCTGAGGCTGTGAAGCTCGCAAAACAGCAGATGACAGCCGGGAAAGATGTGGCTGACTGTTCGGCTCGCTCCATGGCTTCCTCTGTGGTCCTCCGAAGGCATGCTTGGCTCCGCTCCACGGCCCTGCCTCTGGATAAGCGGACGAAGGTTAAAGATTTCCCCTTCGAGGGGAGCCTCTTATTTTCGGAGAAGACGGATGAAGCCCTGTCCCTCATGAAAAAGAATCACCAAACGGCTAAGTCCCTCGGCGTGATTGCTGACCAGTCGGCCTCGAGGTATCGTGCTCCTCGGTTCCAGTCCTTCCAAACACCCTACCAGTCTTCCCAGCCCTACCACCAGCGCCAAGGCCGCTATTCTTCCACTTACTACGGCCACCGTTCCTTCTCCGGTTCGCAGAAGGGTGCTGCTAAAAGGTCTTCTCGGAACCGAGGGAAGCAGGGACCTCAACGCTCCCCGAAAGGTCCGGCGTCGGGTCCGAAGCAGCTCTTCTGACTAGATCTGGACGCTGCCCTGCCTGCCTCCCAGGATGTTGGCCAGACCCCCTTGTTTGGGAAGAGGCTCCGACCGTTTCTGCCCGTTTGGCGGACTATCACTACTGACTCCTGGGTGTTGTCTATTGTAGAGCATGGCTACAGATTGTTGTTCACCTGCACCCCCCCACTCTCTCTGCCCCCTCGTTATACACCTGTTTCTGGTTCACTGTTGAATAATAATGTTCAGGAGTTGCTTCTAAAGGGTGCTGTGCGTGTGGTTGATCTTTCCACCTCTCCCTATGGTTTCTATTCTAGGTACTTCCTAGTGGATAAGAAGGATGGTGGTTCTCGCCCTATCCTAGACCTCAGGGGTCTCAACTCCTACCTTGTGACCCAGAAATTCAGGATGCTCACCCTGTCCAAGGTTATAGAGCTGTTGGACACTGGAGTCTGGATGGCCATTATTGACCTGAAAGACGCCTACTTTCACATCTCTATACGTGAGGATTGTAGGAAATACCTCAGATTCTTCTGTGGGTCAGTGGCCTATGAATACACTGTTTTGCCTTTCGGGTTGGCTTCCGCCCCCCGAGTATTTACCAAATGTATGGCTGTGGTGGTGGGCTTTTTACGCTCTCAAGGATGTGTCATCTACCCCTACTTAGATGATTGGCTCCTGGTTGGGCCATCTGCCCTTGGGCTCAGGGATCAGCTCTCCCTTGTCACTTCCCTGCTTAATAGCTTGGGCCTTCTCATTAATTTTGGAAAGTCCATATTTTTGCCTACGCCAACGATACGGTTTATTGGGGTAGTTCTGAACTCCTCTATAGGGAGGGCGTTCCTACCTTTGGACCGTTTAAACCGCCTGGTTTCTCTGGTGCGTTATTTCCTGTCTCATCGCTACCAGACGGCCTTACTTATTCAGACACTCCTTGGGCTTATGGCCTCCACTACGAGTGTAGTGCTTCTGGCACGCCTCCATATGCGGCCCCTGCAAACCTGGTTCCTTCGACGTTTTAACCCTCTTCTGATGTCCCCTCACCGGAAGTTCTCCATCCCAAGGGGTGTGCTGCGCTCCCTGGTTTGGTGGTCCCTCCCTGAGAATTTATCCCGGGGCTCTCCATTTGGCACTTTCATGGCTGACGTTACTGTCTCCACTGATGCCTCCAATCTTGGCTGGGGTGGCCGCTGTGGTTCTTTGACAGTGCAAGATGTCTGGTCGCCCTCTGAGGCCTCCTTGCACATCAATGTGTTAGAACTCCGTGCAATCCGGTACTCCCTTGCTTCCTTCACAGATGTGCTCCGGAACAAGCGGGTTCAGGTCCTGTCCGACAACACGACGGCCTGCTACTACGTGAACAAGCAAGGGGGAACGGTTTCACTCAGGCTCTGCAAGGAAGCCGCACGACTATGGTCTTGGGCGGCCCACAACAATGTCTACCCCAGAGCGATTCACATCGCGGGGGAGCTGAACGTGTCCGCAGACACCCTCAGCAGGGTGTTTCTCCCGCAGCACGAGTGGTCCCTTCAGCCCAAATATCTCCTTCCAGTTTTCCGCCAGTGGGGGTTTCCGGAGGTAGACCTCTTTGCTACGGCTTCCAACAGACAGGCCCCGCAGTTTTGCACCAGGGCTGGGGTGGATCCTCGATCCCTGGGAGATGCCTTCCAGATACCCTGGTCCCCAGGCTTCTTTTATGCCTTCCCTCCAACCCCGCTCCTGCACAAGGTTCTTTGCAGGATTCGAGCTTATCGCACCCACTGCATCCTGGTGGCTCCATATTGGCCTCGCCAGGAATGGTTCCCCCTCCTGCTCTCCCTTTCGAAGGGATGTTGCCTACCCTTCCCAACCGCCCCGGACCTCTTGCTGCGGGACGGTGTGTGGCACCACAATGTGGGGGTTCTGAAGTTGACGGCCTGGCTCCTGCTGGCTCCAGAGTGACCTTCTCTGCTGAGGTCTTGCGGATCCTTTTAAACTCACGAAAGCTCTCCACTAGGCTGTCTTACCAGCGCAAGTGGTCCCGTTTTTCTAAGTGGTTGGCTCCCAAAGGGGCTTCCCCTTTTGTATGCCCCCTACCTTTAATTTTTGACTACCTGGTGGATCTACACTCACGTGGTCTGGCTGTGAGCAGTATTAAGGTCCACCTGGCTTCGATCTCCGCTTTTCATGAGCGGATTGATGGGAGAACCGTGTTCAGCCATCACCTGTCCAAACAGTTTCTCAAGGGGCTTTTCAAAACCTTCCCTCCCAGGGTACCCCCGGTTCCACAGTGGAGTTTACCTTTGGTTCTGGCACAGTTAATGCTTCCGCCCTTTGAACCACTGGCTACCTGCCCTCTGGCATTGGTGACATTAAAGGTGGTGTTTCTGGTGGCTATTACCTCCTCCAGAAGGGTTGGGGAGATCTCTGCCTTTCGGGCTGATCCCCCTTTTCTTCAGTTCTTCCCTGATAAGGTTGTCTTGCACCCTAGTCTGGAGTTCCTCCCGAAGGTGGTAACCAAGTTTCATCTGCAACAGAAGGTTATCCTCCCTACATTTTTTCCCAACCCTTCTTCCCCAGGGGAACGAGCCTTGCACACTCTCGATTTGAAACGTGCTTTATTGTTTTATTTGCATGCAACAGCAACTTGTAGGAAGTCCCCTGCATTGTTCATTTGCTATTCTGGACCCCGTAAGGGTCTGCCTGCTTCCCCACAGTCCATTTCCCGCTGGTTGGTGTCTGCCGTTAAACTTTGTTATGCTAAAGCTGGTGTGCGGTGTCCTTTATCCGTGATCGCCCACTCTACCCGGGCACAGGCTGCTTCTGCTGCATTCCTGCGAGGAGTTCCGCTTCGGGACGTCTGTCAAGCTGCCACCTGGTCGTCTCCGTCGACGTTCATCAAACACTACTCTGTGGACGTGAATGCGAGACGTGACTCGGCAGTTGGGACTGCTGTCCTGCACTCGTTGTTTCAGTGACACTCACACCCGCCCCCATTGGTGAGTAGCTCGCTATACTCCCAATGTGGGGCTGCACAGAAGGACGACGACGAAAAACAGTGTTTCTTACCAGTAACTGTTGTTCGTCGAGTATCTTCTGTGCAGACACACATTCCCTCCCTCCTGCCCCGCTGTGAGTGCTGTTTCGTACTATTTGGCCTCCGGCGGCTCAGGGGAACTGAGGGAATGTGGGGGACGCTCGCCTTAAGTATGCCGGTTTTGGCGGGAACGGAACCGCGCACGCGCGGAACCGGCGGGCGTCCCCCTCTTCACGATTCTATAGCTAGTCAAATCTTTCCGCGGCCGGCCTGCGCATGCGCAGTCCAATGTGTGTCTGCACAGAAGATACTCGACGAACAACAGTTACTGGTAAGAAACACTGTTTATCTCCTCACAAAAATATGTAATCTGTCATTAAACTCTGCATCTGTTCCTGAGGACTGGAAGGTAGCTAATGTTGTCCCCATCTTTTAAAAAGGTTCCAGGGGAGATCCGGGAAATTACAGGCCAGTCAGCCTGACGTCAATACCGGGTAAGTTGGTGGAAACTATTATCAAAAATAAAATTAGTGGGCACATTGATGACCAAAAGCTGATGAGGAAAACTCAGCATGGGTTCTGTAAGGGAAGATCTTGTCTCACCAATCTGTTAGAGTTCTTTGAGGGAGTGAACAAACAAGTGGACAAGGGAGACCCGATAGATATTGTTTATCTTGACTTCCAGAAAGCTTTTGACAAAGTTCCTCATCAAAGGCTCCTAAGTAAGCTCAGTAGCTATGGGATAAAGGGCCAAGTCCTCTTGTGGATCGAAAACTGGCTAATTAATAGGAAACAGAGAGTGAGTATAAACGGGCACTTCTCACAGTGGAGGGTGGTGAGCAGTGGGGTGCCACAGGGGTCGATATTGGGTCCAATGCTTTTTAACTTGTTTATTAATGATTTGGAATTGGGATTAAGCAGTGAAGTGGCTAAATTTGCAGATGACACGAAATTGTTCAGGGTGGTGAAAGCCAGAGAGGATTGTGAGGCACTCCAAAGGGATCTGTCGAGGCTAGAAGAGTGGGCATCCATGTGGCAAATGAGGTTCAATGTAGCCAAGTGCAAAGTAATGCACATTGGAACCAAAAATCCAAAATATAAATACAAGTTGATGGGGTCTGAACTGGCGGAGACTGACCAAGAGAGAGATCTTGGAGTCATGATAGATAACTCACTAAAAACGTCAGCACAGTGTGCGACTGCCATAAAAAAAGCTAATGCTATGCTAGGGATTATTAGGAAAGGGATTGAAAACAAATCAGCCGGTATCATAATGCCTCTGTATAAATCGATGGTGAGGCCTCATTTGGAGTACTGTGTACAGTTCTGGTCGCCACACCTTAAAAAAGATATCATAGCACTGGAAAAAGTACAGAGAAGGGCAACTAAAATGATTAAAGGGTTGGAACACTTTCCCTATGAGGAAAGATTGAGGCGCTTGGGGCTCTTTAGCCTGGAGAAAAGACGACTGAGGGGAGACATGATAGAGGTTTACAAGATAATGCACGGGTTAGAGAAGGTAGAGAAAGATGTGTTTTTCTCCCTTTCTCACAATACAAGAACTCGTGGGCACTCTATGAAATTATTGAGCAGTCGGGTTAGAACAGATAGAAGAAAATACTACTTTACACAAAGGGTGATAAACACATGGAATTCGTTGCCACAGGAGGTGGTGGCAGCTACAAGCATTGCCAGCTTCAAGAGGGGACTGGACAAATATATGGAGCAGAGGTCCATCAGTGGCTATTAGTCACAGGAGATAGATGGTATTCTCTTTGTGGGGAGGTGGTGCTCTGTTGTCTTGGTGCTGGAAGGAAGGCAGTGGGAGGGCTTCTGGTGTCCTGGCCTCACTGACAGTCCTTTAGATGGCACTGGATTTCTAGCCACTGTGTGTGACAGAATGTTGGACTGGATGGGCCACTGGCCTGATCCAACATGGCTTTGCTTATGTTCTTATGTTCTTAAGTATTGCAGAAATGCTCGATTTTTGTCAATCACAAGTGCATTAAGTGAAGGAGGATCCAAGTTCAGTGTTTTCTAATCAGAAAACCATTTTTTACCCGCTGATGCCAACAGTAGAAAAGCTGGGAAACTGAAATGCAGGTTGCTTCTGATACATTTGACAGAATTTCAGAGCCCTGCTGAGAATCAGAATAATGTTCATGAAAACATGTATGGCATTCAATCTGAAAATGAATATGATGTATGCTGTAAAATTTCCATGTAAATACTGCCTTTGATCATGTTCTAGTTTAGTCTTACATTTTACAGGAAAGTATTTCAAGAGGTAAATAATTCTAGCAGTAGTAGGTCAAAAAGTATTAAGTGTAGTATCAGTACCAGAAGCAACAGAAAGAGTAAAGGCAACGTAATTCATTAACCATGCTAACAATTTCAGTAGATTGGCTTTCACTTTTTGCTACTGCAATATACAAGTGGACCTACAGGGGTTTAAATGCAAGGGGTTGCACCAACAAACAGATAGAAGTTTAGCTCTCAGACTTAACCTGGAACACTGTTCGTGCTGGCGGGAGGAGCAGCAGGAAAATTCTGGGCAGTTGTGCTCTGCATTCACTTTCAGCCAAGATTTCCATCCATGCAATAGGACTTTATTGCCTTCCCTCTATCTTTGCAGGCCCAAATATCCCCTGAAATGCTGTTCCCAGGAGCAGCATTTTGGGCTTCAATGGAAGGGGGAAGGTGAGACAATCACACTCTGCAAAGAGAGGCCTTTCTTTCCACAGAAATGCTTCACTGGATCCAAGCCAATGAATGTATCATGTATCCAGGACTGGGCATGGTCAAAGGCAAAAGCCCTTAGAAAAGAGCTGAAGGACAGGGGCAAAGACATCTTGGCCTTAGACCCAACAAATGTCAACCTGCCCAGAATGTGTTTGTATTCTTTGTTCATCTTGTTTATTTAAATTATATTGTTTAAACTGGTTGTTATGAAAATATGTATACGCCCCTCTGGGTTCTTTTGGGGAGAAAAGCAGCATAAAAACACCCACATTAAATAAATAAAGTAGCAAAAAAATTTAGCCAGAATACAACTTGGAAAACAGGCCTGTATAGCTCTAACTTCCCTTTTGTTACACTTTCCTATACAGCTTTGTTTGTAGCGATTTGAATTTACTAAGACACTGCAAAATAATACAGATCTCCTGTATTATCTTGCAGTGTCTTAGTAAAGTCATATCTCTACACATGAGGTGAAAGACAATTATTCATATATTGTTGATACTATTCCCACTATGCCTAGTATCCGTAAAGAAACTGGCCTGCTTGGCCAAGAAAAAAAATAGGTCTACTGGCAAGAGTCTGAATGCATTATGGGTAAAAGTTGCTAGTGTGAGAATGACTCCATGTTTTTTCTATATAGGCGCTGTTACTGTAGTCTTCAAGGTGCCCTAGCCAATTAAGCTTATCTAATCCAGCTGCTATTCTTGTGGGAAGGTAGTAAATCCTCTTATCAGTGTTATGAAGACTTGATGTAGCCGCAAAATATCAAGTCTCATGTGTCATTGCTGAGCCCTAACTGGTTAATGAAAGGCAAAGAAGCCTTAGCTTCTAGCTACGGCCCTTGGCTTTCACCTTTAGCCTTTGTACCCTCTATTCTGTAGGTCCTCTTTAGGCTGTAATGGATTACAGCTGTGTTTGATGCTTTGGACTCTAAGTTGCGACTAAGAATGCCACCTGACACCTATCTGTTACCATCACTGCTTAGAACAGCAAAATAGTCTGCCAGGATGTATAGTGTTAGTGCTATGTTTTTAGTTAGCTTTATTATTTTACCTATCCTTTTGCACACTTGCTAAGATATAACCTTTTGTGAACAATTTTAATAAAAATATTTTTCATAACTGTGTGGTGTTTCTTTGATTCCTGGCTTTGACTTTAAACCAGTGCCCAGCTGATTTGGCCCAGAGGTCTTTGTAACTCTTTTGTGGAAGACTCCCAGGTAATGTCTGGAAAGATCGGAGGCTTAGTTTCCCCCATCTCTGTGCTAGGACTAGTTGGGGAAAATCCCTAAGTGCTTAGGGACGTTCTGCTAGGATTGGACTTTAGCCCTTGGTTCTTCCCTGACCAGTTAGACCTCTCCTCTTTTTGGCCCCCTTTATAGTATCTATACAGAGAGGAAGAATACTTATGGACAGGACAATAGTAGAAAGTCCAAAGATTAGTCGTCACTGTTTTAAGATGGTAGGAAAAGTGCCATCTATTAACATTAAATAAAACGAATGATGTAGATTCTTCTGTTTTTTCCAGTTAAGGAGAACTTCAACAAATAAGGCACCTTTACTCAATATCCATTTCTATTCCTGCATTTGGTTAGATATAGAAAAAAACTTTTGTCCATTCCTAGTGTAGATACTAACAACCTATAATTTTCCTTTCTAAAAGATTTTACGGTAGAGAGGGAGGGAAAGTGTCAAAATTAGGTTTGCAAATGCTGCCTGAACAATGGAAACTGACAATGTGCAATAACTATACTTCTATAGAAAAGTCCTCTAGACCTGTGGAACGAATAATTTGGCATACTACTGGCTATAGATCCAAGTGGGTTCGTTGTTTTGCTTCATACATCCCACTATGTAATGATAGCTTTCAAATGGCTGTGCCGTGTCATCTTCTGTTTTATAGCAGTGTGTGCCATCCACAGTGATTATACCATTTCAGGCATGTCCTTCTCATTTGCAGTCCTTGTGTTTTGTAAGTACTTTAAATCCTGAAGCATCTTCTGAGGCACGGAATAATCCAAGGACAGCAAGATGAGGTATCATCTAAGGCCAATCTATTTTGAATAATAAAAACAGCAATATGGTCCCTTCCTGGCAAGCAGCTATGCTGCTAAAGCTGGGGGCCATTTGTTGCCGCCCTGGAAGGAGGGAGGCAGCACCACCCCTTCCTTTCAATCCAGGGTTTGGCTGGGAGGGCGGAGACAAGGGCCTTAGGAGGCTGCTCCGCCCTGCCCAGTTGCAGTTGGGAAGAGTCGCTCAGCCTGAGCAGAGCATATCTCAAGCTCTCTCAGCCACGCTCCTCTGAGGCTGTTTTACCAAAGGCCCTCATGGTTATGCAGTGCTAGCTGCCTTGGAGAAGTGGTGATATCCCCCAGCTTGCTACTTTCAAACTCCAGGAGGAAAGCCAGGGCCCAGCGCCAAGCTCATTAGTTTGGCAGGGACTTTTTCTTATTTACATTTGGGACCTGTTGTCTATCAGTCAGGAGGACTGAAGCAGAGTTATACCAGCCCTTGCAGGCCTCTGGCCTACCTGGCACCTCTTTCATTCCCCCCCCCCATTTTACTTTGTTGGGAGAGACTACTTCTAGCATCAGCAATAGGCTTTGCTGTAGGCCACAGGGGTGAGATGCAGCCATCTGAAGGGTGGATTAATTCGTACTTTATTGCTACTGGCCTAGCAGAGTGGATGCTGGTAGCCCCCCCTCCCCCGTCTAGGTTTTTTCAGGGCTTGGTAGTTTATTCAGTTGGGTGCAGACATTTTGAGAGTGGCACCCGGTGGCCTGCTTAGCCTCCTGGCAGTGGTGGCCATGTTGTGAAGGCATCTACAATATGCAGAGCTCTGGGAGGAGGTCATTTCGAGTGTGGCATTTGTGTTGCCTGATTTACCTCCTGCTTACTGGCAGAAGCAGCCATTTTAGTGGGGCGTTTGCAGCTTATCATGTGGTAGGGTGGCCATTTTGAGAGTGGTACCTCTGCTTAGCTTCCTGGCAATGGTGGCAATGTTGTGGAGGCATCTATAATATGCATAGCACCAGGGGTGGCCATTTTGTTTGTGGGCTTTTTGTGGCCTGATTTGCCTTTTGCTTACTGGCAATAGTGGCCATTTTTGTGGGCTTTTTGCAGCTTATCTTGTGCTGGCAGTGGCCATTTTGAGTGTGTCTCATGGAGGCCTGCTTAGCCTCCTTGCACTGGTGGCCATTTTATAGAGGCCTCTACAGGCTACACAGTGTTTGGGCTGCCATTTTGGGGGTGCTGTGTTCCTATTGGGCTTTGAAGCACTAAAAGCAGTTATTTTACAGTACATTACATTACTGTACATTTCCATTATGCCACCCAAAAATGGTAGTAGCCCTGCTAAGGGCAAGCAGTCAGAAAATAGGCCTCCTGCAAAGCGGCCCTGCAGACTCTTCCTTTGAGGATGATGAAGTGACCAAGGGGAGGAGGGAAATACTGGGCTATCTGTCTATCAGTCAGGAGGGCTGAAGCAGGGTTAGGCCAAGCCCCTGTAGGCCTCCTGCCTATCTAGGTCTCCCTAACCGTTTTCACTTTATTTGGAGAGTGTACTTACAGCAGTAGCAGCAGTGAAGGCCTGGCTGAGGCTGGGGTTGGGGGGGGGGCTTGCAATCATCTGAAGAGTGGTTTGCTGCACACTTTATTTCTACTGGTGTAGCAAGGATATACAGTCCCAGAGTGATGACTGGTTAAACCCCTCCTCCTTTTTCCCTGCTCAATTTTGCAGCCTTGGTGGGCCTAAAGAGCTGTTTTTTAGGTTTTGTCACTCAGGCCACCTAATGACATGCTGTGTTATTGCATCTGCTAAAATCTGCAATGCTGTCACGTGGGGCACTGAAGTCTAAGATGTGATCTGATCTTTCTACCAGATTAGCACAATTGACGGCTGGTAGCAGATCTGGCCTGGGCTGCTGTAATCCAGTCAGGTTGAGGTGACAGTGGATGATTGACAAGGTAGGTAAGTCCACTGGCCCCTAGTGCTTGGCTGTGGGGGCTCGGGGGGGGGGGTCAGGCAACAGTCTCCTGACTCCTATGTTCAGTCTCCTGAGTTGTATCATCTTGGGTCTTACCTTCAAGCTTTGCAGTTTAGCCATTGGGTTGTTACTTGACTCAGTCCTAAAGGGATAGCCATAAAGGGAGCAGCATGTTGGGGGTTAACTTTCCTCTTCAGGAAGTAGAGGAGAAGGATGAGGTGGACCTGAGGAGGAAGACAAGTAAATGAAACTTAAGAAGGTTTACTGCACCTGGGACAGTCGGCTGCTGGCCAGCCTTTATGGGAGCTTCAGCAGCTGGCAGGACACCGAGCCTTGTCTCCAAGGTGTTGGCACCTAGAAGAGGAGTTCCTTGGAGTCTATGCTGCCTTGGGGCCCAATGGCTCCTGGGTTTAGTTCAGAGGCACTGGTGGGCTGAGCAGTGGAGTTTCCTTGGAGTTTCCGCTGCCTTGGGGCCCAATGGTTTCTGGGTTTAGTTCAGGGGACTGGTAGGCTGAGAAGTGGCCCATTTACCAGTCAGTACGGGAGTCTAACTATAAATCATATATGATTGGAATTTTCCAGTCCTCATGGCAGTTGGATTGTGGGGGAGGGAACCCCTCAGCCCACTTCATGTATACAATTAGGCAGTGGTGCCCATACCTAACCCTCTTTCATCCGAGTGGCATATGATTTTGAGATGGGTCCTGGTAGGTTCTGGAGACTGGTCCCGGTGTTTAGGTATTAAGGCAGTGCCCAGTAATGCCTGTAGATGGAATGGTGCCGCTTGTCCCTCGGATTTCCTCTGAGCTATGCCTCCAGGAAGGGCTATTGTTGCTTGGCAACCAGGTGGATCACCCCCAGCATCTGGTGAACCTATGACCAAGTGGACAGCAGTCTCTAGGCTGGGGTACCAGTTGGTCTGTAGGAGTTCTGCTTGAGCTGATAGATCTCTTCCCACAGTTTTGGTGAGCCAGTTTGGTGTGAGAGCCAGTTTGGTGTAGTGTTTAAGAGTGTGTGACTCTAATCTGGAGAACCAGGTTTGATTCCCCACTCCTCCACTTGAAGCCAACTGGGTGATCTTGGGTCAGTCACAGCTTTTGGGAGCTCTCGCAGCCCCACCCACCTCACAGGGTGTTTGTTGTCTGGGGAGAATAATGGCATGCTTTGTAAACCACTGTGAGTGGGTGCTAAGTCATCCTGAAGGACGATATATTATTATTATTATTATTATTATTATTATTATTATTATTATTATTATTATTATTATTATTATTATTATTATTATAAAAGGTAAAGGTGGTCCCCTGTGCAAGCACCGAGTCATTGCTGACCCATGGGGGGATGTCGCATTGTGACGTTTTCTTGGCAGACTTTGTGTGGGGTGGTTTGCCATTGCCTTCCTCAGTTGTCTGCGCTTTGACCCCAGGGGGCTGAGTGCTCATTTTGCCAACCTCGGAGGGATGGAGGGCTGAGTCAGCCTGATGCCTGAACCCAGCTCCCACCGGGATCTAACTTATTATTATGGGTGAGTGGAAAGTTAAGGGGCTTGCCTCACATCCAGTGGCTGTCATCAGACAGTTTAGCTGCCTTCTGGTTCACCAGTAAACCTCCAAGTTTGAAGTAAGCCAGGGCAGTTTTTGGGTTGCATGGCATTAATGGTGGGCATGGGAATTAGATCCTGAGCATTTGTGCAGTGATGGCCCAAGCCCTTAAGGAAGGGTCTGGTTGACTCCGCATTAGCCACAGGGGAAGTGGAAGTGATGGACGAGCTGCTACTTTTATTTGTTGGGATGTGGGGTCCTTTGCCTTGCTCCTGGTCATTCACCTGGGAGTAATAAGCTGGCTAAGGGAGCCATAGAGAAAGCTTTTGGGGATGGTATGGGCCTTTATTTGCCTCACCTCCACATACTAGGCTGAATTTGCCAACCTCTACTGAGGTAATGGGGGTTCACCTGGCCACTAAGGGAAAAGACATCTTCCTCAGCAGGCAATAAAACAATTTATGGAGGATTTGCGGAAAGGGCGCCGGTTAGCCTTAGGCTACCAGTGGGGTCGCTAGGGCCTAAGCAGAGGCTTGGCGTTGGCAGGTTTGAGTTTGAGATAGGGTACGGGCCGTTGAGCACCCTTGGCGCTTCCCTATTTGTGGGAAGAGGGGCCTGCCTGAAGGGCTGGTACTGCTTTGATGGCTGCCAGCTGCAGGGGCAGGCTGCCTTCGGGAACTCCCACGTGCAAGTCCTTCCCTCACTGCTGAATGGCTGAGGTGTTCAGGAGCTTGAAAGGGGGGTGGACCAAATTGCCTGGCCAGCCAGGTCCGCACCATCCATGTACGGGTCGCACCTGGGGCTTCGGGGCTCACCCAGACAGGTCAAGGTGGTGGTACAGGGTGGACTCCATGGCTTGACCTGTACCACTTTAGGCCCTTGCTGCTGTTCTGGCTTATTCTAGTTGTATGAAGTTAGTAAAGTGGCTCTTATATCCAAACTTGGTGTCTGTCTCTTCATTCTGACTAGGGTGGCAACAGGGCCGAATCTACGGTTGCCGGCACCCAGGGCAACTGAAGACCACTGCAACTGAAGGCAACTGAAGACCACCCACTCACGCACACGTGGAGTGCGCGTGTGCTCCTGGCGCTGCGTGATGACGTCACTTCCGTGACATCATCACACAGGGCGGCACGTGCCACACCGCAGCAAGCCAGCTGTCCCGGCACGCCATGGAGCTGGTGGTGGCAGCGCGAGTGGGTGGGAGGCTGCCCGCACCATTCGCCTGCCCCGCAGGACAGGAGGCGGCCAGCTTGCCATGCGCCCCCCCATCCTGCGGGGCAGGCAAATGGCCTGGGTGGCCTCCCAGCCACCCGTGCTGCCTTTCACCTGCCCCGCAGGACATGGGGGGTGCGGCAAGCCTGCCCCCCTGTCCTGCTGCCCACACGATTCCCGGGACTGGCAGCTGCACCTGGTGCCCCCTCTTTGCCGGTGCCGGGGGCAGACTACCCCCCCTACCCCCCCCCATTGATCCGGCCTTGGGTGGCAACATGCAATTGTTAAAACAAAGTTTTCCATGCAGTGATTCACTGGATTTGCCTCAGTATTTTTTCTTCAAATGACTAAAACAGCATGAAATTAGTCTGTGAAAGCCAATTTAAATGAAAAAAGTGTAATAAAATATGTCATACCATCATGATTTCTTAGGGATACAACTTATTGTACTAGTGTCAATTTCTGCTTCCCTTAGAACAAAGAGTTTCAGGATTCCTACTTAGGCAACCTGTTGCAAGAGACCTTTAGGCTTGTCTGGCCCGTGTGTAACTTCCCCCAAAGCATAGTATTTCTACAGCCTGCCCTGCCATTCACTTCCTGTTCTTGGATGGTTCCACTCTTCTTATACATGTGAGAGATGATTCATGTGACAATTTTTAAAATTGGAGAGGGTGAGGTACAGAACTAACCACAAGATCACTTTTCTCCTCCCTTTCTCCTGTCATGTATTAATAGGGCCCTTTTCACACCCCAATATGCCAGCTACAAAGGTTGCTTCTCCCCTTTGTACTTCTCACAACAGGTCCATACTTCTATTTCTGAGATGAAAAGACACCAGGAGACAACTCAATTATCATGTGAAAACACCCCCACACTGTGCGATTAGAAGCCACTGTGTTCTGAAAATAGTATGCCCCAGCTATTGGTCACAGGACTCTAACAAGCTGCTGCTGTTGTTCACCCAAGTTTTTCTTTATTTTTAATACAAATTTATTATACCTGTGATGTACTACCTGCTCTTAATTTAGAAGTGACCTTTGCTTATTCAAACACGTACAGCTCTTTGTAGCTATTCAATAAGAAAGTTTTGGTTGCCAGGTTTGAACTGTGGTATCAACCATGTGGATGGAATGAGAAATATATACAGGAGCCTACTATCTGCTTACCATTTGTTATCTTGTCAGGTTAGCCTAGCCATCACTTTTCTAAGAGTGCATAAGGTTTCTGGCTTTACAAATATTTTTCCTTGCAGAAATATAAAATAAATAAAACCATTTAAAAATTAAAAAATTGAGGGGCTTCCAAGCCTGACTTTTCATTTGTCAAGAGTGACCCTCTGTCTGCATAGGAGAAACAGGCCAGTAACTATGAAAATAATAATGGATGCAGATTTAAATAAAACATTCTTATGCTGTCTTTTCACCCAAATGAGGTTTACAAGGTGGCGTATATCAAGCATTAAAATACCTCAACATTAAAATAGTTAAAATAAAGTATATATACAACATTTCAATAAAAACATATAAACATGCATAACAGCAAAGCCCAGGAAGAGGCCAGTAACAGTTATTGGAGGCATGCCAAACAGAATACAATTCTTCAACAAAAGACCTTCGCCTGCAATTCACAGTATCTGCCCAGCATTCTCCTGACAGTCTCAGTCTCAGTTTAGCAGGGCAAGGAGCTCCTTCTTTTCATGTTACAATTACAGCAGGGGACTTGCTATATTATGGATCCTCTCCACACTGCTTGGGCAACGTGCAAACCATATGGGAGGGTATAGGAGAGGGTGATAAAACAGTTCATCCCCGTGTCAGGATTCTTCCCTCTGGAATGTGGAGGATTGCTGACATGAGCTCTTCCTGTGCGGCCAAGAACTTCTAATGTCACCTAGACATGGGCAGCCGAGTCTGTCTGTGGCAGTGGAAAAGAGCAAGAGTCCAGTAGCACCTATAAGGCTAACAAAATGTGTGGTGGGGTATGAGTTTCTGTGACCCACAGCTCACTTCTTCAGATAAGAAGAGAGCTGTGGCTCATGAAAGCTCATACCCTACCACAAATTTTGTTGGTCGTATAGGTGCTACTGCACTCTTGCTCTTTGCTAATATTACCTAAACAGTGTCAGAAGCAGATGGACTGCTGCAGCTACCACGATTCAAATATAATCTAAGAACCAAAATCTATGACAGAGCAATGCAGCTGGAAGCATAGTTTATTCATAGTTACTGGAGCCACCAGAGACGGGACATATTGAGAGTACGCCTTTACTTTCTTCTGTATTAGCGAATGACTGTGATTTAGTCCTAAGGTAGAAAATAAAGCATTGCACTTAAAAGCATAACTGCAGTGGGGAGGGGGGGGTGGCAGCTTCCACCCTTATGAGCAGAATGACCTTCGTCATTACGGACAACAATGGGCTTGCCATATGTTTCCATGTGTACAGGAGCTGCTTATGCCCCTTGAGATCCCTGGAATGTACAGCCCCCACCATCGCACATATTCCAACCAGCATAATGGACTGTTTTATGTATCCATAAGCACTTTTGTAGTGCAACTTGAAACAGTGTGTCAGGGAGTGGAGGCCCCACTCTTGCACTCACCAGAGGAGCCTCCGAGAGAGGGCAGCGTCTCCTAGGCACTGTGGAGGCAGGCAACTCAATCAAGGGCAGTGGGGAAAGGAACAAGTACCAAGTGCACCAGAAGCAGCCTCAGAATATTGCAGGCCTGGCACATACCTCAAAAGGGAGGCAGGACTTAGGCAGCAGACTGCACCTAGGAACCGGCCAGAGCAGGAGGTAGGGTTACCAGCCTTCAAGTAGGGTCGCCAGGTGTCCACTTTTCTCTCAGACAGTCTATTTTTTTTTCTTTAACAGTCCAGGGGAAATGGAACCAAAATATTTTTATGCTCAGACAAGCCCTTGTTGAAGAAAGCAGGTCTCCTCCTTCCAGTTGCATAGCCAGCCAATCTGCTGCTGCTGGAGAAAGCACGGCCCTCAGGCTTATGCTCTGCCTCCCTGAGCTCAGCAGCCAAACCCCTCCCCAAACACTGCCTTGCCTTCTCCAAGTTCTCCACGCTCTGGGCCCCAAGAGCTGCTGGGAAGATCAGTCTGAAGGGGCCGGACGCACGCTCGCAGCAGTGGCACTACAAGGAACAGTGTGCCTCATGGCCCATCCTGAAATGGAGCCTGGATCCTGCTGGAGGTTTCCTGAGGCCACCCTCACAGACACAGCTCACCCCTGCAGATTTGATGATGAGTGTGTCAGGTGGCAGCCCCTGTAGTGGTCCCCTCTGGGGGGGGGAGCAAGTCCAAGGGGAGAAGATGACTCAGAGCAGGAGGAGGGTGGCTCTGTGCTCCGCATTGCCCACCCCTCCAGCAGGGCACTCCTCTGGGCTCTTGTCAGGGCCTCTCCTGGATCTCCTGAGGGCAGTGGGGGCAAGATGCCTTTCTGGAAGCGCATGAAGTCCCACTACCTGCTCCCCTCAGCAGCTGGTACCCCTACATGGCCAACCTGTCACTGGCACTGCTCCAGCAGCTGGCCAGCCTGTGTGGCCACCCAGTGGTGGTGTTCGGGGATCTGGAGGGCCACTTGCAGGAGCTCACCCACTCACCCACCATCTGCAAGGCCACGTCCACTGAGTGCGCTACCTGCTGTGCCCACAGGAGAGGCTTCATGGTGCCAATCCCATTCCCAATTTCCAGGATTTTCCCAACCTGGCATTGGCAACCCTACAAAAGCCTGGGGGAGGGGGGTGTTCCATAAGTGACATCATCATGCTGAGCCCAGAAATGTAATACACAGAGTCTGGTATTATTTCACATACCATCTAGCAACCCTACCTCCAGGTGATGGCTGGAGATCTCCCGGAATTACTACTGCTCTCCAGGCCATAGAGATCAGTCCCACTAGAGAACTGGCTGATTTAGAGAGAGGACTCAGCGGCATTATAACCTGCATAAACCTCACCCTCACCCAGCTCCATCTCCAGATATTTCCCAGCCTTGAGTTGACAAACGTAAGAGGGGCCAGAAGCAGGTTGGACTTCCTGAGGCCTGGCCAGGCAAACAGAGCAGCCTCTTAAAACCTCTAAGGAGTAAAAGGGAGGATCCAGTCAGGGAGGCAGTTCTCTTCATTCACCTTGGGCCTGCCATTGGTCAGCCCTCCTTCAGACAATCCTTTATTGGGCCAGTCCAGGGAGGGGGAAGGACTGAGGGGTGGGTGCTGCAGACCCCTCCCCCCTCTGTAATCTGAGGTTTGTGCTGGAGGGTGCTGCAGACCTGGCCCCTTCCCCTGCTAAGGAGGAGTCTGGCACAGAGTCATACCTTCTAAGTGCACCGGCTTCAATGGCCTTAGAATGGTGTAGCTGTTTAGGACCGCATGGTTAGATTGTTGGCATTTGTGCTGGAGGGGGCCTTTAATGTAAGAGCTGTTGTGCAGGTCAATTCAGCATGACCAGATGCTGTTCTGTATTTGAAATTCCAAGGATTAGATTTACAAGACTGAAATTGGCTTAAATACTTCACCAAACTAATAATAGCTCTTGAATAGCTACTTTCCGACTTAGAATTTGCATTGTAATTAATAAAATCCTGACTCTTGTGGTTTGGTTTTAATGAACATTGAATGCAAAGAACTGTCTATCATTTAAATTAGCTGAGGTGTTCAATATTATTTGCCTAAGTAAAACAAACTGCGAATTTCATAAACTGTTCATAAGCTCACTGTTTCATTTTAAAATGTGACTCCAAGCAATTGTTTCTGTGTCTATAATGAGCAACATCAAATAAACATGCAATATTATACAAAATAAGACATTGCCCTCAAATTAATTAGATAATGCTAAGCATTTATTTGCTCATCCATCTGTCCTGGGTGCAATTACTAGAAATATCAAGAAGAAACTGAGGAGCAGGATCATTTGGAAAACATGAATTGATCCAACTATTTTTCTATCACCAACAGACGTTTTCTGACAATTTAGTCTATATTTATATCTGTCTACTGAGTAGTTTAAGCAGGGGTACAAATCAACATAAAATCTTGATTTTTGAGAATTCCTAACACATGAAAATGAACATGGCTTTAAACAGATGTAGAATCGTTCACAACACTGCAATGCAGTTGAAAATCTGCTATTATTACAACATGAAAATAAAGTAATGAGGCGGGAAGGATTGACATATCATTCCATTCACTATCACACACAGTGTGAGCTTTCCCTGAGCAGCGGCAGAATCTGCGCATGGAAGAATCCTTGTGAGGCTCAACCTTTCCTACATAGTACATGCACAGGTGACCACACAGGCAATGTTCCAATGCAACCCGGGAGAGTAACTTGTACAAGAACTCCCACATTCTATTCAACTGTCCCTCTCCATTCTATCAAATCACATAATGAAAGCTTGAAGGTTGACTAATAATTGTATGCCATCAAGTCACAACCAACTCATGGTGACCCACATGGGGTTTTCAAGGCAAGAAATGAGCAGAGGTGGTTTGCCATTTTCTGTCTCTGCACAGCAAGCCCCAGTCTTCCTTGATGGTTTCCCCTTCAGGTACTAACTGTGGCCAGCCTTGCTTTGCTTCCAAGCTCTGACAAGGTCAGGCTAATCAGGGTTATTCAGACTGCATCAAAGACTAGCATGTGGTTGAATGCCAGTTTTGGCGCTAAATGTGGGCTGGCAATCCCTGCCACTTTTTGTGTACTGCAAAACCACATTTTTCAGGAAAGCCAATTTCCCACTAAAAACAGCTGCATAATATAAGGGAGAAACTGACGGGCACTGACAGGTACTACCCCCTCCCTCATACATACACAGCACATCAATTCAGATCTGTCCCTGTAGACACCAAGCAACATTTATGTATAAGTGAAAAGTAATTAAAGGCACTGGGTAAATAGTTTGATGGTTTTAGAAAAAGTTTCTTTATAAGCAATTTGTTTGGGAAGCGTTCTACCAAGCTATTTAATAGAAGTGACAGCATGAATCATATACACTGGCTTGGATCCAGTGGTAATTTTTGTTGATGGAAGGGATTTCTGTCATTGGAGTATGGCTTTCTTACCTCTCCCCTCCCTGCACTGCCCCCCAAAATGCTTCCCCCAAATGCTGCTACTAGGGGAGAGTTCAGCCCTAGGAACAGCATGAGGGAGGAATCAGAGGACAGGTGTGTGTGTGTGTTGGGGGGGGGGGGGAGATCAGCAAAAATTACCTTCCCCTTTCCACCCATGGAAATCCACTGCTGGATTCTACCCAGTTCAATCTTTTCTTGTGTCCAGACTCATTTGCTAAAGAGACAGTGCTCTGACCTGGAGTGTCAGTTCTTGTTCATTGGCAGGGCTCACACAAGCACAAATTACCATTCAGCTGTGCCCAATCACATAAAACAATACAACAGAAATTCAGTAGGACACACTAGCCAAATAAGAGCCTGTCCAGGGAAAAGAAGACAGTTAATATTTTTTCCTCATTGTTGGCTTTTTTTATTTGACAAACTGAAGTGGAACGGAATGGTGCATGGGGTGACTTATCAAGTTTTTAACAAACATATCCACCAAAGAAAGATTCAGAGAAGATGGTTAGAGAAACATAAGGATAATCCTAAATGACCACCACTATTTTTGAAAAGAAATAGATGACTGTAAATACGGCATAGAGAAAAAAGCAAAATGCAAAAAAACCCCTCTCTTTAATATTGTTTTAAATTATTCCTGTTTCTCTTCTCCCTTATATTTTGGACTGTGCCTGCTTTGACCATTCACTGATCTGAGGAATCTTCTCAGTTGGGATGGGGCAGTGCACAGGTTACACTGCATGTGCAACATAATGGAACATGGGGAGTATATATTTGTTCATGCTGACACCTCGTTTTTATAACCCTTACCCCTCCACAAATACAGAAAGATCCTGAATAGATGCATGCAGAAATACATCTATGCACATGTATGAATGTTTAAGGTCCTTAATATCCTTACAATCCTTGGCCTTACAAATGTACAGTGCAGGACATTAGGCTTCTTCTGTTAGAGGTTCAAAATAATGTGGGGATATGTTAAGAGTGGCTTGGTTATCAGGTACACGGTTTGCATACAGAAAGCCCCAGGTTCATTCTTTGTCACTTCCAGTTAGAGAATCTTAGCTGGTATTGCAGGAAAAATAGCGTGACCAACTCCAGACTGGATAATTCCTGGAGATCTGGGGGTGGAGCCTGAGGATCGGAGGGTTTGGAAAGGGGTGGGACCTCAGCAGGGTATAATGCCTTTTCATAGCAGTCATTTCCTCCAGGTCAACTGAATTCTGTTGTCTGGAGATTGGTTGTAATTCCTGGAGATCTCCAGGCTCCACCTGGAGTTTGGCAACCCTAACAGCAGTAATCACAGTGTGAGGAACCTGGTTTTGATTAGCAAAACCAATTGGAGCCTGAAGGGTTCATTCCCTGTCTGTTCCTCATGTGACCCTAAACCAAACTGAAGCTGTACGTGTGCAATATTTACCTTGTACAGGTGGCTCTGTGATCTTTGTTGATCTCTTTGGGACCTGAGTCAAACCAAAGAATTAAGCATCTGTTTAATTCTGTTCCCCTTTAAAGTGCTTAATGTTGGCTAAATCATCCCTGTATGTTTAATTTTCAAACGAAGCATCAAGTAAGCCCATAAATGGGGAACACCGGGTTATTGTCACAATGTAACTTTATTTGGTTTTGATAATACAAATGTATCTATTTAACACATTTGATCTCAAAGGAGCTAGCAGTAGCATCTACACTTGCTAATGTGGGGCTTTTCCTCATGCTTGATTTATGCCTGATTTTCTTCTGCACATCTGTCCTCCCTTTGCATTTTTACAGTTGGGGAGGTCATTTATTTTGTTCTGCACGTGCCTACAATAATCAGGATTTTCAAGTGAGGGTGCTGCCCTCATTGGTGGCATCACAGCACACACATCCTTTTTATTTTTATGCATACTTATATCAATAAATCAATATAAGAGCTGATTTTTTTCTAATTTGAAAATTAACACATAGGGAAGATTTTGCATGGGGGAGTCTAAAAGGGGAGCAGTTCCACCATCGATACCTAAGTCCGTCCCCCCTCCCCCATCCAAACTGGAGACGACTTGCTGGGGCTGACCCAAAGCCAGGAAGTGGAGGCTGGCACTGGTGGGACAAACCAACCTCTGTTTGGTTGGAGCCCACAAAAAGTAAATCTCTATCCCCTTTTCTTGCAGAGATATAAGGGGGAAAGGAATGTTTTTTAAAAAAATGAAAGTTGGGAATTCAGAGAACCTGCTGCACTTTTTATTACAACAGCTGAAATTGACAAAAAAGTAAGTCTAGCTCCTTACATTGTGGAGGTATGCCTTTTCCCTTATATCTCTGCAAGGAAAGGGCCTAGAGACTTTTAAAAAGATTAAATCCGGGAATTCAGAGAACCTGCTGCACCTATTACTACAATGGTAGGTCAATATAGCGATATGAAATTGATCAAAACAAAATCAAGAAGGAAGAAAAGAAGGCAAGGAGGTTCAACAATGACAAGGAGTGGTTCAATGATGATGAAATTCAATCATCAAAAATGAGTTGGTGGTAAATGGATGGGAATAGGTGAGACAAAAGAAATGATATGCCCAAGGGAAAAAATTTAATATTGGCTTCCAGAAAAAGATTGGGGTAAAAGTGGTTTCAAAAGAACCAGAAAAACCAGAAGAAAACCAAAAAACTCAAAGTGAAAACTACAGGCAAAAAATGCAAACAGAATTCAGGGGATAAATTGAAGCAGTATGGGGTCAGAACCAATGGAAAATCCCATTTAGAAAACCTTGTGAAGTAACTTACATTGCAATCCTATGCAGATACAGTTAGCCCAGTAACTGAATTTGAGATCTGTAGGGTTCAAGTCCCCTCACCGCCTACTTCGGATGCTAAAAATAGCCACACCAACAATCAGGCAGGAGTGGAGCTTGACCCTTTTATTTAATTTGAGTTGAGAGCTCTGCCTTCATTGAGGCCCTGATGCTCCAACCCCTAGGTGTCTTTGGGGTGTACTCACGTCTCAGTCATAAATGCAGGCATTGCTTGAATAAAACATATTTTATTTAGTTTAGAGTAGGGATACCAGTGCCCTGCTCACTCCTACTCTCCACCCCACCCCCCGACCCCACTTATCTGGCCGGTGGGGGGGAATGCTCTTCCTGGGGTGTGCTCCCAGGTGGCATGGCATGCTCCTGAATCAGGCCACTGTAGTGTGCAGGAGCGCTCCTGTGCACCACAGCAGCTGGATTTGGGCTGATTCGGGCTGAATCGGGTCGCTGCGGACTGCAAGAGCGCATCCACGCTCTGCAGCAGCCATATTCGGTCCCTTGAAGAGTGCAGGAGCACTCCCAGGGTGGCAAATGATCTGTGCAATGATGTCACTTCCTGGAAATGATGTCATTGTATGGGCTGTGCTCTGCAGTGGCTGCATTCAAGCCAATTCAGGGCCAATTCAGTCCCCTGCGGAGCGCAGGAGCACTCCCAGGGCAGTATGTGACCCATGCACAAAAGAGGGATCCTAAAAGGTAGGTGCTGGGCCTCTGACCTTCTGCCTTGGGGGGTCAGAGGGTCTAGCAACCCTAGTTCAGATAGTGTTGCAAAGCATGAAAGCACTCAAACAAAACAGGCAACAGAAATAAAACAAATAACCTTACTGTTGCTAACTAAAACTGTCTATCTAAAACTTTAAGAGCTAACTAACTTAAGCTTCTCTGGTTGGCATTCAACTAGCTGTTCATCTTACCTATCTGGTAGCATGTAGGCCCTCTCCATGCTGACTTGGTGCAGCATGGAGGCTTGCCAGGTGAAGAGAGAATGGTAAATGTGAAAAAAACGATATTGAAATGGTTGTCTTTTCTAGCCCTCAGTGTGTCACCAGGCAACTCAGGAGCCAGTCAAGGCAAAGCAACTAATTGGCATTGCTACTATAGGAACATTCAGAGAGGATGGATAGAACTGGTCTTCAAGGCCTTCACTAGAGACTGCTTGCAGGTGTTGTTGATTAGCAAAGGCAGTATGTTTCAGCTAGGTCTGGGCCTGCAAACACTTGCTGCATTAACCCACACTGAACCAATGTTCTGCCGTCCTTTCTGGAATTCTTTCCATTAGGTCCAACTTCTACACAAGTTCATTCACAAATTCAGAACAAAGGACACCCCCCCACCAACCTCCATCCAGGGCTGACGAACGTGGCTACCCACCTGAAACTTGTTAGTGCACTGAAATCAATGGGAGTGATTCTGCACAGGACTGCATTGTTGGGGTGCCGGAGAGTGACTGTCCCAAGTTTTCCCAGTCAGCTTTGTGACCAAATAGGGGTTTCAACCTCAGTCTGCCCAGTTTGACACGCTACCTAGTAAACCACACTTGCATTCAAAGGCATTGTGTTGCCTGAACCTAGGTAAATTTATTCAGAAGTAAATGACATTGTAAGACCAGTAAATGTGCCCAGTCATGTGTTATTTGTTATTTGTTTAGAGTTGGTAAATGTATATTTGCTACACCCAGAGGTTATGTAATTCAGTGACTTTCCTGTCCATACTTTTCAGTGCGATCAACTGAATTACTGTTGTGGGGTACAAAGCAATGAAAAATGTTTCTAAAATGTTCTTATATGACTATTAATTTAATTTAGCAGTTTATGTTGTTCTTAAATGATTTGTGATGGCAATGTTGTTGTTTAAACACAAAGTTAAAAAAAGTCCAATAAAATCCAGCTCTGGGAGCAGTACATTTTTATATCTAGGATCTCTTTTCCCAAGCTCATTGCTTTGGTAAGGAGCTCATCACATGCCAGTGCCATCTTTTGTCAGCCCAATAAATGTAAAACTCATTAAACTCTCTCCCGCTATTGCTCTGTCCCATTTAAACTAATTAAGTAGCTCAGCTTGAAGTCCAAGGCAAAACCCACAATGCCCTAGTACTTCTCATGTCTAAGCCTGTATTAAATGTTTTGTTGCATGGTCTATCAACAGAGGATAAAGGGCCTATCCTGTTTATTAAAATATATATTTTCTCATAACAATGAATGCAGGAGTGTTTATCTAGTGCTTGGCTCCATGAATGGGATCTTCCTTGATCAATGAAAAAGGAGAGAGAAAGCTGCGGCAAAAGACAATAGCAGAATTTTAAAAAAGGGTTTTTAAAAAGGTATAGAACAATTTTCGCCATTTTATATTTGGTTCTTATTATGTTTAGTATTTAACATGGATGCCTTGAGAGGTGAAATGTTTTGATCAGTTTCAGGCAGAAAGTTCATAAGGGCATCTTCTTCCCCAGGGCACCCCTGATTAAAGCACATTTGGGATGGTTGTTCCACAGTGCAGATTTTTATGTGGACCTTCCCTGTGTGTATGTGCTACCTTACTCTACAGAATGTCCAGTTTGCAGTGTTTTGAGGGTTGTGTGTGTTCCATGTGCTGGTGTGCCGTTGCACTCTATCGAACCCAAGCCATTTGCACATGCAATATATCATTGTATTGCTTAATCAGTTTCTGCTCCCAAAGCCCACTGGTGAGTCATACCTTGTGTATGTGTCTGGCCTTTGATTGGTTAGCTGCTTTCTCACATCTGACTGGTTGTTTTCATTGGCTGTGCTGTCCTACCTTTGCTTTTTGGATTACTGACAGAAGCTAAAGAATTCAGCGTATAGGACTGATGTTGCTTTGGAACGTTATTGTTGAGGTTCTTCAAAGCACCATTGCACTATTCTGTTGTCTTCTTCTGTTCATCAATAAAAAAACCCGTGCTGTGTTTATACTCTTAATATCAAGACTGAATTCATTATTACTGTGCACAAATTTCATTCACAGAAAGTGGGGAAGTGTGTTTGTGGGGCGGTGGTGGTAATGATTAACACTTTTGTAGTTGCATTCTGATTCATGTATAGTTCATTATGAACTTTTGAATAGGCCTCTTACTGTCCTCGGCCATCACTTGTGGGTGTCCATTTCATTGGTTTTGGCGGTTTCTGTGGAAGGCATACTGGGTATTCTTCTGGAGGCAGGATGGAGAAGAGGGTATGGATGATGAGAAGCACGCTCAACCTTCTCACCCCTGATTGATAGCAAGTCAATGGTGCACCTAGAGCTTAAAAATGGCACCCGGGTATAGTGCTTAGGTATGCTCTTAGGAAAGATGTTCCAGATGGCAGTGAGGAGAGGGTTGGCTGTTTATTTCTGATGTTCTGATTGGCCACTGCCAGTACATTTAGTGTATGCATGCTATATCGCTGTTTCAATATAGCGCCAGCATGTAAATTAAACAAAAAACCATGCACTGCTCACCAAAACAAAATGTTGAGGTGGTCAGAAAAATGAGAAATCACCCAGACATAAAAAACAGGCAAAAAAAATCAAAATCAAGGATCTTCAGAAGAAAAGACTGGAGGAAAACAGGTTTCAGAAAGAGCAGAGGAAAAATGGAGAAAAACTAGGACAGCAAAGGATATGCAGTGAAACTGTGAGTAAACAATGAAAAAAATGGTAATAAAGGAACTGAAACCAGAACAGTAAAGCTGACTGGAAGATGCCAAGGTCAGCCTATGAAAAGGAACAAAAGTTTGAAGGTCTAGAGAAATGAAACTCAAAAAAGGAATTTCAATAGCTGAATGGTAGGACTAACCTTATTGATTGGTTATGATCTGGGAGGGAGTACCAGATCTAAATTACATAAACAAGATGAAGTAGAGACCAAGTAGCAAAGACTGAGGTCAGGATAAGCTAGAGCCGCAAAGAAAAGTTCTGAGGAGAAATTTTTGCTGGAGAATATAACTGTTTTGAGATGGACAAGGAACTGACCTAGCAAAGGAACCAAGCTGAGATAAACTTCACCCAGTGCCCGAATGACAGCAAATCTGATGCCAGATGAGCATCCAAAAGGAGGGAACTTCAAATCTGGAGAGCCACAGCTGAAAAGGCTGAACTCCTAACTGCTACTTCCTTTACTGCTGAAAAAGAGGAGATGCAAAGTGGGGCCTCACATAACAATCTCAGAGGATGGGTGGGAAAACGTGGAAGAAGATGGTCCCTTAGGTGTGTGTGTGTGAGAGAGAAAACACAGGAGCCTTATGGTAGCTTTGTAATACCTACTTATAGCTATACAAGCAGAGTGCAGTGGATATAAATGAATACTCTTTTAGCCAGTAGAGCAATTTCTAATCCTGCATTAGCTTTCCTACTATATAATCTGCCTTGAGTCTTTGTGAGAAAGGGGAATAACAAACAAACAAACAAACAAACAAACAAACAAACAAACAAACAAACAAACAAACAAACAAACAAACAAACAAAGAAAGAAAGAAAGAAAGAAAGAAAGAAAGAAAGAAAGAAAGAAAGAAAGAAAGAAAGAAAGAAAGAAAGAAAGAAAGAAAGAAAGAAAGAAAGAAAGCTATGATTGAGATACCTGCAGGTAAAAATTCTGAGCATCCTGAATCTGTGTCCACATTTAAAACTGCTTTTAGCTCTCTCTTCCTCCCTTCGCCAAATTCTATTTTTCCACAGGCCAGCAAGAGAGATTGTCAGCAATCAGGGAATGTTCATGTTCTTTTGTTATACCCCTCATCACTCACCCATTACTCCCCAAGTAAAGAGCCCATTCTCCCCATAGATATTACTCCCCAAGTAAAGAGCCCATTCTCCCCACAGATATTATCCCCCAAGTAAAGAGCCCATTCACACACAGTAATCAAGAAGATAAACTCATGCCACCATTTAGGGCTTTATTTAAAACATTTACATCCTGAACTCTTCCAAGTCTATACAGGCATGCAGTTTGCACTCAGAAATTTGCAACTACAATTATTTGAAGGTGCACATCTTAGATATGCAAGTAAACCTTGTAAAAATCTTCTCTTTCACTTTATCACCCATGTTACATTATCCTGAGGCACCTGTTTATATAGTTTTATATACAAGGAAATGTTGTATTAAATGTGAGCATACCTATGGAGCAAGAACAATATAAATGTAGTTAAATCAAAAAGAGTCCAGTAGCACCTTTAAGACTAACCAATTTTATTGTAGCATAAGCTTTCGAGAATCAAGTTCTCTTCGTCAGATGCGTGGTACAGAAACTGGTCAAATATAGAAGAGGAGGGGGGAGGAGGGGAGGAGAGAGAAGATGCAACATCCAGAAACCAGTGGGAGAGCACTTCAATCTACCAGGACATTCCATCAAAGACTTAAAGGTCGCTGTAGTTCAACTGAAACCTTTCAAAAACAAAATCCAACGGGAGGCTGCTGAATTGGAATTCATATGCAAATTTGACTCTGCCAAGCTGGGACTGAATAGGGACTATGAACGGTTATCACATTATCACAGGTAACAGATTTCCTTTACAGAGGCGGGATCTGGGGGAGCCCAGTGGCGCCTGGCGTGGGCTTTTGGGGACCACAGTTCTCTTTGTCAGATGCATCTGGCGGGGAGAGCTGTGGTTATCGAAGGCTTATACTACATTGGTATTGGGTGGTCTGGTTGTTTTGCTGCTACAAACCAACACGGCAAACTACTTTGAAGCCTCACACAAGCCAATTAATCTCCACTCCAAAAGGAGATGTTTACATTTACTAGCAAAGGAATGTTTTGGTTGCATCCTCCCTCTCCCCCCCTAATTGCATCTTCTCTCTCCTCCCGTCCTCCCCCCTCCTCTTCTATATTTGACCAGTATCTGTATCAGGCATCTGACGAAGAGAACTTGATTCTCGAAAGCTTATGCTACAATAAAATTGGTTAGTCTTAAAGGTGCTACTGGACTCTTTTTGATTTTGCTACCACAGACTAACACGGCTAACTCCTCTGCATAAATGTAGTTAGACAGCCTCTTTGGTTCTTTCAGTACCTTGCACCTTTCAGTTTTTTTCTTAAAGCTTATAATTATAACCACAATTGTATTGTCATTTAAACATATCTTCTTTCAGAATGGTGAACTGTGTGCATTTAAATAGTTTTTTCAAGAAACTATTTTCACCCATGTCTGGCTTTGCTCAGGGGGAAAATGGCTCTCTCTTTCCTTGTTCTTAAAATTGGATGAAAAAATGATAGTGTTGAGAATATTAACTTTTCTGAGAGCTAATTGATAGGAAAAATGCTTGCTTCTAAATCACTTATTGCACACAGGCAAATCTAATACTTAAAAATGTGTACTTGTAAAGAACTACCCTAGAAACAAAGTGCTGAACAGTGACAGCTAGTACAACAGTTTTACAGCTGGGACCACTGGCCACCATTGTGAGATGGTGTAAGGGAGACAGGAATTGCCAGGAAGTGGCAGTGGAGGCCTCACATTCAGTAACTGGAAAGTATGTGGCGGCAGCTGCTGAATCAACAGTGATATGAGTCCTTGACATCAGCAGTGGCTGCTCTCTGGCCTACAACTCTGCACCTGCATGGTGATACTGAGCTGACTGTGATCCTTCCTGCCTCCCTCACCAGCTCCTGTTCCCATGCAGATGGCAAGAAGCTCCAAAGAATTGCAAACTATTTCAGAACTGAGTGCTGTTTAATTAAAACAGCAATAAGGATATGGTGCAGGGCCAGAGTAAATTAATATCACGTAGTATATATTTTTGTTCACATATTCAAGATCCAAATGTCAAGAAATTTCCATAGCCTTAATCAGACAAACACATGAGCACATGAAACAAGATTATCTACAACATGGCTTATGCAAAGGAAAGCAGACAGGAATTATGGAATGGACAGACAGTGGGCTGTTGTAGGTTTTCTAAAGGAAAAGCCATTGCTGGGGAGGAAGAGATACTAAAGCAGCCAAGTAAGGAGTAGTTACAAATGGAATTCTTTTCTAGAAATATCCTTGAATTATTCGGGTCACTGGAATTCCATTGGAAGGTCTATGTGGATTGTATCTTTTGGTGAAGACAGATATAAAAAGGGGGCCCTCGGTGATTTCCTAACCTACGCAGCTTTACAACTGAACTTACGAATATTCGAATGCTGGCTCATCCCCTAATTGCTACAGGTAAGCTAGCTTTCCCAGATACACCCAACTTGTTGTGAACTATACTGTTTGTCATCAAGTGACAGGATTCTGGACATAGCTTTAAATTCTGTAAGTCTAAACCAGTTAGAAGGTAATCAGGTGAGTTAGTTCAAATATAATACATTTGAACTACTGTGATGCTCTTATCTTGAGTCAGCTAAATCAATGTGACATAATGAGAATCCTTTATTTATACTGAAATCAAATGATGCCCTCAGTAAGTTTATTCAATAAACATCAGGGTAACAATAATTACTTGTTTATAAAAAGCTGCAGATAGAGCTATCCATGCAAAGCCAATTATGTTCTTGTCAGAGAGCTGTTTCTCATATTAGGTAAAAACATTATTTCACAATTTCAATTTGCTATTTTTTCTTTTTAGACCAGAAGTATTGAGCAAAACAGCTGAGATATTGTTGTCATGGTTAAACATTGTCACAGTCATTTAAGGCACCAATTACTTCTCTGAAAACAGTATCACCCTCTACTACAACCTAAAATCTTGTCATAAATTTGTACCCAAATTAACAAAATTTATTACCCAATGTTTTGTCTAAAAGACTTAAACTAAATTGGTATGAGAGCTTTCAGACAGAGCAAATCAGATCCTCTAATTTAAAACAGCATTGTTAAGAAGTATCTGTTGTTCGGTTTTTTATGTGACTCCATTTTGGATAGCCAAACCGCCATGCACTCAACATGTTTTCAAAAGGTAGATAAATATATTACATTCTGACCAAATCAGTGTACTTCAGTTTAGAGGAATCTTTGCAATAGTGCCCCCAGGACCATATCAGGCTGGGAAAATGGTACAGAGGGAGAGCTAAAGCCCTTTCTCCATGCATGCTGTAGTCTTACCCCAATCAAGCATTGTGCTCATGGGAGCTTCAGAAAGCCCACAACTCAAGTCTGGCTATTAGATAGGGTAGGAAACTGAGATCCAACTTGTGTACTCCATAGCATGTGAATGGGTTACTCAAAAAATGAGGGCATTTGTTCAAAAACACAATATTTTCCTCGCAAGACTTTTTGTTGCTTTGCAGGAACACAATCCTTTCAATATCTTTTCCTAGGACCAACCTAATGATATGTAACATTTAATCCTAATAAAAGACATTACATGGCTTGTTTCAGGTAGGTAGCCATGTCGGTCTGCAGTAGGGTTCCGCTCCAGGTTGGGAAATTCCTGGAGATTCGGAAGTCAGAGCCTAGAGAGAATAGGATTTGGGGAGGGGAAGGACCTCAGCAGGATATAATGCCACAAGTCCACTTTCTAAGGCAGCCATTCTCTCCAGGAGAACTGATCTCAGTTGCCTGGAGATCAGTTAAAATTCCAAGGGATCTCCAGCCCCCACCTGGAGGCCGACAACCCTAGTCTGCAGTAGAACAGCAGTCTTTGAGTTCAGTAGTACCTCAGGGACCAACAAGATTTTCAAGGTATAAGCTTTTGAGAGTCCAAGCTCCCTTCTAAGGAAGGTCTCTAAGGTGCTACTAGATTCAAATCCTTCATAGGTTATGTTCTTGATTGGGTGGGGAGGGGTCCCTTTTGGTTGCTACAACTGTAAACAACTTCTTGTTGCTTTGTCATCAGTTCTCCCAGAGTATGGCTTCTGCATGGGTTATCTGCCTAGAGTTCAATAGTTTGGAGAGCAGGTTTTTTCCCCTTCTTTCCAATAGCGTTGTGGCACATTTGTGAACATCTAGGAGTTTCTTCAGCTTTTCTATGATCTTTCTGAAACCTGCTTTGCTCAAAGGGTTTGGGAAAGATCTCAGTAAAACCCAGATGTCTACTGTTTTGGTGGGAAAATTTGGATATTCTGGCTCATATGGCAGCTACTTTTCCTCACCCTGGCCTTGCTGCAGCCATTTCCTCCCCTGGCCATCAGGGGCTTTTAATTTTTTTAAAAAAATTAACACTAGAATATTCATATTGATATACCATTGTAATGATAGGTGTACCAGGTTCTCTGAATTCTCAGCTTTCATTTTAAAAAGTAAGTCTCTAGCCCTGTTCCTTTCAGGGATATTAAGGGAAAGGCATATCTTTGCAAGGAAAGGGGCTAGATACTTAAAAAAAAAAGCTGAGAATTCAGAGAATCTGCTACACCTACAGTTACAATGATATATCAATATAACAGTATTCTAATGCAGATTTTTTTAAAAATTGAAAAAACCTGGGGTGGGGGCAAGGGGAGGGGGTGGAGGACAGAGGAAGGGAAACTGTGAGAAAACCTGCCACGAGGAAGTCCCATTGTTGCTGAGCTTTATCTGCAGCCATACCAGCAATGGGGAAACCACAAAATTCTGTCCTCATATTGAAGACACAAGAGATAAGGAGAAAACAGAATGAGAGACTGCAGGGGAAAACATACAAGCAAGTGCTCTCTGCAGGATATTTGGGACATGGCCCTCCCAGTATCACATCTGACAAGGTTTGCCAACTTCCTGGTGGAGCTGGGAGCTCTCACAGAATTACAACTGATATTCCAGACTACAGAGATCAGTTCTCTTAGAGAAAATGGCAGCTTTGGAGGGTGGGCCCTATGGCATTATACCCTACTGAGGTTCCCCCTCCCCAAATCCTCAGGAATTTCCCAACAGAGCTGGCAACCCTAAATCTGACCCTTAGAGTACAATGCAAAGCAGTGGTTGATGTATTGCTCCTAATCAATCACTTTCATCAGGGTGTCAAATCTCATTTCTGAGCAAGATGTTCCTGTGGAAATTGCTTTGTCATCAGCTGGTCTGCCAAACTGGACCAAATTTGTTTACTGTCTAGTATTTAACTTGATTAGGCCAGAATGATGGATGCTTTATGAAGCACCAATGGAATCGATTAGATCTGAGTAATTTAAATCACAACTATTCCAGAAGCTATTTGTAACTCAAGCAAGATTTTAGAAGCTCCACCTGGTAGGGCAACCTTTCACATTATGTGAACATCAGTGGCCACTGAACATACTTTAAATATTCAAGCACATGTTCCATTCAGAACCTTCTACAAGTCTTAAGCTTTTTTTGAACAAACAGTAGCATTCAATCAGAGCTCTCTCACCCAGCAGAGCCGCCTGTTATAGTACAATCCTATGCAGAGCTGCTTCGGCATAGTAGCTCTGCCTGTGGTGCACCACTAATACCTGACATAACAAACACACACAAAAACTCATTGACAAAATACTCAGGTGCAGAAGGCATACATGTTAATTTACTTTAGCTAATTAAAGCCAGATTCAGAGTTCTCTCAGGGATGTGGTTTCTCCCAAAAATCCACCCGGTGCAACCACAATCACAAACACATGGTATTGCATCCCAACCACACTAAAATAATTATTGATGGCAGCCATGCTGCTTAGAGAACAGTGGGACTGGGCCTTACTTAAATGCCAAATGTAAGGAAGTACAAAGCTGAACAATTTCTTCCCTCAGAAGCTAGCAGATTTGATTCGAGGCAGCTGCCTTTCAGCCAGTCATTTTGTGTACTGGGAGCTGGGAGTACCTTGTCCTGCATCCAATTTATCTCACTCCCCCTCTTCTCACAACATTAAGAAAAAGAAAAAGGAAGTCAAAATTTCAGAGGTGAGAGAATTATTTAATTGTGCCAAATGATCTGCTATGGCATCACTACTGAGAAAATTGTTTTCTCTGATTGATTTTATAGGAGGTGGTACGGTGCGAGAAAGGGTGTTTTGTAGCCTTTCCATTCCCAGTTGCAAGAAGCATAGGTGTTTCATCAGTTAAAAGTGATCTTCAGCAGGATTTAGACAAATCCAAGTTAAGATTTCCAAAACATAAAAGCAACCCCCCTCCCCAAAGCTTCCAAATACAGTAAGATAGCAACTGACCATTATGGCACATGATACAAGAATAGGGTTGCCAAGTCCAGGTGGGGAAATTCCTGGAGATTTGGAAGTAGAGTCTGCGGGAAGGGACCTCAGCTGTGCATAATGCACCAAGCATTTTTTTCTAATGGGGAACTGATCTCTGTAGTCTGGAGATGAAGTGTAATTCCAGGAGATCTCCAGGTCCCACCTGAAAATTGGCAGTTCTATGCAAGAATGCAAACAGCTTTGTAAACGTATCTGTACCTCTACCTAGCAGTTCCTGTTTATGATCTCACATCTGGAAATGAAAGTGGCTGCTTGTTGCTTTTGAGCCATGAGCATGAAAGTGTGTTGAATTCTCTTCTGTCCTTCGCTTCAAGAATAAACATGCACAAGGTCTGCTGTCTTTCACAGGTGCAAACAAACACCAGCTGAGTCTCCATAGAAATAAACAGAATCTTGAATTAATTCAAAGTGGGCAAATTGCATGGTATTTATTCCCTGAAAGAAAAAAATAAAACCTATATTATGCCAAGCAAATAAAACAGGGAATGAGAAAAGATGTTTTCTTCTTTTTAATAGACACTATCCAGGAGAACAAGATAGTGTATATGTCTATCAGCTAAGAGCTACTTCATGCACTATGGATTTCCTACAGAAATGCAATTCCCATGTAAGATTCTGCATGAGACTTGGCACGGACATTGCCTTTCTTTTAGATTACATTTCCATCCTGCCTTCCTTCAGCATGGAATTCAAGGCTATGCATACTGGGCCCCTAAGTGGCCTCCCATTCAGGCACTGACCAGATTTAAATGTATTTAATTCCAGCCAGTTGGCTTTGTCATGTGCCTTCCCAGGGAGCACATCTAGCTGTAGCACATGCATGTTATTTTTTCCATTTGTGACCCGTGGGTGAGGACACAGTTGATATAGCTTGACTTAACCAAAGAAAGATTTTTATTGTATTAGAGTAGAATATAAACTATAGAAAGCACACAGTATATAGGAAGATGCAATGCACTAGGCTTAGCAGCTAATAAAAAGAAAAGGAAAAGGTCTAATATTTAACTAACCTTGAGAAATACCAAAAATACCTGGACATCCCTGCAGGATGGGTATGCATCTCTTGGAGAGGTAGGGTGGAGGCAAGCCACTTCTAGCACTCTCCTACCTCCATCCCCAATGAACCACACACACAAAAGACAGTTGCTGTTTTTAAATCCTCGGGGAGGTGGGATTTCTGTGAAACTAGTTTTTATGATGGACCAATAGATTACAAAAACATACATTTCTCTTTCCCACGATGTCAGTTATAAACATCCCAAGAGAGAGATCATTTTGAGCAAATGGTACACTGTCCCAGTGGCTTTATTGCCCTCTCCTTCTGCTCTCCTAGGGCTTAATTAGAAAGGTAAATTCCTGGCCAGCTTGATATCTAGAGGTGGGCTTGACAGGTGCCAAGGTTCTTATTTTATTACCAAGTAGGTAGGGGTGGAACATTAAAGGTGAGAAACACTGGCTTGTTGAAGGTTGCCTTGTGAATTTAGGGAAGAGTTTCTCTGCTGTATTTATATACCTCACCTTTCATCTGACACAGTGAGAACCTAAGGAGGGCAACAACAATAAATACAGTTCAAAAACTATCTGTTAAAATAACTAAAACATGTTATTCCAATGAGCAATTTAACAAACAAATAAATTGGAGCCAGAGCTGAGACTTTCTCATTCCGTTTTCCATAGCACAGTCCTTTACAGAGCTTCTCCAGCCTAAGATGATTAATTCCAGTGGGTTTCTACTGCAGTAACTCTGCATAAGATTGCACTGCTATCCAACATGCTACACTTGTTCATAACTTTGAAGTATATATGTTCATGGAGTTGGAAAACACATCCTGTGAAAAGATGTGATGCATGTTATTTTCCAACTCTTTTTGTTGCATAAAAGTGACCTGTGAAGACTTCCGATTTGGTGTTATGGTGAGCTGAAGTGGTCCAAGGAGCTGGACCATCTGAGTTGCTGTTTTTCTGGCTGGCGAGGTGCCTCGACCACACGCAGCCCCCCGCTTTCAGGCAGAGAACGGGCAGGAATGCTTTGTGATCCCGAGAGTGAGTGATCTCGGCAGAGGGGGGTTCTGAATCAAGGACTCTCCCCCTGCCTTGAGGTCCCCTCGAAGAAGGGCGGCTTCTAACTCTGCAGCAGCTTTGGAGTCAACGAATTGGCATAAGATCATCGTACCCAAGCCTCAGGAACAAATTTGAACAGGATTGGCAAAAGAAACAGTGATTACAACCTGGAGAAGAAATTAAGAGGTAAAGATTACTATCTCCCCCTACGGACGTGAATTTGGCTTAAGGACTAAAGTTTAAACGTGGAGAAATAGGGCTAGACAAAGTAGAAGTTTTATGAAAGCCATCCGGAAAATTTTTTTGAGACTTTAAAAATCGTTAAGGCGTAAAAGAACTGAAAAAGGATTTTGTTTACATACCTGTGGTCTGGGGAGATAGTGACACGGAGGGAAAGAGTGTGGGAATAGCGGAAGTATTGCGAGAGGACAGCTTGTTTAGGTGTGAGAGCAGTGAGACGTGTGAAGAGAGACAGGAAATGCATCAGAGAACCAGTGAGTAAAGCACTAGAAGGATCGGTGGACTAGAAGAGAAAGTGGAAGGACACCATTTTGAACAAGGGAAAGGTTAAAGCTTCACCATAGAGTATACCATTGAGAAAAAACACCCGACACTTTGATTGGTGCAGCAGAAAAAGCTTGGAACAGTGTTGAACTATAAAAGACATTTACAAAACAAAATTAATAAATGGAAAAAACGGAGCTTAGAAAGAGATCAGACTCATGGGCAGGCAGTAAATCAAACCCAATGATGTTGAAAAATTGGCAGATGGCAATTGAAAATTTGGACAAAAAAGTAACAGAGGGCAACAAGGAGCTTAATGAGTCCATACAAAAATCACAACAGACTTTACAAGAAGCACAACAGACTTTGCTAAGTGACATCAAAGAAGCAATAAAGTCTGAAGTGGCAGAGTTGGCAAAAAATATTGATGAGATTAAAAAGGAGCTCCAAGTTACCCAACAGCAAGTTCAGGAGGTAGAGAAAAAAACAGAAAGTTTAGCTACAAGCCTTAAAGTGGAGACCTCAGTGTTAAATGACAGGATGGCTATTGTGGAATGTAAAGGTATGGAAAAACAACTGAGATTTAGGGGCATTCCTGAAACAAAGATGAAATCAACCCAGGAGCAAATTACTGATATACTAGCAGAATTTTTAAACAGACAACCAGAGGAAATTGCAGCTAACCTAGATATAGCCTACAGAATTAACTCAAGCTATGCACTGCAAAAGGATCTGCCAAGGGACATTATTGTCCAGTTAAACACAAAAAGAATGAAAGAAGAAATTATCAGCAAGCAGTTTCAAAGCCCACTAGCGATCGAGGGGAAGCGAGTGAGAATCATAAAAGAATTACCAAAGAAAATTTTGTTGGAGAGGAAGAAATATAGGGATCTAACTCAGATTCTAAAAACCCTGAATATAAGGTATAGATGGGAAATACCGGAAGGTCTGAGCTTTGAATTTCAAACCTTGAGAAGAGTCATCAAATCACGGCATGATTTGGAGGTTTTTATGGCAGAAAACGAAAAAGATAAATCAAAAAGAACAACAATTAAGGAAAAGACCAGGGAAAAAGAAACTGCAACAGGAGATAAAAATTTTACAAGAACAAATAAAAGCAATGGAAAACAAAGAGCTGGAATGGGAATTGAAAAGATTAAGACAAAAGACTTTTGAAGGAGCCAACAAACCTGGAAAATATTTAGCATGGCAATTGAAAAAAAAAAGAGAGAGAAAATCAATAAGTAGAATTGTGGACGATGGTAAGGAACTAATTGATCAACAAGTAATAAGTAGGACATAAGTAGGAATGTAATAAGTAGGAATGTGTTACCAAGAGTAATGTTTTTGCTACAGACAATACCAATCATCAGAGACTCTAAACAATTTGAAAAATGGCAGAGGAAAATATCAGATTTTGTATGGGCAGGCAAGAAGCCTCGAGTGAAAATGAGTTTTACAAGACGCAAAAGAAAGAGGCGGAATGCAACTGCCCAACCTGAGACTTTACCACGATGCAATCTGCCTAGTGTGGCTGAAAGAGTGGATGACGCTAAAGAACAAGAAATTACTAGCCCTAGAGGGATATAAAAAAATATTTGGATGGCATGCATACCTATGGCATGATAAAGTAAAGGTGAACTCGATGTTCCTGCACCATTATATACGGAGAAGTTTATATACAATCTGGAAGAAGTACAGAATTTATCTACAAGAAGGAACTCCTTTGTGGGTAGTTCCATATGAGGTGATAGATCCGAGAGCTGTCGATAATGAACAACAATGTTTAACTTATAAAGAAATAACTAGAACTGAAGCATCCAAACTCAGAATGAAGACGCAGGAGGAACTATCACCTTATTATGACTGGTTCCAGTATAGACAGATCAGAGACTTATATAATTCGGACTCTGTAAAGGGAGGTATACGAATAGAGAACTCGGAACTAGAGCAGACCCTTTTTAAAGAGGACAAGAAAAGAATATCTAAGGTATATCAAGTACTGTTGAAATGGTATACTGAGGATGAGATAGTAAAAACACAAATGGTGAAATGGGCTATAAATTTTAATAAAGAAATAACAATGGAGGCATGGGAATACTTGTGGAAGACTACAATGAAGACAACGACATGTACTAGCATTAAAGAGAACATTTACAAAATGATCTATCGTTGGTACATGACACCAAAGAAGATTGCGCTAGGGAATTTGAACACTTCTAATAAATGCTGGAAATGTAGGAAGCATGAGGGCTCCCTCTATCATATGTGGTGGTCGTGTGAGGTAGCTAGGCAGTACTGGGGGGAAATAATAAGAGAAATGAGTGAAATTTTACAATTTCAAATTAATAAGAACCCAGAACTCCTGCTACTAAACTTGGGAATGGAGGGAATTCCAGCCCATCATAGGACGTTGATATTTTATATGACAGCAGCAGCCAGACTTTTGTATGCGCAAAAATGGAAAGTACAAGAAGTGCCAACTATTGAAGATTGGATCTACAAATTGCTGTACATGGCAGAAATGGACAAGATGACAAGAAAACTGAGAAATCTGGACTCAGGGCAGTTTAACACAGACTGGGAGAAGCTGAAACAATATTTGGAGAAGAAATGGGAGGTGGGAGGAGAACTGTGGCAGTTTGAGAACTACTGAAGTATAATAAAATGCAGAGGGGGGTGACTTTACCAGGGGGGAGAAGAGACAAACATGAATTTCTAGGCAGTTAGATTAATAGATTGACATATATTTGGATACATACAGATTAATAAACAGAATATCGATAGAAAATAATTAACCATAAGGGCTAAGGATTGATTAACTAATAATGTTTTCTTTTTGGTAACTGGTATAATGCACCAAACTGAATATGTTTATTTGAAGATATATATGAGTCAAATTGATTGATTATGTGATGATAATTATATAGAATTATTATTGAAGGGAAATAGAAATATTAAAGTAATTAAATATAACTAAAATAGAAAGATGAAGATAGAATGAGTAACATATAGAACATAAGTCAAATTGTTTGATTTAAATGAATATATGATTTACATGGTTCATGATTTATAGAAATATTTGAAATCGGAATTATGGAAAATGGGATAAATTGTTTATCCAATATGGAAATAATGACTCATAGTTTGGGTATAGAGTATTAAGATATAGCTAAGAATGTATTGCTTAGAATAAATGGGAGTATATATTTGTTAGATAGAGGAATCTAAAAGGAGTAAGGGAAAAGGGACAAAGGGTTGGAAAACTGTTGGAAGTCAACAAAAAAAGGGGGGAAAGGGAGGGGGTTAGAAATGGAAAATGGGAGAATTGATTGTAATGTATAAATAATTGATCCTAACCCAATAAAATTTTTTCTAAAAAAAAAAAAAAAGTAGGACATTTTATAAATTCTATGCTAATTTATACCAGAAGAAACCTATAGACATTAACCAGATTGATCAATATCTGCAAAAGATAAATTTACCAGACGTACCTAATAAATTGAAGGAAAGACTAAACGCTAAAATTTCAGATGTGGAAATTACCGAAGCAATACAAACAACAAAACGGGGAAAAGCACCAGGACCTGACAGAATATCAGCGAAATTTTACAAGATAATGGCCAAAAACATTGCACCATTTTTGCAAAAAGTAAGGAATGGAGTATTGGAAGGAAAAGAACTGCCGGAAATGTGGAATGAAGCGAATATAACACTGATACCAAAGGAGGAGCAAGACTTATCTAATGTGAAAAACTATCAACCAATATCTTTGATAAATAATGATTATAAAATTTTTGCTAAGATTTTAACAGAGAGATTAAAAGACTGGTTGATAGAATTTGTTGCAGATGAACAAGCAGGCTTCTTGCCAGATAGACAAATTAAAGACAATTTGAGAGTGGTAATTAATGCAGTAGAGTATTATGAAAAACATCCAGAGAAGGAGGCTGGCTTTTTTTTTGTGGACGCAGAGAAGGCATTTGATAATTTGAACTGGGACTTTATGTTTGCAATTATGGAAAAAATGCAGATGGGCAAGGAATTTATTTATGCAGTGAAAGCAATATATAAAGATCAATGTGCAGCAATTGTGGTAAATAACGAATTAACAAAAAAATTGGAGATAAGAAAAGGCACGAGACAAGGATGTCCACTATCGCCATTGTTGTTTGTAATGGTATTAGAAATTCTATTAAGGCAAATACGGGACGATGACAATATAAGAGGCATGAAAATTAAAGGTTTCTCATATAAAGTAAGAGCATTTGCTGATGACGTGATGGTCATAATTGAAGATCCAATTCAAAATATGCCGAAGTTGCTAAACAAGATAAAAGAATTTGGAGATCTTGCTGGGTTCTACATTAATAGAAACAAATCTAAGTTGCAATGTAAAAATATGACTAAGCAAAACCAACAAGAATTAATGGAAATTACAAATTGTGAGGTAGTACACAAAGTAAAGTATTTGGGGATTGAGCTCACGGCGAAGAATATTGATTTGTTTAAGAATAACTATGACAAGTTGTGGCAGCAGATAGATCGTGATATGATTAAATGGAACAAATTAAACTTGTCATGGTTAGGTCGAATTGCGGTGATTAAAATGAATGTGCTGCCAAGGATGATGTTTTTGCTGCAAACAATACCAATAGTAAAAGATAAAAAGCAATTTGAAAAATGGCAGAGGAAGATATTAAATTTTGTGTGGGCAGGCAAGAAACCAAGAGTGAAAATGAAGATCTTGTATGATGCCAAGGAAAGAGGTGGATTACAATTGCCTAACTTGAGACTATATCATGAAGCAATTTGTTTAGTTTGGTTGAAGGAGTGGATGACATTAAAGAATCATAAACTACTGCCGTTGGAAGGTTATAAAAAATATTTGGATGGCATGCATATTTATGGTATGACAAAGTCAAGGCAGATGCTATGTTTTTACATCATAATGTGAGACGGAATGTATTCATTGTTTGGCAAAAATATAAGAGATACTTAAATGAAGAAACCCCATTGTGGATTGTACCGGCTGAAGTTGTTAACCCGAAAACGGAATATAATGACGAGGAGTGGTTGACTTATAAAGAAATCTTAAAATTGGAGCAAAAAGCAGTTATAATTAAAGCAAATGAGGGACTACCATTTCATTATGGGTGGTTCCAGTATAGACAAATTAAAGATTTATATGACTCTGATCGCAGGAAATCAGGATTCAGAACAAAAAACTCGGAACTAGAAGAATGTTTATTACAAGAGGGGAAAAATGATATCTAAAATGTATAAAATTTTGTTAAAGTGGTTTACTGAGGATGAAACAGTTAAAGTGCAAATGGTAAAGTGGGCTATAAATTGTAATAGAGACATCACAATGGATGCATGGGAGTACTTGTGGAAAAATACATTAAAAATATCAATATGTACTAATATAAAGGAGAATGTATATAAAATGATATATAGATGGTATTTAACGCCTAAGAAATTAGCTTATGGGAATAGTCAAATGTCAGACAAATGTTGGAAATGTAAAAAACAAGAAGGTTCATTTTATCATATGTGGTGGACTTGTGAACTGGCTAAACAATTCTGGGGGAATATTGTTGAGGTTATGTCAGAAATATTGCAGAAAAAAGTGAAAAAAAACCCAGAGTTGTTGTTGCTAAGCATAAGTTTAGAAGAGTTTGTGATCCAAGATAGAACGCTAATGTTTTACATAACGACGACGGCAAGGATAGTATATGCACAATTATGGAAGACTCAAGAAATACCAACAATAGAAAATTGGATCCAAAAATTGTTGTATATGGCTGAGATGGACAAGCTGACAAAGAAAATGAGAGAACAAGAGTCTGAAGAATTCTTTATTAACTGGGGGAAATTTAAATTGTATTTGGAAAAGAAGTGGGATGTCAAAGGGAAATTATGTATATTGGAGAATTTTTAAAGGGGGGGTAAAGTGATCTTTACGGAGGGAATATATATTTGTGAGTTTAAGATAAGAGAATGGTATTAAGAAATAACATTTTATTTTAAATAATATAACAATATATAGTAGATATAATTAGATAAGGGGTTGGAAAACTGTTGGAAGTCTACAAAGAAAAAGGGGGAGGAGTGGGTGGGGGAAACTAGGATATGGGGGATAACAGATTATGTATGAAATGACTTATGTGTTAACTCACCCAATAAAAATTTATCAAAAAAAAGTGACCTGTGAAACATTTAATACATTTATTTCCAGTATTATATTCGCTTTAAGAGTTTATTTTGAGCAATAGCTCATCAGAACAGCACCTCAGAATCCCTTTCCTGTGCCAGGATTTAACCCTAGAACATGGAAGCACTGATAAAAGTGCTAATAAGCATGTACTGAAAAGCTGAGTGCTGTGACTGATGCTGAATCCTGAGCTTTTCGCGTAAATCTGTTCATCAGCAGTAAATCTGTTTATCAGCAGTATGTGCAGTATAAACCAAAGCACTGACTAGACCACAGCAGCCACTTTCTCTGGGAAAACAAAAGCAATATTGGATGACGAGGTCAGAATCTTAAGAAGAGTCCCAGTTATCAAGTCACCATACTACAGATAACTATGGTTACTAGCAAATGTTATATTAATTTTATTCATTTCTCTTGAGAGTGTACAACATTACTGAAGTTACTGTATTTATTACAGTTTTCAAGTGTTCTCACAAACCCATGGAGGCACACTGTGTTAAAATTAGCCCTGTTATCCTGGAGAAATAGTAGCTGCTTCCACAGGGGAGAGTGAAAACATGTCCCTGCTGTGGAAACAGGCAGGAGCAAAGTCCATACACCGATCTTGCTGCTGCCGCCTCCCTCCCATCCCATCCATCGTCAATGGTCCATTGGCTTCACCAATCACTTGGAGATGGGAATCTAAATGCTGGAGCAATTTATATAATATATTCATGAGCCTTTGAAAAAGCATTTGCCGAAACAGGATATCAGGCTGGCAGAACCCACCAGGCTCTTCAGTCCAATTTTTGGTCTTTGGCTGTAACCACTAGACTATGCTGTCTTGTGAAGAAGCTCCAGAAGGACGTTAACATCTGCATAATAGAACCATAGGACGAGTGAGTCTGCACACATTGGATAATGCACTTCCAATCCTCTTTATAGATCATTTGGAACGGATTTTTTTCATGTGCAGAACAAAAAATCCACCTCAAACGACTGATAAAGTGCATTATCCAATGTGTGCGGAATCAGCCGACGAGACATTACATACAACATCTCAAATGTATACAACAACATCTGATTGGAGAAACTAAACAGGTTGGACTTTTTGATCAGGATTGCATGTATCTTTATTGAAGTATTTATTGGATATTTATTGAATTATTGAATGGTATGTATATTATGAATTATTTATCAGAACTTTAGCACTTTGTATTATGCACAGAACTTTATAAAAATTCCAAAAAATCTTTATAAAAATTTACATATAACTATTTCTGTAGACCTTCCAAGTTTTTCTTTCTGTGGTGTGGCATTTACTTGGAGGAGCCCCTTGTTGTTGAAGTGATAGGTATATCAAAGAAAAAGGGCCTGTTAAAGGGCTTTTAGGTAGGGGAAGAAAATGCAGAGATTAGTAAATGCATGAGGGCTCTACCTGCAGCTACCCCATAGTTCCTCCTTTGAGTCAGATCAAAGGGGAACCTCCTCTGAGTCCGTTTAAAGGAGCAAGCCAAACTAAGTGTGTGGTGATTCCCTTTAAAAACAGGAGCACGCTGCTGTCTATTTAAAGAAAGAATCCTGTGTAGACTAAGCCAATAAAGAATATTCAGATTTTACCACACATTAATTAGCTGGTCAGTTTGGTGTAGTGGTTAAGAGCGCGGGACTCTAATCTGGAGTAGAGATGGGCATGAACCGGAAAACCCCCAAACCATGTGGTTCATGGTTTGTCAAATTTCACGAACCACGAACTTCCACGAACCTGCCCCTGGTTCGCGAATCGGCTTGTTTGGTTTGTGAAAGCTTCACATCCGGGCCAGAAAACCATCACTTCCGGGTCAGCAGAAGGTCTGCAGGAAGCCCTTCCCCTGTTGCCTAGGAAACTGATTAATTGGCACCAGGCTGTCTGCAGTCACGAACCAAAAAATGAACCAAATGAACCAGCCTAAAGTTCATGGCGGTTTGTCAGAAATGGGATCTGATGAACCGCGGTTCACGAACCACGAACCAGCCTGGTTTGTGCTTAATTTTGGTTTGTATTTCGGTTTGTGCTCATCTCTAATCTGGAGAACCGGGTTTGATTCCCCACTCCTCTACTTGAAGCCAGTTGGTGACCTTGCCTCTGTGCCTCTTGGGAAATCCCTCTTCCCTTGTGGCCTTTCAAGGAGCAAGGTGAATCCTTGAAGCGCCACATGGATCCTTTGTCCACAGACCCACACCTACAACCTCGCTGCCTGTTTTTTCAGGCTGTGGTATTAGAATAGGAAATGTAACTCTTTAGAATATGATCTTTCTCCTTCTACCACAAGATATTGCTGTGGAATAAATCTCCTACAATAAAACAGTAAGTTGTATATTTTCTTTGATTTTGTCTGAAGACTAATTAATGCATGTCTTAGGGTTTAAATGCTTCTGCCTAAATAACTCTGCTATGTTACTCTGCTATGTTACTCTGCTATATAAACTAAACCAAACCAAATATATATTTCCAATAATAGTGAGTTGCCAGAGATGATATGATTAAGTTTTGGTCTATCTCTGTTAGCTTTTGTTACTGGTAGCCTTGTTGTACTGTTGACTTTGCAGATGAGGATGGATATGATTGACATGCAAGACCATAGAACAGACCTGCAAATGCAGCGTTTTTATTGTTTGCTTGTTTGTTCATTCATTCATGTATAGTCTGCCTTTCTCACTGAGACTCAATGGGGATTATACAGTATAAGTCAAAATGATCAAAAGCAGAAATTTGAAAACAAACATAAATCTGAATACAGAGGTGAAACAGTGCTGAAATAAAATATAAACTATTTGATATGACATGTTAAATGACATGGAAGCTACCCAGTAGGAGCATACTTACAGCAACAGACAATACACACTAGTATAGTTTACAGTCCTTATTCATGTGGCCCTTCTGAAAAATTCAATTTTGCATAGTTTGCTAAAGGCCAGAAGAGCGGGAGCTTTCCTGACCTCTTCAGGAAGGTCATTCCACAAGGTGAGGGCCACAACAGAGAATGTGTATGAGGGCAATTGTTGATTTTGCCCATTTGCAGAGTGGCACTTGCAGAAGGCCCTCCTCAGATGAGTGAACCTGGGCCATTTCCAGATGGCTTACCTGCACCCAGAACGTCGCACCACGTTGCGGGGAAAACGCGAAATATCACGTTTTTCCCGCAATGTGGCGCGACGTTCTGGGTGCAGGTAAGCCATCTGGAAATGGCCCTGCTGTGCTGAAGTGGTCCTGCAGATATGAGGACCAAGGCTATGAAGGGATTTGGAGGTGATAGTCAAAACCTTCATTGCTACCATATGGTGATGATTCTCTCTGTGGCTTTCATTGCATGGTGGAGTCACAAATTGAATTTGGTGGAACTCTATGGACTAAATATCAATTGTGACTTGTGAGCTTACTTATGAGGACTGTTTTTTGGTATTCTGACCCTTTAACAACCTTTTGACTAATTGCTATTTAAAAAACATTGAGTTGTGCTGAGCACACACCATTGAGCGAGTGGCCACTGTGCATGGAAATTGATATGTAACTTACCTTTGATTCTCTGTAAGTATAATTTCAGACACAAACTGTTTTTTAAACTTTTATTATTGGAGTTCTAATGAATTACATGTTATTTTCACAGCTTGGTAACTGCCAGGAGGAAGGGGATATAGGAAATAAGATTCCTAGCAAGCCCGTTGCAGTTACTATTTATTCATTTAAGAATTTTCTACGTATGACTTGTTGACTATTTATGTAAAATTTTTTGCTGTAATTGGAATCTGGATTGTACTTCGGTTTGTTACTCATGTTTGCAGGGTTTGTACTCTGTGGTTTAGGGAAGTGTGGTTCTTTGAAGCTAGCCTTCGCACTTTAAGACTAAGAATCTATAAGCACTCTTGCACTCTTTGAATTCTATTTATTGTATGATGCTGCTAGCTGCTTCATGTACTGTACCTTCAACATATTGACTGTTGCTGGCAATATAACCATTTAAGAGTTTTTCAACGGTCATTGATTCTATGATATACAAGGCATTTTGTTAGATTGTATCCTTAAATCGGTATAGTAAGTATGTCACGGTTTGCTCTTGTTGTTTGCCATCCCAACCTCAGCTTGCAGTACCACTGCACAGCTTTTTCAGGCTTTTAAAAAATCAGTAAGTGACATATTGTTCTGGCATTATAAAGTTATAATCTATTAGGTACTCTGAATTCTCTGATTTCTTTTTAAAAGACTACATCTCTATTAGCCTCTTTAGTTGGATATAAAAGGACAGGCATATTTCTTCAATGAAAAGGGCTGGGGACTTGCTTTTTTAAAATGAAAGCTGGACAGTCAGAGGAAGTGGCAGATAGATCATTATAACGTTATAATTCAACAGCGATATATCAATTGCCAATCTTTGCAAAAGCTACCTGGTGGCAGGGGAAATGATAGGCATGGGGTGGGACTGTGTATGCGTGTTATGTGCTGTCAAGTCACTTCCATTGTATAGTGACCCTATGAATTAACAACTTCCAAAGCATCCTATCATTGACAGCCTTGTTCAGGTCTTACAAACTAGAGGCTCAAAGGCGGGGCTGAGGCAAGGAAAGTAATGCTGATGTGTGTGACACCTGCAAAAATATGTGTCTTCCTGCCCACATAGCATACAAACACATTTTGGTTACAGTCTTTCCAGAAAGATCATACCAAACCAGGCTTCAGAAAGACTGCATTGGGTGGGGGAACTCAGAAAGTGAATAATGGGGACAATGTGTAGATGCTAAAAAATAAACCCACTCTGGTTAGGACACCAAACTGAAGCAAACCTAAGTGAATGTGGATCTGATTGCAGATATGATTTTTATTTTTTGTTAAGAATGGTGTTATACCTGACAGAGCACCATCATTGCATTTATTATCTTGGACTTTTCATTGCCCTCTGTTTTCTTCTAAGGAATTGTTTTAGCTATATTGGATTAAAATGCCTTTTTAAAAAAAATTGTGTATGTTTAAAAATCTGTTTCATCTCCAGCTGTTATTTAATTAATTAATTTATTTATTTTGTTTATGTCATTTATAGTCCACCTTTCTCACTGAGACTCAAGGCGGATTACATAGTGTGAGATTAGTACAATCAGTATCAAGGACATTTCCATACAGTATCAAGGACATTTCCATAACCAATGTCATAGGATTTTACAAAGATGCAACATTAGCAAGGATCCAATACAGAGTTGAAGAATTGCTGAAACAGAACATAATCAGTTCTAAGACTGACATTACATAACATGAAGCACAGGTAGTATATAGGAGTACGTATTCAAAGCAACAGATAATATGCAAGGCGACATGGTGAAGTCTATAATCTCTAACTCATTAGCGAAGCATCTGAGACCCCCTCCCTACAATACTTCCCTCCTGAGTAAAAAGCCTTTTGAATCATTCCGTTTTGCGTCGTTTCGGACCTGGATAGCGAGATATAGAGTTGGATGTCATCTGCAGATTGATGACATCCCACTCCATAGCTGCGAATGAGTTCTCCTAAAGGTTTTACGTAGAGGCTGAATAACATGGGAGATAAGATTGTGCCCTGCAGAATGCTAGTCATGTAGCATGCAATTTTGACTCTTCTAAATGTTTCTTTCCTTTTTTTTTCTAGGTACATTTACAGTTTCCTAAATGCTTTTAAGGTTGGGAGGGGGACGAGACACAGTAGTCTAAAACCCTTTTAAAAGCATTGTAAGAAATGTTATGACTCATAATGACTAAAGATGCCTTTTGTACAAGTTATTGTTTCAAATGTGTGGTAATAGGAATACATTTCTAATTCACATTCAACCTATATGTGCAATAATAGTTTGTGCCTGACTAATATTAGTGGGAAACCCAGGAAGCAGTTCCTGTATGGACATTCTTCAATCAAATCTGTCTGTGGAGCAACTAAAGTTCCTTCTGCATCCCATCTTGTAAGAAAAATAGGCTTTTCTATTAACTGCTTAGCATCTAACCAAATAGATATTACATGCAGATAGGTAACAACAACAAGAAGAAGAACATTCGATTTTTATACTGCCCTTCAGGACAACTTAATGCCCACTCAGAGCAGTTTACAAAGTATGTCATTATTATCTCCACAATAAAACACCCTGTGAGGTGGGTGGGGCTGAGAGAGCTCCTAGAAGCTGTGACTGACCCAAGGTCACCCAGCTGGCTTCAAGTGGAAGAGCGGGGAATCAAGCCCAGCTCTCCAGATTAGAGTCCCGTGCTCTTAACCACTACACCAAACTGGCTCTCATAGGAATCATAATCTCATAGGTATCATAGGAATCCAATGGCCATTTCAAAAAAAGAAAACCTGCTTCTGGAAGGATGTTCAGAAAGTGGCAAGCAGGGAAAAGGTTTAAACACATGTCCTACCACTTTTCTGATCACCCTCCCAAAGTGGCTTTCCCCCTTTTTTAAAAGAGCAAGCAACATAGATATTTCCATATGGAGGTGATTCTCCAAGTAGATTTCATTGCCCCTGAGAATGCAGAGGTATTTAAAGTAGCAATGGAGTTTCCACGCATCAGTTTTCCTTAGGGTTGCTATTTCCCTGGTGGGGGTTCCCACCTTCTGCTCTCCCACCACCACTCACTTGGCTGGAAGGGGGTAAAGGTGGGGGAACAGGCCTACAGGGCGCACTCTCGGGACAGTGCTACAACATCACTCCTGGGAGTGGCGTCATTGTGCTGCTCTGGGAGCGCTCCTGTACTTCATGTGGGGTTGATTTGGGCCCCAAATGAGCCCGTTTGGGGCCCAAATCAGCCCTGTGCAAAGCGCACACATGTAAAGAGGAGAAGAAAAGTGAGTGCCGAGATCCCCCGCTCCTGCCAGAAGGGTAAGGGGACCTGGCATCCCTAGTTTTCCTTGTACTGCCATTATCTCAGCCTCTTGGGACCACCATTTCCTTTCAAGGTTTTTTTAAAAAGTAGCATGAATTACTAGATCACTTTAGTGTTATAACGTTTACCATCAATTGCCATTATCTATTGGTTAACAATATCAAACAAGGAGGATCCTCCACAAAAAGCCTGAAACTATAAAGAGCGAAAATGCAAGTGAAAGAAAAATTCTCAAAAGTTACAAAAGTCAATGAAATATATTGAACAATCACTGCCACGTATCATAACGTCAATATCATGTTCAAAAAATGTAAAGGTACAATAAATAGTACAATAAATAGAACAGTGAAGGGATATCAAAGGCAGGCAAGCCGCTCGTAAAGATGTATACAGACGGTTGTCCAGTAGGTGAAGTCCACCACCTGACTGGACTCCACAGGAAAAAATCCAATGGTAAGTTAACAGGATAAGTCCATGGATGGAGTCAAAACTAAGGACTTTCTGCTCTGAACAGGTGTGTTGGAAGAAAAGAAAAACATCAAGGAGTATGTTCTCCTCTCTTCACTGTTCTATTTATTGTACTATTTATTGTACCTTTGTACCTTTACATTTTTTGAACATGATATTGACTGCTAAGCATCTATCCAAATAGATATTAAATGCAATTGACGTTATCATATGTGGCAGTGATTGTTCAATATATTTCATTGACTTATTATCTATTGGTTCCCAACTTTTTAAAAAGTATGTTTCTAATTGTTGTCATTGTGAAGATATAATGCAAAAGATTCAGGCCGTATTTTTCCCCCTTGTAACTTTGCAATGAAAATGGCTCGAGGCTTTGTAAAAAAAAAAGTGAAAGCTGTGAACTAGTACACTGTTGTAATCAACTGCTATAATGTTATAAGAGCCCCATGGCACAGAGTGTTAAGCTGCAGTACTGCAGCCCAAGCTCTGCTCACGACCAGAGTTCGATCCTGGTGGAAGCCGGGTTCAGGTAGCCGGCTCAAGGTTGACTCAGCCTTCCATCCTTCCAAGGTTGGTAAAACAAGCACCCAGTTTCTTGGGGGTAAAGTGTAGATGACTGGAGAAGGCAATGGCAAACCATCCCATAAAAAGTCTGCCAAGAAAACGTCTTGAGGCGACGTCCACCCATGGGTCTGTAATGACTCGGTGCTTTCACAGGGGACTACCTTTATTACCTACTAGTAATTTGTCAATTCCTGAGTTTTTAAAAAGCTTCTAAAGTCCTCTGATGTAAGGAAGCCAAAGTGGAGCATAATATCCACTGTATGAAAACAGCCTGCATGAAATGTTTAGTGTCAGGCTCTTGTGATAAGCAGTACGGCATTTACCATATGAATGTATCAGTCTCCTTAAAAAAATAAAACTCCTAAACCATTTTTATTTTACTTTTTGGTTGCTTTGATTGTAGTAAGGAAAAAAATGAGAGTAATTGCCTGTTCTGATTTGATTTTGTTAAGAGCAGTACTATTTTTGTTTTAATAGAAAACTGTCTTTCTTTTTTTAATCAGTAATGCATGTTCTCTTTCTGCTGATATGAAACTATCCAGTCCTTTTGGCTTGACAGCCATGTTAAAAGTATTTTGATTTTTCTAAAACAATGAACAGAGCCTGTAATTTAATTTTGTGATGTTGTAGCAGATGGTGCACAGTCTGGTCTCCTTGTCATTGAAAAGCAATCTTGAGAAGCTTGTGGGCGTTGATGGCAACAGAGTGAAACTACAGTGGCTTCATGATAGCCCAGCTCCAAACTTCCAGAGAACATTCTTCCATTCACATTTTTTATAAAAAGTATCATTTTGCTCAGCTATCACTATCATGACTTTCTTTAACACAGAGAGAGAAATAGAGGTTGTGGGCTGAGCATTATATACATCAGATCAAGACTGATGCTGCTGTCACTTAATTCCCGTGGCTATCTACAGTACATTATTGTATATTGTTTTCCATTGGTGGTGGTGGGGGGAACGTTTACAGATCTGCAGGAAGGATGAGATAAAATACACTAGATGTGAGGCTTCACCCTTATCTAGCCCTGCCTTAGCAGATTCAGCTGCAACTCTGTTGACCGGATGGTTACCAGCTGGGTGACCTGGTAGGCTAACGCTGCCCTGGTGTCCCTCTCTTCGCTGTGCTCTGAACTCGCTCAGTACTCCCCTCCAAGCTCTCCTCCAAACTCCTATCTCTCCACCCTCATTTGTGGGTGGATTCCCCTGTTATCTCTTCACCATTCCCAGGCTCCACCCCAGTCCCACTCCCAGCAACCTAGCTGCTGCCCTGGTTGGCTTAGGTAGGCACAGCTGTGGTTGCTTTCTTTCTAGCCTCTCCTGGCTATCTCCAATCCCCTGTAGCCTTCCTGCTGGCTTGCTGGGCTGTAAGTGTTGTGGTCTGCTTACGTTGCACTGGCCTCAGTGGTGGGTTCAAGAGAAGACACGACACACCAAGCTTTAGTACAAATGGTGTATTATACAATTTACAGGTGGATACATTACAGACTTATTATGTTGACTGACAAAGTGCTTCGCCAGCAACCCGCAGAGCTGGAGCTCTTCACAGTAAAAGATTCTGCATTCTTATATATTAATTACTAGCCTATCACAGCACAGTGCTGACTCACTGTGCCAGCCCAAATGTCCTTGACGTATAGAGAGAAATACTTCACCTGGCTGATATTATGTGATAGCTATCTGTCATCACTCTGTAACTCCTGATGACTTTGATCAGTCACTGCTAGCTGCCTTATCTCTGTGTTTATTTACCTCAACAGTCAGCACCACCCCATTGAGTGCAGGAAGCCGGGTTCCAAGTCCATGTTTCCGCGACTCAAGTACAGGATCTCCGTCTTCATAGGGTTTAATTTCAGCTGGCTTTGTCTCAACCATCCCGCCGCGGTTTGAAAAGCATGCCCCAGGACATCTGGGGCAGATCCAGGCCAACCATCCTTCAGCAGATATAGCTGGGTGTCATCTGCATATTGGTGGCATCCAAGCCCCAAACTCCACACCAACTGGGTGAACAGTAATGGGGAGAGTATTGCCCCCTGTGGCACACCACATACTAGTGGCCAACGGGACAATAACTTATCTCCTAATGCCACCCTCTGTCCTCAACTGTGAAGAAAGGAGACAAGCCACTGTAGTGCTGTCCCCTGAATTCCCACATCGGCGAGGTGGTGGGTCAAAAGATCATAATTGACTGTATCGAGCGCTGCTGAAAGGTCTAATAAAATCAGCAGTGCTGATCCACCTCGATCCAGGTGTCTGCGGAGATCATCTGTGAGGGTGACCAGCAATGTCTCCACCCCATATCCCGGGCAAAACCCAGACTGAAAGGGATCTAGCGCCGAGGTCTCCATCAGGAAATTCTGTAGTTGGTTCTCTGCCACCCGCTCAATCACCGTACCCAGAAATGGGAGGTTCGAGACCGGGCGGTAACTGAGAGGGTCAGCTGGATCCAACAATTTGACCCTCAAATCCCTGTTTTGGTTTTACATATTCCTTTTATGAATCAAACCTGTAACTTGCTTGTTTCCATACCATTTTCTTTTTCCTTGCCCAATCTTCCAGTCAGATGTATGCATTTGTCAATGTTATTTGAGCATCAGCATTAATTAAATTTATTAGTATTATCAACATTATGTATATATTAACATGGTCAGATCCTACTAGCTTTTCCTCCCAGTCTTATCTGACTGCAGCCCCTGTGGATCATTGCAAACCCTGTCCTATGTTGCAGTTATTCATTTATTACTTAAAACATTTCTCCCTCGCCTCTCACACCTAAAGGGCATTTTCTCCATGTGGGTCGGGTAGTCCCCAGAATAGCTATTCCAGTGGTCAAATGGGTTCTTCCTACTTCTTTCACTAGTAGAAAAACTGGTAGAATCCAATCTTGTATATATAAATGGTGTAATTTGTATGTCTAAATTGCATATGGAAGCCATACAATGTGCATATGCAACACAAATGCTCACAAAATAAAAAGTGAAAAGAGAACTGATATCACTGACAAAAATATAAACAAACATAGGAACAAAATGAGAATGTTTGCTTATTCTTACGTCTGTGGACCAAAATGATGGCAAGTGGTGTGTCAGAGAACAAAATTAAGACACACAGTTCTGAGGGTCGTGGAAAAGGATCTGTGTGGCATTAGATCCTAGGCAGAACTTAGAAGTGTTGGTGTGAGGCAACAGCAACAGATTATTGGCTTGAAGTTTATGGGCTATTCAAATGCCAATCAATTCCAAAATGGGCTTCCTAGCATAGCACACGACTGTTGAGACAGCTAAATAATGGCCCATTGCCTTCCATACTCTGAATTGCACCAAAAATCAACTATAGCCCTGCAGAGACAGAGCTGTAAAATTCTTAGAATTATTCATTAAACTTCTTTTCCTATATGTTGCCTTTTGTGTGTAGCAGTGCATTCAGTATTTATATCTGTTAAACAATTTATGGTATAGATTTCATCTCTATGACTGTTGAGTTTTTTCATCTTTGATAGATTTTTGTATTACAGAATCAATCATATTGCATATTTTGCTGTTCCTTGTTGAGATTATAGCAATCTTTAAATAGTTTTTTTAAAAAATGACAAATAACAAGCAGGATAACAAATAGATGTGGTCATTTGATTTGTCATAGGAATGTTTTTGGTTTTGAGAAACATTAAACTTGAGAGAATTACAAAGCATTGATATCAAATGTTCTATGGGATACTTTGGGGGTGCTCCTTTCTTTAAGAGGGGCCTTCCTTCCTTCCTTCCTTCCTTCTTCCTTCCTTCCTTCCTTCCTTCCTTCCTTCCTTCCTTACTTACTTACTTACTTTCTATTAACAATAACCAAACAGTTTGCTACTCTCAAAACTAGATTTGATTATTCATATTAAAATACTATGAGCTGGGAATCATTGCCAGTGGCTTGATAGCCCAGCTGTGCGCATGTAACTTTGAAATGCAGGAATTCCACACAGCTCTTAAATACCAACCTGCATATCCTTTTCTGCATGTACACATGTGGTATAGTTAGGTGAGGGCAGGTGGCACAGAGACACAGAAAGTACTTGTTGGAATTTAAAAGGCCACAGCATATGGAGTCTTGGTGCAGCTTAAGGCACAGATCCAAGCATTGGCCAACCCTCCTGCCAGCCAATAACCACCATCACCTCTTCAGCCCTCCTGTTCACTAGGGAAGCTATAGGATGACAGGCTGTGGGATTCCACATAGGCACAAACCTCTGCATGGATCCCCCTGCCACCTGGAAGTGATCATGCCTTGATAGTCCCTGACTGGGCTTATCCTTGCAGTGCCTCACCCCCCAAATCCCTTAAGAGGATCCCCAAGTATGGGGAAACTAGGCTCACAGACCTTGTTTCCCCCTATAAGGATCTGTGTCCAATTCCAAAACTGCCACAAGATGTGGCCAATGGCCTCGCTCGGCTTCCACCAAAGCTCCTAAAGCTGCAACCAACCCAGGAACCCATCCCAACTGCTGTGGAACAAAACATTCTGTCTCCAGTTTGACAGGTGCACCCCATCAAGACAAAATGATGCCTTCAGCCTGAGGAAAGTGTCTGGTAATGGATCACATAGTCACTTGGTGCCTCCACAAAGCACCCCCATGGCCCTGGCCACCCTATTCCTGATGATGACAATCCTTTCTAGGAAAACAGCCTAGGGAATGCTGTTTAGAGAGAGAATTTTGTGAGTGAGTCTTGTCAGGTTTTCCCTGGGGCGCCGCAGTGGTGGCAGCGGCAGCAGCCGAGCCTGGAGTTCGGTCGCCTGGCTTTTCCCTAGGCGGGGTGGTGCTGGGCGTTGGCGTGCTGCCTGTGGGCTCCTGACTGCAGCTAGGGAATATGCGGGGTCCTGCTTTGTGGAAGGAGGGGAGGTATACCTCACCCATGCACCCTCTCATGCCACCAGCAAGCCCCCTCAACCTAGCAGTTCTCCAGTGCATCTCCTCCTCCTCCACTGCCCCTGTCAATCTTCCTCCTCATCTCTCCTCGTTCGCTTGCCCCTCGTTCCTCCACTCCATCTCTCACTCTTCCACTACACAACTCACCCCGACCATTCTCCTGAGCCCGCTTTTATAAAGCATTCCGTCCTCGCCCCTTCCCTTAGGTCCCCGCCCTCGCCTGACGCAGCCCAGCTGTGTCCGCTCCCAGGTGGCCCTTCCTTCTCATTACTCCCACTCGGCTGCCCGCATCTCTCAGGCGGGGTGGGGCTGAAGGCGAATGCCTCCCAGCTGGGGCTTCTGCCCTGCAGGTTTCCTTTCCTTTTCTCCTCCTCCCCCCTGTCCAGGCTGCACGTACAGCTGGCCGGGCCCCTCCAAGCCAGGCGTCATGTCCTCCGCTGCCTTTGCTCACGTGGACCGGCGCTCATCTCCCCGCGCTTCGCCCCCTCCCCTGGTGGGTTGGGGATGCTGCTTTCCCCTCATGCTCGGTCTGGCACTTCCTGCATCTCCAGCCTCTCCGCAGAGCTCTGGCCAGGCCCGTGAGTTTCTTGTCCTTTTAGGTGAGCTTGGGCATTTCGTCCCTGCCTGTCTTCCCCCTCTGATTCCGCCTTCTCTCCCCCCGCCACTGCCTCTGCCTCCCCTTTCCTGGGGACCCCTGTGCCCGCTGCCGGCCTTCCTTCAGGGGTTGTATCCAGTCCAGGGTGCTTGGGGTACCCAACCCCAGACAAGTCTGATAGGGAAGGTCAGACAGGTTCCCCTCTGGAGAGAGAAAAGATGAATCTTTTTCCTTAACTGTAACATCACTGTCCTGAAGAGGAATTCTATTTAAGAATTCTTAGTGTAAGTGTCAGCATAAGCTGAAGCCCACTTGACACAGACACCATAGAACTGGGAGCCTGTTTTGGCAAGAGTGATTGGGTAGCAGGTTAGACTCCCTTTCAAGTCAAAAGAAAGAGGGTTATATCTTCTTATGAGAAGAAGATTAATTCCTGCCCAGTTTCTAAAGGGAAGTTTGGCTTTGAGGAGGACCCTGGATCTGTTGTGAAGGGAAAACAGTTTTGAACTGTCATAGGAAAAAACTCTGTGAAGAAACTCTGTGAAGAAACATTGTTGCTCTAACTAAAGTATTAAGTAAAACATCTCTCATTGTTAAGAACCAAGAATATTTGAAACTAAAATTCAAGGAAACTATTTTGCCGGTTACTCAAAGTGTATTCTATACTACCAACAAAATTTTACCATAGCACTTTTATTTTCTGACTTCCCTTATTCAATCCCTGTTAAATAAAGTTGTTTTTTCCTTTTAAATGTTATACAGTCTCCAGTGCCATTTCAGTCAAAAAGGAAGAGGGCTCTTTCTTCTCCCCATCAAGTTCCTTGGCTGGATTAAAAAGCCAAAATTATCTGACTGTCAGGGTGGGACAAACAGACTTTCAAATCACAAAGATTAATACACTATTTGGGACTGCTCAGCAAAAGCAGGCAAGCTGAATTTTGGCAGGAAAATCTGCCTCACAGTGGGGGAGGGAAGGGCATACCGTCATACCCACACTGAAATGTCATTAACCCCTGGAATGCTTCCGGAAGAGCTGTGGGTCTTGCTAAAGAGAAATAGTTTCCAAGTGACAGCTCATGGTCTTGGGGGCAGAGCTCCATTCCTTCAGGAAGGGCAGATAGCGTAAGTCTGTTGATGTTGTCTAGGGTCCTGTCCATCAGCGCTGACCAAGAAGGCCAAAAAACTAGAAGTGTACCCGAGTAGGTTTGCAGGGTGGAACAAGCAAATGAACTGAGAACTCCCTGTATTATTGAGAGCTCCCAATCTCTCACAGTTCCTTTGGGAACAGGTCTGAGATTTGACTTGCATCAAAGCCAAACTGAATAACCTCTCCATCAGCATCCTGCAATGCTATTACCAGTTCCTGCAACATACTGGGCTAAAAATGGCATGTTAGCAGACAGACCAATACGACTTGCACATGACATGCATGACCTGCTCAGAGCATAAAGGTTGCCTGTTGAACCTGGATCACTGAGTTGCAGAAGTTCTCACCCCGCCCATTAATCCAGCCAACTTCATACACACCAGCCCCCAACATCAAACCCAAATGCTACACTGTCTACAGCACCCAATTTCCCCAGGAACCCAAATCCCACTGGTCTTGCAGGGAAGTTAAACAGTGAGGTAGGCGGGCTAGGGGTAATCTTGAGTGGGCACAGCTGGGCAGATCAGGGCAGAGTTTTACTATTGAGAAGGGGATACCAACTACCACAGATTTTTTTAACCAGATATTTTCCAGTACTGGTCTAGGTCTGGCTGTTTTCTACTGTTCCACCCCACAAAAGCCAGTGTGGTGTGGTGGTTAGAGTTTCAAACTCAGAGGTCCCCTCCTCAATATGATGCCTGTGGGCATAACTGTGGCCACCAACAACTTTCCTGGTACCCGCCAAGTGTTTTTAGAAAGTGGATAGAGACAAGTGGGGCTTTTGCAATGAATGGCTTCTGATTGGCCATTGGAGTATTGATTGGCTGTGCAGATTTTTAAAAATATAGCTTTGGCAGAAACTGCTCCTACAGCACAAGGATGTTAACTGTGTGCCTGAAGGTAAACTGTAGCAACTATCTCCTGCAGCAGCCATTTTTGGCAGCCATTTTGTTTCTTTTCCCACCAGACTGCGTTAGAATTCCAAATGTTCTCGCAGGCTCAAAAACGTTTAGGTCCCCTGGCTAGGACCTCAAATCCCCATTCTCCTGTGGAAACTCACTGGAGGGCTAATTACACATTCTCACCTAATTTACCTCACAGGCAAGGATAGGTTTGCGATCAAGTGCACTGGATACCTCCCAGTGGGCCAATGGGGATGAGGGGAAACTGAAGAGGAGGAGCAGATAAAGGTAGGTTGACTAGTGATGGTGAGAGAGAGGGAGAGGGGGGCAACAGGAAAAGGGGAGAGACTAACTCTAAAAGGGAAAGAATAACTGGGGAGGGGAAAATGAGATGCTTCAGGAAGTACTTTGGGATTCTTGCTTGTATCCATTAAAATTAATGAATTTAGAAGGATACAAGATAACTTACAAGGACTTGTGGGAGGTGTCTTGTTTTCCTCTCCCTCATTTTTTCCTTTCTCTCTTCCTGAGATGCACAGTGCTAGCTGAGCCAAGCCCAGCTGCATGGTAGAGAACCTGCATGGACTTACAGAGGCACCATAATTTCCCATGTATCCCTCTCCTTCACACTATTTCTCCTTTTCCTCCTGCTGGCAGTCCTCATATCCTCAGCTTTTCCTTCTTCCTTCTCACCTTTTCACTCACAAATGCACTTGCTTTTCATCTGCCCCCTATCTTCAGCAATATTTATTATTTATTTACTTCATTTATACCCCACATTTTTCCAATATGGGGACCCATAGCGACTTACACCATTCTGCTCTCCACTTTCCCCCCTCACAACAACCCTGATGGTAGATTATGCTGAGTGTGTGACTGACCCAAAGCCGCCCAGCAAACTTCCAAGGCAGAGTGAGGGTTCAAACCTGGGTCTTTCAGATCCTAGTCTTAGACTCTAACCAATGCATTATACTGGCTTTCATGGGATGGCTGCTGTTGAATTTAACTAGCAACCAAGACTGGGTGAATCATGCAAGCAGAGTGGTGTAACTAGTCACATCATAGTTGCTGCCAGACCTGGTCCCAATGAATCTTCCCTCAATGGTTGAAACTAGAGATGGGCACGATTGACATTACGATAGAAAAATACCCACGATAATGGCGTTCGCGCGATCGGGACCCGGCGGATCAGTGCCATCCACGGAAACCAATCCAGCATTCGGGGGGGGGCTTGATCTGCGCTTGATCGGGCCATCGGGATCTGATCAGGAAGCCAGACAGTCAGGCGCCAGCAATCTATTCCCCTGGCAACGGAGCCAGGGGAATGCCTGAGCTCTGTCTGCCCTCCTTCTGTCGCCCTGGAAACCCGAATGGAAGCTGAGCTTTCCTTGATTAGCAGGGCTTCCTTCCAACTACAGAGCGGCAAAGCAGTCATCAGTTGGAAGACAGCCAGGGGAGGGAGGGGGAAGGGGGTGTTCTGTAGCCATGGGCACTCCAAACGTTTTTTGCTTTTTTAAAAAATGGGGCTTTGTAGGAGGAATGGCTGTTTTTCTGTCTGTCACTCTCTGTTTTTAACCTGCTTTTAAAACACTGTATTTTGTGGGAAAACCTCATTCACGGCTCTATGTGTGTGTTTAAAATATGCTTTTGGAAGACTGGCTGCTTGCTTTTAAAATCGGGTGGGGAAGAATGGAGGATTTTGTCCCTGCTTTTTTTAAAAAGCTGGTTGACGGGGTCTCTCTCTCTATTTGGAGAGGCAGGGATGGGTTAAAAACTCCCCCCCTGCTCTAAGTGTGTGTGTGTGTGTGTGAACGTCCCCTCCCTGACGGGAGGCGGCTTGTCGCCAGGTTAAAAACTTCCCCCCCCCTCTGCTCTAAGTGTGTGTGAACGTCCCCTTCCTGAGGGCAGGCGGCTCATCGCCGGGTTAAAAACTCCCCCCCTCTGCTGTAAGTGTGTGTGTGTGTGTGTGTGAGCATCCCCTCCTTGTGCCCGCTGGGCCCGGCAGTTGCCACCACCACCCACCTTCCCACATAGCTGGGAACAGCAGGGCGCCCCTCTGCTTTGGCCTCCCCGATCTCCGATCCACGAATCGGAAACGGGAGATGACCGGTGTGGATCGGTGATTTGGGATCGTTGCCAGCGCCAATCCCTGATCAGCTTGATCGGTAATTTTTTTTGGATCGTGCCCACCTTTAGTTGAAACATTGCTCCACCCCCACCCCCCCACATACACTCCTTTTACTGACAGACACCAGTTCTTGAAGGCTGGCAATGCTACTGCTGTTGCCTAGCAACAGCTGCTGAGGTCATTAGTTTGTTAAAGTTACAGGTTGCTGTTTCTGTCATTTTGGAGGATTTCTGACCCCCTATGCATTTTTTAAAAGAGCTTTTCCTCAGGTATGGAGAAAAATCTGTCTGTCCATGGTCCCTATTTCCAGATGTAAGTATCCACAGATGGGGCAGTGTTGAAACCTAGATATATTTTTAACTGATTAGAATTTCATGGAAAGGCTAGGATCCTTCATGTACATATCTATAATAATAATGACAACATTCATATAATGCCCTTCAGGACAACTTAATGCCACACTCAGAGTGGTTTACAAAGTGTGTTATTATCCTCATGGCAATCACCCTGTGAGATGGGTGGGGCTGAGAGAGCTCTGAGAGAGCTGTGACTGACCCAAGGTCACCCAGCTGGCTTCAAGCAGAGGAGTGGGGAATCAAACCCAGTTCTCCAGATTAGAGTCCTGCTGCTTTTAACCAGTACACCAAACTGGCTCTCTGTTTCCTGTATCTGAATCTGGCCCCCACTCCCTGCACAAATAGTTGCATCTTTGAAGAAAGTAAGCGACATTGGGAAAATGGAGCAGGAGGAAAGGGTTAAACAAACTCCTGTCACAAACATTCCCAAAGTTCAAAGCAGGCCTACTGGGATGCTGATCAGAAAAATAAACCCCTCCGAAGATTCTAATCACTTACCTCCTGCATCATATTTCATTTGGCCCAGGAGTTCTGAATTTAGACTGAGGTTGATAGTTTCTGTTCTGATATCCTGTCCTTATATCACTAGCTGATGTAGAGACATTTACTTGATTTTCTCTGATAAGTAGATGATGCTGTAATTTAGAGGCCTCCAAATGAAAATATTTAATATTAGAGCTATTTTTGTCCAGGCACAGAAACTGTCCATACAGTAAATTGTCCCTGACATGCTGTTCCAGTGAATATAGAGCAATGAAAAGCATACCCCAGTGTAGTATCTGAACCAGCCCTCTTAAAGAAATCTCTAGCAGAGGTTCTGTGGAGCTAAAGAACCGTAGCTGCAATCCTCCATAGGCTTGTTTCTTTCCAGCTTTATTTTCAGTTTCTACCTTTCAGATTCTTACTGATATAAAGGACATGCAAGACTGTAGTGATGAAATAATGCAAGTTATTTTTTATTATGAATGTTAATATGTTGTTTTTACAATTTATAAAAGAATAATATAAACTGGGGCAGGGAGAGAGAGAGAATTTGTGGGATGGGCATGCTAACTGAGATAAGAGAAAGATGGAAGGTTATGGGAGGGAAAGTACAGAGGGCTTCCTTTTGTTCAGAGCTATAGTTATCAAGTAATGTTCTGTAGTTTCCTTTTACACTGTCCCTGTTGGGCTGCAGAACTCCTCTCCCACTTCAGGCCACTATGTTCTCTCGCAAATGCTTCTCCCAGGTTTCAGGGTATCTGCAGGAACAGTGTTGCATGCAATGTTGTGGGCAATGTAGGGATCTGCATTGGGAGGGCAACAATCATACAAATACCCCAATGGACAATCCTTGGAAGTATATTTAACTCTTCAGGTGACAAGCAACCGGGGGGGGGGGTAACCCGGCACTTACCATCTGTATCTCCTCACACAAAGTGCTTTCAGTATGGCGTGATGACATCACTACCAGAAGGGATGTCATTGTTCAGGTCCAGGGAGTGCTCCTGTACTAAGTTCACACCAGGCCAATTCTTAAAGAATTGTCCCATTTGGAACGCTCATCAGCCCCGCACAAAGCACGGGAGCACTCCTGGGGGCTGCGCAATGATGTCACTCCCAGGAGTGACATTGTCATGCCACACCGGGAGCATGCCCCAGGAGGCCTGTTCCCCAACCCTTTCCCCCCACCAGCCAGGTGAGTGGTGATAAGGGGTGGAGGCTGGAAGCGGGGGATTCCCTGCCCCAACCAGGGTCTGGCAAACCTAGGTTTTGGTAATGAGAGATGCAAATCTTATCCAGGCTTCCTTAATCACATTTGAGGACCACATACCGACTTCCGGCTTGGGATCCATGCAGGTCTAACGCAGCTCTAAGTGCTGAGCTGACAGGGCTGCCGTTTTAACAGCCAGCGGGGCAAAATAAGCTCGCGGCCAACTGTTCTCAGGCGGAGAACAGGCATAGAACGCTTAAGTACCTCAGGGCGCGTTGATCTCGGGCGAGGGGGGGTCCTGCGCAACGGACTCTCTCCCGTCCCTTGAGGTCCCACCCGAAGACAGGTCGGCTAAAATCTCTGCGGCAGTCCTGGAGCCAATGCGGTTGGCATAAGACCTACAGGCCCAAGCTTCAACAGGGGCAAGAAGAGCTGATGGGAATCTGAGATTGAAACAGCGATTACAACCCGCGAAAAGTGCTTGAGAAGGTAAAGATCACTATCTCTTGAAACGGGACAGATTACTTAAAGCAACGAAGCATTAAAGTAGACTTTTAAACTGCAACAGATTGATTATAAGGAGGGGAGGATCTGGCAAGAATAATATTAGAAAAAGGACTAAGCTAAATGGAGTTATTAAAGAAATTGGACTATTGTTTTACATACCTGTGGTCACAAGGAGATATCAGGCTGTGAGAAAGTTTTACCATCGCGAGAACTGCTGTGGGAAGTCGGGAAACAGGAAGTACGTAACAGTGATAGAGTTGCTGGAGAGAAGCGGCCCTTGCCGGATGACAGGAGGAAGGGAATCGCCATCTTTGAAAGGGGAAGAGCTGCGACTTCAGCGGAAGAGGAAGTAAGCCATATTGGATTACAAAAACCATAGAGGAACCATAGAGAAAAGACGCCCGACATTTTGGACTCTTTAAATGACTTTTTTGCAAAAAGACCGGGACATTTAAATTAAAAGGACACTAAGCCAAGCGCCACGGAGTTAAGGAAGCAAGCGGACTCGTGGGAGCGAGGTAAAGCAAGCCCCACGATGTCGAAAAAAGAGTGGCAAACGGCTATAGAGAACTTGGATAAAAACTTTCAGAAGCGATTAAAGAACTCAAGGATATGAAACCTGAGCTGGTGAAAGAGGTTAAAGAGACAGTAAAGAATGAACTGGCAGAAGTGAAGAAGGGAATGGAAACAATACAAAATGACCTGCAGGCGACACAGCAAAGAGTCAATGTAGTGGAAAATGCGGTGGAGAACCTTGCAGACACGCAACGAACAGAGATGAGGGTGATGAGGGGAAGAATGGCAGTTGCGGAGAGCAAGCATATGGAGAAGCAGCTGAGGTTTCGCGGCTTGCCGGAGGTAGAAGGAAAGACGGCCCAAGAACAGATTACCGAGGTGTTAGCTGAATACCTGGGAAAGGAGGAGGAGGAAACTGTGGCTATCCTAGATGTGGTGTATCAAATAAATTCAAGATTTGCGACCCAGAGGAAATTACCAAGAGACGTGATTGTGCAATTTACGACTAGAAATATAAGAGAAATGATTGTGAGTAAACAATTTCAAGACCCATTGGAGGTTGATGGCAAGACGGTTGTTATTATGAAGGAGCTACCCAGATCGGTGTTGCTAGATCGGAAAAAATACAAAGCCTTAGTCCAGATTCTGAAGGACATGAAAATAAGGTACAGATGGGAATTACCGGAAGGAATGTCCTTTGAATTTGGAGGAGTGAAAAAGCGCATCAGATCTGAACTAGAAATGGAAAAGTTTTTGAGGGACAACGAAAAGGACTTACCAACAACAAGGTTATGAATATGGAATGTAAAGTTCTATCTTGGAATGTAAATGAACTTAACTCACCGAATAAGAGAAAAAGTATTTTCCACTGGCTATTAAAACAAAAATGTGATATTGTGTGTTTGCAAGAGACTCATATTAGAAAGCAGGATGTAAAATATCTTAAATTGAACAAATTGGGCAATGACTTTGTAGCGGCCTCAAAAAGGAAAAAAAGGGGAGTGGTATTGTACATACAAGAGGAACTACAGCCAAAACTAGTGATGAGAGATGTGGAAGCCAGATTTTTAGCAGTGGAATGTACATGGAATTTAAAGAGAGTGTTGGTGATTGGAATTTATGCACCTAACGGAGCAAAAGAAAGCTTCTTTGAGGATTTGAGGAAGCAATTGGATGAACTTTCTTATGACCAGATAATTCTTGCAGGAGACTTCAATGGAGTTACAAATTTGGAACAGGATAAAAAATCAGCAACTGTACAAAAGAAAAGAGGATTATTACCAAAGACTTTTTTTGCATTAACGCAACAGGAAACCTTGGAAGATGTATGGAGAAGACAGAATCCCAAAGGTAGACATTATACATTTTTCTCCGCGAGACACTCTACGTTATCACGGATTGATATGATCTGGGCCTCAAAAGACTTAGCGCTCTGGACTAAGGATGTGGAAATAATGCCTATGGTAGGCTCAGATCATAATCCAATTATGTGGAAGTTTGGAAAAAGAACTAAAAGGAAAGGATGGAGAATAAATGAGGACTTGTTACAAGAGGGAGAAAATATGGAGATGTTGAGAAGGGAAACTAAGTTCTTCATACAACACAACATGAATAGAAAAGTACCAACCAATAAGGTATGGGATACTTATAAGGCAGTAATTAGAGGCATACTAATGGACTTAAATGGAAGAGCCAGGAAAAAAAGAGAGGAGAAGAGACAGGAGATTATGGAGAAAATAAAAGCCAAAGAAATACAACTAAAGAAAAGACCAGGGAAAAAGAAAATATACCAGGACATTAAAATCCTTCAAGAGCAGTTGGCGGCAATGAATAATAATGGAATGGAATGGAATCTTAAGAGATTGAACCAAAAGTCGTTTGAAGGTGCAAATAAACCTGGGAAATATCTGGCGTGGCAATTGAAGAACAGAAAGGAGAAGAAGACAATAAATAAAATATGTGAGGATAATAAAGTATATCTGGAACAGACGGCTATTAGTAGAGCCTTTTACAAATTTTATGCTAAACTGTACAACAAAAAAGAAGTGAATAAAGACTCAATAGTGACATATTTGGGGAAAATGAAGCTCCCAGTAATTTCGGAAGGATGGAGAGACAAACTGAATAGTGAAGTAATGGAGGAAGAGATAAGGAAGGCAATACAGTCAACAAATCTGGGAAAGGCGCCAGGACCTGATGGACTTACAGCCAAATTTTACAAGGTAATGGTCAATGAACTGGTGCCATTCCTAAAAGAAGTGATCAATGGTGTTTTGAGGGATTAAAGGATTCCAGATACTTGGAGTGAAGCTAACATATCATTGATCCCCAAAGAAGGACAAGATTTGACTAACATTAAAAATTATAGACCTATTTCGTTACTCAATAATGACTATAACATTTTTGCGAAGATATTGGCGGAAAGAGTAAAGGGATGGCTATCCGAAGTTATTGAGGAGGAACAAGCTGGTTTTTTACCAAACAGACAAATCAAAGACAATTTAAGGACAGTTATAAATGCTATTGAATACTATGATAAGCGTTGCGACAAGGAGGTTGGTTTCTTCTTTGTGGATGCTGAAAAAGCATTTGACAATTTGAACTGGGATTTTATGTTTGTCACTATGGAACAGCTACAAATGGGGGAAAGATTCATTAGAGCAGTGAAAGAAATCTACAGAGACCAGAGTGCAGCAATTGTGGTGAATGGCGAGGTGACTAAGAAACTGATTATAGGTAAAGGTACAAGACAAGGTTGCCCGTTGTCTCCACTGTTGTTTATTTTGGTCTTGGAAATATTGATGATACGGATTCGAGAAGATAATGCAATCCGTGGAATAAAAATAAAAGACTTTTCCTATAAAGTCAGAGCATTTGCGGATGACATAATGTTAATTGTGGAAGATCCAATTGAGAACATGCCAAAGGTAATAGAGAAAATTAAGGAATTTGGAGATCTGGCAGGATTCTATGTAAACAAAAAGAAGTCAAAGATATTATGTAAAAATATGACCAAACAAAAACAACAGTTATTAACGGAAATAACAGACTGTGAAGTAACAAGTAAGGTGAAATATTTGGGAATTGAACTGACTGCGAAGAATATAGATCTATTCAAGAATAATTATGAGAAACTGTGGACTCAGATAGAGCAAGATTTGATTAAATGGAACAGATTGAATTTGTCATGGTTGGGAAGAATTGCAGTAGTCAAGATGAATGTGCTGCCAAGAGTGATGTTTTTGTTACAAACAATACCAATTATTCGGGACTCTAAGCAGTTTGAAAAATGGCAGAGGAAAATATCGGACTTTGTTTGGGCAGGCAAGAAGCCTCGAGTGAAAATGAAAGTATTACAGGACGCAAAAGAGAGAGGTGGAATGCAACTGCCCAATTTAAGACTTTACTACGATGCAATTTGTTTGGTGTGGTTGAAAGACTGGATGACGCTGAAAAACCGCAAATTACTGGCCTTAGAGGGATATAAAAAAATATTTGGATGGCATGCATATCTGTGGTATGATAAAGTAAAAGCAGACTCTATGTTTTTACACCATTACATTCGGAGAAGCCTCTTCACAACTTGGAAGAAGTATAGAGATTACCTACAGGAAGGAATTCCCTCCTGGGTGGTTCCTTACGAAGTAATAGACCCGAGAACTGTCGATAATGAACAACAGTGCTTAACGTACAAGGAGATAACACGAATAGAATTTTCTAAACTAAGAATAAAAACGCAAGATGAGTTGTCTCCAAGCTACGATTGGTTTCAATATAGACAGATTAGAGACCTTTATAACTCGGACTGTGCGAAAGGAGGGGTAAGAATGGAGAATTCGGAATTAGAGGAGGTAATTCTACAAGAGGATAAAAAGGAAATCTCTAAGACTTATAAAGTGTTGTTAAAATGGTACACAGAAGATGAGACAGTTAAAGTGCAAATGGTGAAGTGGGCTATAAAGTTTAATAAAGAAATAACAATGGAGGCATGGGAATACCTGTGGAAAAATACGTTGAAGATCACGACATGCACTAATATTAAAGAGAACGTTTACAAAATGATTTATCGTTGGTATTTGACACCAAAGAAAATTGCGCTAGGGAATTTGAACATGTCTAATAAATGCTGGAAATGTAAAAAGCATGAAGGATCTTTGTACCACATGTGGTGGACCTGTGAGGTAGCTAGGCAGTACTGGGGGGAAATAATAAGAGTGATAAGTGAGATTTTACAATTTCAAGTTAATAAGAACCCAGAACTCCTGCTACTGAACTTGGGAATGGAGGATATTCCAGCACAATACAGGACATTGTTATTTTACATGACAGCAGCAGCTAGACTTTTGTATGCGCAAAAGTGGAAAGTATAAGAAGTGCCAACTATCGAGGACTGGATTTACAAATTGCTGTACATGGCGGAAATGGACAAAATGACAAGGAAACTGAGAGACCTTGATCCAGGACAGTTTAACATGGATTGGGAAAAGTTGAAGCAATATTTGGTGAAAAAATGGGAAGTGGGAGGAGAACTGTGGCAGTTTGAAAATTACTGAAATACAACAAAAGAAGAGGGAAGTGACTTTACCGGGGGGAGGAAAGTTAAATGAAATTCTAAGCAACTATTTTATTTGATTACTATATATAGTATTAAGTAATAGAGGTGTTATTATAAGAATTATAAGGATAGAAACTAACTAATTTTATTTCTGGCAGTAATTGTATAATGGAGAAATTATATAACTAAAACAGAAGGAATATAAGAAAGGCGGGAAGAAATATGTAGTAACATATAGAATATGAGTTAAATTGATTGACTTATGCCAAATGTATATTGAGTTTACAGAAGTACTTAGAAATATGTAGGGTATGGGTCAAATTGATTGATTATCTCTGGCAGACAATTGTATTATTGTATAGAAATTATATAATCAAAATAGAATGAATATAAGATAGAAGGAAGTAAAGAGTAACATATAGAGTACAAGTTAAATTGATTGACTTATATTGAATGTATACAATGTTTATAGAAGTACTTAAAGTTATGTAGAATAAGGGACAAATTGTTTGTCCCATATTGACGAGACTAGAATGAATAAGATAGATTATAGAGTACAAAATTAGACAAATGATTGTTATTATTAAAGAATATAAGCCAGGAATGTAATACTTAGTTGATAAGTTAAGTGGGAAAGGGAATAGAGATAGCACTGTGTTATAATAGATAAGCTTAGAAGAGAGTGAAAGTATATGCTTAATAGAATAAAATAAGTTTGAAATGAGTAGGGGGAAAAATGGATAAGGGGTTGGAAAACTGTTGGAAGTCAACAAAAGGGGGGGAAGGGAGGGGGTTAGAACTGGAATATTTAAAGGAAATTGATTGTAATGAATATTATAGTGATTTCTAATCCAATAAAAATTTAAAAAAAAACATTTGAGGACCACATACCAATAGCATTGTTAGAGTTATTACTTTTTGTTATCCCAGCTTTCCTCTAAATAGCTAACAGAGGTATATATAATTCTTCCCCCTGGTTATCCTAACATCAACTATCCGGGGGGGGACAATCCTGTGAAGTGACTTATACTGAGAGAGAATGATTGGCCTAATGTTACCCATTGAACTTCAGGGTCAGGTAAGAATTTGTACCTGGGATACCCCAGTTTTAGTCCTGCACTTTAACCACTATGCCACATCAGCAATGTCTTATTTATTCATATTGCTCAAGAGTTTTGCATAACTTGTGCCCATAGATATGAACCGCTGGATAGGCCTCATATATACCTTTACTACAGTTGAGCAACAAGTGCTTGTAGCTTGCATACATTTCTGGTATGGTCTGTGAAAAGTCTACTATCTCATCTGAAGCAATTTTTATTGAAGCTCATATAAACCTCATATAAAGCATGAAGTATTTAGTAACCTTTGGTTTTTGATACATAGCTTTATTGGAATGTTCAACGCATTTTATATACATTATTTGAGTAATCTATGTAAGGTAAGTCAGAATTGTTTTCACCATATTTCGGATGGACAGGTATTGCTGAATGATAGGGCTGCTTGCTGAGGTGAAATTTAAAAGCTCACAGCTCAAATTTAAAAGTTTTACAGCTCACACTATGCAACATCAGTTCTGAAAACTTCTCTCATACAAACTCAATGAACATTATCAAAACAGCAAATCTGAGATCAGCTTGAAAAGATAACCATTGTATTGATTGAAATAATGTATTAAACTTGAATAAACATATTCTGTTATTAAATAGTTGAAGCAAATTTCCCCCAGTGATTCTTATAAATGTTCATCATGCCAGCACCTTGGCCAGTGCAGCCAAAGGTACATATGGCACAACGATGCCAGTCCAGATACCTACTACAGTCTTTAAAAAAATACTCAGAAGTATATACGTATGAATTCAATGGGATCCCACATTTAAGATGGCCCTCTTTATAATAGAATTTTAAAAAAAAACATTTCAATTGTATTAACTAGAGAGTCATTGAGTAACTAAAATTGCTCTAAGAAAAATGACTGAAAAGCACTCTACATTATTACAGTCTGGTTTCTAGTATACACAAAGGAGTCAGTTTCATGTAGGTAGCCATATTGGTCTGCAGATGAACAGCAGGATTTGAGTCCAGTGGCACCTTAGAGACCAACACAATTTTTCAAGAGTATAAGCTTTTGAGAATCAAAGTCCCTTTCTTCAGATACTAAATTGTATTGTATCAGACTTTTATTTGATTCAGTGTTTTATTTCTGCTGATTAATGTGAGGTTTAGAATGTATGTTTGTGTGAGTTAAAAATACAGGCCTCTAAGGAAAGAAAGGAGGGCTGGATGGGTGAGTGTAGTGTGTTATGATTAGATAGTAGCTGCACACTTGGGAGTGGAGTGAACTGGAGTTTAGAAAGAATTGTTCTGAGGGAGAGGCTGAAGAATGGTGAAGTTTCCTCAAAGGAAACTGGGGATGAGTGGGCATGACAAGATAGAATCCTTCCTGAATCACTCTAGTTCAAACTATAAGTACAGAGTTCGATGCTTGAAGGAAAAGCCTCAGTGCAGTAGGGCCAGAGGTTCTATTATCTTGATGTGTTAAATTTTCTATACAGGGGATTTTTATTTAATGTGAAGGAGCCTTTTAAAATACAATCCCATCTTCAATGTAAAGTGGCACAGTTCTTTGGGGCCTGTATAATGTCTAGTATTTTTGCTGTGCACTCTATATCTCATGTGTTTTTGTGATACAAAGAACTGTTGCTTAAAGAATGGTTGCTACACACTGGATCTTTTGATCCACAAGAGCAAGCATTACAGATCTTTTCAGTGCTCCCCTACCCACAGCAGTCCTTTCAGAACCCAAATCCCAGGGTTGCAGGAACCACATAGACTAGGAAGGGGCTGCATTAAGGGAACAATTATACCCTCTCCTCTCTTTTTGCACATCAGTTCTACTGACACAAAAGGCGTAAAGCAATTTTGCCTTCCTCCTCATCCTCAATGCAGCTTGTGTTCTTTTATTGTGGATGATATTAGCCTAAGAAGCAATTGAAGGAAATTTTCTGACTAGTTCCGTTTTCAAAAAATATAATGGAAACCTGTATTTATCTTGCAACCAGGAAGCTAGTAGTCTTAATAAAATCATTATGCTTTTAAACCGCCCTGAGACCATTAGGCATATATACTTCTAAATATTCTGTTTCTGTTTAAGTAAAACAGTTGTTTTATCTAGTATAAAGGATCCCTTTTTACCTCACAGCCACTCCTATGAACTGACAGTTCTATCATTCCACCACATATTACTAAGCCTTCCTATTCTACAGGTTAAATTGAGAGAACTATGATGAGAGAGCCTTCAGTGACAGCAAAAATCTTTTGGGAACACTATGGGTCAAAACACACAAGATGCTTGGGCGAGAGTCGGATCCTGCAAGGATCTGTGGGAATTGTAGTTTTAAAAAAACCAGCCACTCATGACAATCTCAGCTGGGGAGAATCGCAACTAGAGATGGGCACGATCCAAAAAAAATTAACGATCCAGCTGAACATGGATCGGCGCCGGCAACGACCCCGAATTAACGATCCACACTGATCATCTCCTGTTCCTGAGCCGTGGTTCGTGGATCGTGGAGGCCAAAGCGGGCCGTGCTGCTATTCCCAGCTATGTGGGAAGGTGGGTGGTGGCGGCGGCTGCCGGGCCTGGCGGGCATGGGGAGGCGGTGACGAGCCGCCTCCCCTCAGGTCCCATTCATTAACACAGGAGGTCTGTGTTTGGCCATCAGAGCTGCCTATCAGGGTTTGCAGGAATGAGATTGGAGTGCCCATGGCTACAAAACACCCCCTTCCCCCTCCCTCCCCTTGGTGTCTTCTCCCAACCGGTGAGTGACTGCTTTGCTGCTCCGTGGTTGGAGGGAAGCCCTGCTGATCAAGGAAAGCTGGGCTTCCATTTGGGTTTCCAGGGCGACAGAAGGAGGGCAAACAGAGCTCAGGCTTTCCCCTGGCTCCGTTGCCAGGGGAATAGATTGCTGGCACCTGAGTGTCTGGATCCCCGATCTGAGCCCGAATGCAACGATCCAGGCCTCTCCCGATTGCTGGATCGTTGGCCGTGGACGATCACGATCTGCTGGGTCATGATCACGCAATCGCCGTTATCGTGGGTTTTTTTTTCAATCGTAATGCATATCGTGCCCATCTCTAATCACAACCAGAGAGACTTTCTCTCCCTCCACACACACTGTCTCTTTCAAAAATCCTCCAGTGAGCTCAGGATGGGGTTGGGGGGTTGGGAATAACATAACAAAAGGCAGGAAAAAAGCTGAGGTGTTTTGTGAGTGAGAGAGAAACCCAGTTCCTCCCATTCTTCTTCTCCTGGCAGGGTCCTGTCACATCACCTCCTCCCCCACCCCTGGCCTTTGAGCTCCTGAAGGAAAACCAGCAGTTTTCTTCCAGTTGCTTGGAGCAGAGGGGTAAGACTAGCATTCCCAGGAAAGCTTGCAGGACCAATCAAGGGCTCTTCACGTGTAATTTGCCTTGTGTGCTTCCACTCTAAGGAAATCAGGGAGGCAAGAAAATACATGTCTCATAAAGGGAGCAAAATGCCACAGAAGAGTATAATTTTGTTTTAGAATTGTACTTTTAAGAGAGCCTTCCTAAACAGTTCTATTTAGAATTATTCTCAGGTCCTAATCCTAGGAAAGTGTTCTTAGGATAGCTCTGTTAGTAACATAACATTGCTCTGTTAGTAACATAGTTATGTTACTCTGTTAGTAACATAACACATCTGACCCCAACTGAATGTTGGGGTCAGATGTGTATTTATGCCTAAACCATTCCTCAAAGGAAACTGGGCACAAAGTGGCTGGGCACTTTCTAGCAATCAAGGCCAACAACACTATTTGCATGGTTATTGAAAAAATAAATGCTTGGAAATGTGTTTCTTTGGAAGATGAACCAAAAAGTGATTAGCTTTTAGTCTAGTTTAGGCATTCATTAAATTTGTTTTCTGAGAGCATCTGTGGCTATCTGGCTGAAGATTTAATTCAGCGATAAAACTGAGGATCAATTTATGCTATGATTTTGCTAGAGTTACTGTCCCAAATAATTACAGCAAGCAACAGTTTCTGCTCTCACTGTTTGGCAAAGAAAAAAAGCTTCTTTTCCTGTGGGACAATAACATCATGTTAATCATTCATGCTTTCATTGCCTCTTTCCCCTATTAGAACAATGTGTCAAATCTGGGCAGGATGCCATCAACCTTGAAGAAAATCCAGCTGGTACTGAGTGCCTCAAGGAGTCTCCTAATAAATATACTGAAAACTGTGATGATTATTTATCATTTTTTTAAAAATTTGCAACAAGTTTTACAATTTTGTCTCAGCTCTTGAAATTATCCTGTATATCATTAATATTTTTGCTGTTGAAGAAGATGATAGAAAAAACTTGCTCAAGGAGGAGTTCATAATAGTAGCACAAGACCATAGTCTCAAGGTGAAATCCTGAACAATATATCTTTCTAAGCTCATTAATTTGAATTGATTTATAAGGGTGTAACTCTGCTTAGGACAGCACTGCCAGGATCTCAATATATCTAATTGTCAATGGGGCTCTTATCCCTAGATACTTAAATCCAGGGACTGAAGCCATGGACAAGACAGATCTTTCTACAAACCCAAGAAATGCCCTAAGTTTGCCTAAAAATCTGGAATCTAAAATACACACAAGGGGGTTAAAAACTAAGGATGTGCACCAAAAAAATCCAGGAAATCCAGATCTGGGTTTCAAGGATCTCATAAAACTCTGTTCCTGAAATCCAGGAAAGATTCTCTGATCTATTTAAGACAGATCAGAGAATCCCAGACTTATTCGGCCATTATTTCCTACAGGGAAAACTATATGGGGTTTGGTTGTTGGGGGTTTTCCGGGCTGTCTTGCCGTGGTCTTGGCATTGTAGTTCCTGACGTTTCGCCAGCAGCTGTGGCTGGCATCTTCAGAGGTGTAGCACCAAAAGACAGAGATCTCACACTGAGAGATCTCTGTCTTTTGGTGCTACACCTCTGAAGATGCCAGCCACAGCTGCTGGCGAAACGTCAGGAACTACAATGCCAAGACCACGGCAAGACAGCCCGGAAAACCCCCAACAACCATCGTTCTCCGACCGTGAAAGCCTTCGACAATATATGGGGTTTATCGGAGGGGCTGGAGGGGTCATTTTTCAAGCAAACACACCCAGATTTTCCGAGAATCTACTCATGACTGTCCTCTAAAGACCTCCAAGATTGGACCCCGGGATCCAATTTCATGGGCCCCTGAAGAAGGTTCCTATGGGGAAAACATTTCCAAGCAGGCTGTCTGGGAGGAACACACAGGGAAAAGACTGCCCTGTGGCCAAATGCATACTCCCAAATGCAACAGGAATCCCTACAGAACCAAACTGAAGCAAGAAAATGGATGGAATCACCCCAGAACCAAAGTGAATCAAGGGGTTCAAAATCAAACCAGAGAATCATGTCAAAAGAAACCCACCCAAAACAAAATCTATCCAAACCAAACTGAAGCAAGGGATACCGCTGCAACTTAGCCCAGCTGAACAGAAGCCAGGCAAGCAAGGAGAGCTCCTGCATGGATTGGCTACTCACTCCTCCTCCCTGCTTCACTCCCCCTCCCTTCATGGGAAAAAAGCAGGAGAAGCCCAGGAAGGAGCCAGCCAGAGGCTGCAACCACATTCCCCAGATTTACCTGGATTTATCTGGGGGTCTGGATCTGGGTTCTTGGATCAGATCCCAGATTCTCTTATTTGCTTTGGGAAAGCCAGATGTAACCAGTTTGGCAAACATCTAGCTTTCTTCCTGAATCCCAGATCTGGATTGCACACCCCTAGTTAAAACCCTGCAAAATGATAAAAGTCCCTGTAGCTTTAAGTAACAGATGTCCTCAGTGGCCATTGCAAGGCAACTACAACAATATTAAGGCTTTGTTTTCTGTCAGGAAAGGGCAGGGGAATGGGGATGGGCTCTTTCCAGAGCTGCTTTGGCCATTGAGCAAAGGCTCATGGAGCCAAGTCTAGCTGCAATTACCAAATGGCTTTCTACCACCTGAGCTGCATGACTTATACAAGCCAGGCTGCTTGCTACTTTTCTACAGCAGAAACACCACAAAAGCCAGTGTAGTGTAGTCAGTAGCGCTTTGCACTAGGATGTGGGAGACTCAGGTTTAAATCCCCATTCTGTCACCGGCCAGATACACATTCTCAGCCTAATGTACCTCACAGGGTTGTCGTGAGGATAAGATGGAAAAGAAGAGAATGCTGCTTTGAGCCCCTATGTGGACAAAAGCAGGGTATAAATGAAGTAAATAAATAATAAATAAAGCTGAAGATGGGGGGTGGATAACAGTTTGGTCGGTGGGAGTGTGGCAAGGAGAAAAGGAAACATGGAATAGTGAGGATATGGAGGTTGCCAAGAGGAAGAAAAGCAGAAGCAGTGTGTGGAAGGGGGGTGTCCCCACAAGTCCATATGGGTTCCTCATTCTGCAACTGGGCCTGGCCAGGGAGCTGGCCCAGCAGCTGGCTCAACCCGGCAGCTGGAATTCTGCAGGGTTTTCGCAGGGAGAAGCTGCTGGGGAGGGAGGGAAAGCTGAAGTCAGGGGCAAATCAGCAGCCATAATAGCAGCAAAGAAATGTTATTTCTGGGCAAAGTGACTGAGAGAGCAGTAGCTGACCAGCTTCAGGTCTCCTTGGATAACTCTGGCGCTTTGGACCCTTTTCAGTCTGGATTCAGGCCAGGCTATGCGACGGAGATGGATCTGGTGGCTTTAGTTGATGATATCTGCCTGGATGTAGACAAAGGATATGCTTCTTCGTTGCTCCTCAGTGACAAAGAGAGCAAGATAGAGTCAGAGATCTGTTTACACATTTCTCTTTGCCACCATGGCACTATTTTTGATGTACAGAATGCTATTCTCAGGGACTTCCTCTTTGTGATGCCTCATCTTCCTCTTTTTGTCACACCATCTTTCATCACCATCTTGCGCCCTGGATTCAGGACCTCCCATCCTGCCATCCACTGGCATCCTTAGACCGAAATGAAACCCTGCCCTCAAGGCATAGTTGACATAGTTGGCAGCCCCTGGTGGGGCTTTCATGGCAAGAGACTAACAGAGGTGGTTTGCCATTGCCTGCCACTCCAACCTTGGTCTTCGTTGGAGGTCTCCCATCCAATTACTAAGCAAGACCTACCCTGTTTAGCTTCTGAGATCTGACGAGATCAGGGCATCCTTAGACTAGATAGCTAGATAGGAATCTCTCTCTCATTTTTCCTGTCACATATGGCATTCACACAGTAAAGAATTCTTATTACTTTTCTAAAGCTTAACCAAGGCTCTGGGTGTAATTTTGCTTCTCTCTCCCATGCACACTTACAACACAAGCTCCTATACCCCATATTTCTCTGCTTACTGTTCACTCTGCTAAAGCTATTGTTGTGCCACTGGGAGTGAAGTCCATTTGGAACATGACTTTGTGATCAATAGTACAGTGTAGTATTATAATCAAGTTTGATAAATCTGTCTTCAAAAATGAACGTTAAAACAATATTTTCCCCTAATATAACAATGATACCAACAGAAAACACTATATGAAGGATCATTGATTGCTCCACTTTCCTAGAGCACAATAAACAGGCTGGCCGTTGTGTAGATGATAAAACAGCACAATGGGTCTAACCCATGGACATGGTTGGAGTCTGGAAGCTCCCCAGAAAAATATTACTTATGAGTCAGGTGTGGTCAATTGCTAACATCGTTGATTATTCTTACTAACCTACACTCACAGATCAATCCTGAGAATACTTTCTTGTGAGTGAGCCTCACTGAATAGAATAGAGTAGAATTCTGAGTAGAGCAGCTTAGGATAATACTGGGAACCACATACACACAGAGCCCTCACATGTTCTATGTGTATTGATCACAGGTGAGCTGACTGGAGCCAGTGGCTCATTTTAGACTGGAAACATTAAAAAGAATTGCAGCTTTGCTTGGACATGAACATGTATCATCTTTTTAAATTGCTCACCACGATTTCCTTTCACTTCCTCTCCTGTCAAATAACCTATGCTTTTTGCCTTCCACAATCTCTTGCAATCTTACCCCTCATTTTCTCTATCTTAAGATGTATTGGTAGTTACAAAACAAATTCTAATAAAATTCACATTTTAAGAATGAAAACAGCAAAGCATGACAAATTGCCTTCTCCACCTCCATATTGTGTAGTTAAATTTACTTCATGTGCTTGCCTCTTCTTCATGCGGTAGACATTGTTCTGGTGAAAGGATAGGGTGATTTTCAATATAATAATATCAGGCCATGCAGTAAGTTGATCTACCATTATAAAGAGCGAGAGGAAACACGCCACAGGACTACCATTTGTGGTGGCAGTTCCCTGTTTTTCTTTTAGTGGTGTGTGCTGTTCCACCTTTAGGAAGCCTGTGAAATATCCTTTGCAGGTCAAGTCTGAAAGATAATTCCATTGCTAAACATCACATTTAGCAAACAAAGAATTTCCTAGAGGATAATGGCCATATCATTACATTTCACTCAAGAATTGTGTGTTTGAATGATGAACTTAAGATTTTGGATAACTACAGAAAATTTAAATGGCTTAAGTTTAGCCAAAGATCCATATTTATAACTAATACGTTGAGTTAATATTGCAACACTCTACCTCTTGGCTCATTTTCATTAAATTTTATTCAGTTGTTATAACAAATATGTCTGCACAAAAAAAATTTCTGTGCAAATTATTTTTATAAAGCAAATAGACCAGTCTAAACTATCAAAGCAGTAACATTACAAGTGAATTTAGTCAAGAGTCCAATGGGTCTATTAGTTCAGAAAGTATAGTCCTAATATCTCAGTAGAGAGAACATGCTGTCCCTTCTGTATTATAACTGATATGAGCAGTCCTCATGTGTTTCATTTAGGACCCATCACCACCCTATTGTTTCTGCTGTGACATTAATATCATGGATGGATGGTGTATTTTTCCAGCACCGCATTCCTGCTTAAAACAAATAGCTGAGAAACTTTAATAGCCTATTTTAGAATATTGCTTCTTTGTAGAATTCAAACACTTACTATGAACTTGCCCCTAAAATGTACCCCGAAGGAGTTAGAAATTATTTATAGCATACATTCTAAATAACAGGACCTTAATATTTATATCCAGCGATTATTTTATCCTTGAAACTGATATTAGTTAACAGAAAACTGCAAGTTAAGAAGGAAGATAATTTCAGTCCATTTGACAAATAGAAAGACGTCTTGTAGGTCAGCAGAATGTATTATAGTTTACATCACTTACAAGCACACATTACCCAGTTTTATTTGCCCTATAAGGAATAAGATCCTACCAAAGAAAATAATCCTGAACTCTTACAGCTTTTAGCCATAAAATGAGATTTTTTTCTAAAGAAAAGGAATGTAAAAATAATATCATGGGATTTGTGTATCTATCACTAATTTGTGTTACTTGTGTATCTATCACTGATTTGTGTGATTTGTGTATCGATCATTGATTTTTATACCTCGTTTGCTCAACTAACAGTGCAATCCTATGCGATTACTCCAGTCTAAGCACATTGATTTCAATGGAATTTAGACTGGAGTAATTCTGCATAAGATTGCACTGTAATTCACTCAATCAGGTTTGCAAATACAACAAACCAAAAGAATAGTCAAATGGCTCTCTCTTTTAAGTGTGGGGTGATCCACAACCACAAAAAGATCTATAGGGTCAAAAAGGATTGCTGTCAAGCAGCTTAGCTTTTGTTTTATGTCTCTGTTTTTCTTCTGGTGCACTGTTTGCAATAATGAACCAAAAGAAGTAATGTGCCAGTGAATATTCCAGTTTCAAAGAACTTTGGATGGAGGGAAGAAGGCAGCTTTGGGAAAGTTCTAGCACAACTCCACTGTCTGCAATTGATCTTACCTCAGGACTTTCTTCCATCCCTTATCCATACAATGTCGCTTTAATTGTGTATTACCTTGATTCAGTGAGGATAGTTTTCCTGAGTGACCTGCCTACTTTCTAAAATTGCTATAAATATTTTTCCTATCCTGTAAATATTACTCCCACAAGTTATTGAATTCCAAGTGGTCCCATTAGACATGGGCACGATCCAAAAAATAATCGCGATTTAGCTGATCGTGATTCCGCGGCAGCGCCAAACGCAGGTACCCGAACCTCGCCGATCAAGTCCCGTTTCCGATACAGAATTGGGAATCAGGAATTGGGAAGGCCGACGCGGGAGGGTGCCCCACCACCAACACTCCCCCAGACCAGAGTGACCAGGCACTAGAGTGTGTAATACTGTGTGAGCCCTCAGCCAAGGAGGTGCCCAATGAGCTTGGCCCCAGAGCTAGACGGCAGCCCTGGAAGCAGAGAGAGAGAATAGGAATACAGCCCAACCCCAGCTGCAACACCCCCCCCAGACCTGAGCCCTCAGCCGAGGTGCCCACCGAGCTTGGCCCCAGAGCTAGGCGGCAGCCCTGGAACCAGAGGAGATAGCTCCCTATTCCCTAATTCTCTATCCGCTGAAGCCCAAAGCTAAAGCTCCCTCCCTCTCTCTCTTGCGCTTTCTCTCTCCAAAAGCGGCAAGTGAGAGCTCGCCTCTGTCCCACTCCACCTGCGAGCGGAAAGTGAAACTTCGTTGCGCAGCACATGGCTATTTATAAAGCCTGGGTCTGCTATGCAGGAGGGCTGTGTTTGGCCGTAAGAGCTGCCTCTCAGGCTTTGCAGGGATGAGATTCGAGTGCCCATGGCTACAGAAGAATACCCCCTTCCCCCGCCCTCCCCTCTCTTCTCCCAAATGGACGAGACGGGCGCGCGCTTTTCTGGCTGCTCCGTGGTCGGAAGGAAGCCCTGCTGATCAAGGAAAGCTGGGCTTCCATTCGCGTTTACAGGGCGACAGAAGGAGGGCAAACAGCTCCGGCATTCCCCAGGCTCCGTTTCCACGGGGCTCCGTTCCCTCGGGAACAGATGGCTGGCACCAGACTGTCTGCAGACTGCAATCCCAAACGTAAACCGATTGATCCGATCAAGACCCAATAGAGTGCCCCACCCAACCGCTGAACCAGGAGCCATGGACAGAACCGATCAGCCCGGTTCCGATGGCGCAAACGCCAAAATCGGGGCAATTTTCAGACCGTAATTCCGATCGTGCCCATGTCTAGTTCCCATTTTCTGTTACCTGTCCTAGTGAACCAGTATACTTATTTTGCCTTTGGAAAACATCTTGAGGGTGCTTTTTAATTATTTTGATACTGTGCATATATATACATGAGAGTTTCTATCTCCTGTCATGGGTTTTTAGAAGTAATGGATCAATGGAAACAATTTTGGAAGCAACGGAATCTTTTGTTTTTATTCTTGTGGAATGTACGACTAAGCTAAGATCTTCAAGGTTCAAGTCCAGCACTAATCGTAATTGTCATGTATAAACTGTGTTTGTGCATGTATTAAAGAACAGGATTTCACACAGCATTTGAAGACATAGTCAAGTTTCTTTTTCATGGTTGGATCTTTAGTTTGCCTAAGGTGAATGGGTAATCTGGCAGCTCAACACAAATCCAGAACACCATCAAACCACTCCATAATTTCATGGTCAATCATACTCTGCTGTAACCTGAATACAAAACATTTATCAAAACTAAAACAATTTATAATCTGGGAACTGGACCTCAAAAAGCGACCCTCCCTAACACTCATAGTTACGTGCATTGCTCTCCAAAGACACACAAATGTTTTCCAGTTTCAACTTTCTTTCTTTCTTTCTTTCTTTCTTTCTTTCTTTCTTTCTTTCTTTCTTTCTTTCTTTCTTTCTTTCTTTCTTTCTTTCTTTCTTTCTTTCTTTCTTTCTTTCCAACATAGATTCTATCAAACTCCCTGGCAAGACCCCATTTTCTTTGCTTAGACCTCAGTCTTAATATATGAAATCATTTAATAAAGCTACTTAAGTGGAGTTTTACCAGGAACTATAATAATCTGGAGAGGGTGGCCATTTGGACATGCCTTAATACTGCAAAAGATGTTTCAATCCTTTTTACTGAGCCTTTTATTTGTGGAGAAAACATTTAAGTTTTGGAATGTGATTCAGAATTACCTCCCCTCATTTTCTGCAGTCAATAGATAGTTCTCCTTTTTAAAAAATGACAAGCAATGGCAATGAAACAAATCAAGAAGTTTAAGCATGCTGTAATCATTTGAGATGATAGTGAATACCTATTAGGTAAATAGGTACGCACCCTGGCCTGGATAGCCCAGGTGAGTCTCATCTCATCAGATCTCAGAAGCTAAGCTTCTGGTTAGTAATTGGATAGGAGACCTCCACCGAACACCAGATCTGCAGAGGCAGGCAATGGCAAACCACCTCTGTTAGTCTCTTGCTGTGAAAACACCACCAGAGGTCACCATAAGTCAACTCTGACTTGAGTGCACTCTCCACTACCAAATAAGTATGTATACTGTTGGTAGCTTTTTCCTGCTATCCCAACCAGCTGCAGTTACCAGGCGGTAAATTGTATGATCAGCCTTTCTCTTGACAGTGGTTCCAGGGCTGCTGCCAGGCCCTGGGGCCAAGCTCTGTCGGCACCTCGGCTGAGGGCTCACCCTGATTATATTATTATTATTATTATTATTATTATTATTATTATTACTACTACTACTACTACTACTACTACTACTACTACTACTACTACTACTACTATCAGTATCAGACAGTGCCTGATCTAGTGGTCAGGCTTGTGGGTGTGCTGGGCTAGTGCTCTAGCCTCAGCCTCCAGTTGCCAGGCCCTGGGACCAAGCTCAGTCGGCACCTCAGCTGAGGGCTCACCCTGATGATGATGATGATGATGATGATGATGATGATGATGATGATTATCAGTATCAAACAGTGCCTGATCTGGTGGTCAGGCTTGTGGGTGTGCTAGGCCAGTGCTCTAGCCTCAGCCTTCTCTTCCAGGGCTGCTGCCAGGCCCTGGGGCCAAGCTCAGTGAGCACCTCGACTGAGGGCTCACATTATTATCACTGCCTGATCTGGTCAGGTCTCTGGGAGTGCTGGGCTAGTGCTCTACCCCCTCCCTCTGGTTCCAGGGTTGCTGCCAGGCCCTGGGGCCAAGCTCACTGGGCACCTTGGCTAACGGCTCACAGTGTTCTCTCCTTTTCTGTCCTCCTTAATTCTAGTTTGGTGGCACAATGAGTCTTCCTGTTGTGTTGGCCGCCAAGGGTGGTCGTGGGGTAAAGTGTGAAAGCAGTCCTCCTGGTTTACTTGCGGAAAGCAGTACTGGGTGTGGCTTGGGGGCAGCAGAAAGTCCTCCTGCTCCCCCAAATTCACCTGTGGAGGCTGTGGAGGAAGCCAAAGAGGTCTTTCCGCTGGGGGGAGAGGATCTCTCTCACATTTTGAGGAGGGGGTGGTGACGGATCCCTGGAGGAATGGTTTGTGTTTTATGAAAGATCCCTCCCGTCCCCATCCCAAACTCTCAGTGGTGTCCCCTCCTGCAGTCCACCCTCACCCCATCATCCGTGGCCATCTCCACAGCGCAGCCTGTAACCATTCATCCTCCTTCCCCTGGGACAGTTAGCGGTCCACATTTCAATGCCTCCGTATGGAGGCACTTTCAGGTGCTTCCTAATGACGCCCATGTGGTGTGGTGCCATGCCTGTGATGTCCTGGTGCGCAGGGGCAAAAACCCAAAACACCTGTCATCAATGGCCCTGACTCAGCACCTGAAGACGCACGACCTGAGCCAGTGGTCTCCATCCTCGCCCAGCGAAACATCCATTGGGGGAGAAAGGGAGCGACCTGCTCTTCTGAGCAGGGATCAGTGGGAGGGCAGAGACGATTGCCCTACATGGCTTGCCCATATCCATTGTGGAATGCATGGGGTTCCGTAGGCTACTAAAACATTTCACCCCTTGGTTCTCCATGCCGTCGCCATGCACCCTTGCTACTTGTGCAGCAAGGTGGGTGAAGACTGCAGCCCCTGAGGGGAGGCAGCACACCACTGCCTCCCTGTGCCCACCAGGCCCAGTGGCCTCAGTCTTCACCCACCTTGCTGCGTAAGCGGATGTGTTGTTTGCCTCTGACCCGGAGGCCTGACGGGCGGGCACATGGCGGGTGCCGCCGGCAAGTGGCCAGACCCCCTGTCCCCAAGAGGGGAGGTGGCACACCTTCAGGACCAACGCACAGGGCACAAGTGAACTGGGGAGCATGGCTCCATTTATGTTTATTGGGAGTTTCCTGGGGGCGTCGAATTTGGGAATGTATAACTCCGAGACCCATACTACAATCTTGACTGAACTTGGGTGGTGGCTGGATAAGAGCCTGTTTCACATTCCCTGTGAATATGGGCTCTCTAAGTGCTAAGGGGACCACTCTGGCGCTGATGAACACCAAACACGTTTGGTAATGGGACATATTCGGTTCCGGTCGGCTGTTCGTGTTCATCGTCGGGAACGAACACTGAACAGCCTGTTCAGGTTCTTTTTTCCCATTTGTGCCCATGTCTACTTAAGATCCTTTGAACTGAAAATGTCCAAGATCAAACCCAGGGCCTTCTATACACAAATAATGTCTTGTACCTCAACATTGTGCAAAAGCAGTTATGATATAGTCATATGCATGTTCACATCAAGATTGTTTCTTTGCTATGTTTCTTCGATTCACATGTGTACATCTGTAAAATATAGAGGGGAAAGGGTTCTAATGAACTGAAGGAAGTGCCAACAATGTTTTGCATGTGCCAATCCTGGAATTAATTTTTAAAATTCCACTCATTAAAAGAGACAACAGGATAACCGCTTAGAGAAAATTTCAAGAACATCCAAAAGGGATGGAATAGGAAAAAGCCTCTTTCAATAGCTTCCCACAGGGGCTGTTTCCATTAAGCAAGCTATTCATGTGTAGCAACATACCCCACAGAATTGGAATTGTATTCATGCCACCAGAGGTACATAACAACAATGATGTGAACACATCTCTTTAGTAGTTAATAATATATACATACTGATTTCTATAGTTTTTTGCCAGATAGAACTCCTGCCAAACTTGTCAACTGATTCATCACTAATGTGAAGTTCCTTTTTGCATTTAATATTTTTAATCCAAAGTGGCAATTTTCTTAATTAGAGCATGCAAAAGGTAACAGTTGATTACTATGCCTCAGGGAACAAGTATTTTTACATGCCTGAGAGGGAAATTGAGGCAGACAAAATGACCATAATTTCTCACCTCCAACCTTTTCTTCCAAAATACTAAAGGGTACTTATCAGTTCCTGTTGGCAACTACCTACTTTATGCTGAAAAGCGGTATTTTTATGTACTGCGGAGAATTCAAAATTATTTGAGATGGATGCTTAACTGATCAGGCGCCCTCAGTTAGAGTTGGGCATTCCAGTTTAACCACACTCATTTGAAATTGCTAGCTGTAGCTACCAGAACCAAATTGTGAGTGTCATTGGAAGGTCCCAGTCAGAACCCACAAATATCATTTATCTGAAGAAAGCAGCCACAGTGGCACTGATGTGGATTGGAGCCATAGCATTGAGGAAGGGGACTAAACTACCCATGGCTCTCTATTGTTTGAAACAGTTGCCTTCAAGCTACTTTTAGCCCTACTAAGGAAAAAAACCATGTACCTATTGTATGCCTATCTTCTTCCCTTCTGGGACTGAAAGCAACCTGGGGGTTCAATTTCAATTGTGGACATGGCATAGGAGCGATGAGTTGAACCCTCCTTTCCCCAGTGCTGCAGCCTTAATCTATAACCCCTTCCCTCCTTTTTTTGTGGATATAGTCTATGTTGGGGAAGGGGGGGTCTAATTACAGATCCCCAATGCTGTGTGTTGCTTGGCTTTCAAGATTTATTTAATTATGGACCACCTGTTCTGACTTGTCCCTGGGAGCCACCAAAACTAAAACCCAGAGTGCCGACTTACTGCATACTCCAAACAAAAGAATGAATCATGCGGTCAGAAGGGGAAAGAATAGTCTCTAAATAGTAGCATCATGTCTCCATAATCTAGATCATTCACAAACCTAGCAGTACAGACCCCTTGCTCTTACCCACCTGCAGAGGTACAGGAGGAGTCCAGATTTAGTTCAGTATTTCATCTGGAGAAGACCTTCAGCATTTTCTTTTAATACTTTGGTTGTGGTCACCAGAACCAACTGCAAGTGCACTGAGGACTTCTGTGGTTTATGGGCCATAGTGTAAGGTCTGATGTAAATATGATACTAGTATGTAAGTTAGCTGTGCAGCCTTTCACATGCCCAGCTTCTCATTTCAACTGGACTCTTAGCTGTTTCACGTGCCATTTAAGCATGCCAGAGACCCATCGCCTGGGCAGGTGTTGTGCTGCCATAGCAGCACTGTGCACCTAGCACAGCAGTTTAAATGAGATGCTAGGCATATGCAAGGGCACCAGGTAAAATTTAAAGTGGGCCTATGGATTACTGCAACAGAGGGCTTTACAGTGCAATCCTATGCAGAGTCACTGCAGCCCATTGATTTCAATATGCCTAGCTCGGAATAACAGTTGGGATTGCAGCATCAGTGACTTATCACACAACTTTTACCACCTAAGTGGAGAAAGCCAAAAAGAAGAGCTGAGCATGTGAAAACACACCTCAACATTTTATGAGTGTGAAAATACTACAACACTTTAGACAATTTTTTTTACAAGACATGAGAAACCTCTCTCTTTATGCTGAAGTGTATGTAGTGTTTGCCCCTATAGCTGCTTCCTCTGCTGTGATGTAGGTGTCTTAAGTCTATAACCTATATAGATATTGTCTGTGGTCAATATGTTTGGTTTCAAAGACATACAACAGGAATTGCTTCAGCGTAGCTCCAACTGTGCAAAGAAAGTGGAATAAGGACATCTTCCATCTTTCTGCCTGCTGCTTCCTACTACAAAAATTCACTAGAGCATGTAGGGCTGCATGAGCAGGATATATGCAGGGGCGGATTGGCCATTAAGGCTACCAGAAAGAGTCCTGGTGGGTTAATAGCCTGAAGATTGCCTCCCACTGGGGCCACCCAAACCCAGGGGCCACCCTCTGCCAGGAGGGCACCCCAGGCCAAAGAGAAAGATGGGAGGGAGCCAGAGGTGCAGAAAAAGAGGGCTTACCCTGGTGAAGGATGGGCCTGCCAGGCCCTGCCAATGTGAGGGGTAGCACATGCATGCATTGCCCAGACCTCCTTCTGCAGCAAGGGATGCACCCACCCAGCCCAGATCCATTGTGGCAAGAGATGAGGCAGTCTCGTCAGCTCCTGCCATGGTGAAGGAATGGATGTATCCACCCACCTTGAACTAGCCACAGTGAGGGACCTGCCTGTCTACCTCACCCCTACTACAGCAAGGGATGGGCCTGCTCGACATCACTCAGCACAGCCACCCACCTTGGCCAGGCACCTCCTACTTTGGGCTGGCCAAACTGGCACTTTCTCCCTCCTTTGGGAAGACATGGTCAAGACAGGCTGGGGGGAGGACCATTTCCCCACCACCACCTCCCCTTCATGTTTCTAACCATCCTGTTTATTTGCTTCCTTTATATCCCACTTCTCCCCAATGGGAACTCCAAACAACTTACATCATTCTCCTCTCCTCCATTTTATCAGAGTGGAGCTTTGAACCTTGGTCCCCAGCTCCTAGTCTGACACTCTAACCTCTCCTGCTGCAGCCCATTTTGTTCCCATGGGTAAGCAGACCTTCAGTAATAGAAAACAAAAAAAGTGGGAGTCTTCAGTGGGAGGTAGAATCAGCAGAAATCACTGCTCCCTCTTCCTCAATCACAATGCTGTTCCATCCAAGGAATTGCATGCAAGCTGATACATCTGAGGCTTATGCTTAAGGACCTTTAAGATGGTGCATAGGAGAGTCACTCCAACCAATTCTTCACCATTGTGCCCTTTCTCCACTCACAGATATAGGAAATTATAGTTGTTTAAATTTAGTAATCTCTACATAAAACAGTAGAGAACATGGAGTTTTGATGGACATTTCATAATGAGAAACCAGTTGGGAAATGTTAGAATCTTACTGTGCAATTTTCTGAACTTGATACAATTAAAGTGAATGTTGCATTTTGTTAAATCCCCAATGCTGTGAATGTGCTTGACACATAAGACGTGTGTGTTCTGATTCTTAAGCACCTGCTTGGCCGAAGTAGATAGAAGTTGAAAGAGAATCCATTTCAAGAAGAGGGAAATATCTCTCAGCTTTAAATGTTTGTTCGTAACCATAAATAAGTGCTGTTGTATCACTTAACCATAAATGTAGCATGAACACTAATATTCAAACAAAACAGCCTATTTCCCTGCCCCACTTTACCACCATAAAATGAAGGAGAAGCTCAATTTTCTTAACTGTTTTTCTCAACTATTGAAATCACAGGTGCTGATACTTGATTTTTAAACAGGCAAAATTCCCAAACTATAAAAATTACAAACAATGCTGCAATTAGATCACAAAAGCAACTTTTTCTGAAAACAAGAAACTGATCATTTTAAAGAGGAAACAAGTACTAGTGAAAAGTTAAGCAGTTTCCCACAGTGCAGTTTCTTGAGTATATTATTTGTGGGAAACAATGCAAACACGTGAGTCCTGTAAAATGATACCAATTTTAGCACAGTTTGCATCTATATAAGCCTTTATAACTTGCTTTGAAGAGGCAAATTGCAAACCACATGCAGTGTCATAGTTCCATCACTAGAATTCTAGTAGTGGCTTCCTGTGCAGAGGTACGCCCTTCTAAGGCCACTGATTGTAGTGTACCTGTGTAATTTGCTTCTGAAAAGCAGCTCTTGGCAGCCCCATTGGGCAAACCTGCAGGTAATCAGCCTGTTTGTCCCAGGTTTTTGTCTTATCAGATCCACCATCCCAATATTGGTCATATCTGTGACTGAACTGACAAGTTTTATTTTGCTGCTGGGGCAATGCATCTCACTATGCAGTGCCCTGGCAGCAAAATAAAAACATAGATGGAAAAAAGATTCCGTGTTGTTTCAAAGATGGAACTTCAGGAGGTGCTATTTTTATCAACTCTGCATGACATAATTCTAAATATACACAATGATTGTAGGTAAAAAAAATTTTAAGATCTGCTGGGGTTTGAACCGATGATCATTAGATTTGGAATTCTGCTGCCCTGCATTGTGGACCGCCCCCCATTATATTTTGCATTTCATCATCCCAAATAATAGTTTGGGAGAAGAAATCCTTAGGAATTATATGCTTTGGATTTGCATACCCTATACATATAAAGTATATACCACTTATTTATTGTTTTTTTATTGTCATTTGAAATTATCAGTATATCTAATTCTTAACAGAGATTAGGAACTTCACCATAAAGCCAGATATTTCTACAAACTCAAGAAAAGCCCCAGGTTTGCAGAGAAATTTGAAAACAAATAGGAAGAGGTAAACCCTCTCAAATGATAGAAGAAGCACTTGTAGCTTCAATAAATGGATGCTCTCTGAGATCTCAGTGGCTATTGTGGGGATTGCTGGACAACTACTACAATATTGGCAGTCTTCAAGCCTTTGTTTCTGTCAGTAAAAGGCAGAGGGGCAGCAGGGCCCTTACCAAGGTTGTTTTGGTCTCACAGCACACCCTAGATCCAATCTCTCTTTCTCTGAAGGGAGGACTATTGAGGCTAGGCCTGGCCACCATAAGACTTGCCTCCAGGCCCAGTGAGGACCATCAGGTGACTCGTTATTTAACAGCAGCTACTGCACTGGATATAAATGAATGAAATGAAGGAAGAATGTAAAAGCACTAAATAAATAAGTTAAAAAAATCTAAGTACTGGGGGCAGGAAAGGAGAGTTTTCCCTCACTTTCTTTCTCCATTGTGAATTGTATGTTCAGGTGGATGTTGTTGAGATGATTCAAAAACTCCCTCAATTCTTCCTCCCCATGGCTCCAAATGATGAATGTATCATCCACAACTCTCATTCCTGGATACCTTGGTCATCCGCAAAGCAAACTTTCAGTTAGGTCACAAGGTCTACAGGAAACCAACTCACACTGATCGGTACTTATACAAAAACTCCAATCACCACCCCCGACAGAAAAGAGGCATAAAGAAAACATTAGTGGATCGTGCAAGACGGATATGTGAGCCGCGCTTTCTCAATGAGGAAATTAATCATCTAAACCACGCACTTCAGGCAAATGGCTACTCCAGAAATGAAATCCGAAGAGCAATCAAACCCAGGATGAATCAAACAACCAAGGAAAAACAGTCACCTACAGGAAAAGTGTTTTTGCCATATATCAAAGGAATTACTGATCAGATGGGAAAGCTTATGAAAAAGCATAACCTTCAAGCAGTATTCAGACCCACCCGAAAAATACAACAGATGCTACGATCAGCAAAAGACAGCAGAGACCCCCTCACCTCTGCAGGAGTATACCATATACCCTGCAGCTGTGGACAAGTTTACATCGGGACCACAAAGCGTAGCATCCAGACAAGAATAAAAGAACATGAAAGACACTGCAGACTTGGACAGCCTGAAAAATCAGCTGTGGCTGAACATAGCCTAACTCAAACAGGGCACAGTATCTTATTCCAGGACACCAAAATACTGGACAACACTTCCAACTACTTTGTCAGACTGCACAGGGAAGCCATTGAAATTCACAAGCATAAGCAAAACTTCAACAGGAAAGAAGAAAACTTAAGAATGAACAGAGCATGGGCTCCAGTTCTGAAAAACACCAGGCCAACAAAACACTCCACACCCGACAATAGCCCTGCAGAGAAGATTAGCACATCAAGCACCAATCCATATGCAAAAGAACCTCCTCAGGATACAGTGAAGCCTCCCGCCATTAGCATTCCACACCCTGGGAAACTCTTACAGAATGACTCAGCTCAACCCCACCCCTCCTGAGTAGATACAAATGACCTACATCTTTTCCACACTGTGACACTGAGAGATCTCTGTCTTTTGGTGCTACACCTCTGAAGATGCCAGCCACAGCTGCTGGCGAAACGTCAGGAACTACAATGCCAAGACCACGGCAATACAGCCCGGAAAACCCCCAACAACCATCTTTAAAAAACACATTAGAGAATTAAAATCTTCCAAAATAATATAAACAGCACCAGTAGTTTTAAGAAATGAACACCCTCTCAGTGGCCACTGCAGGGAATCCTACACAACCACAGTATTGCCAGCCTGCACGCCTTGGTTTCTGTCAGTAAAAGGCAGGAGGATGGGCAAGGCCATTTCCAGGGCTGTTTTGGCCTTTGAGAGAGGACTCAGCTTGCGACCATGTGACTTCCATGACTCACCCAGACTACTTGCTACAAAAGAGGAACCAGGGAAAGGGGAAAGGCTTTGGAGGTTGCCTGGAGGGCAGAAATAGGAAATAGTGTGTGGAGGAGATCAATGGGAAATTGAGGTGTGCCCACAAGTTGTTGTGGGTTCCCCATCATGCTCTGGTTCCCAGCCGGGCTCAGTGGTGGCCACTGTGCAACAGCCAGAGTTTTGCCAGGGAGACGCTGAGGGAGGGAAAGTTGAAGAGTGGGGGTAGATGAAGATAGGTTGGTGGGTGGGTTGGAAAGAGAGGAGCATGCAGGAGAAGCTATGGGGTCGTTGAGGGAAGGGAGAGAGGAAATATTGGGAGGGGAAAATGAGATGCCACCCGCAAGTAGTTGCGGATCTCCTGCTTGTCAACCATTGTAATAACATTGATTTCCTTACCATTAGAAACTTGCCCAAAGCTTGGTTTACTTTCTTTGATCAACACTAACTGAGAAACTTTGCAGCCTTTGTGCATGGTTAGCATAACTTTCTCTACAACCTTGCCAGAGGAATTGTAGATGTGCATGGAGTCTTTGGGGCTGCAAATCAGATCAGATCTGTTTTTTGGAAACCAGCAGCCCTGCAGAGCACAGAATGAGGTTTGTTTTGATACAAAGTGCAGTAAGGAGAAAGTTCTCAGGGAGATTAGTGCTTTGTGTTGATAAGCCAAGAAGCACACTGTGTCCAGTATATGCAATGAATCTTTTTTTTAAAAAAACCTAAATGTAAAAGAAACTTTTGATATATTGTCGAAGGCTTTCACGGCCGGAGAACGATGGTTGTTGGGGGTTTTCCGGGCTGTCTTGCCGTGGTCTTGGCATTGTAGTTCCTGACGTTTCGCCAGCAGCTGTGGCTGGCATCTTCAGAGGTGTAGCACCAAAAGACAGAGATCTCTCAGTGTGAGATCTCTGTCTTTTGGTGCTACACCTCTGAAGATGCCAGCCACAGCTGCTGGCGAAACGTCAGGAACTACAATGCCAAGACCACGGCAAGACAGCCCGGAAAACCCCCAACAACCAAACTTTTGATAGTCAGGCACTACTCTAGGCAATGGTGGTACTTTCTTATCAGTGCCTTGGAAATCTATATATGTAACTGTGAAGAATATCCTACACTTGGAGAGTGAACAAAATTGGAATGACTATGTCTGAAAGCCACATCATTTGGCATTAGTAACAATAATGCCTTGCCCAGTGCCATCCTAGTCACCCCCATCCAATTTCATGGATGTCAACAATAAACTTATATAAGCAATTTGGTGTAATGGTTAAGAGCAGCAGGACTCTAATCTGGAGAACTGGGTTTGATTCCCCACTCTACTTGAAGCCAGCTGGGTGACCTTGGGACAATCACAGCTCTCTCAGAGATCTCTCAGCCCCACCCACCTCACAGGGTGATTGTTGTGAAGATAATCATAATATACTTTGTAAACTGCTCTGAGTGGGCATTAAGTTGTCCTGAAGGGCGGTATATAAATTGAATTGATGATGATGATGATTCCTGGGTAAGGATTTCCTATACAATTGCGTGGGCATTGCTAAACAGGAGATGCTTAGTTAATCTGAAAACCCCACAGAAATCTAATTGCTGGATCATAGCTAGTAACTATTAAGTATTCATAATGGCATGAGATTATGTATGTTTACTCTCGACCAAACTATAGTTTCTCTTTAACATGTAGACCCAGTGCACAATTTAAGTATTTTCCCTTTAAACCATGGACCTGTCTTTCCAATCTAAGGGCCAAATTACTGGATACTAGGGCTCCTGGGTTGCCTGCCCTGGCAACCTCCCACCTCTGTCCTCCAGGGTCCCACCCACCACTACTCAATGGGCAGCTGGAACAAAAATGGGGGGAGGGATTTACATTGTGAGTCACCCTCAGTATAAAATAACTCACAAAATTATTGTGAGGTTAAAACGGAGGTGAGGAGGAGGAGGATGTTGTAAATCGCTCTGAGTACCCATTGAGGAGAAAAGAGGGGTTTTATATATCTTAAATAACAACAACAACAACCGCATTCAATTTATATACTGCCCTTCAGGATAACACCCACTCAGAGCGGTTTACAAAGCATGTTACTGTTATCCCCACAACAATCACCCTGTGATGTGGGTGGGGCTGAGAGAGCTCTGGAAGAGCCGTGACTGACCCAAGGCTACCCAGCTTCACCACAAATTTGTTTGCAGGGTGAGCATACCTTCTTCGGCCATTATAAACTTTGGAGCTGTTCATCTTGGCCTCACTGCTCACTACCTAACTTGAACACCAAGCTGGGCAACTTTGCATAGTAGCTGTAGTTGGTAACTTTATTTTCTTTCTGCCTTAAATTTCTCTATTTGGCTGATTCATTGAAGTGTGAATAATTGTATGTCCATTTTCAGGAAAATTTGCTAGGATCTAAATAACACTTCATTAAATTTTAGATTGGTAAGCCCCCTAAACATCTTGAGGACAGATAAACAAACTTTGGGCTGACCATCCTATGGATCTAGGATTGATCACCTCTAAGTAGGGCCTGGAGATCTCCTGGTATTACAACTGATTTCCAGTTGACAGATATCAGTTACCCTGAAGATAATGTAATGTCTGCTTTGTACAGTGGACCCTAAGGTTTTATACCCTGCTGAAGTCTCTCCCCAACCTCCCCAGTAGAGGGATTCCTCTACTTCACTGAGGGTTTCCCCACAAATTCCAATAAGAAGCAAGACAAGAAAGGATATCCAAGGTCAAGGAGAAAACCTTTAACAAGTTAATATGTTAATTTGTCCGTGATATAAATTAATTGCACTATCATACTCCAAGGGAATACTCATAAGTAACAAAAATAACTAAAATTCTATATGAGAAACGAGTAATTGCAACAGATAATTAGTATCAATTCTCAGCTGTTCTTGCTGAAAAAACAACTCCCAGTTGTCAAAAATATTCTGCAATATTGTGATTTTTGTTGCTGATGAATTAATTCTCCCAATAGCTGACTATGCAACATATTTAACATATAAGGAGTTAAGTTTTTCATTGCTATGGATTTGAGTGCACTTTTGCTGACTCAATTATTCTGATTCAATGAGTGTTACCTTTCCCCCTCCCCTTTACCCTGATTCACTCAGTTGGATCCTGCAGAGGACAGAAAGGAACAATTTCCACCAATTCTCCCTTACAGAAGACATCACCTCATGCTGTTCCTGTAGGACCCACATACCTCAGAGAAAGGATTGTAGGGATTGGGGGCTGCAGTGTGAGGGGAGAGTCAAGTATGTCACTAAGAACACTAACTTTTTGTGGTGGTGAGGATTGTGTGCTCTTGTGAGGCAAAATACAATGTTGCTGGTAGTATGGCTACTGCCAGACTGTTTTTTGCTGAGGACACAGACTCAGAGAATAGCAAATCCATTCCATATGGTGAAACAAATGATGAAAGGATCTAAAAGGAAATCCACACCAGATCAGTCATTACCTGAGTCAACAAGGATTATGTTGCCCAATTAATGGTCTGCCAACAGTGTTGAAACTGTTGATGACTGATAATGCAGTTCAATAGCATCTAATTGATAAAGACCTTTTAACAAAGGAACAGAAAGGAAACTGCCAAAAATCTCAAGGAAAAAACCATCACCCACTATTGAATATAATGGTATTAAAATGCAAAAGGAAGGAAACAAATTTGCATATAGTCTGGATTGATTACAATAAAGTGTTTGATTCCCTGCTGCATTCATGGATTGGAAGAAAGGTTAGAAAAGATAGGAATCAGCAGCAATATTAGAAAGTTCTTGTCAGCACAACAATGAGAAAACAGTGCACAATCATGATAGCTGATGGAGAGGAACTAGGATGTGCCAGTATCAGGCAGAGAATATTTCAAAGTGATTCTCTTTCACCTGTAGTGTTTGTCATTGCTATGATACCACTGATGATGATACTGAATAAAACACATTGTGGGTATGAGATTTCAACAGGAGCAAGGGAGATAGCTCATTTGTTTTATATGGACAACCTCAAATTATATGGAAAATCTGAAGTGGAAATGAAGTTTCTCGTACATACAGTTTGAATATTTGAATATACAGCTAGGGACTTTGGAATTGAAAAATGTGCAATGCTCTCATTAAAACAAGGGAAGGTTATTGAATTAGGTGGAATATAAATTATGGATGGAAACAGAATCAAAAGCTTATACTACGAATAAAACTACAAATATTTGTGTATATTGCAAGTTAACAATATTCCACATAAAATAGTGGGGGGAAAGACTTGTGCTGAATACTTTAAAAGGGTTTGAAAACTACTTAAGTCGAAATTAAATGGTGGAAATATAATTCATGCTGTAAACACCTGGGCCATCCCAGTTATTTGATACTCTGCTGGAATAGCAGATTGGACACAAGTTGAATTGGATGCAGTAGATTGCCAAACAAGGAAATTCATGACAGACAATCACACTCAGCAACATGGCAACTTTATTTGCCATGAAGCAATGGTGGCTGAGGATTGTTACAAGTAAAACAAAGAATAGTAGAAGAAAAAAGAGTACCGAATGATTACATTACGACCAAGAAAGAGAAGAAGCTGGCTGATGTTTACAGAGAAGGAATAAGGGTGCAAAAAAGAAATACAGAGAAAAAATGTTTAAAAATTCACGTGGAGACACAGCAACATGAACCACTATGTGAACAATACATGTATATTGAGGGTAAAGTTAACAACAGTAACAACTGGAAATGGCTAATGCAAGAGATATTGAGAAAAAGAAGCAGAAGGACTGGTATTAGCCTCACATGAACAGGCATTAAGAATGAACTGTATGAAAGCAAAAACTGAAAATCCCACAAATGACAGCAAGTGCAGATTATGTAACAAAGTGGATGAAATAGTTAACCATCTCATCAGCAGGTACAGTAAGATCACACAAACTGACTATAAAAATTGCCATAGTAAAGTAGCTGCAATGCTGTATTGGAATTTATGAAAAAAGTACAAGCTACACCAATGAAATATTGGTGGGAACATAAGCCTGAAAAAGTTGTTAAAAATGAGAAAGTTAGGATATTGTGGGATTTCAAAATCCAAACAGATAAGAAGTTGGAACACAACGCTCCAGATATTACTTTGGTTGAAAGTAAGAAGGTCAAACTGATTGATGTGACAATCCCTGGTGACAGTCAAATTAAGGAAAATATATATACATTAATATATATACGTATGTTATATCAAGATCTAACATTTGAAGTTCAGTGTGTCTGGAAGAAACAAACAATGGTTATTCCAGTAGTGATAGGAGATCAAGGGGAGATTCCAAAAGAATTAACTAAACATGTAGGTGATATTGGCAGAGACAGGATAACAACTAGGTGCATGCACCTAGAAAACTTTCATTGTGGTTTTGTATTTGGGGCTGTTGAATGAAATATTTAACATGTTAACATGATTGGGTAGTTTTCTGGTGGGCTGTTATCAGATTGGGATCAAATTCATTGAGTTTTTTTCTGTTCTCATTTTTCAGGGCTGATCTTTTCAATGGGGAGGGGGACTAACTGGAGGTTCAAGGGTAGCTGTTTTTGCACTTAGCAGCACCAAAATTGCACAGAATACAGTTCTCTCTCTAATCTACAGAATACTCTAATCTACAGAATACTAAGTTTCAATCAGACTCCCTCTCTGTGCAGCTGCACTAAATTCTCTCTACTAATTTCTAAAATGTCCTTCAAGCAGCAGCCAACAGGAGAGTTCCAGCAAGCCCCCAGCATTTTAAAAAAGAGCCCTGTCTGCATGCATTTCATTTCCATACTCACAGTGATTGACAATAACATTTTTTACTTCCCACTGAAAATTCTGCATTTGCCACTCTTCCTTGTTGTGGTTTGTTGTTTGTTTTCTTTCAGAAAGTGAGGAAGGCTTCCATTGCAGCCCCCACCCCTCAGCCATCGTTGGCCTTCCATTATTTCCTATGGAGAATTTGGGAGGCTGGAGTCATTGCTTTTCAATCAAATGTCATAAAAATTGCAGCAGAGAGTCTTCTGCCTGTTCTTCAAAGAATTCCCAAGTTTCAAGCAAATTGGGCAAAGTGTTGAAATTCTACAGCCCCCTGAGCAAGCCCCCTCCAGCCATTGTTTTTGTATTTCCATTATTCTCTAATTCAGATGATGAGGATGATACATTGGCCCATGCAAGGTTGGGCAAGATAGCCTAATCTACCGCACAGGGTGGTTGTGAGGGTAAAATGAAGGAGAGAATAATGACATAAGCTGCTAGGATCCGTGTTGTGCAGAAAGGCAGGGAACAAATGAAGTAAATAAATATCACTCTAGCTGTAGATGGAGGACAGATAAAAGGTAGGTTGGTTGATGGGCAGGAAGGAGAGAAAAAAGAAGGAAAAGTTGAGAATATGGAGGTTTCCGGGTGTAGGGAAGGAGAAAATAGTGTGGGGTGGGGATCCAGGGAAAAGTGAAGTGCCTCATAAAAACCTTATGGATTCCCCCTAACACAACAGGCCTAACGGTCAACATTACACATCTGAACCATAGTTCTCCCAGGCAAATTCTGCAAGGGGAAAAGAAGAGGAAAAGTTGAGGGAAAGTGAGGTACCCCCACAAGTCCTTGTGGGTTCTCCAGTGGTTGGCCTGGCCTGGCCTGGTGGCTGACTCAGCCCAGCAGCTGGAACCATGCAGAATTTTCCCAGGTAGAGGTTGCAGAGGAGGGAGGGAAAGCTGAAGACAGTGAGGCAAATAAAGTTACATTGGCTAGATAGTGGGAAGGAGAGAAGGAACCAGGAAAAGGGGAGAGACTATGGTGGCTTTCAGGGAAAGGAAAGAGGAAATAGTGGGGGAGAGGAAATGAGATGACCCCCCCATAAGTACTGGCAGGACCCCCACTTGTATATAACATAGTATGTAACATTATACATTCCTGAGTAAAGGATAATTTAAAACAAGATCTTAAAATGTTCTGCATAAATTGTGCCAGTTTTGGAAATGAAAGAAGTTATGTGCTCTCTCTCTTTCAAGACTTCCCCTGAAATAGATAGACTTTGATAAAGAATACCATTGAACAAAACAGCAACAAAAAGATCAAAGGGACAGCAAAGAATAAACTGATTTCATAAAGATGCTATTTATCTAAAAACCAATATCTTTTAGGCAAACATTGGGTATTTTTGCCTAGAAAATATGTGAATTTCAAAATGGTAAATTTGAGTTAAATCAATGATTACATTCATTTTTTCATTGATTAAATTTCCATGATATAAATCAATCACGCTGAGAAGAGGGCTGGAAATGAATGATAAAATCTGCTAAATCCTTTATTTGCTGTGTGAAAATTTCATGGGATTCACTGCAGACCTTTTTCAAGCTATAATAAATATAAAATTAGCTGAACATTACACTAATGAGACATAAATCAAACACTAAGACTTTTTCATATAAGTATTCATTTAGTACGCTTTGCGGAATGACAAATGTTCTTAGACCCAGCTCTGATCCAGAGAATGTTAAGTCATTCAGTTGGCATGGATCCAAGGGCGCATTTGTATGGACAGAAGGAGTTCTACCTGTGGAGTATGGCTTTCTCACCCTCCCGCACTACAACCCAAATGACCTCCTGAGCCCAGCAACAGCATTTGGAGGATATTTTGGGCTGCAGCTGGAGGCAGGATATGAGATAGCCATGTTTGGCAGACAAGAATCCAACCATGGAAATGCTTCCGTAGATCCAGTATCATTCTCACTGCATAGACCTGGCGATTGCACAGAGGCAGGATAGTGGCCAGTGTGATTGTGTCCACTCTCCCACCCTGCACATTCAGTCAGTGTTTGGAAGGGTAATGTGGAGAGGACTTATGATTGGTTTGTTATGAGGAATTTGATTTTTTAAAGCAGCACTCTTTAAAAATTATTTGAAGTGCAATGAATAAAAACTAATTGTATAACAATAGAATCATTATAAAGCACATGTAGACTACACTGCAGAGAAACTAATTTCAAAAAGCACACAACTTATTTGTTTAAGTGTACAACCTTCCTAGGGCACCCTCTGCCCTCCCACCTCTATCAGTCCTTATGTATCTCTTGAATAATAGGGAAGCATTCCCTGCAGCATTCATGATGAGTCAAGAGGATATCTTTTTAACCAATTAGTTATCTTTTCTAAATTATTTTTGAATACCCACAAAATAGTTATCCTGCAGGTCTGTGAAGGATTTTCCCAATGGTACAGGTCACATTGCTCTTGCATCTACACGCTGTTTCTACATCCATTATTTATTTTCCTTTATATATGTAAAGCTACCTTCTTATTAAAATTAATGAATATTTTATAACCTATGGCCCAAGGAAAGGAAAAGCTAAGATGTTGCAATACCATAAATGTCATCCTGAGCCAAATCTGGTAATATCTTAATAAAGCTAAATTATATAAAATGAATGGTTGTCTTTGATACAGTTCCATGACAAGTTTACATTAAATTAAAAACCTCCAGGAGCATAATCTCGTATGGTCATATAATTTAATAGATCATTTGCTTAAATTACACAACCCTTGATTAAAAATTGTCGAGGACGGGAAGCCAAACATCTCAATTGCATTTCTGCAACAACGAAAAGTATTAATGGCACCTGTTAGCACTGTAAATTAGTATCTATTTCTCATTTTAACAAGCTTATTATCATTTATTCATAACAAAGCCCTATTCAGGTCACAAATCTGTTTGAAGTAGTTACAGAAAAAACAAAATCCTTTCTGTAATCCAAATTATCCAAGTAGCTGTTCCTTGTTGGGAGCAACTCAGGATTTCACTGTCTCCATGACGACTGTGGGCCTGTCTCAGGTAATAGCAGGCCCCACACAATGTGCAGGTCATGCTCCTAATCTAGTATTTTGCTCTGGGTAGGAAGAAGGTGATCTGAAGTTGGGGTGACGGAAGACAGTCCCCTTGTCATAGACAGATCACTACTTGCTGAGGTTTAGACTTAAAGGGATACCAGGATTCTACAGGGATAGAGGATTGATTAAGATGATCCACCCCTGTAGCCTGATGAATCCAATTGATTTTCAGATAGCACATAATGATTCAGATATATGAGATATTAGGAAGTTGTAGGCTGACATGGATACTATAGGATCAGTTGCACTTATTAGAGAAGACCTATACTCCAGGAGAAGACCAGATTTAAAAAGTTGCTGAGTTTCCCATTCTACATGGCCATTCCAGAATATTCTAGGAAGTAAATCAGTCTCAGAAAGTTCTAGAACAGGATTACTGAAAGAATTTGTAAAAGAACTGATCTGAAGAGTCAAAATAAGAGGAAGATGATCACTATAAAATCACCCAGGGTGAAGTCTGTAACATAAGGTTTCAGTGAGGGGGAGACCAAAATGTAATCAATTACACTACAGCCCCTTGTTGAAACAAAAGTAAATTCTCCAGAATTTGGAAAGTGGATAACTTGAATTGCTGCTATATGCCAATAAAGGCTAACTTGAACTTGAACTTGATTTTCAGATAGCATTTGGATATTTTCCTCCTGATATAGTTGACACACTGATCAATGCCCTGGGTGACCTCTGGAATGAGGAAATGATCCAGTGAAATTGCACCTACACGGCCTTTCTCAGATCAAAGAGCCCAGGCAGCCCCTTGGTTTACTGAGGGGCTCTGGGTGATGAAAGGAGAATGGGAGGCAGCTAGAGTGACAATAGAGAAAGACTTGGGATGAATCTGACAAGGCATGGACTGGAGCTCATTTTAAAGCCTACTCCATGATGGTGATGGCAGCAGTGGTACATCCACTCCTAAAGAAATCTACTCTAGACCCGGGAGAATTGGATAACTATTGTCAGGTCTCAATTGTACCATTCCAAAGCAAGGTGACTGAATGAATCATAGCTGGTCAACTTTATGGATTCCTGAATTAAACAGATTGTTGGATCCATTCCACTCTGCTTTCAGGTCTGGTTATGGGGCTAAAAAAGGCTTAGCCTGGTGTATGACATGTGGTGGGAAATGGACAGGGGAAGCACACCCCTTTTAATTCTTCTGGACTTCTCAGTAGCTTTTGATACCATTGATCGTGGTATCCTTTTGGACCAGCTTTCAGGATTGGGACTGTAAGGCATTGTTCTGTGGTGATTCCAGTCCTATTTTGAGGTAGGCTTCAGAGTGTGGTGCTGGGGGACTGCTACTCCAACCCTGGGAGTGGTCATCCAGAGATTTGGGCTGAGTTGCTACCAATATGCAGATTACACTTAGCTCTATCTTGTGCTTCCAGCAGACTTCAGGGAGGTTGAACAGGTGTGAACATGTGTTTAGAGGCAGATTTGGAATGGATGAGGGCTAACAAGCTGTAACTTAATCCTGAACAAATGAAGGTGCTGTTTGTGGGAAAGCCTGACCCAGGAAATGGGATATCTCCTGTTCTGGATAAGTTTACCGCTTTGTAATTTAGGGATTCTGCTGGACTAGGCCCCCTCAACCTCCCGGCGGGGGATTGGGGCCTGGTACTTACCTGTTTTGGTGGGGGGTGCGCATGCACTTCCGGGAAGTCAACTATCATGCAGCCCCATAGGTGCGCACCCACACTCCGAAGGGGCCCCAAATGTGCCCATTCTGGCCCAGATTGGGCTTGTTTTGGGCCCATTTTTGCATAGATCAGGCCCGTTTTGAGCCGCTGTGGCACGCGGGAGCATTCCTGCACTCCATAGTGGCCTGAAACGGGCCTGATCCAGACAAAAATGGGCACCTTTCGGGCCACTGCGGAGCACAGGAGCGCTCCCACACTCCACAGCGGCTCAAAATGGGCCCAATCCATGCCCACATTTGGGGCCCCTGTGGAGGGCAGGAGCACTCCTGCACTCTGTAGTGGCCCCAATCCAGGCCAAAACGGGCCCAATCCGGGCAGCAGCAGCACACGGGAGCGCGCAGCACCGCAGGGGAGCACGCACAGAAGGTGCACTCCCCCCCGCTGGCCAGATGAGCAGGGGTGTGTGTGGAGGGCTGGGGTGGGGAATCTCCCACCCCCAGCAGGGGTCTGGCATCCCTATGCTGGACCCACCAGATGTTGGTAACAATCTTCAGTAGGAAGAATTCTGTAAGAAGTCTTGTCATGTTTCTCTAGATTAAAGTCAAAGTTTATGCAAAGAGCTCACAAAAGTAGTATAGGCCACATATATATGTATAATATAGAAGCTGACTATACATGATACTTTTTAAACAAGAAACTGAACCGTTTTAAGTTCATTTCTGCTTCTTTAATATTTTTTACTTTCTGGTTTGGTTTCAGTTCATAAAGTAACTAGAAGACGGCAACCCCCAGCCACGGCATAGCCGTTAAGGCTGGGTGCCTCTTTTGCTGCCCTGGAAGGAGAGAGAGCAGAGCTCCCCTTCCAGGACCTTAGGGGTGGGCGGAGCTCGCCGGTTTAGGCGCGCTCCGCCCGTTTTTTCCCCTCAGTCGTCGCCTCGAGCTCGGAGAGGAAGGAGCCTCTCGGCAGTCCTCCGAGCTTCGAGGCCTGGGGCCGTCGCCGTTTCAGCTGCAGCAGCGGCGGCGGGCGCAGCGAGCGAGCAGGACAGCTTGGAGGGCTTCCAAGCAGCGCTTGGCTTGCCGCTTGTGCGGTCCGGTTTGGGGCGGCGTCCTTTGCAGCAGAGTCGCTGCTCGTGGGTGCCTTTGGGGGCATTCCCGCCAGCGTGGGCGTTGGCGAGTCGGCTTTGGGCGCCCTGGGGGAACGTTTTTTACCCGGGGAAATTCTTCTCGCGCGGCAATTTTTCCGCGCTTCACCGCCCTACTTGCACACAGGGGGTTTGGGGGAGGTAAACCTCTCTGCACCCCTGGGAATTTCTCCTTTCTTGTGCCTGGCGGGCGCGTTTGCATTCCTTCCCTTTCAAGGGTCCAGGGGGGCCTTTGTAGTCCGGGGGCCATTTTGTTTTTGGGCAGCCGTTACTGGCAGGGGCCATTTGGTACATGGTGGCCTGCTAGCCTAACTGTGCCTCAAGGTTTCCTCCTGGGGTGACCTGCATTGGAATTACGGGCTAGGAGAGGCCAATAGCATATTGCTTGGATAGGTGGAGTTACTTCTTGCCAATTAAGGGGGATATTAGTAAGTAATTCATAGAAATGCCGCCTAAGAAAGGAGGGGGCACGTCCAACGGGAAACAGCCTGCGAAGCGGCTTCCTGCTAAGCGTGCTCCCCCACCGGTATTGTCCTCATCTGATGATGAGGGTGAGGATGGGGTTCAGCAGGAGATTATGGCACGCATAGCAGCGCTGGAGGGCAGTAGAGGTGTTTCTGCTCCTACTGGTGGGAGTGCAAAAAGAGTGAGATCCACTAGGGCATCTTCTCGTTTGTCCTTTCAAGCAGAGGTTCTTAAACGCTTGTCTGCCCTTGAAGGTGCTGCCCCTCCGGCTGGGGACGATGCCGGTAGAGCTGTGGAGTCTGGTGAGACGGATCTTCCTGGAGAGCAGGGAGCTGATGACCAAGCTGGTTCTCAGGTTGCTCCGCCAGTGGCGGTTGCGGTGGATAACATCCCGGGAGATGGTAAGTCGAACTTTGCACAACACACAGCTGCCTGGCCTTGGGGCCAAGGTGTGCAGGCCTTAGCTGCTGGCACTGGTGCCCCAGGGCCTTCCCCTTCTTGCAGCTACTGGCCTGCAATACCTGGAGGACCGCAAGCATCTTTGGAGCCATATGGCAGGATGGGGTCGGGTACAGCTGCCTCCCCCTTCCCTGCAGGGTCCTGGCCGCATTGGGGTTCATCTGGCTGGCAAACTGGTGGCACTGCCATGCCTGCTGCTTCTCCAGCAGTGCCTACTGCTCAGCAACTTATGCTGCCTTCTTCACAGGGCCCGGCCGGGCAGCCTAGCTGGTTCTCAGGTCCTGGTTTTTTCTGGCATGGCCAGCCTTATGTTCAGTCCCCTTATGGGTCTGTGCCATTCAGAGCTTTACCCTTTGGCGATACTGCCTTACCGTTGGGGGACCATTTGACACCAGCCACTCGTGACAAGATATTAAAAGGAGAATACGTCGACGTCTTCACCCTTCTCTTCAGGGAACTGGAGAAGAAGGACAAGGAAGACTTAGATGACAGGGAGAAAGAAAGGTTAAAGCGTAGACGGGTAGATAGGACATGGTTTAACTGGCTGCCGGGGTTCCTTATATATGCAGGTGTCCTGGCTAGGGCACAGCCCTGGAGAGCAGCCTCGCTTATCCAATATATGGATATAATTTACAAAGGCTATTCGGACTTCAGTGGTGCTGCATGGTTGCAGTACGACGAAGAGTTCAGAATGCGGGCTGCCATGAACCCCAATATCCCTTGGGACCAGATACACCAACAATTATGGTTGCAGGTGATGTCACCAGCAAAGCCTAACTTGGGGGATAGATCTGATAGTGGACACCTGGTCCACAGGGCATCGGCTTCTTCTGGCACCCGCGCCTCCGCGGGGCAGTCGGTTCAGACACGGCTGCTTTGCTGGGAGTTTGCCTCACAGGGTGTCTGTGCCAGGAAGTCTTGCCCTTATAAGCATGAATGCCCCATGTGCGCTGGGCCCCATGCCTTCACAGCATGTCCCAGAACCAAGAAGAAGGGCGGGAGTAGGCGCCCCTGGGGGAGTAACCAGCCTCCGTCTGGAAAAGGGTCCCAGTCCCATAAATCTGAGAATCCTCAGTGAATTGTTGACGGATTACCCTCGGCGCGATGATGCGGTTTATTTGTTGAATGGGTTCCAGTTTGGGTTTCGCATTCCTTTTCAAGGACCAAGGTCCGCCTTTATGTCAACGAACCTTAGGTCTGTCGTTGGCATGGAGGCGGTGGTTAGGAGTAAGATAGCTAAGGAATGTGCGGCGGGCCGCGTTCTTGGCCCGTTTGCGTCCCCTCCTGTGCCATGCCTCCGTGTCTCCCCTCTGGGGGTGGTGCCCAAGAAGGCTGTGGGCGAGTATCGCCTGATACACCACCTCTCTTATCCGAAAGGGGCATCAGTGAATGATGCCATTCCTGATCATCTGTGCACGGTCCGCTACACGTCTTTTGACCAGGCTATGCGGGTGGTCAGGCGTTGTGGCGTTGGGGCGGAGATGGCCAAATGCGACATTAAGTCGGCATTTCGTCTTCTACCTGTGCACCCTGATGATTTCGAGCTGCTGGGTTTTGCCTTTGAGGGTCGTTATTACATGGATAGGGCCCTGCCTATGGGTTGCTCGATTTCATGTGCGGCCTTTGAACGCTTTAGCTCATTCCTTGAATGGGCATTGCGTCAGCAGACGGGTTGTAGTGATACCAGCCATTATCTCGATGATTTTATCTTCGTTGGGAGGGCTGGCACGGGTCAGTGTGCGCACTTGCTGAGGGCTTTTACTGACCTTGCTCAGCGTCTGGGTGTCCCTCTTGCAGAGGAGAAAACTGAGGGTCCCACGACAGTGCTGACCTATTTAGGAATTGAACTTGATACAGTTCAGCAAACCTTTCGGCTGCCACAGGCAAAGGTGCAAGACCTTCTGGGACGTTTAGCTTCCTTTAAGGGAAAGCATAAGGTGTCTCTTCTCGAACTGCAGCAGGTGGTGGGGCACCTTAACTTTGCCTGCAAGGCTGTTGCCCCGGGGAGGGCCTTCCTTAGGCGTCTATGTGACGCCATGGCTTCCTTGAGGCTACCACATCACAGGCTGCGCATATCTCGGGGCATCAGGGAGGATTTGGAGGTTTGGGAATCCTTTCTCAACTCGTTTAATGGGGTTACCCTTTGGAGGGAGGACCTCTTACTTGAGGCTGAACTCCAGATCACTTCTGATGCCTCTGGGGCAACCGGCTTCGGGGTCTATTTTCGGGGGCACTGGTGTGCTGAAGAATGGCCAGCAGACTGGCATGATGGGGTTTTGGATAGGGATCTCACTTTTTTGGAATTTTTTCCAATTCTGGTAGCTATCTGGCTGTGGGGGAAGGAGTTGGCCAACCACACGGTGCACTTTTGGTGCGATAATTTAGCGGTGGTGCAGGTAATTAACTCCCTCACTTCCAGATCGCCCAGGGTTATGAGACTGGTTAGGCTGTTCACACTTCGGTGCCTCCGATTGAACATTTTGTTCCTGGCAAAACACGTTCCAGGGGTGAACAATGGGTTGGCAGACGCTTTGTCTCGCCAACAGATGGAACGGTTTCGCCAGCTTGCTCCCGAAGCCGATCAGCAGCCCTCCAAGATGCCAGTGGAGCTGTGGCACCTTGGGAAGTCGAGGTTCAGCGGGCTATTTTGTTAGCCATTGCCCCCAGCACCCGGAGGTCCTATGACCGCGCCGTTCAGCAGTTTGCCACTTTTCGGCGTGGGGCGGGTCTGCCCCAATTGTGGCCGATCCCAGTTGAGCACTTACTGCAATTCTGTGTCGACCGTAGAGGTAAGGGCTGTGCTCCCAAGACAATTAGAGGACAGCTGGCGGCCTTGGCGTTTGTAAGCAAGGCTCGCGGCTGGCAGGATTTTACAGGGGACTTCAGAGTCCGCAAAATGTTGGAAGGATGGGTGCGGGAGCTGGGAGCTCCTGTGGATGATAGGGAGCCTATGTCCCCTGCCATTCTCAAGGGATTGGGGGCTACGTGGGCCAGTGTATGTCGCTCTGACTTTGAGGCCAAGCTCTTCCAGGCGGCAGCTCTTTTGGCCTTCTTTGGGGCGCTGCGGGTAAGTGAGCTGGTGGTCCAGTCAGCTAGTGATAAGTCTAATCGGGCCTTGTTCGCCCGAGATGTTAAATTGTCAGGGGATATGGTGACTATCACCATTAGGCGATCCAAGACGGATCAGATGCGGAAGGGTTCGGTGGTGCAGCTGAGTTCCTGTTCTGATAAGGAGCTCTGTCCTGTGCATGCGCTGAGAGCATATTTGGAGGCTCGTGGAGATGTACCCGGGGTGTTGTTCCTCCACAGTGATGGGGCTCCCCTTACTCGTTTTCAGTTCTGGGCCGTTACGGCACGGGCTCTCGCCAAGCTTGGGTTGGCCGGTTTTAAGTTTGGCACGCACTCTTTCAGAATTGGAGCGGCCTCGACAGCCGCTGCGATGGGTTATTCTGGTCAAGCTATCCAGAGGGTAGGCCGATGGAGGTCTTCGGCTTACAAGTCGTATGTTCGCCCCCTGCAGGGGCCGTTATAGTCTTCTAACTGTTGTCTTTTGTAGGTGCTGTGGCGCGTCGTGGACGGTGCTCTATCCTTATCGCCGGGCACAGCTTTGTCTTCTGGGCGGCCCACCAGGCTAAGAGGACGGCGTTCGGGTCCCAGCTTGGCTTGAGCCGGTGGGCTACGGTGGAGTGGCAGGGCCGTCGTGGCTTACGTTGGCCTGGCCTGCTTCCGCTGTTGTTTGAGGGGAGGTGTGCTCCTCCGCCTCATATTCTCGTCATTCACCTGGGAGGTAATGACTTGGGCTTGGTGAAGGGCAAGGCCCTGTCACTGCAGGCACAGGCAGACTTGCAGTTGATAGGCAAGCGCTGGCCTGGTGTCTTAATTATGTGGTCCGATATACTTCCCAGAAGGGTTTGGCGGGAGGCCTTGGACTGTAAGGCAATAGAGGGAGCACGTTATAAGGCCAATAAGGCTCTGCACAAGGCTTTGGAGACAGGGTTGGGGGTTTATTTACCCCACCCTGGTATAAGGGCTAATTTGCCAGACCTCTACCGAGGTGATGGGGTTCATCTTTCTTTTAAAGGCAACAACATCTTTCTTGACGACTTGCGGGGGGGTTGCTGGAGGCTTTACGCCATGTGTGGGGCGTCGAGGCCTAAGCAGAGGCTTGACCTCGTCGGTGGCAGGTTAGAGTTGGGATTTGAGAGCGGGCCGGTGAGTACCCTTGGCACATCCTCATTGGTGGGGAATTGGGGTCTGTCAGGAGCGGCTGCGGCTCTACGGCTCAGCTGCGAGGGCAGACTGCCTGGTGGGACCTCCCAGACAAGTCCTTATCTCAGGCTGTACGGCTTGGGGTGTTTGGAGCTTTATGGGGGGAACCATTTGCCTGGCCGGCCGGGCCCAAGCCATCTCAGTTGGATGGCTCGCACCCGGGGCAGTGGGTCTCGCCCAGGCAGGTTCAAGGAGGAGGTCCCATGGGACCACTGGCTTGACCTGTACCGCTAGTTAGCTCCCCTTGTTGCCGCTGTTAATGTTATGTTGTTGCTTTAATAAAGTAGCCCTTAGTACCCAAAACCTGTGTCTGCCTCTTTCTTCCGACTAGGGTAGCAAGACGGCAACCCCCAGCCACGGCATAGCCGTTAAGGCTGGGTGCCTCTTTTGCTGCCCTAGAAGGAGAGAGAGCAGAGCTCCCCTTCCAGGACCTTAGGGGTGGGCGGAGCTCGCCGGTTTAGGCGCGCTCCGCCCGTTTTTTCCCCTCAGTCGTCGCCTCGAGCTCGGCCCACCCTCCGCACCCTGTAACAGGACAGGATTAGCCGGTCGCCTTATTGGGGGCCAGGTAGGAATTTTTCCCCTTGTTGCAAATTGGCATGGGCAATGGGGGTTTTTCGCCTACCTTGTTCTGTTGTAGTGGTTGTGGGAATTTGTAGGTGGTGCAGGAGCCTGTTAGGTTAGTGGCAGGTTAGAGTTGGGATTTGAGAGCGGGCCGGTGAGTACCCTTGGCACATCCTCATTGGTGGGGAATTGGGGTCTGTCAGGAGCGGCTGCGGCTCTACGGCTCAGCTGCGAGGGCAGACTGCCTGGTGGGACCTCCCAGACAAGTCCTTATCTCAGGCTGTACGGCTTGGGGTGTTTGGAGCTTTATGGGGGGAACCATTTGCCTGGCCGGCCGGGCCCAAGCCATCTCAGTTGGATGGCTCGCACCCGGGGCAGTGGGTCTCGCCCAGGCAGGTTCAAGGAGGAGGTCCCATGGGACCACTGGCTTGACCTGTACCGCTAGTTAGCTCCCCTTGTTGCCGCTGTTAATGTTATGTTGTTGCTTTAATAAAGTAGCCCTTAGTACCCAAAACCTGTGTCTGCCTCTTTCTTCCGACTAGGGTAGCAAGACGGCAACCCCCAGCCACGGCATAGCCGTTAAGGCTGGGTGCCTCTTTTGCTGCCCTAGAAGGAGAGAGAGCAGAGCTCCCCTTCCAGGACCTTAGGGGTGGGCGGAGCTCGCCGGTTTAGGCGCGCTCCGCCCGTTTTTTCCCCTCAGTCGTCGCCTCGAGCTCGGCCCACCCTCCGCACCCTGTAACAGGACAGGATTAGCCGGTCGCCTTATTGGGGGCCAGGTAGGAATTTTTCCCCTTGTTGCAAATTGGCATGGGCAATGGGGGTTTTTCGCCTACCTTGTTCTGTTGTAGTGGTTGTGGGAATTTGTAGGTGGTGCAGGAGCCTGTTAGGTTAGTGGCAGGTTAGAGTTGGGATTTGAGAGCGGGCCGGTGAGTACCCTTGGCACATCCTCATTGGTGGGGAATTGGGGTCTGTCAGGAGCGGCTGCGGCTCTACGGCTCAGCTGCGAGGGCAGACTGCCTGGTGGGACCTCCCAGACAAGTCCTTATCTCAGGCTGTATGGCTTGGGGTGTTTGGAGCTTTATGGGGGGAACCATTTGCCTGGCCGGCCGGGCCCAAGCCATCTCAGTTGGATGGCTCGCACCCGGGGCAGTGGGTCTCGCCCAGGCAGGTTCAAGGAGGAGGTCCCATGGGACCACTGGCTTGACCTGTACCGCTAGTTAGCTCCCCTTGTTGCCGCTGTTAATGTTATGTTGTTGCTTTAATAAAGTAGCCCTTAGTACCCAAAACCTGTGTCTGCCTCTTTCTTCCGACTAGGGTAGCAAAAAATGATTCACTAATCAAGTTCAGACATTCCAAACTCAATGTGGATGACTATATTTCTTAAGAATGTGTTTCAACAATCGATACAATTATGATGAAACTCATATAGTAAATACAACAATCAGTCTTATAACATGAAAAATATTGTTTTCAAAATGTTTTTTTCCTGCATTAACAACATCCCCAATAACTCTGTCAATCATATTTACCTCCTGGGAAATAGAATGAATTTCAATATTCAAATTTTTTTCTGCTTGCACAGTTAGGAAAGAAAACACAATTTTAGCTTATTTCAAGGTTGATATTTGTGTGGAGGGGAAGGAATTATCCCAGAACAACAAATATAATGCCTTTATATAAATGTTCTTGGTGGCTATACACAAAATATTGTACACTGTTCTGGTCACTTCATCTATATAAAAAAGGTCAGTTCTAAAAGGTACAATGATGAGGCAGAGAGCTTTCCAAGGCATGGGGCATTAAGGAGTTATTCTGACTGACTGGGGTTGTAACAGACAGGCAGAAGTTGAAGGATACAGACAGAAATTATTCTCCCATTTTGAGTATATGTGAGTATATGGGGACATTATGCTGACTGGCAGTAAATTCATGACATAGAAAATTATGTACTTCTCTGTACCGTGTGCTGCTCTTGTATCCCAGAATAAATACACGAGACACCAGAATATGGGTTTAACTAGGTTTTATTTATGACTGATCAGCATCTATAACACAACTCCTTAATTTTAGTCTGCTGGTTACCAGTGTTTGAACAACTCCACTCTAGTTCTAAATTCAGTCTATGCTGCCACTAGTTTTGCTCACTAGCCTCTTCAGAAACTGCCAAGAGGCATTAAGCTTCAGTCCCCTCCTCACCCACTTCTTAAGCAAATTAAAGGCTTGGTTGCTGCTGCTCAGCACCAAGAGAAACCCCTCTCCAATCACCCTGGTTGCACCTAGGTTGGCAATTCTAGGCTGCCTACCACTGGGAAAAGAATGCTAAAAAAGACATTAATCTAATCTATCAAGGCAATTTTTGTGTTCTTAATGAGGTCCAAACTATATAACAAATGTATAACAGTCAGGGCCGCCATCACCATTGAGGCCATGAGGCAGGGGCCACGGGGCCGGAGGGGGTGCCAGAGGTGGTGCTGGGGGCAGAGGTGCACACAGCGCCGCCACCGGCCAGCCCCGCACTGCCGCCACCACATGACCCCAGGCAGGCGCAGCAGCCACGGGCCAGGGATGGCAGGCATCCGGGGCGATGTGTGGAGCGCAGACGGCCTCCTCGTGCAGCCCCAGCCACCCGCCAGCGAATGGCCCTGGCGTCACTGCGCAATGACGTCATCACATGATGACGTCATTGCGCGGCCCGGGGGCACGTGCGTGCACAGCACGCACGTAAGGATTACCTCAGGCGCCGGTAACCCTGGCGCCGGGGCTGATAACAGTAGCCTCACAGTCCCATACTATTTCCTCTTTCCCTCCTCCAGGCAACCCCCATATCCTCACCTTTCCCTACTTCCTTTTCTCCTTTCCACAGTTCAAACACCAAACTATTTTTATCTGTCCTTCACTTTTCCCCTACTTTTTATCTGATGACTCAAAACTGGATTGCCTAGATCCTAGTCTGAAAATCTAACCATTCCATCACACTGGCTTTTGTGGACTGACTGCTGATGAACAGCAGAAAGCAGCCACCCCTTAGTGAGTCCAGTGCCGGATCTAGGGTTGCCCACACCCGGGCTCCCCGCACTTCATTGACGTCATCACACAGGGCAGAACGGAGGCAGCATGCGGGACTGAGAAGCTGCCTGTGCCATTCGCCTCCCTGCAGGTGAATGCTGCGGGCGGCCTCACAGCCCCCCACGCTGCTTTTGCCTGGCCCGCAGGACAGGGAGCGGCCGGCTTGCCGCACACCCCCTGCTCTGCAGGGCTGGTAAAAGCAGCGCAGGGGGCTACGAGGCTGCCCACACCATTCGCCTGCCCTGCAGGGCAGTGGGCGGCTGGCTTGCCGGGCACCCCCTGCCCTGCAGGGCAGGCAAAAGGCAGCGCGGCCACCCACCCCATTCGCCTGGCATGTAGGACGGGGCGGCCAGCCACCCCCTGTCCTGCGGGGCAGGCAAATGGCGTGGGCAGCCCCGCAGCCCCCCACGCTGCCTTTTGCCAGCCCTGCAGGGCAGGGGGTGCGCGGCAAGCCAGCTGCCCCCTGTCCTGCAGGGCAGGTCAAAGCAGCACGGGTGGCCATGCTGCCTTTTGCCTGCCCTGCAGGGCAGGGGGTGCCTGGCAAGCCAGCCACCCCCTGTCCTGCGGGGCAGGCGAAAGGCAGCGCAGGGGGCTGCAAGGCTGCCCGCGCTGCTGCCTGCGCCCTCTGGCAGCTGGCAGCTGCTCCCAGCGCCCCCTCCCTGGTGGCGCCGGGGGCAGACTACCCCTCCTGCCTCCCCTCGATCCAGCCCTGAATGAGTCACGCAAGTTGCCTGGCATCAAGTTGCTCTATGGTTGCTGCCAGGCCTGGCCTCTATAGGACAAAACAGCCCTCAGGGATCCAGACCCCTCATTGTGCCTTTTACCAACAGAAACCAAGGCTTGAGAGCTATGTGGTTGCTTAGCAACAGCCATTGAGGGTATATGTTTCTTAAAGCTACAGACACTGCATCTATTATTTGGGAAGGTTAACTCTCCAATGCATTTTTTAAAAATTTTCAGATTTTTCTGCACAGCTGGGATGTTTATCAGATTTCTAGAAGGATCCGTCCTGTCTGTTCATGGCTTCAGAATCTGGATTTAAGTATCCAGACATTCTGCCATCTTGAGAATTAGATTTATTGATTTACAAGCATGGAACCTCAATGACTTGCAGAGAGCTCTTCATTTCCACCAGTATTTCCCTTCCCATGCTATTTCCATTTTCTCTCCTCCTGGCAACCCTCCTTTTCCTCTCCCCTGTTCTTGATTCCTTCTCTACTTCTCACGCACCTTCCCAACCAACCTTTCTTTTATCTGCCTTCACAGTCTTCAGTTTTCTTTACTGCAGTCAAAGTGGTATTCTAGGCTTTGAGATAACAAAATAATTCAAATGTATTTTAAGGTAAGAATACAAGAGGCTATCTTCTCTGAGCCTGGTAGAAAAAGAGTAGCAAGGCTGGTTCTTGTAGTCCTCATTAGGTAAGGATCCGCTACACAATAATAAAATTTGAAGGAGAAAAAGTTGGACTGATGGAAGGAACAAAGAAGGCTGACAGATGGATCTCTTATTGGCTGCATTCCTAGCACTCTTGCAGCATGCTGGAATTGGATTGCACAAGCACTTCAGTACACTAATACTATCTTGGCAATGTTGTCATGAATCATGAGCACAAAGGCTATGGATTTATTTTTCCAATCTTTCTCTGAAATTCTTGAGCTCTGATCTTTCCTTGATGGAATGACCCACTCAGACCACTGGGGAAGTCCTACCCTCACACAACATGTGTGAGCTGGCTGAGTAGAACCCAAGAACTGGATTAAGAAACCAATACCTAGGGATCAGCTCAATTTCAGATATGTTAAGAAATTTTGTCTTGCTTTTATTTGCCTTTATATTGCGTTGCTTTTTGCCAATATCATTGTTCTCTTTGCTGAGCACATCCATTTGCATTCCAGCCGAACTGCAGCAGCAGTTTAGCTCCTCAGTGCCACCCCATCCAGCTGCTCTGTTTTGTGAGTTTGAACAGAACTACCTATTACAAGGCACCAGTTTGGGGGCAATTAGTTCTTTGCCCAGGTTGGATATTTATCTCATCATTTGGGATGCCTTATTAACAAAACCTTATTGTTGACTTTTTCATCTTTGAATTCAATTTTGTAATAAAACATTTTAAACCTCTACTGGGAGTTTTGTCCACCCTCAAGTCACATGCTGTCCTAGCTTTTTGTGCCTGCAAAAGGTCAAATCGTTGAGGGAAACAAAAGCGGGGGAGACCTCTAGTTTCATCCAGATTAATAACTCCTCGATTTTCTGGTCTCAAATGACCAGATGTGATGGCCATAATTTACCAATCCTCCATTTATTATGGTGGATGAAAAGGAGGTAAAGGTGAGAAGAAGGGCTCTTTGGATATCACCTCCCATAGAGCTGCCAACCTCCAGGTGAGACCTGGAGATCTCCCGGAATTACAACTGATCTTCAGACTAAAGAGACCAGTTCCCCTGGAGAAAATAGCTGCTTTGGAGGGAGGCCTGTATGGCATTATACCTTGCAGAGGTCCCTCCCCTCCCCAAACCCTGTCCTCCAGGCTCCACCTCCTCAAATCTCCAGGAATTTTCCAACCCGGAGTTGGCAACCCTATTTTCCCACTCAAAAGTGTCCCCATTCCCTTGATAGATGTGTTTTCCAATTTTCAGTCTCAAGAAACCTAATGCATTATCTTTCAGAAATCACCAAAAGCATATTAATTTATAATTCAATAACTTACTGAATTCAAATCAGGAAGACTAGTTGCTGAGAAAACTGGCATGTTACCCACCTTGTAGCAGAAGTGTCTACACACTGTTTGTTTAGATAGGGGTTCAGCAGAGTGCCTCTGCATATAGAGAAGAAGCAGAAGGAAAGATCTGATCACACTTAAAAGTCTGTTTCCTTAGTTAAAGCATTTATCTTGTATTGTTTTGCAACCAAGAATATTTGTCTTATAAAAAGTACATCATTGGCAGAGGCATGAAGAAATGAAGAAGATGAGCTGAACAAACTGTCATCTAGGGAAATGGTTTCCCAGCAACAGCAATTGTATGACAATTAGAATTATATCATACACTTGCTTCAGAGTCTTTCACTGTTTCAGGATCAGTCAAGTGTTCGTCTGACCCATAAATTTAACACTGTAAATAACTATGAAGAGAGTGGGTTCTAAAGCCACGCCTCGCAGTTAGCTAGTAGAAATGCTGCTCTGGAACCATCTGTGCCACAGTATAGATTAAATTGGTTAAACTATGGATTAATATACAGTCCAACATTTCACTGGTTACATCCTTATTACACGCATGTTCTCACACCAAATATTATTATTTGACTCTCCCTATAGCCTGATCTAGTTAGATCTCAGAACCTAAGCAAGGTTCTGAGACATTTCTCAAACATTTCTCAAACATTTATACCAGATACATTCACCTGTTAATCTGATATTCAACTTCTAAAGATACAGGGAATGGGGCTGAAACAAGACTAACAAATTTATGCTAACACTACTTAAAAAGCCTCTCCAAGTTACAATCAAAAGGCAAAAGAGGGACTGATTCCAGAAAATAGGGGATATCCCTAGTATATCAGAATAGCTGAAATCCATGAACTAGCTTGGTTGGCAATTCTGTCTTTGGGCAATACCTTTGGATATGTTCCAACTCTATGATCATATGAAGATGGATAGTCCTATGAATAAATCAGATCATGGACGATGTCCGTATAATGGCCACAGTCCAGCATAGACTTAGAGTGGAAATACATGCTGCAAAGTATCTGGGGATGCTCAAGTGCAGGATGTGTTGCCCTCAATTCATGTGCAGGCTGTCTTTTGCTCGGCACATGTGCATGCCGCTTTCACTAGAGCTCCCTTTGTGTGAGTGCATTTGCAAGTGAGTCAGGAGGGCAGAGTGTCAATTCAGCTCTGTTTTCATAGTGAGAACTCTCAGGGATGGACACTGTAGAGCAAGTATTCTATGCTCCTGACTTGCCAATTTGCATTTCTTTAAGGTATGAGAAAGCGTTAAGATCTGCATTTCAATAAATGGATGTGGGAGGTGGAGGAAACTGGGAATCTGGCAATTGTTAATGAAGAATTTCCTTGGCAAAGATTAACTACAGGGTTAGCAAAGAAAGGCATAGACATAGCTATTTCTTTATAGAAATGTAATGCAACAGTTTGAATAAATTTCAAACCACATTATTATCAAAAGGGAAAAATGGAAAACACTGGCGCCTCACAATAAATTAAAAAATAAAAACAGCAAGTGTGCCTGGGATACTTTTAGCAGTTGAGGAGGAACTGATATCAAATACATGAATGTACTCAGGCACAGCAAATTGAAGTGTGACTGTGCAAGTGAGTGCATGAAAAGTTGGAGGGGAACATGTGAAATGAGGTTCACTTGAGTGTCCCTACTTTGTAACATGTATTTCCACACGTAAACATGCTGATTAAAATCAACTGGCTTAAGCCCATGTAACTCTTAACTATGGTTGCATCAGCACCCACAAAGATCAAATCCTAGTGCAATAAATAGAAACTTTGAACTTTACAAGAAGAAAATGTCTTCTTCATCAGTTTTTAGTTTGATACGGCTTTAGAAACTGTATTGAAATAATAAGGAAGAGAATGTCCCTAAGCATGTGCAGAATGCATCTGTTTCACAAATAAATGATCCCAACAGATAGCCTCCACATACCTGTCATGAAGAGACCAAATTTCTATTTCTCAAAAGGCACAACTTCCGGCAGGCATGATGCTAGGGTTTCTCTTTTCAGGATCATTTTACACTTTAGAAAACCCAGGACTGCAACCAAATATACACACACACACGAGGAGATTGCAGGCAGACTGTGAGTGTATGATGCATGCTAATGGTATTCACAGTTTAAGATGTCCATGTGTGATCCAAGTTAACTGCTATTGCTTCCCTATTTACAATTACTCATTCGGAAGTTTCCTTTATAAACAAAGCTTTCAGCTACTATTCGAGGCAAACACCCTCTTTTCTAGTTTAGCCTATCAGCATGACAGCAGAAAGAAGAGTTTTGCTTATATTTCATATTATGCAAGAACGCTGTTCACCATTTGGGAATGCTTATGCGATAAATACTGCTATTGTCATAACAAGCCGTCTGCTTATCACCCACTATGGCAGCAAGCCCTTTCAAACAGCCTTATATAAACTAACAAATGCCTGAATGCATTAACAGAGTGCTCAGCAAGGAAGTTTATTATTTCTTAGTTTAGCACTTTCCTTCCAGTTCTGCAGGCTCTGAGATAAGCAGGCCACATCATTCACTTAATCTATGAGGGCTGTGTTCTTTCAACAGAGTGTGGCAAGTACCCTTTGGTGCACACTTTTTGTACTTTTAATACTCTCCTAGTGTAGCCTATGCATTTTGGACATCAGGCAGGCAACCTTTTCAGCTTGTGAGTACAGCTAAACATGATCCATTGTGGCTATCTTTTGGGGGGAGTTCATATGGGAGTCTGCCATCTCACACCTACTGCTTTTCAGGACAATTTTTTTGGGTTTATTAATGCACCTATACTTAACATGCACTAGCATATTTAGTAGCATCCAGAAACATCACATCAATCAAGAAATCTGTAGCATTCTGTTAGTTATGGCTGTGTACGAGTTGTAATTGTATATGATATGGAGCATGTGCAAATGAATATCCTATGGTTTTGTTACGTATTTTTCTTTGTATTCTTCTTAGGTTGTGCCTTTGGAGCTATTCCATGGTGTGATGGACAGGACTGGCTCCAGCTCCGCCCATCTTGAGAGACAGCCAATCCAGTAAGTCCAGGATCACTAAGCAGAGGAAGGTAATGGCAAACTACCTCTTACCTTGAAAATCCTATGATGTTGCCATAAGTTGGCTGCAACTTGATGGCACTTATTCTGAAGTAGTCCAGTTCTCCATTGTGTGACTCCCTTAGGTTTCATCATAGAAAGTAGAAGCGTTCAAGGTTTTTTAAAAATTATAATCACAATATCTTTCAAAAATGTAAGAGAAGTAATTTTCTAGCCCTTTTCACTGCAGAACTGTAATGTAATCAAAACTGGGTTTTGATTATTTTTTAAAGGAAGCCGGAAATCCAGAGGAGCTTGTAGTTTTTATTTTATTTTATTTTATTTATAGTCCGCTCTCCATGCAAGCAGGCTCAGAGAAGATTCACAACACATCAATACATACAATAAAAACATATGATAAAAACATTGGTAGTAATCAAATAAAACTGTACTAAAATACTGCGCTAAAACATCTAAGGCAATAGATTGTTATAATGATATTGCATGCTGATTTTTTTAAAAAAGAAAAAACTTTCAATGATGCAGAGAGAAATGGCTATTGGGGGCTGTTTTCAGCCTGTTTGGGGCCAAATTGGGCCTCATTGTGGCCTAAATTGGGCCACTGTGAAGTACAGGGCCCTCGTGGCAGTGCTCCCTTGCTCTGCAGCAAGCCAAATTGGGCCCCATTTGGGGCTGAAATCAGCCCACTGCAGAGCGCTGCTAGGGCAGGGCTCAGGGCTCTGGAGTCCTCCCGCACTTTGCAGCAGGCCAATTTTGGCCCTAAACAGGCCTGATTCAGCCAGCTGTGGGGCAGGGAATGCTTCCGGGAGGGCGCTGGAGAGCTCCTGCGTTTAACAGTGGGCTAATTTAGGCCCCAAACGAGCCCAATAAGGTCCATTTGTGGACCAAATGGGCCCACTGCAGATGTGGGAGTGCACCGCACTGCCCAGAAGCATGCCCTGGGAGGTATGTTCCCCCGCTTTTCCCTCCCACCGGCCAGTTAAGCAGTGGCAGGGAGCTGTGGGTAGGAGCGGGGGATCCCCTACCCTGAGCAAGGGACTGGTAACACTAAGTATAAATGAAGGAAATGAATAATAAATATAGCTGAAGATAGGGGGGCAGATTAAAGGTGGGAGGGCGGGAAGGAGAAAATGAAGCATGGAAAGGTGAGGATATGGGAATTACCAGGAAGAGGGTGGGGGAACAGTATAGAGAGCGAGATACAGGGGGAAATGCCACAAGTTTTCACAGGTTCCCCACCATGCAACCAGTCATGGCCCAGTTGCAGGCACTGCACAACTAGGCCCAGCACAACACAGCCACTGGATGTGCTGGAATGCAGGCAGGGAGTCTGCCACAAGCTTCTCTATAAGTCCAGAGTTCAACGAAGCCGACCGGGGAACAAGTAGGTGTTACCGAGCAGCCCCCCCTCCTGCCCTGAGAGCCAGCCAGGAACTGTGTCTGAGTTCTACACTAAAAGATTGCCTTGCATGTGTGCCTCTAATACACGTGTCAGTTTCATATCTGACACAGCAACAGACTGTGTCAGTTTCCTGGACAATTGCTTTCAGGACCCTTGTGTGGCACAGCCCTGCTCAAGCTTATATTTGGACTTTCCTTTGTGATTTTACCCTGCTACCAACCACGGACTGTGTCTTAAACGCTGCTCCCTCGCCTGCCATGAGAGCTTGCCTCACCCTGGGCCCCAGCCACACTGCTAGCAGCCAGGTGCCAGCCAGGGAGATCTTCAGTGAGCCCGACCAGGCGCCTCCTGGCCACCTCCCACCGGGAGCCTCCCTCGGGCTGGTTAGCAAACGTGCCCTCACTGCCAGGTAGTCTGCTGGTAAGCCCTAACCGTGTCCAAGATGACAGCCTTGTTCTCAGGCAGCCAGGATACCGAGGGGAACTGCCTGCTTTGGGAAGCCATTTCGAAGAAGCGAGCTGACCACGTACACAGCAAGAGAATTCCACTCTCCTCTGCATATCTTAACACCTCTCCAGAATGAAGATTGAGTGCCAGTCAGCCAGAGCAATCAACGAGCACACATCAAAGCAGCCCCCGCAAGCCAGACTTGATGGCACCAGGAAGAGCGCTGGGAAAGTGCAAACTGCCCAGATCCCCTTCCTTTCCCCCGTCCCCTCTCCCAAAAAGTGTCATGATATAAATCAGACTTCAAACAATGTCCAACCAAGGCTATTCCGATAGCCCCAAATCCTTTGATTTAAGTCGTGAGAACCACTGAAAGGGGCGTCAGCCCCTGGGTAATTTGAAAGTATATAAGCTGGCCTCCCAGCCCACATGGTGCACGCACCATTCCTATCCCAGCCCCCTTGCTGTCTTTCCGTGGTTCTGGTGCTGGCACTGAACCACGCCGCTGCCATATCTCTGACCTGCCTACGGATTGTAAGTATATCCTTTGTCATCGTGGGGTTCCCGCTCATGCAGCCGTCTCTAATTTTCCTACTCTGTATTTCTTAGCTCTTGTATGTAATCTTGTATGTGTGTGTAAGTTCAGGCATACGCCACACTATTAGAAAATACACCTTATTGATTGAATAATTGTAGTCTGCCTCTTTGTCACATGAGTCTCTGGAAAAAGGACCTTGGTATACATTGGTTGGATCCCCGCTAATTTCAGTTGTGGACTGCTAGCTAATTCCCCAGCCAAATAAAGAGCAGTTCCGGTAACATAGGGAGCGTAGTCCAGGGAGCCGAATTCAAAGGTCAGAGCCAAGAAAGCAGTCTGAGCAGAGCTGGGTCGCAGTAGGGCCGGGCGGGTCTGTGCGCAGGTGCTTCTGCAACAAGGGAAAGGGCGTCCTGGCTTAAGAGCAGTCATCTCCAGGGCAGTGCTGCATCCTGCTAAGACTCAAGGTCACTATGCCGCTGTTTGAGTGCCTGAAGCCTTGCACTTCATCTCCTTTCCTGTGCAGCAAGACGCTGCCGCACTCTACGCTGCCTTTCAGGTTCAGGGGAGCTTGGTGGGGATGTTGCCCTGGCCTCAACTGCCGCCGGTTGCTATTAGCACGGGGAAAATATGCAGGCTACGAATACTGTTTGAGTGAACAGATGCAAGGACTACACAGTCGCGAACGTGGAGGACAAGACAACACAACGCACACACTCCTGACGAGGCGAGGGACGAAATCTGTGCTTCAGCCGGCCCCAGATTGGGCGTGTCTAGATGTTCAACGATGCTAGGGTGGCCTAGCCCCCTCCTCTCTCCAACGCATTATTATTGTCACTCAATGGACTGTCACATAGTTTATATGGATTACAATTGTATATAGTTAGCCTGTATTACATACTGCATAATAGGGTTGCCTGTTTGTTATAACGGTGCTAAACCACTTAGCCTGTATGCTGTGAGGCGTCGCCTATTGGTACTTGTGTTTGCATTCCCCTTTGAAGAATATGCTGTAAGGCGTTGCCTATTGTAAGTTTATGCTTATTTAAAAAACTTTTGGAGCATTGAAAAGTAAGGCGTTGCCTATTGTAAGTTTATTTTGCTTACTTTAAAAATTTTTTGGAGCTTTGAAAGTTGTAGACTTTATTGATATTGGTTCAAGAGCTTGAGGTTCATTCCATGTGAGTTAATTTCATAAGCTTTGTTGTCTTGGAGCATTGCTCGTTTCAACCCCTCGCGGGATTCCCTCCCCCACCCTTTATTGTATTGGTGCAGGTAGGGGAGCAGCCTCTGTCTCTGAGTCTGCCCTGGATTCCTCAGCCTGCTCTGGCAAGGGTTCCTGCTGTTCCACTCCCTGCTGGTCTTCCAAGCGGCTGACTCTGGAGGGGCTTGGAATACTCTCTCCCCTGTCATCCTCCCTGAGGTCTTCATCCTCTGAGGACTCAGAGCCCACGACACTGGACTCGTGAAGAGTCTCCTAAGGACAGGCTACCAGGAAGAAGATAGGAAAGGAGCAGATAAAGGTAGGTTGACAAGAGGTTGAAAGGAGAGAAGAAAGCAGAAAAAGGGGAGAGGCTATGGGGTTTGGGGGGAGGCGAAAGAGATAATAGTGGGGGAAATGAAATGCCTCTTGCCAGTTCTTGTGGGTCCTCCATTTGTATATCTAATTCCTTACATGGTGGCCCCTGCAGCAGATCCTTAAATCTGGAGATTATGGTCTTGTACAGAAAAAAGAGAGTTCTAAAGATCTGCAGGTCCCTCCCCCCCCCATTCTGACAAAAAGTGTGAAACAGGGAGGAGGGGAGCTAAATCCCTCCCAAATAGAGGAAAGTTGCCTGTGCTTATTCAGTCAATGTAAAGTTATTGTGAGAGGTAGGAATGTGCTGGTAGGCAGACAAAATGGCAGGCAAACAAGCCAGGGGGGACAGCAGTGGGCATCACTATTACCAGGATTTTCCTTCCCATGTGGTTTTCTCACCAGTCTCTGTGATAATGCTGCCAGAGATAAGGAACAGGAGCCTAAGCTGCCACTGCTGCCTCCAAGCAGTTCCCCTGCTCTCCCCTCCTACCACCGCCTGCCGTGTCAGGCAGACTGAGGTGGGGATACTGCAGATGGGCAGGTAAGAACAAAAGCTGCCTCTCCTGATCCTCCCCTCTGTTGCCAGCTGCCACATAAGCCTTGGTTGTGCTGGGCTGGGTCCCCTACTCAGGACTTTTCTCTTCTTCGAGCATACTTTAGCTCCTTCCTTGATGAGCAAACCTTAGCCTCCGGGGGCTCAGATTCTGAGCAGTCCAGGTCTATGCTGTAAATATTTTCAGAGAATATATTAAGAGGATTTCAAATAATGTATTTATGAACAAATTAAATGGAGCCGCTGAATCACAAAGATCTCAAACAAGGCTGTTTTCCTTCATTTACACAGCATAAATGCTTCTACAATGGAATGGAATGGGATAAATTATTTAGTAATGAAAATACCAATTCATGTACTGATAGTTATCATCTATAGTACAATATAATTCCTTATTGAATTTCAGGTTGTAATCCATAGACAACATCTTTATGATTTGCAACAATATGGAATTTGCAACAATATGGAAATAGCTTCACAAATTCCAAACAGAAACAAAATGTCCCATATCTAATTTATAATCATACTGCCATGTGTAGTTAACATCTGGGCAGCTTAAATATAGAGCTTCATCATAAAAAATTATATGTGAGGAGCATTCAGTATATTCCATAAAACAGTGATTGCAAATTACATGCAGGAATATATCATCCTGATAGTGAGATCATAGTTAACGTCCAGCACATTAAACTGCGCTAAAATTGAATGGCAATTAATTCGAATGTGGCATTTGTGTTTAGAAAGGGAGTCTGATAAACCTTGCTTTAAAAGTACAAAGTGGAGTCTCATGCATAGTTACAGAAGACTAGTCCTAGTGATTTCAATGCATTGAGGAGACTTCTGACAGCAGACCCCATATCATACGTTACCAGTGCAATCCTATGCAGTTACTCCAGTCTAAGCCCGCTGACTTAGCTGTCTCCCATTCTCCTTTCATCACCCAGATGGGGCGGCCTGGGCTCTTAGATCTGAGAAAGGCCATGTGTGCGTGTGTTTTACTCTTGTAAGCCCAATAGCTGTCTCTCATGAGGGGATAGAAAGGAGCACAGTAAACCCGACCTCTAGCTCCTTAACTACCCCAAGCAGCATGGTAGGATACAGAGGATACAAACAAAACTTCCGCCTCTTTTCCCAAAGGCACCAGGTCTGCATCTGGCTTCTGGCCGGGCAAGTTTTAAAGTCAAAACATCTGCCTCAGTCTGTTATCCCCAGGCCCACCTTCTGCTATGGACTGTAAGGAAAGTATTTGCCAACTCCTGCAATCAAGTTAAAAGAGCTAATATCTGGGTCTGATCTGGCTTGGTTTGCTCTTGGTTTGTTTGCTTTTGGATGCCAGTGGCTCTCCATAGCAGTGGCCCAACAGAAACCAATGCCAGCCTGTCCCATCTGTAGTGCAGATTTCCAGTAAGCTAATGGTAGAGATGACCACAGGTTCTATAGCACTTGTACTTCAAGATGGGGAAGCATATCGAATACCATTTCCTCACTTTTTCTAGGCTCCATGTGGATGTCCCCCAATACTAAATGAAGTTGCAGGGTCTAGATTTTCCACACCTATAGGAATTGCATAAAAATTTGATGCAGCTTTTAGCAATGAAATGTGATAGGAAAAACAGCACCTGATGGAATTTTCTGTTCGGTGTAACTCTTCTAGAACAGCAGGATTTGAGGATCAACCTGGTTAGATTTTTTTGTTTTCTGTAAGACTTCATTTGCCTTTAATTCAACTCCTTCTCCACCTTGCTTATGCAAATTTTAGACACAGTGGATCAAAATTACTCCAGATATAATATCAAATATAATTTCTCCAAGGCTAATCTTCCACTTCCATTCTCTTTCCACTTTTATATCTTTTATAGATTTTTTTCCCTTTTCTTCATTGTAACAGGGTAAGATTGTTCTCAAACAACGGATGTTATCATATTAAGAATCATGCTACAGGACCACAGTGAATTGCAGTCTGATTTACTAATTATTTTCTTTTTTATTCCAGATCCTGTGTGTTCTCATTTGCATTTAATAGCTGTCTGCCTGTCCTTTAAAAAGTTCATTTTATATCACAGCAAAAATGTTTAAAACGTCTCTCTGATTTTTAAAGAGAATCTACCTGTTGAGAGGTAGAAATACAAAGTTAATGACAATTTTCTCATTCATATGAAATGACCTGACCATTATCTTCCATTGCAGACTGATGGGAGCCAAACTACACATTACATTTTTTTAATGAGTCAAGCCTAGTTCCAGAGTGCTGTCCTGCACTCTACAGGATAGCCTGGTCTGGACTCCCCTGGAGCAAGGCCACCAGCTCAGCCATCTAGGCTCAGGAGAGCAGCGTGGCAGCAGGCCTGTGCTGGTGCTGGATGCTTGGGACCAGAGCACAGGGCTTGCACCTAGTGGACCAGTTGATCCAGCATGGCTGCCTTCTCAAGCCTCAGCCTAAATAGGCTGGGTCTTAACCAGACTCAGCTGCACTTGCTGGCAGGTGCTGAAGCTCTTGAGGCTGAGCTGTGCTTTAGCCAGGATCCTGCGAAAAAGTACCACTCTCAGCACTCTGCTCTAGGTCTACAGGAAGGTTACGGGCAGCCAGTCTGCCACTTCTCCTCCTTTACGCCACCTCAACTTGGGCCTTCTACCACCAACATTCCTGCAGAATGGGTCCTGGGGGACTATGGGCCCAGGTTCATGTCATGTCTGGCAGATGCATAGTGGTTATCTAAGAGCCCAGTGGCAAGGGCTCACTTGCAGGTTCTGGCAAGGTGGCGCTGGAGCATGGTCAGTGCTGCTGGAGCACGGTCAGCATGTGCTTCTGCAGAATCAAGCCCTCGCTGATCCCACCGGTCCTCCTGGTTCCATGGCTCCTCAAGCTCTTCCTCTGAGCCCTCCAAGTCAGAGGCCCTGGGCTGGTCAGAGGGGGTCATGGTAGGTGCTTGAAACACTCACATGCAGCTCCAAAGTTATAACTCCTTGCTGTGACCATTTTGACTCAGGACAATGGCGGGGGGAAGAGAGGCAGGAGACACGTCTACCCCCATGCCATGGTGCCAAGCTGAATTGAGCCACTACAGACTTTAAAAAACGATGCCCTCTGCCTGCTATTTTGTGGCTGTGGAAGGGTTGCCAGGTCTCCTCACCCTCTCAACACTTACTTGTTAGAAAATCTTTGCATACGTGTGCTCCCAGCTCCCAATGGCCATGAGAATGCTCCCACACTTTGCACTGGGCTGATCCTTAAAATCCTAAACCATCCCCAAGTGAAGTGTGAGAGCATTCCCGCAGCTGGTGCAATTACGCCACTCGTGAAAGTGACATCATCACACTCCACTGGGAGCGCATCCACTGCAGACTTGCCTGGGAAGTATTTTGCCTCCTGGACTCATTCCCCATGCCTTTCCCCCTCCCCACCAGTCAGGTGGGTGGTGGCAGAGGCTGAGAGCAGAGGATCCTCCATCCCCTCTGGGGGACTGGCAGTCCTAGCCTGTGGGGAAAGAAAATCAAGCTTGTAGAAAACATAACATTCTGAGCCAAACTACACATTATGGCATCCACAAGTCCAACCTGTGGCCACTGCTGCCATCTTAGAAGAGAATTTAGCCAAATTGCCACAAGGGTCCAATCCTGTTCAAATCTGAAGTGTGATGGCAACATGCAATCTTGTCCCCCCACCCACATACACAGCTTGGTACTGCTGCATCATGGGACTGATCAGGATTGGGCCCTTGCAGCAATTTTTAAACAGCTAAATTCTCCTCTAAAATGGCATCACAACCACGGGTTGGCTGCTGTAACATGTAGTTCGGCCCTTATTTTGGTTATGCCTGCAAATCAAGTGATAATTCATGGTTCAAAACATTTTCAGTAAGGGGCCTATTGATTCACTTTAATCAATTTCTGCATGAGTTAGCAAAGAGTTACACATGTATTGAACAATCTGAAATTTCAATCTGAATGGGCTGAAATCAAGATTGAAAAAAGATCTTGGTGCTGTAGTGAATAGTTCGATGAAAATGCCAACGCGGTGTCCATCAGTAGTGAAAGGGGGGAAGCAAAATTGACGCTGGGGGTCATAAGAAAGGAATTGAACATAAAATGGCCAGTATTTTAATATCCTTGTACATATCTATGGTATGTCTGGGACCCATCATTTTAACTTTACTCCTGGAATGAATGAATGGTTTCTCTTTCGTCAGCCTGTAAGAGATAGGCTGCAGAAAAGAACCATTCCCATACAGCCTTGTGGTATAGTGTTTAAAGCATTGTTTTGACATAAAGAAACATACTCTTAGTTTCCACGTGTCTATTTTAAAAAGATTCTAACCCCCACAGGTGAGATAACACATTGCAACAAAAGGACAAAAGGCTTGCCTGCTTGGAATGGAATCCAACTTTGTGAACTAAACCAATTTTTACCATGGTAAGTGAGTGAAGGCACTTGTGCTGTTCTGTAAAGTTCTAAAAATGCCTCTTAGTTCTGCCACTTTTCAGCAGAGTGGAGTGTGCATAGGGAAGACCTGCTTAGAGTGATGCCTATTCATTGATTTAAATCAGATAAATTTTACCTTTCTACCACAAAGTTTTAAAGGAGATTTGGAAGCAGAGAGCACATGAGTTTCCTTTCCCCACCAGCTCAAGCTCTAGAATTTTTTCTCATTGTTTATTTATTTAGAACATTTCTATGCTGAGCTAGCTATGAGCTGGGCTAATCCCACAGATGAAAACGCTCCAGTCACCACCTTTTAAATGGTACCTCTGTCTACAGCAGTGATCCACAACATGCTGCCCTTGGATGCCATCATGCTCACCAATGTGCTCCTTGGTGCGCCCAAAGCAAGCATCCAGTTCTAGTCAAACCTTCCTTCCTGGAGCAGAGGAGGTGCTTCAGAAGAGTCCAGGAGGGCTGCAGGGAGCACCGTTTGGAAACATCCACGATAGGAGGGTGCTTGTCTTGGGAACCTCCTAACATTTTGTGAGTGGGCCCTGCCCCCATGACAGCCATTTTATGGCAGGTGGTTCTGCAATTCCACTTTGGCAGCCATTTTATAGTGGTACCTATTACCTGTTCTCAAAATCCAAATATTCCCAAAGGGACAAAGAGGTTAGGAACATCTAATGTACTGCATTTGATTTTTCTCTTTTCACACTCCATTTTTGAAGAGCCCTTTGCCATACGCCACTAAACAGTAGTTGCCCCACCTACATGTTTATCTCTGGGATGGTTGTTTTTCAGAATGAGGCCTACCTGTTGGATTGCTTACTTGTTTGTTTTAAATATTTGTTTTCTTTCTCTCCATATAGCGGTGCTCGTGGTAATTAAAAATACAATAGACTAAAATTTCACCACACAAAAATTAAAAACAACAATTATCAATTACAAAAGATGGTAGAACAGTGATAGGACCAATAAATTAAAAATAACAATTTCACACCAATAGAATAGAGAGATAAAATTATGAATTATGTGTGGCAGATGTTTTACCACATAAACAAACAAAGAAGAGCCATAAAATCCTTCAGAACTAGTATTGCAATCTATTAAAATGACAGCAGCTTATAACAATAATTATGCCATTGTTCAAAAAGCAAGATGGAAAGGCATAGCACCAAAATAGCATAAATAAAAACTGCAACAAATAATCCTAACATATTGCCACACAATAAAATTAACCAGCATAAATAAAAAGGCTTTATCTGCTCCTTAAAACTGTACAGACTCAATGGGCAACTGTACGGGCAATACAATGGGCAACTATCTGAAAGGAGCTGTTCCTATCGAGTCACCACACTTAGGCAGGACCTGCCACATGTACTACCAACATCCCTCTTCACACAGGCCCGATGAGATTTGAATGTACATTTGGAAATAACTAAGATTCTGAAAGAGGTAAGTGGTGGGGAAGTCCAAGGAATTTTATACATCCCGTAGTCTAAACAGTACCCATAAGAAAGTGCATAGTTCATTATAGTTCTGAAAATTTCTATGACATTAAAGCTGATTGAACAAATGTTTTGGCCTTTACATTTTTTTGGTTTTGCTAGTTACCAGCTCTCTGGCTTCATTTACAACTGCTGTAGGCCATTTTCACACGGCTTACTGGCCTCCGGAACATTGCGCAAAACTCCCAGCAGACAGCATCTTCTTACGCAAAATCGTGCCAGGAAGACAATGGTGCATTTCGCACTCAGTTTTTAGATCGCGTTTGCACCTGTATTTCATCCCATGTTTCTGTGGATTTCACACTCAGGAAGGAGTCATGGAATGCCAATCCGCAGCATGTCAGTGGTTTCTCCGATTTTTCCTCCTGCGGACATACTGCGAAGTTAACGTTCATTCGCTGCAAAACGGCTCCCAGCCCGCAGTATGCTAGTGTGAAAGCGTTTGTCCCTTTTTTGCTTCCCTAACCCCCGATTAGACAGTCTGCCGGTCTAGCCACTCCCACCGGCCGCAGCTCTCAAAAATTTTATTCCGCCATTTTTTTTTCGGTTCAGTGGGGGCAGTAACGTTTATGCGTTTACTTCATTCCTGTCCTGACCTATTTTCCCTGACGCTCCGGTTGTGCTCTTTCCAATTAGCAGCCTTCCAGCACAGCCACAAATCCCACTTTCCCTTTTTTTTTTTTTGCTGAGGGGCATTGCTCGAGAACCGAAAATCGGGTCATTTGACCAAGGCGGACCAGTGAGAGCTCGAGCAATGCTTGGCGGGAGAGTCGTTCATGTCGTGATTGTGCGCACATGTTTTTTCCGACAATCAAACTCCCGATGGCCACAAAATCCCTTTTTTTTTCTCACCCTTTAAACTGAACATTTTAACGTTTAAACGTTCATCACACAACAAAAACGACATCAGGAGAGGGTGTTGCGTGCTGCGAGACACGAAAATTGGGTCATGTGACCAAGCCGGACCACTGAGAGCTCGAGCACTGCTGGGCGGGAGAAGTTCATTCCTGGTCTATCTAACGGCTCAGATGGCGATGCAGAAAATGGCTGGACGAGGAGTGTCGTGGAGGGAGAGGGAGACACTGGATCTCATCGACTTCTGGGGAGAGGAGAAGGTCCAGGAGTCACTGTCAATGTGCCACAGAAACATAGACGTCTTCGAAAAGATCGCGGAGCAGATGGCGGCAAGAGGGCACAAGCGCACGGCTTTGGAATGTCGGACGAAGACCAAAGCGATGCGCCAAGAATACAAACGAGTGGTGGCACACAACTCCAAATCTGGAAATGCACCCACAACGTGCCCATATTATGCCCAGCTACATCGTATCTTCAGGGGCGATGCCAGCATCAGGCCACAACGGGTGGCCAGAAGCCTCTCCCTTCCGCGTGCCGACACTCCGAGACCAGTTCAATTTGAGGGGTCCGAGGAACTGTTTAGCCACCCGATGGTGACCCTGAATCTACAATCTGTGGATGTCACAGCAAACGATCAAGGTAAGTATGTTTCCTGCTGTTGTGGGTCAAGCGGCAGAATCCTGGGGAGGGATGTGACCACTAGGCGAAACGTTATAACGTTACAGATTGACAATGCCCATTCTTCCTATGAACTTTGCCGGTGTCAGGCCCTTGCCAAAGCAATCTATCTGTGTTGGCACTTGTAATGGTGGGTGTGTGAAGAGGGGCCTAGGGTGGGGGGATGTGGTGGGTATGGATTTTTCAAGTGATCCTTTGCTCACCTGCAGATTTATTCCGTGAAAAACAACTCAAGCAGAAGCGACCCTGAAGTCACAGTAATCAACAAGTTTGGACATGCACCGGTGACATTAGATGTGTGGGAACCTGTTATCCTGTGACATCGTCAAGCCACTTGGGAGTTCACATCACTGGACAATACATGTTATTCTGACAAGAGTCTTCCATTCATACTCGCATCACTAATATCCAAACTTTCCTAAATATAACTTACGCTTATGTTTCTTCCAGGGGCTGCATCTGACCAGGAACAATTGATGGAAGCATGTGATGGGGGAGAGGTGGGAGAAGAAGGTAAGATCGAGTGCCATGATCCTGTTTGGCAGAGTGGACGGGGTGCATAAGGCAGAGACACCGTTGGCGTGAGGATTTCTGTTCTTTCTAGATAAAGGTGGTCTTAGAAGGGCATTAGGATCATACTGTCAATGAATTAACTTAATTGATTTGAATTACTTTGGATGATTGATTTAGAGGGCCTCCACAGTAGAGAAGACAGTCAGCTTAAAAATGATGTTTGCCAAAGTCATTACAGAAAGAAAGCCACAAAACTGTCTCTCGCTTGACGGTGCACGTGGGTGCGCCCAACATTCACAGTGGAAGGTTGGGCACCGACAAAGCACATAACTCAAGTTCTGCATTGTCAAAGAACATAATTGTTTTCTATTACCTTGCTCTTACTTGTATGCCACTTCAACTGTTCGAGCATTTAAAGTTGCCAGTCTCCAGAAGGGCTGGGAATCTTCCAGGAATTACGGCCAATCTCGGGACTGCAAAGGGGGTTTTCCCTGGGCACAATGGCATCAAAGTAGGACAGATTCTATGGCATAACATCGCATGCTGTGGCTGAGCTTCTGCCATGCACAGGCACTGCACCCAAATCTTTATGGATTTCGCAAACCAGAGCTGGCAACCACACATGAAGGTTTGGGAAAAGCAATAATTTCTTTGATCACATCACAGCCTCTATTTTTCAGAAAATAAACTGAAGGCGGAATTGGCTGGCTTGCCAGTCCCACCTTTTTGGGGGGGGAAAAACCTGCTTTTTCATGATCAAAGAACTATTGCTTGGCCCAAACATCCATGTTTTATTGCTTGAATATATCTTGCATTGCCTTTGAGAACATGTGCGCTAACTTCGTGATGTTCCCTCTTCTGAGTGCGGATGGTGTCCCCGGAAACCACAAATGCTGGTTCATTGACATGTGAAGTGGCATAACCCCAAGTGCTGTCACTCATTATATTGCTTTCTGGGCTGGTGACATATCTTGAGGTTCTTAGACAGAGAAATGTCAGTCTCAAATTCTGTCTACAAGACTCTTTATCTGGAGATGCCAGGGATAGAATCTGGAACCTTTCACATGTACAGCATTAGCTATAATAATTTGGGCTGAATTGTGGCAGCATCCACACACTGTGAGACTCGCCTCCGCACTTGCCCTTTCAGTCCACCTCGCTCTAGTTTTGTCTGCTCTCACTGGCTGCCGCTTTCAACTGGAAAACCAGATTCAACCTCTGGCATCTCTATTCTGACACAATCATCAGAAAAATTTTTTCCTTTGCATTCCCACAGATTCGGACTTGACTCAGGTGGATGAAATCCCGGAGGAGCATGAGGACGGCGGTCGTCAAAATGTGGGTGAGTGTGCTTTTGCGGTCGTGATTCCTTCAACCCTTTCCAGAAACAAATTTCTCTCTTACAATCACACCAATTTCTCAATTCCTGGTTTCAGTCGCTGAAAATCAGCCCGTTGAAACCGCACCAAAAACCACGGCACAGATGTCGCCTGCATCTCGGCTAGAAAAGGCTAGAACCCGAAGCAGACGTGTGGCCTTGCTTAGCACCGTGGCAGAAAAGATGTTGTCTCAGGCAGAGAGAGAGGAGAACAACAATGCCAAGGAAAGAAAACAGACATTGACGGAGAGCCGAGAGTGGCGCATGCAATTTCTGGAAGCGGAGCAGAGAAGGCATGAGGACACTATGAGGGAGGCACAAGAAGACAGAAAGGCTTTCATTGAGGCGCAGCAGCAGAACTTTGAGGGCATCAACAGAGCGGTCAGTGCCTTAAGCTCCCTAACCGAAATTTTGCTGGGGGGAAACCGTGAGCAGAGTCACCAAGCCATGCCAGGACCATCATGTGGAAGGGGAAGTGTGCATAGATCTTCACAGGAGAACCCACCCAGAAAGAGGTGCCGTGTGATTAAACCCAGCAAGAAATTTGATTTGTGAAAAACCTTTGAAATGTGAAATATCACTCCTTTCTGGGGAAGTTGAGCAGGGCATGGGCCACGGCCAAATTCATTTCCCCTTTCCCTTTTTTCACTCTCCCACACACCCGCTGAGAGTGTGGAATTGCCTGGATCAACCCATCACAGCCCCAGGGACACAAAATTGGAGGAGGGAAGAGGAGGAGAGGCAGGGGGAAACAACAACTCAATTGCATTGAGTCATCAGAAAAGGGAGATTGTTTGGTCCCGGTCACTTCATGTGAAAGTTGACTTCGGCAATAAATAAACATTTCAGATAGGTTTCACAGTTTGATTGTGGATAGGTATTATTTGGTCTGAGAAATTTTAAAACATGACTACCATATTTATTGTGTGTGTTTTTTGAAAATTTTTTAATGTTAACTGCTATAACATAACCAAACTATTTATTGTTTGTGCCGTTTAAAACTTTTTACTGTTAATCATTAAAACATGATCACTGTTCCTTTGATTGATGGATTATTTTGTCCAGGTCATTCCTCAGCTTGCCGATATCCTCCTTGGTTTCCTGTCTCAAAATCCTCAGCTGCCTCTCAAGGCCGTCAATCCTCCTGTTGGTCTTTTTCACTGGGAAAATAAAAATCACAGTCACTGAAAGGTAGATCACTAACCATCACCTCCCATTGAACCCTGTCTTTGGAGGGTGTCCAGCACGGTAATTTGTAGTACCTGGTTTTTTTGTCATGACAACTTTTGCCGAAATCAAACACCATTGCAGTGCAATCCTTTGACTGAAATGGCATGCGTCAGGGGAAATTTGTGGTTGTTCCTAAGGCAAGGAAAAAATTCTACTCTTCCCCAGCCATTTCCCTTTCCACCCCAATTTTAATCTGGCAAACAATGCCCAACACATTGGATAAGTCATGGTTGATATGGTGCCTTTAAATTTTTTTTTCATTTAAAATAAAAACTCACACACACGGAGACATGTTGCCACCACCTGCTTCACTTTCCCAGCAAGCTCGACAACATGATCCACTCTGAGGGAGGAGGAAGCACCCGCAGAGGGGCTGTCTGTGGTCGTTTGGGGTTCCTCGGGAAGGTCACCGAGCTCGGCCACTCTGTGCTGTGATGAGGTTCCATCTGAAGCGGAAGTTTGGGGTGCCTCTGCAAGCAGGGTTACCGGATCCACTGTGTGGGATGATGAGGTGCCTTCACCGGGGCTATCTCTGCCAGTGGTGGTTTGTGGTTCCTCAGCAAGGTTTGTGATCTCCAACGCTCTGTGGGAGGATGAGGTAACCTCTGATGTGTCATTTGTGGCACCAGAAGCTTGTGGTTGTTCAGCAAGCTCGGGAAGATGTTCGACTCTGTGGGCTGCTGAAGTGCCTTCAGAAGGGCTGTCTCTGGCCCTTGTGGTTTGGGGACCCTCAGCAAGCTCCATGAACTGCTCAGCTATGCGGGAGAATATGGTGCCTTCTGAGGGACTATCTCCGAGTGCAGTGGTTCGGTGTTCCTCCGCTTGCACGGCTAGCTGTTCCACTCTGTGGGAGGAGGTGGCTCCATTAGAAGGGCTGTCCCCGGCATCATCATTGCGGGAATCCTCTGTCAGGTCAATGAAGGGTTCCATTCCGTGGGTGGAGGAAGTCCCTTCTGAAGGGCTATCTGCTGCCGCGGTGGTTTGGGGCTCCACAGTGAGATCTATGAATGCGTCAATGCTGTGGGAGGACGGGCTGCCCTCTGACGGGCTTTCTCTTGCATCAGTGGTTTTGCATTGCTCTGTGTGGGGGAGAAAAAGCAAGCAACGTCTAAAGGAGTCCAGTGTCACCTTTAAGTCTAATCAATTTTATTGTTGAATAAGCTTTCGAGAACCACAGCTCTCTTCATCAGATGCCAGATCAAAACTGTTTTTATCAGGCATCTGATGAAGAGAGCTGTGTTCCTCGAAAGCTTATGCAACAATAAAATTGGTTAGTCTTAAAGGTGACACTGGACTCCTTTTTGTTTTTGCTACCACAGACTAACACGGCTAACTCCTCTGGATCTGTAAGCAATGGCTGTAATTGTGGGTGAGAGAAAACATACACCCTCCACGCATGAGAGAAACATGATAACACTAAGCATAATTGATGGCCCACCTTGGTCCTCAGACGAAGAAACCTCAGAGGGACCTCCCATCATCGCACCTTCACTGCTGCTTTCCTCCTCCATTGATTGAATTTCCTCTTCCTCGTGCCCCTCATGCTGGCGTGTTTCGCTGGCCAAGATGGTCACCTCATCCTCTCTGCGGTATGATGTTGCTGCAGAAAAAAAAAATTGTGGTGTGTTTCAGCCCCCGAAATGAATAGGCGAAGTTATGAAATCATCCATCCAACAACGCAATCACTGTTCTCGACCAGGAGTTGGTGGCTTAGATTAGGGCAGAATTTCTGTGGGTTTGCATGTGTCTGGAATCCAACCCCTCTATACGGGAAACAAGGCTCTGCTTCAAGGGAGGGGATTCATCAGCATATATGCACTACTTGCCAGGCTAGGACTTGGGCACATATCTCCACAAACAACTCTGCCATCACTTTCCTCCTACATTGCTAAGAAGACTCCGACCTCCAAAAAAGGAGGGAGGGTTGCCAGCATTGCAACGTTACCACTTTTCCTGATTTTGTTTTTGTGTTTTAAAAAAAAAAGTTATAGCAATGTTCCAACATATGATGATACTTACCCTCATGATGGCGGTCCTCCCAACGAGGACGGCCAGCAGCCACCCAAAGCCGCATCAGGGAACGGTGATGAGATATCTGCCCGCTCCGGCGCGGCAGACCTTGCCAAGCCTCGAGGGAGTCGTAGAAGTCGCACTTCAGTCTTTTAAATTTTGTGCGGCACTGGTCTGGTGTCCTAGCATAGCCTTCTGCCCGGAGCTCCCTCGCAATAGCAGCGTATGCCGATCTATTTCTCTGATGCGTGCTAGACATGAGGTCGGGCGCGAAGCCCAGACGGAGCACAATATCCAGCAGCAAGCACACCTCTTCGTGCTGCCAGAAGGTTCCCCTTCCTCTCCGGTACGGCATTCTGACTGTCCGAAACCGATGAGAGCAACGCTGAAACGTCTCGGCAGAGGGCTCCTTCAACGTTTCCTTGCCCCTTCCCCGAAAACAGTTTCTGCCAGCAAGGATCAGGAGGGAACACTCTCTCAAGTATCGATTACCGATCACCCGCAGGAAGTAACGCACGCACGCACAGAACATTGGGCCGAAAGTCATTGGCCGTCCAGGATCTGGGCGTGGACACGTCGACAGGCATTTTCTTAACTGCCTGGCCTTGTGACTAAACGTTTCAACGTTTATCCCTTTTAGATTTAAAAAAGAGATGGTTCATACAAGTCCAAACACGCCACGAAAAAATGTCATGCAGACAGGGGTGCGATCATGGGGGGGAAAACCCTGAACATTGCGGGAACAATGGGGCAAAACTTGAACAGTGGGGAATGGAGGAAACCACACAGGTGATTGCACAGCAACCTTGGGTGACAAGGCCAACTGTCAATCCAAACCTGACATTCTCATGCTGCCACTGCTTTTTTGAAGGCCACCGCCGGTGGCCCAAAAAACCGCCCAAAACAATGTACCAATTTGTTGATTATCAAGATCAAATAACAACTACAGGCAGTCTGGATGGACAAAGGATTTTGTTCATGGCAAGGAATACTCTTGACATGGAGTATTTATTTTTCTTATCACATTTAGGACCGTATTGCTATGGTCCCCTTCCTCAAAATGTATCTTTGTAGCAGTGCAGTAATGCGGCCCTGAAAAGCACTTTTGGGGTGACTGCTGCGGTCCATTTAAACTGCCTCTTGGGCAAGCTGCAAATTGTCACCCACAATTATCGATCACCTCTGCTTGCCACTGCATTTAGGCAGGTTCGGTGTGTGTATTGGTGGGTGGATGACCAGTTTAAGAAACTTGGCGACCCATGCAAATTTGTTCACTTGTCTGCCACTGTTGGCCAAGCCACTATTGACAAATGACACTTGAAGGGCAAGTGTGTTTCTCCCAGTTCACTTGTCCTCCACTCAATCCACCTGCAGTTCAAGCGTCATTTGAAAATTTTTGCTTCGTCCTGATTGTTGAGGAGAACGCGCATTCAGTGGTGGGAACTCAAAAACAGCAAACAGTTTTGAAAAACTGTTCAACATCACTCCTGCCAATCTTTGCATGGGAGAGAAAAACCACACACTCAATTCAATCTACAGTAACTTGAAAGAACCAGACCTGATTGCTCATGAATCAAAATGTTCAAATCAAATTTATTTGTCATTTCTTGGTGACGTTAAAGAACATTAATTCAACACTTCACAGCAGCACGAGTCAACCTTTATTGCTGTGATCGATTTCGTGATGATTGCTCAACAACAAAGCTTGATGTCTTGGTGAACATTAATCACTCGAAAGTCACAAACTGAAGCCCGCATCCAAGCATGCGGAGCAAACCTGGAGGTGGCACAAGATGCTCTTAAACAAACTAAAGCTCAGCTACACAAACATAAATGGCTGTAAAATCAGTTTCGGTTATAAGAGGAATTGAGATTGCACACATGACATCCGACGCTTAAGTGGTGCACTAATCCAGAAAAAACAAAGCACACCCGGGGAACATGCAATGGCAAGTGAATTACTGATGCTGCACTTGACTCAACATATGCCTGGCGAGGACATCGCGAACCACCTTTCCCTGCTCCAGGTGACGTCTAGGCCACACGGGGACTGGTGGTTGGTCCTCTGTGAGTTGCACCTGCTGCAATGGTGCATCGTCCTCTACATAGCCATGTCCCTTTTGCTCGCACAGATTATGGAGGACAACGCATGCCATGGCAATGCTGGTGACATTCTCCTCTGCAACCAGCAGGCATGATCTAAGACACCTCCAACGGCCCTTCAGCCGACCGAAAGCATGTTCGACCACATTTCTGGAGCGGGTCAAACATTTGTTGAAGTGCCGCTCCGCAGGGGTGGATGGTGTGCCGTAAGGCTTCATCAGCCATCTTCTCATGGGGTATGCCGCATCCGATATTATTAGTGGAGGCACAGCAACCCCTTCCAAAGTGAGACATGGGTTCCCGGCACAAATGCCCCAGCATCCATGGCTTCACAGATGGCAGAATTGGCAAAAACAAAGGCGTCATGGTTGCGGCCACTCCAACCGACCTCCACATCAATGAATCGCCCTGTATGGTCCACTGTTCCCTGTATCAGGATTGAGTTGAACTTTTTTCTGTTGCTATACTCATGACCTCTTCCCTTGAATTGGCAAATGGCGATGTGCGTGCCATCCACTGCCCCAATGCAGTGTGGAAATCCAAGCTGCTGAAACCCAGCCATGATCTGTAAAGAGAGTTAAGTTTAAAGCATCTAGAAAGTTTCAATCAGCACACAGACAGTCAGACAGAATCTTGAAAATCTAAACACGAGTATTGGTTTCAATCATATTTATAAATTTAAAAGTCTTCATATCATATTCATATTCCTTGTTTTAAACAGCCGAAACTTAAACAGGTTAAAACATGCCGCCAAGGTCCAGGCATGAGATAGGGGGAAACTTACCTTTGCCACATCTTGTCCCAAGCAGACTAGTTTGCTGAGCAGCTCTGCCTCGATAGCAAAGCAAACCTCCAGAACTATCCCTGCGACTGTAGACAGTCCCACGCCGAACTGGTTCATGCAGCCCCGGTAGTGGTAGCAGTTGGCCAGGTACCAGATAGCAATGGCCACTCTCTTCTCCACGGGGATTGCACGGCGAAGTCTGGTATCCTGCCTTGCCAGTCTTGGGCCAATGCATGCCACCAGCTCATTGAAGGTGGACCGGGCCATGCGAAAGTTCTGTATCCATAATTCGTCATCCCATATAGCGGTGACAAAATTGTCCCACCAATCATTGCTTCTGGGATAGACCCAGTAGCGTCTTGGAACACGGATACCTGCCAGCGCGATCCATCGTGCTCGTGCTCTGCTGCTTCGGTGGACTCGCTGTGGTTGTTGGTGTATGTCATGCAGAGCCCACGAGGAATGCCTTGTCCTCCTTCTTTTGACCACACGGAGCCAAAAGCTGTTCGTGGCTTCAATCGATCGCCTCAGATAAATGAGGATTATTTGAAGCCAGGCCAAAATCAGAGCTTTCACAGCAAACATCGTTGCACAATTTCGAAACGCGGAAACGCATAAACGTTACCACGCTTGCGCAAAATTTTTTTTAAAAAAAAGAGAACATTCCCCTCCCATCGGAACACTGCGCATGCCAGCCAAAAAAGAGCGCAACAAATGCGAGCCAATTGAGGCGGGTGTGAAAGCGGTGGGTGAGAAGATTTGTCAAACGCCAACTCGAAACTTTCTATAAGTGTGAAGAGCGCAGGTGCAAATGCGATGCAGACGCGATCGCATTTGCTGCGCAAAAAAGGCGCGGTAAGCTCCTAGTGCGAAATGCATCAATGTTATCTAGGAGTTTTGCATGAACTCGCACAGGAAGACGCTGTCTGCCAGGAGTTTTGTGCAACGTACCGGAGGCCCGTAAGCCATGTGAAAACAGCTGTAGTCAATGACAACCATGTCCTTCAGAAACAGACTAAAACACAGTCTGGACTCCCCCCCCCCGCCCCCACCAACACATAAATCATTTTATGAGCATGGATTTACAATATCAGTTCACCATCTGTTGAGGGCTGTTCTCTCAAAATGCTGCATTTACTCCTTGGACATCCTATTTCTGTTTGGCCCGGAAGCCTCAGAAAAGATTTCTTTGCAGTTAGAACATGGTTGGGAGGGACTAAGAAGCCACCATTTGCTTTCCAGGTATAAATCACCAGAACCCAGATCAGCATTTTGTCAAAAAAGGGCATGGAATAAGATTTCTGCCTATGTTCATATATGAAAAATTGGGGGCTCCAACAATACAAAGTTCAGGCAGAGAAGAAAAACAATGGTATAACTGGACAAAAATATTTTATTATATTCCATACCCTATATGTCAAAAAGAGTCCAGTAGCACCTTTAAGACTAACCAACTTTATTGTAGCATAAGCTTTTGAGAATCACAGTTCTCTTCGTCAGATGCATGGAGAAACTGGTCAGATATATAGGTGGAGAGGGGAGGGTGGAGTAGATGCAAACAGTAGCTTCTGATATGGAGATCAGTTTGCTTCTGAGTAGATGCAAAGTAGGCGGAGTAGATGCAAACAGTAGCTTCTGATATGGAGATCAGTTTGCTTCAGTTAAGGAAGTCAGTTACTTCTGATAATGAGATAACCATTCATAGTCTCTATTCAATCCCAGCTTGACTGAGTCAAATTTACATAGGAAAATTTGTAACAAATTTGTTACATATGTAAATTTGACTCAGTCAAGCTGGGAATGAATAGAGACTATGAATGGTTATCTCAATATCAGAAGTAACTGACTTCCTTAACTGAAGCAAACTGATCTCCATATCAGAAGCTACTGTTTGCATCTACTCCGCCCTCCCCTCTCCACCTATATATCTGACCAGTTTCTTCTTGCCCTCCATGCATCTGACAAAGAGAACTGTGATTCTCGAAAGCTTATACTACAATAAAGTTGGTTAGTCTTAAAGGTGGTACTGGACTCTTTTTGATTTTGCTACTACAGACTAACATGGCTAACTCCTCTGCATCTATACCCTATATGTGTAACACAGAGCATTATCAAGGAATCTATAAAGCAGCCTTTTCTAAAGTTGTTCTCATTGTGCACTTGCTTTACAGATCCCATGACTCAGCGGTGCGTGAAATGTGCAGGGATCTTTGTATGGAATATAATAAAATAGCTATTCCCACTGCATCATCATTTATCTATTTATTTATTTAAAACATTTATTTAGTTCTTTAGAAGATTTTTATGTTTCTATACAACCTTTCCATCCAAATAGGATCCCCAAGGAAGTGTACAAAAACATTAAAATATTTGAGCATTAAAATAATAAATAAAAATGATTCGATAAAAATATATAAACACATATATAAACACATAGTCTGGGAGATGGCAGAAATCCATAAATGAAAGAGAACTGCCCTGGGCCCAAGCAGGGTCAAAACCACACAGCATTTTAGTTTTGCTAATGAATCTTGTTAAAATTGAAGCTGCTGTGTCTTGGTTATTTTAACAACAACATACCTTCATGTGATATCTGAAGTTTGCCATGTTCTGTTCCTCTAGATTTCAAGAGTTTAATTTGGATGTCACTCAAATTGTTTGCTAATTATGCAAACCAAACACGTCAGTTATAATAACATTGGCCCCTAGTTGGTCCTGAGCCATATATTTTAATGTATCTTAATATTTCAATTTAATTTTAGTATTATTATTATTATTATTATTATCTGTTATTACATTGGTTTTAACATATTATGTTAAATTTTGTAGGTTGCCTTGAGACCCTAGGGTGAGCAATGATGAAAATAATACTAATAGTAGCAGCAGCAGCAGTTACTTTTGAGGCAGCTACGATAAAAATTGGGGGGGAAGTTCATAGAACAAATCTTCTTAATTGGTCGTTTCTTACCTGATAATTAGTCCAGACCAGAATTTGTTCATGTTTTCTTCACAGATAATAGTAAAGCTTGTTGGGACGAGATGTCACAAGCCTGTCAATCATATGATTGTGCTTTTCCTTACTGCCTACAACAGTGGAAGGTGGGAGCAGGTGTTTCTCACTCAACAGTTTGGATGTGCACTGAACTGTGTGCACATTTTCCTTCTGTGGATCTGAAATACCTAGCAACTTGTTTTTAAAAAATGAAGGCTGAGAATCTCAGTCAGTTTCTTTATATCCCAAATGAAAGTGGCGTGGTATAGCCTGATCTCATCATATCTTGGAAGCTAAGCAGGGTCGGTACTTGGATGGGGGAGCACCAAGGAAAGCTCTGCAGAGGAGGCAACGGAAAGCAGTTACTTGCCTTGATAGAGCCACTTGCTGGGGTCTCTCTCTGTCTCTCTCTGGAAATTCCTGTTAAAGCAGTCTGATCCTAACTGATCTTAGTGATTTGATTAACACCTCTAATTTTTTTATATGAACTGCAGACACCACTAACATTTTCTGCTTTGTGATGCTAACTTTGTGTATGATTTGTATGAAATTACAGTTACATTTACAGCTGTTTTATTGCAGGTGTGAGCCAAGGACATGTTATCTAACATGTCAAGGACATATTGTTTAAATTTAAACTTATTTGTGAAGCAGCTGATATGGTGGTGTACCTTGTTTACTTTCGCTCTCTGCTTATGAAATTGCAGTCTGGAATATGCAAATGGATTAAGAAAGGGGCTGTTTTCCTGGATTGTAAACAGCAAAATACTTCATGTGCACCAGTTTTCAGTTAATAAAACCCATGTTAAAAATAAGTGCCATTTATTTTGGTTGCAATAGACATACACTGTGTAAAAGAAGTCAATAGCTCGCTTTTCCCATCAAGAATGTGAGTCATTGATGAGTAGCCTGGAAGAACAAGAACACATCTCCAATTGCCTACTGTACATCACAGTCAGGATTACCCCAAACCTTCTATTTGAACCTCAGGTTCTACATTAGGACCTTCCTGTTCTATGGATGGCTGCTATCCATGGGAATGGGATGGGATACACGGACATAAGAGATTTTTATCGCCCCTTTTCCTGTCTTTGTCTCTGTCATTCTTTTTTTTTAAAAAAATTATTGGTGAGTTTAAATTTCCAATTTAATACATACATTCCCCTTATATCTCATTTATTCTAATCCCCACCCTTTCCCTCCCCCCTCCCTATTGACTTCCAACAGCTTTCCAACCCTTACCCCCTCTTATTACTTAGCTCTATTTCACTTGTATTTTTCTACAACACATATATCATAATATCTCTTACTCTAAGCATATTCCGGTTCTTTTATACATATACTCTATCAAATATACTATCAATATAGTATTTTTTTGTATACTATACCATACAATATAGCATAGCATACATTATAATATAACATAACTAAACAGCCCAATATAGTATACTGTATGATGTACTAACACCATACACCATAGTACGTTGTATATAATATATAGTATGCATCCTCTAATATATCCATTTTACTCTTCCTTTGTTAAACTGTATGTTCTAAATCAGATTTTCTTAAACATAATACTAGCTTAGATTGTAATAATTAAATTTCCCCCTTGATGGTAAAGTCACTTCTCTCTTCTATTCACAACATCACACTTTAGAAATTCTCAAACTGCCACAGTTCTCCTTTCACATCCCATTTTTTCTCTAAGTATTGTTTCAGTTTCCCCCAATCAACAATATATTGTCCTAGGTCAAGATCTTTAAGTTTCCTTGTCATTTTGTCCATTTCTGCCATGTACAGCAATTTATAAATCCAGTCTTCTATGGTTGGTATTTCTTGTACTTTCCACTTCTGCGCATACAAAAGTCTTGCTGCTGCAGTCATATAGAATAACAATGTTCTATAATGCATTGGAACAACTTCCATTCCCAAATTCAGTAGCAACAATTCCGGGTTCTTATTTATTTGGATTTGTAAAATCTCATTGATTACTTCAATTATTTCTCCCCAGTATTGCTTGGCTACCTCACAAGTCCACCACATATGATACATTTTGTCTCTGTCATTCTTATCCCCAACAAGGGATGGAGGAATCCAGTGCTTTTCTTTACCCTAATTTTCAGATATGAACACCTATCAGAAAGAAAGAAGAACCCTTAATCATGATTTCAAATGTGAGTCTTTCTGGGTCAATGAGAATGGAATGCTTGGATCTGGGTGGGGCATGAAGAAGCACATTAATGCTACCTAATAGCAGGTCTGAGTTAACTTTCAGCCTGGAATCCAGGACAGATGTAGTCATAAAAGATGAGAATTAATCTGAGACTTAGCTAAGTCAAAAGTAGCAGTCAAACAGATTTGATATGGGATCAGATAAAGGGAATGAAGGGAAAATGGGTGTGAAGGGGCCAAAGTATGGAGATGGCTAGTTTTAATTTCACATTAAAAGAAAATGAACGAGTCATCAATAGTTTATAGTTTCTGATTAAAATATCCCAGAATGTAATTCAGTGTGTTTTATACACTGAGATTACCACTTTCTCAAAAGCACATCACAGCAATTGCTTACATTGTGTTTCCTGTTCAAAGAAATTCAAAGAATATTGGCAATCTCCTAAAGAAAAAGCAGGCTATATTGCACAATCAATTTTGGTAAGATAATCTAATGGGTTGCATCACTGTATTTGACATTAATACCAAATATCTAATGACTTACTTTTCTCTTACAGGTTCTAAGCATGGCTCAATCAAGAAGAACACTTTTTTAAAAAGTTATCGTAAACAAAATTGTGACTTGCGTTCTAAAATCTTTATTGAATTTGAAAGTGTTTTTATTTTATTTGTTATCGTTATATCCTGCACTCAGGGGCAGACTGGGAAGTAAAAACAACCCTGGAACGGGCCCCATCCCTCTGGCCCACCCACATCCCTAGCCCCACCTCCCTAGAGAAAGGAAGAAAAGCAGGCATTCTCACTTCAGTGGTACCTGCTCACCTGGCCCACATAGGGCAAGGGCTGATCCTCGCTTGGGGGCAGGGCGACATCAGGGATTCCAACATCAACCAATGCAGACGAACACTGTCACTGAGAGATAAGTGATCATTCTTACTGACAATTTTTACTTGGTAATCTATCTCAGTATTTTTATGACTTTTCCAGACGGAAGTATCTGTCTGGTGTGGCCAAGAAAAGAGGAACCAAATACCTTTGTAATGGAGACCATCCCTGAAGGGTTGCGAAGATCCTGGAAAATGGAATAGGGAGAGAAGACTAGGTGTGTCCAGAGAACTACATTTAAACCAAAAAATACCAGCCAGTGAAGATTCCCCGTGGCTCCTGACTCAGGGACTTTTGGAGATCTACCATGGCCTCAGCCCACTACCTACCTTTTGGATAATGTTAGCTTCCAATGCATAAAACCTACCAGACAAATATTGTTAAATTTACTGAAATATGTTTGGGCTTCCCTTAGAATTCCTTAGACATTACGGTACTATGTCAAGATGATAGATTCTGGTATCTTCAACTGAGAAGCATCTTCCTGCCACTCAACACACATTGATTCATACATTATAACTAATTGCATTTTTCCATGTTTTTACCCAAGGCCATAGCCAACCATCCATAGTTGTTCTCAAAATAATGTCTTTAAAAATATGTATTAGGAGCAAAGGCCAGGCATAAAGACCTGTCATATATTCATAATCACTGGATACTAATAATGATCTAAAGCACTGATTGGTAGAAAACCATAACCTTTCCTGAGCCCCAGAGCAGATTGAGGGAACCATAGTTATGTGCTATAGTTGAATGGCCAGTTGACCTTCTGTTCTTCTTCACTGTGTTTCACATTGACAGAAAAGTAAGACACAAACAAAATTATTTTCAGAGTAGTGCTTCCTTTGCATGAGAAGTGATCTGCTATTCAAGTTACAAGCAGAAGGTATGGAAAAGGTTCTTCAGTTTCTTATTGTCCAGTTTCTAATAGTCAATTAAATACCTATTGTCATTGATTCCATCTTTATCTTCCAGTCTATATTGAATAGTTTATCATTTTCATGGCACTGATATCAGTACTGTATAAAAAGACATGTCATAGCTCGCTTTGAACTGAGTGAGAGCAGTGATTCTTCAGCAAACAGCATTTCCATAGCACCCAGGAAAGGAGAAGACAATACTTTGCACAGCCCAGTTGACTATATCTCAAGTCCATTTTACATAGAAATGCCACAAGCCCTCCTGAGGAGAAGGAGTTCTGTATCAATTCACCTCCTGAAATTGGTGATCTATCATCAACGCATTAGCAATTCATTGCAGATGCAGGTAATGGCAACCACTTCTGTTAGTCTCTTGCCTTGAAATCCTCAGTGAGGGTCGCCATAAGTCAGATACGACTTGACAGTACTCTCCATCATCAAAGCTATACAACTAGGGCTAGAGGAAGGAAAGGGATGTACTTCCTGCTGTGTTGAGATGTTGTGAACTTACTTGGGAATTATTAATGGGTTAATAGCCTGGTTTGTTGATGGCTATATTGGCTTGTATTGTATTTGATATAAATTGGTTTTGGTTGGGGTTTGATGAGTAATTTATTATTGCAATTTTTAAAGTTTTATTTATTACATGCTTTGGGTCTCAACTCTTAAGAGAAAAGTGTACTTATAAATATTTCAAATGAGGAACAAGAAGTCTGATCCTTAATTAAACCAAAGAACTTGGATATGCGCGTACTTTTTCTCAAAAGTTAAAGGAATTAAGAAGCTTACTAGTTTATGGATTGGGCAGTGTATTGTGTGGGCTACTGTAAGTTTTTACTGCACTGGACATAAAATGCATATTTCTCAATCTCAAGGGAACACATCACAGGATGCAAGTAGATGTGATGGAGAGGAGATCACAGATATCCCAGAATCTTTTAAAGCAGAATTATAGCTGCACAATATCCCAGTTTGGACGGGAGCCATTCTGAGAGGTAGAAGAAGCTTAACCTCTTCACTTCTGCACAATAGAGTTCCTAGGTGCTTGTCAATGGCAAGTAAACTCCCAGCAGTTAGCCCCAGTGCCTGCTGATTGTTGGCAATTGGCAGGAGGTGGCAAGCTGCCTGGTGATTGCCCACCACAGACACCTTGATGATGTCACTTCCAGAAGTGCCCTAATTGCGTCAAGTCCAAGAGTGTATCCAAACTTTCCTCCAGTAAGTACTGGCCCCTCTCCTGCTGGGAGCCTATGGGGACCTGGTAACCCTACTGCTCAGCTTTGCAAATCCCCAAATCCTAACTGTACCCAAAAGAAAAGCCTGACTCAGCTTACACCTTTATCCAAGGCCATCCAAAGGAAAATGCATCACTCCCACTTCCATCCAGCGGCGCTCCAGAGGCTCTGATTGGCTTATCTGTAGGGCTTGCTTCCCCAGGATTACTTCAAAGCCCTGGAGACAAATGGAACTTTGGGGATGATTACCACAAATAGAATCAAAGATTAACAAATCACACTAGCATAATGTTAAAGATAGCACTTTCCTGTGTTATGAATTGCGCATACCTACCCTATCTAAATTAAATCTAATGAATCAAAGTTCTAAGTCTCTTATCAAAAACATAGGCAGGAAAAGCACCTTCAATGAATCTAAACCTGAGCAGTCCAGATGTCGTAAGGCACTGAGAGCTTATGTAGACTATTTGTGTGAAAAAACATGTTTTTGACTGAATTTTTCATTTAATAATGATCTGAGCATGCATGTAATACTTTTAAGTGAAATTGTGAAGGCTAAGTAGTGGGTGCTATTTGCAGTGTTCCCTTTCCTGGGATTTATTCTGGGAGACAAGCAGCTATTCAAGAGAATCATTAGATTAAATTAGAGCTGGTTCATGGTTGTTGAAGAAACTTTTCAAGGATGCATTATTGCAATGGGAATGAAAAATGCCTGCTTGTATTGTTAGGTAAATTCAAGCTAACTTACGATAACTAATAAAGCAAAACCTATCAAAATACATTCAATGTAAATACCATGCATGATTTACATTAAATATATGACATATGAAAAGGCATTTCCCATGGAGCTGCCATTGTTTTTAAAAAAACTTCTCTGTATGTGGATATATTTGGGTCAATTGTACTCTAGCTTGTTTTTCTCAGGCTGCTTAGATAAATTTGCTCTTCCTATGGGGCCTGTTCATCCCATGGTGAGGAGTGGGAGAAATAATGGATGGAAAAAGGCATCCATTAGGACACTCTAGGAATGTCCCCATGCCTCTATGGTCTTTACCATAGAAATTATGGGGAATTCCTAGAGTGTCACCAAGAAGTGACATCATATTTTGTCAAAACTCCACCACCCACAGATTTTTGCCTTCAAAACCTTTCATCATTCATCAAAGCAGTGCTGGTGACCATACCTGTGAGAAACATGCATTTTTGAGAAGCACAAGATTCACCCTCCAATTTACTATGTATTTTTTTCTGGATCTTGCAGCATACATTAAAAGACAACTTTTTTGTTTGTTCAGCCAAGAACTAGTGAACATGAGAGACTCATGTTGGACCAGGAACCACCTTAGGCATATTTTCTCATCACTAGCATTTGCCCAGTGATGATATGAATAGCTTATGAGAGAGGAAGGGAAATTATTCATGAATAAATTAAGAGCTACTGGCCAAATCTGGGGAGATACCATTTCTGGTCAACTGGACTCACCATGCACTTCTTGGTTATTGGGGAGCTCTTGTTCTACATAAACGTATACAGAACTCTTTCACATAATTTATATCTCTAAATACAAAATTCTATGTTTTTGAGAAGTGAACTTATGATACTTTTTGAAGGACAGAAATTGTATGAGACTGAATCAATTTTTAAAGGGACACAATGTCAGCATTTTATAAAACATAAATGTACATTCACTATTATATATTGAAGTGTATGTGGGTCTTGTCTTTGTTGATGACATTATTATTATTTGTTTGTTTCTTAGAGTGTCTCTAGACAGTACTTTTCTTCACAAGCATGTACTGTGTTCTTGGTCACACAGCAGTTGTGGGGAACTGCTTGTTTTTTGTTTATTTTTTAAAGGAGAGCCCAAGTGGGCTGGGAATGGCAGCACATGGGAGGAAAGACTTCTGCCCTCCTCACAATACCATATTCTCATGTGAAAACTGTGTGTGTGGGGGGGGGGGGTTATTTTGCTGAGTTTGCTGCTCCATGTGGGGCTGCAAAATCTGCAAAGTAACTCCCATGTGAGGTTTTCACATGAGAAAACTGTGTTGGGGGAGAGAAGGTGCCTTTTCTTCCTCACAGCGCTGTCCTCAGCCCATTTCAGCTCTCCTTTTTTAAAAACAAGCAATTCCCCATAACCGCCTTTTGACTTCAGACAGCAAGTTAAAACAAGCGTCTCAAATTTTAGAATGTAAGCTCCTCTGGAGGACTTGTATTTTTGTTCTCTGACTGTAAAGCACCATGCATGCCAATGGTATTATAATGACAACAACAACAACAACCCATGCAGAAAAGTATAGTCTAGATGCACCCTTAGACAAGAGATAATAGAGATAGATTTTCAAAGAATTTCCTTGCAGTATCACAGAAAAAGAATATTTTGTATCATTTGAATGTGCCACAAAAGGGACTTTTTGGATGCTTCAATATATTGTTATGCTAATTGGTATAGACTGATGTAGAACAGGGAGTCCATTGATTGGGCAGATGGTAACATATTGTGCTTTTCTGCTGCTGGCCAACCAAACCCATAAGATGGGAATTGGTCTCCCTTAGACTCCGTAATGAAAACATAACCATGCCACAGGCCAGCATCTGTTATTGAAATAACGCCATACAATAAAGCGAGACTCCTGAAAAAGCATTCATTACCAAACTGAACACACTCATCCCACCTGTTTTTTAAACTGTGCAGGTAGGAGGAAAGATAGGGTTGTTGTCATCGTCATCGTCATCGTCATCATCATCATTGGCATGCATGGTGCTTTACAGAGAACAAAAATACAAGTCCTCCAGAGGAGCTTCCATTCTAAAATTTGAGACAAAAGTAGGGGATGGAAGTTGATGAGCAGAGAGAAGTCTATGTGTTCATTTAGTTACATGTATGTCAGCTAGGAGACTTTAGGGGCAAGCCATGAGGGGAAAAAATGTCATGGATGCATTGCCATAATTTCTGGCTAAAACCCAGAAATGACATCACTGAAGCTCTAGGATCTTGCCAATCTCCTGGAATGTTGTTGATGTCACTTCCATGTTTTAGCAGGTGATGTCAACATGTCAATGATGTCTTTCCCTCACAGTTTTCTCCACTTCCACTCAGTCAAGCAATGGTGGGAGACAGGAGGCAGCAATGTGAGATTGCCTGCCATAGTATGTAAGTAGGCAATCCTGATGTAGGCTGAGTTTCAGTATGGCATAGTGTCAGATGCGCACTGCTTCTCTGCCATGTATATCTATTGTACTCTGTGTTATATTCTGGGCCTCTGAGAATGTGTGGAGGAATATCTGTGTACCTGGGTAACTGGGTAGCTGTGATTCACTTATTTTGCAAGTGGCTACTTTCACTTTCTCGGCTGGCATGGGAAAGTGTCCTTGAAGTGCCGGTCAGAGCCATACCTCCCTGAAACATGGAATGAGCTCATCCTCCTCTTCCCCTACCCCTACCCCATCCATCCTTCTAGGCCCTGACACGTAGTGACTAAGGATTTTACAAAAGCATCATGGAAAGGCTGGGTTTTAAGAAGGAATATGGGGTGGCATCAAACATATTCTGAGAAGTAGTTCCAAGCATAAGGAGCAATGAGAGCAAGATGCATACAGGGAACAAGAGAAGTTCTTATAGTTGAGAGTAGCAGAGCTGAAGGAGTGAAGCCATGTACCTGGATGGGAGAATGGAGACGCAGGATGAGGCAAAGACATGGAGCACATTGAAGCCTTTAAGGAAGATACTGTATGGATTCAAAAGTGGCAGGAAAACCAGTATAAGAATTTAAGAATGGTTACATAGCTAGGTTTATGCAGATGGATTTACAAAGAACCAAGCAATTGGCTTTGCCGCTAGGTGGCTAATTCCACAGATCTGATGAAGCTCTGTAGATCACTTGAACCATGTATAAGAGAGCTTGCTGGCCCCCAAAAGAAATGACAATGGCTGCTCATTATTTTTAAACATGGACCTACTCAAAAGTACATAGAAATCAGAGGATGGGATCCAATTTAAAGAAGGTGTGAGAACCTTTCTTGGCACCCCCTGCTTACCTACCAACAACCTGTTTCCGAATGACTTTCTTTCTCAACTGAGCAAATTTCTGTTGAGGTCTGGATTCTGATGAAGTGCAAATCAGAATGGATGGGTTTGTATTTCATTTGCAGTTTCTTGTTGCTGTTAAAACACACACATCCTCACCAAACATATGGCTTTGTTGGCATTACGTCCAGTTTGACCTGTGAGTTGACACTTTAAAAGAAGAAGCTGAGGGACTCTCCTTGAACTCATTTCAAAGACTACTTGTGGGACGAAACAGGAAGGATTATTAGTCTCAGGCACTTCAATTTACATTAAAAGCTAGCTTTTGTTGAATTATGTACAGCCTACCCAGTTGGGGATTTTTTAATAAACATAGATTCTGGTATCTGGCAGGGGAACCAGTTGGCTGGCTGATACAATAGTGGGTGGCCATATTTTTTGCTGTTTGTTTCAAAACTTTCTTAATTAAACATTTCTAAAAACAGTAGTGCTGACTAATGAAGGACAAGGACAAATGACATGCACACAAATTATGCCTGTCTTCTTGGTGAGTTAGGTGCCTCCTCCTCGGATTTGCAGTGCTAATAACTAAATGCTTAAATTGGTCATATTGACTGCTGCATCAGACCACTAACACACAAGGGTGCTATTATACTAGTAGTGCAGTCAGATACCCCATTGCAAATTTGACCAGGGTGCCAAAATTTAAGGATTATAAACTATCTTTACCTTACCTATAGAACTTTCCACCAGACCATAGATTTTTTAAAAGTCATGTTTCATTAGAAGTCTATTTACAATGATTTTATATAAGAACATAGAACATTCCAGCTATCAGCACTGACCCATCTACTATTCCTTAGTTTAATATTTGCTTATTAGAAGATAAAGAAGTAATTATCAGAAGAAGAATTCTTTATAATCTGGAGAGCCGGGTTTGATTCCCCTCTCCTCCAGTTGAAGCCAGCTGGGTGACCTTGGGCTAGTCACAATTCTCTGGAGCTCTCTCAGCCCCACCCACCTCACAGGGTGTTTTGTTGTGGGGATAATAGTAACATATTTTGTAAACCGCTCTGAATGGGTATTAAGGTGTCCTGAAGGACAGTATATAAATCAATTAAATCGATTATTATTATTGTTGTTGTTGTTGTCGTCGTCGTTTACCAAATATTTTGATTTTTTCCCCCTTCATTTGGAGGGAGGGTAGGATTTGCAAGCAGAGTAGAACTGTACAATACTTTGGGTGGACTTTATAATGCAACCTCTGATCCTGAAGTTTGATGCAGTATACTGGCTTAGCCTTATGCTGCTGAAAATCACTCTCTCCCTCAGGGAGGGATCCCAGGTTCATCAATGAGGTGGGGTTTTTTCTCCTGCTTTAGAAAACCTGGAAAAACTACTTGACCAAAAGGGATAGCAGGACAACAAAACAAGTGTGTGCAGTGGGTTAGCACTGATGCTTCCATCGAACCACCTCCAATTCTATAGTCAGCCTCCATCTGCAGATCATATTATACAACTCCTGATCATCCTCTTTCTTTTTCATTTACTCACAATTGATTTTGCAAAAGGATCCTAAGAGACTCTTTTTTTTACATGCCAAGAAACATTTTACATGCCAGTTTTAAAGATCAAACTATTTTTTTAAGAGTAAGCACCATTCCAAAGAAACTTGTGTGAAGATACATATGTAGACAGATAACATGGAGCATCACAAAAAAGAGATAGCATTTTATTCATGAATGAGCCTCTTAATGGAAGGTCATTCCTTAAGAACTGAAAAAGCAGAAGTTACGTTAGGAAATTTGCTTTGTTATTGAGCATCACTTGTAGCATTGCTTATTACATTCACATTTTCCACTTGACACAGTGCATGAGGAGGCATTTACTGAAAACAGTACAAATTGAAATATTTGGGATATTTGAATACCTTGGATATTTCCCCAGGCTTTTCTAATACTTGCAAGATACATTGTCCTTCACTCTGAAACCTCTTGTCAGGAAAAGCTGATCTCCCTGACAACCAATGCAGTCTTTTATATTGGGGAAAATACTGCAGACTGTTCACTAGAAATTCCATCTTGCTGTAAATGGATAAATACACCTTTGAGAAAAGCTGGCAATATATACTGTCAGTGGAAAAAGTTAACTTTCTTCCTGCAACATTGGTCTTTGATGCTTATATATATATATATATTTTTTTAAAAAACCTGGATAGTATTGTATATAATTCTCAGAAAGCTCTGCCATAAATAAAACTGTAGACTTCAGTTTTTCTCATTCAGCAAACCCATTTGTGCTTTGGGGGCTCTACTTTTCTATGGACTGATTCCATGGTGACAATGTAAGCATTAAAGATTTGCAGCCACAGAAGCAGGGCCAACAGCATGGTCCTCCCTTTGTGTTCCTGGCCAAATGTAATCATGGAACTTATTACTCAAGCACTGGCGAAGAAATCCACCAAACAGGCCTCCTATGATAGTATGATATGATATGATATGATAATAAGCAGCTGAGTAACTGACTGGCTGTGAATTGCAGATTTCTGATAGGTTTCCATATCCCCTTCCACTTGCCACACATGAAGCTCAAGCCACACATCACAATTTTGGTTATATTGTGTTTGGGTTCTTTAACCTGACTTTGAAGTAGTTGGTCACAAATCACATGCAGGGAACTTATTTCCCAAGCAAGCGGGGTTCCACTTTCGATCAGGATGATGACATGGGGGAAAGAAGGGGCTTCAACCTTCCCACAAGTTTCCTTGATCCCCTAATAGCCCCGATGGGCACTATTTGCCCCATGAGGTCAGCATATGTACTGGTGGCCTACACATGCAGCTCCTCAGTGGGGCAAATAGCCCTCCGTTGGCCATTTTGGCTTGGGAAAGTAGCACAGGAGGGGGGCTGAATCCTCCTTATCATGCCATAATCTTGATCCAACTTGGGGCCCTGCATCCTTGCAAAATGAATTCCCAGCAGTATGACGTGTGACTGACTGCATCAAAATCAGATCAGGGAGCCCTAACACAGCACTGTAGCTTAGCCTTCTTTAATGAGATTAAATCCTTGTTGTTGCTGGATATTTTTGGCAACTACCATGGTAGTACCAGTACTGGCAAAATCAGGCAACTGTTGAGGCCCAGATCCATTGAGGAGACCACCAACTGAGAGACAAGTTCATTACCAGCTCTCTCTTGACACAGGTTCCAGGGAGATCAAAGGCATCATGCATTATTTTTGATATGGACAAACTGTGTGCCTGCATACACTATGAACACAGGCAAGGGCAGTTGTATGCAGAACTTTCCCAGTTAAGTTAAAGAGCCAGTCCATCCCTGGTTTTCAGAGTTTATGGGGTTATGAAAGCATGCCCTAGCTGACTACAGTGAACATCACCCTTTCTCTAGTCAAAAAAGTTTTGCAATTTTTGAAACTACAGCTTAGATGGTTTTTAAAAAGGATTAGACTAATTCCTGGAAGATAGGTCTATCAGTAGTAATTCGTCACAATAACTAAATAAAATGTCCATATTAACAAGCAGTATACCTCTGAATAGGAAATACTGAAGTAGTGAGAGATTGCTGTCATCACTGGCCATTTTTGGAAACAAGAATCTAGATGCCCCTTTAGTCTGAACCAGCAAGGCAATGCTTCAATAGTTTTAAGGGCTACAAAAGCTTTCAAGACCTGTTTGTGAGGGCAAAAGTGGGGTTCGTTTATGCATACCACCAGCAATATCCCCCAGTTTATTCTACATAACATTGCACATCTCCACCCACTCTTTGTAATACAGAAGGTTTTCAGAGGTGGTACAGAAAAGATCCTGATCAGTTACAGCATGCAAATGGCTGGCAACATGGAAGCAATGCCAGTGACTGTGGTGGCAATTTAATTGTGGTTGTTGTTGGTTCTGTCTTCCACGACAAATGCATTCTGTTCCAGACAGCTCCATGTTTTTTTCCTACAAAGGTTATGTCTTTCCTAGATATTCCTATTGACTTCCTAAACTGCGGTGTCCATATCATTATCACTACATTGTCTCATAATGCTCTGCCACTCCCTGATCTTTGCAACAACAACAAAATCTATTTGAACCTTCTGTTGCGGAAAATGAACCAATTATGTCAAGGAAACAGCTGTGTTCTCAAGAAGAGTAGCGTTTCTAGAATGCTGGTGCCGAATTTGGATAGTTGTGATGCAACTGCACACAGACTATTCAGATCCACTAGTGTGACAATCAGATCCTTTCTTTCCTGGGGCTCCCACCCTCTTTAACATTCAATTCAGAGGCTCATAATTGTGGCCTGCAGTTCAATATGTATATATGCTACTCAGGTATTATTTTTGAATGAGCAAAGTCAGTTTCACTCAGCTTCCTCATGAAGCTAGAAATTGGTTCCAAATGAGTCTGCTGCTAGTTCTATGAAAATGTTGGGCACGTAGATGGGTTGAATTTGAGCCTTGAGACCGCCAAGCTGGCCCAATTTGACAGCATACACACAAAAGATTTTAATAGAATTACACAGATCCCCTGCAATCTCTCATAGTGCACGTGCCACAAAAAGCAGTGTGTTCTCTGTCTTTTATAGCACAGAACATGATGTAACACAACTCATGCATCACCAACATAAAGGCTTCTATCTTTAGCATCTTTAAAAGCAGTCCAATACTGATTATAAACCTGATTTCACTTTTTTCAATAAAAAGTCTTGAAGTAACATATTGTAGTAAAAGAAAATGACTCCACAGCTTCGGCAGGTTTAACATGCCCCTGCCGCCCACAAGCCAAGCCAGGCAGTTGTCATTCAGTGATTTATCTTGTAGTTGTGTGGAACAGCAAGGTCTTATTTGTGTTAGGCATTGCCATTTCTAGACAGCTACATGGTGGTGCACAGATTGACTAGTGTTGGTGTAACAACACTTGCATCCAGCATGGTGCTGCTAACAAAGCAGTCCTACCTGTTATGTAGACAGTCAATTACCACCTCATTGTAAAACATTGCTGGGATATCTAATGCCAGTGCTACTGCAGCATCTGAAATCCTCATCAAAGGAGCCATCCTGGTTCCTGTTCTTATGGTACCTATTCATATCCCTTGCCAGCAATTTCTCAGTCAAGGGATGGCTTTGGAGCAGTTGCTTTGCTGCATTCAGTGATACTTTTATGGTAGTCCTACACTGCTGCACAACAAGCACTCCAAAGAACTGGCAGAAGTTATGCTCGAATATCTACTGGTCAAGCTCATGTTCTCCCTCACCAGTTGCAAGCAGGGTGCAAATTATTGGGTGAGCTGTTTGGATACATGTGAGTGGATTTGGATACATGCAGTTTGCATAACACTGTTTCCCCACATGATTAGACAGCTTTCTCACAGCAGCAATCCCTTCCCCCTGCACACACATTTGTCTGCTACTGCCACCACCTCCAAAGTTAAAAGGTACATAGTAAAAATATTAAAGAAATAAGTATTAGATTTGGGGGATGAACTTCCTCCTTAGCAGCTTTGGTGTCTCCCCATTAACCCAGTTAACCTCACACTCCGTAGTCTGTTCCTGTGACCACTTCCTGAATTGATATTAATGACACAGCATAGGTGCAAAAACCAGGTAAGGCAATGTTAGATTTAATGGATGTGTCTGAATGACAAAAAATGATGAACTGCAAGTGATTTCATGTTTTATAATGCATGCAAGTTAATTTAATGACCCAACCAACTATGACCCAGGAGGTATAGCCTCTTCTCTAGTAAATGAGATGACATAGTTCTTGCACTGGGCAAAAACAACCAAAAGCTGTAATGCCTACGGGAATAACTACATGATACATTTTCCCTGGGCACTTGGTTGGAAAGGCATAGTCTGAAGTTCTCTATTTCTTAGATGCACACAGGACCCCAATGGGACCATGACACACAGACAGAGGTGGCTTAGACCTTCCTTTGTGGCATTTTCCCATTTTGAAACAGCCCTGAGGCATTATTTTCCCTTTTTATGGCAACAAAGTTCATCAGTAGTAGGGTTGCCAACCCCTGCCTGTCAATCCCTGGGAGCAAAATGGGGGCAGATACTTCAAAAATCAATATCAGACACCATGACATCACTGCCTGTTTTGGAACTGAGTGTGGCATCACAATGTTTCACAATGCTTTAGGAATTTCCCAAATCTCTAATTTTTTTACCATAGGGATTTGGGAAGTTTCTAGAATGCCATGTGACATCATGGCATTAGTTTTGGTTCCAAAACAGGAAGTGATGTGACAGCATTGCCAACGCCAATTTTTGCTCTCTATCTTGTTCTCACTGCTATAAGGAGTGGCCGCAGGTGTACAGACCTTCCAGACAGGAGGTTGCCTACCACAGCAGGCATCCTGGTATCCCTAATCAGTTCACATGCAGCCCCCAATGGGACAAACAACACTACCCCCAGGCTGTTTTGGGATAGGGAAACAGCACAGGGAAAGGTCTAAACCCCTATCTCTGTATACCACAGTCCAAATCTGAACTGGGCCTGCTTTTATCTTAGAACTTCAGAACGTACTTTTTCAGTCAATCAGGGGAAGTCTCCAGGAAAAGTGTAACATGTGGCCATTTAAGCAGTTAATGCACAAGTACAAAGCTGCATAGCATGATGTTATGCTCAATATAATTGTATGGAACATTTAGGCCACTGATGCCCAATATGGCACCAGTGAGCACCATGGCATCCACTGATAGGTTTTCTGATGCCCATTTCTTTCTTGCTCAAAGCAAAGAGCCAAATCAGGCTTTTCTCTGTCTCCTCTAGATACGCTTCAGAAGAACTCAGAAGGTACCAGCTTTGTGCCTGCAGGGAGCATCCATTCATAAACAGCTGCCTCTGACTTGGAACATCCTGGTATTCTGTGATTAGCCTCAGCACTCACAACAATCAATTTATGGTGAGCACACTCCATATTCTCAAAACTCCAAAAAAACCCCACACTGGCCCACTATGAGAGACCCCACACACACACACACTCCCCACTGTGAGGCATATTTTCCCACCAAAATTCAGTTTCCCTACTTTCACTGAACAGTCCCAAGTAGTGTGTTAATATTTGTGGTTTTGAAAGTCTGTTTGTCCCACCCTGACAAGCAGATGTAATTTTGGCTTTTTAGCCCAGCCCAGGAACTTGATGTGGAAAAGCAGGAGACCTCTTCCTTTTTGCTGGAAATGGCACTGGAGAGTGTATAACATTCAAAAAGAAATAACTTTATTTAACAGGCAAGGATTGAGCACGTGTAGTCAGGGAATGGAAATGCAGAGGTAAAATTTTGTTGGTATTACAGCATAAACTTTGTGTAACAGGCAAAATAGTATTCTTTAAGCTTATTTTCATATATTCTTGGCTCTTAACAGTGAGAGATGTTTTACTTAATAAATTAGGTACAGCAACAATGTTTCTTCAGGAAGTTCCTATTACAGTTCAGGTTTTCTGGAGTTAGTTACTTTCTTTGTGCACCTAACTTGCTCCTTTCTTGAAACTAGAGGGTATTTCTATCTCCTGAGTAGTTTAAAACCATTTTGCCTTCACAGAGCCAAACCAAAACTGAGCCAGAATTAATCTTCTTCTCCTCAGAAGATATAAACTCTCTTCTGTGAGTTTAACTCACATGTAATCAAGGGAGTTTGAACAAAGTATGATATGGGAGGTTAGGAAAGCTCCCACTTTCCTGTCCTTCCACGAATGCTGCAGAACTGAATTACTCAAGAGGGCTTTTTTTACTCAGATAGGAGGGCTGTACTGTAAGGAAGTGGTCTCAAGAGGCCCATCAGTAAAGGGATAGGAAACCATCAGTAAACAGGGATAAGGAGGGACCACAGAAGTTACTACTATTGCTGTACTATTGCTGGAGGACCAGATACTTCACTATTATTTCTATAAGTATGATCTCAGCATTCTCATGCAGGATGCTGAGAAGCAAGTTTTAGAAGCCTCAGGCCATGTGAGAAAAGTCTATGCTTTCCACACAAAGAACCGGCATAGCGTACTGGTTAGGGTATCAAGTCAGGATCTGGGAGACCTAGGTTTAAACCCCCACTGTACCATGGAATCTTGCCAGGTGACCTTGGACCAGTCACACATGCTCAACTTAAGCTACCTCACAGGACTGTTGCTGTGAGGATAAAATGGAGGAGAGGAGAACTATGTAAGCTGCTTTGGAACCCTATTGGGGAGAAAGACGGTATAAATGATAAATAACATGCTCTAGCTCCTTCCATGTCAGTATTGCTCTAGTTTCCAAGCATGACTTTACTGATATGGGGAATAACCTCTGACATAGAAAGGAGCTACATAGTAGCAGTGGCTCTCATGCTGCAAAGGCCACACAAAAAGAAGCTCTTAGACTAACTCCAGACTGATAACTAACTCTTTGGTCTAAGTTAAGTATCAGAAAGCTTAACTACGCTTGAAGTAAGTGTGTGGGAAGCAAGTTAACTTAAAATGAGCTGAAGTTTTAGATCAATTTGTAGCAAAAGATGAACAACTGCAATTCTATAATGGTTGCCTGCGGTAGTTTGTGTGATCCAGTTTCTGGGACTGTTGTTGTTGTTATCTAAATATGCCATCATCTGATCTAGCAAGTCCTCCTAGTCAGCAAGTGTCATTCCTATTAATGCAGATTCTATTAGAATGCCACCTTCTAAAACACTTGCTGGTATTACAGAATGAGCCCTCTTTGAATCCTCCACCCCCTGCAGATGGTATCTTTCTTTAATGCTAATTATGTTTCCCTCCAGCTTCATGATCTGCTTTCCCATTCAAAGAGGGAGTTTTAATCATGTTTGATTTCTATTATTAAGTAAGCCTTTGCTGCCTGTATTTATCAGATCATCAGGGATAATATCAATTTATACTTTGATTCTTACTTGTGTTGGGGAGGCTTTTATTTATTCCTAACAAAAAAATATGGAGAAATGCACATGGGAGAGGCACAGCTGCAAAGGAGGGAAAGGCCCAGAATGAAAGGCATTCTGGAGCATGAATCTGTTAACCTGTCTGAATGAAGCCATTGGTTCATGTGCCAGTCTCACTGCCCTGACTCAGGTGTGTGTTAGGCTCCCCGCAAACCATTCTGTGGAGGCTATAACCAGAGATGGAACCTGGACCCTCCTCTTTGCTTCTGTATCACGTGGTTAAGGTGCTGCTCTTAGGGATGTGCATCTGTAAAAAAACAGTAATTTTTTGGATTCAAATTTCAGGAAGGATAGAAATTCAATGGTATTCAGGTCCCCCAATACCATTTCGGGGTTCAGGTTTTTTCAGGATTCCACAATTATTTGAGTTCAATTGTTCCCTATGGGGGACTTTTCTCAGTAGGGCCAGAATGGCTGTTTTTCAACCAAATGACATTGAGATTTCAGGGGTCCTAGTACTTCCTGTCCACTAAAGACCCCTCCTCACACAAGTTACAAGTGAATTGAACCAACAGGTCTGATTCTACAAGACCATGGACAACAGTGGGGGCGAGAGGGGCAGTTGCCCTGGGCACAAAATTTGTAGGGATGCAAGAGACTGCACCACACCCGTGGGGAAGTCGCCCACGCCGCCTGTGTGCTGACGGGGCAGCTGGCTCACTGGGCACAAATCTGGCTTTTTCACAGCAGCTGAGCTGGTGGCTGAAGCAGAGCTGGCTGCAACAGCATGGGTGGCTGTGGCAGAGGGGGCAGAGACTGCACCTTGCCCATGGGGAGGCTGCCCATGCCCCCTGCATGCCAATGGGGTGGCTGGCTCAGTGGGTGCTGAGCTGGCCTCCCCACAGTGGCCAAGCTGGCAGCTCAAGCCTAGCTGGCTGTGGTGGTGTGGGCAGCTGCAGCAGAGGGGGGGGCAGTTGTGCCCTGCATGATGATGTCACTTCCAAGAAGTGACATCATTGCACAGGCCCAGGAGCATGTGTGAGGGAGAACAAAAAACATAGCAGCGAGACTTGCCTTGCCCAAGGCACTCTCAACCCATGCTATGCCGCTGATGGACAAGGCAGCCCTCAGCCATCCTACTTGTAGAGGTGTTGGCTGGGAGGAAGAAGCAGCCCCGGGAAAAGGCCCTCTCCCCACAAAGGAGGGAGAAGGAGCTTGCCAGACGTGCCCTGTGCCCTGTGCCATGCCCTGTGCCTAACTTGTCCAAACTAGGAGCCTCCTCTCCTGAGGTGGGTGAGACTTGCACTGGCCGGGACCTGCCTTTCCTGGGCCAGGCAAGATGCCTCCCTGTCTCCCCCTGCCATGCCCTAGGACAGCTGTTAAAGGGGGGGGAACAGACCTCGGATCTTTAAAATGCTGGCCCCTGGCCCCAGATATTCCCAAATATTTCCAAAAATGTGCAGGACCCAAAATCCAGTGTTCCCAAGAATCCTAAATACCTCTCCAATATCTCGGTATATATTCAGACTGGATATATCGGAGTGCATATCCCTAACTACTCTACAGAGTGGGAGACTTATGTTGAGATCTGGTCGCTCTTTACTGCATGCTGACCACTTCTTTCCCTGAAAATCTAACCTGGAAGCAAGAGTACAGGTTGATTGTTTGGTGCCTTCTATGTGGGGCTGAAGTATGGGTGGTCAAGCACACAACTGTAGTTGGTCCATGGTGATATGTTTCATGAGGGCAGCGGTGGAGTGATAGTTTTGATTACGCATTTGATATTGCTGCTGGGAGGAACGTAGCAGTCCATCCACCAATGCAAGTGTGAGCTCCGTCCTAGGAAAGCTATCTAACTAGATCACAAGATTTGCTTTGGATTCCTAATAGTTCTCCCAAGCCCACCTAGTTCAGCTTTTTTCTTTACTAGTATTCAATGTAATTTTCATTTTGCAGATACTTCTATCATTAGAGTTGTTCAACAGAACCCCCTAAAATAGGTTCTGAGTACCACTGAGGCAAATCAGTGAGGTTTATTCATATGAATTTTCACGTTGTTTCTATACTTTTTTTCAGCTGAAACCTTCTGTTCCAAAGTGGAAAATTGTGAGCAGAATCTGTCATCTATTTTGATAACTGTATGTAAGCTTCATCTATGTGATTCTTCCCTGTGGGTCATCATGAATATGCTTCGAAAGTTAACAGGCTCAAAATGTGGTGGTTTAAAGGGGCAGGTCCTGTTTCAGACATTCTCTTAAAGTCACATCTATCATATAAAATGCTAGAAATGTTTCTGGTTACAAATCTATGTATAGTTTTATTGCTGTAAGAAAATTATTCTTTTTAGAGAGTGATCGGACATATGTTTGTATCCTCAAGGCAGCTATAATAAGAAATTTGAAAGTCCCCAACTTGAAAAAGGAGGGGAGCCTACAGGTTTACAAGGAAATTAAAGACACATGCTAAATTAACTCAAATGTTCATCATACCAATTCACAATTTATCAAGCACATAAACAATATTAGTCTGTGTAACAGAAAATGCAATATGATGAATAACGAGAGATTTAATTGCCTGGGGCATGTATTTAGACAAGGTCAAGCCTGCCCACACCAAATTCCTTCTCCCCATCCCTTTTGAATCTGATTTAAAGGAAAATCCAATGAACGGCTTCAGTGGAATATCTATGTGCACCCCATTATGGAAGCATTGCTATGCTCCCCTTTCAAAATATGCAGAGCACCTCACTTTCCTGTCCCACCTCCCTATAGTTATTTAAAGGACTTTCCCCTTTTCCCTGCCAAGCTATATTGTAATGTTACAGCATGGCTACATAGGAAAAGGGAAAGTGAGATTTCAGGGCTGTGGTGGGTCCTAGCACAACAGGCTTAGAAGGGTATAACTGTTAATGTCCTAGTCTACTCCATCTTTTAAAAAAATAACTATTGCCAGCTTGGTGTAATGAGAGCCAGTTTGGTCTAGTGGTTAAGATTGCTGGGACTCTAATCTGGAGAACCAGGTTTGATTCCCCACTCCTCCACCTGAAGCCAGGTGGGTGACCTCAGGTCAGTCACAGCTCTCTCGGAGCTCTCTCAGCCCCACCCACTTCACAAGGTGTTTGTTGTAGAGATAATAATAGCATACTTTGTAAACCGCTGTGAGTGGGTGTTAAGTCATCCTGAAGGGCAGTATATAAATCAAATGTTATTGTTGTTGTTGTTCTCCAACCACATAATACCTTTTCAGATTTAGAACCGTATTGACAAAAAAAGTCTCCAAGTGAATACAATAAACTCGATATAAAAAGACTGCTTCAGGAACAGCATTTCTGTCACAGACTTTTGGTGGAATGTCCCAATGTAAGCAAACAACTCAGAAAAGTAAGCTTTATGAATATTAACTCCACAAAAAGTTTGTATCCAAAAGGCATGAATTATACGGGATGTTCTAAGATTCTGGCTCTACAGTTATAAACAGCAATCCTTTGGTTCTGGAATGTAGTGAGATAAAAAAGTTGCAATAACTTATATAATGTTGTTCTGAAGAATAATATGTTTATGAAAATAAAAAGAAACACAATAATTCTTCAGTCAGACATACCAAACATTCAGCGCAATGTGAAGTGTCATGGTATGAAACTAAATCAAGTGGTCACAATATTATAGGCCCAAATGTGCTTACTCTGGCACAGTTCATGTGCAAAGCCATGGCATATCTTAGCTGTGGTTAGTTTCAGAAACCAGGACAGGGCCTGCAGAGCACCACTCAATCCTGGCTTGTCTCAGAAAGTCCTTGCCCCAGTGCTGTTGTTCTTTTTTCTTTCCTCCCTACCACAGTCCTGGCTGCCACTCCAGCATGTCTCTCAGCATCCAACCAATGACACAGCCTTGCTGCATCTCCAGTTCATGTACAATTGCCCCCTGCCCCAGCAACGTAAGAGCAGGGAAGCTTCTCTCAGGAAGCAGCATCAGAGAGAATGATTGATTGGAGGCTTACCAAAGAAGCTGGCAGACTTTCATACTTACTATTTCCTCACCCCTTCCCCATATGAAGAAAATGACCTCCTGCTGCCAATTTCAGGGCACCACCCACACAATGTTACCAGACACACCACTCATCTACCCACCCACCCATCCATCTAATATCCCTCCCTCAAGGTTTTCACTCAAATGCCCTAGCAGGTTTTACTCTATACAAACACTACCTGCCAGCCATATAGCTAGAGAGTTCTCAAATTGAAATTGAACCCAGACAAGACAAAAATTATTCTTGTTGGGAAGGCAGAGATCTTGAAGGACATTATACTCCCCACTATTGATGGAGTTCTTCCGACCCTTGCAGACTCGGTTAAGAGCCCAGGGGTTATACTGGATACAGCACTACTACTAGAAAAACAAGTTAAGGCAGCCGCAAAAAAAATGCTTTCTACAACCTCACTCTAGCCTGGAAGATGGCTTCTTACCTCGACACAGCTGACCTGGCCTCCCGGATCCATACTATGGTAACATCAAGGCTTGACTATTGAAATTCACTATATATAGGTCTTCCATCTAAGTTAACTAGGAGGCTCCAATTGGTGCAAAATGCTGCCACTCAACTCATATCAGAAGCAAGCAGGAGCATGAACATCACTCCCTATAGAATCAGTTACTGAGCTCAGTTCAAGGTATTGGTCATACAAAGCTCTTCACAGCCTTGGTCTTGCCTACCTACAGGATCACCTTCCTCCCTATGTTCCTCCACGGCAGCTTCTCTCATCTGAACAGGGTCTCCTTCAAGTGCCAGCCTCAATATGGGTGATATCAACAGGGTGGTGGACCCTAGCCTATGAATTGTCCACAGAGATGAGGAGAAATTACCAGGAGGTTTCCCACTATAGTGGAAAACCTGGCACCCCCATCTTTAACATTGCAATATCTGAAGAGATAACACTTGTATTTGTGTAGTCAATCATTTGCCATTTATGAAGCATCTCTGAGTGATCCATCTGTCTATTCAACCATTTCATCTTCTCTGCCCCTTGACCTTCTCTGCCTCCAAGTCTCGTCTCTCGCATACTCATTTCCACACAAACTTCATTACTCCAGTTTCTCTCACAGAAGTGTTCTAGTCTGGTAGAGGTTGTGCTCTCTGTGAGGTATCTACTGCTCACTCCTAGTTATTGGTACACACAGAAAAATAAGCCGTTAACTGTGTCACCTCTTGCTGCCATTCTGTCTGTTCACCAATTTTAACATTACAAATATAGAGGTAATCCTAAGACATAAAAGGCAAACCATATTGCTGACAACTCACTTCTTGTACCCGCACAGGCGCAGTATGCAGGGATTAGAATCATGGTGGCAGGAAGGCCCAGTTTGGCTCTCCGGAGGCTTGGGAAGGCCTAGCGCAATGGGCCAGGAGTGCGATGGCAGCCGCAATCGTGCCTCAGGCCTTCAAGCTGGCAGGCACCAGGCAGAAAGTGGGAGGGAGGGAAGGAAGGCCTTGGGACTGAGGCTGCCTCAGCTGGCATCCAGAGCTCTGTGCCTGGGCTTCTCCCCCCCCTCCCTCCAGACAGCTGCACTCAGCTGCAGAGAGCCCAGTGAAGCCCAGCCCCTACCAGCCGTCCTCTGTCCCTGCAGGTGTCCCAGCAGTTCCCAAGAGGAGAGGCTCACTGAGGCTGGCGGCGGGGGGGGGGGCCTGGTGCAGCTTCTGGAAAGGGTGTGCAGAGAGGTCCTCAGAAGGAGTCAGCAGGGCAGCAGCAGCCAGCCAGGAATGTACTAAAAGGAAGGACAGGACTGCCAATTTAAAATAATGGCTTGAAGGCCCATTGGAGAAAATGGGAGCCCAGAATGCAAATTTACTTGCATGGGATCCATTGAAATGCATTACAGATTTACAGTACAAAAGAAGTTGCAAAAAAAAATGCGGGATAGATTTTCCATAAAGGTATCTGGGCCCAGATAGTGGAATTACAGCCCCCAGAGTGCAATAACAGACCCAGCTATAGAATCTGTGCTCTCAGATCAGAATGGCAGTCCCATAACAGCCCCTCAAAGCAGACTCTGTGCTCTGGGAAGGAATGACAGGTTACAGAGTGGAATGACAGCCCCTGAAAGGAGCAGAAGTGTTCTGAGACCAGAATGACAGCCTCCAGAGTGGAATGACATCCCCTGGTGGTAGTAGAAGTGTTCTTGGATTGGAATGACAAGCTCCTCAATGGAATGACAGCCCCTGGGAGTAGCAGAAGTGTTCTTGGACTGTAATTACAGCCCCAGAATGGAATGTTAGCACCTTGGAACAGAACCTGTGCCCTATGACTGAAGTGACAGGTTATAGAGTGGAAGGACAGCCCCTAGTAGTAGAAGAAGTGTTCTGGGACTGGAATGACAGGTCACAGAGTGGAATGACTGCTCCTGGGAATATGCTCAGGGCTCTAGGACTGGAATGGCACCTACTGTCATTCCTGTTGCAGCCACTGATTCTCCTCCCAGGGGCTGTCATTCCACTCTGGGGGTGGTCATTCCAGTCCCAGAATGCTTCTTATACTCCTAGGGGCTGTCATTGCACTGCAGTCTGGGGGCTGTTCTTCCAGTCCCAGAGCACTGAGCCTATTCCAAGGGCTGTCATTCCACGACTTGTCATTCCGATCTCAGAGCACAGATTCTGTAGCTAGGAACTGTCATTGCACTCTGTGGACTGTTGTTCCAGACCCAGAGTAATCTATCTGGTCCCAGAGACCTTTATGGACTATAAGGCAGACTATAAATTAATAATAATAACAATTGCAACAGGTGAAATGGTGTGTTCCACGCTGAACATGTTCACCTCAAAATTTTCAGCATTCCTACTAAAATCTATGGGACTTTAAAACTAAGAGAAAAAAGCAGGTTTGCAAATGCTCTTCAAACTTATAAATATTTGTACAAATATCCTTCCAAAGTACAGATGTTGAGAAATAACTGATACTTACTATCAGTGTTTTAAACTATATAATGTCTAATATTTCATTGCAGTGTTTGATGTTGCTATCTGACAGTACTGGGTAGCTGACATGCAAAGATACTCAACAGCCACAATCAATACCTCAGAGTATCTGTCAATAGTGAGGCACTTTCAGTCAAAGATTGCCAAACAAATGAAAAACCTCAAGCTGATGTGGAATGAATGTCTTGGAATAAATAAAATTGCCCACTTTGTTGTGGGCCAGTTTGGTGTAGTGGTTAAGAGCACGGGACTCTAATCTGGAGAGCCGGGTTTGATTCCCCACTCCTCCACTTGAAGCCAGCTGGGTGACCTTGGGCTAGTTACAGTTCTCTGGAGCTCTCTCAGCCCCACCCACCTCACAGGGTGATTGTTGTGGGGTAATAATAACACTTTGTAAACCGCTCTGAGTGGGCATTAAGTTGTCCTGAAGGGTGGTATATAAATCGAATGTTGTTGTTGTTGTTGTTGTTGTGTGACTATTTTTTTGTTTGCCAATGTAGGAAGGAAAGAGTTTGTGTATTCGTTTGTTGTTTTTAGTCAGCTTTTTCAATCATGCAGAATTTTCCTTTTGGTTTTAACTCTCCTTCTTCTGTTCCACTTCTCTGCCCTCGCAGGCCACTTCTCACCGATTGGTCTCTCCATCCTCCTCTCAGCTCCTCCCTCCCCCTTCCCTCCTCCTTCCCCTCATTCTCCACTTTTCCTAAAATGCTTCTTTTTTGTGTGAAGAAAACAATGACATTATAACATCATAATGACATTATAACATCATCATGGCCGTTTCCATATGACTTACCGGCCTCCAGAACGTTGTGCAAAACACACAGAAGATAGCATCTTCTTGTGCCAGGAAGATGCGATGTTGTGCAAAACTCCCGGATGATAGCGTCTTCCTGGCTTGATTTCGCGCTAGAAGACACTACCTTCTGCGTGTTTTGCACAACGTTCCGGAGGCCAGTAAGTCATGTGAAAATAGCCCATGTTATTGTTATCACATTGTGTTGCCCCCTCCCCATTACCAGCCTCTGCCTCCCAACTCTGGGTTAGCTTGAGTGGGGCTCTCAGATTTGGACCATGGGGGGTGGGGTTCCTAAATCCTAAACAAAAATGTCTTTTGGGAGCATCGCTGTCCTGTATCAGGGATTTTGTTTAAGCCAAGTATAATGAGGTTATAATGCTATAATAATGACATCCGCATCTTACCACGTACCCCTTTTTATTTCGTGGTGGTGCAAACTGCAAATAAAAAAAAGACTGCACCCACTGCAGGATTAAAAGTGGTGTGCAGAAAGGTAGATGGCCAAAATGAATCTGATCCCTGAAGACTGAACACGCAAAAAGAGCAGAATAAATCTCTGGTGCAGAAAAGGCCCAGGACAGGCATAGGGGTGGTATGTAAACACCTAGCATCTTTAAATGAATTCAAGTTCTCCAGTCCAGATAAATTCCATTCTAGGCTGCTAAAGGAACTTGCTGGTACCATTTTGGAACCTCTGTGAGAATTCTTGGAGAAGAGGTGAGGTGCCAGAAGATTGGAGGCAGACAAATATTGTCCCCCTCTTCAAGAAGATAGAATCAGGATGATCTTGACAGGCTAGCAAACTGTGCTAAAACTAACAAAATGAATTTCTACAGAGATAAATGTAAAATCCTGCTCTGAGGTAGAAAAAAGTAAAATTGTATTGTCGAAGGCTTTCACGGCCGGAGAACGATGGTTGTTGGGGGTTTTCCGGGCTGTATTGCCGTGGTCTTGGCATTGTAGTTCCTGACGTTTCGCCAGCAGCTGTGGCTGGCATCTTCAGAGGTGTAGCACCAAAAGACAGAGATCTCTCAGTGTCACAGTGTGGAAAAGACCTACATCTTTTCCACACTGTGACACTGAGAGATCTCTGTCTTTTGGTGCTACACCTCTGAAGATGCCAGCCACAGCTGCTGGCGAAACGTCAGGAACTACAATGCCAAGACCACGGCAATACAGCCCGGAAAACCCCCAACAACCAAAAGTAAAATTAATTATAAGATGGATGAGACTTGGCAGTAGTGTACATGAAAAGAATCTAGGGCTCTTAGTATACTGAACAGAGTCAGCAGTGTAATGGAGAAGCTAAAAAGGCAAATGTGATTTTGTGCTGCATTAACAGAAGTATAGTGACAAGATCACATGAAATAATGGTATCATTTTACTCTGCTCTAGTTAGACTTCATTTGCAGTACCGTGTTCAGCTTTGGGCACTGCAGTTTAAGAATGATGTTGACAAGCCAAAGTAGGTCTACAAAGATGGTAAGGGGTATAGAGGCCAAACCCTGTGAGGAAAGGTTGAAGGAGCTGGATATGTTTAGCCTGGAGGTGTGATGACTGACAAGTGATATGATAGCCATCTAATTTGTATCTGTCACATACTGAATGGAGCATAGGTGTTTTCCATTGCTCCAGAGGACTGGACCAGAACAAATGGGTTAAAAGAGTTTTTGGCTAAACATTAGGAAGAATTTCCTGATGGTTAGAACAGTCCCTCAGTGGAAAAGGCTTCCTTGGTACATGTTGGGCTATCTTTTTAAGCAGAGGCTAGGTCAGCAGTGCTGATTATATGAACTTAGGCAGATGGTGAGATAGAGGGCAGGAAAGGATGAGCCAGTGCTTGGCTCTTGTGGCCCTTTCATTTGCACCCAGAATAATGTTGACTGCCACTTTGAGGTCAGGTAGGAATTTTCATCCAGGCCAAATTGGCCAGGAATCCTTGAGGCTTTTTGCCTTCCTCTGGATATTGGACATTTGAGTGGGGAGGTCACTGAGTGGGTGAGTAACTGTGAATTTCATTCATCGTGCAAAGGGTTGGACTAGATGACCCTTGGAATCCCTTCCAGCTCTGTGATTCTATGAAATTGTGCAGGTTTTTGAAGCACTCCAAAAAACCTGTTTCACCAAAGGCATTTGTGCTAGAGGATAAAACGCAATGATAGTTCTATTATAGGTCCTTGTCTCCAGTTTTAAACATAGTTTATATTTTACCAAATAGCACCTGGCTGCTACATGAACTAACTCAAAATGAATGTTCCTGCTGTTGTCATACCAAAACATTGGGTCTTCCTAATTTTAAACAAACTCTTCCTTTTAATGCATTTGGGGAAGAATTCAGTTTATTTGTGGGCCTATGTGTTCCTAGTCATGGCTATTCAGCTGTTAAATCTTTTCACCCAGGAACTCCAGTGTGAAAAACAAACGTGTTCTCCAAGATGGGTAGAGACCTGCTCAGTTAAATAGGTTCAATTGAGGCTTCTATTTTTAAATTCTGCTACTGAGTTGCACAATCACTAGCGATGTGATCCTGGAAGAAATACAGCACAAGAGCAACCTGTTCTCTGTCCTTTCTCTGCCAACATTTTCAGTGTTGTTTCAATTACTCTTTCTTACTCTTCACTTCAGGAGCCTCCCCCCACCACTTGCCTTCTGCTGAAATCCTCCAAATTAACAACATTTGTTAAATGGTCCCATTTTCTGCCCTTGCTCTAGATTCCTTGCTAGACTGAAGCATAGTAACGAGTCCAGCAGCTTCAAAAGGAATCCCTTGCTTTTCACCTACACCTGCCACAGATGAAAGAATTCTCCCTATCATTCTGTATTTAACTAAGAGAGAGGAGATGCTGTAATAGAAACATTTTCATACAAGTTAATGATGATGAATGGCATGCATGGAAACTCAAACCACTTCATCATTCATACATTTTAAGTGCACCTCATTCATTCATTGAGCTTAAGCCTCCCAGGTGTCTTTGACATTTTAACAGAAATCTCTGCAATACACTGGTTTAAACAAATATGAAGATGACTGTTCTGTACTTGAGTTCTCTCTTCTAGCCCCTAGAGGGAAATAATTATAAAATGCCCATTTTATTCTCAAAGCTTTTTGAAAGAGTTTTTTAAGCTTCCAGTTAAAATAGTTCAATTTTGGACAATAAATATGTAGTAACACACACATGATTGACTGTGACTGTTGACAGTTTTGCACCGATACAATAAAAGCTCTCTTCATAACTCTCATAGGAATAACTTTCAAAGGTTTTTTTGAATGTCATTTAAACTAAAACGTATTATTTGCTATAGTTTCCTGTATGTCATTTTTATACACTAAACAGATCCAGAAATCTTTATTTTATGTAAATTATATGAATATACAAATTCTGTCTGTATTTCCAGATTCATCTGGCAGTGTTTCTCCATGTTAGCCTTTTCGTCCACCAGACTCCATTAAGAACATAAGATGTCATTTCAACAAGCTCAGGAATTTATATATGAGAAGATAGGTTCCAAAAGGGAGATGGGGCATATCAAACATGCTCTCCATCATTGCAGAAACAAGTTGACAGTCAAGATTCTCTGTTCACTCCACCTTTTGGCACCAATCATATTATACTAGTTTATAGTTAACTGCTTCTGGGTGCCTTGGCTGTCCACCAGCCCCTTGTCCACCAGGATACATGCTCATTGCAGCCCTCCAAAGGCTGACTTTTTTGCTCAGGCCCACTGCTCTGACAGCTATATTCTTGCTCCTCCCATTGTCTTTCATTCCTCTTTCTCCTTCTAGACCATCAGCATCCCCCCTTCTCATATTCTTCTTCTCTTTCCATCTCCCTCTGCCCAAATCCTCTCATGCAGCCTTCTCATGGCCTGCTAGAGGTTGCTATCTGCCCTGTAGCCATGTCTCCTATGCAAGCAATCCCTGTGGCCTGGCCTATGCTTGAGCAACAGTGTGCTGCTCCTTTACTGTGGCAGGAGCCAAAAACTGCACACCCACTCCCGCCAGCCAGCTGTTCAGCAGGCCAGAACATGGCCCTCGTGACTGCTCTGCTGCCACTACCTCCTCATCCCCTTCCTTCCCTCCTCAGCTCCTCTGACCTACAGGTCTTATATAGTGGTTATCAAACATAATTCAGGATACGAAGAAGAAAAGAAGAATTCAGGCCAGAGAAGATAAATACATAAGCTACAAAAAAGCTGATTTCTTGTAAGTTGCCCGAATTCTCATGGCCTGAACTAAAAATTTGTCTAAAATGAGTAAATTTTCTGCTCTTGAATCTGCTAATAGTTTAAAAGCTAAAATATCTTCAGGACGTTGCCTGCCCTGCCCATCATTGCTGAGAAGAGACAGAAGAGGAATAGAATTCCTTTATTAGCTTTTGTAAGAGTAATAGGTCATATTGTGACATGAAATACGGCCTTCCATATGCTATGAAATAAAAATAATACAAATGAAGAAAAAGATTATAAATTGTAATGATGCCAATACCCACTATGATAGATTAAAATACAGATTCTCATATGTTCTTCGGTTTATATCAATAGCCTTTCTTTTATATTCATGTAGTAAACAATGCCAGAAATCAAAAAGTAATATGTTAGATCTTGTGAGCAGAGCAACATGCAGAGGGCGTTGATCATTCCCATCTCTCCCTTTCCATAGTAGCTCATTCTGATACACAAAAAGCAGATGTCTTTGTGTCCATTAGGCACATGAATGAAATGCATTGGTTCTGGGGGCTGCATTGCATAGGGCAGGGGTGGGCAAATTGCGGCCCACGGGCCACATGTGGCCCGCTACAGAGTTTTTGTGGCCCGCCAAGACAGTCAGAAAAATCCGTCTTGAACCGAGATTTCCTTCATTTCCTTCATTCCTACATTTGTCTCATTAAACTGATTCTAAAATTAAATGTGCTTGCAGCTATAGATGATATGAAATTGGCACAATAAATAAATTGAATAAAACTACCATTATTTTATTTAATTTATATTTATTGATTTTCATGATACAATTTATACCTTTTCTGAAATGCAAAGTTAACTAATGAATGCAATCATTTTAAAAGGTGCGGCCCTCCGCTAACCTCCGCTCCCACAAAGTGGCCCCCGAGCCAAAACAATTGCCCACCCCTGGCATAGGGGAAAGTGGACAAAACTGATTCCTTTTCCTCTTACACCATAAGAGCTTCAAGTACCACAGAGCTTCATGTAACAACAACAACAACAACAACAACAACAACAACAACAACAACAACAACAACAACAACAACAACAACAACTTAATGCCCACTCAGGACAACTTAATGCCCACTCAGAGCGGTTTACAAAGTATGTCATTATTATCCCCACAACAATCACCCTGTGATGTGGGTGGGGCTGAGAGAGCTCCAGAGAACTGTGACTAGCCCAGGGTCACCCAGCTGGCTTCAAGTGGAGGAGTGGGGAATCAAACCCGGCTCTCCAGATTAGAGTCCCGCGCTCTTATTCACTACACCAAACTGGCTCTCACCAAACTGTACCGCTGGCTGGGCAATTTCATCTGATTCTTTCTCCTCATTCTGTCCCTTCTTGATCCATGGCATTTGTCCACAAGTCTTATGAACCACAGTATCAGATTTTTAGCAATCTCAGAACTACTGGGGTGATGGAGACCTTTGCATTCATTTGTAGGATTCCGTCCCAAGTGAGAATGTTCTCATGCCACTTTGAACATCCAAGAAAGAGACCGCATATTTATTATAATTAAGAAATAAATTAAATGGATAAAGTTTCAGTCAATGAAGAAGAACACTAAACTAAGGGGAGGGTATGTACATTGTGATGGCCAAATTACAACTTCCATGGAGAATCCTCAGAAAAGACCAATTATAAAAATTGGTTCATAATGACTTTGCATGCTCATTTTTTTCCCTAGAATGAATGAATAGATAATCTCTCACTGTCATGTGGGAATTATAGTATTCCTCCAGAACAGTGTGACAGTGAACCAAAACTGTAATGGCTGGGATTTTTTTAAACACCTACATGTACATCTTTTTCTAATTCTTCATAAATGATTCTTAATCTGGAAGAAATGCTTAAAATTGATGTTTCAGTGGAATTTTAAATGGTTTGACCACTCATGAGGAAAAGGGTCCTTTTTTCCTACTCTGTGGTCTTTGATACCTATACTCAGAGGATCACTCTGGATTACTTGTCAGGGTTAAAGGCTGGTGACACTACACTAATTCCACTTTGACATGATAGGCAAGTCCATAAAGTAGTAATGGCCTCTGCTCTTCCCATGGGAATCATTCTGTGGGATATTGTAAAGTTCAATATTGTTTTCCATGTAGTTTAGCATGTCACATGTCTGGGAAACATTGCCTAAGATTTTGGCCTATGGTATGATTAATGTGCTGACAGCACTCACCTAAATTTCTCCTTTCCCATGAATCCTATGAAGCAATGGAATGGAATGGATGATGGCTAGCAAATTGAAGCCCAGTTCAGGTATTAGTAGTAGATTAGCTTTGGAAAAGGTGGGTGATCTACCCTGGATTGGGCTACACTTCTCATGAAGGAGCAGCCTTATAGCTTGGCAGTCTCCATGCTCCCAGTGTTTCTGCCTGATGAGCAGATGGCAGTTATGGCCAGGAGGGCTCTCCCCACCCAACTTTCATAACAATGCCCTCTCTTAGTAAACAAAGACAGCAATCCTAAGACCACTTTTCTGTGACCAAGCCCTATTGAATAAAATGTGATTTATTTCCGAGCAGACCTGCTTAGCATTGCTCCAAAAGACTTTGGTTCTATAATACATGCCATGGTGACTCTTGATTAGATCAATGGATCCTGTAAGTGGCTTTAAAGATAGCCCAAAAACTTCAGTTAGTCCAGAATAGAGATGGGCACAATCTGCATTACGAAGGAAAAAACCTCACAATAATGGCGATCGCGCGATCGTGACCTGGCGGATCATGATTGTCCACAGCCAGCGATCCAGTGGTCAGTTTGGGGATCCAGACACTCAGGCACCAGCAATCTATTCCCCTGGCAAATGGAGCCAGGGGAATGCCTGAGCTCTGTTTGCCCTCCTTCTGTCACCCTGGAAACCCAAATGGAAGCCCAGCTTTCCTTGATCAGCAGGGCTTCCTTCCAACCATGGAGCAGCAAAGCAGTCACAAGTTGGGAGAAGACACCCAGGGGAGGGAAGGGGAAGGGGGTGTTCTGTAGCCATGGGCACTCCAATCTCATCCCTGCAAACCCTGATAGGCAACTCTGATGGCCACCGCCACCACCCACCTTTCCACATAGCTGGGAATACCAGCATGCCCCACTTTGGCCTCCACGATCCACGGCTCGGGAACGGGAGATGCTCAGTGCGGGTCATTAATTCGGGATCGTCGCCGGTGCCGATCCACAATCAGCTGGATCGTTAATTTTTTTTGGATCGTGCCCATCTCTAGTCCAGAATACACAGACCAGGCCATCTTGGGCTATTATAACTACTTCAACTTGAAATAGCAGAAGGACCAGTCCTAAGGAAATTGCATTGGCTGTCAGTTGTTCTGAGATAAATTGAATTTATTTAAATATTTATATCTGCCTTGTATATGGAAACTCAAGATCAGAAAAAACAGTTCTACAACTCATCATAAATGCAAGGCCCAGCTATAAATTTCCTCTTAATTTCCTAGATTTCCCTCAAAATATATAACACTCTGTCTTAACTCAAAGCATTCTGAAAGAGGATAACCTAATTTTTGTTGGGCTTTGGCAAGAGGGAACCCTCCTCTGGCAGGCCTAATAAACTAGTGTTACCAAGGTGCACACACATCTATAGGATGGCATTGTGATCAGGAACCGATTGGAGGGGTGCAATTGGCCCACAAGTTAATTGTTGGAAATGTACTCCTTTAGATATATGTGCCCTAGATTGTGAAGGATTTTAAAAGTAAGCAGCAGAAGATTTAAGAAACCTGGAAGCAAATATAGAGCTCCCAGCTCAGGCCAGTAGAAAGACGGTCAGCTGCCTTCTGCTCTCAGTGAAACTTCCAAGCAGTCATCTACCAACATCAGAAATACAAGTATGCAGAGACAAAATCATCTAAAGTAGGGCTATGTTGCTTAATGATTTTACCTCTGTAACAATGGCTTTCTGTTGGCTGAGTTTTGTTGTGTTTTATGTGCCTGGGTTGGACCCAACCAGCTTGTATGGTAGAGACAAAGGAAGGAAGGGTCCTCTTTGATTGCAGAGACTATAGCAAGGAGGGAAAGTGAGCGAAATTGAGTCAAAAAGCTGACCTGATCCAACCCATTTTATCTGGCAAGTCATTAGAGGTGCATTGGTGAAAAGCAGAGAAAAAATAAGTCTTACCTCAAACAAAAATGAGATAAAATCATTGTTGAAAATAGGAAATAGCTTAAAATACAGTTTTTCCCAATGTAGAAGAAAATATTTTTCCTAGGATTGTAAAATAAGAGAGAGAATTAAACATGGTACTTAAATCAACTACAACAATACAACTAGTGGTATTAAATGCATGAAAGAAAGCTTTGGCCTGAGTATCCTTAGTTGAACGAGGAACAATCCCAGATATGAACAGTGTATACACAGTATACATGGTAGCAGGACAATTTCAAAAGGCTGAAATTCCACTAATCAGGAAATAGTTGCCAGAGTTTGACATTTCTCCTCTCCTTACCTACATCTTTGGATTGGGAAAAAACGTATTTCAGCTTTGCGTTAGACTGGAGACCAGATTTCTACCTTAAAAAACCCTTAGTTAATACCGGTCTAAACCCTTTTATCCTTTCCCTAAAAATTATCACTAGCTTGAATGTCCTTCATAAATGATAGAAGGATGGGAAATGCTGTTAGATCTGAGAACATCAAGATGTCAAGGTAATGCAGATACTTTAATGAAACCCTATGACTGAGAGCTTGTTGTCATTGTTAACATACAGCAATATATTGTGCTTACTGTTTTCTTTGAGGAAATAAATGAGGGTAAACTAAAATAAGGAGCCTTTGAGCCTGAAATGAATTAGATTCATGAAGCTAGCTTTATCATTAGGAGAATCATTATGTCAAAATTATAATCTGGCATTTAAAAATCTAATTTGTGTTTACTGTTAGTGTCATCAGAACTTTGATTAAGTCTGGAAGATTGAATGGTACATTGATACAGAAAATGTAGAAGAGAAAACGAGCCATGTGAATTTAAACAGGTCATTTATGGGCCGCTCTGAATTTCTGTACTGGTACCAATCTGGAGAAACTTAATTTCTCCAAACTAAGAAGTAAAATAGCTGACAAAAATAGCATATAATAACAGCCCAAAATGTGAAATTGTAAAGTTCCTACCACTGGAGGATATGGAGGCATCCTTGAGCATACATTCCTCTTGGATATTACATAGAACAAATGAGATAATATCCAAGAGGCACTGGAAAATGGCTATACATTTTCTCTGTAAATGTGCTCCATGATTAGCCCCCCCCCCCCAAAATCCCATGTACTTTACAGGGCTTTGCAAACTTCACCACAAATGCATTCAGAAGTCAAACTTCCTATGTTGTTACTGGAATGGGTGTCCTTGAGAGTTGGGGGAATTAGCAAACAAGGGGAAAGCTATGGGAGAGGTGGTAACAAGCAAGATCCTCTGCCAATTTTTACCAGGTCCCCTCCCCGAGGAAACTAACAAGGGGTGCATGTTTTCCAAAACAAGAGTATTTTTATTTTATTTAAATGGGAAACTCAAACACACAGCAAGAGGCAACTCATTTCAGGGTTTTTCGGGTGATAATTACCTATCAGAGGAGTACAGTAGTCCGTGAAGGAAGAAAGCTTCAAATAGTCAGCGTTCTTGACCAGAGAGGTTCAGATAGAGATTCTGAGGGCACAGCACTTGGATCCAAGTAGGCGTGTACAAATTGGCTGGGGCAAAGCCAAAATATTTATAGGGCAAACTATGCCTTGAGGCTGGAGAGTGACTTTCAGTCCGTAAAACAAAGACCTAAGTGGTTGTCTACTGGGATGGACAAAAGGCTTGAGCAGCTTTGATTAGCCTGCTGGGGCGGGACAAAGGAGTTGGTTTGCCTGATCCCAGTGCTTCCCAAAGAAACAGTAAATTTAATTAAGTGTTATCTGGAGCTGGGTGGTGAATTTAGAGTTGTAATTAAATGTTCCCAGGTTTAAATTATCAGAGCTGATTGAGGGCCCTAGATTGAGGGAGGCTTGGGTTGCAATCAATGGGAAGAAAGGAGATTGGAATGCCAAAAAGAGTTGTCTCAAGCACCCTTTTTGTCAGGGATAGCACATCCATAGCTTGGGAGGGCAGGAACTAATCATGCCCAGTCACTCACATGTACTCACATTCCATTCATGTTTCACTCTCTTGGGCAGGAGGTGGCAACACTTTGCTCAGCCAGGTGGCTTGCTGCACATTAGTTAAAGACTTTATGATTTTCTCCAATCATAAGCAGATATTAAAAACAGTGGAGAGCTAGGCAGACTGCTCACAATGGTTGAAGGTGTCGATCAGATGTGAGTTGATCATCCAATCTGTGCAGTTCGTGCTGAATAGCCTCAAATGCCTGCTGATCTGGTTTCCATTGGGTTTTTGTAAAACTGCCTGTGTACAAAGATGCTACTGATTCAAACTGATAAGCAGCTACTGTTATTTCTAAAGACTATTTAGACAAAGGATTTTATTGAAACATTTATTTATTACCAATTTATATGATTTGCATGTAATGTAATTGCATATTTAAACAATTGCCTGCTGAGTAAAGCAGCAGAGATGGGGAGGTAGTAGAACTCAATCAGGCTATGTGAGAATGTGCATGCACAAAAAGCCAACTGAGTAGAGCAGTTACAACACAAAGATGGGGAGGTACTAAAACTTAATTGGGCTGTATGAGAAAATGCATGCACAAAAAGCCAATTGTGCAGTACTGCATAGTTAGGAAGGAATATGATGAAGGAACCTGTTGAACAGCAGTGAACAGATCGATGAACTATCAAATCGATCATCAAAAAAATCACATCCATGTTAACCACAAGTGAACAGGATGTGAGTCAGTCCGGCAGATTCAAGCATCGCTAATATCTTATATAATTTCTCCCAGGGGAGGAACGTGTGTTGAAAGATCCTTCATATATTTTAAAGGTCAAAATGTATGACATTATCTCAATTGTAAATAGAGAAAATAAGGAACTTCATTTTTAAATGTTAGGTAAAAAATCTAATTGGTTATGTTGCTATGGTTATAAGTTGTTTCTTTGCTTTTAGCCTGGTACTACATGATGAGCAATTTTTTTAATTAGGAAGTTTATAAGATTTTTTTAATGAAGGTATGTTGTAAAAATTAAATTAACCACTTTGATAAATCAGTTTAAGTTATACCTATGCAGCTCCAATTAGATAATTAATTCCTAGCATGGCTTGAATGTTCAAATTATAACCGAAACATTAAATATGTAATATCTGAAAAACTAAATGCCAATCAACCTGACATACTATGGGAAGGGGATGTAATTTATGACTTTTTGCTTTTAGGGAACTACATTCTACCTATTCACATTTACAACCACTGACATGTATGTTCCAGAATATATTGTTTGCTGTAGGACCCATCAAGCTTAAAAATAGGAAAGAGCACAAGACCAATACATACACCTGAAATTCTGCAAAATTCAAGTTTAAAGTTAACTAAGAAGCATGAAACGAAATGGAGGAGAAATTGTTGCATTTGCAGCAAGTTATTATGTTAGAACCAAAAATTATAGTACTTGCTATACTTCGTGTGTGGCATACTCCTCATTACACAGAGTGCTTAATTTTTTTCCCCTTCTGAACCTGACAATGCAATTCTAATTAGAGTTACACTCTTCGAGATCAACTACAGTCCATTCGAAATCCACTGCATTATTACCTTCTTTTCACTGTGAGCAGATTACATGGATCGTGGATCACCTTCCCCTTGAAGGAAATTTGCTTCTTCTGTCTGGAGATCGGGGCGCGGGGCCACCAGCCATGTGACCATTTTCAAGAGGTTCCGGAACTCCGTTCCCCCCGCGTTCCCCCTGAAAAAAAGCCCTGGTCCATAGTCATTGTCACGCATTTACCAGGATATTTTAGGTAAGAAATGAGTGAAAGGACCACTTGATTTTTAGTTTACTCCACTATGCGTTAATGTCTATTGTAGAGTAACAAATGTCATATGAGAAGAACAGAAGGACACACACACAATCCATCATTCTTACCTGGTCATGCTGTGGTTGGCCAGACCTCCACATGAGTTCCTGGAGAAAGGGAATCTGTCAACTTGAAAAATATTGCAATATACAAGATAATTCCATATGAGACAGAGAGAATGTCCAAGAGAAATATACACTGGCCATTCAGCTGTAGCAGGAGACTCAGGACGGAGATCACTAGTGCACCAATTGTGTCAGATAAACCAGGCAGAATCCTCCAGCCTGCTCCATATTCCATGAGCCTTACAGAGAGTTTCAAGGTCTTTCTCCGGCTTACAGTGCAATCTTAAGAAGAGTTACTCCCGTCTAAGCCCATGGATTTCAAGTTTTCCCTTTTCAACTGGATTCAATCAGCTGAACTTGGCTCACCACCTCATGTTGACCACAACCCCATTAGCTCTGCTCCTGCTTTTAACCTTCTGGTTTGCTTGGTCTTCCATCATCACATCAGCCACCTGGTCATTATTTTCCATTTTATTAATTGGCACATGCTTTCTGTTATCTCTTCCTTGTGCTTTTTTGCCTCTCTTGCTCTTTTTTCTCACCCTGCTCATGATCTTCCTGGGATTCTGGTCCATTTAATATTACATCATTTGCAATCTCCCAGGAATGTCAGCCTTTTAACCTTATCTCACTTTCATACTTCACGCATACCCCCAGCATCTCCTTTGGTGATGTTCCAATACACACCTTGAATATATTTTAGTAAGTTTATCCATATATTGATTAGATAACAATACCAACAAAAATTATTTAATTAATCAGTGGTTATCAGTTACACTCTTTCCCCCTGGATTAGAGAAAAAATGTTTTTTTTCTAAACATGGTATTGATGATGTAGACTTTATATAATATAGAATAATTAACTCCAAACCCTTGTCAACTGAACCATGCAACAGTTTCCTGGATACTATTCCAGCCCCAGAATTAACTGTTAGCATTGAGAGAGCACATTACCCCTCCCTAATGGTCCAACTACCTGGGAAGTAAGTCTTCAGTAGTGAGGCGGGATTTAACTCCTCTTTCTGGGGCTCTACTAAGAATGCAGGACCTTGAATCTTGTAAGTGGCAGTTGTGTTCTAACATTTTGTTTGGAAAAGGATGAATCATTCTCTTAGGGCTCTGCACCTTTCCTCTGAAGTATCCAACACTTCAATAGGCAATAGAGATGCTCCCGAATTTTGCAGCAACTCTTTTCTCAACTCAGAGATCCACTGTGATTTTGGTTCCACTCCAAACCTGTGCATTTTTATTTTTGGTTTTTCTCTTTCTGCCCATTGCATTTTCCCCTTAGTGTATTTTAATATTCCTTTTGCATTACTTTGTCATATAAATTGTATCTAAAAGCTAAACAGTGTAAATGGCATATTGGAGTACAAATAGCATCTAAAAGATATAAAATTGCGCAAATATGGCCTAAAAGATACAAACAACTCATGAACACCAGCACTGAGAATGGGTGAAATGAAAACATTGAAACACAAAACAGAAAAGGACGTGCATCCCTAATTGGCTGGTAGGATAATACATTATCGAAGCTGCTGTTCTATCTCAGTAACTTTTTAAGTTCTTGAGCTCTAATAAGCTAATGAATCACTATTTGATGGTTTAAAATCTTGATCATACAAAGAAGAACCACAAGATGTTTTAAACTCGACATTACCTTTCCTAGAAATCAAAGTATCACATTTTGGGTTTTCAGAGGCACAAGTGAAAAAAGATTCTAAAAGACTACCAATCAAATGTCTACTGAAACAGAAAGGAAATAATTGGTTGAACCACTTTATGCAACTCTGTTTGCAATAGCATTAAGTTCCCCAAGATCTCAGAACTTAACTACATAGATATACAATCTAATTAGATGCCTTTCTGAACTATTTCTTGTGTGTATAAAATGCAGTGTTCTATTTGCACTGTGTTACCAAAGATAAAACGTTAAAACTTTGCCTATCCTAATCCATGTTCAAGATCTACAGATCTACCAAGAGAAAACATGGCATACCAGCTAAAACTACCCTCTAAGTAATTCAAACAGCAGATAAATTTCCTAAATAAATAAGTAATAGCTTGGATCCAGCAATGCACAAGCAAACAAGTAAATTGACAGTGTGAGATCTTGTGACCCCTGTATCTTATAGGGCCCAGAAATAGCTTGCAGACTGCATGGAACAAGTGAGGAAATGGTTCAGGAGATGCTAAGTTTAACTTATGCAAGGGCCTTAGCACAAGCAGAAATCTTCCAGTGGATCCATGTCATTGTTTTTATGGTAAAGAGTCCAGTAGCACCTTTAAGACTAATCAACTTATTTGTAGTATAAGCTTTCAAGAACCACATCTCTTTTCGTCAGATGCATCTGATGAAGAGAGCTGTAGTTCTCAAAAGCTTATGCTACAAATAAGTTGGTTAGTCTTAAAGGTACTTGGGCTCTTTTCTATTTTAGACTAACACGGCTAACTCCTCTGGATCTATGACCATGGAAAGCATTGTTTTTATGATTTTATAGTACAGTTTTTATTTGTAAGTGACTTTCAATGGGACTATAGAGATGCAGCACATATATTTCCCAAATAAATAAAATATCCTGCTAAATCTAAAGAAACAGGTTTCATTCAAAATCTTAGAAAATCTGTATGTAATATGTATAATTCCTGAAGTTTAGCTATTCAGTCAGTGACTGAAAACAGAAATGATGTCAGAGGTGAGAGAGACTTCTGTCTAAGATCCTAAAGGGCTGCCCCTAGTCAGAGTAAACAATATTGGGCTAGATGGACCAATGATCTGGTCTGACTCAGTATAAGGCAGCTTCAAACTTCAAGCAAAGGCAAATAGTTCAGTAGGAGAGCCATAATGCAAAATGAGATGGATTGACTCAAGAAAGGACACCATGGCCTGCAGTTTGCAAGGCTGTCAATGATAGGACATTTTGGAGGCCATTAATTTATAGGGCTGCTATAAGTTGGAAGCAATTGATGGCACATAACACACACAGAGCCATACTTTATATGCAGAAGATCCCAGATACAATCTCTGCCATGTACCGTTCAAAGGCTTTCAGGTAGCAGAGCTGGGAAATACCTCTGCTACAGATATTTTTCCTTGATTTAATATGACTAATAAGAACATGAGAAGAGCATACTGGGTCTAGTGGTTCATCTAGTCCAGTATACTGTTTCATACAGTAGCCAACCAGCTGCCCTGGACAGCCATAAAAACAGGGCATAGATGTTGCCTCCTGGAACTGGTTTACTGCATCTGAATGTGGAGGTTCCCTTTAGTCACCATGGCTAGTAGCCAGATAGACCCACATTCCATGAATCTTTCTAATTCTTTCTAAAGCCACCTATACCTGCGACCATCAATGCATCTGATGAAGAGAGCTGTGGCTCTCGAAAGCTTACGCTACAATAAAGTTGGTTGGTCTTAAAGGTGCTACTGAACTCTTTACTGTTTTGTACTTCAGACTAACATGGCTAACTCCTCTGGATCTAGTGCCTCCTCCGCAGATTCCACATTTTTATCATTTGTTGAGTGAAGACATGTTTCCTTTTGTCCATCCTGAATCTACTGCCCATCGACTTCACTGGATGCTCCCATTCTCTCTACAGCATTTGTGGTTTTATAAATCTCTACCATGTTGCCACTCAACTAACTTCAGATGGCAGGGACACCAGAAGCAGAACCTCTGAAGACAACTGGAGTGGACAGGCAGGTTCATATGGGAGATGGCGGTTCTTGAGGTATGCTAGCCCCACAGAGTATATGGCTTTAAAGGTCATTACCTTCACCTTTAATTTAACCTAGAAGGAAATTAGGAGCCAGTGTAGATGGAACAAGACTGTAGTGATATGGCTCCTATGACCCATTCAGTCAACACTCTAGTCACAGAATTCTGTACCAACTGTAGCTTCTGGGTAGTTATCAAGGGCAGCCCCAGAGAGAGTTCAAGAGAGTTTAATGCAGTAATCTAATCAAGATGTTACAAGGGCATGTCCCACCAAGGCAAGATGTTTCCTCCATAGGAAGTGCCACAATTGGCTCACCAGCCAAAGCTGGTGAAGGCATCCCTGGCCACTTCCACCACCTAGTTATCCAACAGGATGCTGGGGACTAACAGCAACCCAAGCTATGAACTTGTTCCTTTAGAGGGAATGCAACTCCATCCAGAACATGAAATAACCCATTTCCTAGGCCAAATGTTCCCTTCATTAGTAGCACCTCTGTTTTGTTGGGATTCACTTTCAGTTTGCTAGTCCTCATCCATTCATAAACTGCCTCCTGGCACTTTTTCACAGTTTCCACAGCCTCCCTGGGATCTGCTGGATGTGCAAGCCACAGCTGAGCATTATCTGCATATTGGTGGCAACTCAGCACAGATTTCTAGATGACCTCTCCCAGTGGCTTTACATAGATGTAGAAAAGAATGGGGGAGGGAGAGAAGCTTGTGAGATCTTGTAGGCCAGAGTCCAACAGCTGGGGCACAAGTCCCCCAGCACCACCCTCTGAAGCCTACCTTTGAGATAGGGCTAAAACCATCACAGAACACAAACTCAAGTTATAGCCTTCTACATCCCCTTCAGTCAATGGGTTTAGAAGAGCGTAACACTGCTTAGCATTGTACAATAAATTACCTGTTTGTTTTTTAAGGTGAGAAAAACAGAATTCCAGATGGTACAGTCATTAGAACCACCCTGGCTACGGCCTTGCTTTAGCCTGCCTCTCTGCCCAGGTATTTGTCAGCCTTTGGCTCTGAATGACTGACCCTTTATTACTTGTCAGTGCTTAACCTCAATTATCCACTTTAAAGGATGCATCCTTTCTGATAAGAGGAAAGCACAGTAACAAATTACCTTTAAATGACCTTCCCTCTCTAATAGTAGAGCCTTGATAAAATGCTCTCTTGTTACTTTGAGAAGATCTTTGGTGTGTAAGAGAGAAGAGGTCATTAAACTCTTCCTGCAGGACATAAATTATTCTATTTATTGCATGCAAGCGGCAAGGTAGCCAAAGTGTTCACAATATATCATTTTAGTATCATCTTTCCTCTGTATTAAAGAATCATGTTAGAATCTGATACCCAATTAATAAAATGCCACTAAAATGCCACCATGGACCATTAATGTTCCAACCGAGAAGCCCTCAAAGCTATTCACTAAAATGAAACCTTTAAAAATTTATCTGGAAGATATCAATATTACATTCCTTTTATGCCAGTTCATCTGCTGGCTCAGAGCATATCATGTTGTAGAATTTACCAAGTGGTGTTCATGTGAACAGGGCCATTCAAAGCACATCAAAGTCAGCATGAAAAGCTTGGTTGCTGGTGGACTGGCCACAAAATGGGATATTGTTGTTGTTTAGTGGATTCTCCCACAAACTAATCCATAACATAGTTAAGCTGAAAACCACATTTAGAGCTAAACTAGCTAGGATATTGGGTGTCTGTGGCCTTTTACTTTTTCAATTAAAGCATCTGTGAAAAGATCAAAGTAGGTCAGGAGTCAGGACTGCATAGATCAGCATTTCTTCCTGCTGTTTTCACGGTGTAAATAAAACACACACACAGTTATTGGGTCTGCTGCTTGGTCCAATAGAAGTTTCAGTGGGAAAATTAAGTGCCCCCTCTATACTCCAAGACACACACCACATCTGCTATGAACAGAAATGTTCAAAGGCATTCACAGCATCTCCAACATCTCTTGTCTAATTACACCTTTAAATAAATTGATTTCTAGTCAGTGTAAGGCTGAATCCACATTACCTCCGCGCGTCCCAGTGTTGCACTAAATGTTCGCTAAACACCCGGAAGTATAGCATCTTTCTAGCGTGATTCAGAAATCACGCTTGAAAGACGCTATACTTCCTGGTGTTTAGCAAACATTTAGTGCAACACTGGGACGCGCGGAGGTAATGTGGATTCAGCCTAAGCCAGGTAGTAGATAAGGGAGACAGACCCAGTGAGCAGTGGCTCAGTGGAAGAGCCTCTGCTTTGCATGCAGAAGGCCCCAGGTTCAATTCTCAGCATCTCCACAGAAAAGGATAAGGTAGTAGGTGATGTGAAAGACCTCTGCCTGAGACCCTGGAGAGTCTAGTAGACAATACTGACCTTGATGGACTAAAGTGGACTGGGACCGTCGTACCTGTGGGACCGCCTCTCCCCATATGAGCCCCAGAGGACCCTTCACTCGAGCGACAAACATCTGTTAAAGATCCCTGGCCCTAGGGAGGTCCGCCTAGCATCAACCAGGGCCAGGGTGTTTTCAGCCCTGGCCCCAACCTGGTGGAACGCTCTGTCTTGCGAGACCAGGGCCCGGCAGGACTTGTTATCATTTTGCCGGGCCTGCAAGATGGAGCTGTTCCGCCAGGCATATGGGTGATGCTGGGCAGTGCCCCTCCCCCCTAGTGGGGGGGTGAGATTTTGTGCCCTCCCGAACAAAGACACCTCACATCTTTATATGATTGCTGTAATCTGCTCTATAGACGGTGACAGGTGAATGTATAATGTGCTGCTATGTTTTTACTGTCGTGAGAAAAGAAAGTACTATGTTACTGGTTTGATTCAGGTCTGTGTATAATTATATGAGTTAATTGGATATTGGATATTGACTAACTGATTCATTTATTCCTGGGCGGTTTTCTGCCTCTAGCCAGCTACATGTTTTTACTGTTATAGCTGTATTTATATGGTGGTAATATATGTTTTAAATGAATGATATGTATTATTTATATTTTTAATGGCTACTGCTGAGGAATTGTGTAGTGTGTTTTAAATTGTTGTGATCCGCCCTGAGCCCACGTGGTTGGGGAGGGCGGACTATAAATTTAAGTAAGTAAGTAAGTAAGTAAGTAAGTAAGTAAGTAAGTAAGTAAGTAAGTAAGTAAGTAAGTAAGTAAGTAAGTAAGTAAGTAAAGGTCTGATTCAGTATAAGGCAGCTTCATTTACGTTCATGTGTGTTCAACGCATCCCAAACTCTATTAGTATCCTGCCTATGTGCGACTGTGGAAAGAAGTCAGATCGGGAGAGTGGGATTATACAGAAACTCAGTAAGAGGTTGGCATCTCTTGCCTTACTTATTTGCTTACTTATTACTTATGATGATTACACCCAGAGTTGACAGCTGGTTATCATGGGAAGGGTGAAAGGATGGCTACTGAGTAGTGGACAACACCCAGTCCTCCCTGTTCCCCCAATGGCAGAGGAAAGAACAACGGCAAGAAATGTGGGCTGAATGGAACTATGCAGTCCAGTGTGGAGTGAACTGGTTGCATGAATGCTTCTGCATGAGCAACTGCTTCAGAAGAGTGAGGCAAAATCCTCAGGCGGTGCATTTGGGGCACAATTAAAGTGTAGTAATTTTGTAATAAATGTATTTAAATGAATTTAATTTTCTGAGGAAGGGCATTTTTGGATTTTCCACCACAGGTCCCTTGCTGTGCAATCCTAGGAACACTTTTGTGGAAATAAGCCCCACTGAGCAGCCTTGAGTAGAATTCTGTGTAGACTGGCTTAGGAGTGCACTGAAAAGTCTCTTAGGCCAGCCCTGTACATGAAACTCAAACAACAAAATGGCTATCGCCAAGCCATTTTAGACAACTTCACAACTGGGAGGCAAAATGTTTAAGCTGTTAAACTTTGATTCAAATATTTCATTGACCATTCCTTCTGTGAGAGTAGGGTTGCCAGCCTCCAGATGCTGGCAAGATCTGGGAGTATCACGAGAAAGGTCTAAAAAGAAAAGCAACAGTCGTGAAAACATACTAAGCAATACAACAATAAATCTCTTTCCAAAATAATTTCTATATTGTGATTTTTTAAACTTTTTAAAGTAATAGGTATTTTTATATCAAAAGAATAATACTCTACTCTCAAAGTACTGCCTTCAGAACATTAATAACACACAGGCAAACAACCCTGAGAACTGTACAGAAAATGCAGGTGCTTGATATAAATCTTCCATTCATATTTCCTATGTACTATATATTTAAAGTGTCAGTGTTAGGGGTGTGCAGTTCGGGTTTTGGAAAACCCGAAAAACCCGAATCACCCCAATTCGGGTTGATTCGGGATTTCCGAATTGCCATAACCCGAATCGATTCGGGTTGATTCGGGTTGATTCGGGTTAGCTTTTTCAATGGGAAAAAGCCTCCCCAGGCTTCTCTGAAGCCTGGGGGAGGCATTTTCCCACCGAATCAACCCACAATTGGTGGGGACCTTCCTCTAACTCCCCTCTAACAACCCCCCAAGTTTCAGAACGATTGGACTTTGGGGGGCCATGTTATGGCCCCCCAAACCAGGTCCCCCTATCCTCGCCTTAAAAAAGCCATACCTTTAGGTTGCTGCTGCTCATCTTTCATTCATTTTTTCACATCAGAGAATCACCCAAACACAATTGCTGTCAAAAACGGTGAAGTGGGTTGTATTATTTTGTGTAGTACACTGCTATCATGCCCTGTTGTGCCCTCCTACTGTGTAACCTAAAGCTGTTCAAGAAATAAAGTGTTTTTGACAGGAATTGTGCTTTTGTGATTCTCTGATGTTAAGTGAGTTGTGTTATTTTTGTGAGGTGGAATGCTGGAATGCCCTTTGGTGTGCCCCCCTGCTGTGTAACCTAAAGCTGTTCAAGAAATAAAGTGTTTTTGACAGGAATTGTGCTTTTGTGATTCTCTGATGTTAAGTGAGTTGTGCTATTTTTCTGTGTGGGGGACTACTGGTGTAATGTGTCATAATGCTTTGCCTACTTGTACTTTGAAAGGGAGAAAATAATTTTTTAAAAACTATTTTGTGTTGTTCGTGTTTTATTCTTTGTTGTGCATTTGGTTCCCATCATAGGGAACAATGGGGCTGGCTGGCCAGCCATCTCTGTAGGTGGTGGGGGAATTTGAGGGAGGGTGTCTGTGGTTCAGGTGCTCTTTCACAGGGACCAGCTGGCACTCAGAAGTGTGCCCACCATTGTGGCACCCCTGGGCTGTGCAGAATTGCCAAGGGAAAGAGAGTTTAGAAGTTCCCAGCATAGGGAACAAAGGGAGAGGGCTGGCCTTTGCCAGCCTGTTCCTGGGGTTATGGGTGTGGGGCTGCTGGGGGTGGATTTGGTCTGTGAGGGGCTAATGTGGAGATTTGGGTCTGTGTGTGGCAGCTGGGGGGGGAATTGGGTTTGTGTGGGGCTGTAAGGGGTGGACTTTGGGGGCTGAGAGCACCTACTTGGGGAGGCCATGAAATGGCTCCCCCAAGTGGGAGCAGGCTGAGCCTTGGTGGGGGGTGGGAGGAAAGGTGGGAGAAGGGCCCCTGAGGGTAGGGGGGCATTTTGCATGCAAAATGCCACCCCTGGCAAAGGAAGCCTTCCTCTTCATTTTTTCCCCATAGGAAAAAATGAATGAAGATGAGCAGCAGCAACCTAAAGCTATGGCTTTTTTTAGGAGAGGATAGGGGGACCTGGTTTGGGGGGGCATAACATGGCCCCCCAAAGTCCAATCGTTCTGAAACTTGGGGGGTTGTTAGAGGGGAGTTAGAGGAAGGCCCCCACCAAATTTGGGGTGATTCGGTGGGAAAGTGCCTCCCCCAGGCTTCAGAGAAGCCTGGGGGAGGCTTTTTCCCATTGAAAAAGCTAACCCGAATCAACCCTAATCAATCCGAATCGGTAAACCCGAATCGGCTGGGCGATTCGGGTTTCTGCTAAACCTGAATCGGCCTCTCGATTCAGGTTTAGCAGATTCGGAAAACACGAATCAGGGTGCCTTTGCACACCCCTAGTCAGTTTTCAATAGAAACAATATTGCAAATGCCCCTTCAAAGTGCTAGTATTCATCAGTTAGAAGAACATTACAATGTTACAATGTCGCAGCTCTTCATGCAGAGAAAAGCACCATTTCATAAATTGCATAGTACAAGGCATATGTCCTCAAAGCCAAGCACACTGAGTTCAAAAGTCCATGGAAGACAGTCAGTTATGCACAGTTCATCAAAGGGTGATGTAAAGGGCATCAATTATATTGCCCAGCAGAAGTGACCATCTGACAGGTTGACCAGTTCTCCTTCTTGATCCCTTTTCTGATCTTTCTGATCTTTATCAAAGATGGCACTGATTGGCATGCTGGTATCTACATCTATTACATTCATAAAATCATTCTATCATACTATTCCTGCATTAATCGCCTAAATGTCCACTCCTTCAAGAGGCTGCGTGACGTGTGTAACTGATCTCCAGACCACAGATTTTAGTTCCCCTGGAGAAAAATGGCTGCTGGGGGAGGATCTATGGCATTATACCCTCCAAACCCCACCCTCCCCACGCTTCACCTCAAATCTCCAGGAATTTCCCAAACCAGAGCTAGCAACGCTATGTGAGAGTTACTGAGCCCCCTCTTGTCCAACAAGCCCAAGAAGATGAAAGTCCTTCATGAGAAGTAGTCTGCCAACTCTAAGACCCACCCTAGATTGTTTTTATTAGAGCCTGCCTCCCTATTGATTACCTCTGCACATAGATTTTATGTACTGCCATGTGCATGCATGCATGTGCACACATGCACACGCACTAGAAAGAGAAGGGAGAACCATGCTCTAGGTTTTAGCTTTTCTCTCCCAGGCTACTCTGTTGGTGCTGGCAATGGATTCTGGCAATAGCTACCCTCATACAACCTACATTGTCCACACATCATATGGTCCCTTGAATTGGTCCTAAACCTCTAATGTCAATAGCCAGAAATTAATGAAAATCTAAAATTGTCATGAGATTAGCTTCCATATCCTTTCCCCTCATTCTTTTCAATCAAAAGTGGAAGAGAACAGGACATTGTGGGAAATGGCTATATTGAATTGAGATTTTGTTGTCATTTAAAAAACTATGGTGATGGGAACAGATTTTATCACACAGAGACTTCAGAACATCTGTTTATCCATTGTGACTTGGTAGTGGAAAGTGTCTTCAAGTCACAACCTATTTATGGTGACCTCATAGGGTTTTTAAGGCAAGAGACATTCAGAGTTGGTTTGCCATTGCCTGCCTCCACCTGCATTACAACCCTGAACTTCTTTGGTGATCTCCCATCCAAATACTAATCAGGTCCAATTTGATGAGTTAGCACTAGTCTGGGCCATCCAAGTCAGGGCCCATTGTGACTCAGCAGTACTGAAGTTCTCAAAGATCCTCTAGTACATTACTAAACTATGCAAAATATTCCTATAGGATGTTCCTCTAGAAATGTAAAGGTATATTATCAATCAAATGTACTTGAGCATATTGTTAAAAATGCATTATAAGACAGGCTTTGATTGTTATATGGTGTTAAATGCTTTAACTAAATGAGGAAATTGATAATATATCTTAAATGTTTTCTTAAAACATGGTTTTGGATGATTTCCTATATCTTTACATGGAAGTTCTAGAATTTTACAGTTATCAGACAAAGAACAATATGTTCAATAAGCTCTGCTTAGTCAACTTCAAGCTGAATTCATCCTGGATATACAACTCCCATCTGACTGCTTTAGCATAGCCTGATTTTAAAAAATTGCAGTCGCCCAATGCAGTTTCTGCAAATAATTAATCATAGTGAACAGATGAGCAAAAAGTGCTGAGCCTTTCCTTTTATAAATATTCCTTTTTGTCTTTGTTGCTATTACTTTTGCCAGTGTGAGTTCCATGGGGTTGAATTAAGAACAGAATTTGCAAGGCAGAGGCTATAAAAGTGGCATTCAATTAGTGTGGGTCTTGGAAGTGAACTTGCAAGACAAGGTAAGTATAAATAAAATTGCTTTAAGTCAAAACCCTTTAACATACAGAACAATACAAGATGTATTTAGCTAAACTCACAAGTATAACAGACTACTGAAACTGGCAGCTGATAATGTCTATGAATTCATTAAGCAACTGGTTTAGATCATAGATCATAGAATTGGAAGGGGCCATACAGACCATCTAGTCCAACCCCCTGACCAGTGCAGGATCAGCCTAAAGCATCTCTGACAAATATTCATCCAGCCTCTTCTTGAAAACTGCCATTGAAGGGGAGCTCACCACCTCCCTAGGCAGCTGTCTTGTGTGTAACAACTTTGTGGTGAGCCAAGTTCATCTTCTCCGGACCATCAAATGACAGTAATATTTGAAGGCAAACCTCTGCTAAAGTTTAAAGTCAGGGTCTGCATACACCCCTTGCATATTATTATAAATCTCAACGGCTTTTTCCTCTATGCCATGAAGCAAACCTGCACATTTATAATCCTGATACTTTTTCAGCCTTTCTGTCTACCATGTACAGTTTTAATGTATGTTCCCATATTCTTCAGTTCTCCCCTAAATTCCTTACAAAGAATAAATCTGGTGGAGGCCTGAAATGGTCCATTATTGAATAAAGGGTATGAGCTGCAGTCTTATACAGTGCTAGAGACGCAAAGATGTAACAGTACCACTTCTGACACCATGTGATGTTCTCTTTTGCTTTCAAATCAGGAATAGGGTCCCTTTTCTTAGGTTCACACAGTTGCGATAGGTGTGTTCTTACCAGCAAGAACATACCGCGATGGGAGCAACTGGTTTCAGAACAAGAGAACTGATGCAGTCTACAGTTGTAACTAACAAACAGAAGTAATGAGCAGGGACTCTACCACATAAGACTAAACAAACATACACAGATATTAGAGGGGGGAAGCAGATTGTTCTGTTGTAATGTATTCAATAAATACATCTGGTGAATCTCTTGGATCCCTACTTGTACAAGCCTAAAGACTAGCCTATGCATGTAGTACAGTGAGGGAGTAATAAAATAGCAGTTAATGTGACTATACCATTTTAAAGGAATGAGGAGCTGCATTTTTCAAAATCTCTCTACATTAATTATTCATTGTAATGGAAAACTAGCACAGAATGGGGAGGACTAAGATGGAGTATTTCTTTGTAACTTTAAAAAATTTAAACTTTTAAAAAATTACAGGGAGTCTTTATATTAGAAATGTGATCTTCTCACATGCAGTCTGAAGTGGCATAGTCCATTTTTCCACATAAGAATTCTACCACTTCATCCTCCTGCAGGTGTGTAGACCAGGCCTAATGACATGCTGGAAGACCTTTGAACAAATCTTTAGCAAAAATCGATCAACAACAGTAGTAGTGGGCAAGGAGGGTTTAATTGTTACTGCCACACCATTGTATCCTTATCAAATGCCTCCTCCCTGCTACCCCACAAGTATTTATACTCTAGGCAACTTCTAACAAATGTTAATATAGAGAAAGACAATAAAACAAAAATAATCAGTTAAATTCTGCAATTATTGCTCCCATTGTAGCAAATAGCAATGTGGGAGGCTAGAAGGAGATTGTTATGAAGCACTATTGGTCTCTCACAGGTGTGGCCATGCCCCCAATGGTTTATGGGAGTTTACTGGGCTTGCCTTAGGCATGATGAAGGCCTTTTTAAAAATTGAAGGGAGAAGCCTGAGAAGGACATACCAGCTATGGCTCCAAGCTGAGAAAGAGGTAGAACTAGGGGACAGGAGGCAGAATAAGAACTGCTTAACCCCACCACTCCGTTTTAGGCCAAGGGAAAGCATTTCATATAAGATGGCCCTGTCCCATGACAACTGTGGCCTGGGACAAGACATCATTCATGGCACATAAGAGTGCGTTTTCTGGATTCGACCTAACTAGGTCAAAGACAATGAAGCATACATGACATCTTGAGGAAAGGGATGTAGTGGGATTTCTTAAACAAATACAGTTACAAAATGTCTTCTTTGTTTGTCTTGTTCTGATCTAAGTCCTCTGTTGTGCATATACAGTAATCTAGTTTGCTATTTCCAGCTGGTGTTTTTACCAGCAAAGAAAAACATAAACATTGACAGTTATTCATTAGAGCTTGTGAAAGTAAAGTTAAGAAAGAGGATCATATAGTTCAATAATAACCATATAGGTGATTAAAATAGATGATTATACAGGCAGGTCAGGATTCAACTTTTGTATTGGCTTATGCAACACAGGATCACTCCATCTCCCTATGTGTGTATGAGAAAGAAGGAGGGTAGCATCTTGACATCTCCTCTACAAAAAAATGCATCTGGCCATGTTTCCTGCACCTCTCTGCCAAATGCTCACTTTTGGAGCAGAGAAAATTACACAGAGAACCAAAGATGGCACCTCTCAAGCCCATCCATGTTCCTCATTCCCACCTCATTCCAGTATGAACTGACTGTATGCTTGTCTGATCCTGTGGGACACATTTCCTCTCCTCTTAAACCCCATGTGACTAGAACCAAGAAAAAAGCTTCATATGAACCAAGAAGAGACTGTTTCTTTAGCCTTATTCCCATGTGTTATCGCTAACGTTACTGAGACCAGATTCTATGAGGGCTCATGTTCCTTTAAGAGTGCTCCAGAAGACAAAATTTCATCACTCTGTGAGGGTAAAAGCCACACCTTTAAAAAATCTCATAGAAAATGCCTCTTGGATTCTGAACATGCCAACCCTATTTTGTGGAGTTTTTAATTTTTTCATTGATTGTTAAAAAAGAAATTTTGTTTGGCAGGTATATTATGAATTTCATTATGAAATGATTTTTTTGCAGCTTGAACTACAAATCTGGGAGTCCCTGATTCAAATCTTGCCTCTGTCTTGGTGGCTTTAAGAAGAGCAATTATCTGTGGGTTTGCTCAGAATTTTACTCAAGTTTATTCAATGGGGCTTACTACCAGGAAAGTTTTCTTAGGATGAGTCTCTCTCTCTCTCTCTCTCTCTCTCTCTCTCTCTCTCTCTCTCTCTCTCTCTCTCTCTCTCTCTCTCTCTCTCTCTCTCGCCCCACCCCAAATGCAAGGTAAGTAAATAAAAGGTGCTTATATCTACAACAGGTATAATGTTCATAGCCGCAGATGTTTGTTATAGCCATCAATCTGTTCTGTTCTTAAATAAGATTTTGGATAGACCTGGTCACTCTCCACTATCCTTATTTACTGAGGAATTGTAAAAAGTGTCTGTTACTCAGTTTTCTTTTTCTTTCTTTCTTTCTTTCTTTCTTTCTTTCTTTCTTTCTTTCTTTCTTTCTTTCTTTCTTTCTTTCTTTCTTTCTTTCTTTCTTATGCTCATTATAGTGTTCTTTTAAACAGCACGGTAATATTCTCTTTGGACACTAATAAGTTGCAATTTATTAGTCTTTGAAAGAATGCTAATACAAGACAGCTGGGCTCCAGGACCATGAAATAGCCTGGTTTAGCTCCTGCAGAAAAGGAAATTAGCACAGAAGTATCACAATCTAGAAAGCTAATGTAAGAACGCCCAAGAGTTTCCAAATATCCAGCTGTACTTTTCCTCAGAACAACAAGATTTTTCTTGTTATGGAGACCTGGATTCAAATCATCCTCCCTCAGTCTAAGTGATGGCAAAGGCAGCCAGAAATATATATATATCAATATATCATCAAACACAACATTGGAAGAGAGCTTATATTAGTATTCAGCAGTTTTCCAAAACACAACATTGATTCAAAATGTATTTGTTTTATTGGCCCTGTTTTATTCTCGTGAATAATCCTTGTCCAATAGTTCTATTAAAGTGTTCTTTGTTCCCTCTCTCAAAACACATTACTACAATTAGATCCCTCTTTCCTGTAATATTGTATTTGTTCAGTCATCATCAGGCAAGAAACAATCAGAAAACATATCCTGATATGTATAGCTATCTATGGCCCACTCCACATGGCTTTTGAGTATTCATGCCAATAGGTGCTGAATCAGCTTGGGCTCCTGGCATTCTGCACTGCATGACCTCAAGGTGATTTGGTGTCTGCTTTTTTATTCCAGATGAGTTGAGATGAGTCTGTTTGAAGCTGCCTTTTGTGGGGGCTGGTGCTGACATCTCTCTGTCTCTTTTTAAAATTTCAGTGCATGCATTGTAACATTGCCATGTTGGAACCCAGTGTGTTCACCATCCCCTTCCTCCTCCCTGTCACTGTATTTGCAGTCCCATGCCCACCATTTTTTTAAAAAAAATTCTGGAGTGGTATATCTACCAGCTCTTAACTGTACTAGAATAGTAGATTTACCATTCATCCTCTTCTAGGTAGAGATATCCACCACAATAGTAAAAATACACCTGAGATACTTCTCATTCGACATGGTAGTGTCCACAAAATAATCATATGACAGTCCCAGGCTGCATTTATGATGTACTGAAATTAACATTGTTCAACAGGTGTTATTGTTCTATGCCGCCATTCCTGGTCTCCAAGTATAGTTTCTGCTGTAAGTCTCCATATTTAGAAGTGCCCCACCTCTGGCTTCACACTCCAGACCAAGAGCCACAGGCCACGGGCCCTTGTGCTCTCACTCTTTGGCTCATACCTCTGGATAAGGCACTGCCCTCTTTCAACTGAGACGGACTCACCTAATGCAGGAGAGAAAATTCAGAGAGCCTATAAGGAAACTTGCTTGTTCTGCTCCACCCTATTCAACACAGCTGCAAGCATCCTCATCCTCTGGATGAGGTGCTGGCCTCTTCAAACATCAACAGATGTTCTGAACTTGGTTGGGTGGTCTTCTCGGGAGTTAGTGCTTGGCCATTGGGCCTGTGAGGGAGCTGAAGGCTTTAAGCTGGGGGGCTGGGAGCCTGGAGCTTGGCCCACAAGGCTTGCACAATGTGAACCGGTTGATCCAGCACTGAAGCCCTGACAGGACTCAGCCTAAATGGCCTAAGGGGCAATTTGGCTCAGCTGCATCTGCCAACCGGTGTTGGGGCTCAGGAAGCTCTTCTCTGCTCTGGCCAGGGTCCTGAAAGGAAGCATCACTGCCAAAGTCCTGGCCTGGGTCTGCAAGGAGATGCCACCAGCTTTGCACTACACCTGCTCCGTGCTAATTCTGCCCCGCTCCTTTGTTGCCATTGCTCCCTTGGCATGGGATGCAATCTGGAGGGGCTACTGGCCCTGGCTCATATCCTGCCTGACGGAGCCCAGATGGTGGTCTCAGAGGCAGGCAGCCTGGATGGGCTGGGAGGCAGCAGGGACTCGTCTGCAGGTTCCGGTGGAGTGGCCTTGGGTGCTGCTGGAGCCTGGTCAGCCAGGGCCTCCCTTGCAGGCTCCAGCAGACTGGTCTCTGGTGCATGGCCAACCAGTGCTTCAGCAACAACAGGTCTGTCTTGACCCAGCTGGTCTCCAGGCTCCTCTTCTGAGGTCTGTGTCACTGGCCTGGTCAGAGGAGTGGGCAAAAGGGGTCATGACAACAGACTTCAAAAGGTTTCAGACTTCAAATGCTATCATGACCCATTGAAATTAGCATGTTCATGTAGTACAGGTGCTCTATAAAAACAACAGAGTTTGTTCCAATTTCAGAATGGGGAGGGGGGTTCAGATTTCTGCAGAAGATGTCAAGAACCAAAGGCACACATTTCAAGACCAAATTGTGAGAAAAGCGGTATGTTTGAAAAGCATTTGTCAGAATAATGATGATCGTAACATTACCAAAGCATACCAATATTTTCTTTTCCTTTTTTCCCAATAAAGGAATTCATGCTTTTGGCGCATACGTATATCACATACTGAGATCATTTAATTGTGCATAATAATAATGAAGTGTGCAGAAACAATGAACAGACAAAAAAAAAGATATAGCAGCTTCTGAAAAATCATCAAGTATGGGTTGAAACATGGCAAAGGATACTGGCCTCCTTTCTTAAATGACATCTCTGACAATATTTAACCCTGAGTAAGTTTTATGCCATTTCATAGTAGAGAACTCTGCCCATGGATCAAAGTATAATGATTTATTGTGGTTATGTGGCACTGGCTCTCTTGGTCCACTTTATGACGAGCCAGTACAAATCGTGGCGGGTTGGGTTGCTGTATCACTACAAACCCAGCAGAACCAACCGAGGGAAAAAAAACAGGAACTTTTGCTGCACCATTGACATGTCTGCTGTGTATAAATGTTCTTTGGGGCATGCCACAGGTGAGAGTTATAACATGTTGTGTCCTTTTTAAACATCATCTCAATAAGGGTCAATAGTGGTCCACATTTCAAATGTAGAGGTTGCATTTCTTCAGGGATGAGAGATAGATAATAAGCCTCCTCCCCCAAGTGGGGAGGTATACCAGAGAAGTGAAAGGAAACACCAGATCCTAGGAGTCCCCCTTTTGCAGTTCAAGGGCTAGGTGATAAGAAAGGGCTTTCACTAGGTGTAGAGAGACTTGAGCACTGTGACAAAGAGCTGCAGGCTGTCAATCCTGAGATGCTGGGAACTGACAAAGTCCCACAGCCCAGAGGCCAGATGAGGTAAAAGTAAACGTGCTTGTCTTAAGTAAGCTCAAAATAAGAAACTGCCGTCATTCTACTATTCATTGCAGCATTTGCATAACTGAGACCTCTGTGTGTCAGAAAGCTAGTTTCAACATGATATTTTTTTACAATATTAACTGAATGATATTGATAGTTAAGGTCACCTTCACAAGTGGTGCTTAGAGTACCTTTTGGCTCGAATGCATTTTTTTAAAACTTGTGAATATACTTGATGCACATTGTAGTGCAGGGAAACAGCCCATTTTCTTCTGAGTAATGTTCTTAAAAATATTGCTAGTATGGGTAACATTTAGAAGAACAAGGGAAATATATGCCCCATCCCTGTATTTCAGATCACAACTGATTATGAATCTGGAAGCCCTGAGCATTTCTGGCCCACTTGCTAGGTCTGCATTAAACTGTGGGTATTATGAATGCAAGTCAAGAGAACAAATCTCAGTACTTAAAAAAAAAGCGTTGCTATTTGTGTTGATAGCCTGGCTATAGTTATTATGAGAAATAAATGCTGCATGCAGATTTGCAATTTAATATTGAATACATCCAAGAATGGACCTTTAGACCTTGCTGAGAGTATTCTCCCCCAAACACATTCACACAAAATCTCTGAAATAATGCCTCTTATGTAAATACAGGAATTCTAATAATTATGTATTATGGTTCTTATAAACATGCAGTTTAAAAGATATACATGAAGTATCTCTTGAGAAAGATCGGCCCAACTCTAAGTATATTTACACAGAAATAAGTCCTGCCAAATTCAATGGATTTGACTTCCTAGTATCGATTAAATCCAGAGGGAGAAAGTACTGAACATTTATAACCTCTTGCCAGATGGTACAGACTCACTTATGATATCAAAAATTACTATTTCCCCATTTATAGAAATAGACTGCACAGACTATTCTCTGCCCACTTAATGACACAGGAAGTAAAGCTTTCCAAGCTGCTTATTTTAAAACTACTAATATTGTTAAGTGATTGGGGGGGGGGGACTGTCAAACTAGTCACATGATCTTCCATAGATAAATGTGAAATGGTATAGAATGGATTACAACTGAAAGAATTTGTTAAGGTTTCACATGATTACATGTTTGACAGTTGCTAAGTTGCTGGCTTCACAGGTTCACATCAGAACTAGAGGAGCACAGTTTACCTAACTCTGTGCTAGATTGTGACTTCCACATCCTCCTCCTCTTTCTAAGCTTTCTGACCATATTTGGCCAAGATTTGTGCTAGTGAGTGTAAGTTTTTTTAATAGCCTCCGGGAGATTTCCAAGGAGATAAAATAATATGGCCTCATATCTTCTGTTTAAACTATGAATAAGATTTTCAAACATAATTCTGTAGATAAAGGACAGAGCTACTTTGACACTTTCCCCAGTTTCCACCCATTCCCTTTGCCTGACCTCAGAGTGGAACACCAAGAGTATTTGCATATATTTCAAGCAACACGGTTCAGAAACTATGGGCCATTTTGTCATGAATGTCACCCATGCTGGCTCCAGTTCAGATATCTTTGTGTTCTGCAGTTGCAAGAATCTTCTCCCATGTTGGCTTGCCCGGCGTTCCTCTGGGCGAGCCAACAGCCAATAGATTTGAATTCCAGCCGGCCAATCAGCGACGGCCAGGAGGCAGGGTGGGACGGTGCGAGCTACCGGACCTTGGGGAAGCAGTCTTCCCTTTGGTCCGCCTGCTGGGCACTTAAGCAGGCACCCGCCCCGCCCCGCCGCATTCTGCTCCTGGCTGCGGAATCCCACCCACCGCTCCCTTTCTGCCTTGGGGGGTTGGTGGCTTTCCCTGTCACAACTTGTCTTGTGGTTGGTCATTGGATCGGATCTCTTTTGGGGGAATCAGGGCCTCCACCCTGGTTCCTGTTAAGGGGATTCCCATAAGGAATCTTGCGAGTGAGTCACGGAGGTGCATGCCCAGTTTGGAGGCTGCCAGGGCGGACTCACTACCAGATGGCAGGGGAATCATGGAGGGGTGTACACCCATATGATCTCCCCACTTAATGCCACTCCTTTGGTTTCCCCCCTCAGCAGGGGTCTGAGGGGAGAGGGTTCATCGGCTGGCAGGCGGGCCAGCCAATGCTTGGGGATCCAATCCATATGACTGCCTTTGCTCCTTACCTGCTGTTTCAATAAAGTTGTGGCTAATTTTTCACCCAGTCATTTCTGTGGTCTCAGTTTGTCGCCATGCCCCCGCCTTTCTCCCCACCTTCAGCACTGGGTTGCAAATACAGTGTCATAGAAAAGGATGTGGAGAAAAGTTCCTTCAACACTGTGCCTTCTGTCCAATTGTTGTTGGGGTTTTGTTTGAGAGGGAGTCACATTTAAAAGAACCTTTTCTTATCTAGTTAAATCCCACAGAGCAGAAATTCTGGACAGTAATGGGATAGGGAAGCCAATGGTCTCATTCACTGCAGTATAAGTCATCTTCATATGTCAACAAACTAAACTAACAAAATGGCATTAACAATATGCCAAAATGCCAGATGAAAGAATGTTTCCTTCATCAGAAGGCTGCTTCATTAACTGCCTGTCTTCCTGAAACCATTTGTTAAAAGTATTAATAGAAACAATTCATCTATTTCACAGCTACCTGATTTTTTTTTAAAATCACTGTAGAAATCCAAAATCTAAAATAGCATTACTCCTCTGCATTCCTTTCTCCCTCTTCCCTTCCTCATGCCAAAGCTTCTGACAAAGAAAAGGTATGTGCATTCGTGTGTGCGTGTGTCACTGGCATTGATCCCCAGTGCAGCACCCCTAGATGCCACCTGCCTATGAGTTTCCAGATACCCATTTGTTCATTCAGCAAAGTGTCTCGTCCCCAAATCAAAGAGCCAGTCCAGGCTTTCTTCCACTTCATAGGAGCAGAAGGTACTTTAGAAAAACCCAGGAAGCATCAGCTTTGCCTCTGCAGCAAGCATTGATTCAGAAGTTGTGGGAAATGGTTAGTTTGCAGCCTTCGGTTGTAGGAGATGCAACCTTCCAACATTTTGTGAAACCCATGGCAGCAATTCTGTGATATCCCCACCATTTTGTGGTGGTGCCCAATCTCCATTGTCAAAATTCCAATAGTGCCTACAAGCTTGACATTATTGGAGACTCCTTCCCTGTGTTCTTCATCTTGATAAACTTGACTTAAAAAACTCGTACCTTTTTCCACTCTATGATTCTCATGAAGGGAGCTTTGACTCTTGAAAGCTTAGGTGCTTCTGGACCCAAATTTTGCTCTGAATGCAAACCAGTATCTGTTTTCATTTTACAATAGAAGCATGTTCCACACAAATTCAATGGAGTGTATCGCCACAGAAAACAGATGGAGAAGTGGGGACTGGGGACTTCTTCAGCTCTAAAGTAAGAATGGAAGAGAAGCTGAAGGGTTTGCTTGAAACCAGGAACTGGGGACTGCATTTGGAATGGCCCAAGCTAAACTCCATCTCAAATAAAAGCTGAAGTGTGCCACTGCTGTTTCTATCCTCAAGAGAAGACAAAGGGGGAGCAGCACAGAAGGGGAGAGAGAACTCCTCTTGACCAGACTGAAGCCCCATCTGCATGTTTTAGGGACTTAAAATATGCGGGGAGATCTGCTCATGGTTCTCCAGCATAACCTGTACTTTGTGCCTAAATTTCTTTTTGAACCAGAATCCTCTGTTTTTTCTTTCCCTCTTGCAAATAACTTTCTTTCCATCTTAGTTACATAATTCTGTTATATGGTTCTCTGGAATCCACTTCATAACATATTTCTGAAAAACCTGCCATGAAGTGATATGGAGCCAAACATCTGCTTGTAGTTCATTAATAAAATGATTGAAAATCGCTTTGGTATATCTCAACTTTTTCTTTCTCTTTCTTTAAGGGAAGATATTTATGCTGGCATAGCAAAAGACACACACACACCCCTTTCTCCTTTGGAATGGTCCTTCTTGATTCATGGTCAATCTTTAGCAAATCTCTTTAGCACGATGCTAAAGAAAATGGGATCAACCATATTTTAAATGCAGGAAACTGATTTCGGTATTAGTTTGGAGCAGATTTTCTGTTTGACTTTTGGCATCAAACGACACGCTGGGCTTTCACAAGTCACGCAGGGTGACAATAACTTTGGTCCTTTCTCTCTCAGGAGGGGGCTCAAAGCAGAAGATAGGGGGGTTACCACTTTGGTCAGTACTTGCTACCAGCTTGTACTCACTCACTTCCACCTGCAGGTTGCTACCACAGACACTGTTTAATCTGGACTCCATCACTTTTGAATGTTGATAAGGTGAACACAAAAAGGAACAGACTTATTTTTGTATCAAGCACATATGATAGTTAATGTTGCTTTTCCATTCAGTTCATAAGGAATACAAACAAAATGGTGTTACTTTTCATTAAAAGGGTGTTGCGCCTGCATCCATCTATTTTCTTTTTCAGACAAGAAACCTTTGAGATGGGGAGAGGCCCAGCTGCCAGATCTGTTCTTTGCAAAGGGATATTTATGCAATAGAAGCCGTTAGAAATGAAACGAGGAGAGCTCAGGACTTAACACAGAAAGGTGTGCCCCGAGAAGTGTGCCCCTATCTGTTTTGTTTTCCGCTGCAGAGCCCAAATGTGGAGTGTGATGCAGGACAACAGGAAGCACAGAAAGTGCAGTCTTAGATTTCAGTCAAAAGTGAGACCCACTCTTAACACGGAGTCCCCGGTGCTTAAGGACCCCTGCGACCCACCATCCACGGTCCTCTTCTCCCTGTCTGCCGCGGCATCCAACGGGACGTACCGCCCCCTAGTGCCGGGCTGCTGCTTTCAAAACGAGAGTTTCCCTTGCCAGATGAAGAGGCAGAGACCGCGGGCTCGGGCTCCTGGCAAGGAAGCGGCTCCGTCTCCCTTCCTCTGCGCTCCCATACCTGCGGCGTTCCTTTGCCTTCCTCGGGTCCTCTCCTGGTGTTCGGCTCCTCCTCCTTTCCGGCGGCCAACGTTTTTGGTTGGAGGCGCTCCGTCTCCCAAAGGCAGCAGCGGTGTCAGATTGCACCGTGCCTGCTTCTCCAGCTTCTGCCACCCAACCAACGTGGATTTAAAAGGCTTCCCTCAAGCAGAGGCGCTGGGGCGGACAACGCGTGCTGCCTTCCGCGGGGCGGGGGGGGGGGGGTCCTTTCTGGAGTGGGCTGCCGCCGCTGGCTCAAGTCGGCTCTGGGGACGCTTTGATCCCTGAAAAGCACAGGGCGCCTGTCATGAAGAGAAAGGCGGACTTCCCAAGGTAAGACTCGGTCCAGTCGCACTTTAAAGACCGACTAGATGTCCACGGTATGAGCCTTCGAGCGTCCAAGCTCCTTTTGTGAAGATGGTTTCTGGAAGGTTTGCAGTAGAAGAGCAAGATTGCGGGGGGGGGGGGGCAGTAACACCTTAAAGACCAACTACAGCGAGGAGCGCTAGAAAACCTCTTCGGGGGCGCTCTCTTGAAGAACTGGCGCCGGCTGCCCTCCAGTGTGCGCTCGCTGGGCGTCGATCCCGTGGAGATCGTGGGATCGGACTGCGCGAGCTGCGAGCTTGGCACAAATGCCTCCTCAGTCCCGATCGGCAATGATGTGGGGGGCAGGGGGGCAAATAACACGGCTGACTTTGCCGTGACCAGATAGGTGAGACGCTTCGCGCTCTCTCTCTGCTGTTGCCGTTGCGCTCGTGTCTAGCTTTCACAGAGTTGGGATTTAAAGCTCTGACTTTGAGATGTGAGGCTTTCTGTTTCTTTCTCCGCCCGCCTGGCTGGAAAAGCAAGCCAGGCTCTTTGCCTCCTCTTCTGCCTGTTAAGCTTAGAGCTTTAGGCCCCGACAGGCGGTCAAACACAGTGCAAAGGGAAAGAATCCGTGGGAAGGTGGGGAACGGTCCTGCATCAACAGGCAGGTGGATTCCGCCTCCGGGTGATGGAGAACTGAGAAGCTAACAGCAGCACCAGAGAAACGGCGTCCAGTTAAGGCTGAACTGTATGCCCAGCAAAAGGCACAAAGTTGGGGGGGGCGGGGCGGGACCTCTGTGATCCGCAAGCTGAGCGGCTGAGTCACTCGCTGGAGGAGCAATCAGTGAGGTGTCGTGTCAGTTACACCGGCAGTAACAGACACGAGGGCGGGTGAGTCTCCAGGCCGTCACCTCGGTAGCGAAAAGTGATTCTGCCACTTCTCGCCGGAAGACCATTTTCACGCTGCGTGATTGAACCAAAGGCGGTTGCCAAGTTTTATCGAGGCCCATTCACAAGGGGGGACACATACATTTGGCTGAAACAACACTGTAAGTCTTTCTATGCTGCATCTCTTCAGATCATTTCAGAGGCCATTCGTACCGGACATGCTCTCTCCTGAGCCAAAACTAGCCCTCCTTTAAAAGGCGTGTGGGCAGGTCTCCTAGAGCGCTTGCAACACTGCAGTGTCTATTCCTAAGCACACTTTATTGATAGGAAATTCCTGGCAAGTCCAAGGAAATGCCCTTAGGATTGCGGCGTGTGACTGCTGAATTTGCCTCTCCCAGAAAGTTAGCCAAATGATGGTGATAAGGTGCACATGGTGTTATTAGTCAAGGTGAAAACATCTGCCACCTGTTTCCCCAGTTTCAAAAGAAAGAGCTCTGTAAAAGGAATAGCCTGCTGCAGTGCATTTGAAAGATGTAGTTCTAAGCGTACTTAACCTGTCGAGAGACTTCCTTCCACACAGAGGTGCTTAGGACCTGAATGTAAGCCTATTAATATCTCTTGCCCCAATGGGCATCTTCATCATTTTCCACCTCAGATCTTTCTAAGATCAGAGAATCCAAGCATTTCGTATGACTTCCTTGCTTGAATGGGAAAGGGGTCTGCAGTAATTACTACCAGCAGCCAGAGCTGCATCATGGACCGCTCATTGACTTCAAACCCTCAAAATGGGAGTGATAAAAAGCATTTTAAATGGACAGAAAAGATTGTAGCTGTATTATTTTATCTGGTAGCAGTATTAATTTATCTTGTTTCATTCTTAAATATATTCTGTGTTGTAAAAATCTATGTGAAATATTGGTAGAAATGTTATGCATCCCCAATCAGTGCAAGACGTGTGCCCTGATCTATCTGTTGTAGGCACAAATGCACTTCTAGGTATGCATCCATGATTATCCAGGACCTAGATGTAGCTCTCAGTGCAAATAATAACATGCTCCCTCATCTAGAGTTACTATTTGTTCCATGTAATGAAAGCTCAATTAGGGCAACGATATCCCTGGCTCTGTACAATGAATGGAACTAGATGGCTTTCTAGTTTCTTTCAAATTTCTAAAGCACATCCCTGATGCTGGTTGATTTCTAACCTTGTGAGCTGCTGTAATGTGCTTTAAAATATTGTTAAATCATGCTATAGGCACTGTCTGTGCAATTACATTGACTGTGCAATTTGCTATCCAGAAATCCTCACCGTGTGTGATAAGAATGCTATAGCCAATTATTTGTGTTCTGAGGGCATCAGTAGCTTAATTTCCCGTGAAGAACAGGTTGGATGGGCACCAGATGCTGAGCCCATAGCAAGCCTTCAAATACTCTTCAGGCTTCCTGGAAGAATCGTGTTGGAGGGTTCTTATAATATTGTGTGGACAATGTTTCAATGGCAGTTGAGTAACACAGCAGGTGAGCTGAATTATGGCTATAGATGCTGTGAGGGTAGCTCTCGTAGTTTGTGGATACTACAGATGTTCATGTTCTTGAGCAGGAATGGCTCTGCAATGAGATTAAAGGAGGTGGTTACCTCAGGCAGCAGGTATGGAAAGCACAGCAATGCCTCCCTGCCCATTGCCAGCCCCTGTCACAGCCACCAATCTCTTCCACAGCGAGCGCCTCCTCTTTGCCTCTCTTCCTGCCTCATCTGCATCTGGGAGCCAGAGCAGCTAATCCTCCTTGCATCTCACTCCCCCAACCTTCTTGAAAAAGGTTGGCAAGCCACACATGCCCTTCTAGTGAGGTCCCTTCCTTTTGCAAGTGTTGGGTCACCTTTCAGGTTTCCCCCAAAGGAAAGAATCTCACAAGAGTCGGGAAACCCCATCGCACTCCACCACATTTTTTTAAAAGAGGGTGGAGGAGAGAGGTAGAACCCTCTGGAGAGGAAGGAATCTTAGGATAGCTCAGGAACCCCTGTAGGGAATGCAGGGCTTGCTGTGCTGTGTTTAAAAAGAAGCCTAGGAAAAGAGCAAGGAGGATTTCCTGATTGGGTACCCAGGCTGAGGTGGGGCAGTTCTGATAGAGGAGACAAGCTAGATGTAGATGGCCTCTGGTGGTCCTATGGACTGAGCTGGCAACTCTCAAGCAATGCACAAAATTAGAAAAGAAAGCACCATTAATTCCTGGTGCAATTTGATATCATTTGCTTTCTATGTAACATTCTCTCGTGGAGGTGGAATTCTTTCAGTCCAGAATATTTCCTTTTCCAGATAGAAAGGAAGCAGGTTCTGCATAAATAGCAGATAGATATCAAAGCTAGCATCTCTAGAGAGCAATATTTTTAAAAACATCTCTTGTGCCTGAACATAAAATGGAATAATAAACCATCATAAACAGCATCTCCATTAGGGATGAAATCATCTATGTTGTGGGTTTACATCCCTCTCGGCAGACAAATAAAACCTTACTATATTCCATTGGTTCTTTCCTCTGACAACTACCTTGTTTTTCTTTCATCTACACATGACAATGCATGCCCCCCCCTCTCCCCAAGAAGCAGTATCCATTTCCAGAAGTTACATTTTCATTGCAGAGAGTAAGAGAAAACGCACCATGGAAAGGCAGAGAGTGATAAATACGCTGTGGCCAATTATTTTGTCCAGATTATTGAAAGGATCTGTACTGCTCCTTTAAGAGTGAGCCTCTTAAATTGCTTTAACTGTAGCATGACTATAAATATACTTACTTTTGAGAAATACCTCCCACTTTGTTCAATGAGGTTTACTCGCTAGTGAGCATGATTAGGGTTGGAGACTTGTGACTGGCTCTTTAAAATTCAAAGAACTGAAATTGTACAGTGGACGGGGCCCTTTCAATGGCCATTGCAGTAAGAAGCTTGGGGCATAACACTCCTTGGAATGCGCTTATGGGAGCTGAGGTTGTGTACAATCAGAAGCTTCTCAATGCTGAGACCCTATGTAGAATGTAATTGATCCCATTGACTAGGTAATGGGGGTGCGAAAATGCATCTCCACGTGGGCCTTCCTCAGTTGTCTTTTGGAACAGTGTTTTAGAATTGCCCACATTTTATTGTTTTCTTTATGATATGGCATTCTGCGATTCTAATCAAAATAAGCAGTGGTGGTTCTGAGAAGCTGAATGCATTGCTGGGCTGGGGCTATCGAAAGGAGAAGTACCTACCATTACTGGAGTATGTCACTTGGCAGAGGCAGGCTGTGAGCCAGGATTGTCTGGTGCAGGCCCTGGACCTGGGGAATGGCTAGCAGTGCCCAGCAGGGCCTAGTTACATGAATGACTTGAAACCTTGCTAAGAAAGAAACCTTGTTGGAAACACTAGGTTAGATCATGCCAAATAACAAGTACAATTTTTGCCAACCCTCTCCCCCATGGCAGACCTCTGACTCCTCATGCTTTCCCTGGGAGTCCTTCAAGAATAGCATTTTGTGGGGCATTTTGGATTGCAGCAGGAGGGGGAAGCAAAAAATCATGCTCTGCTAAGAGAAAATATTTCAGTTATTCAAATTGTTTGACAATATTTTAAAAGGATAAATCTGAATGACTAACACTTGGGAACAGCTATACTACTTGGACAATTGGAAAATCTTTACTGTTCTCTGTAGTTTGACAGCCCTTTCTTAGCCAAGAATCATAGGGTTGAAAGGTAACTCTCGGGTCATCTAGACTAACCCTCTGCACCATGCAGGAAATTCACAAATACCTCCCCACACACACATCCAGTGACCCTTACTCCATGCTCAGAAGATGGCAAAATACTGTCAGGATCCGTAGCCAAGCTGGCCTGGGAGAAATTGCTACCTGACCCCAAGTTGGCGATCTGCCTTACCCTGGGCATGGAAGACGGGGTCACGAGAACTAATCACTGATATAATCCTTCCTGCCCTCCCTCTCATGATCTGCCTAGGTTCACAGAATCAGCATTGCTGTCAGATGGCTATCTAGCCTTTGTTTAAACCCTCCAAAGAAGGAGAGTCCACCATCTCTAGAGGAAGCTTGTTCCACTGAGGGTCTGCTCTGTCAGGGAGTTCTTCCTAATGTTTAGCCAAAAACTCTTTTGGTTTAATTTCAACCCATTGGTTCTGGTCTAACCTTCTGGGGCAGCAGAAAACAACTCCATGCCATTCTTTATATGACAGCTCTTCAAGTACTTGAAAATGCTTATCATATGATGGTTTAACTCAGTCATCTCCTCTCCAAGTTAAACATTCCAAGCTCCTTCAACCTTTCCTTGCAGGACTTGGTCTCCAGACTCCTCACCATCTTCATTGCCCTCCTAGGGACATGTTACAGCTTGTCTATATCCTTCTTAAATTGTGGTGCACAAAACTGAACACAACTCTTTCATCACAATTTCTAAACAAGAAACCATACAACTGCTGTTCCTCAGGGTTCCTGACAGCATTTAAAAGAAAACATGTTTTTTTTTTCAAAAAACATGCACTGGATGAAACAAAGGGGGATTCTGCATGACCAATTTTGATCGGACTTTCTGAGCAGTCATGCCGCAGTGGAGTCCTACGAATCCACTTTTCCCTGATTCCACATTAGGCTTTTGTTTCGCACATTTCATCAGCTCAAAATCCATCATGTGGAATTTTTGACAGGATAAAAATCGATTCCTCATCGCTTTTTTCGGGGAAGTGTCAAATGATGCACATCTTCATTTTTTATTATTTCCCCCCCCCAAAAAAACGTTGCTACACATAAACGTTGCATCAAACCAACACATTAGAAAAAAATTCTCACAAAAAACGTTGCTACACATAAACGTTGCATCAAATAAACATATTGGATAGGCCAGAGCACTTCCCGCCGATATTGTGGAAGAGTATTGGCTATTGACATTTGGAGGGAAAATTGTTACCAATGACCCCGCGTCTATCTTTCCCGCTTTCTTCGTGAGCGGTGTGGTTTAGTGATAGGTGTTGTGTTGAGGACAGTCTCTTTCTCCCTCCATGAAATGCCTAGACCACTAGTTGAACGCTGAAGTCCCTCCATCACACTTTCACTCTACCTCAGAAGCTGTCAGCTGTCAGCGAGGAACAAGTAACAAATTTGGCATGTTGTAAAATGGACCCGTTATTGGTCAGCTGTTGTCATGTGACACAGGATATGTTTCTGCATAGATTTGTAGAAACGTTGCAACGTTTTTTTACATTTTTTTTTTTTTAAAAGAGGGGAAGGGAAAGGGTAGTGGGTGTAGCTTAGAAAACATGATTGGCCAATCACATTAAGTTGATTTGAAGGGTGAGAGAAAAGGGCAAGGGTGGGGAGAACATCGGATAAAGAATTCCGCATGATTAAAATCCCTAATCTGCTGCACATGGACAAATAAGTCGGGGGGAAAGCAGGATGGGAAAAAACCGGACAAAACGTGCAGTGACTTCGAATCTGCTGCTAGGATTGCCTTCCCACATGTGGAAACACAAGAAAAAATCGAGGTCATTTAGAAGCTGAAGCAGGGAAAACCATTTGTGCGGAATCACCCAAATATCAAGAGGGCTAGAATATCCAGCTATCTTGTCCTTCCCTTCCCCATTCCAGCACAATATCTGCTTATTCCTGTCCACCAAGAGCCTGATCCCCAGTCTCTCCATGTTTTTGACATATGCTCTGACTCAGCCTTTATTATCCAGTGAAGGCAACTGCCTAGCCAAAAGACCACCTCCTTCTATACATTTTCACTGTATCGATTTATTACATGGATAGCATGGCCGGAAGATACTCCCTCACTGCAATCTTAGACAGAGTTACACCTTTCTAAACCCCTTGACTCCAATAGGCTTTCAGAAGGATGTAACTCTGCTTAAGATTACACTGTCAGTCAGTTGTAGATTTAAACAATGGAAAATACCAGGAAAAGGTGGTGGTGGTCTTTTTTTTTTAACACAATGCTTGTGTAGGTTAGACGACAGTGCAAAATGCATGCATGAACATATACAAATACATTGTCCTGTGCAAAGTTCCTTAAGAGACAGTAGCAAAACAAAGAGCCACATACAGTAATTAACCACACACACTCATCCTTCTGCTCTCTAACGCTACAGTCTAAGCGGAATTACTCCTTTCTAAGCCTATTAACTTTCATGGACTTAGAATGGTGCAACTGTGCTTAGGATGGCACAAGAATGTAGATGTTGTAGGTCGGACCCAGCAAGAGTGCTTGACATTTCTGGGAAGCTACAGGAGCTGCTTCTAGGGTGCTGCTGTAGTCTGGTGGTTCTGTACACAACAGTTCAGTTTCTAAACAGCCATCAATGGCAAATTAGTTTCTGCTCACTCTTTAAAAAACTAACCTGTTGGCAACCTTAGCAACAAGCATTTTCTCTGTTCCTCTTTGCCTGTCAATCTGGTGGAGCTACCCTTTAAATTCTCTATAGACTACATATGATTTTTTAAAAAAAAAACCTTTTAGGTATCTTTTAAGAGTATTCCTAATTGTTTCCAAAATGCTGGAAAGACTGGTGAAACTAACCTGGGCTGCATTCTGAGGAATGGTTTACAGAGAGGTAACCCAGCAGAGCCATTTTTTCATTCCTTGTTATCCACAGTGTCTGAACTAGCCAGAAAGTGTAATGCAGTTGGGAAATAAAATGTGCCATGATCTTTGGCATCATGAACTAGTAACAAATGTTAGAAGCTCAAGCACATCTCATGTGGTGTTTTTAAAATCATGGGTGTGAATCCCTTGTGAGCTATTATCCCAGACTCTTTGATACCTTCCTTCCACTTTTTCTGAAAAGCTCAAGAAAAATTTAGTGTTGCTCCTGAAAGGACAACCCAAGATGTGTCTTTTTTTTCCTACCTGACAACTGAACTATTTTTATCAAGTAAATCACATCGGCTGAGCCTGTTTCATTAACTGATTCATTTAGGTAAGCATGATACCTTCACCCTCTGAAGATGTGTGTGTGTGTGTGTGTGTGTAGCACCCCTCTACAATAAACACACAGAATAGCTCTAATATTTTAAAAACACTAGTGGAAAACACTTTTGCAGCAGCCCCTACCACCACAGAAGCTGTTGTTTTGTGCCTGATCATTTTCTTGCCCAAAGACTTTCCATTCATAATGCTGTGCTTGCTGAATAGCATGCTATTTTGTCCTTAGGAAATCATCTTGGCATTTACACAGTTCCTTCTAAAATCACACAGCAGTGGCTGATAGTCTCATTGTTGAGTGGATAAACAGCAATCAAAATCAGAAGTAATTTTTCTCTTGAGCTTGGAAATGTTCCAATATATTTTCAGTGTATGTTGTCTAGGAGAAGAAACTCCAAATTGTTGCACTCCTACCTCCGGAAATAGACATAAAGTGGAACAGGACCCACCCTATGTAAGCCTTTTTAGGTACAAATCCCACTGAGTAAAATTATAGTTACTCACAGGTAGGAATGAATAGGAGTGTAGCCTTGGATTTCTCTTTGATGCTGTGCTATGCAATGAATGCAGAGTCCACTGGGCTCCTAACTCTAGTTGTAGTGGAAATCAGAGAGGCAGTCTTGGTAAGAAATGTATTACTTTCTCCACCAGTGGCAACTGTTGAAAACCACCTGTATTTGTGGGCAGGAGCCATTGGATGGATGGATGGGCCTCTGCCTCCTAGATTATCTTCAAGAGGAAGCACTAGTAGCAGTTTCCTTTGCAAGAGTATTTGAAGACCAAAAATAAGGTCACCTGGCCATTAATATTCTGTAGTATTAAAAGTTTTCTTTCTCTAACTGTTTGCTGGATTAACTAAACCTCGTGAAATGACTTTTCATTCATCTGAAATCATGAGATATTCTAAGGTCTTGTACACAAACATAGTCCCCACATACATAATCAGCTATAAATGGTATCTCCTGTTTCTTCACTTATTCTAGGACCTATTCCCACAATATGGGGATAGCCTAACTGTACACATGCAATGCTGTATCTAGTTCATGCCTACCAGGCACAATGTTTTTGAACCTGTCTTGCTGTATCACACAAGTCTGAGTCCCTTTGGAAACCTCAACTTCTCTGATAAAACCACCAGAATATCTGGTTACCCAGTAGCATGGATACACAGCAAAACAATCAGGGTTTGATGAGTGCAGAGGGCAAAACCTCAGACACAAAATTTTAGTTAAAAATAAATCTGATTTATTTTTAACTCAGAATCACATAGCATTGAAGGCAGGACAGAAAAGATCGCATTTATTTCAGAACGAGCAACCAAACCCCTTGTGTGAACAAATACAATGGGCTCTCGAAAACAGATTTGGCTGCCCCCCTCTTGGCAGCAAGTGGCCTCTCAGGCCTCACCTCTTGGCCAGGTCCTGCTGTCACCCCTGCAGCCATCATAGGACCTGCTGGGGGCTGTGCCACCAGGCCGGGCCTCCCTGCCACCTCTGTGGCCCCTCAGAGGCCTGGTGCAGGTGCACCCACAGGCCCCTCAGTGCGCCTGCACCAGGTTAAAAGGTGAGTCATTGGCAGCACAGCTTGCCTTTTATATATTAGAGATATGGCTACAAATGGTCCAAAACCATAAGTGTAATTTCTTTGACAGAACCGACAATCTAGTTTTCTAAACAGTCCCATATCCTTTAATAGAGGCTTGATGTGTGGAAATGAGCGGTAAATATTCTCATGGCCTGCCGGTAATTAGCATACCCTGGAGGTAAATAACATCCCATTAAGTCTCTGTTAAAAAGACAGGACATTTTTTTCCTCCAGGCAGTTGGCAACCCTCCCAATCAAAACATTACCAAGCAATCAGCCAGTTTTGAGTTCTTCTTTAGCAACATTTTTTTCTCTCTCTCCCATTGTTGTGCCTCTTGCTTAATATCCATCCTAAAGAAGAGTTCCAGTGAACAAAAAATATCATATATTTTTGGTAATAATTGTAGTTGGTCCTGGTAATGGCATCAACCTTGTTTGTTTTTGAATTTTCTAATAAACCACACGATTGTCTGAACATTTTGTTCCACTCAAAACAGACTCACTTTACTTAGCAAGGAACAAAGGCATAATATACTTGTATAGAAATTTCCATTGTGTCTACCATGAACCAAAACATATTTCCTTAGTCTGGCTACTCCAGGATCAACTCCAACCATGAATTCTTTAGGAAGTGTAAGATCTGTCCTGTAAGTGACAAGGAAAACATATAAAATTGGTGAAGAGTTCCACCCCACTCTTCTAATGACATTGATCAATAGATAGCTAACAGATTCCCATAAAGCCTATAACAGAAATCACTCCTGAAAGCTGAATCACACAAAATGATTAATTTGAGGTCTCTGTTCCTTGTGCAAATTATTGCAATGGTTACAGGTGGAATATTAATTATCACCTTTGTGACCCATTGTGACAGAAAATGGAAATCCCTGAGTAATTAAAGCAGTAGGGCAACAATTAGGTAGCAAGATGTAAGAGACAGAGATAGGGGAAGCCTCAACTGTCTAGTGACAGACATTGATACACAGAGGGAATTATATACACAGGCATGCAACCTGGTTGAAAGGAACTGCTTAGCTAACATAACTAGCTCCTACAACAATGTTTGGTTCTCAAAGAAAACGGCACCATAGAAAGCAGGACAATTATAGTCCCAATTTGTGAATGTTTATTTTATATTTACATGACCCATGGCTGGTAATGGATTATCAGGGCTCATTTTGAGGGGAAACGTGCAGGAACGCAGTTCCGGTAGTTCCCCAAAGAGGTCACATGTGAGGTGGCCCTGCCCACCTGACTCTTGGCCATTTTGGGCTTGTTTTGGCCTGGATTGGGGTTGAAACAGCCCGGATTGGGCCTCTGATGGGTGGTGGATCACTCTCCTGCTCAGAAGCAGCCCGATCCTGACCATTTTGGGCCCCTTTTTGGCCATTTTCAGCCCCTTTTTACCATTTTGGGCCCAATTTCGGCTCTAAATGGCCAGGATTGGGTCCAAAACAGCCAGAATAGGTGATGTTAGGGGGTGTGGCATATGCAAATCAGTTATGCCAATGGACACATTTCCAGTACTGTCAAGGGGCATGGCATATGCTAATGAGTTATGCTAATGAGTTATGTTAAGTTCCTCCAGCTCTTTTTCTACGAAATGACCCCTGTGGATGATAGTCTGCTATTGCTATGGCAGCATTTTGTCTTGGTATTCAAGAGACATAGAACAAGCAATTGTAGCTATGCATGGAAAAAAGCATCATTAAATTATGTTTCTTTGGTTTCAACCTATTACCATTTTTCTTCCATTTTCTGCCTTTTTCTTTGTACAATGAGCCCTTTCCCCTGTGTTTTTTCCTGTAATACTACTTACAGGCCGTTTCCAGACGGCTTACCTGCCTCCGGAACGTCGCGCCATCTTGCGGGGAAAACGCGCACGAGAAAACGCGATATTTCACGTTTTCCCCGCAAGATGGCGCGACGTTCCGGAGGCAGGTAAGCCGTCTGGGAATGGCCACAGTCTTTTTCAGATTTTCCTTTAATTTTAATTCCCTGTGCTTGCTTTACCTCATTATTCTCTGTGTCATCCTGTCCCCCTTTCCTCCTTAATTCTGCTTACTCCTTTTAGATATTTTTGCCTATCATAATTTTCTTGTTATTTCTTTAATTGCACGTTCCCATGTTTCTCTCTTTATTTAAAAAGCTGTTTTCCACCAAGCAGTTATCTCCAGTTCTTCCTTCCTTTTGCATTTTCTTTCTCTTCTTAGCACCTCTACTCACATCTTTTAAAATGAAGTTGTCTGCACAATTACTAACAGAAATTAAGACTGAAGCTGTCAGATCAAGAAAAGAAACTGAATTTACAATAAAAAGAAAGGGGTGAGATTAAATGGTATTTTGATCTTTTCAGACAATCCTACAGTTCACAAACGTTAGGTAATGCCCCCATATTCCAAATGTGGTGAAGAAAATACTGATAATCCATTTTTCTTCTAGCAATGAGGGATTGCTTTGATATTGTGGCAGCAAGCCTAAACTTGTCTACTCTGAAGTACATCCCATTTTATTTAATCATGTTTCTCCCAGGACAGTAGTCTTAGGTTTGCAGGCTAGAACGCTAGAAACAGATTTTTGATTGAGGGTGTGTGGGAGGAGATAGTATAACAGAATCATCACAAGCACTTTTTTTGCCCTACAATCATTTCTGGCCAAGTAGGTTTTCAAGTTTTTAGTAGTTATTAAGTTCCAAAATCTGATTTTACCAGAGCTAACAATGGGACTTTAAAAATGGACAATGGCATCTCTATCATATCATCTTTAAGTCCCTTAAAATTATTCTCTGTCTCTAAGTAACTTTACAGTTACAGAAAATGTATTATTTCCTTTATGATCTTAGAAAAAGAAACATTATTGATGTGTTTCCATCTGTAAATGTATTTACATCAAGGAATCAATTGACAAGTAAGATAAAAACAAGACCTGTCCTTTCTATGCAGACCACTTTCCTTTCTGTCAATAGCACTAGCACAGACATTTATTTATTTAGAAATTGTATATGATTCCATTTCTCTGGAATCGTGCAAAACCCTCTTTTTTTGGGGGGTGGGGGGAATGTTATTAATATGTTCAATATGGAAATGCCTTTGAGGGATCTAGCTAAGTAATTTCCATTCAGTTCAGTGGAGAACAGGGGAGAAACCAGATTCCATTTGTCATCCTTCAGGCTACACCTTGGGCTTTTCCACATTCCATTTGTTATTCTTTGGGCTACATCTTGGGCTTTTCCACGTTTGACTTATTCCTAATTTTCTTAGCAGTCGATCCCAAGCATTAAAATTGGTTTGGGTGCAGTTCTTTGGCATGTTTGCCCTCCCCTGGCATTTTTACAGTTTTAAAGTTGATTTATCGCACCCCAGTATCACCACTCCTTTAATTTTATTTGCGTCTGCTTATATCAATATATCAGTATAAAGGCTGATAGGGAAGCTTTTTTCAGAAGCAGCTCTGCCACCCATTCCTAATCTGCCCCCCCATCCCCCCCCATCCCCATGGTCCAAACCAGAGCACCCTGCTCGAGCTGGCCGACCCAGAGTGAGGAGGGGAGGCTAGCACCAGCAGGGCAAACTGACCTCTGTGCAGACAGAGACCAGAACAGCACTGACCATAAAACCATACTGTTTTTCCTGGCACCAGAATTGACCACACATACTCTGGGTACCAGGGCTTTTGCAGTTTTTTTTTTAAATATGCACCATAGTATCACTATATCAATATACCATTGTAATGATAGGTGTATTGGGTTCTCTGGATTCCCAGCTTTCATTAAAAGAAAGAAGTGTCTAGCCCCTTCCCTTGTGGAAATATAAGGGGAAAGGCATATTTCTGCAGTGAAAGGGGCTTACTTTTTCAAAAATAAAAGCTGGGAATACAGAGAACCTGCTACACTTATTACAATGGTATATAGATATAGCAATATAAGCTATATACTGAACTTTTTAAAAAGATCACAAACAAAACCAGGAGGGAGGAAGGAAAGCAGGAGGATTGGTTCAACATCCAGTTATTGAAAAGTGGTTTGGAAATGAGTGAAGTGGGTGGGACAAGCAAAACCACCAAACACCAAAACCAAAAGAAGCGCGAGGAACAAAGGAAACTCAGAATTGGCTTCAAAAAAAGATTGGGGTAAAAGTGGTCTCAAAAAAGGGGGGAGGGGAGGGACAAAAACATGAAACAAAAACTAGGGGAAAAGAAATGTGTGTGGAAATCAGAGTATAAACCAAAGCAGCAAAGAGCTAGAACCAATAGGAAAATCCTTGCGGAAAACCCTTTTGTTGCTTAACTCAGACTCTGCAAAGACCATCCAGACACATCAGCTATGCTTGCATAAACAAATTATTTTACATTTCAGCTGTCAATGATACCTCTGACCTCTTAGCATTTTCCTCACTACTAAATCACAAAGGAAGAGAGAGGCTCTGACATTCAGTAACTTGAGCTTACTAATGGGAATCTCCAGCAGCTGAAATCTGTGTGAAACATCATCTGGAATCTGACATCCTAAAATGTAAAAAGCCTCAAGGCAACAAGACAATTTTCTTTACTTGTCAGAATACTATGGGGAAGTGATGACATTATTGTAACCTTTTCAAGACAATTACCAAATTGTATTACCAAAGGAACATCACCGAGTATAGCAGTGGTGCCCAAGAGGAGATCTGGAAATGGTGAGAGGGGAGCAAAAAATCTCTAACGTTCGTTCTGTTTTTAGTTCAAAGGCTGAACCTCAAGTTCAACCTTAATTGTATTTCAACCAATGCGCTTTCCATGGCTGTGACAGTGGTTCCATTAGTAGAACAACCCCACATTCACACTACATCCTAAGGAGATTTACCTCTTTCTAAGCTTATTAGTTTCAATGGATTTAGAAGGCTGTAGCTCTGCTTAGGATGACACTGCATGTGTCATAAAATTAAAATTTTAGCGCTCAGTGACTGCCAGCCTCTTTTGGATGACCTGGGGGAGCACTTACACAGGAACAAAAATGCATTTAACTTACACATATTTATCTGTATTTCAAGCAGTGCTGAAAGTATTCTTCACATGCTTCTGTCTTCTTCATTTCATCCAGATTTTAAAACTGCAGTTCAATGGTAAAATCTGTCTCTTGCATGCCTGAGACCCTTTCCCCCTTCCACCAATTCTATTAAGCTGCAGCAGTCAGAGAGCAGTAGTGGGGAAAACCTTTGCTTGATGACATGAATTTGCCAGCTGGGAATGATTCAACTGAGACACATAAGGTTTTGGTCTCCTGAAATTATACAGCTGTGGAAACAGTTTTTCAGTTAAAGTTCATCACATTCTCTGTTAAAACTGTGACTGTTTTGTTCTTTGTAAAATCAAAATGATTTTCCCTGTTGCTATATAACTGTGTACGGAGGATCTCTTAAATGAGGGATACACATTTCAGAAGAATCTGATAAAGGAGCGATAGCTGGCAAGAATTTAAATATTAGAGGCACACAGCACATTATATGTCATGCATGCAAAGATGGTGCAGTAGCTATACTGTCTAGCTTCCCTCAGTTCTCCCCATGTCCTGTACCTAGCCCCACACCAGACCTCACATAACTCACTGTTTTTAAAATACAGTTTTAATTATACAGTGCCTGCTGCCAGCATTTCTAGTTTATGCCGGTTGGCTTTCCTAGCTTTGCTGCAAAACAGCCAGGGTTAAGGAATAAGCTCCGCAGTGCTTTTAACATAATCAGAGACAGTCCAAAAGGCATGAGAAATTCCCTGCAAGTGCCCTTCAAGGCTTTCCATCTTAGCATGTGAGCATTAAAAACACTGTCTCAAATATTGTGGGAAAGTCTAGTTTAGGTGCCATGTTCCCCACCTTTTAACTTTATCTTTCCAAGGTAGTAATCTCCCTCTGCTAGGGTTGCCAGGTACCCTTAACCTCTGGGCAGAGCCGGCCCCTGCCTCAGGCACTGAACTCTGAAGGAGGCACTGTGCCGGCCCCCCAACGACCGGAGTTCCCTGCTCCCATGCACTTGCACAGGAATTCTCCTTTCTTGGTGCAAGGCATTTCTTCTGGAGTGCAGAAGGGCAGCCCTGTCTTCCTGCTCAGCCAGCGCCTGAGGAGCTTCGAGTTCAGCCCCATAAGTGGGGACATTTCTCTCTCTGCCTTTTCCCCCTCCTCCTCCTCTCTCTCTCATTTTAAGTCTTGGGCAAAGCTTCCGTGAGTAAGAGATACTCTAGCTGGCTGGGGAGCAGCGAGCTCCCATCTGACCTTTCGTCCCCCTTGTTCCTTCCTTTCTTTCTTGCTCCCCACCCCCACCATGTACTAAAACAAATGACAGGAGGATTGCCCATTGGAAATAATAGGAGAGGCTTGAAGGCCCATTGGAGATAATGGGAGCCAGGGATGCCAATTTACTTGCCTGGGCTCTATTGAAATGCATCACAACACAAAAAAATTTGCAAAGAAAATGTGGAATGGATTTTCCATAAAGGTCTCTGGGACCAGATGGAATACTCTGGGAGTGGAATGACAGCCCCCGGAGTGCAATGATGGTCCCTAGCTGTAGAGTTTGTGCTCCAGGACCAGAAGGACAGATTTCAGAGTGGAATGCCAGTCCTCGGAATAGGCTCAGTGCTCTGGGACTGGAAGGACAGCCCCCAGAGTGCAGTGCAATGACAGCCCCTTGGAGCAGAAGAAGTGTTCTGGGACTGGAATGACAACTCCCAGAGTGCAATGACAGCCCCTCAGAGCAGAATCTGTGCTCTGGGAAGGAATGACAGGAAGGAATGACAGCTCCTGGTAGTAGAGAAGCATTCTTGGAGTGGAATTACAGGCACCACAATAGAATGACAGCCCCTGGGAGTAGCAGAAATTTTCTTGGACTGGAATGACAGCTCCAGAGTGGAATGACAGCCCCTAGGAATAGAACCTGTGCTCAGGGACTGGAAAGAAAGGTCAAAGAGTGGAACGACTGCTCCTGGGAATAGGGTCAGGGCTCTGGGACTTGGAATGATACACCCTGTCATTCCACACCCACAGCCATTCCAGTACCAGTCCACTGATTCTTCTCCAAGGGATTGTCATTCCACTCTGGGGCCTGTGTTGATAGATCAAGATGGGTAGCCGTGTTCATCTGTAGCAGTAGAAAAAAGCAAGAGTCCAGTAGGACCTATAAGACTAACAAAATTTGTGCTATGGTATGAGCTTTCATGAGCCACAGCTTCACTATTGGACCCTTGAAAAGGGAGGGCAAACGAAAGGGAGAAGGGGGAGGAAAGTAATAGAATTTAAAACAACAACTTTAAACCCAACAACAGTGCTCCTACCTGTTGCATAGAGACTGAAAGGGAGTTGTGTGTGTGTGTGTGTGTGTGTGTGTGTGTCACCTCACTTCCGCCTTCCTCTGTGGTGATACACACACAACCAGCCACGCTTTCCACCAAAAGCAGCCCCCCCCCCCAAAAAAAAGCCTGAGGAAAGGTGAAAAGTAGAATTGATGCCAGCTGGGGAGGGAGAAAGGGATGTACTAAATGGAATGACAGGATTGCCCATACTGGGAGAGGCTTGAAGGCTCATTGAAGAAAATGGGATCCAGGAATGCCAATTTACTTGCATGGGCTCCATTGAAATGCATTACAACAGAATGCACTTTAGTCAAGTTTAGGGCTCGTGTTAGGGCATTTTTGATTCTGCCAATATATATGCAGGTTACAAAACTGGGAACACAAACTAGTCCAACATTTGGAGTGCTGCCATAAATCCTTCGGGCTCTACTCTAAGGTGAAATGCATTTGCATAGTGTAGGTGTTTATTCGTGAACAAATTCTCTGCTTCTAAGAGTCCCTTGATCTCCACTGCATTAGAGCAAACCAAATGATACCCAATATAATGGAAAGACTGTTACGTGAAACTCCAGGCTGTTGGTTTGAAATGTGTGGGCTGGCAGGGATTAATTGCTTATTAGATTTTTATCCTATTCCTCTTCCAACAAGTTTAGGCTGTTCTCATTTTATCCTAACTAAAAACTTGTAAGGTAGGCTAGGTTAGAGATAGTGATTGTCCAAGGTCACAGTGAAGTTTGGTGGCTGAACGGAAATGTGAACTTGCATTTCCCTGGTCCTATGAATCATCTAATTATTATAACATACTGGACTGTTTCCACACAGCTATTTTGCCTCGTGTGGCCAGTTGAATCTCTCCCCTTCGGAGGGAGCATGCACACAATGTAGTGCTCATTTCAAGCATGATGTGTGTGGCTCCTGTACTTGTCCCCCTTTGAGGTGGATAAAACCCTCTTTGATCTACCCAAAGGATTAATTGCAGGGTGGCTGTGTGCAGAATGTTTATGTGCATGCTGTGCCCACCGCCAATCTAGGGAGGATGGCTGTGCCTTCAAAATGGCAGAACTAAGTTCCTCACCCCCCCTTATGTCCTTGAGCCTCATGGGTCAGCTCTGAAGGGGGAAAGGGATTAGGTGAGTCATGTGGCTGGCTTCGGTGAATCATGTGGTTGTCATAGCCTCAATGCATCAGTGCCAACATGGCAGACCACAAGGGGGAGGGGGAGGCCATAAGCAGCATAGGGATGGGGTGTGCAGATGCCTTCTCTGCTCACTCCACCCTGCTCACTGCTGCTTCCCAGATATCTAATGCACAGTGTTTAAGAATATGGAATTTAAAGAAATCACGTATCAGAACTGTCACTGATAAGGAAAAGAAAGTGGACCTTAAGAGCTTCAAGTGCTGGAGTGGAGGAAAGTAAGAATCAATACTGGGAAAGAAGGAACCCCAAAAGCCTCTGAAATGCTGTAATGGCCAAACACGGTCATGGCATAAAGAACACTCTCCTTTGGCTGTTTTGGATAAACAGAGGCAAAGACAGTCCAGTATCCATACTGCGCTTAAAGAAGTTTGTGGGTTTAATGGAGAAAGCAATATAAATTAAGAACATGGCACATTATTACTTGACATTTCATTTAAGAGAGGCTCATTCACGCTCAGAAGAAATGTGTAAGAACGACCTCATAGAAAATCTTAAATGACTCAGAAAGCTGGAAAGATCTAAGAAATATGTGCAGTACCCATTGTGAAAAAGGCCTATTCATTAATTAGCCAATGTTGGATTTTTAGCCCCCTCCATTTTGGAAATTGCATGAAATAAAAAAAACCCTTTAAATTACACATTAGACTGCTCTCTCCCTCCCACATACACTTTTTCTAGTCACCAAAAGCTAAATGAACTATAATTTATTTAATTGCCCAAGGTTGCATTATACATTACTTTTTCCTCACCTTAAAATAATCACTCCGTAGGAAAACACTTATTCACCCAAATGTTTGAAGCGCAGTGTGAATATTTTTCTTGCCTCAAGTGCATGGATCAGGAATTGCCTGTCTAATCAGTGTAATCAGAGAGAGAGAGAGAGCAAATCAATATACTTTAAATAATACGCAATACATTGTTTTCCTTTCAAAAATGTAGTTCACATAAACATGCTCATCGTTTGTTGAAACATAAAATAAGTGGTTACTTTCATGTGTGGATAAGCCATCAGAGACAAATCTTTCATATCACCTCAGAAATATTTTTTCCCCAATGCAGTCAACTGCTCTTTGTGAAATGATAAAGAATAGTCAATTTGAGTAATGGTGTACAAGCTGTGTTGTTCATCTGTGTTAGAGTAGTATACTATTTAGAACAGAGTGTTTTCCTCTAATGGAAGAAGTTCCCCTGTAGACTCTTAGTTTGCCTCTCAAGTCATACCTGAAGTCCCCTGTCCCTTAGCAGCAGTATTTGAGTGAGATCAATGTGCTGCATTGGAGGAGTTAGAAGCAAAAAAGTTCTGTTTTTCTGGTGGAAGTGCCTTCCAAAGAAGAAAGTGTAGTCTGGATCCAACATATGCAATGGAAGGAAACGATTAAGCTGATTGATTTCCTGTGCTCCTCTCTCTTTCAAATCCTAATTCAGTATGATCTCACTGGGTGGCATTGGCCAAGCCACCATACTCAACACTTCATTCCTGATCAGGTATAATTTAATACTAGTGGCCTACAGACAGAGTGAGCACTTAAGAAAAGTACTATAAAGTGATTGCATGTTTTGGTACAGAATCCACCTCCAGTCAGATGGCACTATATCCCATGTGGTTTAATACACGAACAAGTGCATAATGCTGAGAGGGAAAATTTATTTGGCCATATGTATAGTCTCTCCCCTTCAAAAGAACTGAACTCAGGCAACAAACATTCCATATCAAGAAACTCATCATGCTAACAAATTTTGTTTACTTTATTCCCTGTGTTACTATATTAAGATTACAATAAAATGTGCGACGTCTAAACCACAAATTTTAATTTCCGCAGCATTTTTGGCTTTTTCATCAAACAAAGACTCTAAGGGGTTTGGCATGTCTAGTGGGATTTATCTATTGCTTTGAACAGCAGTTCTTCTGTCACATCACAGATCTTCCTCAATTTCAAGACAGGGATGCAACACAGCAGGGAATGGAGGAGGGGGAGGAGGTCTGCTCTTCAAGAAACACCAATTCAAAATTTACATTCCAAACTAATGTGGAACAAGCTGTGTTGTTCTTTGTCTCCAAGTCAAAGTGATGAAATATCCTCTATGGAAGCAGTTGAGTTTAGGAGTGCTTCGCAGCGAATGAGATTAGGTGAATCTTGACACCCCTTTTCACCCTCTGCTTCTGCCTGAGTATCTTCATAAAATAATATTCTTTTCCTTTCATGGAAAAATTGTCATATGTCATTCCATAAGAAGGCAAGGGATGCACTCTTGTGAAATGGCTGCCATTCTGCTCATTGTTCCTAGAATACTCTGTGAATTCTCACCCTCACGAAACAGGCTTATATAAAGGTTAGGTTGCAGTACATTCACAACGTCCCTCCACACGGCAACCCAACTGCGTATTGTCCAACTTGACTCAGCTGGAGTTTAACAACTGGCTTAAAAACTTATGCGCTAGAGATGTCAATGAGACTTGGTTGTGTGTGTCCATTCAAGCATAGAATGCTTGCCAGTGAGGGTTGCCAGCCTCCAGGTAGTGGCTGGAGATCTCCCGGGATTACAACTGGTCTCCAGGCCACAGAGATCACCTGGAGAAAATGGCTACTTTGAGGGGTGGACTCTATGGAATTATGCAATGCCAAGATCCTTTCCCTCCCCAAACCCCACTTTCTCCCGGTTTCTCCAGGTTTCACCCCCCAGATCTCCAGGAATTTCCCAACTTGGAGCTGGCAACCCTATTGCCAGTCAAAGTGAGAAGCTGGTCGGGGGGAGGGGGGGAGAACATAGTCTTATCAGAAGGCCAACTTTCTGGTTCTATTCCAAAACAAGATGTTCCTGTGACATTTCACAGTTCCTAGAGTGATTCACTAACCCCCACAAGCCCAAAGTGCTATATGTATCCAGCACTCATGATAAAACTTGCTTTCCTTGGGGCAGTGATTCACTAACCCTCCCCCCGCCCCCATTCACAACCTACTGCTGTTTGTCTTTTGGATAATGAGAGAATTAATCTTTTATGGGCTGGGGAGAGGGCACATGCTCAGTGCCTCCATTTTACAAGAAAACTTATAGCAAATGTTTCTTAATGGCTGGAGCGAACTTGAATTTGAAGTGAGTTAGCAGGAACCCTAATGATGATAAGGAAGATGCTGGGAATCAAACAATAGTTGTGGTGTATGTGAGAACAACTTCTGTGACAATTACATTTCTGAAATAATATCCTACAAGAAAAGAGGATTCTACCAGTAAGTCTTGGTGGGGTATACTCACTGAAGGACGGGCAAACTTTTAACAGCAAAGCTAATGAAGATTTCATTCAGAGAAGTCAAGCAACAAGAAAAAGAATGTGAACCTGAATAGGATGTTTGTGGAAAACCTCATCAAACCTGTGTTTAACTCTTTGATTCAATGGGATTTAAATGCCCCTAATTCTGCCTAATAAAATATATACTGTAGTACATCCCAACTCTTTGTTGTCTTCACCAGTGGGCATCTCAGTGTTCTTAAGCCATCTTGGAAATGATTGTTCTTGTGTGCATCCATGCACTTTAATTTTTGCTCAGCTTCAAAGCTCTAGGACTACTCGTTTTTGAGTAAAGTTGACAAGGTAGACCAAAATAAACATCAGCCTTGAAAATTAAGTACTTCAGAAAGCCTTTTGATTGCAGCAAATACCTTTTGCCACAAAGATCACACAAGCCATTTATTTGCTTGCTTGAAGAGTATAACGGATGATTCACGATGTTTAATTTACTGAAAGCGGTGATAGCTAAAGGTTGCTTGAAACCTGTGTTTTGAAAGTTAAGCTCATCCAGGGAAAATGTCTGTGAAAACTGTATCATCCTACTGAGGAGGCTGCTCCTTGAAGGGTGGGCTCCTTTGCTGAAGCTCGCCTTAGCACAGAGCCAGAGGAGTTAGCCATGTTAGTCTGTAGTCACAATATAGTAAAGAGCTAAGTAGCACCTTTAAGACTAACCAACTTTATTGGACTCTTTACTATTTTGCCTTAACACAAAAATGGAAGAATTTAAACTCAAGCCCTGTTTCTTTCTCTCTTTTCTCTTCTTGCCAGCTGTCCAGACAAAACTTGATGCTGCAACTTATGCTTGACTTTGTTCTGTCCAGCTCCTTCACAGCTTTACTCTGGATGGAATCATTGTTTTCTAAAGAGAGTATCCCTTGGGTTCAAGTCCTGATGTGAAGTTAGGCTGTGGACTTCCTATGGTGAGGCAAAGGCCCTGTTCAGAAGTTTTCTTCAGCATTAATTCATGTTCTCCAAAGTATTCAAAACAAGTTCTAGGGCTGAGTTCTGGCTCATTTAGAACCAAAGATATAGATATAGATATAGATATAGATATAGATATAGATATAGATATAGATATAGATATAGATATAGATATAGATATAGATATAGATATAGATATATGCCCCATGCATGTGTGTGCATACCAAATCCCAAGCAACTTATGGTAACCCTACCAAGGAGTTTTCAAGGCAATTGAGGAGCAGAGATGTTTTGCCTTTGCCTTCCTCTGCAGAGCAACCCTAGTCTTCTTTTGTGGTCTCCCATCCAAGTACCAACTTTGCTTAGCTTTGGACAAGATTGAGCTAGACCATGCTGTTAGCAGCCATACCCTCCCTCACACTGAAAGAACAACTTATGAATATGAACGTTTCATAAGTCTTTCCCCCATGTGTTTCAAGCACCATACATGCTACCTGGCTAAGAAAAACAGTTCTGGGTGGAGATGGAAAAATACTGGAATGTGAGTCATGAGGCAAGACTATCAGCGCCACACCCCGGAGATGTGCAAAGATTTAAGACAAAAGAGGTCTTCCAGAAGCTCCTGCTTTATCTCATCCACACCCTGCTGACCCTAACCCTCCCTCCTTCCTAATCCAAGTTAATCAAACTCCTGATAATATCTTCCCTTCCTCTAATTGGGGTCATCAATCACCTTTGCCTACCTATAGTTACTCCCAGGAAAATTTAATCAAACTTTCCCCATGTTATTGTCTCACCTCCAGAGCCAGATGTTAGTTTTGCCCCTGGATATGTTTTGCAGTATAATTGGGCTCTCAGTGACATGCTCAGTGTGTATTATGGACCCTAACACACACCCTCAGATTACATCTGAGACCCCCTTTCCCCTTCCATGCAATGCTGGCTGTCCTTGCTGCTATTTCCATGGACCTTCTTCTCTCTCCAGGATTGGTAAATATCACCCCATTCCAATTGCTCTTTCCATTTTCCTCCCTGTTTTCTAGTTAGCTCTGTGTGTATGCTGTGTGTGTTTTCTGTTTGCTTGCCTTTTACCTCTCTGTTAATAAAGAAACTTTTCCTGTAGAATATCTGCCTGCTTATTTGAAAGTTCTCTAACGGAACAATCCTGGTATATATGGGGGAGATCCCTTTTACTCCTTTTCACAGCTTTTCCTTGTATGCTAATTCCCCCAACTCACAAGGAGACCCCCCCATTTAGAGTAACAATGCCACCTTCCCACCTCTATAAATGCCACAGTCCAACTAAAGTTAGGTGTGACCAAGTCCTGTTAAAAAAGAAGTACTTGAGTTAGCCACTGCTAACTCTGAGATGTGCAGAGATCTTATACATGTTATCTTGCAAGTAAGCACTGGAGAGTTCAGCAAGACTTATTCCCAAATAACTGTGCCTAGAATTGCAGACTTAGTCATTACTAGGCCACTTTAGGTGGACTAGGGCCATATTCGCCCACGGTGGAGAACAGTTCCGGTATATAGGCAGCAGGAGTGGAACAGACTTGCCTTCAGTCACTCAAGAATCAGTTAGTTTTACATGTCACAGAACTGATTGAGAGGAGCTTTAATAACCAAAGAGTGAATGTGGGCTACTTCTGCAATTTCTGCACATGGCCTTTTTAGTGAAATAAATGACAGAACTCCCATTTAACCTAAGCTGTATGAGTAGCAAGACAGAATGGCAATTGAACAAGGCTGTTCAATAGAAATGAAAAGAGCAGTGTTGTGGAGCTGTTATTTCATAGTGCTGAAAAAATTACTAGGTTGCATCTACCCAACTGCATGAATGTTAAAATTTTGTTAGCAAAAATTCTAAATGCCAAGAATGTCAGTGGCTGTTTTAGAAGTATTTTAAAAGTTATGGTTTCTTTGCTATCATGGCCATTTATTTTTTTATTATTCACTTTTAAAGAATAGAACTGTCTTACAGTGTTTGGAGAGATAGGCTGGGTGATATAATGAAACACACTTTATTAACAGGCTGGTGGCAGCGGCCTCCATTAACGTTTCTATATGAATGCCTCTTTTTTTTGCCTCTTTAAGTTTGATTTCTTCTTGCTATTTTGTGGCAATCAACCATCCAAGAAACTCGGTGCCTCCTGACAAATATGGGGTGTTTCTTTTAATAACTTGAATACAGTTATTCTCTCCTCAGGTTATTAGCTGCTAGAAAAGCTCTTGTACTTTTGGAGTAACTTTAAAATATGGGTATTGAACCAGATTAGGCACTGTCGTGTTCACATTGCTTTTTGTGATCAAATACATATTGTATACTTGGAGCAACAAATGCAGCCGCCATCCTTTAAAGAGCTTCTTTGTAAAGAATTAGAAGCCTAAAGGACAAAAGGAGGAAGGCATGTGCACAGGAATGCTGCCTGCTTGAGGCTGCATCTACACACTGATACCTACACATATTGCACCACTGTTGAGCTACAACAATAATTTCCAATAGGTTTATCTAATGTGGACGAGACAATCCAGTTGCAGATGACTGCTATATGCCATGTGACAGCAATAGCCAACAATAAGTGGCCACATCCTCTGTAAGCATTTACCATGCATACTGTTTGGGAGAACTACATTGCAATCCTAAACAGAGTTAGACCCTTCTAAGCCCATTGACCTCAACAGACTTAGAAGGGTGTAACTCTGCTTAGAACTGTACTGCTATTAACTAATAGGGAAATACTTTTTTTTCTTTTGGCACACCTTTGCCATATGATTATCATAACATCACTAAAGTATGTCCATAGATACAAACCACATGAGCCTCAAGAGTCAATGCTAGAGTTGCATATAGTCTTCTGAAGAGTGTGCAGAACACCAGAAACATTCTCTCTCTTAAATTTTTTTTTTAATTTTATTCATAGAATTAAAAACGTATTCACAGAGTATATAGAGTCAAGATTCTTAGGCTTCTTTTGCACTGTGCCCTCATTTCTGTTGGTCTGGAACCTCTCAGAAAGGCTACATGCAACGTTAGGTGTTCCTGTTATAGAAATGATCAAAGATAATTTTGTTGAGAAGGAGTTTTGCTAAAGGAACACATTCTGTGCACATAAAAGTCGCATAATCACAGGGGATATTTTCATCTATGATATGCCCTTATTTAGGGCCTCCAGTCTTTTCAATCCACAAACTATGCACCAAATCTGAGCTGCTTATCTGCACATCTGGGAATGGTATGTCCAACACAAGCACGGTCTAGGTCTGATATTTGCAATGGGTTTCACAAGAAACATCATTAAGACAGGGAGAGGCTCTCTCAGAACTCTAATTTAACAGTCAGGTATTGAATCAGGAATTCTAGAATTTCCCAGTGCTGATGTGCCATAGAGGAGAATGCTTAGTGAGTGATAAACCAAAACCATGATTTTATTTTTTGACTAACTTCAGACTTAGCATTTGGTGTAATATTAGCCTGACATTACTCTCCTTGCCTGCATAGCCTAACTACAGGATAATTTTACAGATGTGCATGAGAATATTTGAATAGATCAAAGGTCCATTTCACCAAGCATTCTGTTTCCAGAAGCACCCAAACAGATGGGTGCTCACAAGAGGTTTATGAAAAAAGATGGCCTCCCATTGGTTATTGGTCCCCAACATCATTCTTCCTACCCAACCCGCAATCCTCTGAACAGTGGTGTTACAGCTGAGGGTCCCAAGCAGGCTGTACATGCAGCATATAGGACCACTGCATTTCTGGGTGCTATCTTTCTCCTTCTAAGAAGACATTTCATTCTCTGGGTCAGATCCTGGACAGCTCACAATCACAATTTCTTTCTTGCCATTTCACATGCAACATATAATGCTTCAGTTCATAACATGTAGCTCAGGAAACAAAGGCAGTCGCCAAAAGAAAAGGGCTGCTTTTAACAGAAGAGTAATAACTAAGATGTAAATATTGACTCTGAAAACAGAGTGTACTTGGTGACATTTCAGTATGATTATCTCCATGTTAATTCGGCTAGCACTATTTTCTCTGAAGCAGATTTCCTGGTTCTGAGGTAAATATTTGTACTTGTTTTGTCTTTAAGCAGCAACATAAAAAATGAAGAAGTAAAACTTATTGTCTCTATGGAGAATGTCTGGCCATGTTGTGCCTTTAGTTGTGGTTGTTTGTACCTCTTCATCCCCCATAGTTTTGGACGATAGCTGAAGGGGATAGAGTTTAGTTTTTAGCATTGTTCTGAGGCAATTAACTTAGTTACGTATTTAGTCCTGCCCCTTGACCTCATTTCTTACTGCTACCAAATTTAGCAGTGTCCATATTTTTAAAAGATACCTGAATAGGATAGAAGTACTTGTGCCAACTACACTGCTGGTGTTAAATAAATGTTAAATGGGTAATGTTTCACCAATAATGTTCTCAACTACACACATAAGCATTATCACTGCTATACATGAAAGACAAGAAAATAATCAGGGACACACTCTGGAGGTTATTCTAGCATCCCGCAACATTTGGAAGAACTCAATAACTTGTAATCCAGTAGTCATTTGGTTAAGCCACATAAAATAATCAAGTGGTTGTCAGGTTTGGGCAATAAGCCGAACCACCAATTTTATGAAGCAATTTCATCTATTCATGCCCCTTGTCCCATTTGTTGCATACATGCTTCTCAGTATGGGTCCTAGACTGGCCTTTCATTGGCCCAATCCAGGTCCAGTTTGGGCTGTGCAAATATACTCTTTATACATACTATGGATTGTATCTTGGCACAAGAAAATAGAGGAGTGATGTCGTCTAGTTCCTCTCCTCATTGGAGCCCATATCCCAGAAGGCTCCAGCATTGTCTTAATGGGGTAAAAAAGGCCTCTCCTTTATCCTGCACCAGCAGAAAAGTTATTAGGGTTCAACCCATATTAGTTCATACATGTGTTTGTGTGTGTGCATGTCCAGTTGCCTCCAACCCATGGCGACCCTAGGAATCAACAACCTCTAGACCATCTTATCATTAACAGCCTTGCTCAGATCTTGCAAAATGGAGGCCATGGCTTCCTTTATTGAGTCAAGCCATCTAATTTTGGGTCTTCCACTTTTCCTACTACCTTTCCTAGCTTTATTTTCTTTTCCAGTGAGTCTTTTCTTCTCATGATGTGAATGAAGTATGATAGCCTCAGTTTCATCATTTTATCTTGTAGGGAGAAATCAGGCTTGATTTGATCTAGAACCCACTTATTTATCTTTTTGGCAGTCTATAGTATCTGTAAAACTCTAGCACCCCATTTCAAATGAATCAATTTTTGTTCCTGTCATTTTTTTTTTCATTGTCCAACTTTCACATCCATACAAGGTAATGGGGAAATAATATAGCGTGGATTACTTTATCTTGGTTCCCAGCAACACATCCTTATCCTTAAGGATCTTTTCTAGTTCATTCATAGCTGCCCTTCCAAGTCTCAATCATCTTCAGATTTCTTAGTTTCAGTCTCCCATTTGGTTGATGCCAAGGAACAGAAAACCTTTAACAATTTTAATTTTTTCATTGTCATCCTTAAAATTGTTTATTTCCTCTGTAGTCATTACATTTGTCTTCTTGATGATCAGATACTGTATTTCCATATTGATATTTCAGCATCCCTTGCTATAGTTTGGTTTTTCCTTTGATTTCCTGAATCTTGTGGAACAGATCTTTTGTTTTTCCTTTGTTCTTGTTCTCTTCTATTTCTTTGCACTGGTTATTATAATAGTTTACTTTGTTTCTGCATACAAGTTGCTGAAAACCTGCATTTAGAATTCTATTTCTGTCACCTTTTGCTTCTCGTGTATTAAGCATTTTTAAGAGTTTCATTATTCATCCATCTAGGCTTCTCCTTTCTTTTGGCTATAGGAATAATCTTAGCCTCTTTTTCCTTGATAACATCCCTGGTTTCAGCCCATGGTTCTTGCAGTTCATGATCAATTAAACTTAATAATTCACACCTTTAAATTGTTCAGGAATGTTACTTAGATTATATGATTCTTTTAGTATTTCTCTTTAGCTTTATTGTAATTTTTGATATTAACAATTTGTTGTTTGTACCACAATCAGCTCCTGGTCATGATTTAGCAGACAGAATGGAGCTTTTCCATCTCCTGCTTCTAAATATGTAATCTATTTGATTCCTTTATTAGCAGGACATATAAGTGGGGTCAATTAAGTATTGTTATTGTTATCACCACCACCACCACCACTATCATAATCTCTTTCAGCTGAGAGGTTGGGCCACATGTGTGGCAGAATGAGGTGCAAATTCCATAGTAAAAACATGAGGCGGTAGATTGGATTTTAACATTTCAGACAGGAACATTTTAAAATGGTTGGTATCTCCAATTGCTATTGAAGCATTTTTGTCAGATTTCATTTTATTTCATGTTTTTGTCTCCCACAGGCACAAAATCTTTCTATGTATCTTGTATGTGTGTATTCCACTCACTCAGAATTGCATTTTCTATGCTGCTGGACCTGGGCAATTGCATCAACACATCTATATAATTTACTATACATTTTATGCATTGTGCTGGAATATTGTTGTTGGACTTGAGAGGAGTAAGGAGGTTGAATGGGGTCATAAAGTACCTGCTTTCCAATATCCAGGTCCCTGTTTACAGTGTTTATTGTACTAGAAGCAGATTCACTATAAGAAAGTGCATGCAGGCAGACAAAGTTTAACAGAAAGCTAAGCACTCAGGACAATGACCAGGAATGAGATTCAGTAATATATATGAAAAAAATAGGGAAAACTGTATAGTACATACAGCCCAGATTAGCAGTACTGTCTAGTGATCTCTGTACAATATGCCTGCAAAAGTCTCCTGATTCATTTCAGTAGAGGAGGATACTGTGAGCTTTCAGAATTATGCATGTGTGGAACTAATTTTTCCATTGAAATGAATGTGGAAGAACATATGTGCAGAAGCATTATAGATCACTGAAGTCAGTGGTTAGAATGGAGTAACTCTGCATAGGATTGCACCATAAATCTCTCAACAGTATCATAAACAGCAAGGCTCAAGTAGTTTCCTACATCTTATTGTTATCCTCATTTAAAAATAAACTTTATTGTGTACTTCTTGTTCAGTTGCCTCTGATTTAATTCAAATTGTAGACAGCTGTGTTTACAATTCAAACTTCAGGACCTTGGACAGCAAGTCAGAACCTGTTTGGAACAACAATTAAGAATGACTAAAGAGATCCTATATATAGAATTAGATTTTAAACACTTTGAAACGTGAATACATGAAACATTCATTTGTTCAAGCCAAGACCCATATCAGACATCCAGCTGTTACAATTAAACTGTACTAATTTCCCTTAGCTGTCACAGACAAATTTGGCCATCTTCACCCCAAGTATTCTAATGGATCAGTTGTTAACAATGTTTACTGTATAAAATGGCTCACATAATTTGTCACTACATAAACAATCCCTGGACATGTGCACTCCTTCTTCCTGCTCCCTCTTTCTGTCATACATGGTCAGCTACCAAAAGACTTCTGCTTTCATGGCAAGCCATGGTTTGTTGTTCTGTCCAAGTGACACAATATGACTTTGACATATCAACGTAACTGAATGTATTTATTTCATTTAATTTATTTATGTTATTTATAGTCTGCCTTTTGCATTGGGAGTCAAGCAGGGCTTTTTTTCTGGGGAAAGAGGTGGGGGAACTCTCACCTGGGGAAACTCCCAGGAGGAGGTGGTAGGCCTGTGAAAACATGCACGTGCATCCACGGCACACACATGCGCATGCACGTGCTCCTGGGACTGCACGATGATGTGACTTCAGGAAACTGACATCATCACACAGGCCATGGCTGCCCCAGGAGTGCTCCTGTGTTCCATAGGGGGGTCCAATTTGGCCTGGATAAAGCAAAATTTGGCCCTAAATGGGCTGCTCCACCGCAGGGGAGCACTCCCTCGCCCTTGCAGGGCAGCGGCCCACTCCTAGCCATTTTGGGCCTGATCCTGGCAATTTTAAGCTGGATCCTTGCCATTTGGGGCCTGGATTGGGCCAGGATTGGGCAGCTGCCAGCAGAGACCCAATCTTCGCCATTTCAAGCCCAATCCTGGCCACTTCAGGCCTGTTCCTGGCCATTTTGGGCCTGAATTGGGCCCAAAATAGCTGAAGGGGCCCAAAATGAACAGGATCGGGCTGCTGCAGGGCAGGGGACTCTTCCCCCGCCTGGCAGGGGCCCAATGCTGGCTGTTTCGGGCCCAATCCTGACCACTTGGGGCCTGAATTGGGCCAAAAACAGCTGATAGGGGCCCAAAATGGCCAGGATCGTACTGCTGCCGGTTGGAGGAGTGCTTCCTTGCCCGGCAGAGGCTCAATCCTGGCTGTTTTGACCCCAATTCTGGCAGTTTAGGACCTGAAATGGACTCAAAAAGGCCCAAACAGCCCAGATTAGGGCTGAAACGGCCAGGATTGGGCCAGTGTCAGGCAGCACAGCCTTTGTCTATATTCACTAATTAACTAGAGCCCATAGCCCAGCCTGAAACCACAGCGAAAGGGGTCCAGAGCACAAGAATTATGCAAGAGGATCTGAAGTTTGTCTGCTGCTGCTCTTTCAATCACTTTGCCTAGAAAGGGAAGATTAGAGACTGGGCATTAGTTGGCCACAACATTTTTGTCTAGAAATTGTTTTTGTTAAGTAGTGGGCAGATAACTATCTCTTTGAGTGACCAAGGAAAGGTGCCTCGAGGTAGTGAGTGATTTATGATAAACATTAAGGGCTCATTTATGTGGTCCATGATTTTAGCAGCCAAGGTGGGCAAGGATCCAGTACACAAACAGTGGTCTTCACAAATGCTGAAATCCTTTCAATATTCATTATTGTGACTGGGACAAAAATAATATTACCGCTTATTTCTTAATATAACTGATTAACATGGCCCTTAATATAAATATAAAGTACTATAGAAGATTCTAACCTATTTCTATTCCCTATCTTGAACAAGAAGAAAGAAAAAATTCTAATTTCCCTTCTGCATATTATTACTGTTATGACCCCTTTCTTTTTCTTGGGTAGATTTTGCCTTTAATCTTTCTCTTACACCCTCTGAGTAGATTGCTGCCACCAGGAATTATATTCCAAGATATTTTATTTAAATTTCCCTTTTGTTAAAGTGTCCAAGGGTCAGGATTTTCTTGGTACTATGTGGCCCTGAGGATAGGAATGGGATATAGGAATGACAGATAATCTGGGATATATTTTTTTTTAAAAATTAACCTTTTTTTTTTAAGAAGCATATCGGTTTCATATTATTTCTTAAGCTTGATGGTTTCAACGAGTGTTATTGGTTCTTAAAGTTTCCTTTCATAGACACAGTCACACAGATCATCTCTCAGGCTTCACACACAGTTTGCCTGCTTCAGATATCAATCTCTCACTCAGATACACATAGACTTTCTCTCTCAGGCGCACACACAGTTTGCCTGTTTCAAATAGAATAAATATATAGTCTCACAGACACACAGTTCAGGCTTCCACACAGGTTGCCTTTCTCTCAAAAATACAAGGACACTCTCAGGCTGCACATAGCTTGCCTCTCTTGCCCTGACTGAATCTTTTTCTCTCCCTCATTCTAAAAACTGCATTCACTCTGCCCACACTCTCAGTTATCAACCAATCATATCACTCACACGTCCCTCTCTTTCACCCCCACACTTGATCTATACCACACCAAACATTTAAAGACACATACACACATTTACTTAAAATCATTACAATTACCTTATACTTTACTTTTCAGTAATAGTATTGACTTTATACCAATATTTCCATATTATACAATCTATTTTGCCAATTATTTACCCAATCTACCAATTAACTTTATAAAACTAACTATGGTACTTTTCGTACTAGGGTTTTAAAGTGTCTGTACTTGTTCCGCATCCCATGTTTGCTGGGGGTTGTTTCACACTTGCAAGCTAGTCATGGCATGCGATGCCTCTCTTTTTCCCCCATTACCCTGATATTTCTCTCTGCAGACATACCCCAATGTTAATTTTTAATCAGCTGCCCAGTCGAGGCAGACTCAATTAATGCCAATATAAACGTTTTGCAGTGCTTCCCCCCCTCCTTTTCCCTGGGAGCTGAATGCTTTGTGTGGAATTAACCACACCCACCGAACTCGGCTCTCTGAACTCCTTTTTTCCGCCATTTTTTTTGTCCGCTTTGCAACTTTATCCACTTTGCACAGCACATTTTTTAAAACTCGGAGCATATGCTGTAATGTTCCTGTATTACATCTTTGTACAGACAAGCATCCCCCCATGCTGCCCTTTCAACCACTCACCCCCACCCTACTCTTCCCAGGGTAAGGCAGGACTTGCCTCCCAGGGGTAAGGTACGGTGGAGGGAGAACTCATACCCACCTCTGGCTCAGCTGAGACACGCTGAGCCGGGACTTGGCTGGGACAGCCACTCTCATGCTCCACAGCCAGGCTGCGGAGCACAAGAGCCACCTCGCCCCAGCCCCGGCTCGCTGTGCATTCAACTGAGCATGCAGCGAGCCAGGGCTCGGACAAGGCAGCTCAGACGAGGCAGCTCTTGTGCTACACTGCCTGACTGCAGAGCATGAGAACCGCCTGCTCAGCCGAGTGTGCAGCAAGCAGGGGCTCGGACGAGGAAGTTCAGGTGAGGTGGCTCTTGTGCTCCGCAGCCTGGCTGTGGAGCATGAGAACGGCAGTCCCAGCCAAGCCTGGCCCAGCTGAGCATGCAGTGAACCAGGGCTCAGACGAGGCGGCTCCTATGCTCTGCAGCCTGGCTGCAGAGCACAAGATCAGCTGGCCAAGCCAAGCCTGAGCTCAGCGCGTCTCAGCTGAGCAAGGGGCAGGTATGAGTCTGCTCCCCCCCCCATTGTGCCTTACCCCTGGGGAGGCAAGTCCTGCCTTACCCTGGGAAGAGTGGGGTGGGTGGTTGAAGGAGCAGCATAGGGGGAGGCCTGTCTGTCTGAAGATGTAACGCAGAACATTACAGCATATGCTCAGAGGTTTTTTTAAAAAAATGTGCTGTGCAAATTGTAGTCCTGCCTTGGAAGAGTGGGGTGGGGGGGTGTGGTTGAAGGGTGGGCATGGTGGGACCTTGTCGGTAGATGTAGAAACATTACCACGCATGCTCAAAGTTTTAAAAAGAAGGTTACATGCACTGCAATGCCCCGAAAGCCCGAAACAAAACAGAGGCTTCGAGGCAGGATTCATGAGAGGCCAAATCAAAACTGCTGGGAAGTGTGAAAGGATCGGTGCCAAGCCAAAGCCACTGCAACTGCTCAAAAACACCTATCTTACAATCAAATTATAAAATATATCACTATACACAAATTTTAACTTGTTCTGTTTCAGTATCCTATTGAAATAAAAGTTTGTAAATTTGACCCAAAATATTATTCTTTTTCTGCGTGATTATCTTCTCAAAATCAGTAAGATCCCTCAATTGACCTCTGTATTCCTTAAGGGCTTCTTTTAATCTAAAGATTGCCTGAAAATATATCAGCCATTGTACTTCCTTTCATCATGAATTTCTTGCCATGATTTTATCTTTCCTTGAGAGTTTATCATATCTTGATAACTTATAAAATCATTTTCTCTGATTCTTATCACAAAAGGCGTCAATTGGTGAAAATATTGATGATATTGAAGGGCTTATTCTCATTTTAACCAAAACCCAAATTTGAATCAGGCTATCTCTTATCATATGACTCTTTTGTTGTGTCCTTGCTCTTCTTTTCACCTAAAGGTAACTATGTAGCCCATCAGGCAAGTCAGCCACTTCTAATCATATTAATCTGTCTTTAGGGATTTTAATCCAACCTGTAATCCAAACCAGACCAGCTGCTTCATAATATAACTTGATATTTGGGACCACCAATCCTCCTCTACTTCTTTCATCTTGTAATACTTTAATCTTATTCTTGGTTTTTCGCCATTCCAAATGAATTGATTTAACTGTCTCTGCCATTCTTTCAGTATCTTATCTTTTATACTGATTGGTAACGTTTGAAACAAAAAAATAATTTTCGGTAAAATATTCATTTTAATTGCAGCAACTCTTCCTATTCAGGACACTTTCTTTCTAAATCTTTTTGAATTCTCCTCCCTAATGTTTCATAATTGTCTTTAAATAATGTTTCCTTTTGTCCTGTTAGATTTTTTTTCTTATTTTATTCTTTTTATTAACTACATTAACTAACGATACAGAGGTAAGGAAGGGGGACAGGGGAAGGAAAGAAAAAAAAACCAACAACATATAACAACACTACACTACACAAAATGCTTTCCCTTCATACTGCCATTATTTAAAAAAATTAAAGCTTTGTATGATATTGATGGAGTGGTTGACCTTGCGAAATACAAATTACAATTCAAATTAAGTCTTCCTCCCCCTCCTGGGCCCCGGACGTAATTCTCTCTGAGCAACTGCAGCCGCAGTGCTCGTTTCCTCCCCCCCCTCAGACTTCGCCTTTTCTTCTTGCTTGGTGTTTTGCTAGAATTCCGGATTTTTGTCCTCAAAATCCCTTAGTTGATCTTCTGATATAATCTTGCAAGCTTGATCTTTGTAACTGAACCAGATACCTTCCGGAAATAGCCATTTGTACTTTATTCCACGTTCCCTCAGAAGAGCTGCGAGCTTTTTATACTTAAATCTTCTTTTCCGAACTAAAAATGGGACGTCTTTCAGTATCTTGACTTTATTGCCCAAAAAGTCCAGATCCGCATTATATGAGTTGTATAGGATAGTGTCTCGGATCCTTTTAGATGAAAAATCGATGATGATCTCGCGAGGCAGCTGACGCTTCGTTGCATATTTTGAAGAAGCCCGACGGACTTCCAAAATGGCGCTTTTAACTTCTTCTTTAGTTGCCATCGCGGGTGTCGCCAATAGTTCCGAGACCAAACCCCATAAATCCTCATTTTCCTCCTCTTTCACGTTCTGGAGGTGCAAAATTGTCTGTGTTCGTTCCACTTGTAGTCCGATCAGCTGGTTCTCCACCAGCTTTAACTCTTTATTCGTAGCCCTCACGAGTGACGCACTTTCCCGAGCAGACTTCTCTGCCCCCCCGCTACTTCCTTAATGGTTTTCACTTCGTTCTCAATTAAGCCCACCCTTTGATCTGTTTCATTCAGCTTGTCAACAAAGGGTTTTATGGCTTCGATAACCGACCTCTTCACCAATTCCTCGAGCAACTCTCCTTTCCCCTGCAGGGCAGCCGAAATTGACTTGCCTAAAGCGGGACTCTGTTTTTTCGCTGCCATTTTAGGGGGGGGGGACCGCCAGCCGAATTCTGAAACTCAGCAAGGGGGAAGAACAAGCCTTCTTAGCTTCAGATCCCACCACTCCTTCACGTGCTCTTGTAATAACAGAAGGGATTCGCTTACTTGCAGGCTTCCGCCTAGTTCTGCTCTTTGCCGTTTTCCATGGCCCGGCAGCACTCAAGGCTCCGCGCACGTCTGCCAGCCTCCATAGGGACAAATGGGCAATTTACCCCCCGCATTGATTTTCAGGGGGCTCTTCCCGCAGCGCCCCAGACCCTGCCTCCCTCACTGGGAGTCTGGGGGCTAATCCTCGCAGATCAGCCGCCCGGTCAGGGTGCTCGGGCGCTTCCTCCCGGACCTGCGGAGAGGAGCGTCCGACATGGCCGAGAAAACGAAACCGAATCCTGTCCTGTTAGATTTATGTCCAAATATTTCACTGGATTCACTGCTATTTCACATCCCGATAGTTCCTGAATTTTTTCTTCTTGTTGTTAAAAACTTGGGAATTATTTTAGGTTTTTTACTGTTGACTTTAAATCTTGAATAGTTTCCAGAACTCACAAGGGGCTCCAGAACATATTGTAGTGTCTCCTGTGGGTTCAAAATTGTCAAAACCACATAATCTAAACATTTCAGTTTAAATTCATCATCCACTTTCTTTTTTTTTTTATAATTTTTTTTTATTTTTCATAACTACAAAACACTACACAGCACTACACAAGACTATCACAAGGAAAGGGGAGAGGGAAGGGACAAAGGGGGGTGGAAAAAGAGAAAAAAGAAAAAGGGGGGGAATGAACTACAAACACTAAACACTACACTTCAATGTTTCCCTTCATACTGTCATAATACAAAAATAGCTCCATAGGATAATGATGGAGTGGTTAATCATACAGAGAATAAACATTTCAAATTCTGATTAAACTTTCCTCCCCCTTCTAGGTCCCGGACGCAGTTCTCTCTGTGCAACCGCTGTTGCGGTGCTCTCCTCCTCCTCCCCCCCCCTCCGGCTCCTCCTTTTCTTCGTTCTCGGTGCAGCAGAGATCTGGGTTTTTATTCTCAAAATCCTTTAGTTGATCTTCTGATAATATCTTATAGGCCTGATCTTTATATCTGAACCATATTCCTTCCGGGAATAACCATTTGTACTTTATTCCATGGTCCCTCAGAAGAGCTGCAAACTTTTTATATTTAAAACGCCGTTTCCGGACTAGAAATGGAACGTCCTTCAAAATCTTGACTTTCAAACCCATAAAGTCCAAATCCGCATTGTATGAGTTATATAGGATGGTGTCCCGAATCTTTTTAGATGAAAAGTCAATAATGATCTCACGAGGCAACTGTCGCTTTGTTGCATATTTTGAAGAAGCCCGACGGACCTCCAAAATGGCGCTTTTAACCTCTTCTTTAGTCGTCCTCGTGGGTATTGCCAATAGTTCCGAGACCACCTCCCACAGATCCTCTTTTTCCTCCTCTTTCACGTTTTGGAGACGCAAAATTGTCTGCGTTCGTTCCATCTGTAGCCCGATCAGCTGGTTCTCAACCAGCTTCAGCTCCTTTTTTGTAGCCTTCACAAGTGACGCACTTTCCAGAGCAGACTTTTCTGCCCCCCCCCCCGCTGCTGCCTTAATGGTTTTCACTTCGCTTTCAATTAAGCCCACCCTTTGATCAGTTTCGTTCAGCTTGTCAACAAAGGGTTTTATGGCTTCCACCACCGCCCTGCGCACCAACTCTTCGAGCGACTCCCCCTTCAAGGTAGCCGAGATTGACTTACCGAGAGCGGGACTTTGCTTCTTTGCTGCCATTTTGGGGGGGGCGCCAACAAAATTCTGGAACTCAACGAAGGGGAAGAACGAGTCTTCTTCAGATCAACCTCTCCTTCACAAACGCTTGTAGAACAGAAGGGATTCACTTGTTTACGGGCTTCCGCCTGTTTCTTTTATTTGCTGTTTCTCGTTGCCCGGCGGCACTTGAGGTGCCGCGCACGTCTGCCGGCCTCCATAGGGACAAACGGGCAATTCCCCCCCTGCATTGATTTCGGGGAGTTCTTCCTGCCGCGTCCCGGACCCTGGCTCCCTCCCTGGGAGTCCTGGGGGCTAATCCTTGCGGATCAGCCACCCGGTCAGGGTGCCCGGTCGTTTCCTCCCGGACCAGCCGAGAGGAGCGTCCGGCATGGCTGAGAAAACGAAACCGACATCCACTTTCAAATCTTTAATTTCGAAGTCTTACCTTAACTTTGAAGCAAAAATTTCCATTGCCAAGATAAATAATTGTGGTGACAGAGGACAACCTTGTCTGGTAACCTTTTTAATTTGTAATTCTTCTGTTAATACTCCATCAATTAAAGTCTCCATTAATTAAAGTGCTTTGTATAAATTCCATGTAGGGGCATGCACCCCCCCAAAATTTGGGTTTCCCTCTTCAGATTTACCCGAAGCGGGAAAATGCTCTGGTATTACCTGAAACCAGGTAACTTAAATCACTTCAGTATGCTTCGTAAATATTCGGAGCATACTGAAGTGAGGGGGGAGCTTTGCCCAAGCTGCTCCAACCACCCCCATCCCAACTTAGCTTCCCTCCCACCCCACTTACCAGGCCAGGAGGCAGCCAGGACGACCAGCTGGGCAGCAGGATGATCAGCTGGGTGGCAGGATGGCTTGCTGCTGCAACCTCTGCTGCCATGGAAAAAACAACAACACCAGGGAACCAATTCACAATAGTTGTATATTCTGTATATCATATGAAAGTGCAAAAGTGCAGTAGTGCAATTGTACAGTTAATAAATTCACAATACAAAAATACACAATATGGTCATATTCAGTACACCTATCATTGAAAAGTCTTTGTTGTCCGTACAGTTCATTACATTCATTTAAAGTGCCAAGTGTCTTATTTTGATGGAAAGCCGAAGGTGGAGAGTCATAGAGAGGTGTTGTATCATTCACAGTCCAATAATTTAAATTATTCAAAAAATGCCGACGGGGATGTGCAGGCAAGTACCATTAACCCGTTTCGTGAGTAAAAACTCACTTCATCCTGGGCATGAAAGAATTCGGACTGGACACACTGTAAATATAAAATGCAATCAGCAAATACATACATAATATTACATATAAAGATACATTTAAAAATCAAATACATGTTCACTTACAATGTGTTACAATCTCCAGTTATGCTCTCCTATGGCTTATGAAGAGGTGGTGCTAACGGACAGATAATTGATTAGGTAATGACTGTGTATATATCTCTCATTTGGGGCCGAATCAATGAATGTTCTATCTAAACCAATTACAGCTGGAGGAAGGTCCGGGGGAAATCCACTACTTACAATGAATCACAATTCTCATAGGAAACAAGAGTAGACAATCTCTAAGTTTAATCCATGCGGTGAAAGAGTGTTAAGTTGGAAAATCCATTTGGATTCCAACTGCATGAGTGTTTTACCTATATCCGAAGCGTATGGACGGTCTAGATGTTCAATGACAGAGACTTTAAAGTCATGATGTGAGTGTTGACACTGATGGAAATGGCCAACCAAAGGTGCTTCTATTACCCCGTTCTTGATCCTAGATATATGCTCTTGGATTCTTGTTCTGAGTGGGCGAATGGTACTGCCTATATATAACAAGGGACACTGGCATTGGATGATATACACCACATTTACTGACTTACAGTTTGTAAAATCACGCCGTGCAAAGGTGTGGGTTGTCACATCATGACTTTAAAGTCTCTTGTGAAGTCTCTTGTACTGTAATATTATGATTCAACACCTCATTGTCTTCTATCTTAAACTTTGAAATTAATGTATCTTTAACGTAATCCTCCATTCCTTGTTCTATAGAGGTTTCTTTCTTATATAATTTGGGGGAAAATAAAATAAATTGTTGATGTATTTCTTTTTCTATGTAAGTGATTCTGTTATGCACAAACTTGTGCCTTAGGTGTCCCTCTCGCCAATCACAATAAGAGACACACACACCACGGGGTCCTGTAGAATGAAGCAATATATGATTCTTTAATTCAACAATGGAGGAGCAATTTACACAGGAGTAGATGGTCTCCTTGTGTCCAAAGCTCATTAAAAATACAATAGAAGTGCAAAGCAGTTTATACCCTCAGGTTAATTATAATAATATTACAATATTCTAATATTTGTTATCTTATTGGCTCACAGTCTTGATGTCTAGGGTTAGTTTGATTGAAAGACGCAAGTCTAGGTCAGCTACCTAATTGGGAAAATTCCAAGATTTGCAGTGCCTTATCTTGTCCTTGTACCTGTTCCTCTCGGAAGGACACCTTCTGCCTCCTCTTGCCCACTTCCCTTTTGCCAATGTTACCTTCGACGGCACCATGAAGTCTCATCTTGGCAACCTTGGGGCTTTCAGATAGCTGGGATCCGTGGGCAGAAAGGAATGTTCCCTCCACTTCTGCACTTTCTCCCTTTCGCAGCCTTGAGAGAGATAATACTGAGAGCGGCTGACCTAGCTTGCTACATTAATCAATTTTTACAAAAAGCTCTCTTGTATTGATTCCTATTAGAATCCTATAGGGTAATATAACATTTGTGTGACATTTCTACAGGTGCATCTCTACAAGCAGTATATTGTTTAGTCCTCAGTTCTTACAGAGTTTTAACATGTGTTACGTACATTCTTCTTTGGCCTTCTTGTTTCAAGTGTCATATTCTTGCAGGTTGCATTACAAATACTACAATGGCTCCTGAGCATAGAAAAGGTGCAAGGCATGTAATACTGAAAGGCACAGAAGTGGTATATAAAATCCGTTTCTTCAAATCCATATTCCTCAATTCCATTAGAATTTTTAACTGCTGTTATCCTTTTTTTTCCAGATTCTTTCCTTAAACAATAAGCCAGAAAACGACCTGGTTTATTTGTGTGTTCAAAATGTTTCAGCTTCATGAAGCTTAATTTCTTCTGCATTTCTTCAACTTGCAATAAGTTCAAATGATTTCTTAATTGCTTAATTTTGGTTAATATTGTCTTCTTGAGAGATTTCTTATGTTGTTCTTCCAAATGTTGAATTTTGGCTGTAATTCCATTCATCTGTTTAGTTTTCTCCTTCCTTCCTTTTTTTTTTTTTTGAGATCAAAGCTATCAAGTTCCCTCTCATGAAAGCTTTACTTGCTTCCCAGGCTGTGGTGATAGAGACATCATTGGTACAATTCAGTTTGAAGAACTCTTCTTAATCTTTCTTACACTTCTTTAAAATATCATCCTGTAGTAATATATTATCATTCAGTCTCCATCTTCTTTTCTTAAATTCTTCTTGCCACTCTATTAAAAGGGGATTGTGATCTACATAAATTTTCAGTTGTATCTCTACTTTCTTTAAATTCATTAATGCAATTTTTGATGTCCAGCACATATCTATCCTTGAATATGTTTGGTGCCTGTCTGAAAAAAGGTATAGTCTTTAGCTTTTGGGCTTGCAGTTCTCCAAGTGTCCACCAGATGTAACATTTTCATGTAATGTGAGACATTCTTGGGTAGTTTTCCTCCTCTTGTTCTTTTCAATCAACCCGTCTTTAGATCCAGTACTCCATTCATATCCCTGCAAATAATAATTTCTCCTTCTTGGAAGTTTAACAATTTGTCAAAAAAAACTCTCATAAAATTTTTATTTTGCATTGTTTGATGCATATATTGTAGCTAGGCTACAAATTCTCCCTTCTGGGCACTTAATTTTCAACAATATATATCTTCCTTCTGAATCTTTCAATTCCTCCATAATATTAACTTATTGATTCATCACATAGACCGCCACTTCTCTCCTCTTCCACTGATGATGTGTTACCCGTGCCTAATTTTTTATTCTCTAGAGTATATTCATAGGTTTTTCTTGATATGAGTTTCTTGAAGACATATTATGTCCACTTTCTGCTTCCTTAACAAATTGAATGTTTTAGATTGCTTTGTTGGGGAGTTTAAACCATTAATATTTATTGATAGTATACTAAAATTTTCCATTTTGCTAATATGCTGCTGCTTAATCCAGTTTTCCTTCCTCACTTTCTAGTATATTTTTACCTTCTTGCTCCTGTTGATCTTCAGGTGGATTTTCAGCTGTCAGTTCCTCAAACAGTTGTTTAGCTTGCTCAATGTTGATGATGATGATGATGATGATGATGATGATGATGATAATAATATAACATTTGATCTATATACAACTTAATGCCCACTCAGAGTGGTTTACAAAGTATGTCATTATTATCCCCACAACAAAACACTCTGTGAGGTGGGTGGGGCTGAGAGAGCTCCAGAGAACTGTGACTAGTCCAAGGTCACCCAGCTGGCTTCAAGTGGAGGAGTGGGGAATCAAACCCAGCTCTCCAGATTAGAGTCCCACACTCTTAACCACTACACCAAACTGGCTTCTCCCCTTTGGTAGTAAAACTTCAAGAGCAAATGGAATTCTCCAATAGTATCATCTCTTTTTTACATAGAAGTTGCCTCAGGAAGTAAAAATCTTGACCAGACAGTGTATTAAGTATTTCTTCCACCTTACCTACTATTACAGCTGGTTCCATACCAGTGCATATTCATATTTTATCAGCAAAAAACTTAACAAAGGTGTCACAAGTAATTGTGGGTTCTTGAGACAATAATGTTTCAGATTTAGGAGTCAGAAGACGTTAAGCAACCTTAAACAATTGGTATGGACATGAACCAGATGATGCAGTGGTTACAGAGAATTAACATTTCTTTGCAACGATCACCACCACTTCATAGGTCTTCCAAAGGGTTCTATAGCATGCTTTATCAGATTCAGAATGTTTCAACATATCCTCTTTCAATGTCATGAAATACAAATAAAAGCTGGTTCAACAAAGATATAACAAATGGAGACTTTATAGCATATTCACAAGACCTGTTCAACTCACCAAAACTCACTGGGCAAGTCAGTGGACTTTTCCTCAATAAAAAGGCCCTCTAAGTCAGCCTCCAATAGCTGGGCATGAACCCATTGCTATGTTCTAACCTCATGCCTCCTGAAGCATGAACTGTGATAGAGGAAAGGATGTGAAGGCACTTTGCATACAACTAGTAATACACTAGTATTCAGTATAAACAATGGACTCAGATTCAGAAACAAAAATGCAAGTATTTAGCAGGACTAATAAAACCAAGCTTACAAAATTCTATTTCCTACTTTATTGACCTCTTATAAAAATAGTTTTTCTTCCCCGTGCCTTTCCTTACTTTTTTTCTTTGGTTTTGAACCCCCACTGTGTAATATATAGTAGTATAAACCATAAATGATACTCTCCACATCTCACCTTCATTTTTTTTTAAATAAAGCTCACCAGGTTGCCAAAGCTAAAGGCATAAAGGAAATGAAAATGAAATGCAAGTGAACAAGTACTAGCTTGTTTCACAACCCACAACTATATCTGTAATAATCCAGCTGCTACCATAAGGCCATAACAAAGCAGTTCTCCAGCATGGAAGAGAAACAGTCCGAACCATTAACAGTGCGATCCTATGCAGTTTCTCCAGTCTAAACCCATTGATTTCAATGGTCCTAAATGGGAGTAAGTCAGAATAGAATTGCAGTGTAACAACTCTATAATGCAGTCTTCTGCAAGAGCTTAGCATGATGCAACTATCTTGAAATAAAATTTGTTCTAGGTACCAAAGTACGTTCTATTGAACCATAACGTGGCTGCCACACAAGAGAAACTAAGAGTTTTAAGTTAAAGAAAGTATATTGTTACCTAACAGGCTGCATTTATCAAGGTGGATGAGTAAAACATCAGAGGATAATCCGTGAGTTTCTGAGAAAGAACCCTGAAAGTCTACTAACTCACTTGACTCTTTCCTTAATAGGGTTCCCATCCTGGAATCCCCATAGAGCTCCTATGCCTTCATAACATTGCACTGCAAAAATGTTGTCTTCTGTGTTAGTCTTGCAGCAAACAAGGCCTTCGTCCACCTTCTTTTTCCACATCTGCTACTGAATAGAGCCAGGATCCCACATGTGACAGCACAAGCAGCAGGACAAACCAGCATTTGGAAAAATGATACTGGACTAAATTTTCAGAATGTGACTAACCACAAACTGCACGGTTTGGAATTTTCCCGGTCCGTGCCCATCTCTAGTCATAAATAAAACCATTCTAAAACCAGAATGAATCTGTTCGGGTTTTTTTTCACTTTTCTGGATTTCATTCAACAAGAAAAACAGCACATATAAAGGCAAATAGTAAAGGATCCTTAACTCTCTCCTAAAAAGACATTCTCAGTGGGATATGTGGCACATCAGCAATAATTACTAGAGCAAACTGCATGAGCTCCTAAAGACACTAATCATCTGTATGTTTATAAAACTGAATAGTTTAATGACTCTTTATATCTTTGCTTGAAAATAGCTTATTATAAAACTTGTACTTTTAATGTAGTGTTTCTACTAGGTTAAAAAATCTGCTACCAGACTATGAGAAAGTGCTTAAGAAAGGTTTTTTTCCTGAAACAAGAAAATTTCTCTCTTAAAGTGAAGAATAAACCAGATAAACAATAATTTGTCACCTTTTCATGGCACCAAAAATACACACTTCGCTCTGGATCATTGTGAGTGGCTCAAGATTCATCCAGAATGTTCTGTTTACAGTGTGAAAAATTAAGAATTAGCATCCCTCAGATAACATCCTTTCTGTGTTTATGCATGAGTCACCACTCTGTGCTTGACTCCTGAATGGAAGGTGCCAAGCCCAAAGCAGTGACTCATGCAGAGATACAAGCTGCCCCCTTTGAGGGTGGGTAATTATGCTCAGGCCCTACATTGGGATTGATTTGATGATGCCATTACACTCAATTCAGAGGCCCAGCATAAATATCCATCTTCATAGGAAAGAAGGAAAGGCTAGTGCTGTAAGCAGGGCTTTTTTTCTGGAAAAAGAGGTGGTGGAACTCAGTGGGTTGCCCTCGGAGAAAATGGTCACATAGCTGGTGGCCCCGCCCCCTGATCTCCAGACAGAGGGGAGTTTAGATTGCCCTCCGTGCTGCTTGGTGGCACGGAGGGCAATCTAAACTCCCCTCTGTCTGGCGAGCAGGGGGCAGGGCCACCAGCCATGTGACCATTTTCAAGAGGTTCCGGAACTCCGTTCCCCCACGTTCCCCCTGAAAAAAAGCGCTGGCTGTAAGTCATTCAGAATGACAGTAGGCAGCATTCTGTCAGGTGAGCATTTTAAGTTGTGATGCAGTAGTGGTTTTCTCACAGCCCAGCTGTGTGCCCAATACAGTTTGGACATTTCTGGGTTAGATATAGGAGGTCCTTTCTTAACTACTCATTGAAAAAAATATATCATAGAATCATAGAGTTGGAAGGGGCCATACAGAACTTCTAGTCCAACCCCCTGCCCAGTGCAGGATCAGCCTAAAGCATTTCTGACATGTATTCATCCAGCCTCTTCTTGAAAACTGCCAGTGAGGGGGCTATTACTTTGAAAAAGAAAAATATAAAGCTATATAAATATAAAAAATATAAAGCTATATAAAGCTATTACTCTGAAAAAGAACAATATTCTGTAATAAACTGTGACTAGATTACTTTTTTAAAAAAATCCTGCACTAATCTGGTAGATTATAGACATGATCAGAGTAAGTGATGCACATCAAGAAAATTCTACCAGGTTACTGACTATGGGTCTCACCACACAAGACAAAATGCACTTGAATTACACTCGAATTACACTCAAATACACTCAAATTACCTGTGTAATTCGAGTGTATTTTGTCTTGTGTGGTGCGACCCATAGTCAGTAACCTGCTAGAATTTTCTTGATGTGCATCACTTGCTCTGATCATGTCTATAATCTACACAGGTAATTCGAGTGTATTTGAGTGTAATTCGAGTGCAATTCAAGTGCATTTTGTCTTGTGTGGCTTGACCCTAAGACTGATGGTGACATGGAACAGATCTGGATTGGGTCCTGATACTGTGGCATACCTCTTATGACTATTTTATACTTTAGCTGATACAGAACCAGAATGGAATAGATGTTCGTGTGCCATAAGAACATGGTTTAAATCTTTCCCTAATGCTGATCACATTGTGTTGCACCACAGGGTAATTCAATCCCCATTATGACAAATTCATTTGAAGGTAAACAATTGTGTGTTGCATTGCAATGCATCCATTCGTACTTTGGATGGTGAACAGCCAGAAATTCTATTTCTGAGCAAACAGATTCCTCTTTGCATGATAGGACCATGATGTGGCATCATTCCTTGCCTGCAGTCACAGCATTCCAAGCCCATAGACTCTGCTGGGTAGAATAGATGCCAGGGACATAACATAGAGCTCTTGGGGCCAGATAGTCAAATAATGCAAGCCATATGTGCATTGGCGTAAATCTTTGGAAACAGAAATGTAAGATGCATTGTTAACGGACTTTTTTTTTTTTACCATCCAGGAAAACAGTGAGAGAAAAAAGGGCTACATCTGGAAAAGACGAGCTATAACTATTTCTGTGTTTGCTCTTGAGATCTTCATGAACGGAAAGATTTTAAATTTGACACTGTGAACTCCTAGAAGATAGTGACCTCTTAGTGGTACACCAGGCATGATGAATCACACAAATTTCACCTCAGAAACCAACATGGCTGTTAAATCCAAAACAGTGACTGAAAACATGCTTATCACCCTGACTTTGTCCATAATCACCACCTTGACAATGCTGCTGAATTCTTCTGTCATTTCAGCAATTTGCACAACAAAGAAGCTCCACCAGCCTGCAAACTACTTAATATGTTCCCTGGCTGTTACAGACTTACTTGTTGCCGTTTTGGTCATGCCATTGAGTATTACATATATCGTAATGGAAAGGTGGACTTTGGGCCACTTCCTGTGTGAAATTTGGCTAAGCATCGACATGACCTGCTGCACATGCTCAATACTTCATCTTTGTGTCATTGCACTTGATAGGTACTGGGCAATCACAGATGCTATCGAATATGCCCGGAAAAGAACTGCAAAGAGAGCTGGCTTTATGATTGTCACTGTGTGGACTATCTCAGTTTTCATTTCCATGCCTCCTTTGTTTTGGAGAAACCAGAGCAGTTACAGCAATTCCACTGAGTGTCAGATTCAACACAACCATGTTATCTATACAATTTACTCCACATTAGGGGCATTTTATATCCCTTTGACACTCATCCTGATTCTCTATTACAGAATTTATCATGCTGCAAAGAGTCTTTACCAAAAACGTGGGTCAAGCCGACACCTCAGCAGCAGGAGCACTGACAGCCAAAACTCTTTTGCAAACTGCAAGCTCACACAGACATTCTGTGTATCAGACTTCTCCACATCTGATCCGACCATGGAATTTGACAGAATGAATGCTTCAGTGAGGACTCCAACCTCGGACAATGATCTTGATTTATCTGGAGACCGTCAACAGATCTCCAGTGTACGGGAACGAAAAGCTGCACGCATTCTTGGCCTCATTTTAAGCGCATTCATTTTGTCTTGGTTGCCATTTTTCATTAAGGAGCTCATAGTGGGCATTGGACTTAGCACTGTATCTACAGAACTGGCTCACTTTTTGACATGGCTTGGTTATGTGAATTCTCTTATAAATCCTCTGTTGTACACTAGTTTCAATGAAGATTTTAAACTTGCCTTTAAAAAGCTTGTTAAATGTTGGTAGTACTCTTAAAACAGCTCTGGAAAGTGACAATGTGACTTGCTGGCCTTAAATATCAGAAAATTCAGCCTATCTTCTTTTTAGATGGAGGCATTAAAAAGGGGATTTGTTTTGCTTGTCTTTAACCTGTGTATCTGTACTACTGTTTTCTACCTCTTTGTATCATGAGTACAAGGGTTTCTATGCCATGAATTTCAAATACATTTTATTACACAGGGTCTCTCTTTTTAAAAACCAAAAGTGCATGCAACATAAATTGTGCTTAAGCAGCTTCTAACCAATTATGAGAATCAATCCATCTCAATAATGTCCATTCCTCCACCCCCAGCTGGCTCTTAGGTAGCCATTCATTACAGTATTATTTCCAGTGAGAGGCTAATGGGTGTCTCCTGTATACTGATCCACCCACATCTGTCCTTCAAAAGGTATTGCCTAAAAGTTATTCCTATCTAGAGTAAGTTGTCAGTATATGAAATGTAAGCACTGCTTCCCATCAGAAATAATGGCTTGTGGCATATGCATGCTGGTTTTAATGCCAGCTAGAAATAGGGAAGCAGGAAAGAGGAATCTCTTGAGGAATCCATTGATCTATATGGTGATTCCCATCGACGAAGCAGTGTCTGTGGAAGATCACACCCTGTGGTTTTTATAAAACTATAAGTAGTTTTATAAAACTATTAGATGTCCATACCACACAATTATGACTTGTGTAGTTATGACTACAGAGCTGATTTCTTTGGTCATCTACAGAAATATATGTTTGTTAATTATTGAATACATTAAAGCTCAAGTCGTTCATTTTAAATGATGACTGATGGCCTCTGTCACACTGGAGTGACAATTCCCATGCAGAATCATGGAACTGATATATACTACCATGTTACTGTGATCCTCCTTCATTGTGAGCTATGCTACTGCCACTAATTGATTTTTCAGCTGTTTGCACATCTGTGCCAAAAGCTTCAGCAACTGATATGTAAGCTGTAATATTCAATAGAAACACAGTCTTTGATCTCTCCTTCTCTAGCATTGCAATCTCTTCCCCAACTGCTAATTAGCATCAGGCCTAAGGCTGTACATAATTAAAACTAAGAAGATGTTGATTCTTGGCCAGATGGCTTGCAGTTGCCTGATTAAAACATCAGCTAAGCACAAAGCCACATTTTCAGAAAAGCATGACAACAGCTGATGAAGATACATGGCTCCTCCTGACTGCTCTGAGTCAAAACTAATGATCAAAAATAACCATTCCAAGTGCTATTTGAATATAACCTCTAGGGGTTCACCCAGATGTTCAATAAAAATGTGCAGCCGACTCAAAGTAACAACATAATATCTAATCCACACATAATGATAGCTGCCACTGGAGATGAATGAGTTGCTGGCCTCTCTCTCTAAAGTCTGGATGATGCTTGCCTTGGAACATAACATATAGGCTGCTTCCACACACGTTGGATAATCCACTTTCAATACTCTTTAGTGAACATTTGGAACTGCTTTTCCATGTGTGGAACAAAAAATCCACTTCCAAAGGATTGCTAAAGTGCATTGAAAGTGCATTATTCAACATGTACAGAAATGGCTATAGAGTGCTCAGGCTTCCAAAGAGACTCGAGAGCTCAAATGGACTAGTGTTAAAGCTAAGCCAGAAAGAAGCACCAAATACAGCAAGACTCATGGCAAAATATGTAGATGTACTTTGAGGAGAGAATTTCACATGATGTTTCTCTGTACAGGCCCTGCTAGTGCTGAGGTCCCTGCATAAGCCCCCTTCTCCATTCATAGTTTTGAATTGGTTTCAGGGTTACAACATGAGGCAGGCTTTGAGTGAGCCTTATCCCATAGCCAATAGGGCAATATAATAGGACAGCAATATAACTAAAAAATCATTGCTGTTCAATATTCATTAAAAACAGATGATGTTTAATTGCAGCAGCTGTATATTTAAACACATCCAATGATGTATTAAAATCCAAGTCCACTAACAGAATCATTAAATGATGGTTAGAAGAGCGAATAGGCTTCTTATCCAAATGAGGATCCAGAAATTTTCTTCTCAGATCTGAATAACTGACACAGAAAAAGAAATGCTCAATAGTTTCTAAAAAAAAAATAATTTTTTTTTAGTGGGTCAAGAAAGTTGCATTTCTCATTATACATAATATCATGGGCAGTGTCCAGTAGGTACCTGTAACACTCATGTAATTACATTCAAGATGCTACTCCAAACTACATTTGCCTTTCTAGCTGTGGGAATGACTGGGATTTTTTCCAGCAACATTGCTGTTTGACTGTTGCAAAAACACCAAATCTATAGAACAGAAGCATTATCTTGAAGCATTCCCTGTCGTTTATGTGCAATGTATAAGCACGTTTGTGTGTGCTATAAGCTGATGTCCAAGAAAATCTCAAATGTTATCTTCCTGCCAATACATAGAATGGTTCCGTGCCTGCTTTAAATTACAAGCATGGAAAGGAGGCAGTGGCCCCTGTAAACAGGCAGCTAGTTTCCTGTCCAATGAGTATCCTATATGTAACACATCAACAACAAATGCCTCTCAACCTTCCTTTTTAACTGGTGTTATATGGAATGGGAAATAAAACCTGGGACAGGCGTTTACTTGGACATGATGCATCTGGATCTAAGTTCTTCATTTTCTCTGTTAACTAGCATAGCCAAGTCTTTTATTGGCAACCTGCTTGATTTTGTTGCTTGATTGGCAAACAGGAGGAGGCAATAAGGCTTCTCTCCCTGTCACTAAAAGCTTCACCTTCCTGGTTCTGCAGAACAAGCTGCTGCTGTATCAGAGCAGGGCACTTGTATCCAGTCAGTATACAGCCCTACTTGCAGTTCAGTAGCAGATTTTAATGTACAAGAAGAAGCTTCACGAGGAAGCTTGGCCGCCATATTGCACAGTAATTCCAAAGTGGTTGCCCATAATGGTTGCCAACTTTAAACTAGTCCCTCTGGTGGTGGCGAGTGCTCTCAAGTCATAGCTGACTTATAGTGACCCCTGGTTGGGTTTTCATGGTACAAGACTAACAGAGGTGATTTGTCATTGCCTGCCTCTGCAACCCTGGTCTTCATTAGAGGTCTCCCATCTAAGTACTAACCAAGGCCAACCCTGCTTAGCTTCTGAGATCTGACGAGATCAGGCTCACCTCGGCTATATGTCCCTTTAATATCAAATACCAAGTTATGTTATTCAGCTGCATGCCATGAAAATCTGCACCTGCCCGTTTCTGGGCATTAAGACTCTGCTAGAGGGACAGGACATTTCTCTCCTGGCCACCTGATGATGCCATTAGTCATGTGCTGCAGCAAAACAGTGGCACCTTATGGTACATATTTACTCAGAAATAAGCCCCATTTTTTTCAATAGGGCTTAATCCTAGATATATGGACATAGAACTGCAGCTTTAGAGACTCAGAACCTTTTGTGGACTTCATGTCTGCTTCATCAGATGCATATAGTGACTTCTTGCTAGAAAGACATCACTCTGCTATCTCTATAAGCATAATGGAAGGAATCACATCGCCTCCTTGGTTCCCATCTTCTGGAGCCAAGCAAGAAACAGCACCCCATAGCTCCAAAGAGACAGTGATAAAAAAGCCAGAAATCACAACAGGAGACAGAAGCTAGTTGCAAGCAAAAGAGAAAAAAAATGTAATAACAGAACATCATAGAAAACTCCTATGCTTTTTAATAATTAAAGGATTTAACAAGACTAAGGCGATATGAAGCCCAATAATATAACTAATAATCTCCTTATGCCTTACCTAGGGGATCAAAAAAGGAACTTAAGAATTTATTATAAAAGGGATAAAAATTTAGGTTCATTCTGAAAGAAAGGCAAACATGGGGGAAAATATACTTTCCTTGATTCTGCCCTGAAACTGGCCATTAGCCTAAGACAAATACCAACCATTTGTTCAGATGGGAGCATTTATTGACGGTGCCAAGAGTGTACTGAAGCTTCTGAGAATAAACACCAGCCATATTCCGTTAATCAAAGCAAGCCATGGCAGGCAGATTCAGTCAGTTAAAATGTTATATCGACAACTATTAAAGAGAGAATCAATACATCCTTTGCCATTCATAGCCATTAAGTCCAGGACACAACAGCTGGGATTTCTCTTTGAGGCTGGCTAACCAATTCCACATGAGTGAGTATGAGTTGCAGTAGCTGTTGCCAAGGAAATTTTGTATGCACATGTCCACAAGTACTCTGAATGATACTCAGGCGGAACTAGACTTAAGATGATGCATTGACAATGAAGGAGAGGAAATTTCCTCACCAGGTCACAATGGAAAATTGCACCACCCAAAGTACAGCATACCTGGAAACCTTTTCTTACTCAAATGGCCTCAGATATGATAACAACGAAAGGTGCATGGCTGCTACCCTCCAATAGTAGTATCATAGACACTCACCACTCTATGCCTAGCCTTGACAGACTCACAAATGGTTGAAAACTTTCAGAGTACTATAGACTGAAGAACTAAAATGATGGGACAACACAGAATAAAAGAATCTGTCCCATCCTCAGCTGACACTTTTTCTAAACAGAGCTACATCCTTCTAAGACAGTTGACTTTGATCGACAGAAGGTTGTGACTCTGTTTAGGATTGCACTGATAATTCCCGTGAAAGGACTACATTTTCAGAGGACAGTTGAAGCAGGTATATTCTTTAGCAGAATACAAGAGTATGACATATGCAAAACCATTCTGTATCACGACTAGCTGAATGCTGCAACTTGATTAAATTTACAAGATTTCCATTGTAATTTTTTACATTTTTATATTTCATTCTGTGTTTGATAGTAATTGGGGCAGGGAGGATACCTGTACAAGGAACTGAAAATCCATTTCCTAAACACTGAAAAGTCTTTTTTCAGCCACTTCTCTAACTTCTGAAATTAAAGCAAACGTTGCCTACACACTTTCAAGCATATCTTTGGACTCATAAGGGCTAGAAACTTAAAAAAAAAAAACAGAAGTAGCGGTTTTAGGAAGCTTGAGTTCTACTTTCAGCACCATGTTTTGGACTTTCTTTTTGTGCTCCTGCAGAATGACAATGTTCCTGCTCATATGTTACAGCTGAAACGAAGCTATGACAAAATCATTGATATTTAAAACTTCACTTCAAACTGTAACACTTGATTCGTTTGTAGCATCTATTTAAGGGGTGTTTCCTGATTGGTTAAATGAATGAAATAATTAATATACAAACTGTTATTTTCATGATAAATGCTATTACTTGTCAGCTGTCAAATGCTGACTGATGCATCAGAGATGAAACATCGCTAGATGTCAAATACTGACTTTAAATGTAGAATATTCAATCACTATCTGACATGAAATCAACCCATCACGTGAAGCTTCTCCATGCCCGCAATGACTGTAGCTGGCACTGGCGTGAAGATATCCCATGCAGGTCGGCTGACTCATATATAAAGGCAGCAAACCTAAACAGGTCTACTCAAAAGTCAGCCCCCTTTTTCCCTAATGAGGCTTGGTGTATTCTTATCAATACTGCAACACCAATGTCCCTTCTTCCTGATATGGAGAATATTTTAAGTGGTTTCAACATGGGAGACTTGACTTATGAAATCAGACTTCAGAAGTATTCTGAATTGACTAAAGCTCTTTTCAAAGCTGTTGGGCAGAATGCTCCTCCAGTTACTTGCAATCAGCATTTTGTCTAAAGGGGTAATGAGTATATATTCCAGCTCTGGTAACACGCATATCTGATTTCCCAGGGTCCTAATATGCATGTACTTAGGCTGAATATATATATACATTGTTCCTTTCAGACAAAATTGAAGATTGGGAAGATTGTATGAAGCACATTCTCCTCATACACATGGTCAAACATAACAACCAAAAAGGGCTTAACATAATGTCATCCTATGTGTGTGATAAAAGTTTTAAATTCTCTAATAGTTACCACCGTCCAGATGTCTCTTTCCTATTCACAGGTATTATTTATTTTACAAAATTTTACAAAATTTATACCCTGCCTTTCTGCCCTCATAAGGACCACCAATGCTAAAACAAATTAAAACATACACAATAAAGCTATATCATAAAAACCATTAAAACTACAGACTATCAAATTTATATTTATTTTATTTACATCAATTATTTACACACAGCAAAAACAAAACGAATTATAGTTACCCACTTAACCCTCATACCTGCCCTAAAATGTATCCTATTGGAAAGGGCAATCCTATTGCATTGACATTCCAGATTATCATTTTGTACCACTTACCCTGTGAATCAGGGCCAAAACATCATCAATTTCTGTATCCCAGCTGCCAGCCAAAGTTGGTAAAATGTTCAATCATCATACATCCAGAACTGGCCAAACACCATCTCAGTGCTCCATTGTACTACCCATCCAAAAAAGCTCAATCTTGTCTGGACTGAAGGTTAGTGTATGGAACTTCATTCAGCTCATTACTGAGTCCAGACATTGATCCTGGAATGGATACCTACCCTCATACCTGGAGCAGATGAAAAGGAAAAACAGAGCTAAATATCATCAGTGTACTGCAGGATTTGAATCCATTGGCACTTTATATCCCAGCCAAGGCTCCATTCCTACTTCTATCTGAAAGGTGGAGCTTTGACTCTTGAAAGCTTGTACCCTGAAAATATTGTTGGTCTCTAAGGTGCCACTGAACTCAAACCCTGCTCTTCTGTTTCAGACCAACATGGCTACCCATCTAAAACTATCAGTGTACTGATGGCACTTCAAGTGTCTGGATGACCTCCTTCAAAAGTTTTAAACTGCATTCAAGGGGGGGAAATGGGGCATGATAGTACCTTTCAGAACAAAGGCCACAAGGTGGAACAGTAGATTCTAGTCACCACCTTCTAGAATCAATTATCTAGATAAGATTAAAATTATAGGAAGACAGTGGCCCCAGTTTTCTGGTCAAGTATGTATTCCAAAAGGATATCATGGTTGATGGTATTAGCTGCTAATAGATATAAAAGAATTAGTGTAATTGTGTGTGTGTGTCTCCCTCCCCACCTCCTTAGTCCTTCTGCTGGTGGAGATTGACCACAAGAGTCACCAAAGTGGTTTCAGTTCCAAAACTGGGCCAAAGCCAGATGGAAATGGGGACAGACAATCAGTGTCATCCAAGAATGTCTGGAATTGTGCTGCCACCAAGTGGTCTACTACTATGCCTCCAATAGCTGGGGGCGGGGGAGGGTAGGAAGAACTTTCACGGAATCTTAATGGTCTCCTCCTTCAAGGCAGCTGAGATCACCCTTTCTCTGAGTAAAGCATCCTATCGCTCTTGGAACTCACTTGGTCATAAGTTTGAGATTGTTACCTAAAATGGGCAAGGATCTAGCACACAGCTGGTAGGCTGCAACCTTCCAAACACAAGGGCTTGGATTTGCAAATATTTTCTTTGCACTTGCACCCCTCTTCATCAATTGTGGGAGTAGTCTTCCACTAGCACTGGGCACTGTTCAGCCTTTTGGAAGACACGACTTACATGACTCAGCACCAGAGACCCCCACGTTCTGCAGCAGAAATCTGCCTCCACAACTGCCATAGAAGAGTGCAAATAGAAAGAAGTTATTGGGTCTGAGCATTTGTCAACATCTTCATGCTGCAATAACTGGAACTCATCTAAGCAAAAGACATTAGAGGTGCTGCTTGGAATCATGCTAATATATATCCGGGACAGATACAACCTATTATCTGCATAATGCTTTGCAGATCTGTAACTGAGGGTTCAAAAAAAAAAGCTGTGGTCCTCCTAAAAAGAGAGGTCAATAAATAGTGTCTTACTGTAGCTACTGGTTGTTGTTGCTGCTGTGTGTACTGTGTTGGGTTTTCCCACAATAATTGAGGGTGGACAGGACTGCGCTCTTTAAATATTTGAATGACTGTCATTTGAAGGAGGGCAAAGAGCTGTTCCAGTTGGCAGCAGAGGATAAGACCCGAAGCAACAGGTTTAAATTACATGTACAAAGGTACCTGCTGGATATCAGGAAAAACTTTTTTACGGTCAGAGTAGTTCAAAGCTGGAATCAGCTGCCTAGGGAAGTGGTGAGCTCCCCTTCACTGGCAGATTTCAAGAAGAGACTGGATGAATATTTGTCAGAGATGCTTTAGGCTCATCCTGCATTGGACAGGGGGTTGGACTAGAAGGTCTGTATGGCCCCTTCCAACACTGTGATTCCATTTCTTGGAATGGCTATAACCACAAGGCACTGAGGAAACATGACATTGTTTTACAAAGTAGATTGTAACAATATTCAGATGCAATACATGAGTCCGAACTTTTGAGAACACTGTATACTTTCATTTAAGGAAGCTATACAAGAGCATATTGACAAGGTGTTCAAATGCAGAATGGTTCCAAAAGCTAAATATGTTAAACCTCGTAATATGAAAAACCCTTGAATATTGTATTCACAAGAAAGCAGAAAGTATGTAGACTTTCCTTGGCTTTGTGACTGGTTGAAAATAACTGTAATAAAGACCTCCTTTTATGTCTTTTTTCTTATCACAAGCAGGCAGGGTGCAGAAAATGTGTTTAGTTGCATATTCCGTTTGCTTTGTTTTCTTTTTATGTTTTAGCAAAAAACAGAACCTGTAATAACTTTCACCACTAGATGGTGGTCTAAAACTGTAACATAAAAATAGGAGCCCTTCACGGCCCCCAAACTTACCTAGTGTCCTCATTCTCAAACTTTTTGAACTGGAATCCACTTCTAAGTTTGGGGATTTGGTGTGGGGGGGGGTCAGGAACCACTTGAAAAACAAAGCATGCTGTGTCTGTTAATCTTTGAAACTCCTAATCTTGGCAGCTGTTGCAGGGTCTTGGGAGGGCGAAGCGGCCCTATAGGGCAATGGCAGGGCCTGGCCTGAGAGGCCACTTACCACCGGGAGGGGGCCCACCAAATCCATTTTCTAGAGCCCATTGTATTTGTTCACATAACGGGCATTGTTTCTAGTGAATTCATCATCCAGTTGCCTGCCCATTCTGCGAGTCCTTATTTTTTCCCCATATTTATGTCAACCATTTCCATGTTCCTCTCATCAAGTTTTTAAAAAGGATCTTGCTCTTAACATCACAAACGGCAATGTCTAAGATTGTCACTGAACATTTTTATAACACCATTGGAATGGTAGAAGAACATATTTATTTACCTTAAAGAAAGTGGAAGCATGGGTATATGTTTGGAATATGCTATAGAGTTACCAGAGAATGATCTGGCGGTCTAGACCTATCAGCTACTTAGATGGGGGACCAACCTCTCAGGAACCAAATATGAACTGCTCTGAATTCTGTGAAGAAACAATGGGATACATTACAGCTAAAGAAACAAATATATTTGATAGAACCAGGGCTTTTTTTCAGCAGCAATGTGGTGGAACAGAGTGCCGGCACCTCTTGAAAATGGTCACATGGCTGGTGGCCCCGCCTCCTGATCTCCAGACAGAGGGGAGTTTAGATTGCCCTCCATGCAACGGCTGAGGGCAATTTAAACTTTAAAAAAATCCCCCCTTGTTCCAGCTGACTCAAAGTGACGTCATTGTGCAGTCCTGAGTTCCACCACTGAGTTTCGCCACCTCTTTCCCAGAAAAAAAGCCCTGGATAGAACACAAATTCTGACTCATGAGTAGACATGGGCATGAATGGGGGGCGGAAAGCTGAACACGATGAACACGAACAGATGAACAGTAACGAACATGTCCCATTAACTTACATTTGGTGTTCATTGGGGCCAGAATGGCCCCTGTTGGACTTAGAGAGCCCATATTCACAGAGAGTGTTCAGCAGGCTCTCCTCCAGCCATCACCCAAGTTTGGTCAAGATTGCAATATGGATCTTGGAGTTATACAGTCTTAAATCTGATGCCCCCAGGAAACTCCCACTCAACACAATTGGAGCCACCAGTTGACTTTGCCCCGTGTACAAGCGGTGGACTCGGAGGCGGGCCGCTTCCCCTCTAGGGAGTGGGGGGTTTAGCTGCTCACCACCAGCACCCCCCATGTGCCCGCCCGCCAGGCCTTCCCAAGGCCACTTTCCACCAAGGCCGGAAGATGGGTCAGGTCGGCGGCCGCTGCGTAACCAAATGACCCAGCAGCAACATTCTGCAAAGAAAACCCTCCAGCAAGACATGATGGCGTATGCAGAGGCCTTGCACACACAAACACACACCCTGGTGGGTCAGAGACACCAACATACATCCATCAGATGGGGACATCATGGCATCAGGGCCAATGATGTTGTCCACACCTCGCGTGGTGCAGAGGCTGTTGCCGCCCAAACACACCAGCTGGACATGGAGCATTGGACGTTTAGGTACATGGGATAGCTAGGTTTCTCAATAGATGCATAGCTGTATGGGATAGGTGTATAGGATAGAGGGATGCATGGACATATTGAATACCTGCATTGGATTGATAGGAGAGACAGATACCATGTACAGGCATATTGGGGAGACGTGGATTGCATAAATATCTGCGTTATCCAATCATTAGAAAGTTGGAAGGAAAGAACCAAGGGTGGGAGGTGCTTGGGGTCCCCCCTCCCCCTGCCTCTGGAACAGCTTGCAGGAAGAGTTGGTGCTGTGGGAGAAGTGGGAAGCGATGCGGCGGCAGCTGTCCAGCAGATTGCGCGTCCATGATGTTCCCTCATCCCAGCTGTCCCTTGGCTTGCTCCCCAGCCCGAGTACGTCCCTCATCACCAGGTGCAGCTTGTGCACTGTGCACACCAGGCCTAGGAGGGATGCCTCTTTCAGGGCTGCCAACATGTTGCTTCCCACATCCGTCTCCATGAAGCCACGGACCAATACTTTCCCTCAGCCATCCGCTCCCTCAGTGCCGCTGAGCTTGGCCCCAGGGCCTGGCAGCAGTCCTGGAACCAGAGGGAGGGGGTAGAGCCCTAGCCCAGCACTCCCAGAAACCTGACCAGATCAGGCACTAATAATAATGTGAGCCCTCAGCCAAGGTGCCCACTGAGCTTCGCCCCAGGCCCTGGCAGCAGCTCTGGAACCAGAGGGAGGGGGTAGAGCCCTAGCCCAGCACTCCCAGAAACCTGACCAGATCAGGCACTAATAAAAATGTGAGCCCTCAGCTGAGGTGCCCACTGAACTTAACCCCAGGGCCTGGCAGCAGCCCTAGAACCAGAGGGAGGGGGTAGAGCCCTAGCCTAGCACTCCCAGAAACCTGACCAGATCGGGCACTAATAATCCATGTGAGCCCTCAGCCGAGGCGCCCACTGAGCTTGGTCCCAGGGCCTGGAAGCAGCTCTGGAACCAGAGGGGATAGATCCCTATCCCACCACACACACAAAAAATCCCAGCTCCAATGCACTCTCCCTGTCTCTCTCCCAAAAGGCTAGCAACAGCTCTCTCCCACTCCACTGCCTGCTGCAACTGAAAGCTAGAGCTTGGAGCACACTTATAACCAGAGGTCCCATAGAGCAACACAAGAGGTCTGTGGATAGCAGTCAGAACAGCCTAACAGGGTTTGCGGGGATGAAATTGGAGTTTCCATGGCCACAGAACACCCCCCTCCCCCCTCCGGTGTCTGCTCCCATGTAACCAATTGTAATCGATTTAGAGCTCCACACTTGGAAGGAAGACCTGCCCATCAAGCTAAATTGGGCTTAGATTGGGGTTTCCAGGGCGACAGAAGGAATGCAGACAGAGTTCAGGCAGTCCCTCCCTCCATTGCCAAGTGACTTGATTGAAGGTGCCTGACTTTCTGGCTTCATGAACAGTGGACAAACTCAACGAACGAGGCTTGCGACGACCACTTGTTTGTCTAGAATGGGGTCTCACAAATTGCTTGTTCGCGAACCACGGATCAGGCTATTCGTGACTTTTTTGCGTTCGTAATGCTGTTCATGCCCATGTCTACTCATGAGGACTGAGTAGAGCTCAAGTAGATGATGAGTATGTCATCAAGAATTATTTGTATATGCACTTAGTTAGGCCATTGTCAGCTTTGGTGCCATAAAGAACCAGATTAAACTTTGCCGCAGCAAAGAACTAGATTTTGGTAACATGCCAAAATAGCATACTTTGGGTATGTAACTGGAAAACAGAAATACACAATTAGCTGGATACAAAGGCTGTAGAGATAAAGAAAGGATTGGGACATACTAAAACATTCCAAAAGGATGGAGACGACTTTCATTGGGTTGAAAATAAATATAGTGCATCTGTGGAACCGTGGCATTTCTCATTAATGTCTCTTTTCACATCGAGGATCCTGTTAAGTATGAAATTTTGGAAATCTTTCTAGAAACCAAGAACAGGAATTATTGGAGGCTGGTATTCCTTAGGAAGGCTCCATTGTTCTACTATAACCATTTTCTGGTTTCTTCTTCTCACACACCCCAAAATACTATTTATTGTACCATCCTGGTGGAAGTAGGAATGCAATCAGAGTATTGTATCATTGTTTTCCATATGCATGCTTTACTGAGGGCTTTATATTCTTCGCAGATCCCTGTTCAGGATAATGTAGGTAGATGCAGCATCTGCTTTGAATCCCCCGTTCTGTTTCTTGACTTGGATAAACTAGATCCCATGAAGAAGGTATGAGTGCAAAGATATGTCCTACATGATAGAGAAAAGTAAACAACAGAGTTCCTAAAGAGACCCAGGGATATGCCTCTGCAATTGCTGTCTCTGCACTAACCCAGAACATCAGATATAAACAAGTGGGGGACCCACAAAAACTTGTGGAGGTGATCTCATTTCCCCTCCCCCCTGTTTCCTCTTTCCTTTCACTGAAAGCCCCCATAGCCTTGCAACTTGTAACACTGTTGTGGTTGTCTAGCAACAGCCACTGAAGGCATTTCTTTCTTAAAGCTACAGACACAGCTTCAGATATGTCTTTTCTGCTTATGGCTCCAAAGGGCACTTCATTTTGACTTTTACTGACAGAAACCAAGGCTTGAAGCCTGGCGATACCATTGTAATTGCTTAGTAACTCCCACAATAAGCACTGCAGAGGGCATTCCTTTCTTAAAGGTACAGGTGCTCCTTTTGTTATTTGGGTTTTAAAAAACCCACCTAATTTTAATTTTTTTTTAGATTTCAGATTTTTCTGCAAACCTGGGGCTTTATTCAGGTTTGTAGAAAGCTCCATCTTGTCTGTTCATAGTTCCAGTCTCTGGTATTAAGTATCCTTCGATTTGGTTACATGAAGAATTTTATATATTGACAAGCAGGGGACCTGTATGACACGCTATGTGTGTGGGAGGGGGGGGGAGGATCTTATTTTTACTTCTCTCCTTCTCATCTACTCACACACTTTATCTGCCCCCCCCCATCTCCAGCTTTCCCCCTGGCAGACTCAACCCAGGAAAACGATGACACAGCTGTATGGTGCTTTTCTCCTTCACATCCACTCACTCATCAACCTTTTATCTGCCCCGCCATATCTATCTATCTATCTATCTATCTATCTATCTATCTATCTATCTATCTATCTATCTATCTGTCTGTCTGTCTGTCTGTCTGTCTGTCTGTCTGTCTGTCTGTCTGTCTGTCTGTCTGTCTGTCTGTCTGTCTGTCTGTCTGTCTGTCTGTCTGTCTGTCTCCACAATGGAGACCTAAAGCATTCTACCGTCCTCTAGTATACATACAGTGCAAGCCTAAACAGAGTCACACTCTTCTAAGCCTGTTCCCATTGATGGATTTAGAAAGGTGGAACTCTTGGGACTGCACTATAGTCTTTTTTAAGAGAAAGAATTCAACTATGTTGGAATTTATCAGGTGAAGATTGTTTTGACTTTTAATTTTTTTCTTAAAAAAGAACAGTAGACATGAATTTACACCTTACATATGAAATAAACAAGGCTCTTTTATTATGCAGAATTCTATATTTGGTCCCTAGAAGAAATAGTGAAACATATTTAGCCGAGATTAATGTGTGGGGAAGTAAAGAGGAAATTTTTTTAAAGGGTATTTCATAGGATGCTGGATGGTTTCCCAATTTCAGAAATTAATATTATGCAATGTCGCTACAAAATCCAAACAAAATGAAACTCCCTCCATTGCTGTCTATGGTCCAGTTGCAGAGGTCTTAAGATTTATGGTAGTAGCAAGTACTGCAGTGACAATCAGTGTGATTCTCCATGGTTGTGTTGTCCTCAAAGGGAATCTTGGAAGAAGAAAAACAAATGATAACAACAACAACAACAACAACAACAACAACGACAACGACAACGACAACATGGATTGTTGGCTGAAAAGGTGAAAAAACCTTAGTTGCACCACACTGGGGATTTTCATCTATTCCAGCTCTACAATTATTTCCATTTGAATTTCTATTGAATCAGGAACCTGGCAGAGTGTTGAATCCTAAGTTGAATCCTCCTGAGGCCAAAATATCAATTGTAATTATGTCTCTGGATCAGCAGTATCTCATTCTGTATGGCAAACTATATTTTGGACTGATACTGAATTTATATTGCCTATCAAGTGCAGGAAAATTGTAACCCACCTGTCATATTTTTACTTCACTCTTCCACCAAACAACTCAGGATGGATTATTTTCCCGTCTCCATTTTTACCACACAACAACCCTCAACATGTGTGCTCCTAGCAGCCTGTTGCTGGTAGCAGCCTCAGCTTCTGCCTCCCGTCCACCCCACCACATTCACATCCAATCGTATATTCACAAAATTCATAGCACCAGAGCAAATAGAGGATGAAAGAGCAGGCACCACCCACAGCTTATATGGAATTTTAAAAGCCCTCTCCAAGTCAATGGGGACAGTATCAATGAAGGGCAATTGAAATACTGTGCCTCTCCCCCGTCACTTAGGGCAGATCCACACATCATGACACCTTGTGTCCTGTATCCATCACAGTCCTTCTGATGTGTGTTCAGAGTTCCATACGTAGAATTAATTCCAAGCCATACACAGACCCAGCTTGGCCTGAGACTTGGGATATGGGAAAACTTTCCCTTCATTCCATTGGCCCAATGCAAAATGGTTGTGGGAAACTGCTATTTGCCTTATTGGGAGCTATACATGTACTAATGGGCTACACAAGTTTCACCAACATAGCAAACAGTGGCTCTCCAGAGATATTTTGGTTTGGGACAATGGCTTAAGGCCCTGCTTCCCATGCACTGACAGCAAGATATGAATTGAGTCCCTGGGTGCCTCTGAACTACTTTCTGATCACAGAACTCCCAGCACACAACTAATTAAAGGAGCAACAAGAACTTCTCAACATGTGAAACAGCCCTAATATGATCTGATGAGTTATTCTTTAACAACCCCCTGATGTGACTGTTAAAAGCAGGCAGTGCACATACCAGAAGTTACAGCAAACAATACCATTTGTCAGGATTTTTGCTATCACATATGAAATATTGAGAGGTTGCCATAAGTCAGTTGCGGCTTCATGGCATAGTTATTATTACTATATGAAGTATTAATTATATTAAAGACAAGAGAGGATGCAACTTGGAGATTCATTTGTTGATATCATAAAAACATAAGAAGAACCTGCCGAATCAGACCAGTGGTCCATCTAGTTCAGCATCCTGTTTCACACAATGGCCAACCAGTTGTCCTGGAAGGCAAACAGGGCATAGGGGCCACGGTCCTCCCCTGTTGCTGCCCCCCCAGCACAGGAATGCAGAGGTTTGCGGCATCTGTATATGGAGGTTCCCTTGAGCCACCATGGCTAGTAGCCATTGTTGGACCTCTCCTCCATGTATCTGTCTAACCCACTTTTAAAGCTATCTATGTTTGAATCCATAATTACCTCCCCTGCCAGTGAATTCCAAAGTTTAGTTACTTGTTGAGTAACAAAGTATTTCCTTTTGTCTACTCTAAACCTATTTCCCAACATTTTCTTGGGATGCCCCACAGTTCTAACATTAGGACAAGTGTACTCCCTTGCTCTCAAGGTATGATTGTCTCACTCTTCCTCTCCATGCCAACCTTTGTACACAGATGAGACTTAGGAGATGTCTGTATAGAAGATCTCTGCGATCATCATGCATGTGGGTGGATTCAAGAACCTTCTGGAATGAGGAGAAAGATACACATGCAAAAGGAAAACAGCCCCATATTTCATTACCCTTGTGAAGGCTTTTGCTACACAGCATGTTGCTTCTGAGGTAATGTTCTTTGGGACCCGCATTGTTTTCTTTGTCCTCATGGGCGTGGGATAAGCCCTTGAAAAACAGCATCCTACGCACTGGAAAACACGCTGCCCATTGAGTACTCCTGTCACATGTCTATTCAGTTTTAGTTGACATTCTGTACAACCTATCAAAAAGAACACACAAATACATTAATCTTGTTCTAGGTTACGCTTTACATTCTGTTACATGATATTAGTCTGTATCCCAGTTATTTGACCCCTGGGAAACTGGCAGAAAGTTTTTGTCTCTCTAGCCACTTTAATTGCCAAGCAATTAGTATGGGTAGCATGAAAATCCCAGTGTATGCCATCAGTTCATGAATGGCTATCACATTGATTAAGGGAAGTTCTTTAGAGAAAATGAGAAGTTTTAGAATCAGATTTGGTCTTCTATCACTAGATTATCTGGAAGTTATTAAGGCTGTAATCTCGGAAAACCGAGAACTCCCCTCCCCCTTGTTATGTTTGGCAATGTAAATAAGTTTGCCTAAGTCAGGGGGGAGTGTTTTAGCCTGTTGTAGTTAATTTGGGTCTTTTGCTGGTTTTTTTTTGCTATGTGGGGGGAATGCTTTGGTTTGGCTTTTACTTATTATAGCTAGTGTTTATTTTGCTGTTCTTCTAGTGGAGGTTCTTCTATTTTATTCTGTTTTGGGCATGCGTGCTTGCTGGTTTATAGATTCACTTGTTCTTCAGGGGGTTCTGTGTTTTCTCCTGTTGTGGGTGTTTTGTGCTGTAAATTTTTGCTTCTTGGGGGTGGGCTGTTTTCCTGTGTTGTTGGGGCTGCTCTTTCTTTATAGTAGTTTGGTTGGTGCTTCTGTTTTCTTTTGGCATTGAGGTTTGGTTTATTCCCATAGGGAATAATGGAGATTGGAGGTGGCTGGGTGCACCCTCTCTGGGGGAGCCATAAAGTGGCCCCCATGGGGTCCAATCTCCCTGAAACTTGGGTGGCCTTTAGAGGACAGTGAGAAGTCAGTCCCCTGAAAATGTGGTGGATTTTGCTTACAAAATGCCATTCCTAGCCCCCTGGATAGCCCCCATAGTTTTTTCTCATAGGGAATAACAGAGATTGGAGGTGGCTGGGGGCACCCTCTTGGGGGGGCATAAAATGCCCCTCTGAGGTCCACTCTTTATGAAACTTGGGGGTCATCAGAGGACAGTTACAAGTAGGTCCCCTGCAAATTTTGGGCAATTTGGTCCAAAAATGACCACCTCCACCACCCCAGCCACTGGATATACTGGAATTGAGTTTCCCATAGGAAGCTGTGGCCAAATATTACCAAATTTTACCATATTTGCTCTGTATTACCAAAACAAACTAGAAAATGAATTTGGCATTCAGGGATACTTAATTTTTTTCCCTAGTTCGATATTACCAAACACATATTTACCAATTTTTTTCCTGTGCTCACCCCTAGTTACAGTATGCTAAAGGAATCTGGTGATAAGCAGATGATAAATCCAGAGTAATAAAATCCAGAGCTCCTTTGAAAGTGAGTAGCATTTCACTGATGTTGGGCAAGAGATGACAGTCAACAACATTTGAGTTTAGGTCTCTCAAGTCCACACATGTACGAATTATCCCACGAACCTTTCTTGATAAAAATGGAATAAAGATGCTCAGAGGAATTAACAGATTATGCATGATTTGAGAATCTCTTCCTTAAATGGTTGTCTTAGAATAATGAATACATTTTCTTTATGACTGGAACTGCATTTTCTTTCAGCTTGAGCTTGTTCCTGAATTTGATAACCTAAAACTATCCATATAGACATCTGGAAACTCAGTGATAATGTCCATGGTATGAACTTTCCATAGTTGCAGAACATGTTCCAAGCTATTAGGGTCCAAACTGATTTTGAGATCTCTTTGAAGACTCCATCCCAGGATACACACATCCTTTGTGAGTACATATACCTTTCCATGGGCTTTACAACCTTTGTATTGAAGATTAGCAGTAAAGTAGCCTTTGACAGCAATGGAAGACCCACCTTATCCTCCTAGGCATGTATCTGAAGAATGCAGTGATGGGCAATTAGCAATAAATAGTACTGTATAGAAGCAAAGAGGGATTACAGTATATGGGGAACTAGAATTTACTAGCATCCTGATTTCATAGTCATTGACTTGCAGAAGGCAATGTGAAAAAGTTGGAGCAACACAAAAGGATCAATGTCTTCATTTTCCTGATGACAACTCCTGAGACACTGTTGATGGCATTTTCTTTCAGAACATGTTACTAACAGCTCTGTTTTGAACAGTTCAAACATCTACTGGCTCAGGGGTTTCTGATGGACAGGACAGTGATTTAGCTCAATGGAGAGCAATTTCTACTCTGGGCAATTCGTAGTTTTTGCCAAAGTCAGTCCCTTCATCATAGCATTGGATTTTAGAATTATTTGTCCTCATGACCGTCCATTCTCCGATCACATAATCTGTAAAATTCACATGTTGCACTTAGTTCACACAGTGTGGCTATTTAGTGATCAACAGCCTCATGAAGTGATTGCATGCATGGATAGAATTTGAAATATATGTTGAAATATATATGTTGAAATATAACATTTAATAACAGGTTAAAATGACCATCCAGAGTATGGGCAGCCACTTCATATGGAGCAGAGTCCTGTGGCGATTCAGTGACTGGAGAAAGAGGTTTGACGATTTTCTGTGCTTCAGGACCCAGGCTATATAGAACAGTACCTTTTTCTGGGGTCAGATCGTTTTTTTTCTATGGCCAGAAACTAATTATTGAAATAATCCTATTGTTCCTATGGGAGCAGAGACTTCCCAAGGCAGACATGAAGAAAGGTGGAAGTGGAATTCGTGCCATTGCTGTACTATTGAGAACAAACTGTGAGGGTATGATGTGTACCCATCACAAGCAGGAATACTTCTTTCAATTTGCTTCAGTCTCCTGCAGAAACGATCACCTGCCTCCACTTACGTTCCACGTAACAGCTCACGGAATGAGACATCCCTCTGCTGGCCAACAGGGGGAAAACATACCCTAACACCACATTCCGTTTATTCCGTTTATACCCCCATTCTTCTCTCCCATGAGGACCTAAAACGGGTGACAGCTTTCTCCCCTTCTTGATTTTATCTTCCTAACAAGCCTGTGAGTTAGGTTAGGATAAAAGTGGGAGTTTACACCTGGGTTTCCCAAGTCCTAGCACTAGTACTCTGACCACTACACCACACTGGCTCTTAATACATATAGAATAATCTCCAATACTCATAGGTTTCCAAATAAATGTAATGTGATCATAAAATAGTAGTAAGACTGCTGCCTATCTAAGAATTTACAGCAAAAATATATATTAAAGTATTTGATTTTAAGGAATTAATGTAGAATGTTATTAACCACAGTTTCTAGGAATAACATGCAGCCTAATCTTGACCATGTTTCATCAGTAGAAGGCCACAAAGACAATGGAATCCTGTATAAAGCTACTCCACTAAATCTGCACAGGATCGCACTATCAGTTCACTGGGGTTTACTCTCACATAATTGTGCTTGGCATTGCAGATCTATTTTAAAAGTCCAGTCTAGCAAAATCCTGAAAAGAGATTACATGAAAGAGACAAAAACACACACAAGTAACTTTAAAAGAGAGATTTTTGTAAATTCTGTTTAAAAAGTATTACTGTACTGCCTTTTATTTTGGTTTCATAATTTGCTATGCCAGGAAATGTTACCCAGCAGAGGTTTGTTTTTGGATCATGGTACACAAAGAGTGCAGATTTAATTTAGAACTTTTAATTTATCCAGATCATTTGTTTATCTAGATTATTTGTTTTCTTTTATTTCAAGTGTCAAAGATATCTCACCCTGTCTGATGAGCTCGCCATCTGGTAATGCATGAAGGATGTTCAGAAATACAGACAATACAGCTAAAGTGATGGCTGCGCGCTTTCCGTAGTAATCCATAACTCTCCTGTAATAAAGGAAGGGGATCAAGACCTTTTAAAGCCATTTCTAAGCAATATATTGTCGAAGGCTTTCATGGCCGGAGAACGATGGTTGTTGTGGATTTTCCGGGCTGTATAGCCGTGGTCTTGGCATTGTCAGGAACTACAATGCCAAGACCATGGCTATACAGCCCAGAAAATCCACAACAACCATCATTTCTAAGCAAGTTTCTTTACATGATCCTGTGAAATTCGGTGAAAGCAAAAGGCCTAGGATCACTTTTGTAATTTGATATATTTGAATTCTATGTGACATTAAACACAGCAATATCTGTTTAAAGTAGTTCTGCCCTGCCTTTCTACTGCAAGGCCATCCTAATATATAAAAGGCTAAGCATATTCAAGACAACTCACGTCCTACCCTGGTGCACCTCCAGAGGGCGCTGCTGTGGAGGGAAACTCCAATGAGGCAGTCAGACCTCCAGAGAAGACGCCAGGGTGGGAAGCCCAGACTCAGGGATTAGGCCCAGGGATTAGGAATGAAGCAGGAGGCAATGCCCACCTCCCGCCTTCACCCAGCTGGGATCAGGAGCAGAACAGGTGGCAATGCCCGCCCCCTGCCTTCATCCATCTGGGATCAGGAGCAGAGAGAGGGCAATGCCTGCCCCCCATTTTCACCCAGCTGGGATCAGGAGCGGAGAAGGTGGCAATGCCCAACCCCTGTCTTAACTTAGCTGGGATCAGGAACAGAGCAGGTGGCAATGTCCACCCCCGTCTTCACCCAGCTGGGATCAGGAGTGGAGCAAGTGGCAATGCCTGCCCCCCAACTTCACCCAGCAAGGATCAAGAGCAGAGCACATGGCAATTCTCGCCCCCACCTTCACCCAGCCTGGATCAGTCACGGAGCAGGAGGCAATGCCCAGCCCCCCCATTCAACCTGCCAGAATCAGGCACAGAGCAGGTGGCAATGCCCCACCACCACTTCACCCGGCCGGAATCAGGTGCAGAGCAGGAGGCAGTGCCCGCTCCTTCTTCTCTTGGCCAGGATCAGGAGCAGAGCAGGTGCAATGCCCACCCTCGCTTCACCTAGCTGGGAGCAAGCATGGATCAGGCAGCAATGCCCGCCACTTCACCCAGTTGGGATTAGGAGTGAAGCAGGTGACAATGCCTGCCCTGCCCTTCACTCAGCCAGGATCAGGTGCAGAGCAGGAGGCAATGCCCGCCCCCCTTCACTGTACATACATATCACATGGACTGATGGCCAGCCAGTGTGTACAAAAGTGTACACACTTTTTTTTAAATGACAGTTACTTGTTATAGGGAACAATACTTTGGCTACACTTTGAACTGAAGCATGTGCCCACTATCTGCTTAATACATGAAGTGAGTACAACAGTAATACAGTATATGCATTGTATATTTGACAGAGTTTGTTATTTATAACAAGAGATGAGCAACAACATTCATACATATGCAAAGTTTGCTAGAAAAGCAGCCTTAAAAAGCAGCTCTCTTTCCTTTCCATACCCAGTCATGTTGCCATATAATAACAAAATTCAATGTATATACTGCCCTTTAGGACAACTTAATGTCATACTCAGAGCCCTTTACAAAGTGTGCTATTGTTATCCTCACAACAATCACCTGGAGAGGTAGGTGGGGCTGAGAGAGCTCCCAGAAGCTGTGACTGACCCAAGGTCACCCAGCTGGCTTCAAATGGAGGAGTGAGGAATCAAACCTGGTTCTCCAGATTAGAGTCCTGCCACTCTTAACTACTACACCCAACTGGTTGAGTCATATCAGTTAACAAATTCAGTACTCATAGAAATGATCTATGAATTATAGTTATTAAAGGATCAGCCATCTAATTTTTAATTTGATACATAAAATTTGGGTAACTTTGACTTAAAAACATTGTGTGTGTCTCTTCTAAAAGAACCTTGTCTAAAGATCTATAAGAGGACTGATGCTCCTGCAATTTAGCTTTCCCACCTGCTCTCCCCCTCATGACAATCTGTTTCATTACAAAAAGTCACTTTTGAGTATCAAGAGGGACCTTCCAGAATTAGAGAAGTCTCCTTGCAGAGAAGATGTGACTTCTACTCAAATGTAGGGCTCTTGGGATCCAAGCCAAAGAATACAGAGGAAGACTATACACCCAGGCTTCCCTGAAACAGATTACCACATATGGTTTCAAAGGGTGGGGTGGTATGTGCTTTCCACAAATGCTAGCCTCTCCTTGGCTTCAGGCTTCCTTTCACCCCAAACGGTAACATATTACATTCCCACAATAGCACACATAAACACACAATTTGCTATAAAAAACAAGCCTATCAACTTACAGATTTTTCTCCAAATTATGCATCCATTTTCAAGAAACTGGGACAAAAGCATGCAAAAAGTGTAAAAATAATTGAAGTTAGGGTGCCGAGCAGACAGACTCACAAAATTGTGTCTGCAGCAAGCAACCTAAACATCTAGCAAGTGAATACTTGCATTTTGTTCTTTGACATGGATTCCACAGTAAAGAAGACAAATAAATGCATTTATCAATTCAACTTTAACAATTAATATTACCCTTCTTGTATTCCAGTTGAGGTCAGTTGATAAAGGATTGCGAAACTTAGCTGTACCTTGTCTCTCAATTCTGAGAAGAAATAAAGCCTGTGCTTTTCTTTTATACCAGCAAAATTAGTCGACCTTCCACCTAGCCTTAAGCCAAAGGATCGAGTGTAATTTCTGCTCATTGGCTCATTATGCTTGATGTAATTACTGTTCCATTATATGGATGTTATCTCTTCCTTGACTTCTAAACATATCACTTTTTGCATTGTAATATTAAAGAAAAGTCAGATGGTGAGCACATGGATCAGTGTTGTTTATGATCAGGGGTATTTTTCCTTGCTTTTTCATCTATGTTCATAGCCATTTTCTGTAACTGTAACCATTATGAAACAACAACAAATGACTAGGATTTCACTAGGCAGTTAAGTGACAATAACATTATTGTCTTTTATGTATGCATAATCTGAGAGATTACAGCATTTAAAAAAAACTGGAAAGGCTTGAACTAGTAATAACAATAAAAATTATGGCAGCCATATTAAAAACATTGCTATTTCATATCATCTTTTACTCTTTCATTATTTCTACTTTCCCCTCCACATTATTCATTTAAGTTCATACTAGCAACAAAGCTCATTATGGGGGAAAAATACAAGCTCTAGAAAGGGGAGAGCAGGTATGGGGGGGGCATTCCTTCCTCCTCCGTCACTGATCCTGGCTGAAGGCAGGGGGGCATTGCCACCTGCTCCGTGCCTGATCCCAGCCAGGTGAAAGGAGGGTGGGCATTGCCACCTGCTGCGCGCCTGATTCCAGCCAGATGAAAGGGCAGGCATTGCTTCCTGCTCCACACCTGATCCTGGCTGAGTGAAGGGGGGGCATTGCCACCTGCTCCGTGCCTGATCCCAGCCAGATGAAAGGAGGGCAGGCATTGCTTCCTGCTCCGCACCTGATCCTGGCTGAGTGAAGGGCAGGGCAGGCATTGTCACCTGCTTCACTCCTGATCCTGGCCAGGTGAAGTGGCGGGCAATGCTGCCTGATTCATGTCTGATCCCAGCTGGGTAAAGCAGGGGAGGGCATTGCCACCAGCTCTGCTCCTGATCCCAGCAGGGTGAAGAAGGGGTGGGCACTGCCTCCTGCTCTCCACCTGATTCCAGCTGGGAGAAGTGGCAAGTTGATCAGGAGGTGAGCATTGCCTCCTGCTCCACATCTGATCCCAGCTGGGTGAAGTTGGTGGGCAGGCATTGCCATCTGCTCCGTGTCTGATCCTGGCTGGGTGAAGGGGGGCGGACATTACCTCCTGCTCTGCGCCTGATCCAGGCCAGATGAAGGGGGCGGGCATTGCCTCATGTCCTGCTCCTGATCCCAGCTGGGTAAAGGGGGTATTTCCTCCTGCTCCGTGTTTGATCCTGGCCGGGTGAAGGCGGAGGGCATTGCCTGCTCCACAGCTGATCTCAGCCATGTGAGGAGGGCGGGCATGGCTGCCTGTTTGCGACTGGGTGAAGGGGGGGGCATTTGCACCTGCTCTCCTCCTGATCTCAGCTAGTTGAAGAGAGGCAGGCATTGCCACCTCCTCCACTCCTGATACTAGCTGTGTGAAGGCAAGGAGTGGGCATTGCCACCTGCTCTGCACCTGTTCCCAGCTGGGTAAAGGTGGGGGCATGCATTGCCACCTGCTCTGCTCCCACCTGGGTGAAGGCGGGATGCAGGCATTGCCACCTGCTCCGCTATCTTGGCTGGGTGAAGGGGGGAGCAGGCATTGCTACCTGCTTTGCTCCTGATCTGCGCTGGTTGAAGAGGGGCTGGACATTGCCACCTGCCCTGCACCTGATCTCAGCTGAATGAAGACAGTAGGCGGGCTTTGCCACCCACTCCGGTCCTGATTCCAGCTGGGTGAAGTGGGGCCAGGCATTGCCACCTGCTCCACTCCTGATCCTAGCTGGGTGGAGGGAGGGCATTGCCACCTGCTTTGCTCCTCATCCCAGCTTGGCAAAGTGGGGCCGGGTACTGCCACCTTCTCCACTCCCGATCCTAGCTGGGTGAAGGCAGGAGTCGGGCATTGCCGTCAGCTTCATGCCTGATCCCAGCCAGGGCTTCCTGCCTTAGCATGCTCTCTGGAGGTCTGGCTGCCTCATCTGGGTTTCCCTCCACAGCAGTGCCCTCTGGAGGCACACCAGGGTAGGAAGTGAGTTGTCTTGAATATGCTTAGCCTTTTATCTATTAGGATGCATTAAAGTTTCTGCATTCTGCAATGTTCCACAATGCAAAGAGGCTTGCATACTGTATATGGACAGCCAGAGTGGTGAAGTAGTTAGAGTGTCAGATTAGCATCTGGGAAACTCCAGTTCAATCCCTATTCTGCAATGGAAGCTTGCAGGTTGATCTCAGGTCTGTCACATACTCTTGGCCTAACCTACCTCACAGGGTTGTAGTGAGGATTAAAGGAGCATATTGATGTAAGCCACTTTGGGGAGAAAGGGGGGGTATAAATAAAGTAAATACATAAATAGGTACAACCATGGTCTCATAATTGTAAAAAGATTGGGAGTGACCTGTTCATTTCCTCTTCCTCATCCAGTACAAATTCCTCCTCTTCTTGTTTTCAAGCCTTAAACTCACATTTCAAACCATGTTTACAATGGAAACTCCTTTTTTGTGTTAATCATGGATAGCAAAGCACATGTGTCATGGAAAGTTGTGGTGAATACCAGAAAAAGAAGAGACATTTGCACTCAGAGTCCCACAATGAAGACACTACATATGCATTGGTTAAGGAAGAGTTTATTAATTGCGTATTGAACCACACAAGTTCTTAAGCTCTCCCCCCCAAATTGTGCAGGTTCTTTAAAAGTCTTCCCCATTGGATTTGCCAGTGGTTGAGCAGTAACCCCACTCTGGCAGCAAGCTCAGCAAGGACATATGCCACACATAGCATTTCCTTGCCTGCAACAAATGGGCAGTCATACCACCCATCAATTCTACCCCTCCCCTCACAGTCCTGAGAAATTTAATTAATGCTTTGATATGTGGAGCCTTAAGTGCAATAGCAAGTCATGTGCACTTTGCACAAAGGTAACTTGGTGACAATAAGATAGCTGTCAATCTTCCCTTATACGGAAAATACCAGGCCTAAGAGTAAATTTGCAACATTTGTGGTTAATGCTCACACACCCCTCTCTCCTTTATTTGGAGATAAGTTTTTAATTGGCTCCGTTCTCGCTCTTTTGTTGCAAAGGGGCATAAAAGATTGTGATGTAAGTTGCTCTGTGCTTCTGTGGTTGGAGACTCCCAGATTCTGTGCCATAAAAAATAAACTCTTTCTGGTTACAAGGAATAGAGTGGCTGTTTCCAGGTTCAGTCTACCAGGGATAACCTGGCTTCCCCAAACGAATAAGTTATCTGAACAACGCACACGAACAGCCAGTAAAGGTTCAAGTGGTGATGTGCCGCAATAAGAAATTAACACACGTATCCTCCAGTCCGTTGTACTATTCAGCCAAGAGTGGCTGGCTTGGGTATTTGCCAGTCTAATAATACAAAGCATCAAACTACACAAATCCTAGCAACCCCCGTTGGGAAACCTTTCCAACCCAGTCAGGGCCTAACCAACCACTCAGTATTAGGCCTAATTATATGACCCACTCCCACAACAATGTGAAGTACATGAAAAAAGGTTTCTTCTAATGCTGATCAGACAGAAATTCAAAAATTCCTCTTTAGCTCCTGTGATCAGCTAATCCTATATTGCTGTCGGGGGAGGTGGAGCCACAGAAAAAAATGCACCTCACAGCTGGAGAACTTTCCCGGTCGTGGAACACGGTTTAAAAATTGACTTTTGTATTGGCGAATTTTGCCTTTTGTATTGATCTTTCTCAGGTGTGCTAGAACCCCCCCCCCCCATTGCCTGTGCCGCTTGTGCTTGCCATACTAGTTTCACCACCATAATTCCTTTCTGTAGTTGCCAGAGAGTTTTGGGACATAGTATGATATATATAAAGGAAGTGAGTAATTGCTACAGACTTAGATGGTTTCTACATTTACAATGCTATCCTAAGCAGAGTTACAGTCTTCTAAATCTGTTTAAGTCAATAGGCATAAAAGGATGCAACTGCGGTTAGAACTGCATTGTTAATGTTTTTTTTCCTGTTTATGTGATTCCGCACTGGAAGCAGAGGTATGGTAGCAACCATTTTAGGATCTTATTTATAGGATCAAGACTGACAGAGTGGCTGGGTAATGCATAGGCACTGTAACAAGAATTTATAGGATTCCATATTATAAGTGAGGTTAAAAGTAATTCCTAGGGCAGCATGGGTTAATGACCGCTTCTCCTTCCTTCACTAGATGTAGTTCCCTTTTCTGCATCAACTGTAGAACAGTAATGTTATTAAAGGCATGCTTTTCTGGTCTCTAGCACCATACCATATCTACATAAATTTTGCTGTTCTTTATAACTGGCTGTCGCATTGACCAGTTTAGCAGATTACACCACAGGACTCTTGAAATCCTACCTATCTAACCCACAATATGTAGTATACCCCTATAAAACTGTCCTAAACACAAAACACATACTGTACATAAAAAATATTTAATTAAATTTCAGATTAAGAGGAAACAAATCCTTGAAAGTGATCCCTTTTCCCAAGTTCCCATCTTTAATATTGGAACCCGATTATGCTGCCCTATGAATTTATTCCACAACATTTCTTCTGTTTCGTCTGTATTATTTATGCCAATAAAGGTTGCTGTGCTGTGTAATATTCACAATCCTACTTCCAAGCACAAATGAATCGTTTAAGTTTTGAAATATGGAATAAGCATCGATACTTTTAAAATAATCACTGAAGCTCCGTGTTGTATATTCTGAATCACTAGATGTTGTATACAATTATTCATAATTTATATGTGGGCAGGCGGGGGGGGGGGGACAGCAATCTTCTCAAGGTTAACCAGAATAAGCTTTGCCTGGAAGGTAGTGAGGGAAATACAGCACTCGCATTCCACCCCCACGCAAATTACTTTGGCGGTCTCGCGTAAAAGGGCTCACGTAAAAATCTCACAGATTTTCCCTTTAGCCATGAATGTATATTAGCATATTCCTAAATATTTGTATTTCCTGAAGGGCCGGCTAGTTGTTCTATTAAACAATTATAATATTTACTATCCAAACGTTCTTCTATGCAAGGCCTGTAAATGTCTTGAGGGAAGTTCGATAAATCAATGTTAGGGCACATGGCTTGCATACAAAGCCCCAGGTTCTGTCTCCAATACCTGAAGCACCAGTGGATAAAAAAGACATTTCCAGTGTAATTCTAAGCAAAGTTACTTCAGTTTAAGCCTACTGAGATCAATTGGTTTAGCCTGGAATAACTCTTCTAAGAACCGCACTGCTCGTCTCCTACGCCTAAAGCGCACACACAACGCGGCTACCGAAACCGAAAGGCTTCGCTATTTTGCGTTCGCTTCTCCGCCACCGCGAGCCCTCGACATACGTCACGCAGCAGCAAGTGCCACTGGGCGCGCGCCGTTTTGTCCATGTGACAGCGGGGGGGGGGGGAGTTGAGGGCGCAGCATTTCCCCGCCCCTCTGCGAAAGGAGGGATGGGGGGGAGGGAAAAAAGAGAGAGAGCGAACGCGAACTGTCTTTTCGAACTCTCCTCCCTAATCCCGCACGTGACCCCGCCCCGGAACGTGGTATTGTGTAATCACGTGACACACGCGGGCAGGGGGGCGGTTGGCCGTTGAGGGAGGAATAGTGGGGGGGAGGGGGGCTGCGTACGCGACGGAGCGGGGTGCGAAGATGGCGGACGAGGAGGCCGAGCAGGACAGCAGCGCCAACCTCGGAGCCGAGAGCGGCCTTCGGGATACGCAGCGACTGAAGGAGCGGCTACTGGCGCTGGAGACGGCGCTGAAGGAGAGCGAAGAGACAGCCGTGGAAGCGGCCGCCGAGTACTGTCAGCAGCTCTGCCAGGTCAGGACAGGCCGGGCGGCCCTTGGGGCGGGAGAGGCTGGCGGGCGAGTGAGGTGGTGCTCACCCGGTCCACGCTCTTGCTCCTTCTGCCGCTGCTCTTCATTGAAACCGTCGCGAGGCCAAGCAGGCGGCCCAAAACGGCCCGCCCCCCTGCGCCGGGAGGGGAGCGACTCACGGCCCCATAATCCCCTCCCCCAGCCGTTTTAAGAACAGCCCCCCCTCCCCTCTCGCTTTCTGCCTCCCTCAGCACTTTTGGACGGTTCTCGTGCTCTGTTGGGCCCTTTTGTTGTGCTGGTGCCGCCTCGACTCTGGAGGGGCCTTTGTCTGCTGTTGGCGGCGACGAGCTTAGATCCCTAGCCCAGTGTTAGTGGCAGCGCGAAGAAGGGGAGGGTATTTGATGCAGGTCCCCTTCCCGTAACTGGGAGCCCCTACGGTATATCCGCTGCAGGTTCTTCACCCCGATCCTGCGATTATGCAGCCCCTGTACTTTGCGCAGAAGAGTGGCTTGCATTTGCCCCATAGTGAGACTGGGGGCTCGCTAATGACTGCCATGAAACTCCCGTCGTCCCTTATTCATAACACTCGGTTGATCCGGTAATCTAGCTTCCGGAGTATCCTTGTGTTCTCCCTATTGTTATAGCTGCCTCCTTACAGCAGTCTTGTAAGGGACTCTAAAATGGGAAGTGCCCTTTAATCTTTTGAATTAACTGACCTTCCTTGATTTTTCCTCTTTTTGTATACCTTACTGAATGTTCTTTTTCATTTCAAGCTGTTATAAAGAATGAGAGCCATCTATGGCTATTGTAATGTTTTGTAGCAACTTCCACACACTAGCATAGATGTATTGGTTTGCAAATGGGTACTTAGCCACCAATCAACATTAGTTCTCTTATTCATTGTAAGAATTCCACCAGCTATATGTTTCCATATGTACTGCACTGGAGAGCAGAAGTTTATAAAGGAATCTGAGTGCTTCAGTACAAGTTGAGGAGGCATTCTTTTAATTCACTTGCAGCCTGCCTTCCATCATGGATCTTGTAGTGAAAATTGGTACAAATCACTCATCTGAGTTTGCTGAAAAGGGGGAAAAATCCTAGCTATGAAATGGGTACAATATCTGTGACTGTTTACATCATCTTTGTATTTTAAGCATTGTGGAATGTAAGCAAATTATACTTTATAGCTTCACTGCTTCTGTTTTAGAGTTCAGAATCTCTAAAACAATATGGAAAAACCTAATAAAGACTGTGACATAGATTTAAAAGAAAGGTATATGCTAGTTAGCATAAAATACATTAAAACAAATAAAACAATAATTTAATGTACTCGTGTAACAGCAGTTGTTTTGTTGGTGAGGAATCTGCAATTCTGGAAATCAATAATCCAATATTTTTAATATTAAGTATGAATTATTTTAAACATGGATGAAAGAGCATATCTTTGAAGCATGCAGAAATATTTCTAGAAGGAGCTTTCGTGATATACCATATTGATTCTCTGTTTTCATTGAATTGGTAACCTAATGTTACGGAATGTGAAAGTATCTTGATTGCAGATCTTTATTCTAGAGGAGTGTTACAGGTTATTGAACAATGTATGGATTGTAGGTTGTGGTATTTAGTAGGCACTCTCTTTGCAATGCCAGTTAATTCCCCTACTCTACAAAAGAGGTGAAGCATTAGTCATGTAGAATGCCTTTCTGAAATAGCAAATGCTGGAATGTTTACTACAGAAGAAAAATCCCCCCCCCCCCCGGCAAAGCATGTAGGTAATTGTACAGTTGGAGTACATGTTCTACAAAACTTGCAGTAGTAGGTGAAGTATAGAATTAAAGTGTATTGAAAAGAAAATATGCGATCCAGTGTTGTGCATGTTTACTTAGATGTAAGTCCCACTGAGTTCAGTAGACTGTGTGTGTGTAGACTTGTAGTGCAGTCTTTCTTACTTTAGTTGAAGCTCACTCTAATGATTGGGTTTAGACTGGAGTAAGTGTGCAAGATTGCACTGGTTGATACCCTTGCATTTTAAAAGGCTTTTAAAAAATGATACTAAGTGCAAAGAAGTAGAAGTAAAATCTTTCTTTTGTGTTATTGTGTGTCACAAATTATCTACTGCTTCAGTGCCTGAAAGCTATAGACTAAATATTTGATATTGTTTGTGTAATACAGAGAAGCTTAAGATAATGTAATTATAAAATTCCACTAATGTTGTGGAATTCTGTTAATGTTACACCTTTAGACTTCATATATAGCAAAACTACACAGATAGCATCACCACCACACTTGGGACTTTGTTTTGGTTCCCAGCCAGTCCATTCTGCACAGCACCTCTTCAACAACCAGTAGCCATTTAGCAGGAGAGGAGACTTCTTGCAGAATACGCTGCTCTTTTGATACTTCTTGGGACTGGTTATGCCCAGTGTGACATGCCTGTTCACTTTAATTTAAATGGATGTGTTTATAACATGCCATTTTTATTTATTTATTTTTGCCTCAGTTTCTTTCAAACCTGTGAACTCCTTGGAGACAGAAGTGTTGAAGTTTAGAATACTGTAAATGGTAGTATGGAGCAGAATATAAGTCTATCAAAATAAATACCAGAAGACTGTCATGATCAGGAAGGATTTCTTGGGTTGAAAGTACAGCAGAGAACCATATTTTGATGTGCTTTTGAATCCTGAATATTCTGTTAGTTGGTGGAACAGCCCCTCCATGGAGACAAACGGCTAATATTTAAAGGCCCAGCCAATTCTCAAAGTCTTGTTCACCAAAATCCAGTCCCAGCCTTGGTGAATTTCAAGATTTGCTTTGTCTGTATGTTCTTTTTCATACATAGTTTTAACTTTATCTCGTTTTTATATACTGAGTCTTGTTTTAAGCTTATAATAAGTATTTCACAGCCATAGCTGCCTATCTTTGATGCCTATACAGAGATAACACTGGCTCAAGGCAAACAGGAACCAGCTTCAGGGATGAATCCCCCTACCTTTCCTCCCACTTTAGATGATCTTTGCACATGTTTTATTCCGGACATTGGTGTAAGCAATATTATTACAAATAGGATGATCTGTAAACTATGATTTGAGAAATCTCATCAAGATTTTGTCAATCTTGACGAGATTTGATGCATATTTAACACAAAACCATGGGAAGCATATGGCTTCTAAGCTAGTTCCCAGCTTGTAAAGTATGGTTTCCATGAACTAGCATTAATGTTTGCAACAACCCATTTTGTCTGATCTTGCTGTCCAGAGGCTACCAGGGAAATGGCTGTTTTTATCTATAACTAATGCAAGCTGTTAGGAAGAAGGCAGAATAAACTTCATAAACAATTATAAAACAATCAAGTTAGAGAGCAACTCTTAAAATCTCTTAATGTTTAAATTAAAAGCTTATTTCTCACTAGATAGGGGAAGGGGGGCATGCATTTTCACTTATCCACACTTCCACAACTCCCACATTATTCCTAGTTCTCTTGTGTTTGGGAGAGGGACTCTTGAACCCTGATAACATTTCAGGGGGTATGGTGGGCTACAGGGAGAGAGGGGAATGCTCAGTTCTTCAAACAGAGCTCTGTATTTTATTGGGTACAACTAATAGATAAGTTTTTAAAGAGCTTGGAGTGAATATAGAACACTGTCCTGATGCAAAGAATTGCATGAATTATTCTCGGTGTCCAAGAAAGCTTTGAAATTATGTTTTCAAACAGCAGTTCCCATACTGCACCGCAAACCTTTTTAAAAAGTTCATAAACAGTTTATAATGCGAGGTGGGCACCTATTATTTAGAGAACAAATCTATTAAGCTTGCCTCAATTTTCGCCACACCAAAGGTAACTTTTTAAAGAAGTTTGCCAGTGCAGTGGTTATTAGAGTAGCAGATATGGAAATATACTGTAGCACCATGTTGGCATGCTCCTGACTAGAGATGGGCACGATCCAAAAAAAATTAACGATCCAGCTGATCGTGGATTGGCGCCGGCGATGATCCCGAATTAACGATCCACACCGATCATCTCCCGTTCCCGGATCGTGGATCATGGAGGCCAAAGTGGGCCGCACTGCTATTCCCAGCTATGTGGGAAGGTGGGTGGTGGTGGCGGCCGCCGGGCCTGGCGGGCACGGGGAGGCGGCGACGAGCCACCTCCCCTCAGGTCCCATTCAGCAACACAGGAGGTCTGTGTTTGGCTGCCAGAGCTGCCTATCAGGGTTTGCAGGGATGAGATTGGAGTGCCCATGGCTACAGAACACCCCCTTCCCCCTCCCTCCCCTGGGTGTCTTCTCCCAACTTGTGACTGCTTTGCTGCTCCGTGGTTGGAAGGAAGCCTTGGTGATCAAGGAAAGCTGGGCTTCCATTCGGGTTTTCAGGGCGACAGAAGGAGGGCAAACAGAGCTCAGGCTTTCCCCTGGCTCCATTGCCAGGGGAATAGATTGCTGGCGCCTGAGTGTCTGGATCCCCGATCCGAGCCCGAATGCAACGATCCAGGCCTCTCCCGATCACTGGATCGTTGGCCGTGGACGATCACGATCCGCCGGGTCACGATAGCGCAATCGCCATTATCGTGGGGTTTTTTCTATCGTAATGTGGATGGTGCCCATTTCTACTCCTGACTTTTTCCTCCCTTCTTCCTCAAAGGAAGCAAATCTAATTAGTGATTTACTGTTCTTTGTCTGTGGTGAGGCATATACAAGGACTGGTTGCTTTGAGTTTACCAGTAACAGTAGAAAATCTCTGGGTCTAAAGTAAGTGATGGCAGTGACAAGGACCTGACCCACTCTCCCCTGGGAGTACATATCACTGCTTCTTGCTGTGATGGACAGATCCAGTTCCTCCTCTCTCAGGGTCTCAGATGAGAGCTGACACAATGTAGTGTTGGCAGAGCAGGAGAAGAAGTGTGAGTAAGAAATGGGATGTGTCAGTAAGTGAATGAGGATGAATTGAAAGCTCGCTGCAAGAAAGATAGCTATCTGTGTACCTCTCTCACCCCAATGTTGTTTTACTGTTTGAAATAAAAATTAACTCCTTTTCATTATCTCACAGGGTGAATTTGATTTAAATCAAATCGATTTAAATCATGATTTAAATCACTAGTCAGTAAGAGTAGATTTAAATCATGGTTTTCTACATAAAGACTCATTCTTGCTGGTAAAATCTTAATATTTACAACCAGATGAAGGTTTCATTTTTAGAATAACTTTTCAGATTAGTTTTACAGTTATATAAAAAAATTACTTATTTGGTTATATTATTAGAAACACATCATAGATAGTTCACCTCGCAATAATTTCATAATTATCTATCTCCAGTTTCATAGGTTAATTATTCATATTTGGATAACTTTTCTGCTGTACTTTATTGAAGGAAGAAAAATAATTGTTACCTTAATAATAACAATGTACATAATTTTATTTTACTAAAACAATATTACAGCATATGTATTCTTGTATTTGCTTAAACATCCATGTTTGTTAACTGATATGGTTAAACAAAATATCTTTTTTTAAAAAAACTTAAAAAGACTATCAGCCCCGTCTACACATGGAAAACTTAAAATACTGTCCTCTGTAGCTCACTCATCTTCATTTTCTTGTTTGTTCATAATCTGGAAAAAAAAACAGGCTTTCCTGCTTTATGGGGTCCCAAACAATTTCTCAGTTTAGAATGAATGAGTCCAAAGGAAGAGAATAGTCTTTTATGCCAGCAGAAGAAGCTACTGCTGTTAAAATTGAAATAATTACTTCAACAGTCTCTAAGTGACTTCCAACAGTTCACTGGTGTAACTTTCATTAAAACATCATCAGCAAACATATATTTCTTGAACGGTTCCCCCTGAGCTCTGAAGTTGGCATTACAGACGGATGGTTGCTGGATACCCGTGCCATAGTTAACTAGTTTTCTCAGCACTTAAGGTGTGACCCTGGTACCAGATATTGACAATATTTGTGAGAAAATGAGCTGGAGACAGTGTTTATCACATTGTTTTTTTTAATGCTTGTAATTTAATTCTGTAAGTGCATTTAAGTGCTCACTCAGTTCCTTCCAAATTTCAACAGCATCAGCAATGAAACAGGTATTTTTCTGTATTTTGTTTAAAGCTTCAGAAATGGGTTTCAGGATGCTCAGCATATGTTCAACATTTCTCTTAAGCCTAATGATGACGATTTTGGCCTTGACAGTGCCATCTATTTTCTTTCAATTTTGTTTACAAACTGTCATCAGAATAGGCCAGTTCTTGATATACTGCTCAAAACAGTCCACTACAGAGTTCCATCTAACATCTTGTGGGACCATTAGCTTGGTTCCACCCATTCTTTTCAGAGCTGCTGCTGCAAAATGATTGTTACAGAAGTATTTAGCAATTTCAACAACATTAGTCTTTATTTCTGGACCACTGAAGTCTTTGGCTAGGAGGTGGAGCAAATAAGCACTGCAACCATATGTTATTATTAGCTTTGTATTCCCTTCCTGCTCTTCGAAATTTCTTCTCATCTTGGATATATTTGCAGCATTGTCCGTGACCAGACTGCATACTAGACATTTGATTTTTTGTTCCCATGTTGTTATAGCTTTTGCTGTCACTTCTTGTAAGTATTCTGCTGTGTGTGCATTTTCTGATGTATCAATTGTTTCTGCAAGGAAGACATTCCCTTTTGTTGTTGTAGAAGCACATACAGCAGGATCATTATGGACATTACTCCACGCATCAAGACTTAGGTTAACAATTTTACCCTCTAGAGCTGTTGCACGTTGCTCGATTTCTCCAGCAGTTTCCCTGCAACATCTGCTCCGCTGGGTGGACTGTATCCTGGTCTCAGTGACTGAACCATATTAATGAAGTGTGGGTTTTCGATCAGATGGAAAGAAGAGTTTATTGCATAAACAAACTGGGCGTAAACAACCTGAAGATTCTGCCTGTTTCAAACATGTTCCTTTTGTCATCTTCATCACAGCACTTCTCATGATGCTGTTTCGTTCAGGTCACCAGGCCTTGCATTTCTTTGTTGCAGTGTTTGCATTTTGCACACATGCCTGCCTTACCCATAGGTAGAGGAACTTCATTAAAATATTCCCAAACTGGGTCTCTTTTATGGCCTGCTGTCATTATAGATTTTCTCCTCCAAGGAAAGAATAATATGATAAACCTCAGACGATACACACAAAGATCCAAAGACTTGTGGAGTATTCTGCTCAGAAGGTTTCACTTTCATTTTTACTGCTTGTTCCTCCCTCTTCACACTTAGCTTTTTGTGCAAATCTATTCCACTCACAACAATCTTATGTTCATTGAATTTTTTGAAACATAGCACTTAAGAGATAAGGGGTTGATTCTGTGTCCATAGATTTGCAAAGGAACAATGAGATTAAGGTCTTTTTCTCAACTCTGTATGTTTATAACATTTTCTCTGTGAAGAAGAGGCATGTGATCTCTGCAGACACAAATTCAGTTTTGAGGTCTGTAAAAAAAACCCAAGCATCTGTGATAATATCTTCTAGATAGAAAAATTGCCCAATAATCTTACAGAAACCTCTGTAAGAGTATGACATTGTGAATGAATTAATAGAATACATTTACCAACAAATTTAAACATTGCATGAATATATAGCCTCATGCTACATAATTAAAAACTAATCCTTATTTCATGATGGACTATAATGTATCTTAAATAAAAAAGTATCTTTAGATGGATTTTTCCTCAAAAACATTTTATTAAAAAAATCCAATTTAAATAAATCCGATTTTATTTATTTATTTATTTTTAAATCATTGATTTTTATCCACCCTGTCATCTCAGGGAAAGAAAACATACACAAACCAATTAGGCCTCCCTTACATCTATCTCTATAATGGCAGCATGAAGAAGTATTTTGTTCCCTACGCCAGTAGCTTGAAGAAAGATCTGGGTGAGAGGCAACTGATAAGAGACCTGGGCTACTTCGTTTGGTGGGGCGTCAGAGAGAGTGGCAACTTGCTGTGTTAAAGGGTCAGGACTCTCAGTGAAATAAGTAGATACAAGATGGGGAGTGAACTTAAGATACTCTAACCTGTCTGTGCCTCCAAGGATACTGGTAGCTTGAAAATCTGGAGGTCACCTACAGTAGGGATGGTGGAACTGCAACTGGGGAAACTCACTGTCTGGCACTCGGACTAGCAGTTCTTCTGACTGCATCTTTCCCTTTTTGTGCAGGGTTATAGATTCACCCTGAGTGAAAGAGATCAAACTTTATTTGGGATGGGAACCCCTGGAACTTTTGGCCAGCTAGCCAAGCTTCACCCACTCTTTAAATGGGCATTTCCCTGCAGCTCAGAGTGGTAGGGAAATGCCCATTTAAAGAGTGGATAAGAGAAAAGGGCAGATTTGTAGCCATCATAGAGTTTAAGCAAGTTTTATGATACTCCTCTGTGTCTTGGAGAAGGGGAAAGCCCAAGCTGTATGTGGGATTTCAGTTGAACCACGAACTCCATTATATTAAGATAAACAAAAGCATTGATGAGGTAGACAGATGTCTCATCTAGCCATCTATCACAGTGACCTGGCAAATGTCAACCCAGGGAAGGATCAGTCTGATGCCCATTAATTTCCCTCTGCACTTCAGCCACTTCCTTTACAGTCTGCATGACAAGACCAGCATGCAAAGAACCTCATGATCTTCAGGTAATGGTGGGGATTGAATAAACACTCCACTGTCTGACTCGGCCAAGAGAAGTTCCTTACTCTTATGCGACTCTGTGAAGTATGGGTTAGTAAGGAAGAAGACTTTCACTCTTTCGCCATACTCTCTTCCAGATGCCTGCTGTGGGAAAGTACATCTGTCTTCAGGGTTGAGATGTCCAAAGTCTTTTAAGTCTTTAGGCAGCATGAAAGTGCGCTTTTATTTTTACTTTCTGTATTTTTCATCGTTTAGATTTCCCAATTACCTCATTTGTGTTTATGTAGAATAAAATTTTTGTTTCAAATTTTTATTTGGTTTTGGATTACTTTCTTTTATGAATCTGCTACTGAAACACAATCTACCTGCTAAAAGAAAAATGAGGTAGAATCCTTTCCCCTATCTCACGCACCCACACTGATTATGTACAGGAAGACTATGCAATAACTATGTTCATTGACTAGTGGAAAGAGAATAACCACTACCCCCAAAAGGAAGTACAAGCTTGGCTGCATAATTTAAACTTCTTAAAATGTCATACTTCTTTCTTTATCAACTTCATCACAAAATATGAGAAGCTTCTCCAGACATGAAAAAAGAGACATTCCTTGGTGCTACTTCTTTCAGGTTTTTTAACATTCAGAGAATTCCCTTCAGATTTGCTATGGTATATCAGACAACTGACCTCTGTTTTATTTATTTACCATATTTCTGTGCCACTGTACCACTCTCAAAGTGGCTTATGATCTTTAAAAAAGCACATTAGAGGATTCAAATACTAAAAGAAAATTACACATTTCTAAATCAGCATACGGTATATGTCATTAAAACAGCAGCAGTCAAACATCAGATCAGGATCAGATAAAATAAGTTTCAGTTCCAAAAGCTTGGGAGAATAAAAATGTTTTCTCTCTGTCAGGTTCCGCCATGGCAGCCGCGGAGTCCTGGACGCAAGTATCATCAGGAGGGGCCTTGAGCACAAGCAGGCTTGGGATTGTCCCCTGGATAGTGGAAGGAGGGAGTATACATCACCCTCTCAGCCACCTACAGACCTATCCTTCTGTAGCCTTTGCTCTTCCCTCCTGCACTGTCCCTTGCCAAGTGCTCCTCCATTCATTCTCCCTCTCCCTCTCCAACCATTCCTACGCAACCCACCACGACCTCTCTACTGAGCCTGTCTTTATAGGCCTCCTTCCAACTTCCGCCTCCCTACCTCCCAGGCTCCCTCCTATCCTTGGGCAGCCTACCAGCCCTGGGCAGACTCCTCATGATGCTATCCAGTTGGGGGAGCTCTCAGGTGTTCCTTCTCTCATTCCAGTTCCTCCCTGCTCTCCTATCCTTTCTTGCAGGATGGGGATAGATGTCATCCAGCTGGGGATGCTCTCAAGTGTTCCTCTTCTTGTTCCAGTCCCTCCCTGCTCTCCTTTCTTGCAGGGTGGGGCTAGATGCCGTCCAGCCGGCAATGCTCTCAGGTGTTCCTCCTTATTCCAGTTCCTCCCTGCTCTCCTATCCTTTCTTGCAGGATGGGGATAGATGTCATCCAGCTGGGGATGCTCTCAAGTGTTCCTCTTCTTGTTCCAGTCCCTCCCTGCTCTCCTTTCTTGCAGGGTGGGGCTAGATGCCGTCCAGCCGGCAATGCTCTCAGGTGTTCCTCCTTGTTCCAGTTCCTCCCTGCTCTCCTATCCTTTCTTGCAGGGTGGGGCTAGCAGGGACTTTCCAGGTGACACAACTTGACCCCTTTGCCTTTGTTTGCAAAATGCCAGACTGACCTCCTTGATTCTGGCTGGTCCCCTGGGGTGGATTTCGGGCCTGCCAGCCCCACATGGGGACGGGTGCAGGGCTTCTAGCCCATCTGGCTGGGTATCAGCGTCCCAGGCGTGCATGTGCACATCTTGCCTTGTGGGGCTTGGTTGGGCAGTGCGCACCTGGCTGGCCACCCAGGCTGGTTCTGTTTCTCCTTCACTCTCTGCCAGCTGGTCTTTCACTCCCTGCCAGCTGGCCCAGAGTTGCCTCCCCGGGCTGTCTGTGCCTGCAGCATGGGTGCTGTTGGTCCTCAGGCAGGGGATCTGTGGCAAGTCCGGGGTGTTCGTCCCTGGACACTCTCCTAAGATGGGCACGTGATAAGAAAAGATAAACTTCTAGTTCCTTAATGACAGGACAGTTACTGAAAAGCTTTGCTGCTGGTGGGTGTCAAGTCTTTTGTATCCACACTGTAATGCTAGTATAATGTGCTTTTTTGCTCATGTAAGGAGACAGGCAGCAACATTTTTAACTAGTTTTACAGTGCACTCCTGAGGAGAGTTACTCCAGTTTAAGCCCATTGAAATCACTGAAAAGTTTGCTGCTGGTGGATTTCAGACATTTGTATCCACACACACTGGAATGGAAACTCTGCTTAAGATTGTACTGTTAGTTTCCTAACAGTCTTTAAGAGCAGTCTCTAACAGTAGCATAATCTATAAGTCACCAGGCACATATGAAAGTGGCAAATTCCTTCTGTTGTAAGCAGCTGTTGAATCAGCTGACTCCAATAAAATGCAAACCTGAACATGGCAGACACCCAGTGTTCTAATGCCAAGGCTAATTCTGGAGAACTCTTAAGCTCTGACACACTCATCTGGGGAGAGTGTAATCTCCTCCAGAATGGAGATTTCCTCTGCTGTTCAGTTTATTGAATCACCCGCTGTCATTATCATCTATTGTATTATCATCTGTCATCTATATATTGTATTCCGCTCTGAACCCGTTCGCAGGGAGTGCGGATTATAAATATAATTAATTATAATAATAATCTCTGTTTTACTTGGGTTGAGCTCCAATATGTTACCCTCATCTAATCTTGCCATTCCCAGATATCTGTTCAAACTGCAACCACTTCATCAAGGGGAAAGGAGATGAGTGTCATCAGCATATTAATGATGCCACACTCCAGACCTCCAGATAAGCTTTCTCAGGGTTTCTTGTTTAATGTTAAACAGCATTGAAGCAAAATTTAATTCTGAGGAACTTCATTGGACAAGCCTTAGGGAGTAGCCTCCAAGGACTCTTGTGGGATCTATCTCCAAAGCAGTGCCTCTCAGTCCTAATTCTGCATACCTCCGAAGGCTACCAAGATGATGATATGTATGCTGCTAAAAAGTCCAGGATAATCAGCACAGTCATGTTCTCCAAGAGAAAGTTGTTAATCAGTGATCAAAACTTAGATATAATCTGTCTAGATAACAAACCTCATCTAAATATAGCTGGTGTGTGACCACTGTTCCATGTCCAAAAAACATAAGACTGACGTATAATTTTTTAGGTCTTCTTAGACAGATAGTTTTTGCTCAGCATTCAGTAATCACCTAGTCAAAAGGAGTAAGGTCCAAGATGGGATGCAATGGCCTAGGTTAATCCAAATAGCTTTTAAGCATTCTCAGAGAAATGAATGGAAATTGTTCCAAGTAACTGACTAGCAGAATCTACGGTGAGTTTTGATATGAATCTTAATGATGTAGTGTAACTTTTAGAGCAAATGTGAGTGGATTTATCTGCAGTGTTCTTTGCCAAAAAATACAGCAAGCTTGAAGATGGCTGTGTTTGAGCTAACTTTGGCATCAGTCTCTTCTGGAAGTGGTTCTTTCCAGGTGCAGTTCACTTCTCGGTTTGGGGGAGGGAGAACTGCTAGAGGAAAAGAGTGGGCTGTGGATAATCTGCCACTAGTAGCAACTGCTATGAGTCCAGATGACGAATGACAGCAAAGCATGCACTTCTTTCCTCCTGCCACTGATATTTTTTATAGGCTCCCCAAATAATCCTCTTCTGGAAATGCTTCTTAGGCATATTGGGAATCAGGAGATTGCACAGCCTGGCTGTTCTGCAAGTACTAATGGTATGTATGTATCTGGTTAGAGGAATCTGCCACCCCAAGAATTGGGCATTGTGCTTGCAACTTTTTGCTTGGGCTTTTTGTGGCCGCTCCCAGCAGTCACAGCTGTGGGACGTTAGCTGGGCTTTATGGTTGCCTAACCCCATGTATAGTTAGGATTATCTTGGGCTGCTGTGTGCAGGGCAGTACTCCCCAGTTCTATACGCTGTCTCAGGATTGTGATTCAGGACCAGAAATATGTAAATGATGCATATATTTTTTGCTGATGGTTGGGGCGAGGTGTTCATTTTTCAGGTTATAAGAATGTGGGTGTAATGTGCTGAGCACTTGTGGACGGGCTGATATAAATTTATTAATGAAATGAAAAAACAGTAGTCATCTATATATTATTACCAACACCATTTGTAATCCATATTTATTTCCTAAACAGACACTTCTTGAATATGCAGAAAAGTGGAAGGCATCTGAAGATCCCTTGCCCTTGCTGGAGGTGTACACAGAGGCCATTCACAGTTATGTTAAAGCACGACCTTACCTTACCTCTGAATGTGAAAATGTAGCTTTGGTGCTTGAACGCTTAGCTCTGTAAGTACATTTTGTTAGTTTTTGCTATATTATTATTTTTTTAATTGCTTAATTTTTTTGTCTTAGTAGTAGGGAATAATTTTTCCCTATAATAATCAGAGTTTTTCTGTTTGTATTGTAAACTGTTAATTGACTTGTCAGCCTTGCTTCCATTTTCAGAAGCTGTGTTGAACTTCTGCTATGCCTGCCTCTTGAACTGCCTGAAAAGCAATGGAAAGAATTTCAATCCTTTATTCAGGTGAGAGGTTTGTAGATTATTTTCTAAACACTTGGGATCATAGCTGGGCTCAGAGTGGCACACAAATTAGGTAGAATGTTTTTCCTTTATCAGTACTACTTTGTAGACCATGTAACACCCTCTAACAAGGTAGGTATTTGTTCTCTAGTATTTCGGTCTGTTTTCCTCATTGGGGTCTTGTTTAAATTTGAAGATTTCACGCAATTGATGTTTGGTTAAACCCCAGTTCAAGCAAATCGAATGGGAAGTAGGGAAATATACTGCAGGTAAAAGGTGTTGGAGACCAAAATTATCTCAAACACATGTCCAGAACAGATTATGCTGAAACATATATTGCCGCACAACACATGTTGTACTATATTTAAGTACCTAAGTTAAGGAAGTGTCAGCCTTTCAGAATATATTTTGATTACTCCTCTGGAAAGCTACAAGTTGGAGTAAAGGCCTGGCCCCTGTGGAGAACTTTGCTGATGGAGGAGTGGTCATTTTAGCATTCCCCACCCCATTTGTTGCAGGCCTCTGACTTCCCCACGCTCAGTCTGCTTCTGTGGGACCTTTTTCTGCAGGAGCATCATTTGGGGATGTATTTTTGTCTGCAAGGGGAGGTGGGGAAGTTGTGATCCATGATTGGAAATACTTCGTGGGATCCTAGTCAAAATGCATGTGGGTCCAAATGACCCATACACGGGTCCTGATTATTAACAAAAAGCAAGCCAGGGAATATGTCCCCATTAGTTCCTTGCAAACACAGCTTGAAGAAGCCATGTAGTTATATTTGGCTTTCGGCATAATAAAGGTCTGAGGGCACTTTAAAGACTAACATTTATTTCAATATGAGCTTTCCTCAGTGACCTCTCACTTCTTCAGATAGAAAAAGTTCATATTGAAATAAATATTAGTCTTTAAAGTGTAATTTTACCCTACAGCGTAGGGAAAAGGTTTTACATTCAGATTTATGTGATGCTCTTTCTAGACATGTCACAAAAAAATGGCTAAGCCCAGTAGTCCATAAAGTTTGGCTTGATTCTAGTAGTTCATTGTTTCTTGTCACTATTGTTTTCTTGACAGCTATTGCAACTGACACCTCCCATCCCCAAGTCCTCTGTTATGTACAGAGATATTAGGAAGGTGTTTTTTCTCATTTCAGTGAAGAGAGATAATATATAAACAGGTAGTTCTTCAGTACAGGAACAAAAAAATAGCAGTTGTTTTGTTTTTAAATAAGAGTTATGAAGAATAAGTGTTTTGGAAATTTACTATATGTACTTCTTCTCAATGCATACAACCCCTTCATATTTGTTTAGGATCTGCAGTTTAGGGTGGGCCATATTATCTGTATTTAATGCTCTTTTTACAGCCTCATAGGATAACAGAATAGTTAATATACTTCTGCAGTACAGAACAAAACAAAGGGCCACATGGAATTAATATTCGTAGAAAAAATATAACATTCATGGAAAATGACAGATCTTAACAAACTAGCAACAAATCCTGTTGTGGGGAAAAATACAACGGGTTCTAGAAAGGGGAGGGCGGGCAGGGGGGCATTCCCTCTTCCTCTGTCACTGATCCCGGCTGGATGAAGGCGGCATGGCATGGCATGACCACCTCCCGGCCAGGGGAAAGGAGGGCGGGCATTGCCTCCTGTTACCCACCTGATCCTGGCTGAGTGAAGAGAGGGGAGGCATTGTCACCTGCTTCACTCCTGATCCTGGCCAGGTGAAGTGGAGGGCATTGCTGCCTGATGTGTGCCTGATCCCAGCCGGGTGAAGCGGGTATGGGCATTGCCATTTTCTCCGCTCCTGATCCAGGCCAGGTGAAGAAGGAGTGAGCACTGCTTCCTGCTCTGCACCTGATTCCGGCTGGGTGAAGTGAGGGGGGAGCATTCCCTCTTCCTCCGTCACTGATCCCAGCTGGATGAAGGCGACGTGGCATGACCACTTCCTCTACGTCTGATCCCGGCCGAGTGAAGGGGGCAGGTATTGCCACCTGCACCGTGCCTCATCCCAGCCAGGGGAAAGGAGGGCGGGCATGGCCTCCTGTTCCACACCTGATCCTGGCTGAGTGAACTGGCAGGCATTGCTGCCTGATCCGTGCCTGATCCCAGCTGGGGGAAGCGGGTATGGGCATTGCCACCTGCTCCACTCCTGATCCAGGCCAGGTGAAGAAGGGTCGGGCACTGCCTCCTGTTCTGCACCTGATTCCGGCCAGGTGAAGTGGGGGGGGGGCATTGCTGCCTGCTCTGCGCCTGATTCTGGAAAGTTAAATGGGGGAAGACATTGCCTCCTGCTCTGCGTCTGATCCAAGCTGGGTGAAGGTGGGGGCGGGAATTGCTCCTGATCCCCACTTGGTGAAGTTGGTGGGCGGGCATTGCCATCTGTTCCACATCTGATCCCAGCTGGATGAAGGGGGCAGATATTACCTCCTGTGTGCGCCTGATCCAGGCCAGATTAAGAGGGGGTGGGCATTGCCTCATGTCCCTGCTTGGTGAAGTTGGAGGGCAGCCACTGCCATCTGCTCCACATCTGATCCCAGCCGGGTGAAGGGGGGCGGATATTACCTCCTGCTCTGCGCCTGATCCATGCCAGATGAAGAGGGGCGGGTATTGCCTCATGTCCTGTTCCATATCCCAGCCGGGTAAAAGGGTGGGCATTGCTACCTGCTACGTGCCTGATCCCAGCCGAGTGAAGGAGGGGGGTGGACATTGCTGCCCTCTCAATGGCTGATCCCAGCCGTGTAAAGGGGAGGCTGGCATTGCTGCCTGCTCTGCGCCTGTTCGTGGCTGGGTGAAGGGTGGGCGTGCATTTCCACCTACTTCACTCCTGATCCCAACTGGGGGAACGGGAAGGGGCATTACCACCTGCTCCGCTCCTGATCCCTGCTGGCTGAAGGCAAAGGTGGGCATTGCCAGCTGCTCTGCACTTGATTCCAGACACATGAAGGGAGGATGGGCATTGTCACTTGCTCTGTTCCTGATCCCAGCCAGGTGAAGGTTGGGCAGGCATTGCCACCTGCTCTGTGCTTGATCCTGGCCACTTGAAGGGGGGATGGGCATTGCTGCTTGCTTCACGCCTGATCCTGGCTGGGTGAAGGGGAGAGTGGGCAGTACTTCCTGCTCCACTCTTGATCGCAGCTGGTTGAAGGGGGGGACATTTCCACCTGCTCTCCTGATCTCAGCTGGTTGAAGGGGTGGCATTGCCACCTCCTCCACTCCTGATATCTGCTGTGTGAAGGCAGGGGGAGGGCATTGCCACCTGCTCTGCACCTGATCCCAGCTGGGTGAAGGTGGGGGCATGCATTGCCACCTGCTCTGCTCCTGATCCCACCTCGGTGAAGGCAGGGTGCAGGCATTGCCACCTGCTCTGCTGCTGATCTCAGCTGGATGATAGGGGGAGCAGGCATTGCTACCTGCTTTGCTCCTGATCCCAGCTGAATGAAGGCAGAGGGCGGGTATTTCCCCCTGCTTCACTCTTGATGCTGGCTGAGTGAAGGGTGGGTGAGCATTGCCACCTGCCCCATGCCTGATCTCAGCTGGGTGAAGGCGGTGGGCAGGCAGGCATTGCCACCCACTCTGCTCCTGATCCCAGCTGGGTAAAGTGGGGCCAGACATTGCAATCTACTCCACTCCTGATCCCAACTGGGTGAAGGCAGGGGGCGGGCATTGCCACTTGTTCTGCTCCTGATCCCAGCTGGGGGAAGATGGAATGGACATTGCCATCTGCTCTGCTTCTGATCCCAGCTGGGTTATGTGTCAGTCCTTGGCAAGTAAATCCCCAAGTTCTCCACAGCTATCCCACAGGTGAATTGGTTGAAGTAACTTTTATTAGAGATCTATCAGGTTCTAGATGCTTAGACAGTGGAATTGGCAGAAGTGACGTATTGAGGGAAAGCATGGTTAGTTATAGGTTAATGTCCCGCCCCTAGGTTAGTAGCCCATTGGAATTCTGGTGCAAATGCCAGAGACAAAAAGTTTTAGAGTTTAGACTATGCTGAGCAACAATAGCAATTTGGGAATGAAATCTTCCTTGTTCTCAGGGAAGATACATTTCAGACTGGCTGCATCTGGTCTCAAAGCTGTTGGCTGCAGAAGTAAAAGCGTTTAACTTCAAAGCAGAGATAACACACTGAACTTTTAAATAAAAGACATTGAATGGTACTCAGAACTCTGCATAGTGTGAGAGGACCGACAGGTTGCATATAACATACACATGGCTTGTACTGCAGGCAGGCATACATGACATTAAGACGGGGGTTGGGGGTTGCCACCTGCTCCGCTCCTGCTCCCAGCTGGGTGAAGGCGGGGGGGGGGGCATTGCCACCTGCTTCATTCCTGATCCCGGCCTAGGTTTCCTGCCCTGATGAGCTCTCTGGAGGTCTGGCTGCCTCATCTGGGTTTCCCTCCACAGCAGCGCCCTCTGGAGGCACACCAGGGTAGGAAGTGGGTTGTCTTGAATACGCGTAGCCTTTTATATATTAGGATAATGAGACTTCAAATAAATTATTGTTTCATGTATCTGATGAAGACATTCTTTTCTTGCTGCTGGTAGCACAGTTTGAAAAAATGCAGATCCTTGCCCACTTGTTTGAAGATGCACATTTATTTTGGTAACTTATTGGGGGGATTATTTTTCTCTACTTCTTGATTCAGATGATGGATTTATATGGATGGTTGCATAGGGTTTTTTTGTCTAAATTAGGATTTCTCGTTACTTGTAACAATTGTAATTTTCTATTCATGCTGTAATTTTTTTGTTCTCATATTGGCAGGGCAGCTGTTAATATCTTGTGATGCTCTGTTTTTGTTTTGTTCTGTACTCCTTTCATTGTGGACCTGGCCCTCTCTTTTTTTCTTGATGTACTTCTGCAGTAGATAGAAAGCCGGTTCATCCACGATACAGTGCATCCTGTTGTCAGGTGGTCACCTGTCACACCCAACAACATCCTATGTACTGTTTGTGCTCTAATGTTATGGGTATAACTGCAGGCTGAAGCTATTTCTTGATTGTGATGTGAAAGTATGTAAGGGAGGGTGCTGTCTGTTGTTATCTGTATGTTCTCTTAACCTCCTCTCTCCTTAGCCTGGGAAGAGATGCTTGCATGGACCCTCACGGCCTTGAGACTTCTCATATATCAACTCTGCTTTTTTCTGCCTAGATGTTTGCATCTGAATGTAGCTGACCATTACCGTATAGGGGTGGGGATTTGGGAATTCACCAGCACTTAGAACCCTATATATGTCTTGTGCTTGTAGGGAAAAGTCATTCCTGTCAAAAATTGAGTAAGATACTGAAACTGGTAACTTGTCAATAAAGTTCTTTAGTTCATTCAGTGAAGTCTTTTGAGTTACCTGGCAGATCCTTACACCTATGTAGTAGGGAAGTTGGAAAGTAGACACTTGTCAGTGCAATCCTAAGCAGAGTTACTCCAGTCTAAGCCCATTGATTTCAATCGGCTTAGTCTGGAGTAACTTCTGATTGCTCTGTCCATGTTGCAAAGGAGATGGCATAACTGCCTGCTTCATATCTCTGGTCAGCATCCAAAGGTAGGGATGGCATAGAATATTGGACTGTATTGTCGAAGGCTTTCACGGCTGGAGAACGATGGTTGTTGTGGGTTTTCCGGACTGTATTGCCGTGGTCTTGGCATTGTAGTTCCTGACGTTTCGCCAGCAGCTGTGGCTGTCATCTTCAGAGGTGTAGCACCTGCTACCAGGTGTAGCACTCCAACTACTTTGTCAGACTGCACAGGGAAGCCATTGAAATTCACAAGCATAAGCAAAACTTCAGCAGGAAAGAAGAAACCTTAAGAATGAACAGAGCATGGTTTCCAGTTCTGAAAAACACCAGGCTAACAAAACACTCTACACCCGACAATAGCCCTGCAGAGAAGATTAGCACATCAAGCACCAATCCATATGCAAAAGAACCTCCTCAGGATACAGTGAAGCCTCCCGCCATTAGCATTCCACACCCTGGGAAACTCTTACAGGATGACTCAGCTCAACCTCACCCCTCCTGAGTAGATATAAATGACCTGCCAACACCTTTTCCACACTGTGACACTGAGAGATCTCTGTCGTTTGGTGCTACACCTCTGAAGATGCCAGCCACAGCTGCTGGCGAAACGTCAGGAACTACAATGCCAAGACCACGGCAATACAGCCCGGAAAACCCACAACAACAACCAATATTGGACTGTTTTTTACATATATGACACAGTCTCCAGTTGAGAAAGTAGAGATTTGCAGTGGCAAGTAGGAACGTGGGTTGGATCTAGACTAAATTTTCTATCCGTGGATTCCAACTGCAGTCCACTAATCTCCATGAAATACTGCTGTTGGTTGATAGGGAACACTACAAAATAACATAGAGGAGTCTGGATCAGGAAGTGGGAATCAGTGGAAATAGCCAGTTTAGTCTAGATCCAGCCCAATGTTTATTCTTAAAAGTGCAAGCAGTATTTACATTATAATCCATATAGCATGATGACCTACACCTTGTATTTTTATCACCAGAAAGTGGACATATATACTGTTTGTTACAGCACCATAGTCCTGCAAGATTTAATGCACTATATTTGCTGGGGTATCAGGCCTAGGAATCTAAAATGACTTTCCACTGGTTGGAATTACATTCTCTTTCATGCATTTGTCCTTGTCAAATTCCCTTTTTTCAGAGCTGCGACATCTAGATCCAGGTTTACCTGAATCTTGGAGGGTCTTTAGAGGATAGTGAGAAGTAGATTTCCTGCAAATTTTGTGGAGTTTGCTTGAACCTCCCCAACCCCCTCAGAGAAGTTTCCTCACAGAAAATAATGGCCGAATAAGTCAGAGATGCTCTAATCTTGTTGAACCCTATTAGAGAACCTTACCGCAACCTGCTCTACCACTCTCCATTGTTTCCTATGGTGGGAAGGCTTCCAAGATAGCTTGGAGGCAGAAACACACAGGGGCAAGGGTACCACTGGCCAGAAGTACACTACCAAATGCAAGATCAACCCACAGAAACTAGCAGAACCAAACTGAAGCAAGAGAATGGATTCCCCCCCCCCCCAGAACCAAAGCAAAAGAAGACCAACATCTAACCAGAGAATCATGTCAAAACAGCAAATTCCAGCCAAACCATACTGAAGCAAGGGACACTGTTGCAATTTAGCCCAGCTGAACCAGTGTCACACACACAAGCCAGGCAGACAGGAGACCTCTTGCATAGATTGGCCACTTCTCCCTCCCTGCTTCACTCCCCCTGCCTCTTTCCTTCTTCCCTCTCCCCTCTTGGAAAAAAAACACTGGAGAAGCCCAGGAAGGAGCCAGTCTGAGGCTGAAGGAATGTTTCCCAGATAAACCCAGATTTGTCTGGAGGTCTGGATCCGGGTTTCTCTGATTTGATTCAGGAAAGCCAGCTTTAGCTGGATCAGCAAAAATCCAGCTTTTTTCCCCAAAGCTCAGACTCAGATCGCATACTCCTGTTAGAACTCTAAGTAGTCCACAGCTAGAACAGTTACTAGGGCATAGGGTTATATGTGCACCTCATTTTTCTTCCCTGGGCAATACTGCTCAAATGAAAGAAGAGGTTAGATAATTGACTAGGGATGTGCGTTTCGGCATTCAGAATGCCGAAAGAATGCCGAAACAAAAGTGTTTCGGCTTCTTTCGGGGAATGCCGAAACGTTTCGGGGAATGCCGAAACGTTTAGGGTAGCCGAAAGAAAAAAGCCGAAACGTTTCGGGATTCTTTCGGCTTTCTTTCGGCTTTTCAATGGGAAAATGCCTCCGTCTTCCCGGACGTCTGGAGGAGGCATTTTCCCACCGAATAAGCCCAAAATTGGTGGGGACCTTCCTCTAACCCTTCTCTAACAACCACCCAAGTTTCAGACAGATTGGACTTTGGGGGGCCATGTTATGTCCCCCCAAAGCAGGTCCCCCCATCCTCCCATAAGAAAGCGAAGGAGCAGCATATTGTTAGCATGCTGCTGCTCATCTTTCTTCATTATTTCCTATGGGGAAAAAATGAAGAGGCAGGCTTCCTTTGCCAGGGGTGGCATTTTGCATGCAAAATGCCCCCTCACCCTCAGGGGCCCTTCTCCCACCCCTCCTCCCACCCCCCACCAAGGCTCAGCCTGCTCCCACTTGGGGGGGCCATTTCATGGCCTCCCCAAGTAGGTGCTCTAATCTCTACCACTGACAGCTGGGGGAGGCTTGTGTTGCCAGGGGTGGCATTTTGCATGCAAAATGCCCCCAAGCCCTCAGGGGCCCTTCTCCCACCCTTCCCCCCACCCCCCACCCAGGCTCAGACTGCTCCCACTTGGGGGGGCCATTTCATGGCCTCCCCAAGTAGGTGCTCTTTTCTCTACCACTGACAGCTGGGGAAGGCTTGTCTTGCCAGGGGTGGCATTTTTCATGCAAAATGCCCCCCAGCCCTCTGGGGCCCTTCTCCCACCCTTCCTCCCACCCACCACCAAGGCTCAGACTGCTCCCACTTAGGGGGGGGCATTTCATGGCCTCCCCAAGTAGGTCCTCTCAGCCCCTAAAGTCCACCCCTTACAGCCCCACACAAACCCAATTCCCCCCCAGCTGCCACACACAGACCCAAATCCCCACATTAGCCCCTCACAGACCCAAATCCACCCCCACCTGCCCCACACCCATAACCCCAGGAACAGGCTGGCAAAGGCCAGCCCTCTCCCTTTGTTCCCTATGCTGGGAACTTCTAAACTCTCTTTCCCTGGGCAATTCTGCACAGCCCAGGGGTGCCACAATGGTGGGCACACTTCTGAGTGCCAGCTGGTCCCTGTGAAAGAGCACCTGAACCACAGACACCCTCCCTCAAATTCCCCCACCACCTACAGAGATGGCTGGCCAGCCAGCCCCATTGTTCCCTATGATGGGAACCAACTGCACAACAAAGAATAAAACAAGAACAACACAAAATAAAGTTTTAAATTTTTTTTTCTCCCTTCCAAAGTACAAGTAGGCAAAGCATTATGACACATTACACCAGCAGTCCCCCACACAGAAAAATTAAAACAAAACTCACTTAACATCAGAGAATCACAAAGCACAATTCCTGTCAAAAACACTTTATTTCTTGAACAGCTTTAGGTTACACAGCAGGGGGGAACACCAAAGGGCATGGCAGCACTATCTTACACAAAAATAACACAACTCACTTAACATCAGAGAATCACAAAAACAGAATTCCTGGCAAAAACACTTTATTTCTTGAACAGCTTTAGGTTACACAGTAGGAGGGCACAACAGGGCATGATAGCAATGTACTACAAAAAATAATACAACCCACTTCACCGTTTTTGACAGCAATTGTGTTTGTGTGATTCTCTGATGTGAAGTGAGTTGTGTTATTTTTGTGTAGTACACTGCTTTCCTTCTCTGTGGTGCCTTCCTACTGTGTAACCTAAAGCAGTTACAGAAATAAAGTGCTTTTGACAGCAATTTTTTGGGGTGATTCTTTAATGTGAAGTGAGTTGTGTTATTTTTGTGTAAGATACTGCTTCCATGCCCTTTGGTGTTCCCCCCCTGCTGTGTAGCCTAAAGCTGTTCAAGAAATAAAGTGTTTTTGACAGGAATTGTGCTTTTGTGATTCTCTGATGTTAAGTGAGTTGTGTTATTTTTGTGTAAGATAGTGCTGCCATGCCCTTTGGTGTTCCCCCCTGCTGTGTAACCTAAAGCTGTTCAAGAAATAAAGTGTTTTTGACAGGAATTGTGCTTTGTGATTCTCTGATGTTAAGTGAGTTTTGTTTTAATTTTTCTGTGTGGGGGACTGCTGGTGTAATGTGTCATAATGCTTTGCCTACTTGTACTTTGGAAGGGAGAAAAAAAAATTTAAAACTTTATTTTGTGTTGTTCTTGTTTTATTCTTTGTTGTGCAGTTGGTTCCCATCATAGGGAACAATGGGGCTGGCTGGCCAGCCATCTCTGTAGGTGGTGGGGGAATTTGAGGGAGGGTGTCTGTGGTTCAGGTGCTCTTTCACAGGGACCAGCTGGCACTCAGAAGTGTGCCCACCATTGTGGCACCCCTGGGCTGTGCAGAATTGCCCAGGGAAAGAGAGTTTAGAAGTTCCCAGCATAGGGAACAAAGGGAGAGGGCTGGCCTTTGCCAGCCTGTTCCTGGGGTTATGGGTGTGGGGCAGGTGGGGGTGGATTTGGGTCTGTGAGGGGCTAATGTGGGGATTTGGGTCTGTGTGTGGCAGCTGGGGGGGGGGAATTGGGTTTGTGTGGGGCTGTAAGGGGTGGACTTTAGGGGCTGAGAGGACCTACTTGGGGAGGCCATGAAATGGCCCCCCCAAGTGGGAGCAGTCTGAGCCTTGGTGGGGGGTGGGAGGAAGGGTGGGAGAAGGGCCCCAGAGGGCTGGGGGGCATTTTGCATGCAAAATGCCACCCCTGGCAAGACAAGCCTCCCCCAGCTGTCAGTGGTAGAGATGAGAGCAGAGCACCTACTTGGGGAGGCCATGAAATGCCCCCCCCCAAGTGGGAGCAGGCTGAGCCTTGGTGGGGGGTGGGAGGAAGGGTGGGAGAAGGGCCCCAGAGGGTTGGGGGGCATTTTGCATGCAAAATGCCACCCCTGGCAACACAAGCCTCCCCCAGCTGTCAGTGGTAGAGATTAGAGCACCTACTTGGGGAGGCCATGAAATGGCCCCCCCAAGTGGGATCAGGCTGAGCCTTGGTGGGAGGTGGGAGGAGGGGTGGGAGAAGGGCCCCTGAGGGTAAGGGGGCATTTTGCATGCAAAATGCCACCCCTGGCAAAGGAAGCCTGCCTCTTCATTTTTTCCCCATAGGAAATAATGAAGAAAGATGAGCAGCAGCATGCTAACAATATGCTGCTCCTTCGCTTTCTTATGGGAGGATGGGGGGACCTGCTTTGGGGGGACATAACATGGCCCCCCAAAGTCCAATCTGTCTGAAACTTGGGTGGTTGTTAGAGAAGGGTTAGAGGAAGGTCCCCACCAATTTTGGGCTTATTCGGTGGGAAAATGCCTCCTCCAGGCGTCCGGGAAGACGGAGGCATTTTCCCATAGAAAAAAGCCGAAAGAATGCCGAAATAATGCCGAAAGAATCCCGAAAGTCGAAAGCCGAAAGAGATTCTTGTTTCGGCTTTCGGCTTTAACGATAGAGAATCTTCTTTCGGCTTTCTACTTTCGGCTATAGCCGAAAATTTTTGGCTTGCACACCCCTATAATTGACACTTACAAATACTTATGATTGAACTGCTCATTTAGAAGCAGTAGATATTTTAAACTAACAGTTACCCTTCACTTTCTCTGAAGGGAATTCTGTGCTTTACAACAGAATCCCTTTCATACAGGTATGAGTAACGATTGTGTAACAACTTTAGCATGCCCCCTTCTCTCCCCTAATTATAATATTTTCATGCAATTTGATGGTATTAGTATTTGAAATCTTAACAGTTTGAGGAAACAGTGGCCAAAAGAAGCTATAAAAACTAAACTAAGGAATTTTTGCAATATTTTAGCTTTAAGTAAATTATAGCATTCCCATGTTGAAAAAGACCAAATTATGTAGAATGTGAGTTCAATTTTAAACTGACTGTCTTCTGTTGTCTGTCTTTGCTTGACAGTACTCACTAGTGATTCCAGACTGAAAGACGTTGTTGACAGGCATGGAAACATTCTTAAGAGAACCATTATGGTGTAATGGTTAGAATGTTAGACTAGGAGACCCAGGTTCAAATCTCTACTTTGCTGTGGAAGCTCGCTAAGTGATCTTGGGCCAGTCATACCCTCTCAGCCTAACCTACCCCATAGGGTTGTTGTGAGGATAAAATGGAGAAGAGATTGAAGTAAGCCAGTTTGGGTCCCCAGTAGGGAGAAAAAGCAGAGTATTAAAAATAAATATATTTTAATAGTCAAGAGTTCATGTGATTTTATGTAATTGTCATTCATTTGACTTGATAATTAGTGTCAGTTTTGTTTTCCCAGATGGCGCACACAACATTGATGGAAAATGGCAGCTGCCAATTACAATTTTTAGCTCTTCTCACCCAAGCAAATGGGATCTGGAACAATCCAGTTCTTTGCGATATACTTTCTCAAGAACCAGTGGATCAAGATAAAGGTAAGTTTGTACTGTGAGTAGGGGAGAGGGTGTGATTACTGTAATCTTTACCATTCACATAGGGGAAATCATCTAAAGTTCACTTTTTAAGTCATTGGTTTTCAGGTGACATCTGCACAGTGATAGTGTTATAGCATATTCAGTAATCATACATTTTCATAAGTCTGCTTCTTTTACCACTTATAATTTGATTTTTATCATGTTAAAGATAGTGCTAACACAGACATCTAGTAATTATATATTTTTAAATTATTTTTCTGATGTCAGAAAAAACTCTTACACTTTCTTGCCATTTATGTTAGTAACTACTCTAGAAGTGTGTCTTGCCATGTAAGATTTGTGGGAGGAAAGAGAACTGAAAGTAAAATATTATGAATACTTTTTATAAAATAAAATTGAAGCTCCCTAAACAAGCTTTTCATGGTGTCACTTTGTAGGATGGATTTTGTCCTGACCAAGGGCTATTTAGTTCATTCTTCAGCAACTCTTCTGCACCATAGCTTTACTTCCTGAAGCCTGTTTGGCTGCTTGACTCTATTGACCATTGAAATTGTATGTAAATATATGTGTTCACAAAATACGTAATCTTACAGTTGGCCAACTACCTCTTCAAATTTAACCATGCAAAAGCTAAGTTAGTTGTGATGAGATAAGTTATGTAGTCCATATATTCACATGGTTCTGGCTAATTATAATAACATTTGATTTATATACCATCCTTCAGGACAACTTAATGTCCACTCAGAGCAGTTTACAAAGTGTGTCATTATTATCCCCACAACAATCACCCTATGAGATGGGTGGGGCTGAGAGAGCTCCAAAGAACTGTGACTGACCCAAGGTCACCCAGCTGGCTTCAAGTGGAGGAGTGAGGAATCAAACCCAGTTCTCCAGATTAGAGTCTCGCTGCTCTTAACCACTACACCAAACTGGTTAATACATCTTCAGTTAAGACCTTGAAATTGGTAGTCAGATAGATTCTGCTTAAACTAATTGATGGTGGCCAGTTGGTTAAAGCTGAGAAAGTTGCTGACTGGAGATATCTGTGCCTGCTTTTCATACAACAGTGCAGTTCATTACTTTAATCTGTACTTGCTGACTGTTGCTCAAGCCATATAGATCCAAAAGCTGCAGTGGGGACAGGGAAGAAAGTGAAATCCCTCCTTATTGTCTGTCAGACAGCTGTGCTGATGCAAGAGGGTGATTTCATTCCTGCCTTTCTAACAGTCCATGTAGATCCCAGTATCTCGGGGTCAGAACGGACTGCTAAGGGGAAGGAAATGCTTGGATGGATATGGGATCCAACCCTCATATTTCTTCTGGTTTTCCCTGTAATCAGTAACTGCTTATTTTAAGTTATCTAACTTGATCATAAAGATTTTAGAAATTCTGTATAAATCCCTCCATAAGACTGTTCAGAATAAGAATTAAGAAAAATATAGGTGACTATTAGAGATGTAAATTTTATATTTCAAAATATATCACTCTGTGTGATGTAGTGGTTAGAGCATGGGGCTAGGATCTGGGAGCTCCAGGTTCAAGTCCCCAGTCTACCATGGAAACTTGCTTAGTGACCTTGGGCCAGTCATATACTCTTAGCTTAACTTACCTCACAAGTGATGATAAAACAGGAGAACAGAATGATGTAAGCTGCATTGGGTCCCCATTGGGGAGAAAGGCAGGATATAAATGAAGTAAAATAAATATAAAAAACTGGATATATATGAGAGTGGGAGTGGAAATTTTGGGGAAAATTTAGGACCCTTCTTCCTTACCAAACCTACACTTACTCTACTGCTTTAACAACTTTAAATGCATATATAACAAATTAGTATATACAATTGTATTGTTTAGCATGTTTATGATATTAAAAAGTATAAGTACCTTCATTTTCTACAAGCAACTTCAGAAATATACTGAATCTTGAGAGCTGCAAACTGCTGCACTCTATATAACATGTGTTTTAGCTTATGCTGTCTAAAAGGCAGAGAAGAATAAGTTGAAAATAAAAGAACAACTTTAATAAACAAAAAGTATATCATTTAGACAGAAGCAGTCTCATGCAGTCACAATAGGCTATTGATCTAAACTTTGTAATGCTGAAAACACTGAACTCTTCAATAGCATATTATCGTCATACATATTATAGCAAATTAATTTTGTCACAATTAGTCACATTTAAATAATGAATATATATTTTAAAAATATGTTGTATATATGTTCAGTATGGGTAAGGTAAAGGTAAAGGTAGTCCCCTGTGCAAGCACCGAGTCATTACTGACCCATGGGGGGATGTCGCATCACGACATCGCAGACTTTTTACAGGATGGTTTGCCTTTGCCTTCCCCAGTCATCTACACTTTACCCCCAGGAAACTGGGTACTCATTTTACCAACCTCGGAAGGATGGAAGGCTGAGTCAACCTTGAGCTGACTACCTGTTCAGTATACACAGCATATGTTCAGTATACACAACTTATTATCTAATACTGTAATTTTTTTTGATGAAATTCTTCATATAGCACATTTCAGGTGAGCTAACACCTTGACTTGCTGAAGCTATAAGAGTTGAAAACTAAGGGAGGGAAATCTCCAGGGAGACCAAAAAACAATCATAAACAATCAATTCTTCTTCTTATTATTATTATTATTACAAGTGATTAGTGCACAGTTTATGATTGGTTTTGGTCTCCCTGGATATTTCCCTCCCTTAGTTTTCTAATCTTTTTACGGAGACCTCCCCTTCTTTTTGAGTAGTGAAGCTATAAGAGTTTACAAAATCCCAGGGGAAAAGATTTTGTGGCGTGGGATTTCACAAGGGTTCCTTTGTAAACTCAGCTTCTGTCTGGATCTTATTTCTACATTGGCTGTGAAGAGGGCTTTGCCATGTTATGCTATATGTGCAGATCAGCTTCTCTCTCTCTTTTAGCCTTAAGTGCTGGAAGAGAGATCTTGACCTGGCTATATGCATAGCTTATTAGCTTAGTCTTGCTGTATCCCTTGCTCACAAATTAAGTATACCATGAATCAAGAACTGTTGTGTGTTTCCAAGAGGAAAATTAAGCCTTGACATTATAACTTTCAAATGTTAATAATATTAATGTAACTGTTAATTCTCATTCATGAGTTAGAAATATACTTTTAAAAACCTCAAGGTCCATCTATATCTAATTTCAGTAACAGCAAAGGACGTTCCTTTGTTCATGCAAGATAGTCTACCTGAAATGGTAAACACTGTGGTTTAAAGGATTATTAAAGCCTGTGGGTGGAAGAGCAAGGCTAAAAAGTAACAGATGTAATTAGTCACTGGGTAATTTGGACGTGAATAAGAATATACTTTTTATTAGATTAAAATGAATATTGAATACATTCATCATTTTGTTTCATCAGTGAACATCCCACCATAATAAAGGTATTAAGCATGTATACATAGTGAACATAGTCATATAAATTTAACAAGATGATGATTTACCAGACCCCACTACAATGATTTGTTCCTTGTAAAAGTGTAGTGACCATGGTTTTGCATTAATTATAAAATTATATCTGTTTAGCTAAATCTTTTAAAAAATACATTGTTGTTTCAACTGCTTTTTATGAATACCTGTTTACTCAGTTTGTCCTTGTGTTAAATCAGCTTTAGTCAATAAATATATCAATTACACAATTACTGATGTAAGGCTCAATTCAGACCCTACTGAGCTGATTTCTGAACATGGTTTAGCAGTCAGAAACACATAATTGAGTGTGCACACTGCTCCCTTTCCACAAAGCTGTGTCTATCATTGTTTATTTCATTCTAGTAAAGTTAGTTGAACTAGTTGCAGCTTCAGGAGGGTAAATTTCAAGTCGTGGAAATGGCATGTGAGGAAAGGTAAACATCACCACTATCTCTGTAACTTTCTCAATATTTAAAAAATAATCTTGGAGTAGTTCCTAATTCTGACTTGTTCTCAATAGTTTTAATTAGATTCTTCATCTGAATTCACTCCAGCCTTTTCCCAGTTTTGTTTGCTGTGATCATTTCTTTCTTGTCTTCTTCCAAACAATTCTTATTCTTCAAAACACGTTTTCTTATTCATTCTTTACCACATCAATGTGGTACTCTTCCCTTTCCCCCAGACTGTTTCTGTTTGCTGCTGCCCTCCCTCTCCTGGATCCTTTATGGTCCCTCAGAATTGGCCACTGGGGTACCTAAGCGCTGTTTCAGTTGGAGTAACCAACTCAGGCTGTAGCCAATACGTGTACTCTGTCTCTTACATTCTTAAAGATGGGCTGGTATATCCAAGGTTCAGTCTGTCATATCCAATTAAAAGGCTCCCAAGTGCCAGGATTCAGAAAACCTCATTTTGTGTCCTCCTAAGGGGTCTCACTGCCAAGCAGAGTAGACAGATAAATCAAGTCAGCCCCTCTGTATAACGCAGTTTTTTTGTACTGGTATTCATATGATATTATAGCAGAGGCAGTGGTAGTCATAGAGATGCGGTCCAAGAGGAAACTGCTTGTCTGTTCCCAACCCAGTTCTCCAGATCTTTCTAATTGAACACTGTCTAGATCATGGTTTTGTAGAGATGATTTTTAAATCCAAATAATTTAATTTAATTTAATTATATTCCGCCCTCCCCACTTCCGCAGGCTCAGGGCGGATAACAGAATACAAATATACACATCATTAAAACACATTAAAAAACACAATCATATCATCTACAGAAATAATTATTTCTATCTTTAGGGTAGCTAACCAAATATGTTTGAACTATGGGTGTGCAAAAAAAATCAGTAAATCTGAACTGGGAATACTGAACCAGAGAGAAAAATTGGTATTCCCTGAATTTTATGGGTCCCCAAAGAAGGTCCCCTCAGCCACTTTCCATTATTCCCTGTGGAGAAAATTATTTGGGGACTATCCATGTTGCGACGGGTGGCATTTTTCAAGGAAACTCCACCAAATTTGCAGGACACCCACTCCTAACTGTCCTCTAAAGTCTCCCCCTCCGTATTTCATGAAGATTGGTCCCGGGGTCCATTTCTATGAACCCTTGAACAAGGTGCCCCCAGCCATTGTTTCCTATGGAGGAAGAGCCAAAGCTGACTCCCACTGCCGAAACACACTGGGACAAGGCTGCCATGGCCAAGGCACACTCCCAAATGCAAGCTGAGCTTATCCCAAAGAAAGCCGAACAGAACAAATGAAGCAAGAGAATGGAGTCCCCCCAAAATCAAAGTGAAAGAAAGGGACCAACATCACACCAGAGAATCACATCCATTCCACCCAAACCAAACTAAAACAAGGAACACTGTTGCAACCTAGCCCAGCAGAAGCAAATTGAAGCAAGGGAAAGCCTTGTGCTTGTGGTTGGCTACTGCTTGGTTCTGTTCTGTGGTGTTCCCCCGCTTGCTGAACTCAGTGCCTGGCTGCAGTGAATGACACTGGTTCTGTTGGGCTAAGTGGCAACATTGTCACATCCCTTGCTTCAGTTTGGCTTGGGTGGAATGGGTGTGATTCTCTGGTGTGGTGGTCCTCTTACTTCACTTTGGTCCTAGATTCCATTCCCTTGCTTCAGTTTTGCTTCTGTTGGGTGTCACTGGATGTATTTACTGCAGTAATTCCCACTGCCAAAGAGAAAAGTTGCAACTTGTCCCTTCAACCCTGGGAACTCCTGCAGGGCAGAGAAAACTCCTGTTTGGGGGCTTTAGGTGTTGTGTCAAATATATTGGCTCATCTCCTAATAATAATCTATTTTTAATAGATCATGCCCTGCACACATCCTTTCTTGAGATCTGTTGCAGTCTCCAAGACTGTCAGTATGCTCTCTTTACAAGATGGAAATAAAGACTTACAGTTTGGGTATATAACAAGAAAAGTAGTTAAGGATGTACTGCTTAATATAATGGAGAATGTATATCTGTTTTAGACAGAGGAATTTAATAGAAGCAAGGGAAAAGGGACAAAGGGTGGGAAAGCTGTTGGAAGTCAACAAAAGGGGGGGAAAGGGAGGGTTAGAAATGAAAAATTTGGGGGAAATTGAATGTAATGTAAAAATAATGGATTCTAACCCAATAAAAATTTTTCAAAAAAAAAAAGTATGCTCTCTTTACAGTGCTGTTTGTTTACAGATAGTATTTTATGAAATCTGAAGGGAAACCAGAGTATTTTACAGATAGTATTTCTTGTAGGGTGTGTGTGTGTGTGTGTGTGTGTGTGAGAGAGAGAGAGAGAGAGAGAGAGAGAGAGAGAGAGAGAACAATTCGGTAGAATGTAAGTATTTACAGGTAGATGCTTTGTTACTTAATTTTGTAGCAGAAAAACACGGACATTTAGTGGAATCTTTAACTGTTTACCTTTCACTAAAAAGATTTTTATTTATTTCAAGAGAGTGTGCACTGTCAGTTTGCGCATGTTGTGATTCTGACTGCCATTGTATTCTTCTCCTGTGAAATTAAAAGGAATGAGAGAAATATTGCACTCAGAATCCAACTTTTGCAGTGCACAGTGCTGCTGGTCATCCTCTATTGTGCATATAATTGCTAATGCAAGGCTGTTGATAGTAAATATTACATAAATAATTAAAGCACAATAAATGAATCCATTGATCATAAATTGTTTTAATTCTGTTTGTATTTCACATTTCAGAATAAGAATTTTGGTCCTTTTGATAATTATTTTACAAAGTAAACCAATTACTGATTCTTTTGGAGATGGTCATTAAGTGTAGCTTGATGTTTTATTGATTTGGTGAGGGAGGATATAAAACCACAAATACATGTAGTAATCCAATAAAGACATCAACTTCTGAATTCATCTGATGACTGCAGAGGTCACATCAAAACCAAATCTAATCCTATTAATATATCTCCTCTCCCATGTTGGAAGGGATATTGTAGCCCCAGTCTGCTGTGGAACTAGCAAGTGATGCTACAAAAAAATGACAGTTAAACTAAGGCGCCCCAATAACTTCTGTGGAAGATACTTAAATTCTGTTGAAACAGATGAGCACACAAGGATGTTCAAGGCATGTCGTTTACAGTTCGTCAATTGTGCAAAAATTAGCATGTTAGCAGTTTGGGGTGCATTTTTTCCCTGAAATATAAAGGAAGTACTTGATATGTTGTCTTTTAATATTTACTGGTATTACTCAAATGAAAATAATTTCCACATAAAGCTTGAATTTATTGTATATAACATTTATTAAACCACATGTTCTTCTTTATAATGAGATACTTCAAGTATTTGTTGGTATGGGGACAGAAAATTAACATGGTTTAATGGTTTTGTTTGCTGAATATAAGTCAAAATAAACATACTGAATCAGATCATCATGTTCTCTTCAGGGCACTGGAAAATTACCTGATTCAGATTTTTCACATCACTGTTGGATATCATCATCATTTGGCTTGTATTACAAATTAAATGTTCATGTAATCAGTGTGTAAGTTGGGGAAATCAGATTCTTCTGGCAAGAATCTTTGTAGAAAGTCTTTTATTTCCTTATTCTTGTAAAGAATCTTTTATTTATGAATTCAGATGAATTTGTCCTTCATATATATACATTCTTTACTACTTTGTGGTCTCTGTGCACCACTCATTTCTGCGTGAGTGCAGACTAGCAATTTGAAGATTTCTAGGGCAAGCTTTTAGGCACAGATGTCCTCTCAGAGGTGCGGCTTTGGCTGCACATGCAGAGGAGGAGGAGTCATGCTTTCTTGCTCAGTTTCTTTGCAACAGCAGCAGCACTATTGGGGAATTAATCTGGAGTTCTCCTCAGGAGTTCATTTTTTTAGTTAGTTTTTAAAAATTAAAAGTAATTAGTCATCTCTTTCCCTCTTTCATTCCCTCAAGTGCTTCTTTTTGCTATCTGTGTACACTAGTCATAGGTCTTATATATAGTCTTATATAATTTTAATCATAAATAGTTATAATGAGTGTGCTGTACCAGTTTTAAGATTCAGTTTCTGAACCCATGCCTTCAGATCCAACCACTCATTAAAACGTCTGAACTGCTTAGCCATTCTTATGCACACTAAAGTTGCATAAGAAATCTGGATCTTCTCCTTGCTGAGACTCAGTGCCAGTAGCCGTGCCACAGCAATCAGTATGGATGAGACCATTGGTTCCACTGTCCTAAAGATTATTCTTGTGTCTGTGCCTATCCTTGGGGTGTTACCAATGATTTAGCCAATCCCAGTGATCCCAAGTCTATACATGAATCTCCCTTTTCCGCTATTGCATCTTTGTCTGAAAATCAACTTTAAGATTCACCAAAAACTTCTCCATGGCCTTTTCAACCTCTCGTGCAGATTCTACATGCACTGTCTGGACATGCTGTCTTAAGTTAAAATCTTGGGCATGGGTATGGCAACACTTTTACCCCATCTCTCCAAAGTATCCACTGTAGTGTTGGGAAAATGAGATGACGTACCATCATACACACACCATTTTCTACATTGACTGGAGCTTGTACAAGGTGATTCTTGTACGCCTCCACAATCTTCCATCCACCTGAAGTGCTACTTCTCTTCCACTAGTAGTTTGTTTTCTGTTTTCAGCACCACAAGTCACACAATCTTCCTTGCAAATTCCATTGGCACTCAGTCTGTCACTGGCCTCATCACCTGTCTTGACATGACTCATCAGTTTTATCTTCACCAGCTCAACAGGAAGGATAGTACCTCCTCTGACTCCAAAAAAGGCATCAGATTGGTCACCAGGCATTGATGTGTCAGAACCACAGGTTCTTTCCCCAAGTGAAGACATTTGAATGTATTCCAAACAACTTCTAAGATCTTTGATATTGGCATTCTCCACAACAACCATGGCTTGATGGAATCTGAACCATAAGCTCCTGTTGTGTTCCTGGTATTTCTAGCCCTACATTTAACAAAAGATACAGAAGGTAAACTGCTTTCATTACTCCTATCTCTAAGAGGATTGTTGCAGAACAGCACCACTGACCCAGGAGCATTGCTCCTTCTTGCCTTCTGGGGACAGGTCTAAGTTTAACCTGTGGCAGGCCAAGTCTCCACCTGCCACGTACCACTTACATTGTGCCCCCCAACCCTCACAGGAGCTATTGCTTCCTTTTCTCTTGTGCCCACTGCCACCACTTGGCCTTAGTGGGAAATGCCCATGGGGAAGGCCAAGGCTCCCCTGTGCAGGTTTGCCACCCAGATTCCTGCTACCCAGCACCTGGTTACTGCATGGACTGTTTGCTGTACTTGTGCACCACTGGGGAATTAGCCAATTGCCAACCACCCCCCTCCTGTGGCATCTGTTTTAGATCATGTGGTTGAGCAGTGGAAGTCTATTTGGTGCAGATATCTACCAGCATTTAAGAAATTTTAAAAAGCATGTATTAAAAGAAAAAATGTTCATGCTTCTAAGCACAGCACCAAAACAAACAAGGGAACTCAAAAAGAAATGGGTAAACATCCCTCTGTCCCTCTACCTGGATATGCCTAACTTAGATCTTCTGTTTATGCAGGCACTCTATCCTAGAAAATTCCAGCTTATTAAGATGTCCTCATACCTTTCATGGTTCAGACCTCCAGCCTCCACTGTCAGCAAGGGGACAGCTTCCAGCTCAAGCCAGCCAAAGAGAGCCCCTTCTTCCTTTATCAGGAGAATTTTTTCTCTGCCCACTCCCTGGGCAGATCAAAGGTGCAGGTCAGAGAGGCTTTTCCTAGAGATTGGAGGAAGATGCCTTTCTGGGATTTTAGTCCTCCAAGGCTCTTCTCCCCTGTACACATATCTGGAAGGGTAAGCTTTTATCAAAATGTCTTCTGGCTTCATCTGCATGACTAAAGCCCAAGGCTGGCTTAGAATGCATGTGATTTTCCCTCCCCCCTGCTATCTCAGCTAGGAGACCCTTTTTAAAGTAGGGGTGAAGGTTTTGATAAAATCCAGATCTACAAACAAAAAGCATTTCTCCACAAGGGTCAAGAGCCTACATTGTCTGCAGCTGGAGGGGTGTGACCTTTTTCCCCATCCTTCACCAGATTCTTTCATGGTGGCTGTGTATCAGGGAAAAGGGAGACATATATCACACTCCACACCAACAGACAATGAAGGCAGGGAATTGAATTGCATGGGTAACAAAATTTCATCATCATTCTTCTTCATCATCATCATCACTAGGTCACTAGTTACAAGTATGTACAACCCTGTTTTATACTTCCACAGTCAGTGGTAAATTAATTAGCCTCCATGGCTTCTTACCAATATTTCGTCTAGGAAATTGTATTGCCAGTGCATTATCACCTCCCCAAAGGTGTCAAACAGATGGCCATTATTTTTAAAAGGGATTCACTCTGCTTGACCAAGAACAAATCCTAACATTGAAGTATATTGCTAAATGTGTATCTGAAACAGTGATTGTTGCCATTTTTCTTTATTGCCATGCTGGCAATGAAGACTTGATTTTTGAAGAAGAAGTTTTATTCAACAACAAGACAGACAATATCTTGGAGAAAGTCCAGAATCTACAGTCTACTCTTTGGTCTGTGGTTTTCACAGCCTCCACCTGCAGATTCCAACAGTGGCAGTGATCTCAAACATCAAGCAGTTTAACCCATCGTGCTTCTCCTTGGGTCAGTCCATGTTCTATAAAACATTTAAGTAAGTTTATTTCTTCATTGATATCACATGACTTTTTTCTGCCACCCATCCCTCACTGAAAACAACATCTTCCAACTCTGGAGGCCATAACATCAGACAGCTGTGTCCTCATTGTCACCATACTAAGCATAGAACTCTGGAGGTTACAGATGTGTTCCACCTGATCGTACTTTTCTTCAGGAGATGAACTCCGTTCCATAGAAAGAGGCAGTAGAAGCTGAACCTTCTTCCATACTACTCTCATTTTGTCAGTGTTCAACAGAGAAAGCCCTTTTCCTGAGTGCTGTAGAGCAGCCACCCAACCTCCCCCCTTTGTAAATCACCATGGTAGTGCTCAGCACTCTCTTGTCTTAGATTTACCAGTACCCTTCTCCAGGTAGTCCAGTGTAAGGATCTGCCAGGTAACTCAAAAGACTTCGCTGCATGAACTAAAGAACTTTGTTGATAGGCTACCAGTTTCAATACCTTACTCCATTTTTGACAGGAATGACATTTCCCTACAAGCACAAGACATATATAGGGTTCTAAGTGCAGGTGAATTCCCAGATTTCCACCCCTGTACGGTAACTGTCAGCTACATTCAAATGCAAGTATCTAGGCAGGAAAAAGCAAGAGTTGATACATGAGAAGTCTCAAGGCCGTGAGGGTCCATGCAAGCATCGCTTCCCAGGCTAAGGAGAGAGGAGGTTAAGAGAACATACAGATAACAATAGAGACAGCCCCCCCCTTAACATACTTTCACATCACAGTCAAGAAATAGCTTCAGCCTGTAGTTATACCCGTAACGTTAGTGCACAAACAGTACACAGGATTTTGTTGGGTATGACAGGTGACCACCTGACATCTAGGTTGTGATGCACAAAGACCATGAAGGAGTAGAAACAGATTGCTTACCTGTAACTGTTGTTCTTCTGAAGAGCTATCTTTGCATTAACATGCCTGGTCTGCCTTCCCTGCAACAGTTGCCATTGATTTGCTGCATTGTATTCTTAGTTTTGGAAGGAATTGAGTGGGAATGTGTGACTCCTTCCCCTTGGGCATGTACAATCATATCTGTCTTTTGAGGGGAGAAAACTTAGGTGCCTAAAAGCTAACTCTAGAAATTTCCAAATTGCTGCTCTGCACAGGCAGAGAGCCCATAATCATGAATACATAGAGGACCACTCAAAGAATAATAATGAGCAAGTGACTTGTTTATTATGACTGTCTTTTTGTGGCTGTAGCATTACTTTTGTATATGCCCCTTTCATCCCATTTCATCACTTTCTCTCTAAAAACTAATTAGAGTGATGAATTTACCTGCAAGGATATGTTTTCATATTATAAAACTACTTAATCCAGTTTGTCTGAGGGATGCTTGCAGTGGCATTTTTAATTGATTTTTTTTAATTAACTTTGTCATCTTAGCCATGTTGATGTATTTTCTAAATTATCTTTAGAGATGGGATGGACAGAAAGTTAAGTATAAAACCATCTGGCTTCTTCTCCGATTACTTTCTCATCTTACCATTATGTTCAAGTAGTTTCTACCATTGTATTTATTATATGTATACCAAGTAGGCAAACACCAACTCGCGTGCTAAACAGTAGAGTGCCAGACCATTTTGCTTGGTTCCTGAGTCTGTTCTCTGATCTTAAAGCACTGACAACAGTGCAGAGGTTCAGTTTGCTCCCAACATGTTTCTTTGCCCCCCTATTTTGCTGTCATACCACATCTTCACAGGTAAATGCTGCAGTTTTGTTGGCGGTCAGGGTATATAGAAAGGTTGCTTACCACTAATGTTTATCATTCAGCCACTGTCTAAAAAGAAAACTTGCAATAATTTTATATTTAGTTCCTTTAATTTAAACTTAATCACCATAGGGTGTCTTGCATAGGGGATGAGCCCTCACAGTGTCACTTCAGGGGTGTCTTTAATTGTAGCTCTTTACTTTTTTCCTCCATGAATGAATTGAAGTCACATATATAGATAGAAGTAAAGAAATGCATTTGTGGATGCATTTAGAGTTGGTTTTAACATACTGATAGTGTTCCACAATTCTGGGGATGGGGGAAATTTTGTGGCTTCCAAAACACAGTTTGTCTCATAGAACTCAAGAAGGGAGGTATAAAGTATTCTCTCTCTGTTAGAGGAGTCTTGTGTCATTTTGAAGACTGAAGCTTGGATCTTACTTATTTGGATGCTGTATTTGCTAATTCCCCTTTTCTGGCTTTAATCCCCACTCTGGTCCAAAGGATCTGCTGGCAGGCTGCAGCGGAATGGGGGAATCAGCAGCCCTGCCTCCCTTCAGCTTATGAAAAGCTTAGGTAAGGCTCCAACCTGTAAAGCAACCACATGCCTGCAGACAAAATGGGAGTCAGCTCAGGTTTGGTCCCATTGGCTGCCCCTGCCTAACACTACTGCATTTGACCAGGTGAGTGATAGGACCACATCCCCAGGGATGGCCCTGGTGACTGCCCCTGGTCCCCAGAATGCCACCACCAAGCCAAATGAGAAGCGAAAGCACATCCTTGGAGATAGAAACACCTAAGGAGTGAGAGAGGATTGGGAGAGGCTTTGGCTCAAGTTGCCCAGCTTACGTAGAATTGGTGGTGGGGGTAGGAATAGCTGGTGTGCCTGAAGGGAGCTAAAGTAGGATCCAACACCATCGCAGTTGCAGAGGCAGTGTGACTGTTAGTTTACATTTTGAACCCTCTGCACTCAGAGCCAAGGAGAAGAGGACAGAGTAAGGCCCCAAGGTGAGAGAGAGCGCACATGGGAGAAGTCAGCAAAGGGGAGAAACTGGATGCAGTGAAACCCCTTATCTCTCTTATTTGAGGTCCCAGGATCACCTGGAAAGCTTTTTGCCTGTGCCAGTGCTGTTTATTTCTTGGACAGCAAATTCTGAATACAATTTGTCTTCCAGAGCAGGGGTCCCCAACCCCCGGGCCACGAACCGGTACTGGGCTGCACAGGAGGTGAGTGGCGGGCGATTGCAGAGCCGGCTCCAGGGAGCAGGCGAGGTAGGCGGTCACCGTCTTGGGAGGGGTGGACACGCCTCGCCTGGCCGGCCCTGCACTTTTCATTAGAAATATGACCTGACTCCCATCATGCCTCTGGGTCTCTCCTCCGGCTCCCAGCCAGCACATGCAAAGTTGCTGCCTCGTGCTGTGGTTGGTGTAGCTGCGCTTGCTGGAGCTGCTGCCCTGCCCTGCCCTCGCGCCTTTGTTTGCTGGGTCACTGCCGGGCAGCCAGCCACCCTGAGTGCCGCCTGCCCCAGTCTACCTCTGCCTCCTCTGGTCACCACCAGGCCCGCTGGGCAGCCAGCCGCCCTGAGCATCGCCTGCCGTCTGTCTCTGCCTATCTCTTCCTCTCTAGTGGCATGGCCACTGCTGGAGAATGGAAAAGTGCCACTGGCCTCCTGCCTGCACAGTTGCACTAAAAAATACAGACCTCGTGGCGGTGTAGCTGCTGGGCGGCTCTGTGTGCTGCGGCTGGCTGCTGCTGCTGTTGCCCTCTCCAACAACTGGTCTGTGAGTACTGGCCTTATACTGTGTCTTCTGCTGCTGCCGGCCTGGGCTACTGCCTGCCTGTACCTGCTGCTAACCCTAGCCAAAATGAGTAAAAAAACAAACATTGCTGAAGAGCTTCTTTGAAAAGGGGGGGAAATACCCAACGATGAGGCAGCAGAGGACTCTAAGACTGCCAACAAAAAGAAAGCTGTATTTAAAAGAAAATACCAAGAGTCCTACTTAAATTATGAGTTCATTGCAACAGGTGATTCACATTCTCCAAGCCCGCTTTGTATAATACATGGCGACTGGCTATCCAACGAAGCCATGAAACCTTCAAAACTGCTTCGCCACATGGAGACCAAGCACCCTGCATTAAAAGACAAGCCTTTGGAGTTTTTCAAAAGAAAAAAATGTGAACACAAACAGAAGCAATTATTGAAGGCCACCGCTTCATCAAATGTGTCTGCACTGAAAGCATCATTGTTAGAGGCTAACCACATTGCTAAAGCTAAAAAGCCCTTTACTATTGGTGAAGAGTTGATCCTGCCTGCTGCTAAGGACGTTTGTCGTGAACTTTTAGGAGAGGCTGCAGTTCAATGGCACGTGTTCCTCTTTCGGCTAGCACCATAACTAGATGAATTGATGAAATAGCAGAGGATATTGAGGCACAATTGTTAGAGAGGATTAATGAATCACCATGGTACACAGTCCAGGTTGATGAGTCTACCGATGTTGACAAGGCAACAATGCTTGTTTTTGTGTGATATATTTTTCAGGAGGATGTGCATGAGGATATGTTATGTGCACTTTTTTGCCAACCAACACCATAGGTGCAGAACTATTCAAGTCTTTGAATGACTACATATCAGGAAAACTGAATTGGTCATTTTGTGTCGGTATCTGCACCGATGGAGCGGCTGCCATGACTGGACGGCTTTGTGGTTTCACTACTCAGGTCAAAGAGGTCGCTTCTGAATGTGAGTCTGCACACTGTGTCATCCATAGAAAAATGCTGGCTAGCTGAAAAATGTCACCTGAACTTAACAGCATTTTGCAGGATGTGATTAAAATTATCAACCACATTAAACCACATCTGTTCGCGCAGCTCTGTGAGGAGATGCACACGTCTTCTGTTATATACAGAAATGAGATGGCTTTCTAAAGGTAGATCACTGGCCAGAGTTTTTGAGTTACGAGAGCCGCTCCAGAGATTTCTTTTAGAAAAACATTCACCACTGGCAGCACATTTCAGTGACACAGAATGGGTTGCAAAACTAGCTTACTTGTGTGACATATTTAACCTGCTCAACAAACTTGATCTGTCACTTCAAGGGAGAATGACAACTGTGTTCAAGTTGGCAGAAAAAGTGGCTGCATTCAAAGCCAAACTGGAATTATGGGGGCAACAAGTGAACATTGGAATTTTTGACGTTTCAAACATCAGAGATTTTGAAAGAGACTGAGCCAGGACCTTCTTTCTCCCAGCTAGTACATGATCACCTAGCTCAGCTTTCAAACAGTTTGAGTATTCCCAACCACAAAAGACCCCCAAACTGGGAAGGGATGGATATGAGACCCATTTGTGAATAAGCCACGTTTATCGACTTTGACCGTGCTAGAAGAGGATCAATTGCTTGAGATCGCAAATGATGGCTGCCTTAAAAGTATGTTTGAGACAACTTCAAATCTCCATACTTTCTGGATTAAAGTCAAAGTGGAATATCCTGAGATTGCCACAAAAGCACTGAAAAGCCTGTTTCCATTTCCAATATCCTATCTTTGTGAAGCAGGGTTTTCTGCAGGGACAGGAACCAACATGAGATCACAGAGTAGACTGGACATAAGCAACACACTTCAGGCGTCACTGTCCCCTATCACCCCCAGATGGGACCGTCTAGTTGCAGGGGGGAAAGCCCACGGCTCCCACTGATTCTACATTGAGGTGAGTTGTATAATTATTTCATTATATAGTGTAATAATAAAAATAAAGTGCACAATTGTATCATCCCAAAACCACCACCACCCCAGACTGTGGAAAAATTGTCTTCCACGAAACCAGTCCCTAGTGCCAAAAAGGTTGGGGACCGCTGTTCCAGAGCACAATCTCTGTGACAATGATGGGAGTGGCTGTCACTCTCACCACTTAAGTCCATCCCCTGGTTACTCCCGTCTTCCCTGCTCCCCTATCCCAGTTGGAGAAATTGAGCATGCTCTGGGAAAACTTGCTGTGCCAGCAAGAAGCAGTGATAGCTTCTTTACCACAGATCAGCACAGGCAAGATTTATATATCAGGTGAATGGGAGGGAGCCATTCATGGGACTGCAGCTGGCAGGGTCTGCTTCTCTTTGCTTTATCACTTCTGCTCAAGCTCCTTGTCTTGCTGGTTGCGCCTGTGCTCTCCTCCCCAAACGAGTTGAGTGAGGCAAGTCCCTCCATGAGTGTCTGGGCACTTCAAGGATGCGCATGGCAAAGTTTCCCCCATTGTGGTAGTGGAGAGTTTGCTGGTTTTGCAGGATCCTTTGGCACTGGTGGTAGTTGCCTTCCTGAAGACCAAAAAGAACTTGCATTCCTTTGCTCTTTCCATTCTGCCTCTCATTAAGATATGTATTTACAGTGTAGGTCTCTGCATAGTTGATTTCAGAAGGCTAAAAGTGGAGTAATTATATGTAGTTGCACTGCTAGTCCCGGAATTGAATTAGTTTCAATCTAGCCCCCCCCCACCCTTTCCTGAAGTTACCTGAAAGTTTTTGGGAAAGAGCCCATAGAACATACATGCTTCATGTTGAAGGGTCATACATTTAATCCTTGGCATCTCCAACGAATCAAGTTATTAATATCTTAATAATCTTAATCTCTTAATAATCTTAATACTAATTAGTATTACAATTAGTATCCTTTTTTTTGCATTTTGATAGTTTTAGTACACATGAGTCAACTGAGTTACCCTTATGGCAGATCCAGCCCTCGTAACAAATGAGTCAGTCAGACCTTTAAGATGCCACAAAAGTTAGGCCTTGTCGCTACTCCTCTGAATTTATTATATTGAAACAAGAATGGGAAGTAACCTTGAGGGTTACTACTAACTTTTTGGTTTAAGAAACATTTTCCTCAAATATTGCCTGACACCATTAATCACCAGTAACCCTCATCCCTAAATCCCCCACCTGGCTGGCTCTCTGGGATTAGTGAATGGCTGCTGAGTGGATAACATCTGCCTTTTAAAATGTTTGTGCCTTTGTTGAGACTAAGCAGTTAAAGAATGTTGCTTCTGACTTACGGCAACCCTATGAATTGGCAAGCTCCAAAACATCCTATCATTGATAGCTTTGCTTGCGTCTTGCAAACTGAAAGTGGAGGCTTCCTTCAATCATGCTGGATCTTCTTCTTTTCCTACCGCCTTCAACTTTTCATAGCATTGTTGACTTTTCCAGTGAGTTTTGTTTTCTCGTTATGTGACCAAAGTACAATAATCTCAATTTCATCATTTTAGCGTCTACGGAGAATTCAGGCTCAATTTGATCCAAAACCCACTTATTTGTCTTTTTGGTTGTCCATGGTATCCTTAAAACTCTCCTTTAGCACCAGATTTCTAATGAATCAATTTTCTTCCTGTCAGCTTTCTTCATTATCCAACTTTCACATCCATACGTAGTAATGAGAATTCCATAGTGTGGATTATTTTGATCTTCGTCCCCAGTGATACTTCCTTGTCCTTTAAAATCTTTTTTAGTTGCTTCATGGCTTTCCTTCCAAGTCTCAGCTTTCTTCTGATTTCTTGGTTGCAACCTCCCTTTTGGGTGATGATTGACCCAAGGCATAGGAAATCTTAACAATTTCAGTTTCTTCATTGTCAGCCTTCAAGTTATGTAATTCCTTCGTGGTCATTACTTTTGTCTTTTTAATGTTCAGCTGTAATTCTGCTTTGGCACTTTCTCATTTAACTTCTGTTGTCATTTCAATTCTTTACTATTTTCTACCAGTAATCTAGTATCACCTACATGTTCAAATTTTTAATGTTCATTCCTCCGATTTTTGCTCCACCGTCATTTAAATCAAATCCAACTTTCCTTATTATATGTTCAGCATATAGTTTGAACAAATAGGGAAATAATTTACATCTTTGTCTGATTCCTTTTGCCAATTGAAACTACTCTATTTCCCTATATTCTGTCCTAACAGTAGTCTCTTGTGCAGAGTACAGATTGCTCATTGACACAATCAGATGTTGTGGCACACCAATTTCTTTTAAAGTAGTCAATAGCTTTTTATGATCCACACAGTCGAAGGCTTTGCTGTAATCTATAAAACACAAACTGATTTTCTTCTGAAATTCTCTAGTATGCTGCAGTAACCATTGTACATAACATGTACACTATCTTGAGTTCCTTAGAAAAAGGACACAATAGAAACATATAAAGTAATTGATCAATTTTTGTATGTGTTGTAGTAGAATACTACCTAACTAGCATGTTGCAGCATTTGATATATTGTTCAATTATTTTCAGTTCGGTTAAATAAAGATCTCTGTTGGCCAGTTTGTTTTCATATCTAATCTTGTTGCAGCTTTGTTATATTTTGATGTTGCATATCTATAAGGGAAATTTCTGGGCCATCAAGGAGTGCTGACAGAAGTTGTGCAGTTTTCTGTACTTTAATACAATTTTAAATATGTTTTTCTTGTTTAATAGTTTTTGCTTCATTCATTTTTTATCTGCAGTGGTTTTTTCCCAGTTAGCAATTCAAAATCTGTAACTGCAAAATTGCATTAATTATTACAGGGGCTGTTTCATTACCAGTTTTGATTAAAATAGATTGACCAGTCTTCTCCATGCCATCTGGCTTATTGGAATTCATATAGTTGAATCTGTTTATGCCTGATAGATTAAAATACCTTTTTTGTATAATCTTGAATTCCTGCAAACTCTTAATTATTCATATTTTTGATATCCTTTAATGAGTATTAAATGTTGAAAGTTAATCACTTTATGTAGATCTGAGGGGTAACAAAATGAAACTGTTGTCTTTCAGTGAATGAATTTTTAGTCTATGAAGGTCCTATGCTACTGGATATGCGCATTAAGCATCTGATGAAATCAAAGCTTTTAACTCAAGCAACTATTCTAGCAAAACTATGCTCTGATCACCCAGAAATTGGTATCAAAGGCAATTTTAAACAAACTTACCTAGTCTGTCTTTGTTCTGGATCACCAAATGAAAAACTAATGCAAGAGGTGAGTATATTTTATGTGACTTTGATAGCTACAGTGTTTGAAGTCATTCCACTGGGAATGAAGTATTAAGAAAGCTTTTATGATTTCATATTGGGAGGATCTTTCAGAAAGAAATTCTTGAACAGTTAAGTTTGAATCAGTTGACATAATAAAATATAAGACTTATTAAGTGCTGCTGAGATTCTTATTGTAATGCAGGAAAGAGTATATCATTCAATTAGGAAATACTAGGTCGGATCAAGACTTAAATTTTCCATCAGCAGAATGGGACTTTCCTAGTTTCCCCTCCTATTGCAACCCATCGATCTCGACAAAATGCTACTCCTAGACAATAATGAACTCTTAAACAACAGTGAAAGGAGGGAGCGGTCTGCTGTGGGAAGGGGGCATTGACAGAAATTTCCAACTTGGTCTGGATCCAACCCACTGTTTATACAATGCCTGTAATTGATCATTAGCTCTTTGGGTAAGGTGAGATGTGTCTTAAAACAAGCACAAAAGATTCTTAGGTATTTTTGAGTAAACACCTTTCCAAAGGAGGTCCTTAAGATTGAACTATGATCGCCGAATTCTAAGTGACAAATGCTTGAGAGATGCATAAATGTCAGAACCCAGCTTAATTGAAACTAACAGATTTGCTCAAACTCTTGAAGAGAAATGACAAAATTACTCTAAGTGGCTTTACTATTGCACGAGTCTGCAGATAGCCATCACAGGTCTCTAGACAACAATTCCCTCTGTGGCCCTCCATAATAGCCAGACTCAATACCAGCATCATATGAAAACAAACCACTTGACTTTCAAGGCGCCTAGAGTGACTAGGTCACCTACATCCCCCCACACACATACACCACTATCTTGGTGGACCTGTTAATGTCATTCTTAAATGATTTTGAAAAAGACATTCCTTTGCAAAAGCCTGTAACCTTAATTTTCAGGAAAAAGTATGGAATCCCTATTAAAACTTGATTTTGTTCGCATAGGGTGTTTCATACAACTCTGCAATTCTAGTGGACAAGCAAGCAGGTGTGACTGTCATCTTTTTACAGAACTCGTGTTTATGCACAGACTAGTTTAAATCTAGTTCCTACTGAAGTGATAAACCTATTGGGGGTGCATCACTTCAGTCTGATTGCATGGGCTCATATAATGGAATGGTTTCCAGAGGAAAAACGTGTAGATATATATCAAGGAAACAGGTTGTGGTCTAACCACCTCACTTGCTTTGCGGAAGAGATTTTTGTATGGAGAAGTTCAGTCATGTAGTCTAGAAGTGGTACAGCCCACACTTTAGTCCTAAACATCTATTATTTATTATTAATTTCTAGTAAATCTTGCAATCCAAAGTGCTATATAATTTTTCTTAAGTCTCACACCTACCTTGTGAAAAAGGCAGTATACACATTGTTACATCTTTACATTCACAGATCTGTTGTTCAGAGCGTAACCTGCAAAGTACAGGCACAATTTGAAAGTTAGGCCTGACTGCTTTTTTTTTCTCCTTTGCACCTTCCTCCTCCACAGTCTTCTCCCTCCTATGTCTGGATGGTGGTATTTGAAAGATACCTGAGGCTACTGCCTATTTTGTCTACATAGTAGATCCAGGTAGGGTGTTTCACTGAACCCTACCAGTTACTTCTGCCTCCTTTTAGCTGCCACCACTCAGCTTTCCTGTAAAATGCATCTGCTCAAGTTTATAGTCAAGTCCTAGTTTAAAGATAGATAACTTCCTGACCTGCTCATGGTAGATGGGTAATGGGTATAAGAGCGTTTTTTAAAAAAGAAACCATTATTTTTTGGAAAAAAACAGAATATTCAAATTTGTATTACTATGAGCAAGTAGATTTATTCAAAACATCTCTGCCCCAGCAGCTCAGCCATCTAGGTTAATTGTAACAGATCTCAATGATGTAACATGTACTAAACTGGTAGCTATATTTTTTCCTTTTCTGTACTATCTTAACAGTAAAAAACTTTCTCTTTTTAACTCTCTAGGCTCCATCACTCCTTGCTCTTCAGTCTTAGCCAGTACACTCCCAGCTGCCCAGCTTTAACCAGTACAATCCCTGTCATTCCTCTTCAACTGTTAGTTCTCAAATGTTTCTCCTCTTTTAGGCTTGGATCCCACCAAAAAAGTTATCACTGAGAGAAGGGTTTCCATCAGTAGGGTGACTTACTCTTGGAGAAGGTGCAGTGGCATGTGAAAACAGAGGAGAGAATAGATTTTGAGTGCAAAGGAAGAGCATGTGAATCTACATAATTTAACAAAATATTTATCCAGTTTATACATAGAAATTTTTATTTGACTTTTTGGTCCTGATTTCTTTTATCTAGTGCTTGTAAGCTTTCCTTTGTTTCTTAAAGTTTATTAGATCAAATTTTAAAACCTTTTGATGTGACCCAGTTATGTTTTGACTGAAATTTAATGATCACTTCTTTTGTCTTCCACTTCAGATTGCAGACATAGATTGTAAAGATGCTTTAGAAATGATCTGTAATCTAGAATCTGAAGGAGATGAAAAGAGTGCTCTGATTTTATGTGCAGCATTTTTATCTCGACAACTACAGCAAGGAGAGATGTACTGTGCATGGTAGGTTGTTATCGCCCTTTGAACTGTTCTAGAGCTATGCAGCCAGGATATAGGACATTTCAAATGGAGTCATGGAGTAAAGATGACAAAGGCTTCATTGTATAGCAAATTATAGTCAAGGCCCATTAGAGTCCATTTCTCTGGATTAATGTCCATGAAACATTATGAAAATGCTAGTTTTACTCATTTCTTTATTTCACAGAAACTTCTCCATGTCTTTGCAATAACCTAACACCTAGTATATACTTCTAGGATATACTTTAATATCATTGATATTAAAGTTCATTTTAGTATATGAAGGAATTAATTTTATTTGGAATCCTGTGAGGCTATTTGATCTCTCTTCTCCCTTCATAACAACATTTGGTGAGATTATGTCACATTAATTACTATGACTGGTAGACTGTTCATTGTGAGTATAAGGTTCTACTAGAACCAATATCAATATAATATTTTCCTTGAAATGTTTTCAAATCTAACATTTAGCTACACTTCATTCATTGAGAATTGCTGCTAAATGAAGCTTGATTTTAGGAACGATAGCTTCATTCTGCATTACAGATCTCTCTGATATACATAAAACTGTAGAATTGTAAATTGTAATTGATTTGTTTTTCTGCCTTTTCTATGATGCAGGTTGCCTCTTCTGTTGTTATTTATCTGCCTGTTAACCCAAATCAACTTGCTTTTTCTTGCTTCTCACCCTTTCTTTGCTTACAGTTGAAAATTGATTTGATTAATTATAGTATATATGTTGTTTCAATTTTAGCCCAGTTTAACTTTGTAAAAAAATTATTTACAGGGAACTGACTCTGTTTTGGAGCAAACTACAGCAGAGGGTTGAGCCTTCAATACAAATATATCTGGAGAGATGCCGTCAGTTGTCCGTGTTAACAAAGACAGTATACCACATTTTCTTCCTAATTAAAGTAATCAATTCAGAGGTAAGGTATGAAAGCAAGTTATTTTTTGTGACCTGAGTCAAATATCAAATTTTGAGTTGAAATCAAATCAGCAAGTTGTTATATGCAAGCCAGCAAGTATAGTTAGCTTAATGCATGAAAATGATGTTGTAATTTTTATGCAGTCTATATGAAGGATTTGTACCCGTATAAGGCAGCAATTAAAACTCTCTGCAAGACAGTTGCTGCAGAAGAATCTAGGAAATAACGGCTTTATTCTGAAACCACTGCTTCAATGAGATCATTGGCTTGCAGCTTCCCAGGATTCTGTGATTAGCCACAGCATCCCATGGTAGCTATTTTAAGATTTGCCATTACCCTTTCCTATTGCAGTCATATATCACGGTGCCTATTCTCCATTTTCAGAATTCCAAAAGGGGTCACAGGTTCAGTAAGATTGAAGACCCCCAGATTTTACTTGTTCTATGATCTGTTTCTGTTCAGTGCCAGAATGTGATATCTTATCCACCTCATGAGTTCTGGGATGATTTGTCTTCATAATTATCAGAATAAAACTCAACAGGAAGTGCTGGCAGAGCCTATTTATGGATAGAATATGGCAATTCTCTGAGAGAAGGGACTCTAGCAATTCCTATGGATTTTAATTTTTGCAGAAGTGTGTGATTTTTGTCCAACAGAGATGCTGCTCCCTAGTATATCCCTTGGACAGAAAGTTGATTAACAAGTCAGAGTATAACAAAGTGGTTTGCCATCCAATGTTTTTTAAAGTCCAGAAAAGTCTACTGAGCCATGGTGGGAAGCAGTGCTGTAGTGGGAAGCTTTGTATCTAGTTGCATTTATTCACTTGTGTAATGATTTTAAGCATGTGCATGTGTGTCTTTAAATGCTTGGTGTGGTATAGGTGAAGAATAGGGTTGAAAGAGAAGGGTGAGTGAGTGAGATGATGGGTTGATGTGTGGTTGGTTGATGAGTGTGGGTGGAGTGAATGCAGTTTTTAGTTACTGAGTGAAGAGAAAAGATTCAGTCAGGGCAGGAGGCAAGCTGTGAGCAGCCTGAGCATGTTTAAGCATTTCAGAGAGAAATATAACCTGTGTGGAAATCTGAACTCTGTGTGTCTGAGAGGAACCCATTCATACTATCTAAAGCTATCTATGTGTATTTGAGTGAAAAATTGATATCTGAAGCAGGCAGACTGTGTGTGCAGCCTGAGAGAGAATGTTTATGAAGATCTGAGTGACAGTGACTATGAAAAGAAACTTTAAGAACAGATAACACTCTTTGAAACCATCAAGCTTAAGAAATAACATAAAATCAATACGCTTCTTGTAAAAATAAAAGTTTATTTTTTTATTGCTATATCCCATTCCTTTCCTCAGGGCCACATAGTCCCATGAAGAAGCCTGATGCTTGGGCATGTTACTAAAGGGGAAATTTAAATTATTTTGAAATATAATTCCTGGTGGCAGCAATCTACCCAGAGGGGGCAAGAAGAAAAGGGTAAAAAGCAAAATCTAACTAAGGACAGAAAGGGGCTCATAACAACCTGCATCTGAAAAATGGAATATAGTGGTTCAGCAGTCTGTCCTAGCATCTTATATACTAACTAGCTTGATACCTGTGCTTTGCTATGGTATTTAACTACTTTAAATCCAGTTATAATACTTACCGGTATGTAACTTTTTTTTTTTGGTTTATGACCTTTGTTTTTTGGTCGGCAACCTTGTGAGGGGAAGACTGGGAAGTTCATTTGACCTCAGGACACATTCAATGACTCCCAATAGCAACTGCAAACCGTTTAGAATGTGGGGGTGAGGACCAATCAGGCCGCATACGCAAATGACCTCTGTGTTCCAGCTGTCTCTGAGGGGGGCGGATGAGGTGTGAAATGTTGTGAACCCCAATCAGCCCACATATGCAAATGACCTTGAAAGTCTGGCCAATCGGCGAAGAGCGACTGTAAGGTTGCCAGTTCCAAGTTGGGAAATTCCTGGAGATCTAGGGGGTGAAACCTTGAGAAACCTGGAGAAAGTGGGGTTTGGGGAGGGAAAGGACCTTGGCATGGCATAATTCCATAGAGCCCACCCCCAAAAGTAGCCATTTTCTCCAGGTGAACTGATCTCTGTGGCCTGGAGACCAGTTGTAATTCCGGGAGCTCTCCAGCCACTACGTGGACACTGGCAACCCTAGTGACTGAGCTGGCAGTGGGTGAGGGCGCAAGCAGGCAGCAGCCTGCCAGCCACACAGGGAATCTGTACCCCTTTGAGAAAATGCATTTGACCCCTTTTTACCCCCTTAGAGGGCGAACTTTTTAAAATCCCTTCTTAGTGGGTGTTTACATCATGAAAGGAATGTTCTCCCCAAATTTCATATTTATAGGTCCAGGAGTTTGGGCTGAGTCAGTCAGGAAATTTGTCTTTATATATAGATAGATAGTGGCCCTGATCTGTGGATACTTAAATCTGGGGGTGTGCAGCGGGGAAAAGATTCGGTTTTCTCGCTTCGGATTTACCCGAAGTGGGAAAATGATCTGGAATAACCCGGATTTCGGGTTTTCTGAAATCGCTTCAGTATGCTTCGAAATGATTCGGAGTATACCGAAGAGAGATTCCCACCTCCCCCCTGAGCCCCCCTTCCCCCAACCCCACTTACCTTGAAGGCCGGAGGAGACCTTCTGCCGCCGCCACTGCGGCCACCAGAGCGGCGGGGAAGGCTGCAGCTGGAGCCTGCACTGCCCACACCGCTGCTTCGGCCTCTGCGGCAATGAATGCCGGTGCCAGCACCGCCGTTTCGGCCTCTGCAGCGGCTGGCAGGGTGGCACTGAATGCCGCCGCAGCAGAGGCTGAAGCGGCGGCCAGCAGGGTGGCAGCAAACGCCGAAGCGGTGGCTGGCAGGGCGGCAGCGAACACCAGCACCAGCACCACCCACACTGCCACCAGAAGACTGCCCCAGGTAAGTGGGGTGGTGGTGAGAGGGCGGGAGGCCGGGCACCCTTTAAGGCCCTGAAGCTTCCCAAAGCAATCTGAATTGCTTTGGGAAGCTTTGATTCAGTATTTCCGAATCAGGGCCATCATACTGGCCTCGATTCGGAAGTACTGAATCTTTACAAATCGGGCCCGGTTCAGTGTTTTTTCCAAACCGGGAACCCAAAGCACACACCCCTACGTAAATCCAGAGATTGGAGCTGTGAATGGACAAAGCAGAGCTTCCTACAACCTGAAAAAAATGCCTCAAGTTTGCAGAAAAATCTGAAATCTAAAAACAATACATGGGAGGGGGGGCTGGTTAAGAAAACCCAAAATGATAAAAAGAGCACCTATAACTAACCAGAAACTCTCAGTGGCTGCTGCTAGGAAACTGTAACAGTTTAGCCAGTATTCTTTCTTGGTTTCTCTCAGTAAAAGGCAAGGAGAGGGGGCAGGGGCTTAGCCAGGGCTGTTTTGGCCTTTGATGGAGAACTCATTGGGCCTAGGCCCAGATACCACATAACTTTGATGACTCACCTAGTCCCCACGCTCCCACCCCCCCACCCCCATTCCATAGCTCAGATTCAAGATACCACTTGTTATGGAAGCTCACTGGGTGACTTTGATCCAGTCACACACACTCAGCCTAACCTACCTCTCAGTGTTGTTGTGAGGATAGGGTTGCTAACCTCCAGGTAGTGCCTATAGATTTCCTGGAATTACAACCAATGTCCAGATGACAGAGACCAGTGTCCTTGGAGAAAATGGCTGCTTTGGAGGGATGGACACTATGGCAGTATAACTCCACCTCCGAAATGTCTAGGTATTTCCCAACTCAGAGCTTGCAACCCTATTTGAGGATAATATGCGGGTGAGGAGAATGATGTAAGCTGCTTTAGGTCCTCATTGTGGAGAAAGGCAGTACGTAAGTGAAGTACATTAATAAACATAGATGAAGATGCGGGGCAGATAAAAGTTAAGTTGTTTAGTGGGTTTCAAGGAGAGAGGGATGTAGGGAATGGTGAGTGTATGGATGCTGCCAGGAGGAGGAAAAGAGGAAATAGTGTGGAGAGGGGATACAGAGAAAAGTGAAGTACTCCCTTCTTTGTAAATCCTTGCAGATTATGCATATTTAAATTATTTTTCTGATGTCAGAAAAAACTCTTACACTTTCTTGCCATTTATGTCAGTAACTACTCTAGAAATGTATCTTGCCATGTAAGATTTGTGGGAGGAAAGAGAACTGAAAATAAAATATGAGTACTCTTTATAAAATAAAATTGAAGCCTCCTAAACAAGCTTTTCATAGTGTCACTTTGTAGGGTGGATTTTGTCCTGACCAAGGGCTATTAGTTCATTCTTTGGCAGCTCTTCTGCACCATAGCTTTACTTCCTGAAGCCTGTTTGGCTGCTTGACTCTAATGAACACTGAAATTGTATGTAAATATATGTGTTCACAAAATACGTAATCTTACAGTTGGCCAACTACCTCTTTTCACATTTAACTTTGCAAAAGCTAAGTTAGTTATGATGAGATAAATTATGTAGTCCATATATTCACATGGTTCTGGCTAATTATAATAACATTTGATGTATATGCCGCCCTTCAGGACAACTTAATGCCCACTCAGAGGGGTTTACAAAGTATGTTATTATTATCCCCACAACAAAACACCCTGTGAGATGAGTGGGGCTGAGAGAGCTCCTAGAAGCTGTGACTGACCCAAGGTCACCCAGCTGGTTTCAAGTGGAGGAGTGAGGAATCAAACCCGGTTCTCCAGATTAGAGTCCCGTGCTCTTAATGATGTTACAGTTAGGACAAAAGATTTCTTTTCCCTTATGCCAGAGGGGAACGTGTCTGACCTTCCCTTTCAGACTCTCAAGCACACTTTCCGTAACATCCTGTCAGCAATCAACACTCATCCTGCAGGCTGGTTCTGACTGGCCAATCAGAGAGAAGGGAGAAGTCAGCTAATCAAGCTCTTATTCCAGGAAATTGTTAACTCCTTCCTTTCCAACTCTCTTGAGTGTTGCACTTGGGAAACCTTTAAAGTGTATTCTGTCACAGATGCATAGAGTTCAGACAATCTCAGAGATGTCAGTGTTGTCTTCTTTGGCTGGCACTGGTTCTCCTAGGTGTCAGGCCTTTTACTTCACTTACTACCTAGCTAGTCCTTTTAATTGGTGTTACTGGAGAATGAATCTGGAATCTTCTGAATACAAAGCTGGTACTCTTATCACTGAATCAGAGGCCCATACACAGTTTCATGTGGAAATCATTGTTCCTCCTCTAGTAAAATGTCTGGTTCTTGTTCTACCATTTAGTTATTTGTTGAGTAAAGAAGTATTTCTTTTTGTGTGTCCTGCACAACTTCTTTGGATACCCCCAAATTCTTGTATTACGGGAAAGAAAGAAAAAGTTCTCTCTATCCACTTTCTGCATCCCATGAATAATTTCATAAATTTTTATCATGTCTCTTCTTAGTCACCTTATTTTCTAACCTGAAAACTTCCTGACACTTCTTAATTTAGAAGATTAATAGGATTCAGATGCTGGATTTTGTTTTTGTTTTTCCTATGTTCAGTTACTAGGCACTAATATTAATCAAATAAATACTGACATTTAAAGTGTATGGAAATTGGGGATGAAGAGAGGGATGGGCTTTCTTCTTATAGTGTAGCTTCCTTCACTATGCCTATGCTGGGCTAAGAGACCTTATCGGTGCAGCTGTGTGGGAACCAGGCATGGGAACTTCGGCTGGGCATCTCTTGCAGAACTTTTGCTGACTTCAACTGACTTGTTAGGGCTGGAGGAGGGGAACTAGAGTATAACCTTTCGGAGAGGACTGTACTTCAGCATTCTGGGCAATCTCTATGTAACAGAACACTTCTAGGGAGTTTTATCTGAATAAAGACCCTTTTAACTCATACTGCTGTGTTGGATGAAGTGGAGAGTCCCCTAGCCAGGCCTGACATCCAGTTTACAAAGGTCACTTCCCCTGGACAAGATAACTGCTTCAGAAGGTGGAATGTATGGCATCTTAAAATCACTGAGCTCTCTCCTGGGGAGCTACCCCCAAATTTCCAGGAATTTCCAAAGCTAGAGTTGGCAAACTTCAATATAAAAGATGTGTACATTATGGTAGGGATGAAGCCTTATAAAAATGAACTATAAAAGAAGTATGAAAATAATTTAAGGAAACCATAGCTGTTTTGATAACCCCCCCCCCCCCCCCAGGCAAGAGCAAAAATAAATGGCAGTCATGAGAAAGAAGATAGCAAGTTCACTTCCATTCAATCCTAAGAAGAGTTACTCCAGTCTAAACCCACTGTCAGTCATGAGGCATTTATAGTAGTCTAAAACAGAATCATAAATATAGGTGAAAATAATAAAACTGAAAGGGGCATTTGTTAAGTTTACTGTTGTAATATCCTGCAAGTAGAACTTTTTGAAATGAGAAAAGCTAAAAGTGGGGAAAGATCTCTAAGATGTTTATGTGCACAAACCAAGTGGAATTGGGGAAAAGGTTACAAATGAAGTTACAGTGTTATGGAAAAGAGAATCTGAGAGGAAGAAGATCTTATGTTTCTCACGCAGAAATGCTGTTTTCTACATTTTTAACAGTTTAAGTGTTGCGAGAATGTACAATATAACTTCACATGATAAAACATCCAGAGGTATTCAGTTTGCCAAATGTATTGTCAGTTTTCAATATAGGCAATTTGATATGTGTATATCAGTGTAGCTTAGTCAAACTGTTCAGGTGCTATGGAAGTGATAATCATATAACAAGTAGGAGACCTGTAAGTAATCCCTTTTCTTCCTGTGAAATTTTTCATGGGTACCCACTTTTGCAGTGTATTTATGGAACTGGTAGCACTAACCTATTACGTAAATTATCCTTCTGTGATTATTTATTTATTTCCTTCATTTATAACCCACATTTCTTTCTGATGTGAATCCAAAGTTCCTTACTACACCATTTTGGCAAATGCATGAATGCAAGAAAGAAGGAATGTTTCCAGTTGTTAGTGTTATGTTCAAAAATAAGTAAAGAGATCTGACTTCTTTATAACCTTTTTTCTACTAGCTACTGTGCAGCCTGTCTCTTTTTCAAGCATGCAAAATATTAAACATAAATTGCAGACATTTATTGATTGAAATCCACAAAACAGATTATATAATATTTATGAATATAGATACCTATAGTAGTAATGAAATTACTGTTTAAAACCTGTCTGTTTCTTTACAGATTGAAGCTGCTGGACTTGCCACCTGCATTGAACTGTGTGTGAAAGCATTGCGTTTGGAAGCCAGTGAGAATACAGAAGTGAAGATTTCCGTTTGCAAGACTATATCTTGCTTACTCCCTGATGATTTGGAGGTTAAACGTGCTTGTCAACTAAGTGAATTTCTTCTTGAGCCTACAGTGGATGCATACTATGCTGTTGAAATGTTATATAATCAGCCTGACCAGAAATATGATGAAGAAAACCTTCCAATACCAAATTCATTACGTTGCGAGCTCCTACTTGTATTAAAAACACAGTGGCCTTTTGACCCAGAATTTTGGGACTGGAAAATGTTAAAGCGTCAGTGTCTTGCATTGATGGGAGAGGAGGCATCAATTGTTTCTTCAATAGATGAGCTAAATGACAGTGAAATGCATGAAAAAGCAGAGGAGTGCCAAGATGAAAACAAAGAAACTTCAGTGAATGGACTTTCTGGATGCTTTGATGAAGCTACAAACTTACTTAGAGGAATTAGAGATAGAAAACAGAAAAACAGAGAAATAAAAAAGTTGAGAGAGCGAGGATTCATATCAGCTAGGTTCAGGAATTGGCAAGCTTATATGCAATATTGTGTACTATGTGACAAGGAATTTCTTGGACATCGGATCGTTAGGCATGCACAGAAACACTATAAAGATGGAATTTACAGTTGTCCCATATGTGCACAAAATTTTAGTTCTAAAGAATCTTTCGTTCCTCATGTAACACTACATGTTAAGAAATCCAGTAAAGAGAGACTGGCTGCAATGAAACCATTAAGAAAATTAGGAAGGCCACCTAAAACAGCAGCCGTGGGTATGAATAAGAAGAACAATACAGTAGTTAAGCAAGAACAACGGCACATAAAAAAGAACAGCCTTTATGCAGCAGACTTCATTGTTTTTAATGATAATGATGGCTCTGATGATGAAAATTATGAAAAAGACAAACCTTACATTCCAGAGATAATACCAGTTCAGAAGCCATTGCCTGTCAATGAATTTACCTGTCCAGTTACTTTGTGTAAAAAAGGCTTTAAGTACTTTAAAAATTTAATTGCACATGCAAAAGGTCATAAAGACAGTGAAGAAGCTAAACGCTTTCTTGAAATGCAGAGCAAAAAAGTAATTTGCCAGTACTGTAGACGGCACTTTGTAAGTGTTACCCACCTCAATGACCACTTACAAATGCACTGTGGCAGCAAACCATATATCTGTATACAGATGAAATGTAAGGCTAGTTTTAACAGTTATGCTGAACTACTGAGTCATAGAAAAGAGCACCCAGTCTTCAGGGCAAAATGCATGTTTCCTAAATGTGGGAGAGTGTTTTCTGAAGCATATTTGCTTTATGATCATGAAGCGCAGCATTATCATACCTACACGTGCAGATTTGCAGGTTGTGGAAAAGTTTATCGTTCTCAGAACGAATTAGAAAAACATACTGAAGATCACACTAAACAATCTGAAAAAATACTGCAGCGTGATGGCGAGGCTAATTGTTCTCAGCCTTTAGAAGATAATGAAACTCCTGATGAAATTAATCCAAAAAAGGAGTTGGTATTGCCATCAGAAAATAACACAAATAATTGTGTCAAAGGTGAAAATTATATCACAGAACAAGACAAAGATGAATTGCTCACGCTCGAGAAAACAAAAACATCTAGTATATTAGAACAGATGAATTGCCTCTCCACTGAAAGTTTGGAACATCCTTTGCATACTCCAGCAAAGTCAGAATTAGTAGTTCCAGCAAGCAATGTTTTGATGCCTCTTCTAGGTCAAAAAATTCGAGAAAATATGGCAAGAAGGGGCAAATTGCCAACTTTAAGCACTAAAATAGATACTGTTGCACCTGTACCCCATCAGTTGTGTTCAACAGTTGAAGATAATTGCAATGATCTTCCAGTTTTTCAGGAAGAAAAAGAGGACAGCCCTGTTAGCCAGTCTCAGACTGTTTCCATTAATTCAGTTACATCATCGTCTACTTCACGTTTAACAAAAAGCCCAGAAAAACAGATAAGCCAAGTGCCTTTAAGCATACAGAATCAAGTAGGATATCAACATTTACAGACTTCAAAATCTCAAGTTGAAGAGAGTATTGAGACTAATACTAATCCCTATAATTTGCCTCTGAAGACTTTAGAAGGAATTACAATTAGTCCAGACCAGCCTAGCCTGGGTACTCCTTTTGTTCCAGTCATCCCATTGGCAGCTCCTGTCCAGAAGTTTACTTGCCAGGTTGAAGGATGTACACGAACCTACAATTCTGTTCAGAGCATTGGCAAACATATGAAGACAACACATCCTGATCAATATGCTATATTTAAGCTGCAGTGCAAGAATAAGAAAAGTCGAAAAACGAGCAGTTTGCAAAGCTTGCCAAATGATAGCAAAATAGTTTATTTTTTGCCATCACAAGTGGCCTCTCCCACTAGTGAGGCTTTTCCTCAGCAAGCCAAAACTAGTTTAAATCCCTCATGTACAAGCCAGTTGCAGCAGCTCTCTAATGCTCTTTTTCCGACACGCCTGGAAAGTACTGATTCATTATTGCCTACTGTAGAAAGTATGAACACAGGTCTGTCTCCTCATATTAAAAGTGAACCAGATACTGCATTAAGCTCCCAAATTGAACATCTGTCTAGTGCAACTTTATCTTCACACCTGGATGATCTGGAAAAACCAGTTATGCCTTTGGACATTGACAGTGGTTCAGATCCTTTCCTCCCTTTGCCTGCAGAAAATGGCCCAATTTCTCTTTTTCCTTCTCCAACAGACAATGGTCCAAGTTCTGTCTTCTCACAGATGGAGAACACCAATCACTTTTCTTCCCAACTTGAAGGAAACACAAATTCTGCTTTCTCAAAAGAAGAAAGTGTTGACTCATTGTTTTCTTCCCAAGTGAATAATGATAACTTCAGTGAAACCACATCACAGCCTCTGCGATCAGCAAAGGGAAAAAAGGATCGTAGAAGAGGTCTAGATGGGAAAGAGAGAAGGCCAAAGCATAATAAACGGGCAAAATGGCCAGCAATTATCCGGGATGGTAAATTTATTTGTAGTAGATGTTACAGGGCTTTTTCCAATCCCAGATCACTTGGTGGTCACTTGTCTAAACGGTCATATTGTAAACCTCTGGATGAATCTGAGATTTCTCCAGAAGCTATACAGCTTAAAGGACAGTCCTCTCTACTTGCCAGTATGATTCTTTCTTCAAATGCTTTAAGCTTACAGCAGCAGCAGGAATCATCATTTAATCCAGAAACATGTTTTAAAGAGCCATCATTCCTGCAGTTGCTTGCAACTGAGAGTCGGTCAGCTGCTTTTTTACAGAACTTGTTTCCACGGACCAGCATGACTAATTTCAACACAAATGAGAATGAGGAAGGAAATGAAATTATAAAACAGGCCTTGGAAACTGCAGGCATTCCAAGTACATTTGATTCTACGGAAATCCTGCCACACACAGTTACTTCAAGTTGCATCTCTGGTACTAGTCAAATAAATGCAACAGTTTTGCCCAATCCAGGAGTGTCACCTCTGTTACAAGCTGTTTGCAATCCTGCTACCTTGCTAACAGACCAAAATAGAATACTTAACACCAAAATTTCCTCCATAGATGATTGCAACAGCTTACCTGTATTTCCAGATGAATTAATACTAAAGACTATTGAAAATGGCCTGTGTCCCAGTTTGGCTTCTAATTCTCCTGCCTCATCACATAACTATGGAAATAATACTTCACGTGTTTCAGTAATAAGTAGTATTAAAAATGCAGAATCATGTAATTTGAATAAAAAAGGAGTCAGTGGTTCAAAGAAAAAGAGGAAAGCAGCTGCTTCCTTAGTTGTGCCTAACATCTCCCAGAAATTAATCGTTAATGATTTAACAGCATTGGGCCTTTTAGCTAAAAACGTTGAAGAAAGTGTGCAGGTATCCGCAGAGAACTTTCAGTCAAATGTATTGACAAACTGTGAATCTCCAGTGTTAATGGAAAGCCTTACACAGAAACTAAATAATGTAGTTGATGAATTAACAGCAGAAGTCAAAGAGAATTTCAAAACCAATGAAGAAACTCATGCAGAAATTTCTCCTGCATTAGTGAAAAGTGAAAATGGTGAGTCGCAAGTAAGTTTTGGTTCTTGCATTCAAGGAAACTCTGCATTAGATGTTTCAGAGGTTAATGTTATTCAGAATTTTGAGAAGACACTTGAAATAATTAAAACAGCTATGAATTCCCAGTTGGTTGAAGTGAAAACTGAAATCCAGGAGGTGTCAATTGAGTCATTGCAGAAAGCACAGACAAATGCTATTGAATCTTCTTCAGAAACCTCTTCACAAAATGTTAAATCATCCAACCCTGCTCAACTTGTCATACACACACCAAATGTCATCCCTGGCAAAATTTTACCTTCTCAGTCTGAAAGCTCTCATAAAGATGATGTTCAGATTATGGAAATTTTAGAAGGTTTGAAAAAACTGAAATTAGAAAGTGAAACACCTAGTCAAGCATTGGACAGTGTCATTCATTGTTTTTCAGCAGATACACTGCTGCCACAAATTCTTGTTCCTGTTGTAACAGCTGAGAACAAACCTCTTGCACAACCATCTTCAGAAGTGCGTTCTCAGTTCACTGAAAAAGTCCACAAGCCCTTTATGTGCCAGGCACCAGGGTGCAATTACAGTGCTATGACAAAGGATGCATTATTTAAACACTACAGCAAAATACATCAATATACTGCTGAAATGATACTAGAAATCAAGAAACACCAGTTAAAATATGCCCCTTTTAAATGTGTTGTAGCTACCTGTCCAAAAACATTTACAAGAAATTCTAATCTCCGGGCCCATTGTCAGCTGGTACATCACTTTACAACAGAGGAAATGGTAAAATTAAAATTAAAAAGGCCATATGGGAGGAGATCTCAAAACAAAACTGCAAGCTTAACACCAAGGCCTGCTGAACTAAAAACTATACCATATGTGTTAATAGAAAGTAAAAATGAATCTCAGTTGACTAAGGAACTTGAAATAAAGAAAGAAACATGTATAAAATCTGTGAAAATCCCAGAAAGAGTGAGGACAGAAAGTATTCCTTGTGTTCCTGAAAAATTAGAAAAGCCTCCTCAAGTAGTTCCAGTTCCACTTGAACTTCATAGCATCGTCCCACTTAGTAATGTGCAGGTGCAACCAAAAGTTCGTAAGATCCGAAGACACAGGAAAGAAAAAGAAGAAAGAAAATACAAAAAACCAGTTCAGAAATCTCTGGAATTTCCTACCAGTTATAGTCCATATAGACCATATAGATGTGTGCATCAAGGTTGCTTTGCTGCTTTTACAATACAACAGAATTTAATTCTTCATTATCAAGCGGTGCATAAATCTGATCTGCCCTCATTCTCTGCAGAGGCAGAAGAAGAAAGTGAGCCAAGTAAAGAGGATGACTGTACTAAAGAAGATTGTGATGAAACTGAAACACATTTAGCTGTGAAAGAATTTAGATGTGAGGTGAGAAATTGCTCTAGAATATTTCAAGAAGTAACTAGTCTTATTCAACACTACATGAAGCTCCACGAAATGACTCCAGAGGAAATCGCAAGCATGAAATCAGCCCTGGAGGTTGGAAGATTCCCATGTGATCAGTCAGAATGTAAGTCATCCTTTACAGCATATATTAATTATATTATTCATCTTGAGGCAGATCATGGAATAAAGATCAAGCAAACTAAAACAGAGGATGGCATGTACAAGTGTGATTGTGAAGGATGTGACCGTATTTATGCAACAAGGTCTAATCTTTTAAGACACATTTTTAATAAACATAATGACAGGCATAAAGACCATTTAATAAGACCAAGACGGTTCCTGACACCGGGTCAGGAAAATATTTCAAGCAAAGCTAACCTGGAAAAAACTATGAAAATTAAACACAGAGGATTAAAATATAATAAGGCAGGAAAAAATAGAAACAAAATATCTATTAGGACCAAGCGAAAGAGAACTATTACTGTGGAAAACAAAAACTCAAAGGTGGGGCAAATTCATGAAAATAAGGCTTTTTCTTTGAAACGTGGAAAACACGTGTATTCAATAAAGGCTAGAAATGATGCTTTATCTGAATGTACAAGCAGATTTATCACACAATATCCATGTATGATAAAAGGTTGTTCATCAGTTGTCACAAGTGAGAATAATATAGTAAGACATTATAAATGTCATAAGTTGTCTAAAGCGTTTACTTCACAACACAGAAGTCTCTTAATTGTCTCAAATAAGCATTCATATTCATCAGATAAAGAAGCATCTTCTCAACAGGTTATTGAGGACAAAAAAAGTGATGTAAATAAAGAATTGCAGCCCCATTTGTCAGAGAACTGTGAGGACTTAAGAGCCTCCACTCCAGTGACACAGAGTGAGCATGAAAAGGATGAAAAGGATGAAGTAGATGAGCTTGCCGAACTGTTTATTACCAAACTTATTAATGAGGACCTCACAGGTACAGAGAACCAAGCAAATCCCTCTTCCAATGTAAAGAGTAACTTTCAAGAAACTGGTTCTTGCCCTCCAGGAAAGCAAAACATAAATGGTAATGCAAAAAGAGCATGCAAAGAAAAAAATCCCCCTCAAAATAAAAAAAGGAAAGTTGAGAAGCAAGATGAAATACTGTCTGTTGAGTTGAGTGGGGTGCACAGAGAGGAGGAAACTGCAGTAGCTGTTCAAACTGCTGAAGAACAGCCCGCAGCTTTTGACTGGAGTTCATTTAAACCCATGGGATTTGAAGTTTCTTTTCTTAAGTTCCTTGAAGAGTCAGCTGTGAAGCAAAAAAAAACTACAGAGAGAGGCTTTCATGGCTGTGGAACCAGAAGAGGTTCTCACTCAAACTCAAGAAAATGTCATGACAAGAACTCTTTGGCAAGAACACGGTCATGTTCTGAAACAGAAATCCATGTACAGTTTGCTCACCCATCACAATTTCAGTGTAGTGGTACTGTAAAAATAGTTCTAGACAAGACTTTTAAGGATTGCACTGAGCTTGTGTTGAAGCAGCTTCAAGAAATGAAACCTATTGTCAGTCTGACAAAACTCGATGGACACTGGGAGACAAATCTAGAGGTTATAAAATAATCGGGTAATATGAGTGGACTCAGTACTGATAATTAGTGTGTAATCATGACATGTACTACACTTTTTATTGAATAGGAAGCCATCAAGCATGATACTATTTCCTAAAATTTTCAGTTGAAGTGATTTAAACTAGCAAAATCATGACAGTTGTCATGTAAATTTCTTTGTTTTTATCCCTATGGGACTCAAGGAACAGAAGCATTGTTTCAGTTTTGTAAATAACTGATCAAAACCTCAATTTTTTAAATCAGATTTGTCCTTTCCATGACTGAACTCTTTGTGAATTGTCTGTGGTATCTTTCACTGGGTCACTGCTCATATATAACAGTACTTTTTATTTGTAGATACATTTTTGTATATATTTATTATTGTAAATCATTTGCTGCCACCAGCAGTCTGTAAGTCTGAAATATTAAATGACACATTTATATTCAGAATTTTAATTTGTAATTAAGTGATCCAGTTTTTAAAATGTTCTTTTAATCTTAAATTTTTTGAAGTAAAACCTAGGTAAGTCCATCATATCCAGTTTATTTTGCATAAAATATATGTACAGGAGAGGAGTTTGGTCAGATCACACTTAATTGATTAAATACATACTGAAACTGTTGTTTTTGTAACTTTAAACATCCAATACCTTTGGATGATACTCATATGTAGCTAACTCAATCTTTATCCTACAACTGCATTTACACTGCTTTTAATTGGATCGACAACTCTTCCGCTTCCATAATATGATGGAAATGTACATTTTAAATAGTTTGCTGACATTGAGGATTTAAACCACATTTTGGTATTGAATAACTCATCGTGAATGTGATAGAAATCTAGTAGTGTGGAGCAGTGTATATATTTGAGGTGGTGATTTGTGAAGTAGCCCAGTATTGCCTTAAATAAAATCACATTTCATTTCTTGTTTTATACATGTTATCTTATAAAGATCCTTTTTTTCCCTGTAGCTAGCATCTACAACAATGCTTTGGATACATTGTCTTTTATAAGGAATTGATTTTTAAACATAATGGACTTGGTAAAATGTAAAATATGTAATATTCATAACTCAAGAAGTAACCCTAAGCAGCCCTGCTTGGAAATGTCCCATTTTACTCAGTGGGGCTTATTTCCAGGAAACTATTCTTAGGATTGCAGCTCAAGTATTAGAAAATAAAGTGCTTTTTTAAATAAGAAGTGAAATTGTGCTCTTATGAGCAAAATCTCATGGCTTTATTCAGTAAATGATCTGTTTTATCTATTACCAGTTTCAGTAGGAAACTTGGTTTACTTACACATTTTGTTAGTAGAATTTTTGTTACTAAATTTAATAATATTTAGATCAAATATTAAATTTAGTATATTGTTTAGTTGAGCCTAGGGAACAGGGACCACTCATTCCTTTTCCCCAGAACATTCTACTTTTTCAGTTTCCTCTCCCTGTATTGTGGCAAGATGTTGCTATACTCAGAGTACCAAAGTGGGAAGTCACTCCTGTATCCAACCCCTGGGAAAAATGGAAAACTTTCTAATAATCCTCTATTTTCTACAGGGGTGGGATATAGAAACACCATTCTCGTATTGCATAGCAGCAGTAAAGATTTTCATTCATGCTTTGAAAAGTATCTTTATGAGAATAGCTTGTTTTGTATGAGCATGCATATATATACACCTGGATGTAAATGCCATTAATGGAAAAGCTCACAGAAAAGGTCTCTCCCCTCTGCAGCTGCTTATACCCCAAAGCTGCTTCTGAGGGTTGAGGGAACTCTTCAGAACAGAATGAAATGTGAATCAGGAATTCAGCAAGAAAGGAGAACTAGAAGATTTGTTGATTTCCTTTAAAACTACCATCCCTTGCTCTGCATCCTGCTCTTTTCCCCCCCAAGGATCTCCTCAGGAGTAGCATTCTGAGTGGCTGCGAAGAAAGATTAGGTCTGGTCTGGTCTTGGTTTAGTTCACAGGGTCCAAATCAACTTTCCTAATATGAACTGAAAAGGGCTGTTTCAGTGGTGTGGTGCCAAATGAATTGCTAGTAGATAAAATGAATCGCCTACAGTTTCTGTTCTGCAGTCTTTGCCTCACTTAACATTACCATCTCAGTACTAAATATTTCATTTTCACATCTTTTATTTTCTCTCGTAGTTAGACGTGAACAGTAAATGCAGATGAAATCTGTTAAAACTATGTTCATTGAAGGAGCAAATAACATTTGCAGCGTGCAGCAAGTGCCTTCATCTTCCCCAGCACTTAGCATAATCCAGCCTCTTAAGGAGGGCTTCAGAAGAGGGGATAAGCAGTATCTATAGTGAAGATCTCTATAACTGAGGGCTGAAGTTACTAGAAAGGGCTGTCACTCCAGTGCCTACCCCCTTCCAATAACATGGGCATCCAATAATAATCATCAATAACCTTCTCTACTCAAGATTATTTATTTTTATTTACAGAATTTATACCACACCTTTCAGCTCTCATCTTGGCTACCAAATAAGCTAAAAAAAATAAAACATCTTAAAAACCATTACAACCAAATTTGAACACTTCATTAAAATCAAATCAAATACACATCCAAAACCATAAAAACAATTATTAAAACACAGGAGAAAAAATGCCAGATAAAACAAGAAAAAATCTTCAGCTGTTGGCAAAAGATGGCTACAGAAAGGAACAGGCAAATCTCCCTGGAGGAGAGTTTCAGAGTTTTGGTGCCATGACCGAGAAGGCCCTCTCCTGAGTTGCCACTCCCCTGATCTCAGAAGGTGGGGGCACCTTTTCATACAGTCAAGATGTGTAATTACAACTTAGATGTGTTATAGTAGGTCTTACTGAGTAGTAGTCAAGAGCAGGGTAGAATGCCTGGTGGGAGGGGAGGCTGTCTCAGAATTGTGACCATATATAAAGCTGCAGACTGATGGTTGAAACTAAAATGTTTTTCAACATCCACTTTAGAATATATTATTTGCATTTTGTTGCAACTGGAAATCTCTGATGATCAGAGGTCTTATGTTAAATTTGTATTTGCTAAAGATGACTTTCTGTTTCTACTGTGAATTGCATTCAGGTATGTTCATATTTTGTGTTACAAAATATGGTGTTCACCGTGCTATCCAGGAGATATGTAGTGAATTTAATTGAATTTTGCCTAGTTTGGAAAGCTGAAAATGGCATATTTAGGCTATTGCTCTAATTCAGTGTGCAGAGGGAGAGTGCAATCCTAACAAAGTTATTCCAGTCTGGTAGTGGTAAAAAGTGCCATCAAGTCATAGCTGACTTATGGTGATCCATACTGGGCTTTTCAAAGCAAGAAACTAACAGAGGTGGTTTGCCATTGCCTGCCTGTCCCATTGAATTACTAACTGGAGCCAATCCGGCTTAGCTTCTGAAATCTAAAGATCAGGCTTGCCTGGGCTATCCAAGTCAGGGCTACTCCAGTCTAAGCCCATTGATTTCAGTAGGCTTAGACTGGAGTAACTCTGCTTAGGATTGCACTGTAAGTTACCAGTATTCTGAACCTTCTCTTTGGAAAGGGTGAATATGTCTTAATCATGACTGATATTTTTTGTAATAAGGTTTGTATCCCTCCTTCATGTATATTTTAACATTCAGAAACCAAATGAAGCTACCCTTAGGGCTCATGTAAACTTTGATGAGTGCTGGAATGCTGTCCATGGAAGAAAAGCATGATCTGAAAATGAAGCTTCAGTAGTATTCAACTGCCTATATCCTACTTGCAGCCAGTATTCCCAGTATTCCAAAAATCAAATAATAAAAACGTAAGTTTTACATGTAGGCTCATGCAGGTGGAGCAATAAGAATGCATCAATTTATTTTTCCATTGCAACAAATCCCATATTTTAACTTCAATTGAGGGATTTGGAACAAAAGCCACCAGTAGGGAAAGTGATAGAAAACATTGTTCACACCCTCCAAATGTTTTTAGTTGTTACCTGTTACACCACACCAATTTTTAAGCAGATGTGTGTTTGTGATTAAGAAAGGCAAGAATGTAGTCTGCAGCATTCTGGATTGTGCTGCATTGAAGAAAATGGATGATAATTGGTTATGAAGTCGTGAAAAGTTTTATGAATGTTGAAACAATGGTGTAGTCTTCCTGTAAGTATAGTCAGGACCCACCGAAAGAGATAAAAATTACCAACGTATCCAGAAATTTTCAGTAGTATTCAACCCAATAATTGCAATATTCATATAGCCCTTGCTCTTTTTTTTAAATTTACCCTCTTCGTAGTCTCTGAATATCCATCATGGCTATATTTAAGCTGCAAGTATACGTGCAGCCACCTCCTACACTGAAATATATGACTACTATTATGCGTAAAAAGGGAGCAATGTGTAGTAGAGGGAGGATTACTTATTCTTTCCTTTGCCATGACACTTTCATTCAGGAGGCCTCTTGGCAGTGAGCACATAAGAAAATGTGTATATTGGTAGATGAAGAAAAAGGGTATTCCAAATCAGAGTTAATAAACTTGGTAGACAAAACTATTGTTAATTTGTACCAAAATTAGAAATAAGATCCCTAATTGTTCATGAAAAAGTTGAACTGACTGAAAATAAAACAAGCTCTCCAGGCATTTATATTGGCATCCCTCTAAATGTATGTCTTGGATGATAGAAGACTGCTTATGAAATGATGAAATACAGCTTTTTAACAAGCATCCTGTAGCATTGCTAGAAGATATGCATAAGCATGAAGAATCTGTCTGTTGGAGATTAGAACACAGCTAACAAATGTGTGGGAAGACCCACTTGATCTTCCATTTGACTGCATGCATAGAAATTAGTCCATGAAATTGGTTGTTGCAGTAACACCTTTTTTTTCTTGGTTGTGAATTGAGATCATTTTGATTCTAATAAAAACAGAATGTTTATTTTAAAGTATGCTTTAGAAATAATAGGTTTTTTTACTATCATCAATGTTATGCATTGCTTCATAGTCTAAAATCCCCATTGAAGCAATCTTTCAAAGATCATGTTGCACGGGGGGGGGGGGGGGGGGAATACATAAATTGCCAGTTTGTATTTAGGTAAGTCATGGAAATTACATTTATTTGCATCAAAAAAGTAATCAGATTTAGCTTTTAACTTGAACAATTATCAATTGCAGCCCTATTTGTTCTGTGGCATGTTTCCTGACAAATCATACAGTGATTTCAGGGAAGCTCCAGGGAGTGTTTTCTATGTGCCCTTGAAAAAGAAGCTGTGTAGCAAAATCACCTGGGCTAGCTTTTGCTGTGTCTTATAACTTGAGTGCAGTTGGAACTTGCATATTTAAATATACTCTGTTCTTGCTAACATGCCAATATTATGTGTGTGTATTTATATGGGCAAGTACTCAGTGTCAATGGATATGCATCTAACAAGGCTCTTTTAACGCTGCTTGTTTACTTAAAGCTGCTGGGGTTTTTTTACTATACGAATGAATATATATATTTATGTACGAATGAGTACAAACGTATATATATTTGTGTTTGTGTGTGTCTATACACACACACACAAATACATATTTGTATCTTCCCAATATATTACAGCCAGTTTGGTGTTATGGTTAAGAGCAGCAGGACTCTAATCTGGAGAACGGGGTTTGATTCTCCACTCCTCCACTTGAAGCCAGCTGGGTGACCTTGGGTCAGTCACAGCTTCTAGGAGCTCTTTCAGCCCCACCCACCTCACAGGGTGATTGTCATGAGGATAATGATAACACACTTTGTAAACCGCTCTGAGTGGGCGTTAAGTTGTCCTGAAGGGCTGTATATAAATTGAATGTTAATATATTATTCTGAGGTGCATCTTACTTGCATGTTTGGTTTCTACAGCACAGTTTTTCTCTGGAAGGGAATCCCCAAAGGTTCCATGCCACCAGGACAAAAGGTGCATATGCAATGCTCCTGTATTTGCTGTTTGTGCATTGCTGTCTGTTAACATCAGTCAACAAGTCAGGAAAGACAGGGAAGATGATTAGAGGAGACAATCCTCTGCTGCATGAGAACTTCTCAGAACCAGTAGCTTAATCTTAGTTTTTTCAAAGTAAACAGTAATGGGTCTAAAATGGACAAACATTGATACTGAAAATGGGTATTTTAAAACTTGTACTTGATCCAAAATTAATCTTGAAGAGCAAACTATTTGAGCAGTAAAAATGCTTTGCAGAAGTGACTCAGTCCTTGCCAAGGAAATAAATTACATTTGCGAGTATGAGTAAAAAATAGCAGAAAAGCCTCCAAAGATTTTTAAGCACCACTGAAATCAGAGGGTTTGCAGTGGAAATTAATACAGGCTAGCCCCAAAACAGGCTATTGTACTATGGTCACATCATGAGAAGGTAACATTCTCTGGAGAAGTCAATAATGCTAGGAAAAGTGGAAGGCGGTAGGAAAAGAGGAAGACCTAAAACGAGGTGGCTTGATGTATTGTCGAAGGCTTTCACGGCCGGAGAACGATGGTTGTTGGGGGTTTTCCGGGCTGTATTGCCGTGGTCTTGGCATTGTAGTTCCTGACGTTTCGCCAGCAGCTGTGGCTGGCATCTTCAGAGGTGTAGCCTCTGAAGACAGACATCTCTGTCTTTTGGTGCTACACCTCTGAAGATGCCAGCCACAGCTGCTGGCGAAACGTCAGGAACTACAATGCCAAGACCACGGCAATACAGCCCGGAAAACCCCCAACAACCATCGAGGTGGCTTGACTCAATAAAAGAAGCCACATCCTCCAGTTTGCAGGACCTGAGCAAGTCTGTCAATGATAGGATGTTTTGGAGGTCTTTCATTCATAGTGTCACCATAGGTTGGAGGCGACTTGATGGCCATAATAGACATAGCATCATAAATATGCTTTATAAGTGCAAGCAAAAGACTGATCACAGCCTTGAGGAGTTTACTGTATTGCAGTGCAGTCCTAACAAAGTTCCAGAATCGCATCCGTTGTCAATGGGCTTGGAAGGGCTCAGGATGGCACCGTTAATTGAGCTAAAGGAAGTGAGACAGGAGGGTAACCAGGGACGAATCTGTAGTTAGGTAGATCTGCTAAAGCGCAGATCTACCTAACTGGGTGGGTGAAGCACAGGCTGCAGCGCATAAGAGCATGTATTAGACAATATTTCAAGAAAACTCTAAATATGAATACAGTGCTATCTAACTGTATACACTAATAATTTTTGCCATACTTCTCCCCTCCTCCCAGCAGTTCTTTTCTACCCTAGGAATATTGATACTGGAGTTGTGGGATTTGCATGGACTAATAGTTGTGCAAGTCAAGAGGGCTACAATAAGGAAGGGGAAGGGGATGAAATCACCTGCCTCTTGTCAGTGGAGCTGTGTTTGTGAAAGAATGAAGAGGTAGTGATTTTGCCCCTTCTCCCTCCTCAGTGCAGTCCCATCAATCTCTATGGTTATTGGTCCATGTTATCCTGTGATCTTGGGAATCAGTTTCTCAAGGCTCAGAGGGGACTGCTATGGGGAAAGGAAATGAGGCAAAGATCCATGTTTTGTGCCAATGGACAAACCAAGTCACCCTCGCAGATGATCTTTGTAGGCAGCTGGATCGAGGTGGGTTGGTGCTGTTAGATCTGTCAGCAGCGTTCAACACGGTCAACTACGATCCGTTTACCTACTGCCTCACTGATGTGGGGATACAAGGGACAGCCTTACAGTGGCTTGTCTCCTTTCTCTGAGGCCGGGGACAGAGGGTGGCACTTGGGGAAAAGTTGTCACGCCACCCACTGGAGTGTGGTGTCCCGCAAGGGGCAAAACTCTCCCCTTTATTGTTCAACTTTTATATGTGCCCCCTCACCCAGCTGGCACGAAGTTTCAGACTGGGTTGTCACCAGTACACGGATGACACCCAGTTGTATCTGTTAGTGGGCAGCCAGTCCAGCTCTGCCCCAGATGTCCTGGTAAGAGCCTTGGAGACTGTATCTGGCTGGGTGAAGCAGTCAACTGAAGTTGAACTCTGCGAAGATGGAGGTCCTGTACTTGGATTGTGGGCCGTTAGATTTGGGAATCCAGCTCCCAACCTTCGATGGGGTGCCACTAGTGCCTGGTCCGATGGTCAGGAGTCTAGGAGTGATACTGGATGCCTCCTTGTCAATGGAGGCCCAGGTTACAGCAGCGGTTCGGTCTGCTTTTTTCCATCTTCGGCAGGCCAAGCAGCTTGCCCCCTACCTTTTGACCCAAGACCTAATGACAGTGATCCATGCAATGGTCACCTCCAGATTGCACTACTGTAAATCACTCTATGCAGGGCTTCCCTTGGCCCAAAAATTACAGCGGATCCAGAATGCTGTTACATGCGTCTTCACCAGTGTTCTATTTAGGACGCATATTACTCCTATCTTGCAGCAGCTGCATGGACTCCCCATGGAGTTCCAGATAAAATTCAAGGTGTTGGTTTTGACCTTTAAAGCCCTTAGCGGACAGGGACCGGCATACCTATGGGACCGCCTCTCACCATATGTGCCCGAGAGTGCTGTGATCAGCCAACAAACATCTACTGTGGTCCTGGGTCCCAGGGAGGCTAGACAGGCCTCGGCCAGAGCCAGGGCCTTTTCGGTCCTGGCTCCAGCCTGGTTGACCTCTCTATCAGAGGACACACAGGCCCACCAGGATCTTCTATTGTTCCGGTGGGCCTGCAAGACTGAGATGTTTCACTAGGCATATGGTTGAGGCTGGTCTAATAGTCACCAGAAAGCCTCCCAACCAGCCTCCTGTCAGGGGGCTGTATAATCATCTGGCTCCCCATATGAGTTACAGCTGACTGAAACGCCTGTTTCCCCTCCTTTTTGCCCACCCCTTTGTGCATTATTGGCAGGGATGGGGTGTAAGGTTGCTGTCTGGGGGTGGTTTTAATTCTGTGGTGTTATTGAAGATTTTAATGTAAATTATGTTTTACTGTTGTAACCCACCCTGAACCCGCTTGCGGGGAGGGCGGGATAGAAGTTTAATAAATAAATTTCTTACTTAAAGTCAACAAAGGCTGAGGTAAAATGATAGAACTATTCTTTAAAGAGCAGTAAAGTATGAATTTTAAGAAACAGTATCACAAACTGTAAATAAAACATTCCTTGTTTCTAAACAATACATAGGACCAGTATTCTGTTCTAAAACAAGAAATGTTTTATATGTTCACTTTGATAGTGTTGTTGGTTTATTAAAATTCATATTGTATTTAAAGAATACATCTACTGCCATCCTTTTTCCTCAACCTTTTTTTGGTCTTTTCAATCTTTTAGTGGGTTGCAGGTAACTTCCCTCTTATTTGGAATGCTTTAGAAAGGTATTTTCTCACTCTATACTTCTATGTATTCTGTTTATATATTTAATTACTACAGTTTCTGTCAGGATGATGTGCTATAAATATTTACGCTGTGCAAACAAATCGTCCCTGCTGAATGTTGTTGAAAAATGCAAAGATTCTGCAGCCAGGAACAGAGAGCCTGAAAAGCTGATCTCTGCTCAGACTGATGCCCCAGGAGATCTTTTGCTCTTGCCTCAACAGTGTTCATGGCCATGCTCACGTTAGCTTCTTTCACAGAAGTTAACAGAAGCAACTTTATGAGAAGCAGGAAGTGGGCAGGTTCCGCCCAGGGAGCTTCTGTTGCAAAAACTGTGAGCACTGGTCTGGCACCAGTGGACTTGAGAATCATCCCTGCACACTGCTGAAGCTGGCAAGCAGCCACTAGGTCTCTTTTTGGTGATTACTAGCTGTCTCCCCTAAATAAGAAAGGATGTCTTTCTTCCCTTTTGATGTGAAAAATCATTAAGAAGGTCAAAGGGAATGGTGATATCAAACTACTGTCTTTTAAAATTACTGCTCATTTCAGTATTCTCTGTCATAAATAATACAACAGTTCACAGTAAGTCAGGTTTTTGCATCCTCATTAGTTAAAATCAGTTAACTAGAATAAAACCCTATGTGAAAAAGATACAGTTCCTGCTGTTCAAAATCCCCAAGCCGCCTTACTATTATCTGAACATACATTTAAAGAGTTATTTATTTAACAATCAGTGCTTTTATTCTTCATGAGGATTGGGAGGCAGATTTCGTTCATCTTGAATACTGAAGAGAGTAGCTGAACCATTTCTGCTGCCCAGGATTGTTCCATACTGGTCAATAGAATTTGAGTTTTTGCGTTCATGTTTTGTATCTTGAACTTTCTTGATGTAATTCCTGAAACAGCATTTGATGGAGTATTTGAAGATCAAGTAGGTGAGTTCAGTAATGTTTAAGACAATACACAAGCAGGACGTCACCACCACTATATACAGAAAGACTTTCTTCTCTGTTGGCTTAGATATGTAACAATCAACTGTGTTTGGGCATGGACTCATGTCACACTTAACGAGCCGGGGCACGTTGAAACCACCATACAACTTGTGAAATAAAAAGAGAAAGCTGATTTCAAATGCTGTTTTGGAAAGGAGGCTGATAAGGTAGGTGCAGAGCAATCCACCATCCATGCTTCCTGTGTTCTTGTACAATTTCTTCCTGTGTCTTTTTTCCCTGTTTTCTCGATAGGCAACATGGAGAACAACAAGAAGTGATGGGGTGGAGACCATGATCAGTTGTAAGGCCCATAGCCTCACCTGGGAAATGGGGAAGAAGTGATCAAAACACACATTTTCACAACCAGGTTGCCTGATGTTGCACTCGAACTCCTTCAGTTCATCTTTCCACACATTTTCTGCAGCCACTACATACACAAGCAGACGGAATATAAACACGATAGCCAGCCAGATTCTGCCAATTCCTGTTGAATATTGATTCACTCCACTTAGAACGTCTCGTAGGAATCCCCAGCTCATACTTTCTGTGTCAAAAAGGGCGAACTGTAATAAAATAAACATACGGTAAGACTGCACCCTTTGAATAAAGATTAGAATATAAGTAATCTTAAAATAACTGGTTCAAGGATTTGAGTTTAAATTGCTTCCTGCTACCTTCCCCTCTATAAACAAAATAATGTGTTGGATCCAATCCTGCCCCAAAGAGAAATGAGTTTGCAGAAGGAATTTTTGTTGCAGTGCTTTTTACTTTTGTTTTATTCTACTTGAGCAACAGTAGAGTGGCACAATTTTTGACAATTCTTCCTGCTATAGCACTGCCCCTCCTCACACACAGACCTGAGGGTTCAAACAGAAACCATCTGTTGAAACAGTTGATCCAAGTCTTAGTTTTTTATTCATTCCTGTCAGCTCTTGGACCAGTTCCCAAACCAGTTGTCGTCTATAATGCTTTCAAGTAATTGTGTAGGCCAAACACATCCTCCATCAGATTTGTCAAGGTTTACATTATGTGCTATACGGATGAGGAACATAAAAGCAGCATATAGTTTAATGACACTTTCCTAAAATTGCCATTGCCTGTTTCCATGCTGCACTGATAAGTAGAAAATTTCTTTCATAAAGTGAGCTCTTTTTCATTATCAATATTCCAAATCAATGGATGGAGGAAGTGGCTCCTATGTGTCAGCCTATAGATCCCAGCACCAGCATGAAGGAACAAGTTCTTTCACCAGACCAGAACCTGCTGTCAAAGCTACAGTGACAGCACTTTTGTACACAGCATAATGTTGCTACCCAGGAGTGTTTCAAGGTGGAATAGGAACGGAGCATGAACAGAGGGGTTGTGTTGTCCCCTCATGTCATCTTGTGAGCCATTTGTTGGAGCCAGGATCAGTAGTGCAAATTTCTATAACTCTTTGTTAGTACAAATAAAGATTTTAAGAACCAGTGACAACAAGAACTGACAGCGTGAAGCTTTAAGACCGCTGCACTAAATGTTTGCCCTTTGGTACTGAAAGCCAATTCCTAATCCTTAGGTGTTGAATTGGAGAGACGGAACAAAAATTTCTTTGTCCTACAGCAATTATCAGGATTTGAACAGACGTAAATAGAGTAGAAACATGCTTGTTTACCATTTTGCTCCAACCTTTCCCATCTTACAGGATCCTCAAGTCCACCTACAGTGAATAGTAGAAGCTAAAAATATAAAATATTACTAACATGATGAGTGAAGAACAAAAGGATGCTGCAGAAGAAACAGCAAATATAATTATTTCCAGCCAGCAATATGTACAAGTCTAGTTGGCCACAGACCTTCTGAAACATTACACCTAGTACCTGAAAGTGATAAGGGATTGAGCTTCATGGATTCAGTTACCTGGAACAGAGAGTTTTGGAATCTAGGTGACACTACCTTATTACTAAATGCACAGATACTAGAATACTTACAGGGCCATCTTTGAGTTACAGCCTTCATATCCTATTGATTTCAACCGAATGGTGTAACTGCATGGGATAGGTTGGCTAATCTTTTGTTACCATTACAATTGATACAGATTAAAATATTAACACTTTCTGAAAATTATTTGCAAAAAATCAGAATGTCAAATTATAGAAGGATATAACTACAACAAATTTATGTGTCTTCTTCATAAGAAATGGCATACATAGTGAAATGCAAGAAAATGGAAATCAAGTTAAAACCCTACTACAAGCCTGTTAAGAATTGTCTTTCTGTTTTTACTAATGTTGGGAGAAGTGCTAGAAGTGTGAGTAAATTGGACTACAAATTAAAATGAATACTTCCATATAATTATAATGGGTCTGGACTGTGCTTATAGTTTCCTTAATGGTAACATACACACATAATGGAGTAAGTCCTGTTAAGGGAGGACACTGGAAGCCATAGCCAGCTAGTTGAGACCTGTGCCTAATGTGGTTCAGCCCAATCATTAGGAAAATCTAGACAATTGCCTAGGGTATCAAGTTTTGAAGAATGCTCCAAAGCCCCACTCTAAGCTTCTCTCCTCTGGACACAGCAGCCTCTCTCACACTTGCACCACCGAGATGCTACCTACAACTGAAAGCCCAATGGTGCTGTCCCTGCGCCTGCTGGTCAGAGCTGGCCAGGTAAGAAGAACCTCCACTGGCACCCTCCCTTTTACACTTCCAGTAGTAAGTGGCAGGGAGTGGTAAGTGCTTCTAGTGGTGCCTGGCCGTGATGCAGATCTGCTCAGAGAGAACCCTCCTGGATCTTTTCTCCCACCCAATGTAGAAGGCGGCAGTTCAGGCACTGCCCACCCACTTGGGGAGATGTTGCAGGAGTCATGGGGACTCAGTAGCCTGCTGGGGGGGGGAGGGTGTAGCAGCAGAGAGGTGCAAGGCCAGTCAGATCAGCGTGAGCGTGACAAGCCCATTGCCTTAGCTCCTTCACTGACCCCTGTTTCTGGCTCAGAATCTTACACTTACTGGCCTTAACTCCTGGCCTCAGGCAGGGCTTGGCTTTTTAAAGAAGATACCCACCCCATCCTTTTGCTTTCTAAAGGCATTTTTAAAAGCAAGTCTTTTGCTTTTTTATTTCAACTTGAAACAGGAAGTAGGTGAGAGCAAGAGGATTTGAGAGTGATTCTAAACAGGTCAACTTAGAAGTGCCTTTTTATTCATTAGGGCTTACTTCCAGAAAACTCTTCTTATGGTTAACCTCTTACAAGACAATTCCTCCACTACCACCATCATTCAAGAATTTAAAATGATTTCTTTATAAATCACTGAAGTTGAATGGATTATCAGCTCTTCTAGGGTGCTAAAAATCCCTAGGTCTGTGGCTGTCTCTTTTCTTATCCTTTTTGCAGATACCTTTTGACCTCACCTAATGGCATGAGATGATGGGCAAGAGCCAAAGGAGTCTTGTGTTTTGGCACTTAGCCAGTGGCTTGCAGCCCATGGCCCTACTAGCAGAGAGACGGAGTGTTCTAAAAGATCAGATCATCATGTGCCTGGGCCAGCTGGCCTGGGGAGCTTTACCATCTCATTTGGTGACTCTTCTGGAATGTGTACCATAAAGAAGAAGACACGCTGCCATCTTAAAGAAAAAAAAATCGGTGTTCATTTTGTACTGTTTGTTTATTTAAACAGCATTTTCTCTACTTAAATGGTATGTTGGTATTCTTGTAAGCTGCTTTGGGTCCTCAGTGAGGAAAATATAAATCCCTAAATAAATATAAATAAACCAAGAGGAATTTACCTCTCAGTTCACATGCTAAACTCAGACTGTAAGATAATTTGCAATTGTACTTTTTAAGTGATAGGTGGCACTGTGTTCTCGCTACAGTACATAGTGCTTCAAGACTATTCTATAACTTTCTCTTTGCGGCAGGATAAGACAGTTCTAGTAGCCTGTCTATCAATATCATGAAACACAATTTACATATTGTAAGCCTAAAATGACAGCTCTCTAAATGAAAAATGCACAATTAAAAATATAATTTTGACCTTCTTAAATAGCTTTATAATTGTTTAAAATGGCTGACTAAACAATAAGTATCAAAATTTCAAAATTCAGTGGTGAGATTAAAAAATTATGTGTTTAAAATAAATAGCTTGCTACTAGGGAGTCAAACAGCCCAGGCTCTTGGGAATACATGAAGTATTAACATAAAGAATGCAGAAAGAGGAGGGAACCTTTGAACATTCTAACAGGTGGAGAGGAATTAGAAAACAGTGCAATCATAAAACCTCCATTACCTAGGATAAACAAGTTCTCTACCATGTTCTACAAGTCCGTATTAACACCTTGACACGGCATAAAGAATGTAAAAAAAGACTCGTGCACTTTGTAACCATGCTTTATGTAAGAACTATCTTTGAATACTTACAAAGTCTCTTCCCTCACAATGGAAGCAGGGCTTTTTTTCAGGGGAAATGCGGTGGAATGGAGTTCCGGAACCTCTTGAAAATACTTGGCAATAGTGCTTGAAAGTAATATTATTTCAAAGAGTCCTGTGTATCTTTTCCCCTCTTGAGAGTTCTGCCACCTCTTTTCCCAGAAAAAAAACCCTGAATGGAAGTATCATCACCAGCCTGCAGACCTCTCTAGAATTCCAGGGAAAGGCTTCTAGATCAGGAGGTGGGTTTTCCAGGCACCTCCTGAGTCCCTGCTCTGCTTAATTTAAAATTTAAGGACTGTATAGCAAGAAATTAAGTTTTTATTCTTCAGGATATTTGATGACATGCATTGTTAGAACAAATGCCAGCCATTTTCACAACTAGAAACAAATTCTTAAATAGATTTCAGTGAGCATTGGTAGGTGCACTTAAGCAACATATAGTCACACCTAAAGACCCCCTCCTCACTGCAGCCCACATGGCTATTCTACCTTGTAGACCCCAAACCCCAGAAATGATCCTTCAAGGAATCAGAAGGGATTGTAGGAATGGAGAGGAACACAGGAAAATCAGTTTTGTGGTTGCATTGCTGTACACACCCTACCATCCTGAGCTCCTTGGAGAAAGGAAGGGATAAAACCATGGTAGATTGTGTGATTAGACAGCTTTAGTCTTCCATATCCTGATGTCAGTGTTCATATGGAGGCTCTCAAAAAGCACTTGCCCACGTTGGCTCTCCACACAGCAGGCAAAATATTGGAAAGCCTCTTACTGTATGTGACAGCATACATGTACAATGTCGGCATTCCAGTGCTGCTACCACCAAGAATATCTTGTGTCAATGTGTGAAATACAGTTTATATATAAGCTGCAATAGGTGGTATGAAACATTTTTTGTACCAAACATGCCCCCCTCCTTAGGTGAATTTAGCTCCCATTGTATTCAGTAGGATGTGGTTGTGATGATGTTTTGATAGATTGTACTTTGGATGGATTTTATCCAATAGATTTCTTCACATTAGAGAAATAGTCCAATAGCCCATTAATATAATCCTGAAATGGGTTGAGTTTGCATGCATACCAATAGGGTCGTGTATATGCTGCATTATGTGCCAGAGTCTTCCATTTTCAATTCAGTGTGCATATTGCATATCAGACTAGTATAGAGAACCAGATTCAAATCCCCACTCAACCTATGAAGATTAATAGGTAGCCCTGAGTTAGTCATAGTGTCCCAGCCTAAGCTTCTTCATGAGGTTATTATGGGGAAAGTAGGGAAAGAAGGAGATGCAGTATCTGCACCTTCTTTGAAGAAAGTAGTGGGCCAACATTTCCTCTGACCATCCCTGCTCCACCTCAGAAGTAGAAATGGGCATGAACGGGGGAAAATACCGAACAGGCTGTTCGTTGTTCATTCCCGACAACGAACACGAACAGACGAACGGAAATGAACATGTCCCATTAACTAACGTGTTTGGTGTTTGTTGTTCGTTGGCGACAGAGCAGCCCCCTTAGCACTTCGAGAGCCCATATCCACAGGGAATGTGCAGTAGGCTCTTCTCCAGCCATCACCCATGTTTGGTCAAAATTGCAGTATGGATCTCGGAGTTATACATTACCAAATTTGACACCCCCAGGAAACTCCCATTCAATACAAATGGACCCACCCTCCCTCTCCAGTTCACTTTGGCCCCACGGGGTGGACCTGAATGTTGGCCACCTCCCCTCTCAGGTGGGGGGTCTGGCTGCTGGCCGGCAGCACCCCCCATGTGCCTGCCCGCCAGGCCTCTAGGTCGGAGGACACGTATCCGCTTCCACAGCAAGGTGGCTGATGCCTGTGGCTGCCGGGCCTGGCAGGCTTGGGGAGGCAGTGGCAGGCCACCTTCCCTCTTGGAGCTGGGGGTTCTGGCCACTCACCAGTGGCACTCTCCATGTGCCCACCCACCAGGCCTCTTAGTGGGAGGACACATCTACTCACGCAGTAAGGTGGTTGATGACTGCGGCTGCCGGGTCTGGCAGGCTCAGGGAGGTGGTGGTGGGCCACCTCCCCTCTTGGAGGCGGGGGGTCTTGCCGCTCACCAGCAGCACCCCCCATGTGCTCACCCGACCCGGAGGCCACTTATCCGCTCACACAGCAAGGTGGTTGATGACTGCGGCTGCCGGGCCTGGTGGGATCGGGTAGGTGGTGGCGGGCTGCCTCCCCTCTTGGGGGCAGGGCATCTGGCCACTCACCAGCAGCACCCCCATGTGCCCACCTGCCAGGCCTCTGGATGGGAGGTCACTTATCCGTTCACGCAGCAAGGTGGTTGATGACTGTGGCAGCCAGGCCTGGCCGGCTCAGGGAGGTGGTGGTGGCCCACCTCCTCTCTCGGGGGGTGGGGGCTCTGGCCGCTCACCAGTGGCACCTCCCATGTGCCCACCCGCCAGGCCTCCCGGAGGGTACCTTCCGGAAGGTATAGAAGGTGAGTGATGTCGTTGGCCACCGCAGACCAAAATGACCCAGACATAGTCTGCTAAGAAAATCCCCCAGCAACACAAGTTGGCATATGTGGAGGCCTCGTACACACAAACACACAACCTGGAGGGTCAGACACCGACGTACATTCACTAGATGGGGTACTTCATGGCATCAGGGCTGATAGTGTTGTCCACACCTCATATGGTGTAGAGTCCAGACAAAGCACACCAGCTGGACATGCATGGAGCATTGGACGCTCCTCCAGTGTCAAAGTAGAGGCTGCCTCCATGAAGACCCACCATCCTGCCTTCGCGGAAAGGATGTGAGTCGTGGTGGGACCAATTCTCCCTGGTCAGAGGGAAGAGCTGGTGCCATGGATGGGGGGCACTGTGTTGCACTACCATATGCACAACAGCAGCTGAGCTGGCCCTGTTTCTCAGGCGGCACCGGCAGAAACCAACCACGTTCCTGCATTCGCAGAAAGGACGGGATGGACGGGACAGATAAGAGAAGTCCCCTAATGGTCAGTGTGGTTCCACAGAGGGAGAGGGAGAATCAGGGACCATGAAATTGTCAAGGGGGAAAGGGGGACAGGAATGGGAAGACCCCAATCTGTCAACAGCTGCTGGCATCAACCACCTCCCTGCCGTCACGAAAACGAGGGGACGGGGTGGTGCAAGTCATTGGGAAGGGTCGTGGCTGTGCCTGAGAGAGGAGAAAAGAGGGAAGATGAAGTGGTCAGGGAGAGGGGAACAAGGAGTTCCGGCCGCAGTAAGAAGCTGGACCCGGAATACCCTGAATCAGCGGCTGCTGGCATCAAACACCTCCCTGCCATCATGGAAAGGAGGGGACGGGGCGGTGCAAGTGGTTGGGAAAGGTCGTGGCAGTACCTGAGAGGAGAGGTATGGAGCAGGAACTGGAAAGCTCCCAAGCGTTGTGAGTCCTCATCCGTGGAACCCACAGAGGTACTCTGCGGCGGCAGCTAACATCACCCACCTTCCTGCGTGAGCAGAAAGGGTGGGATGGATGGGACAGGAGAGGTAGTTTGGAGGTGTCGGAGTGGTCCCAGAGAGGGAGAGGAAGAAACAGGGCAGCAGCAGCAGCTGCCATCACCCACCTTCCTGCCTTTGTGGAAAGGATGGGAGTAGTGGGACACATTCCCCCCCAGTTCAAAGGGGTCCAGTCAGACCCATTGACAGGGGAGCCACTGTGCTGTGCAACCGTGCTGTACCACTATACTGTATAATCATTTATGCAATCGCATCCGAGCTGTCCCCCGTGACCAAGGAGGGAGCAGTAACACAGTAGTCCCTTGTGAAGTGGCGGCTGACATGACCCACTGTCCTGCCTTTATGGAAAGGAGGGGATAGGCAGGACAGGAGAGGTCGTTTGGAGAGGGGTTCCACAGAGGGAGAAGTAGAAAGAGGGACCAGCAGCCCCGAGAACAGAGGGGGGACAGAGCAGTTCCACACTACTCCGAGACACCTCAACTGAGCAGACAGTATGGGCACTACTCATAGCAGTTTGGGCGGCACCGCCAGACACCAGACACCTTCCTGCCTTCACAGAAAGGATGGGGTGGGATGAACATCAGAGGTCTCCAAAGGGTTCATAGAAGGAGAAAAGGGGGACCGAGTGAGTGATGCTGAAATGTGCAAACATGAACCACCTTCCTGCCTTCATGGAAAGGACGGGAGAGAAAAGGACAGGAGAGATCGCTAGGAACGGTTAGAGTGGAAGCAGCCCCGAGAACCGAGGGAGGCTAGTGCGGTTATCCCACCACTCAGACACCTAGGCTGAGCAGGCACTACTCATTGCTAACAGCCTTTCCTGCCTTTGCAGAAAGGACAGGAGTCGAGGGACCCATTCTCCCCTGCTCAGAGGACACAGCGTTTGTAATGGATAGGGGCACCATGCAGCTCAACCACATGTGTAACAGCTCCTGAGCTGTTGCACAAGTGCCCAAAGGAGGCTGCTGCCAGCATCACCCACCTTCCTGCCTTCGCAGAAAGGAGATGTCATGATCTGGCTGTGCCAGGAAGGCCTAGCAAGGCCTCAGAAGCCTGTTAGCAGTGAGAGTAGGCCTGCCTAAACCTGACCCAAACGTGCCAGCCTTCATTCGAGATACCCTCTGGACTCGACGGGCAAGGGTGCACAGCAACGGCATGGAGAACCAAGGGGCAAGATGCTTTAGTAGCCTGCAGAAGCCCACGCCCTCCACGATAGATAGGGGCAAGCCATGTAGGGCAATTGTCTCTGCCAAGACGCGAAGGCCCGCCTCCTGAGCCCTCAACCTCGCCATTCTAAGCGGCGCTGTCCCAGACCCTGAGGGAACAACCTCTGCGAGCACAGCCTGCCTGAGCGCTCTGCTCCCACCAGCATCACCCTCAGGGCAAGGATTCTTGCTTGGGGTGGATTCTGGTGACCCACTGATCCCTGCTCAGAAGAGCTGGTCGCCCCCTTTCTCCCCCCAACAGATGTTTCTCTGGGTGAGGACAGAGACCACAGGCTCAGGTGGTGCCTCTTCAGGTGCCTAGTCAGGGCCATCAACGACAGGTGCTTCAGGTTTTTGCCCCTGCGCACCAGGACATCACAGGCATGGCACCACACCACACAGGGGTCATTAGGAAGGGCCCAAAAGTGCCTCCATATGGAGGTGTTGAAACATGGATCACTAACTGTCCCAGGGGAAGGAGGACAAACGGTTACAGGCTGCGCTGCAGAGCTGGCCATGGACGACAGGGTGAGGGATGGACTGCAGGCAGGGACACCACTGAGAGTTTGGGATGGGGACAGGAGGGATGTTTCATAAAACACAAACCATTCCTCCAGGGATCCGTTACCCACCCCCTCCTCAAAATGTGGAGAGAGATCCTCTCCCCCCAGTGGAAAGACCTCTTTGGCCTCCTCCACAGCCCCCACAGGTGAATCTGGGGGAGTGGGAGTACTCTCTGCTGCCCCTGAGCCACATCCAGTACTGCTTGCCACAAGTAAACCAGGAGGACTGCCTTTGCACTTCCCCCCATGACCACCCATGGCCATCAAAACATGAAGACTCATTGTGCCACCAAACTAGAATTAAGGAGGACAGAAAAGGAGAGAACACTGTGAGCCCTCAGCCGAGGTGCCCACAGAGCTTGGCCCCAAAGCCTGGCAGCAGCCCTGGAACCAGAGGCTGGGGCTAGAGCCCTAGCACAGCACACTCAGAAGCCTGACCAGATCAGGCACTGATACTGATAATAATAATAGTCAGCGTGAGCCCTCAGCCAAGGTGCCCACAGAGCTTGGCCCCAGAGCCTTGCAGCATCCCTTGAACCAGAGGCTGGGGCTAGAGCTCTAGCCCAGCACACCCAGAAGCCCGACCACCATATCAGGCATTGATACTAATAATAATAATTGGGTGAGCCCTCAGCCAAGATGCCCACTGTGCTTGGCTCCTGGGCCTGGCAGCAGCCCTGGAACCAGAGGGGATAGATCCCTATTCCACCCACCACACAGAGAAACCCCCCCCAGCTCCAATGCACTCTCCCTGGCTCTCTCCAAAAGGCTATCAACAGCTCTGTTCCACTCCACTGCTTGCTGAAAGTGAAAGCCAGAACTGGGAGCGCAGTGCCCTTTTTTAAGTAGAGGTCTCACTGAGAAACGCAGGAGGTCTGTGGTTGGCAGTCAGAACTGTCTAACAGGGTTTGCAGGGATGAGATTGGAGTTCTCATGGCCACAGAACACCCCACTCCTCCCTCCCTCCCCCCTGGTGTCTGCTCCCACGTTACCAATTGTAACCAATTTGCAGCTCCACACTTGGAAGGAAGACCTGCCCATTAAGCTAAGTTGGGCTTTGATTGGGGTGTCTTGGGTGACAGAGGGAGTGTAGACATAGTTCAGGCAGTTTCTCCCTCCATTGCCAAGGCAATTGATTGAAGGCGCCTATGTGTCTGGCTTCCCGAACAGTAGCCGAATGCAACGAATGAGTCTTGCGACGACCACCTTTTCAGCTGAAATGGCGCCTCACAAACAGCCCGTTCGCGAACAGCTGAGTGGCCTGTTCGTGGGTTTTTTCCGTTCGTAATGCTGTTCGTGCCCATGTCTACTCAGAATCCTTTCACCTCTTTTGTCAATTCAAAATTAAAAACTAACATGACTGCTAAAAGTTCACTTGCAGTAAAAGTCAAGGATTTTACAAACTCTCTTCTGCAGTAAAGAAGATCTCAACCAAGGAGAACACTCCATAAGGTTCGATGAACCGCTTTCACTTCCTACCAGAAACGTTGGGTTTATTTTCTGAAAATTGTGTGCCTGATCAGTTTCCTAGCTGTTCTGTTATATAAATACTCATTTTTTAAAAATGTATTATTGAACATATGTGCTGGAACTGTAACTAAGTTTTCTACTCTCCTTTAGAAAATGTTTGTGTCTATTGTCCACTGAAAAGAACAAGCTGGGACCACCCTAAGGAATTCCAAGAAAGGGGAAGAGAAAATTGGGAGATCTGCCCCACCTCCAAAACTGATAAGCACTCAGGAACAGGAGCAGGCTAATTTCCCCTGCCCCCATTTAACTGGTTGTCAAGTTTCCAAGCCTCCTGAGACATACTCAGGCCTCACTGGGCTATTTTGTGGGAAGGAGGTGTCTTTTGGACAATTTAACAATGTCATTTTTTTCTTACATATCTGAGGAGTTCCCAAATGTTCCCAAATCTTGTCTCTGGTTTGACCTGGTTTTGTTGGTTCCATGGTTAGCATGAGCTAACCAGTTTGTTAGAAATAGCAATACAATAAAACAAGGAAAGCCTTATGAGAACTCATGGGATAGGGGGAGGGAAGTGAACTGGGGGAGGTTGTTTGTTTTGCTTGTATTGGGACTGTAATTATTTTATTTTATTCTATCCGTTCTAATTTGCAAGCAGCCTTGAGTAGGTGTCTGGAGAGGCAGAATATACATTTGCTAAATATTCTCCCAGCTGTGCTCTACTCCTCCCCTCCCGGTCTGGAAATGTGAGGGGTTTAAAATGGGCCCTCTTGTATCCAAGCAAATAATTTACCTTCAGTCAAGACAAGAGCCTCTCTCACTATTGCAGTTGATTCCACAGAATGCTCTATGTGGTATTATACGTCTTGTTTTGCTTTTTTAATACTAAGTAATCATCTCTAAGCTGTGATGACAACATCAACCATCTGTGTGAAGTATTTCAGCCAAATGTATTCCTTGTGCCTCACTCTGGGCAATCGTGTTTGTCGCAGGAACTTGAAGTACAAGAAGTAGAACATTGGCCACATTCCAGGGGAGTGTGCATTTCAGATGAGGGCATGCGGTGGGTCTTTCTCGGCCTTCTTCTTTCTCAGCAGAGCAATAGTTCAAGCAAGGGAGTGGCTGCTGCTGTACTAGCATGGTGGTAAAAGGTTGAAACTTGAGTGACAAACAACGGGGAAATGTATAAGGGTGCTGGGATTGTATTGACAAATCCTATGAGCTCTTAGCCATTCCTGGCCAATACAGCAGCCTTTAAAGTCAGGTGACTTGACTGAATTCCACTAAGATGTCTCCTTCCCGAATATTATGGAATCACTGTCAATACGAGAACACTTTTTCCCCCTTATAAGCCAACACATCAGTGCTTCTCCACCTATTTCCCCTACACTTCCCAAAAATGTGTCCAAGGTGGGTGATGTTTCAGAAAGAATGTAACATTCAAACAGTATCATTCAGTGTCATATTTGTTACACTGTAAGCATTCCCTGCAGTCCTCTTATAAATTAACAATGGTGGTATTCTATCCCACTCATACTGAACACATACATTTGAGAAGGTATAAACACCACTTAATAATGTAGCTGCTGTGCACTATGATATCTTAAATGTCTGCAGTGTTCATAGCTGCTTAAATTATCACGTACCTTGTGACATCCCATTGACTTTAAGGAGATGGCATATACGTAAGTGGCCACTGAGTCACTCCTTAATAGGTTAGTTAGGTCTTTAATCGGTTTATAATCAGGATGATCCGAAGGAGACTCAACTTATTGTATCATAGCATTGAGAGAAGTTGCATCCTCCACACGATTCCCCTTTAAACCACTATTAAAAGCACAAGAAAGCTTGACCCATATTCAGATTTTCCAGCCTATAACAGCTTACTTTCTATCTAGCTATCTATATAGACCTGTTCTGCTGTCTCTTTCCCCTTCCTCTTTTTATCACTTTTCTCTTCCCCACCCCCGAATGATTGTTGTGGTGTTGGCTGTGACCGACATTCTGTTAACTGGTTGTAATATAGTTGTGGTTTATGATCTCTAGGTGAAGATCAAGGTCACCTTGAATCTGACAACCCTACCCCCTTGGGACATTCACTTTCACAAAGACAAACATTCTCCATTTATAATATATTGAGCAGTTACTGCCTCTTGTCCATGTTCGTTATCAACAAATGGTTTCATAGAAGATCATAATTCTTACCAACATAAATGCATCCTTATTTCTTATTATAATTTCTGTTTGCTGTACCAGACAGAAAAACTGTTGGGTGATATGTAAAAGGAGGATCTTGGATAAGACAGAGTAACAAGAATTAAAGTGTTATTTGGGCAAACATGATTTTTTTTTTGGTAAAAGCCATCATAGGAAAATGTACTAATGGTCTAAGATATTTCAAGAGGACAACAATCCTATCTTTTAAGTCCTATATAACCAAACATTACAGATTGCTAGTTATCATCTATTGTAACATAACATTATCCATTCTCATTGCCAAAGCCATTTTTTCATGGGAATTGTACTTGTGCGAATTTTTACTACTTCTTTTTTGGCAAAACATTTTTGCAAGGTTATTGTTCTGACATATTTGAAGCTGTTTTACATGTAATTAAAATAAAACAAATGCACACAAGATTTATCAGAAGTAGAAATCAAGCTTACCTCTAGTGTAGCAGATGGTTTTCAAGAGCAGCTGCTTTCTGGTACCCTTAAAAATTAATGATTCATTTTCCCAGAAAGAGAGTTTTAAAGTCTCAGACCTTGGAAATGGTGTCCTGTGGTTTCCAGGGCAGTATAACCTAAACAGGTGTAACCTGATCACTTGTTCTGGCATACTATTCAAATGAGAAACATTGCATGTGTCCTGTTGTCAAGAAGAGTACTAGGAGTAAACAGAAACTCAGAGCAAATGGAGAAAGTCACACATTGCTAGACTTATTTCTATTTTTCATATCACACAAAGATCCATGGGGTTGCTAATTCTGATGCACAATTTGTGAGGGGACTCTTGGGTACACAGTGTGTTGAAAGAAAGTGTGCTACAGGGGAACAGCACATCAGGCTTAGACTCAAACTTGCAATCAAGTTCCAGGACAGCAATGAATCACTGTTGGTTACCTTGAGCCAGTCTCTCTCATCTTAAGAGGCTGTGGTGAACATCAAATGGGAGAAAGTTCGCATCATGCTGCTTTGAGCTTCTGGAAGAAGACAGAGATCCTCATACTATTTTTTGCCATGCTGATCTCTATGGTATACAGTACTTTGAGCTTTCTTCCAAAAATATCATTAATTTGAAAGTGATCACTGTAATAATATTAATCAGGTATATGTAAAATATTTTATACCCTAAGCATAAAAGTAAATTGCTTCTGATTGCTTCTTGGTCTTGGTTAGGAGCCTGGGGGTGATCCCGGATGCCTCCTTGACTATGGAGGCCCAGGTCACTGCAGTTGCCAGGTCTTCTTTTTTCTACCTTCGACAGACCAGGCAGCTTGCCCCTTATCTTTCGTCCCGCGACTTGGCTACAGTGATCCAGGCAATGGTCACCTCTAGGCTAGACTACTGTAACGCACTCTATGCTGGGCTTCCCCTGAACCTGATCTGATGGTTACAGCTGGTGTAGAATGCAGCGGTGTGGGTCATCACTAGAACATCAAGGTGTGAGCACATAATGCCGGTATTGCGTCAGCTGCACTGGTTACCAGCAGAGTACCGAATCAGGTTCAAGGTTTTGTTATTAACCTATAAAGCCCTATGTGGACTGGGACCAGTGTATCTGTGGGACCGCCTCTCCCCATATGAACCTCAGAGGACTCTTTGCTCTAATGGAAAACATCTGCTGAAGGTCCCTGGCCCCAAGGAGGCCCACCTGGCGTCGACCAGTGCCAGGGCTACCTCGGTCCTGGCCCCAGCCTGGTGGAACGCTCTATCTAATGAGACCAGGACCCAGCAGGATTTATTGTCTTTTCGCTGAGCCTGTAAGACAGAGCTGTTCCGCCAGGCATATGGTTGATGCTAGGCGGAGGCCCCCTGCCCAGTTGAGCATGGTTTGTGCCCTCCCCACAAGCAGCACCCTCCATCTGTTGAATGTTACCTGTAAATGCTCTGGTGAAGGCAAAAGGGTGGTGCCTTTGTGTATATGTATAGTGCATTTTATTGTGCCGCTGTGTATATGTGTGTGTGTATAAATCTTTGAATGTTTATAATTTATAATTTTAAACTGTATGAACCGTTAGATGTATTTTAAATTTGTATGCAAATTGTAATCCGCCCTGAGCCTGCTGCTGTGGGGAGGGCGGAAAATAAATCTAATACATTAAATTAAATTTTGGCTAAAATGAAGTGTGTGTGTGCATTTCCAGTCTTTAACTGGAATAATTTTAAGAATCTTTCAAACCAAGAATAGTAATAAGAAGCTTGCACTAAAACAAACAATTTAAACCAGGAAAACTGCGGTATTAGAATACATCAAACAGAACAATAACCATAAAAATCAGCAAAAAGTAAACATTTAAAACATAGACAGTGCAGTCCTTGGGCATGGTGCAAAAGCACACAAGGAGCCACTGAGAAGCTCCATCAGTGTATCTGTGACATATCAGCAGAAGCTGCTGCACTAATCCAGCTGCCCCAGCCCAGGAGTCCACACATACACACACATACACCATTTCCCTTGCATGAACCCAGGCATCACCCCAACAATGCTGGTTCCCAGATCTTAGACTAGCAATGTGTACATATGAAGGCAACCTGAGCCAGGTCCACCTGGCACCATGTCCCATGTCATGCAATGGTGAAGGACCCCATGAAAGTGTACCCAGGACAGCTGCCTATGATGGGGGAACATGGATACTGGCAGGCCTATACTGGGCTGTTAGCACACTCCTTTGCCAGGGCATAGTGGGAGATGGACTGCAATTGTAGTTTGGTCTGTCTGGCAGCTGCCCCACTGTGCTCTGTGGATCAGCTGACCAAACAACCAGAGGGTGTTTTGCCCCGCAGGATTCGGGCTCTTAAAAATGTCCTGATGTCTGAAGGCTGGAAGCCATGCTGATGCTATGCAGAATCAGCAGCAGTGGATGGAGCAGTTGCAGAGCACTTCTTCACAGGATTAGTAATTGTCATTTGGACGGCTACAGCATGTGCCTCAGGTGGGTTCCCTGGCAAATGGAGCTAAATGGGGGTGGAATTACAGTATCTGCCAGGTCCCACAGGCCTTGCTGTGGCAGGCACAACATCTGTGCTGTTTATCACCACCATGTATTTTTTTTTTTAGCATCTGTGCAGGTGGTGATTCATTGGGGAGACTTGGCAGTATAACCAGTGCAGTTCCTGCCATTCTGTTCAATCACTGGTTCCAGACCAGCTCCTGGAGCATCCTTCCTCAGGCAGTCTTCTGATCAGCAAGCCTGCCCCTAATCACACCCATGTTGTGCTAAGGACAACTCAGCCTGTCCACCCCTGGTCCAGAAGGAACATTGACTCAGTTTGTTAAAAAGGAAGACAATGCCAAAAACATAAATATTCTGATGTCAAGTGGATGGTAGCAGACAGTTAAATTTCAGAGCCAATGTACCATAATAGTAATAGAAAAGGCAACAGGTGGAGGGGTTGGGTCAGGGAGAAAGGGGGGGTGAGCAACATCGGCTCCATTGTGACAGCTTCTAGATAAAATCAGAAAGTGACGTAGGGTATCTCTAGGATTCACCTCTGGTGGAGGTACTTTGGATCCAATCCCTTGTTTTTAAACTTCTAGACAGCCAGTCATAACTAGAGATGGGCACCAACAGAAAAAAAATGAACATGATGTTCGTTGTTCATTGCCATCCACGAACAGGGACTCACGAACAACCACGAACATGGCCCTGTTCACGAACATGTTTGTGATTGGCTGTTCGTGGGGGCCAGCAGACTCTCCTCCAGCCGTCTTCCAATTCAAGATCTCTACTGCACCATTCCCAGAAACCTGACCTGAGCAGGCACCAGGAAAGGTACCAATAATAAATAATAGCTTGGCCCAGAGCCTGGCAGCAGCCCTGGAACTTGAAGGGGTAGATCCCTATCCCACCACACACAAAGAAAATTCAAGCTCCAATGTACTCTATCCAAATGCCAACAGCAACTGTCTGCAAAGTCAGAACTGGAAGCCCCCCTCCCCCCTGGTCTTTGCTCTCTTGTTGTAACAAATTTGGAGCTCCACACTTGAAAGGAAGACCTGCCTATCAAGCTAAATTGGGCTTAGATTGGGGTTTCCAGGGCAACAGCAGGAGTTCAGACAGAGTTCAGACATATATTGTCGAAGGCTTTCACGGCTGGAAAATGATGGTTGTTGTGAATTTTCCGGGCTGTATAGCTGTGGTCTTGGCATTGTAGTTCCTGATGTTTCGCCAGCAGCTGTGACTGGCATCTTCAGAGGTGTAGCATCAAAAGACAGACATCTCTCAGTGTCACAGTGTGGAAAAGAAGTTGGCAGGTAATTTATATCTACTCAAGAAGGTAGGGTTGGGCTGAGTCATCCTGTAAGAGTTTCCCAGGGTGTGGAATGCTAATGGAGAGAGGCTTCGCTGTATCCTGAGGAGGTTCTTTTGCATATGAATTGGTGCTTGATATGCTAATCTTCTCTGCAGGGCTATTGTCGGGTATAGAGTGTTTTGTTAGCCTGGTGTTTTTCAGGACTGGAAACCATGCTCTATTCATTCTTAAGGTCTCTTCTTTCCTGTTGAAATTGTGCTCATACTTATGAATTTCAATGGCTTCCCTGTGCAATCTGATGAAGTAGTTGGAAGTGCTGTCCAGTATTTTAGTGTCCTGGAATAGGATATTGTGTCCTGTTTGAGTTAGGCTATGTTCAGCCACTGCTGATTTTTCCGGATGGCCAAGTCTGCAGTGTCTTTCATGTTCTTTTATTCTTGTCTGGATGCTACGCTGTGTGGTCCCGATGTAAACTTGTCCACAGCTGCAGTAGAGACCCCCTCACCTCTGCAGGAGTATACTGCAGCTGTGGACAAGTTTACATCGGGATCACAGCAAAAGAACCTGCTCAGGATAAAGTGAAGCCTCCCTCCATTAGCATTCCACACCCTTGGAAACTCTTACAACCAGAGTTCAGACAATCCCTGCCTGAGTTGCCAGGGGAATTGATTGCAGGTGCCAGATTGTCTGGCTTGACGAACAGCAACGAATGAGGCTTGCAATGACCACCTGTTCGTTTAGAATGGGGCCTCACGAACAGCTTGTTCGCAAACAGCAGATTGGGCTGTTTGTGGCTTTTTTTTGTTTGTATTGCTGTTCGTGCTCATCTCTAGTCATAACACAATAGGTTTTGCCATATCTTATCATCCAAGGGAAGTTATGCAACCTACCAAAGCAGGGCTTCCATCCTTCAGACATCAAGAAATTTTAAGAACCATATACATTATACCACAATCATTTATATCAGTGGTGAAATATGGGTCAATCAGAACATAACTATGCAAAACTGAATTTCAGAAATGTTAAACACGAGGCAGATTGAACTATCATATGTATAATGGCATAGAATGTCTACATTCTGCACATGGAGAGCGATGCAGAAGCCAAAGGAGTGCCTCACTGCCTGGTTCTCTGCACTCCTTTTCACTCTGTTCAGTTTGCTTGTCCCATGGGACATGGGCAGAATTCAGAAGAGTCTCTCAGGAAAATTCTTTGTAACAAGAAAAAAAACGGAACAGATGTTACAAAATGCTTGGGGTATTATTGGGAAAGCATTCACTCTTTAAACTCCATCCCATGACCCTTTTCCTGTGTGTATCTTTCCATGAAGCACTATTGGGTAATTATAAAAAGATTGCACAAAGCTGACTAAGGGGTTAATCTCTGACAGTAATATCAAAGAAGTCTTATGGCAACTTAATAAGTAACACATATAGTGACATAAGCTTTTTTGGGACAGAGTTCATTTCATCAGATTCAAGGTGCATCATCCTCAGTTGGGATAAATATATATATTGTAGGTAATTGGGCAGGGCATCTCTGGACATGTATTCCCAGGCCCATCAAGAAGCAGACATCCAAAAAGGACTGAGGTTGCCTCTTTCTCTCCAGCAAAGACCCAAATCTACAGATGCAGGGCTTTCCTGCATATCTGACTTGTTCCTAATTTTCTTAGCAGTAGATCCACAAACACTGAAATCAGTTTAGGTATGGTTCGTACACTTGCCTGCCCTTCCTTTGCATTTTTACCATTGTGAAGATTATTTTTTTCACATGCCTTAAATAATCAGGATTTTCAAGCAAGAGTGCTGTAGTCATCAGTGTCATTATCAGTGAAGTCACAGCACACACACACTTTTATTTTTTTCTCATGCTTATATTGCTGTAGAAGGGCTGGATTTTTTTAAAAAAAGATCAAAAGTGAACATATGACGTAAGCCCCACTCATTCCCCCGCTGTGAGGCAGATTTTCCTTCCAAAATCATCAAGATTACTTGCTGTGGCTGGGCAATCCCAGTTCAAATATTTGGTAGGGGAGAAGCAAAAGCCCACAGCAGGTTTATTAAACAGGCAGGGTTGATATATAGGTAGGCAAGGAAAGAAAAAAATAGGTAGATTTTGATTATAGAACATAATACTTAGCAAGCAGTAGGCTCAACAATCTTCTTAAAGCTTGGTTTCAGTAGTTAAAAGTGAGAGGTTGGTAGTTTTGGACTTAGGTTACTTTAACAAGGTTTCTCATAGATTTCACATTACAGCTTAGGTGTTCTGATTTAAATACAGCATTCTTTTCCCTTTACACCAGACCTAGGGTCCTCTTCAGAGCCAACCCCCCCCCCCCCGTTTTGAGACATTAAGCAGGAATTATTCTTCTCCAAAAGACATAACCCTGATCACTTGGCTGAAGCGGAGTCTCCTTTCACTACCCACGTCCTTTGCCAACAACACACCCCCAGTTCTAATTTGTCTATGTAAATTAGTGCTGGCTTTTATATTTAAGTACTTTAACTAAAGTCTTCTTTAAACCTAAAGCTTTCTCAGTTAAAGCAAACTTTTCTTTTTCTCTCACACAGAAGGTTACTGGTCTGACCCTCTTAGTCAGACTCTAAACTTCAACTCCTTCAAATATTCTGTCACCACCAATTGTAACTTCTTACTGGCCGGGGGGGGGGAGCAGCCTGTCAATCATCCTCCCTTCACTCAGTATTTTAACCCTTTCTCTTCCACTTTCTGGGTACTGCACTTGGTAAACCTTTCGTTTAAAAGCCCATTCCATCACAGAACACACCACCAGTGTTTGCATGGGGAAGTGTAAAAGAGGAATAGTTTCCCCACCCAAATAACTTCCCTCTGTGGTCCAAACGAGAGAGCCTTGTTGGGGCTGACCCAGGGCCAGGAGGTGGAGGCCAGCACTGGTGAGGCAAACTGAGCTCTGTTGGGGTGAAGCCCAGAGAGGCAATAGCAATGTCCTTTTCAAACTATGCTGCTTTTTCAAGCTCTAGAAGTGGCCACCCCACCCCACCTCAACACAACTTTCACAATTTTAAAAAATTATTGTCAATTTCATATTGCTATATTGACCTACCATTGTAATAATAGGTGCAGTACGTTCTCTTTCATTTAAAAGAAAAATTAAGTCTCTAGTCCCTTCCCTTGCAGAGATATAAGGGAAAAGGCATATCTCCACAAAAGAAGGGGCTAGAGACTTACTTTTTAAAAATAAAAACTGGGAATTCAGAGAACCTGATGCACCTATTATTACAATGGTAGTTCAATACATCATTGTGAAGCAGGTGGTTTTTGAAAGGATTGAAAACAAAACCAGGAGGGGGGAAAGGAAGGTGGGGGGAGAAGTGGTTCGACAATGACAAATGTCAAATCATCAAAAAGTGGGTTGGAGGTGTGTGGGAATGAGTGAGAGAAACCAAACCAAAAGAAACATTATACACAAGGAAAAAGTCGAACCCAAATTGTCTTCCAGAAAAAGATCAAAGAAAGGTGGTCTCAAAAAAAACCTTAAAAAAACTAAACACAAAAAATGTGTGTGGAAATCAGTGAATAAACAGAAGCATTATGGGGACAGAACCAATAGAATCCCCCTCCCATGCAGAAAACCTCACAGTCTGCTTTCCCAGGAATCTCTTGTCTGCAATAAAGCCGACACTTCAGGAGAATTGTTTATCAACAGAAGCTGCAACAGCAGTGGTCATAAAAACTACCAACTGCTTTGCTAAGTCTGGGATCATTTGCAGGAGTGACTGATAAAGGAGAAGACAATAGGTACATGCAAAGCAGGTTTCGAGAAGGCAGAACTGGAAAGTGCCAAAGTATGGTTTCTGGTAAGACACAATGTATTGTGAGACGGTTCATTCCTTGCTGCCTCTTGAAAGATATCACAACATTTCTGACTTTTAGCAAACATTTAGCTCCCTCCCCACAAAGCACATAAATTTTGTTAACTTAGTTTTCTCTAGTTACTGGCAGTCTTAAACTGTATTTTTAAATAATGAGGGTTTAGTATATTTTTATTATTGTTATTTTATTTATTTTGTAAGCTGCCTTGAGTTCCTGCATGGTAGAAGGAAGTCCTAATTCCTCTTAGAGAGGACAATCTGACTGGGGAATTCAATCTTGTTCACTGTGATGACAAACCTTCCTTTCTTTTAGATTATTCACACACACACACACACACACACACAGCTACACATTCTCAGATTCTTTTTTTTAAAACAACATTTGAATTGTAATTCATGTTAGGTAAAATTAGGGTTGCCAATTTTGGATTGTGAAATTCCTGGAGATTTGGGAGGTAGAGCCTGAAGGCGGCAGGGTGTAGGGAGGGGAGCAGCTTGGGCAGGGAAAAATGCCATAGAGTCCACCCTCCAAAGCAGTCATTTTCTCCAGAGGAAATGATCTGTCACCTGGAGACGAGTTGTAATTCCAAGAGATCTCTAGGCCCCACTTGGAGGTTGACAAAAACCTAGGAAAAATAAATGTTTTAAGCATAAGTAACAAATCTTTGCTCCCCTCAATTTCAATTTTAAATATCTAAGACCAGATGTTATAGGAGAAAAGAAGGTGAGAAAGACACCCTTAAACAGAAAAAAGGGGAATGGGAATACCAAATAGGGGGAAGGAGATAGAAAATGGATCTATTGCAAGGGTGCCATCTGCAGCCAAGGTGAATGCCATATCACTCAGTTTATATCTGTTTCGTTTAATCAATTTTTAGGTCACACTCTTAGCTAATAGGCTGTTTGAGTGATTTATGCAAAATAATTAAAATAATAATAATACCAGTTAATAAAAAATTAAATTAACATTATCAACCGTTAAAATAAAAAAAGATTAGCAGCAGCAATAAAATGTGATACAAACAGCCTCAGGAGATTGAAAACCAACAATGATTCCACACAGAGACTTTCCCCCACATGGAATGCAGGCAAATCTCACATTTCTTCAGAATGTTCACGTGACATCACGCTCATTCCAAGCACTACATGTTATTCTTGGGACTTTCCCCTTTACTCTGAACTGTTCAGCCTAACTTTTCCCCTTTTAAAGGAATAATTGTGGGGTGGCTGCAGGTCCACCCATAGCCATCCCTATGAGAGGCAGAGGTAAGCTCCACCTTGAAAATGGCACGTGTTCTCCTCCTCTCCCCACATGCCACCCTGCTCTTTAAAGGGTTTTTTTTTAACCGTTCCCCGGCTTAGCTGCATTGTAGTGTTACAGCATAGTTCAGTTAGGAAATGGAAAGTGAGTGGAAAGAGGGGTTTCTTGGCTGTGGAGGTCCCAGTGAAACTGCTGTCATGTCTGTGCTTTTGTGCAGATGTAATAAAGCAAAAAAGCATGGGTTGGGTTGGGAGTGGAAGCAGCAGCAAGTAGCATGGGATGGTCCCATGCCCATCATATTACAGACTCTATCTAGCTGTAGCGAAGATGACTGTAATATGATTCTGATAGATACACTTATATTATGTATATTATCCTAACATAAAGAACAGCTGCAGTATTCTCAGGACCCCATGCTAAGGGTCAAGCTAAAGGTGTGGGTTTTTAAAGAATTGGTCTGGGTTTGAGGAGGGAGGTTCCCCCCCCCATCCCACATGGAGTATCCTGTGCATGAGGAGCAGTAAAAACAGGGGGGAACTCCCCCCCATGCTATTTAGACACAGGAAAATGGCTTGGGGGGGGGCTCCTCCCAGAGAGGCATTTTGAGGCCATTTGGGCTCTCTTTTATTTTTTAACAGCCACCCCACAAAGCTGCTAAGTGGCTACATCGAAACCTGCATGTCTAGTTTGACCCATATCTGAACAGAACATTTACTCTGAAGGTAAGACAGAGGCTATCTGTAAGTCCAGCTCACATCTGATTCCCGTTTTTAAAAAAGGATTGGGGCTACTGAAAGAACAGGACCAGGCTTCTTGTAGGAAACATCACGGAATGTGTCTTCCCTGAAACAGCTAACTTTTGCCTCTGGGCTTCATTAGCAAAACACCTAAAGTATTTGATACAGGTATAAAGCCCAGGTGTTAAGGACATAAATATTTGAAGTAGTAACGTATTCGATTGGTTTAAATTGTACTTATACTTGGATCTAACCTGCCCTGAGCCTGTTCACAGGGGGGGGGGCTAGAATAGAATAGAATAGAATAGAATAGAATAGAATAGATAAATTTATGAACACTGGTGCTATGGATATGCAAGTTCTGGCTTAGTTATAGCATCAACCTAACAAGGGCAGGATAACCTGTATGTGAAGGAATCAATGAACGTATTATTTAATTATAAAGTTTCCACTCAATATTAGCAACACTGTGAATACCTTCAAACATTAGTCAAATGAATAACACCATCAGTAACAATCAAACAGTTCCAGGCTCAAGCCACTTACAAATAAATAGTCAAAACAATTCAACAGGTAAAGTCCAATCAGTTCAAGGTAAGTCCGATTAATTAATATTTCATATACAGGCTTGCTGAGCAGTGAATTATGTCTCTTCTTATTTGTTCCAGATGCAGATCAAGGGACATCCAGGCAGACAATCCCTGCAGCCCGACATTCAGGGCCAGCAACATGACCTGATGTTTTGTATGATTTCCTCCTCAGGGGCGGATAATCTCAAGCACCTGAAGATATTAAAATGAATAATATAATAAATACAATAAATAAACATGTTTGAAAAATATAAAAATGAATGTTGCAATAAATACCATAAATACAATAAATACACTCATCAGTATTACGTATTATAAAAATATACAATCCATATCAAAATCAGAGCTCACCTGTAGAACTTAAATAAACTGTATCATAGATTTAAACAGTCAAACTCAGCAGTTAGAAATCAAAAGATGGCAGCTAGGCAAAGAATAGCCCCAGACACTGACTTTTTAAAGTGTCCATCATTACATGCAACAATTGGTCTTAAAGAAATATACCATCACAGAAAACAGGAAAAACCTAACTCGTTGTTTAAACCCTTAGGTTTGAGAGAATCTAAAGTATATATCCAATAGCTCTCTTTTTGTAACAAAATTCTCTGTAAGTTACAAGGAGACACGTGTTGACTCGAATACAGGACCGTAAACTTAAAATCATCCTCCTTATGTTTTGCTTCAATGAAGTGTTCCACCAGCAGAGCTTCCATGCTATGATTCCGAATGCAGGAAATGTGTTCTGTTAATCGTGTCTTCAGCTGTCTTGTGGTGCTACCCACGTACAAAAGATTGCACTTACAAATTAATAGGTAAACAACACCTACAGATTGACAAGTGGTGAATCCCTTGGGAAATAATTTAAAATTAGTCCCTGGAATGGTAATGGATTCTCCTGTTACAGCCAGGGGACATAGCCAACATCAACCACACTTGAAATGGCTGACAGCAAGTCCCGATTGTTCCGGGACTTCCTGTTGTAAGGGAACATTCAGTTCCCTCACAACAAAGAGGTTTTAATCACCATTTAGCTGCTTAAAGTAATGTTCCCTCACAAGTGGGCCCTGAGGGGGAGGGGGTCACTTGTAATTTGCCAGATGTGTACTTTCTAAGAGTTTCAACCCCAGTGGCTATATTCATATTGCATGATTTTTTTTTGCAGAGAACAATTAACAATTAAAAATGCCTCTCTCTTGTATCCCCCTTCCAATGTTTAGCAGAAATCTGCTCTGGTTGCTCTTCTACATGGTTGCATTATTTCAGTATGAATGGAAGAAACCCCTGTTTGTCTTCCATGTTTTATCCAGATGAAATGATTCATGTATATGTTTGTTCAGTATTTTAAGGTGAACAATTACTTTAATCTTTATTGACAAAGGCAAGGCCAAGCAATTTGATCCACCTGCTTCTTACAATATATGATAGAATGGAAACAGCAGGCATCCACTTCTCATAGGATCTTTCATATGAAAAGGTAAGTAGTCATTCATAATTACTTTTTCACATCATCTAATCGTTCATAGGTAAAATGTCATCCTTTTATACATAATGTAGAGATACAATGGAAAAGCAGTCAGTCAAAGGTCTTCTGGGACAAAGCAGATAAACAAATTTAGTAGGTTAAAAAAGAGAAATTGTTCCTTATGAAGAAAGAGCTCATAATATTTTTTTTGATCATTTATCTTTAATAAACCAAAATTAGGTTTTGCGTGTCCCACTGGAAACAAGGTTTTTAATATTCTTTATCTTTGTGAAAAAATTGGAGAAGTTATACCTCTAAGTAATTTAATTTACAAAATGCCTTCTTCCCATGGGGATTTTGATTGTTTTAAAATAAATGTATACATTTTTACAATATTTACTCTCACACCTATTTCTGTTTGTTATTGATTTCCATCTCCCCTTTCAAGGTACGTTCATTTTAACAGTTTTTATGAACATCTGCCCAGAACAGCTTAAAAGATCCCCTTAATTCCAAGGCCGCTACATTTAAAGCAGCACACCTGGGGCACTCTGGGCTGGCTACTTGGGCTTCCAAAATTACCAGGATTCCGGGGCCTCTGCAGTTTTTGTCCTCTTCACCCTCCATATTGATAGTCAGCTGCTCCTGGCTCCAGATCCTTTTTGAATGCTGCTTAAAGAGCTTTTGCTTGACCCCCTCCCAGACTCCATTGCAGTCGGTTCTTGCACTGGCATGATGGAACATGCAGAACTTTCACCCTCACAGAGGGCCACACGTGCACATATACATTGAGCTAATGATGGCTGAGCTGAAAAGGCAACAAACAGGTGCAATATTAACTCTTGGTTATCCTGGTTTTTTTTTATTATATTACAACTGTGATAACATTGGATTGGATCCCCAACCCCTTGTTTTCTAGCAACAGAAAGGAACTTCAGCCTGCAGTGGGAGGGAGTGATTTCCACCAATTCCCATCTCCCGTTGGAAAAGTCTTACATCGCACCCAGTGCTGTTCTTGGTTGTCCTCTGGCATCTGGAAGCAATGCTTCAGGGGGATTGGTGAGCTGCAGCAGGATGGGAGGGGAAAGGGAGAGGCTGAAATGTTCTTTTCCACAGGCAAAACTCCACCTGCAGTTCTTTGGACTGAACGCAGTGTCTTTGCAAGGCAATCTGGTTGTGTTGTACAGAGGATTAATTGTCCCCTAGACAGTAAACCTCTGAATACCAGTGTCAGAAGGCAAAATTAGGGGTAGGCCTTGGCCTCGGTCTCCCGTTTGTTGGCCTTCCAGGGCAATGGGTGAGTCACTGTGCAAAACAGGATGCTAACCTAGATGGACCACTGGTCTGATCCTGTTGGGCTCTTCTGTAGATTTGAGGGGGCAGCAGGGGAAGGTAGTTCTAAGAAATACAGTTACTTCTTTTTTTAAAATGTGGGGGCAGGGCTTGATGTCTGTTTCTCAGTTGCCACACTTCAGTCTTGCAGCTTTAGTTGCCTGTCCATCTGATCAAAGTACCTAATTTTATGATGACACAGAAAATATGACAAGGTCTAATGACAAGGTGATCATTTTGCATTCACTCTTCTATGAAAGAGTTATCATACCTACTCCAATATCATGGTACATAGCAAAGTTTACACTTAAATATCTGTATTGTGCCATTTCAGTTTGATTTGTGTGTGCAGTTAAAGTCTTGGCAGGTATTCAAACGCCTCATTATTCTTGGAATTCATTAGTGAATGTAGCTATCCTAAACAAAGTTGCAACCTTTTAAACCCATTGACTTTAATGGATTTAGAAAGGTGTAACTCTGTATAGGATTGCAGTGTGAATCTTTAAGGTTTTTTGAAGTTTCACATTCACACTCACTGGAATACTATACAAAAGTTCCTCCCCACTTTTCCCTCTCTACAGAAATAGCTCCTCATGCACACTTTTTGTAGCTACTTTACTAGTTGAGAAATATAATAGAATAATCTTAAACTAACAATGTTTGTATGCTTCTCTATGAGTTCATCAAAACAGCTGTTTCCACAACAATAGCTTCTAGCACAGCAGATGATGTAGTGTGTGTTCAATATTGACACAAAACACAGATGGCTCATTGAATCCTCTGGTACTAAAGTAGCTTCTTGGTATTTTTCCACTCTCTGATATTTGCACATTTGTAACACACATAAATTACAAAGTTGCACAATGCTGGCAAATCTTTCATTTAAATGAATGGGGAGGCAGGGGAGTTCCACTGCGATTTCTTTTAATACCATCAATTCAGAAGGGAAGCCAAAATTATAAACCAAAGAATTCAGACCATTTGTATATTGGAAAAGTTGCATTGAAAATAAGCCTAAACTTCTATCATATAAGTAACAATCTCTTCCAGGTCGGAGAAATGGTGAAACATATCCTAAGTCCTTTCTAGGTACAAGAACCCGGGGCTAGCTAACACATGCACGAGCCATCCCTTTAGCTCTTCAGTCTGTGCCTTGATAGTGCCTGAGACCTCAGCAGCCGATCCCTTGTAGTATGGTGGCACACGGTCCACCTGTGCATCAAGAAAGAACATAAATCATTGTGGCAGAACCCTTTCAGTCCTCCAGATCCACTGCCAAAAGGAGGCTTGGGGCCCCCTCAGTCCAGGGCTTGGAATTCAAAAAAGCCAACTAGGGTTTAAAGTCAAGAGTGGGGTTTAATTTGACAACCTAGTCTCAGGTGAACAGCCTGAAATCACGAGACGCTACATCACAAAATTGTGCAAGTGTGTCTACAGTGATTTCTAAAACAATCTCAACAACACTGCAAGCACAACATATAATAAAAGGAATGACAAAGATGTTGGCTGGAAGCTGTAGGACATATTGAAAATCCAACTGTCATGACTGGGCTCCACTGAAACACATGGATGTACATCCACAATGCAAATATCATAAGGAATGGATTATGAAAAGTAATGGAATGGATTACAGGGGTAGAAGAACATATGGACAGGAAGAAATAATAGGGAAGGGGAAGAAGGACTGGGGTTATGGCTCCTAAGGCTGGAATGACAATCCCTAATAATGGAATGATCCCAGTGAGTTGAATGGCGATGTCTGAGAGGCTGCTTTGTATACTGGTTAGAGTGTTTGACTGGGATCTGGGAAACCCAGGGTCAAATCTCTGCTCTGTCATGAAAACTTGCTGGGTGATTGGAAACAATTCTAAACAGATCTACTCAGATGTAAGTCCTAGTTTTTTAGAATAGCAGCCTCTCAGCCTAACCTATCTTGCAGGATTGTTGTGAGAATAATTTGAAGAAGGGGAGAACATTGTAAGCCACTTTGGGTCCCCTAGGGGAGATGAAAGAAGCTACCCGTACATGAGCATTCTCTGTGGTGGCCCCTACTTTATGGAATGGTCTACCTCAGAAGGTTAGGAAAGCTCTCACTCTCCTGGCCTTCTGCAAATAATGCAAAACTGAATTATTCAAAAGAGCTTTTTACTCAGATAGGAGTGCAGTACTTTAAGGAAGTGGTCTCAAGAGATCCATCAGTAAAATGATAGGGAACCCATCAGTAAAGGGATAAGGAGGGACCACAGACTTTACTACTGTTGCTATAAGTACGATCTTCCATCCTGATGTCTCCTATGTTGTTTAATATGTCAGTTGTAGAATTGCTTGTGCTCTGTTTCAACATTTCTTTGTCTCTGAATTGGTTTTCTGCTGGTTTTTAAATCTTTGCAAATTTGCATGTATATACCCATTACATGTTTATTGAAATGTCTTTGATATTGACAGCACTGACTCACGCGGTGTAGTCTGCCTTGAGTCTCAGTGAGAAAGGCGGACTATAAATAACGTAAATAAAATAAATAAATAAACAAATTCATAATCAAATAAATAAAGTTCCATCATGAAGTACGATTACAGCCCTAGGACTGGGATGATGATCCTGGGAAGCAGAATGACATTCTTTGAGGAGAACAGCAGCCCTAAAGAGAGGAACACAATTCCTGCCTTGGGGCAGCAGGAGTGCTGGTCTGGCATGCCAGGTACGATTCCAGCAGGCATTTGGGATGAGTTTTGGCAGTAGCATATGCAGTGACAACACTTGCTATGAATGTATCCAATAGCCCCTGCACAGTCACCTGCCAGGCATGTCCTGAAGCTAGGGTTGCCAGCCTCCAGGAAGTGGCTGGAGATCTCCCGGAATTACAACTGGTCTCCAGGCCACAGAGATCAGTTCACCTGGAGAAAATGGCTACTTTTGGCGGTGGACTCTATGGAATTATGCCATGCCAAGGTCTTTTCCCTCCCCAAACCCCTCTTTCTCCAAGTTTCTCCAGGTTTCACCCCCGAGATCTCCAGGAATTTCCCAACTTGGAGCTGGCAACCCTACTTGAAGCTCACTGCTTCTCTGATTGGAAGTATGTGTGCTCTTTCTTACTTGTGCTTTCTGGGTTTTGTTTTCCATTTGGCACTGTGCTCTGCAGCTTTTCAAGGGCTGTACCCCACTTACATCATCCCCATCTCTAAGTTAGCATACTGTGGCCACCCATAAAAGTGCAAGGGTTAAAACCAAAAACACCTCTAACTGTCATTGATTAAAGTATCTAAAATGTTCTGCTGTCCACAGGATGACAGTAGGTAAATCCATGAGATTTGGGAGGCAATGGGGGAAAGCTCTGTAATAACTGGGTTTAGACACGTGTGAATAAATGGCATAACTATGACCGTTTTAGGACCTTTTCCCCACCGCAAGCCTCTGTCAAGGTAACATCTTCACAGATCTTTTCCTGGCTTGAGTGGAAACAGTTTCTTCACCAAATAGGAATAATTCCAGAGAAATAACTATGTTAATCTGTTGCAGCAAAAATAAACAGGAGTCCCGTAGCACCTTAAAGACTAACCAGTTTCCATGCTAGAATAAACTTTTGTGAACCACAGCCCATTTGGTGCATGGTCTTGTGTGTAGCAGAAATATTGTGCATGACGTAATGAAAAAGTTATCAACAGCAGGTTCAGAGGACCATTAAGTACAAGGTGAGCTGTAATTGGGTGAAATTCAACTGTCATGAAGGTAAGTATAACCAGCATTCACAATAGCAGTAACTGGTGATAAGGTAATTTCCCTACAATGGAATGTGATAAAGTAAAAATAAATTTAAGTTGGAATAAAGTGTTATTAGTCTCTGAAGGACCCCGACTCCTATTCGTTTTACTGTATTATTTTACTCTATTCTAGGGAAATTTTGTTCCAGTGTAAATTTGACTATAAAATGTTAGTATTTTTGCTGCAACACCTCTAGACCAATGCACCGGATGAAGCGAGGTCAGACCCGTGCTGGAATAAATTCTGTTCGCCCTGAAAGTACCACTGGACTCCGGTTTTATTCCGCCGCTGCAACGCAGCCCATCTGAAATGAACTCTTGAAATGTAACAGTTTTATCGCAGCCTCCGCCCTGCAGGGGGCGCGTGCGATCACTCTAGCTTCTTTGCAGACGGCCTTATAAGCGACGCTTACCCAGCAAGTCTCTCCCCGTCCCATGGTCCTGCGCTCCCGGTTCAGTTGCGGCGCTGAGTGCTGAGCCTGGTTTGATACGGAGAGAGGTGAGCGAGGGACGGGGAGCGGGGTGCCCGTCTCAAATTCACTCTTTCAAAAAGGAGCCTGCCGTTAGATTAAAACTTCAGACTGTCTGTTGTCCTCGTTTTGGCTGTCAATTTGTGCCAGACGCAGTTACAACCACCTCCCCTCCTTGCACTAATCGGTCTGGAACATCCGGCACCCCCATTTCCTATTTTGCGTTAAGTAATGAGCAACGCCACTCCCTTTCGGGTGCGATGTTCTCAGCATCTAACCAACGCAAGTATGTAGGAGGCTTTAAAATGCGTGGGAAGGAGTTACTGATCCTGGTGTCAAGTGTGAAGGCATGTGCCGTTAGACGTCAAAGTATAAACACGAGATATCCACTGCGTATTTAGAAGTAAGCCCATTGACCTCAGTGAGTTTAGGAATGTGTTCACATACACACACTCTGCAATGCTGTTAAAGTCATTGAGGTACCCAGAAGGAAAGAGGTCTAGCTTGGGGTTCCATGCTAATAGGTTTAAGGTTGCCCTATGCAGTTCTTGGGAATTAGTTTCACTGTGGAACTTAAAAGAAGTTCAAATTGAAAATATGTTTGGAACGTTACTGTAATTAAAAGGGCTCTTTTGGTTCACAGTTCTGTTCTAAGCCTTTCTTACCTTTGTGATTCAGAGCTGATTTTAAAAAATCAGCCCCCTCCTCTTGTTTTTTAATTTTTTAAAAAAAACTGCACTCAGAAAGCAATCTCACTCACTTGGTGTGAAGGGGGTAGGGGAAGATGCAAGGCTGCCAACTTCCAGGAGAAATAAATACCCTCTAATGTGATGTAATTTACCTCCACACCATGAAAAGCTTCACTGGCCCATTTCTACACATTATGCCATTATTAAAGAAGCTCTAGGAAGTCGGCAACCCTAGAAGAATAAAACATTTGTACCACCTGGCTGCTATTTTTATTTAACAAGTTTGCCTCTTCTCTTTCTCCTAATTGAAAAATAAACAGCATGTTGTACACTAATTTTCTTCATTTAAACATCAACTCATAATCTTGAGTCAAAGGTGGGTGGCTACATGGGTGAAACTTGAAAGGATTAGTACAAGAATAGTACATTTTTCTTTCTATTGTACAAAACTTTCTTCAGGCCAGGTATTTAATATTTCCCTGAAGAATTAACTCTGATGTCTTCACATTCACTCATATCCAGTTTTCTTAATTTCACTGGTTGTCTGCCTTCCAAAACATTTCATATCTTTCACATTGTCACTAAATATATGTAAATGTTTCTTCCAAGATTCCTTCCAACCAGGACCCGAAGTATGCTCTGATTTAATTTAAATGTTTTACCTAGCAGGAAAATGTCCTCGGCATCTCCACCTCCAGATTTACAGCACGAAGCACCCAAAGAGAAAGACTATCGAGTTCCTGGACTGCGAAGTGCCCGGACCACCACCCTGTTCCGTGCTGTGAACCCAGAACTCTTCATTAAGCCTGTAAGAGGCTTGTTCAGAAATCTGTGTATTTAAAGAGTAACAGTGATTTGTTTTTAATATTATTTATATTAAATTTCATTATGGATTGCTTCAATCTTTGATTCCTAGCCAACTTCTGTTTTTAATGGAAAGATGTAATCAGATAACTTTCTAATGACAGTGCATGATATATTTCAGAAAATGACAAAATATTTTAGTAAAAGTGCGCTTGATAAGAATGTGTAAAATAAGGACTTCAGTAACTATTGACTGAAGTCAGTAGCTTAAGATGCCTAATTCTTTGTTGGAGTCTGGTTGAAATTTTTCATGTATCAGTCCCTTGTGAGTTGTAAAATTAATGTAATAAAGGGGAAAGGCCTGCAGTGTTATTTATTAGATTTATATCCCAGTTTATCCTGTGGGTTCAGAGTGGGTAATGGCAGTTTTCCCAAATACAAACACTTCTGTCTCTAAGGGTGTTGTAATCTAACGAAAGGATTTGGGATATTTTTTTTATTTATTTGTTTGTTTGTTTGTTTGTTTGTTTATTTCAAATATCTATTCCACTCTCCCCACGGACGGGCTCAGGGTGGATAACAACCTATTAAAACAATAAAAATTCCATCTACATTAAAACATTATTAAAACAGCAGCATATTTCTATTCATACAGCGGCAGCAATCAGGCTTACAAAATTAAAAACAGGATGGTGAACAGCCTTCACGAGGGTTAGAATTTTATACATCCCTTTTTTCAGCCTCAGCCATGTGCCTGGCAGAACTCTGTCTTGCAGGCCTGGTGGAAGGATAGTAGGTCCTGCTGGGCCCTGATCTCAGCAGACAGAGCATTCTACCAGATGGGAGCCAGGACCAAAAAGGCCCTGGCTCTTGTTCAAGCTAGGCAGGCCTCCTTGGGGCCAGGGACCACCAACAGCTGTTTGTCCCCTGATCGGAGTGTCCTCTGGGGAATATATGGGGAGAGCTGGTCCCGTAGATATGCCGGCCTCAGTCCGCACTGGGCCTTATAGGTCAATACCAGAACCTTGAATCTGATCTGGTACTCCACTGGCAACCAATGCAAGTCACGTAATATTGGTGTTATATGCGCCTTATTTGGCGCGCTTGTAATAACACACGCCGCTGCATTTTGTACCAGTTGTAATCTCTGGGTGAGCCCCATGCAGAGCAAGTTGCAGTAATCTAGCCTAGAGATGACTTGCCTGGATCACTGTAAAGTCATGAGTTGACAGGTAAGGGACAAGTTGCCTGGTCTGCCGCAGATGGAGGACCCGATAACCACTGTGACTTGTGCCTCCATTTTCAGGGAGGCATCCAGGATCACCCTCAGGCTCTTAACCCTCGTAACTGGCACTAACGGTGCCCCATTGAGGGCCGGGAGCCAGAGTCCCAAACCTAATCCCCCATGGCTCAAGTACAGGACCTCCGTCTTTGTCAGGTTCAGTTTCAGCCACCTCTGCTTCAACCAACCAGGCATGGCTGCAAAAGCATGTTCCAGGACATCTGGGGCTGAGTCGGGCCATCCATCCATCAGCTACAACTGGGTGTCATCTGCCTATTGATGACACCCAACTCTGAAACTTTACACCAGCTGGGCAAGGGGGTGCATATAGATGTTAAACAATAATGGGGAGAGTATTGCTACCTGTGAGACCCCGCGCACCAAAGGGTGGCGGGTTGACAATTTCTCCCCAAGCACCAAGTGGACAAAATTGTGACATTTTTATAGCCATAAAAATTAAAATGTTGATTGATTCTTTTTGTATCTTTTTTATCAAATACAAAGCAAAGGTAGGTAAGAATTTTTAAAACCCTGAACACAGCCATCCAAACGCAGTGGCTTCTTATTTAATCTTTGTAGTTAAGAATGGTTTCTGCATGTGACATAAGTTAAATAAAATGTTTTAGATTTAATAGCACATATATATTGTTTTGTTTTCTTCACAGAACAAACCTGTTATGGCTTTTGGGCTTATAGCAATTACACTTTGTGTAGCCTACATTGGCTATTTGCATGCACAGCAAGAGAATAAAAAGGACATCTATGAAGCTATTGATGGTGAGGGAAACAGAAATACAAGGCGGAAGACTTCAAAATGGGACTAAACAAGTTAATAAGGGTGTATATGAATTATAGTAGAAGGCAAGACAATTGCATGTGGCTTTTTGAATCCTGATTTTTTGGCTTCGTCTGGAGCATCAACATTTTTCAAAGCAATAATTTATATTTCTCTTTAAATGTAATCCAGTTTAATTGACAGTGTAAAATGTTATTGCCTGTAAATATTCTGAATAAAACCAGCATTATTAAGAAGTGTGTGTGATTTACTATGTTGCAGACATCATTATTGTAAGATGTTTTTTATTCTTTATTATAGCAATTAAAAGAAATGAACAATATTAGTAACAGAAAGCTCGGTTTTAAAGGAATCATGGGAAGAGCTGGAAGGGAATACCTAGGAGGACATTTTGGGTTAACCGACATCTTAATAAAGATCATTATTAAAGCAAAACCGATCAATAATCAGTGGATAAAGGGGAACATTGTGGGAGGGAGGAAAATGGCAAATTAAATTGGGAAGGTATTAAGTATAGATTCAACTGTTAGAGTCTCATGGTATCTCGCTGGATAAACGATAAGCTAATCTGCAGTCTGTGGGGATCAAAGATCAAGATGGGTAGTCATGTATTTAAAGAAGTGAGCTGTGACTCACAAAAGCTCATACCTTACCACAAATTTTTGTTAGCTTTATAGGTGCTACTCGACTCTTGCTCTTTTCTGCTACTGTAGGGATCAAACACAAGGATGTGCCTTTTTAAGAATGAGGTGCAAGCATCCATACCGAAAGTCCAGTTAATTGTGTAGACTCCTACATTGAATATGTTTATGATGGAATAATAGAAGTAAGTTCAGTTTCAGTACTTATTCGTGCTTTTAAGAACATAAGGAAGGCCCTGCTGCATCAGTGGTGCATCTAGTCTTCCACAGTAGACAAGCAGTTACTCTGGAGGGCCAACCACAGAATATATTTCAATTTTGTAGTATCAGACATTTGGTAATTAGGGCTGCTTGTACAGTCCATTTCTCTTGTCCTGAAGGTAAGGTCCAGATTATTGAGACATAACTATTTCAGCACATGAGCTGTGAAACATAATGATCAGCCTGATTTCACTGGGATAGCCTAAGATGAAATAACTATACCTCAGCAGGAAAATGGAGCAGGCCAATGTAACTTAGAAGGATCAGGGAGATGCTTAGTTGCTATTCTCTGCTATGGTAAAGCAGCCTTGTGTTCAGGGCCGGCGCCACCATTGAGGTGGTGAGGCGGGTGCTGCGGGCGCTGGAGGGGGTGCCAGGGGTGGAGATGGATGCCATGGAGCTGGCGTGCCTGGCCTGCAGCTGCTGCAGCCCGCCAGCCCTGCGCAGCCGCCACCACATGCCCGTGGCCGGGCGCAGCAGCCCCAGGCCATGCATGGGAGGCGTCCGGGGCAGCGTGCAGAGCACGGGCAGCCTCCGCTCGCCGTCCCAGCCTCCTGCCGGCCGATGGGGCTGGCTTTGCTGTGTGATGACTTCACGCGGTGACGTCATCACGCAGTCTGGGCGCACGCATGTAGGGGCAGCTGCAGGTGTCAGAAACCCTGGTGCCACCCCTGCTTGTGTTGTGTAAAGATACAAAGCCCAAACACAAGATTTATATCTACAAAGACAAAATGGGATTCTGAACTGAAAAGATTTTCCATATATAAAATAATAAAATGTCCTTATCCTGAATTAGCCCTCTGAACCCTCTAGTCCAGCATTGTCTACTCCGACAGCAACTTCCAAAGGTCTCATACAGAGGTCTGTCTTTACCTGATTTGCTGTGCCAGAGCCTTAGCTGGCATTGGTCATGGGAACGTGAACGTGATGCAAAGCATATGTTCAGTTACTGAGCTTCCCATTCATTGATCCTTCCCATTCATTGATGACAGGGCCAATTCACATGCTACAGCATCTGCATAGCAGAGACCTCGTCACCATATGGACCTGAATAGAACATGCTGAGTTCAGTGCTGGGAGCTCAATTCCCAAACATTCACAGATTCAGATTGGGACCATAGTGCATGAGGAGGGGCTTTAGTCCCCACCCCCCTGGTGCCATTTTACCTACTTGAAACAGGTCCAGGGAGTTGCTGTTTGCACTGCTGAGGAAACTTACATGTAACTATCCAGGGTCTGAGCCCCAGCCCCCAGACTTGACAAGAGGGAACAGCAGGGGACAAAAGGGTGGCAGCAACTCCACCCCCCAAGCCAGCAACCAGGGCCAGAACCTACCTACTCCATGGGGAAGGGGCAAAAGGCCAGTACCTCAGAGGGGTGGAGGGGGCAAGGAGAAACCAGCCAGCCCCACCCTCCAGGGGGAAGAGAGGGGGCTAAGCAGGCCGGAGGGAAAGGGACACAGCAGGGAGAAGGTGGGTCCAGCAGCAGGAGCAGCAACCCAAGCAGAGCCCTTACCTGGCAGGGAGAGGACGCCGCCGCTGCAGCCCAGAGCCACACCATGGCTAGAAGACAGCAGCCTGGCTCAGGAGTTGCTAGAAGCCAAGCCTCTCCAGGGGGGGCTGCCACAGGCATTCTGGGGGAGGAGATGGGTAACCCCGCCCAGCATTGCTGAGCAGGCAGCGCAGAAGCTGGCTAAGGCGGCTCCTCGGGAGCAAGGCCAGGCAAGCCCAATAGCACAAGGGCTGGCTGGGGCAGCTCCTCGTGAGCAGGGCCAGGCAAGCTCAGTAGCTCAGAGGCTGGCTGGGGCAGCTCCTCGTGAGCAAGGCCAGGCAAGCTCAATAGCACAAGGGTTGGCTGGGGCAGCTCCTCGTGAGCAAGGCCAAGGAGCCCTCAGCTGGGGATGGCTCGCACTCAGCCCCACCCTGCCAGCATGGCAAAAGGGCCCAGGAGGGATTAGTGGTTGGAGGGGAACACCTGGAGGAATGCACAGCTGGTCCCAGTCAGGAGAGGGAACAAGCCTGGAAGGAGGGCGGGGTGGAGAAAGGAAACCCTATAAAGGGTGGCTGGGAAGAGCTCTGGGGTGGTGGCTGTGAGTGAGGAGTGATGATGTGGAGTGAGAGCAGTAGGATGCAAGGGTGGAGGCTTGGAGGAGAGTTCTGGAAGGAGGAGATGGATGACACAGAGGGTAAGCAGGCCAGGTTGAGCAGGCCAGCGAGTGGACTGAGAGGGAGTCTGGGTGAGGTATACCGCCCCTCCTTCCACAGAGCAGGGTCCTGCAGAGTCCCTGGCCCCCCTGTGACGTCAGGAGCAGACTGCCCAGTGCCACGCCCAGCGGCAGCCGCGGCAAGCCCTGACAGTAACCATCAGTACATGTATGTTTTCTGAATTGGCAAACAACAGATCCCCAAGTAGTTTCAGGTCCAGAAAAGGGGGAGGGTTGAAGTCCCAATCCAAATTGAGCCTGCACTTGCCTGTAAATTAAGTTTCCACTGGGAACTTCCAGAACACATCTAGAGAAAGTCCATGTTGGCAAGAGGCGGACTTGGTAGCGTATAAATTGGCTCTGAGCGTTACAACTCCTGCAACTATCGTTGACAAACATGATATGGTGTCATTGGGCAAACCTTTACAGACATTTTGAACACTTGGAGGTACTTTTATGTATCACATATTTTGTAGAACTTTTTTTTTAAAAAAACCTGCAATTAAAAGCATACAGCAGACTTAAAAATGCTCATGTTCCTGTCTGACTCAGGCAACAAAGGAAATGTTCCATGTGATAAGGCATGGATGATTTTGTGAGATGGGTTGTTCCCTTTCAGAGCTTTAGTGTGTCACAAATGATTAGTATACATGTGAGTGGGCAGGTTTGAGGCTAATAATGTCTGCAGTTTTAATGGCTGGGGAAACAAAGCCATTTCCCCCACTTGCCAAGGTTCCTCCTTGTTCTGTGCACAATGGCAGCACGTATAAATAATCCCAAGCAGAATCCTATTATACAGGCATTTCTTAAGGATAACCACTTTTGAAAAAGTGTATCATTTGGTTAGCAGCTGTGGCAAGCCCCATTTAAAGGGGGGAAAGTCTGATAGCTATTATTAAAGGCTTGAATAAACCTGTTAAAATGAAATGTAATAAATGTAGAAGATCTTCTTGGGAGGCTGCTTAACACAAACTGATGTCTAAAGTGCTTTTGTGATCAAAGCTTTCCCTCCTAGCAACAGTTGCTGAGTGAGGGTTGGCCCAGATCCTCAGACCCTCTCATAGCCACCTGATCCACAGAGCTCTTTAACACCAGAGCTTCAGGAGAAACATGCAGCTGCTTTAGACACCACCATCTTACCAAACCACGGTCAATCCTTCCTCTGTTCTGACCAGCACAGAATCTCAGGAAACAGCAAATCGATTCAGTTTGGGCTGCCAGAACAAAGTGTGCGCTTTTGTGTTTAGACTACAGTTATAGCAATCGTTATCTTCAGCGCAAGAAACATCCTAAATGCAATCATGATTAGGAGCCCTGATTTTGACACATTTGTTTGCTGTGCTGTGTGTTCAAAACTAATTCCACCACCGCCTTCAACAGAGACCTATGAGCGGATTAAGGAATATAAACCTTTCAAAACTCGATATTATACTCACAAAGATATACTGGGTAAGTCAGTGTCTGGTTTATTTCCCCCGCCCTGTTCTTGACACAGATGACATAGAGCTGGTATTCATGTGTTCGTTATGCAGATATCAATTTCATTAATTGATCTGACTGGTGCACATAAATATGGATCCATATTTAGAATGCTGGCAGTTTGGTCCCCCCATCTGATAAAGGAAACTGTAAAAACTGGAAAGCTTACAGAAAAAGCAGCTCAAATGATTAGCGAGTGGGGGTGGGGAGCATCTTTGGGGGAAAGACAGTTGTAGGGGAAGAGCTTCCAGCTTTGTGGGAATAAAGAACAATTAAAAGTTTATAGATAAATTATAAATAATAAGGATGTAACACATTATTCACCCACTGTCATACTAGAAATCAGCTATGTCATGTGATGTACTGTAGTGTGGTGTAGGGGTTAGAGGGGCACTCCAGCTTTGGATCCCCAGTGTGGGGCACTCCAGCTTTGGATCCCCAGTGTGCCACAGAAGCTTGCTGGGTGGCCTTGGGCAAGTCTCACACTCGGTTGTGAGGATAAAATGGAAGAGAGGAAAATGATGTAAACTGCTTGGGACCTCATTGGGGAGAACAGAGGAATATAAATTTTAAAATAATCTGTTATTTGTTAGTTTAAGGCAGGCCAAAGGAAATGGTTCTTGTAAAAAAGTCTAACTTTTGGAATTCATTGCTATAGGATGCTTTGGTACTTTTTAGAATAAAACAATTAATAAAGATTAGATAATAAGATCCTGGAGGAAAGGTCTATCAGTAACAACCAGGATGGTGTTCCATGATAACATATCACCACAAAGGTGCCTGACATGTTTTCACCCCTTTTTTGATGGAGCAGAATAGTATAAATTGGATGTGCTTAACTAGCTGTCAAATTGAAGCATCTGCTTTATACCTAAGGTAATACCTTCAAAGAGGAGCAGCAGTGCTAGGATGTACCAGCAGGAGCTATCACTGCTATAACAGAGCAAGATTCAGGTCTAGAAGCACCTTAAAGACCAACTAGATTTCTAGGGTATGTGCTTTTGAGAGTCCTACTTGGTCTTTAAGATGTTACTGGACCCAAATCTTGCTCTTCTACTGCAGACCACCCCAAAAAACTATACTATAGCAGACTCTTTATGCCATTGCAGGGCACTGTGCTGTGTGCATGTGGATTATGTTGCATGGTATAGACTGTCATTTGGTGATTTATAGGCAGAATCAGAGCGGAACCACAAGTGACGCCTGACACAGGTTGGACACTTGTCAGCTTCCCTCAAGTTTTGATGGGGAATGTAGGCAGCTTGGCGGAATGTTGGACAAGTGACAGTTGAAAAGTCCATTGGACAGCAGTCAGAGAGCCAAGCTGCAAGACTAGGATGCCTACATTTCCCATCAAAACTTGAGGGAAGCTGACAAGTGTCCAACCTGTGTCAGGCGTCACTTGTGGTTCCGCTCTCAGATTAGTGACTCCTGGTCAGAAAGTTCAGTCCTGCTTGCCTGCTCAACTGCTCATAGTCTTACAAATTATATCCTCAGTGGTGCCACTGCAAGAGATCTGTTCCAGGGGTTTATTTGACACAGGTACTTGTTTGCAGTTTCAAACTTTAATTACCTCTAAGGAGCGCAAGGTGACACAGATGGTTCTTCCCTCCTCCACTGCCTCTTGATGACAGTCCTGTGATACAGAAAGAATGACTAGCCCAAAGTCACTCAGGAAGTTTCAGGGCAAGTAGGGATTTGGACCTGGGTTTCCCCAGTTCTAGACTAACCACTGCACTACTGTGGCTCTCTATTAACATAAGCTGTCAGAAAGCTGGTTTTATTAATTTGCACAACCATTTTTGTGAATATCAATTCAAACTCAACAGTTTAAATGTGAACCACCTACAGAGAATGATGTTTGCGATTTAATTTTTAAATGAAAAATATCTAATCAAGCAAAGAAACGGAGAAGCAAAGATGGCATTTGCAGTTCATATATAATCTAAAGTGTTGAGCTTCTTAACCATTTGTTGACTTTGATAGATGTTGGGGCAGACATTAAGCAACAAGAAGTGGAGAGAAGAGAAGAAGAAGTACAAAAACGGATTGAAAAAGTAAAAACTAGACTGTTGTTTCAGGTAAATGAAACTGTTCTATGGCCATTACATCAAGATCTCCCTTTCACTGGGAACATTTCAATGATGTGCAGCACTGTATCGCTATAGGGAGAATATGTAGATAACAAAATAATCAATATATGGGGAAAAGTCTATTTGTAGTGCTTATGAGAAAGCTATAAAAGAACTGATAAATTATCCCTGGGGGAAACTACTCCAGCCATTTAGAAAGGGTGACAGTTCTGTCTTGTGCTTATATACCACTCTTCTGAATAGATCAGTGCCACACTCAGAGCAGTTAACAAGTCAGTGTTATTATTAACCCCACAACAAACACCCTGTGAGGTAGATGGGGCTTAGAGAGCTGTAACCAGGGCTTTTTTTCTGGGAAAAGAGGTGGTGGAACTCAGTGGGTTGCCCTCAGAGAAAATGGTCACATGGCTGGTGGTCCCGTGCTGCGGAGGGCAATCTAAACTCCCCTCTGTCTGGAGATCAGGGGGCGGGGACACCAGCCATGTAACCATTTTCAAGAGGTTCCAGAACGCCGTTCCCCTGCGTTTCAGATGAAAAAAAGCCCCGGCTGTAACTGACCCAAGGTCACCCAGCTGACTTCAAATGGAGGAGTGGGGACTCAAACCCGGTTCTCCAGATTAGAGTCCTGCCACTCTTAACCACTACGCTAAACTGGCTCTTTGCCACTGGCTCTCTTATGCCATGCTGAGAAAGATTACTATCTGAAGTGAAATATTTATGCTGCTATCCTGTGTGTAATTTATGGGGTGGGTGGGTATGGAGTCATTTACATCAGTGCAGTGTACTCCCAGATTAGTGATCCCAGAATTTCAGCCTCAGGCTGTGATCAGATCTTTATCAGCAGCTGTAGCAAATGGAGTTCCAGGGGCAACAGCCTGGCAGGCTGAGCCTGCCATACCTAAGGAGAATTCTGTGGAAGTGCGTGGGACTGGATCAGTATGCCTCAGCCTCAGGACATGGTTAAATGAGATGCTGTGACCACATAAAGCATTTTAACTGTACTGGAAGGATCTTTCATAGCAAACAACCTTAACAAATTGTCCCATAGCATTAAGATGCAGAGCAGTATGCATAACCATGCCACTCCTTGGTGGGTGGAGTGGTAAACCAGTCATTCATTTTAGTCCCCATTTGTAATCTGAAAATACAGCGTGGTAACACATAGACTTCCTCATCTGCACTTGAGAGAACCTGACTGTAATCATGACCGCTATATTGGTATGTACATTTTAAATAATTCCTGTGGAACAACTAGCTGTGGGAAAAAGAAAAAAAATCTAGAGATTCCAGTTCATGCTCAGGATCAGGATGGTCTATGTATTTCATTCATTTGGACTGATGATGGTCTTGTTTAATAGGCTGAGATGGAAAAAGAGGATGCTGTGGATGATGCTCTCATTCACGCTGCAGCCCTCCACAAGCAAGACATAGAAGAGCTTAAAAAGAAACACGAAAAAGAACTGCAGGTCTGTTGTCACTTTGCTTTCATATCAACGTCTGATTTAAACAGGTAGAAATTGCACATGGTACAATCCCAGGCATGTAGATGGTACTCAGTGTCTGAACATTTGTGCTGTAGAAACTTCTGTGCATCAGAAAGGCTAAGGGTGGCAGGGTGAAGGTTAAGCTAAAAACCCTGATATGCTAACTTCTCATTTGCAGGGAATGTTTTTATATTGGGAGAATTTAAAACTACAATGTGCTACCAAAATTCTTAAGACATAATTTGATTTCTACAGGTTGAAGATGGCACTAAATTTTTATATTAGAATATATATTTATATTAGATGACATATTTTATATTAGACTATATATTATACTATAATATAGCACCTTTTCCTGCTCTTTAGTATATAACTCTTTTAGAGCTGTGCTTGTATAGCACATTGGTGAGATGCTGAGCAAAAAGAAAAGAATTAGTCCAAAGCCACTCACTACGCTGTCCTGACTTTAATGGGCTTAGAAGGGTGTAACTCTGCTTAGGATTGTACTGCCAGTGAGTTTCATGGTTGAGAAAGGGCTGGATCTGGTATCTAGTCCCCGCACTGGCTTGTGAAGTTCCAGTGTTCTTTTTTGAGTTGCCTTATTTAAGCACGATGAAAGAAACATCTGGATCTCTTTTTCAACTGGTGACCGGATTTTTAGGTGGCTGTGATGAATACGAGGACAGAAATGCTGAAGCATTTGGAAGTGGAGCTCAAGAGAGAATCAGAAGCTGCTGAACAGCGAATGACCCACAAACTCCAACGGCTCATGCTGCAGTTGTCTCTGGAGAAGGAGAGAGCTGTGGCCAAAGTTACAGAACAGGAGAAATCCAAAACAGCTGAAGTTCTGGCCAAACAACAAAAGTACTTCATTTAACAAACCTATTTCATATTAGTAACATTGTGGGTAAAAACATTGTATCTGACAATGGGTTGGATCTTAGGAACTTTTTTATGTGGGTGAAAAGCATGTGTGTCCTTTTGGCTACCAAAATGACTATATGCCAAAGATCATGGGATACATATGGTTAAAACCAACACGGGATGGAGCATGCAGTAAGGAGGGGAATTAGGCAAGATCCAATGGAAAACCTGGTAAGATTCAATCCAGTATCCCCAACATTGCTTCTCTGGACCAGATCTCAGGCTTGCATGACCCTGCCTCAGAGTGATGCTTGCCCTGTGCAGTATATCAGAATTTGTATTAGAATTTATTCTAAGGCTTTGACAAGTGGTGGTGGAGGAGCAGCAGGATGCATGGTGGACTCAGGAATGAGTGTAAAGCCCATCTGCCAATACCTGCTAGGATATAATGGCTTGAAAGACGCCTTAGTTGCAGTAGCAGAACAATGAGTTGGCTACCCTAAGCAAATCCTGTGTCTGTGAGAGCAGCGGCCCCATTTAGGACAGCATCAGGTCTACACACTATTTCTAGAACTGGTTAAACCCTGAGGAAAATGATATGTGCTTAAACCAGGCTTGCACAACTTGTGGCCCACATAGCTACTTGGGTCCTGCTCTTTACAGCATGTGTAATAAGGAGTGCCTGCTCTTATGTGAAATGGGGAGAGGAGGCAGCAAAATGACACCACTTGAAGGCAGAAAGGCTGGAAAGACCTTTGCATTCACCCTATCAGCCACATCTGGGGGCGGGGGGGGGGGAGTTAGATGGGGCTTTATGCAGTTTCAAAAACTTTCAAAAGCTATCTGAGCAGACATGAAGAAAAATAACCTCTTTACTTTCTCTTAAGAATCACTATGTGTCTCCAGCCAGAGAACTGCACACTCCACCATCACCAATTAACCATTTAAGCTTGGTCCTTTTTATTTGTTTCCTCAAGTCTTAATCTATGATCAACGCTCTGTCTTTTTCTGTATAACTGAAGGAACTAATTTCTGATGAATAAGTGCTATAACTCAATTATAGCACGTTTAACCTTGTTAAAACAGGTGAGTAGCCATGGTGGTCTTCAGAAGAACAACAAAATTTTAGTCCAGTGGCACCTTAAAGACCAACACGATTTTCAGAATGTAAGATTTTGATATATCTGACCAAGAGGCTCTGACTCTCAAATTCTGATACCCTGAAAATCTTGTTGGTCTTTAAAGTGCTACTTGATTCAAATCTTTCTGTTGAAAGAGGGAGGAGTGTCAATAAAAATAATACATTTTTGTTTGATCTTTGAAATGGCCAGAACTGGGAGGCAGTGTGCTGTGGCAAGGGATGCAGGACTAGCCTTATCATGAACTAAAGCAAAGCAGACACTTTAAGCTGGTATGTTAGAGGAGGCATGCTATCTTCTTGTCTCCCTCAGCATGATTTCTAAAAAATAAACAGAACTATCATTTGAATTTTTCTGTTCAGATGGGCATATCTCTAAGCCCAGCACTTCTCCCCCTCAACCTAGGGATTTGAATAAAGGATCTCAGGTTCGAATCCAACATGCTAGCTATTGTGCAGTCCCAGTTCTCTGAGAATCTGGTGGTAAAGTTTTCTGACCGTGCTCTGGCCTTCAGAAGCCTTAACAATTTTTCCAGTGTATATTCAGTTCATTATGTTTTCCCGTGCTTAATACTTGAATTTCACCCATAACTAAAACAGGGATATTTGTGTGAGATTTTTCAACTTTTTAAAATCCCTAGTAATGCAAATTAAGATAAACATTATTCTTAATCTTTTCTCTCCAGACACAATATGGAACAATTGCGGCAAGCTGGAGTAATTGCTAACGAAATCTATCAGAAGAACCTGCAACAATTACACTGGGAGAAATCACATGAAATGGAAGTTGCCTTTGCTGTCTCCCAAAAAGAATATCAGGAGGAAACAGACAAGCTCCTCAAAGATGCAGAGAGTGTCCGGGAGACTCAGCTGGCACAGGTGGTGACCAAGGTGAATGAAAAAGACACTGAGATCTTCTCTCTTAGACAAAAACTAGACTCTATGACAGATTGGAAAAACAGCCTGGAAACTGAAATACTAGAAATAAGAGAAGCATTTCAGAAGTACATTGATGTCACATTTCCTCAACTTGCCCCAGGGCAAGCAGATTTTATCTTACCATTCAGAAAAGAAACGGCATTCACAAATGCTGGCGTAGACATTTAAGGGCAATGACGTTCAGGATTAAGGACTCTCCAAGGATCCAGCCATTTGCTGCAAACATCCAGATTTGCTGTCAGAGTGTTCTGAAAATAAATAAATCCATCCTCTACTGTAGTATGTTGGAGTAATATTTATTTATTTAGATAATTATTCCCTGCTTTTATCCCTAGTGGGGACCCAAATAGTTTACAATGTAATTCTCCCTTCTTCCATTTTATTCTCACAACAACAGCCTGATGAAGCTGAGAGAAAGTAACTAGCCCAAGGTTATGGCAGGTGGGGATTCAAACTCGGGTCTCCCAGATCCCAGCCTGCAACCTAATCTCCATGTTATCAATTGAGGCTCACGTCATGTTAATATGATAGCTACAAACCAATGAGCTATTATTAGATCTATAAAGCTGGAGACAAACTGATAACATTTCAGAAAATAGGGATTGCAATTCTTGGTGTGCATACTCATCCCATGTCCAGTCCTTGCAATCAAGTTTAGCATGTTTTTATTGTTTCAAAAACTTGCAAAAATTGTCAGTCTAACAGTCACAGTGGGACAAAAGAAACATGTGAAGCATCCACTTGAGGCAGCAGATTTCAGAAAGAATGCTATTTCCCTTTCTGCAACATCTCTCAAATCTCTTTCAACCCTCAACTCTTCTGTGCATCTTTAGCTTAATGCCATTTTTATCTGTGAAGCAGAACTTGCCATTGAGCCTCTCTCAGATCTGTTTTTTTAACATCCAATTGTTGTTAACTCAAATGAGAGCTTTCAGGTCAATATAGGTCTATATGTATGGACAATAGAGCCATCTTAGACCTCATGGGTGGGTGAAAAGACCCCAGGTCTTGACAAAAGAAGAGAGACTAGCTAAATACTTTGGGTTTATTTATTTAATAATTTTACCTCCCCTTCTTCCAAGGAGAACCGCTGTTTCCAGGACAGCACACATTGGTTTCTCACCACTTGTTCGTTTTATCCCCACAACAACACTGTGAGGTAGATTCAGCTGAAAGACAGTGACTGGCCAAGATTTCATTGAGTTTCATGGTGACTGGAGATTTGGTTTCTCAGCACCTAATCCAGCATTCAAACTACTACACCAGCCTTTTGTTGTTGAATCCCATAATTCTACTACTTTGCACTGCCTGCTTTTCAATGCACACAAGCAGTAGCTCTCAAGGCTTATCACCACAGGTTCTTGGAATCCATCATAATAAACATATGCCCTTCAGGGTATGCAAGGTCCCGCACGTACAGTGAGTGAGCAATTCATTACAGCCTATGGCTTGGATCTTAAGCTCCCTTTCCCCTTGTTGGGCACTTCTAATCACAGAAGAAGGGCAATTTTTGATCATTCCTTCCTCTCACTACAGGCCGAACCCCCACTTTGATGTCCATTAAATTTCAGGGGGATTCAATCACCCACTGGGGCACAATTTTGGAGGGAGGTATAGCTAACCAGTGGGAGGCAGAAAAGTTACCACAGAGCACTACTACACCCACAGTGCAAACAATCCAAGACTATGGATTAGAACACATTTTATTTCACAGGTTCTATAACAAGGAGCTGAAACCTTGGTAAGAATAAGGAGTATGCTGTTTATCTTCCATGGACTAGAGTGATGAGCGGGTAGTATCTGGAAGATGGAGAATCCACGCTCAGTGTAAAATTACTAGATGGAGATTGGACCATGCACTTCAGAGACCAGACTTACACATTCACCCAATGCCTGGATCCTAAAACTCCACTATGAATGGCATGGTGTTGATAAGGTCTGTCGTTTTGCCTTTCCCTCATAGTCTTACTACTTCTGATTTTCAAAACCCCTTTCTGCCTTGTAGCGGATCATAAAACAGAGCAATCTATTACTCCAGCTGGTGGGCAATATCAGTACTGCAGTAAACAAGTAAATTGAGTGTGTTGTTCTCTCCCCCCTCTCCAGAGGGGACTCTGGCAACTCCTCTAAAATAGCACTTTTGTTATTGTCATTCAACCGGTAGATAAATCCCCGGTTGAATCTCTGGGCGGCCATATGGAAGTTTTTGAAATCAAAAGTCATGTGTGATAAACATCCCTTTCAAAACAGCAACATGGTACCCCGTTGGAAGCTGTTCAGTTGCTAGGCCTTTGTTTCCAAACACCCTAGATTGAAGACTTTACACCATATGAAATATTAAAGAACTCTCTCTTATTTGCCTGTATCTTCGCCTTTTCATGAGTTTGTAGCCTCAGTAAACACGATTGGCCCTATCGTCCAGCGACTCCTAAAAGACTAGCAACATTTAATAAATATTGGTGCACTTCAAAATGTGCACAACGTGTTCAACCATTAGGCAGAAGGCAGGGAGGGATTCAAAATCACAATGGGAGGAGCCATAATGGCCGGCAATAAGCTGCGCTACTTCTCGGCACACAGCCGAGAGGACGATCGCTGCTCACGCGCAGAATGTCGGCATCCTCGACAGTCCACGCCTCCTCAGTGGTCTCAGCCCCACCCCCTAAAGCTCTCTCCCTGCCTGCCTAGCAACGTTCATTTCAGTCGCGCCGACAGTCTCCATGGAAACGCAGCGTCTTTTCACTAAGAGGAAAGGAAGCGGCCGAGAACTAGAAACTGTTGAAAAGGAGCAGAGGCTGCGGGAGGGCGTTGCGTGTGACCGACCTTTTTAGCGACGGAAAGAGCAGGGCTCGACGGACAGGTAAATTTGCAGTTTATCTTCTTGCGGGGAAACTTTAAGTGAGCAGGAAGGGAGGATGCGAAGATTGCTCGGGGTTGTTGATGCCAGGTGAGTGGGGCTGTATATAAAGATTTTAAAAAGATTTTTAAAAAATAAAAATTGTTTAAGACATTGATATGCTGCCTTTCCATCCGAATAGGGTCAGGCGAACAGCTGACATTAGAACATTCAAAAAACTAAAACAATATTTAAAACGTTTATATAAATATTTAAAACAAAAACATACAAACAAGCACAACAAGGGATGAGGGCCAATAAGAATCTTCAGGCCTGCTACCTTTCGGACCCCTCCCCCCACAGTCAAAAAGAGTCCAGTAGCACCTTTAAGACTAACCAATTTTATTTTATTGTAGCATAAGCTTTGGAGAATCAAGTTCTCTTCATCAGATGCCTGATCCGAACTGGTCAAATACAGAAGAGGAGGGGAGGGGAAAGAAGGGGACATATATCACAAGAGGACAGGATGCAATTAGTGAGAAGGCAATCAAAACATTCCTTTGCTTGTAAATGTAAACATCTCCTTTTGGTGTGGAGTCAGTTTGCCATGTTAGTTTGCCGCAGTGAAGGTATCCAATTCCTATGTAGTATAAGCCCTCGATAACCACAGCTCTCCCTGCCAGCTGCATCTGACAAAGAGAACTGTGGTCCCCGAAAGCCCACACGTACTCAGGCTGAGATAATTGACAAACAAAGCCCACACCAGGCGTCTCTGGGCTCCCCCAGACCATGCCTCTGTAAAGGAAATCTGTTACCTGTGATAATGTGATAACCATTCATAGTCTCTATTCAGTCCCAGCTTGACAGAGTCAAATTTGCATATGAATTCCAATTCAGCAGCCTCCCATTGGATTTTGTTTTTGAAGGGTTTCTGTTGAACCACAGCGACTTTTAAGTCTTTGGTGGAATGTCCTGGTAGATTGAAGTGTTCTCCCACTGGTTTTTGGACGTTTCCATTTCTAATGTCAGATTTGTGTCCATTTATTCTTTTGTGTAGAGGTTGGCTGGTTTGTCCAATGTACAGAGCAGAAGGACATTGTTGGCACATGAGGGCATATATCAGATTGGAGGATGAGCAGCTGTAAGAGCCAGAGACAGTGTAGTTGATGCCATTGGATCCTGTAATTGTATTCCCTGGGTAGATATAGGGGCAGAGCTGGCATCTGGGTCTGTTGCAGGGCCTGGTACCTGTGCTGGTGACTCTGCTGGCCGATTCATGATTGTAAGTGAGAAGTAGTTTAAGATTGGGGGGCTGTCTGTAGGCAAGGAAAGGTCTTCCACCCAGGACTTCTGGGTACTCGTCTGGCCCTGTTGATTTGTTTCTTCACTTCATTTGGTGGGTACTGTAGTCTCAAAAATGCTTGTTGTAAATCTCTTAAGTGTGAGTCTCGGTCGAGAGCATCGGAGCAGATACGGTTGTAACGTAAGGCTTGGCTGTAGACAATAGATCGAGTGGTATGTTTAGGGTGGAAGCTGGAGGCATGTAGATATGAGTATCGGTCTGTTGGTTTCCGGTATAAGGTGGTATTTATTCGTCCATTATGTAGTTGTACAGTGGTGTCCAGGAAGTGTACCTGTTGTGTAGAGTGGTCCAGGCTTAGGTTGATAGTAGGGTGAAAGTTATTGAAGTCCTGCTGAATTGGAATTCATATGCAAATTTGACTCTGTCAAGCTGGAACTGAATAGAGACTATGAATGGTTATCACATTATCACAGGTAACAGATTTCCTTTACAGAGGCGTGGTCTGGGGGAGCCCAGAGACGCCTGGTATGGGCTTTATTTGTCAATTATCTCAGCCTGAGTACGTGTGGGCTTTCGGGGACCACAATTCTCTTTGTCAGATGCAGCTGGCAGGGAGAGCTGTGGTTATCGAGGGCTTATACTACATAGGAATTGGATACCTTCACTGCGGCAAACTAACACGGCAAACTGACTCCACACCAAAAGGAGATGTTTACATTTACAAGCAAAGGAATGTTTTGATTGCCTTCACACTAATTGCATCCTGTCCTCTTGTGATATATGTCCCCTTCTTTCCCCTCCCCTCCTCTTCTGTATTTGACCAGTTCGGATCAGGCATCTGATGAAGAGAACTTGATTCTCGAAAGCTTATGCTACAATAAAATAAAATTGGTTAGTCTTAAAGGTGCTACTGGACTCTTTTTGATTTTGCTACTACAGACTAACACGGCTAACTCCTCTGGATCTATCTCCCCCCAAAGGAATCCTTCCCATCACTACAGCTCCAAAGTGTGTGTGGGGAGAGGGTGAGCTGCACCTGTTGAAGTTCTACATGTCACCTGGCTGTTAGGGAAAGGAGCCCTACCACAAGGAACAGCCGGAGTCCTCTTCAGAAGAGGGACCAGGATTCTCTCCATAGTATCTATTAGCAATAGTGTTTATGCATTAGTGTATTCTGTGCACAGTATTTTAAAACTCTCGTTCAACAACAACAACAAAAAGCATTTGCAAGGCAGTGGAGAATGGGAGAGCATTCCCACAATCAAAAGATGTTTAAATATGCACTGTTTACTCAAGCAAGTACCGGTGTTGCAGTCACATCACTGCAGTTAATGTTTATAAGTTAATGGGTTAATACTCCCTTTAATACCCCACCTTCTGTTTAGCACTGATTTTAACTGGTGGTGCTGACACAGTGCATTTCGTTGTGCTGCCCCTCCTGACCTCGATTCAGGTAAGGTTGTGGCCTTGACAAGAGGCACCACACCATTACAGCAATTTGGTATTATGGTTACCATGATGCACTTGCAAAGTGGAGCATGTGCTTCCCACCCCACATTTCTGCCTGTCCTCCTTGCTGCCCTCCCACATAGCCATGGCAGTGAGTTTGGGATCATAGTGGTCTAGTCAGCAGAGATAGACCCCACCCTCTCACCAGAGCTGTGAGAGCAACAACACTAGAATATATAAGATTTTAAGATGTATCATAGTATGGAAGTAGGAAGACTCAATAGACTTGCAAAGTAAATGGTAATATTGGTTTAAAAAGATCATAGAATCATAGAGTTGGAAGGGGCCATACAGACCATCTAGTCCAACCTCCTGCCCAGTGCAGGATCAGCCTAAAGCATCTCTGACAAGTATTCATCCAGCCTCTTCTTGAAATCTGCCAGTGAAGGGGAGCTCACCACCTCCCTAGGCAGCTGATTCCACTTTTGAACTACTCTGACCGTGAAAAAGTTTTTCCTAATATCCAGCCGGTACCTTTGTGCATGTAGTTTTAGCCCATTGCTTCGCGTCCTACCCTCTGCTGCCAACTGGAACAGCTCTTTGCCCTCCTCCAAATGACAGCCTTTCAAATATTTAAAGAGAGCAATCATGTCCCCCCTCAACCTCCTCTTCTCCAAACTAAACATTCCCAAGGCCCTCAGCCTTTCCTTGTAGGGCTCAGTCTCCAGACCCCTAATCATTCTTGTCGCTCTCCTCTGCACCCTCTCGATTTTGTCCACATCCTTTTTGAAGTGAGGCATCCAGAACTGCACACAATACTCCAGGTGTGGCCTGACCAAGGCAGTATAGAGAGGGGCTATGACATCCTGCGATTTCGATGCTATGGCCCCTTTGATACAACCCAGGATTGAATTAGCCTTTTTTGCCACCGCATCACACTGACTGCTCATATTCAGTTTACAGTCCACTCTTACTCCAAGATCCCTTTCACATATGCTACTGCCCAGAAGTGTATCCCCCATCTAGTATTTGTGCTTCCCATTTTTGTGGCCCAGATGTAATACTGTGCACTTGTCTTTGTTGAATTGCATCCTATTCACAGCTGCCCACTTCTCCAGAGTATTCAGGTCTTGTTGAATTTTAATTTTATCTTCTTGGGTGTTTGCTACCGCTCCCAATTTGGTATCATCAGCAAATTTAATGAGCAGCCCTTCTACTCCTTCATCCAGATCATTGATAAAAATATTGAAAAGTACCGGGCCCAAAACCGAGCCCTGCGGCACCCCACTGGACACCTCCCTCCAATCTGATGAAACGCCATTGACCACCACTCTTTGAGTGCGGTCCTCCAACCAGTTCCCTATCCACCGAACTGTCCTATAGTCTACTCCACAGTCTTCCAGTTTGCCCATCAGAATGTCATGGGGAACCTTATCAAAAGCTTTACTGAAATCCAGATAAATCACGTCAACAGAGTTCCCCCGATCCAGTAAGCTGATCACTCGATCAAAGAAGGAAACCAGGTTGGTCTGGCAAGATCTGTTAGGAACAAAACCATGCTGACTTCCCCAGATCACCGAGTGGTCCTTCAGATGCTTACAGATTGATCCCTTTAAAATCTGTTCTAATATCTTCCCAGCAACAGAAGTTAGACTGACTGGCCTGTAGTTTCCCGGGTCATCTTTCCTCCCTTTCTTAAAGATTGGGATAACATTCGCTCTTCTCCAATCTTGTGGCACATCCCCAGTCCTCCAGGAGGCCTTGAAGATGATGGACAGGGGTTCTGCAAGTTCTCTGGAAAGTTCTTTCAGCACTCTTGGATGCACCCCATCCGGCCTAGGGGATTTGTATTCATCCAGTGCAGCCAGATGCCTCTCCACAACCTCTCTGTCAATGTCAATTAGCCACTCAGGTGTCCTGCCACATTTTCTAGATGTGCCTGAGTTCTTCAGGGAGAAAACAGAGGCAAAAAAGTCATTAAGCCTGTCTGCTTTTTCTCTGTCCTGCATCAGAGTCTCTCCATCTACTCCCAACAGCAGTCCAATTGCCTCTTTTACCTTGCGTTTGCTTCTCACATATCTGTAGATAATGCTTGCGAATTAAAGTAAAGCCTGGGAAGAACTGCCTGGGAACGGCACTACTGTAAGCGGCTTTATTTTCTGTGAGTCACTGGTCTTGCAACAGCACTACCTATATGATTTAACATATCTGATCCCAGTATCTGACAAAGGGAGCTTGACTCTCGGAAGCTTACACCCTGGAAACTCTTGTTGGTTTTTAAGGTGCTTCTGGACTCCTACGTTGCTCAGATCTGATCCCAGGGGTACCACTGGCAGAGTATTGAAACATGTAGTGCAATCCTAAACAGGTCTATTCAGAATCCTACTCAATTCTACTCAATGGGGCTTACTTTCATGGAGCATTCTTAGGAATGCACTGATAGTCTAGTTCATTTACAAAGATGTATTTCACATGACAAACAAAGGCTTCTTGAATATTGTTTTATCATTAGCTTTCCTAATGGTTACAAATTCCCTCTGCTGGCTTACTAGGTTGTTTTTGAAAGGTTGACAGACTTCAAGAGAGTATTCAGTAAAATGTATTGTAGATAACGTAACATTGTATTGTAACAAAAAATCATCCATCTGTTTTCTATTGATGGTGCAGAATGACCCATGCTCAAGCTGAAAATGTCATAAAGAACATCATTCGTGAAATAGGACAAGAATGTGCCATGAAGGGCCAAACTGTGTCAGAAACTCTGGTGGCTTTCATGGTAAGAGCAAAGTAGATATTGTGCTGGTGTGTTGCATTGAAATGCCCCTGTAGCTTTACAACAATAACATCCCACAGGAAAGGAATCTTTGGCTGCATGCACATGCACACAGTTATGCTGCTTTCTGTTCAGGAGGAGGTGCAGAGGTCTACCTCTCTGGTCTCCTTTTGGATGAAATGCAAACAATGCAGTTTCAGAAGGTTTGGTTTGTTTCTGCTGGGCTTAAGTTATGATTCAGATTGCTCTTGTACTGTTGATTTATATTGGTTCTATTGCTGTAAATTTTAAATGATTTTGTAAGCTCTCTTGAACTTACGGAATAGGATATACATTTTAAAGTAAATAGCCCTGTGTTTGATTGCAGAAGAGTAAATTTCATGAGAAATGGCTGGCAGAGCATAAAATTGAACTGTATGAGATTGGGCTGCAGATGATGCCTGCCCAGTTTGTAAATCCATCACATTACAAGAAACAAATTCACATTCCAGAACAGGCAACTATGGAATATAGTGCATCACTAAATGTGAGCCGGCTGCAAGCTCTTTCTCTCTTGGCAGGCAGAGTCTATTCCATGTTGTGCAACTTAAGTTCTTCAAACTATTGCTTCTGGCTGTTGTGGAAAGGGAAGAAAACTATGATCTTGCACAGAGTGTTAGCAGTCAGACCCTTTCCTTATACTAAAAGGGCAGTTTATGGATATGAAATATCATAAACTCCTTGCCTTAAGTTCCAGACACTGCCTGGCCACAGGCAGAGTGGATGCCAGTGAGCCTGGAGACTGGAAAGTTACCAAGCCACGAGTCATAGAGGAATGACTGACTGAATGGCCCCCACACCCCGGAAAGCAGCAGAGATCGCAAGGCCTCCTGAGAGATGTCTCCCTGCCTATCTCATCAAAGCCTTTCCTCTCCCACTTACCTAAGCAGGCTATTCAGTGAACCTAATAACCTTCCTGTCCAACTCCAGGTCATCAAGCTATGTTTTCACCTATAGTCCACCCCAAGATAGTCGTATCACATCTTTCCCAATTTATTGTTCTACTTCCAGACAAGCCATTAAGGTGTTGTTTCTGGAAGCAAGATGTCAGTTTTGCTCCAGGGCATGTTTTGCCCTATAACTGGGCTGTCCAGCCCCATGCTCAGTGTGTGTTTGTCTTGGTACCTACTTACACATCCCCTCTCCATTGGGCTCCTTCTCTCTGTGAAATGCTGGTTGTTTTCTGCTGTTTCCACAGACCTCTATTCCCCTCTAAGACCCTTCTTCTGAAACTGCTTTCCCATTCCTCACAGTTTTCCTAGTTAGCTCTGTGTGTATGCTGCTGTGTGTGATTTTCTGTGTGTTTGCCTTTTACTGCTCTGTTAATAAAGAAACCTTTTCCTGTAGAACATCTGCCTGTTTATTTGAGCATTCTCTAAGGAAACAATCCTGGTGTACATAGGTGGAGATTCCTAGTTACCTCCTCTTGTTGCATCTCCTTGAATGCTAGTTCCCTCAACTCACAAGGAGACCCTCCTATTTGGGTAGCAAGAGGATTTGATAGGGTGGTTTCAGCTCCATCCTAGAACCACCATCCTGGACAACAGAAGAGTTCTGGATAAAGCTTTGTGGGGAACATAGGTGTAGCTCTAGGCCTAATTAGATATAGACCCAATGCATATTTTGAGGCCTCCTACATTCGAGGCTCTGATTTTTCATCAGCTTAGAAGAAAATTGCCACTGTGTTCCAAACAACATAAGGTTTTATAGGAGAGCAGCAGGAAAACCTTTATAATACGTTGTTCTCCCATATAATGGTTTTGCTGCATAGCTTATTTAGAATGACTGCTCTGTCCATTGTTAATTCTTTAGAATGAATTCAGCCATTTGTAGAATAATATTAAACACATACACTGGAGTTTTTAAATCCCATTGAATTTAATGACACTTTCAAGTAAGCATATTTAGATTAGATTTGGAGAGTTAGTCTTCTGTGCATTCCTACCCTTTTGAATTGGGTAATGCCTTTTAAGGGAGGAACTTGGAAAAACAGTAGTTTATAAGGTTACCAACCTCCTGATGGGGCCTGGAGAGCTAAAATTACAGCTGATCTCCCAACTACAGAGTTCGGTCCCCTGGAGAAAATAGCAGCTTTAGAAGGTGGACTCCATGGCATTATATCCTGCGGAGGTCCCTCCCTTCCCCAGACTCCTGTCATTCCTAGACTGCACTCCCAAATCTCCCAATCCTTTTAGTTTATAATCTGCATAATTCTGCAGTCAAACCTAGGAGTAATATTTATTTAAGAACAAATGTTGAGTGGAAATGCTCAGTGGAAAAGACAGCTCATAATGTTGTTTAATTCTCAAACCTCTTTTGTTGATTTGTAGGTGAAAGCTGTTGTGTTGGATCCAAGGAATGAATTTAATGTTGACAGGACTCTTACAAAGGCTGATGTACAAAAACTTATTAAGGTAATTCTGTCTTTTGGAATCTGTTCAAAAGGATTATTTTTGACAACTTTTATTCCTGTATCTATGACTGTATTAAGATTGTTACAAAATAAAGTTTCTCATGAGCAGCTGGTTTGATGTTAACTGATTGATGAAGCTGTTTAAACAAATACAACAAATGCTATTCTGAAGAATGCAAATTATCTACAGTTTTGTTAACAAATGCCATCTGTATTATTTAATCATGGGGGTGGGAGAATCTTAACTATACTTCCAGTCTCCAGAGGTACATCTCTCATGTCATGAAATATATCCATCTTTCAAGAAGAGATAGCTTTGACTAGCCCAAATGAAAACCCACATTTCTGATCTGCATTTATTTATTTGTTAATTAATGTCTCATAGAAATGCTATTTCTGAGTTCCCGTTCCGCTCAGTGGGGCTTGTATGAAGACATTCCCAGTGCATTTTGCCAGAGGCAGCAGCAGTTCTCCGCACAGTTAGTTCAAATCTCCATTAAGTCAGTGGGACTGAAGCAGCCATGCTGTGCGCAGAATTATAGCCTAAATTATTGTTTGTTTATAGCTTTCATCAAATAAATAAAATACTCATTTCCACATCTGAATACAAAATCATTTGAAACAGATGATCTCAAATCCATTTAAAAACGCATAGCGACTGACAATAATTTAACATAAAAGAAAAAATTAAAACTTTTAATCTCCATTGTCTGACTATATGTTGGTATAAACTGGGATCACCCTAATTTGTTGTCCAAACACAGCAATCCTTAAGACACTTTCCTGGGAGTAAACCCCACTGAATAGAATGGGTCTTACTTCTGAGTAGACCTGGGTGATTGCAACCAGAATGTACTATCATGCTATCTGTAGTATGTCATGGTTTAACAGGTTTTTCTTCTTGCCTGCTTGTTTATCTGTATTGTTTGCATTTATTCCTAGTCCTACCACATTGTTTATTGCATATTATATACTGTCTGAATGAATACATATACATATATATACATATATATACACATATATACATATATATATTGAAATCTGCCTTCAGTCGCAAATAAAATAAATAAATGGTGAACACAAAATTAATATAAAATTGAATCAAAGTCCAATGAATGAATGAAGAACATTCAGTGCCTTCAGACATAATATTTATAGTTTAAAAAATCATCTCATATAGATTGCCTTCCAGAGACAATAGCCCATATCATTGGTTCTTAAAATCTGTGTATGTTTGTGTGAGAGGGGGAGTATCCTGTGGCAATGGTGAGGGACACCTGAAGAGAGGGCGTGATCTTCCAGGGAAGAACAGGATCCTGAATCAGTGAAGGCTATTCCCAGCAAAGGCCCTCCCCCAATTCTACACATTAGATTATGAGAATAAGAACGTAAGTAGAGCCTGTTGTATTAGACCACTGGTCCATCTTGTCCAGCACCCTGTTACCCACAGCAGCCAAATAGTTGCCCTGGAGGATCAAACAAACAAGTCATAGAGGCCAAGGCCCTCCTGTAATGCTTCTTCCTTGTGTGCGTGATTTTTAGGAGGGGATCAGTGATGTCCTGTTCTGTTACTTTCTTAATTCCAGTGGTGACTGACTAGTACTCCAACCCACAGGTCCTTGAATGTTGAAACTGGATGGTGCAACACAAGTGCATACTAGAGTCTCTGCATACTTACATGCAGAAAAGATACTGGCATTAGACTTGAGAGGAGGAGCACAAATGTACAGAAAGGGAGAGGAATTCAACATGTTTGAGAAATACTGGCATACACGAAAACCAAATTGCACCATGTTCATGCCACAAAAGGCGTCCTATATCCTATCCCTCAGTCCAGAATTCCTTATATGAGTAGACTTTCATTAAAAGCCACTTCTGCGTACACCTGCCTTTGAATACCTGGAGTGGCCTTCTCTGTTGAAGGGAATGGGCACCTCATTTTGATGAGAACCTTCCTGTCCACTTCAAAGTTTCTGGGTGCACATGGATTTATTGTCAAACAATCCAGTCTAATTAATATAACTTCAACCATCAGTCCACTGAATGATGTGATATACTACGCTGTTAATGACAAGTCATAATTATTTTCGATGCTTCAGGCTACATTATTGCAAGACAAATATTTTTTGAAAATGTTAATGCTCAGCTGCTTGATCAATGTACTAAAGTTATTTAAGTCAAAGATGCCTCATTTCAAAAATCTCTTTCAGTGATGGATTTTTGTATCCCTGGCTCATTCTATGTGGAAGTCTTCTCCTGAGCGTAGTGTTCCTGTGCACCCCAAAATAATGTTGTTTCTCTCATTTGCTAAGTGGCTTGAAAGAACTCACTTCAATACTTTCTCTTTTTAGCTGTGTATTGAGAGACTGCTTGACACAAGAAATCCTTCCCTGGACACTATTAAGATGCAAGTTTATTTTGATATGAACTATACAAACCGAGGTAATCAATGGTGTGGATCTACTGAATGAGATTATGTGCTTCTTGCATCCATTCTTGTTCATAGGTGTGTGTGCAGTACAACATACATGGAAAAGAAAAGCCAAATAATAGATTTAGGTAAACATGAAAGAGTACCTATTGCAACAACGTTATAAATTGAATGACCAGTTCCCCAAATAATCAGAATTTAGCTGTGTTAGTATTTCTCTGTAGTTTTGAAATTCTGGGTGTGTTTAAAAATAATAATAGAACATGGGAGTGTTTTAACATTTCAGATATACTTCATCTGAATCTGCAAGCCACTTTGGATCTGTACTGGGTTCTTTGCTGTCTGCTGTTTTGCTCCTCTGGCTCTTTCCTGTAAAGTATCAGCCCTCCAGAATAGTCTGTTCTGGGCCCTGTGGCAGACTTCTCTATTATTTTCATTCAGTACAGCTTGTAAACCATTTTTCTTTCAAAAGCCTTTTTGTTGTTATTGGGAGTAATTTGTTTTGTTTACTGGTTAAATGTTGATCATATCTTTTTTCTGAGAGATAAAATGTTTTCTTGTGGTTTTGTAAACTGGATCTTAATTTTTTTTTATTTCAGTCATTTGGTTTGGATTGTTGTTTTATAAGTGTTTAATCTCTTGTTATTATTTGCCTTAAGACCTTCAGGGATAAATGGGGTATGCACAGATGTTATAAAATAAAGAATAAACATTTTTAATTGGCTAAACCAAAAATCTGCTTCACGTTCTATAAATATCCATGACTTCCTTGTGCCCTAAATTAGAAGCAACTTGCAGCTGCAGATCTCAGTCCAAGAAGATCTCGTCCACTCCACTGAAATCTAGATCAATGGTCCCCAACCTTTCTGAGCCTGCCAGTACCTTTGGAACTGTGACACAGGGTGACAGACACAACTACAAAATGGTTGCCACAAGAGCCTGAAGCAACCACAAAATGTCAGGGAAAGAGGTTATGCATACATTTCATAGTAATTCTTCAGCATTTTAGACAGCTCTGCTTAACGGGATCTCTTTTATTAATGTCTTCAGTTTTCTTGCATTCACACAATTTTTATTTATTATTTCAGATTTCTATTCCGCCCTCCCCACGAGCGGGCTAAGGGCAGATGATAACATATTAAAAATACAATTTAAAAATTCATATGCATTAAAAACAACACATTTAAAACAGGGTGGTGGACAGCCTTCACAGGGAGGGTTAAGATTTATACACCCCTTTTCCCAGGCTGGCGGAGGCCCAGCCTCAGCCATATGCCTGGCGGAACAACTCTGTCTTGCAGGCCCAGCGAAAAGATAGTAGGTCCTGCAGGGCCCTGATTTCAGCAGACAGCGTTCCACCAGGTGGGAGCCAGGACCAAAAAGGCCCTGGCTCTAGTCGAGGCTAGGCGGGCCTCCTTGGGGCCAGGGACCACCAACAGCTGTTTGTCCCCTGGGTGTCCTCTGGGGAATATATGGGGAGAGCTGGTCCCATAGATACGCTGGTCCCAGTCTGCACAGGGCCTTATAGGTCAATACCAGACCTTCAGTTGCACAGTGAAGATCCTTGTGCTGTAGTGGCAGCTGCTGTTGAAGCATTTTTTAAAAAATATATGAAGTCAATCAGATATCCAATGGCAGAGCAGAAGCCCTGCTGGCCAACCCCCCCTCCTGGCCCTGCCCGCTTTCTAAGAACACTTGGTGGGTGCCAGGAAAAGTGTCCATGAGTGTATGGCATCCATGGGCCCCACTTTGGCAACCCTAGTCTAGATGTTTCTGTGGCATTTATAGGTTGTACCAAAAATGTAATTAGGTCTTGTATGATCATCTATCTGTATTTTCTTTTAGTTGAATTAATTAATGAACAGCATCGTATTCTGGAATCCAGGCTTGCTCCTGTGAGCAGAGAAATTACAGATAATCGTGCACGAACACGAGAAGAACTGGAAAGTGTTTATCGAAAGGTTGTCAGCTATGTGCTGCTGCGCTCAGGCCTTGGTTCCCCAACAGACATCAAGGTTATTAGGGAAGCAACTGGTTAGTAAAAATTTCAAATATGCAATCATGAGTTCTGCTTACATTGGAGAATGGGTCTTTGGGAGGTACCAGCTAGCATACAGTGGCCTTCCCAGATACAAGATGGCTGCGTGGAAGGTTCTTAGGGTGCTCAGAAGCAGTCTACCAGGCAAGATTATGGTGAGGTACTGACCACCTTTCACCTCCTACAAGTGAAGCGAGTTGCTGATCAAGGCACTACAATATTTGGTAAACATACTGAGATTCTACACTTGCATTAATTCTCAGTGCAAAATGTTGTAGTATATTATTCTCTGAAAATAATTTGTAGCCTAACCTAGCCCCATGGCTGTGAAGAACTCTTAAGAATGTGTGGGCATTGACTACTGTTCTCTTACAGTGAAATCCTAAGAAGAGTTACTCCAGTCTAAGCCCATTGAAGTCAATGAGCTTAGACTGGAGTAACTCTGCTTAGAATTTCACTGTTAGAGTGTCATCCCAAGGGAAAGAAGATCCAGTGTCTTAACACAGTTCCTCATCTTCCTCCTGTCTCTGATATTTCCTTAGCCCTCAGCATACATATTTCTGGTATCTATCCTATTCTTTCCTTTCACTCCCAAATTTCTAACAATAATATCCAGATTCATTGCAAAGCTCAGTTCTTGCATGGAATTAGCAATGCAAAACTAACATATTTTCAAATGGGCTTCTTCTGGCACACACATTTTTGAGGCAAGGGGAATGCACTTCCAGGTTGTAATAATTGCCTCAGGAGTCACTGCTACTTTATTTGTTGTCAAATGTTAATTTATGAATGTCTTCAGTTATAATTAGATTCTTGTACTGCTAACATATGTTACTTTTATTATGTACTTTTCTGTGAAAACCCTCAGGGCTATTAAACTGAAGAACACTTTTCTTTGTTTTCTAATTTGTTAAAATATTTGCATTGTTGCACAGAAGCAAATTTAGAGGTAGTAAAGGAACCTTTGTGCACAATTAGGTCATTGGAATTTTGCCTTAATGTCCAGCAGTTGAAGAAATAAAATCATTAAAAGGTGTTTTATGGAATGCCAGAAATATTTCCCACTAAGAATAACCAACATAATATTAAAGCTTCTTCTTAAGATATCAGCCTGAGTGCTTAGTTATGCATGAATACAGTGGGTTGGATCCAAAGCTTCTTGTGTGAATAGAGTGTTCAAGACATTTTTATTGCTTATCCTTTCCTCCAATAACTCTTGTGCTCTTGTTAACATTGCTCAGAGTTGGGGTAAGTCCCAGAACAATCTGCAGAAGTAAGGGGTAATTGGCTAAATTGCCTCCTGATATTTGTAGCAGTTTGGGGGTGGTGGGGTGGCGTGGTGGTGGTTTGCAGGGAACAGTTGAGGGAAGGGAAAACAGATAAAAATGTCTTCCATTAACTTGCTCCATTTTCAGCAGTTTGGATCCAGCTCATCCCTTGCAATACAGTGTTTAATACAGATAGGCATCCTACTATGTTAAGCACAGAAAAAGTGAACAAAATGGTGACCTATTCTAATTCTCAGTAAGTTTCCTGTTGTCAACTTTCAGGCAATTTTATTGATGTTTCTATGGTTACTTTTTTGGCATGACAGTCTGCACATTAAATATTTTCCAGCTGCCCTGCAGAGTGTGTTTCCTCAAACAGAGCTTGCTGCTTTCCTCTCTCTTAATAAGAAGGAAAAAGAGCGGCAGTTAAAAGAACTCACCATGATCGTGACAGGAATTCGGCTATTTAACAAGGACTGTGGGAAAGGAGGAGAAGGCATTGATGATTGTAGGTACCTAAACTGGAGGCCCATATTGTTGGTACTAAAATTAAGGATATGCCTACACCATATTTTTAAGTCACTTTTGTGTAAAAATGTTTGTTGCTAATTACAATTTTATAAAAAGTCTATCTAAATTACTTGGCACAGGCAGTACATTTTAATTGTTTTTTTTTTGAAGCAATATGTTATTTTGTTTATAGTCAGTGGGATAATTGCATATATTGAATGACCCCCAAATATTACTAATATTAAAGTTTGCATTATTTAACTGAGTTATTAACCAGTCTGATTGGAGACAAATAATTGATTATCCAACTGTTACATTTTTCTCTCTCCCTTCCATCAAGGGGCTCAGCACAGCCCCTATTGTTCTCCTTTCCCATTCTATCTTCATAAGAACCCTGTGAGATAGGATAAGCTGAGTTCCTGGTCTGATATGCTACCACACAAAACTGGCTGTAATCTGAGTGATGGACCTGAATCAGGATCCAAAAAGAAGTGTGTGTGTGCTTCTAAATCATTTTGCACCTGTACAGAGACTCTGCTAATTTTTCTTTCCAATTGCAGCTTCATGTGATATTCCAGATGCTGCTTTGTAAAATCCTTTGATCTTCAGGGGTTACTTTTCAGGTCATAGAAGGGCTGCAGAGAAAGGGACACTCAAAAGACAGTGCCTATGTGGGTTTGCTTGTAGTCTTTGGATACCAGCCCTGGCTCAGAAATATGTGAGAAAACACCTGTGGCTGATTACTGAAAATGGAAGTTGACATACTGAAAAATAACTCCTGTACTTTCTCTTATGTTTCCAACAAAATTTATGTCCATAGTACCTGCTATTCTGAATGAAGCTATCCCTGCAGCCAGCCACCATATAGATATAGAGCTTCAAACTTCTCAAGACTTGGCATATCGATATACTGCCATGGTTGAAACCATGCACCAGAGCCTAAATGCTGAAATGGAATTAAAATTGACAATGCTAAAAGAAGTGCTGTACAATGTGAGACAACATGAAGCTTATATCTGTGTCATCCTGGTGAGATTCTAACATGCTTTGCATCTTCTTCAGAAATGCCTACATATGCATTCATGGTGCCTGTAGTTTTACCATGGAAAGTAATAGCTATGTTGTGCCCCAAGTGGTGGGGAGAAGGAGGAGGTTTGGCACCAGTAATCAACTTTTAATTGCAAAGCCGTATACAAACTTCCAAGCTGCACTGAATTTTTTTCATTCATAATGGAAAGTAATCATTATTTTCTGTAGTATACAGGTAGTGTACTTATAGAGGTTTAGGTTTTCAAATGATAGCCTAGTCAGTGATAACTAGAGTCCATGTGAATAATTAAATATGTGTATTTCCCAAAAGATGGCCTACAGTACATAATATGGAAGCTTAGGAGGCTTTTTCTGTGATACATGAAAGCAATTAAAACAAGACATCAACAGGAGAGGAGTTGGATAAATGATTGGCTTATCTGTTTCTTTCATTAAAACAGCCACTCAGTGCCTGTCCTCCTACTTCAAGATCACTGAGTCAGTCCATCACAGAATCAGCCCAGTTTGACCTGTTTCTCAGGCCGTAGTTCTGAGTGTACTGACTTGGGAGTGAGTCCTTGCTTAATTCAGTACACTTTACTTCTGAGTCCTCAAGCTTAATAACTATTTGGTGGCATTTACAATGTGATCCTAAGCCCATTGATTTGCTAGATACTAGAATGGCATTGCCTTTCAGTGATAGTGTAGCAATGTAGTCTCAAGTGAGCTTTTGTATATTGTGATTTCATAAATCCAACTGACTATTGAATTTTCTTTTTGTTATTACAATCAGTCACTATTTTGTGTGTGCTGTCTTTTCAGTCTGATGTAATTAGTTGTGCACAAGAAGTTGAAATGATGCAGAAGCAGTTTGCAGCACAGATGGAACAGTTAAAAGATATTGTTCGGGCAAAAACAGCTGTGCCTACATCTCAAGTTTATGTAAGTTTCTAAATCATAAGGATGTTCTTTAATGAAAACAAAACTTTTATTTATTAAAGGCCTAGTATGTATTCTGTTTGGGTGCATAGAGGGGGTGTTCTTTTCCAAATATTGTTTCCAAAATTACTTAGTATTATTTAACATTCAAGACCATTATATCACTATCTAGAAATTTCACTCACCATCTGTACAGTACACATGAAAGTAAACATTTTTGATGGTGCACTTTTGGAGACTTAATGGGAATGCAAGTTTTAATATTTTTGTTTGTTTTCTAGCCCATCTTTATTGCACTTTCTAACCTTTGGACCAGTTTTCAAGATGAGATTCTGGTTCTCAGTTTCCTGAATAACTTGACTGTCAATCTCCAGCAGTTCTTGGGTGCCCATACAGTGATCTTTCCTGAAGATGTGATGGAGTCTCTTCTTGAAGGGATAACTGTGAAGAGTGATGAAGAAAGGTTAAAGGAGTCAGCTGGTACGTGAACATTATTATGAATATCTGATCTAGTAAAAACTGACTACACGCTATCAAGTCTGTGAAATATTTCTGGTATCTTTATTTTTTAACACATAAAACTTAAGCTCTGTGATTGCTACATGGCCGGATTGAGGGGGGGCGGGGGGGGGGTAGCCTGCCCCAGCACTGCCAAAGAGGGGGTGCCGGGCATGGCTGCCAGCCGCCAGGTGTGCGCCAGAGCTGGTGGTGGCAGCGCGGACGGCTGAGTGCAGGGTTGGGAGGCCCTCCACCTGCCCCACCGATGGGGTAGCTGGCTTGACACGCGTGCAGGACAGGGAGTGGGGTGGTTTGACAGCGAATGCCAGTTGATGAAAAGGCATGTACGCGACATTTACCAACGTTATAGGGAATTAAATCTAGAGGATCTCCCTTTGGAGTATTTTGAATCCAAAAAGGCTCTACACCAACTCTATAAGGACAAGCAGAAAAATGTCTTGCTCAAAAGCTGGGAACCCCTCCTTCAGGCCACAATTAGAAATGACTCAAGGAAATTCTGGTCCCTGATAGCCGACTCTATGGGAAGAAAGAGTTTAGCAAACAACTTAATTACGGCCGACTGCTGGCACAAATATTTTTCAGGATAATAGGTGCAGTCCTAAAGAGGAACTTGATCTCTATCTGGAGGATTGTCCTCTATGGGAGCCAGTGTCGACTGAGGAGACCGAATCTCTAATTGCAGCAGTCAAACTGGGTAAAGCCCCGGGGCCCGATCCTATCCCCCCTGAGGCTATTAAGGCTTTCCCTCAGTGGTGGGCCCCCTTCCTGGCTGCCTTGTTTTCAGCTATAGATAGGTCAGGAGTAATTCCTAAAGAATGGAAGAACGCTGGAAGGAATGTACCCCTCTCCACTCCAAACACAACAATAAAGTCCAGACTTTTTTTATCAGACCTGAACAATAAAGTCTGACAGGGGCACTCCACATGGAGACCCATATACATGTGGCATACAAATGCTTCTCTACCAGGTGTATCAGAACATCAACCTCTTAAGTGTCTGAACCAGGCCATTGTTAGTTTTCTGTTCAGTGAAATGTTGGCATTAAACATAATATAATTCTGATAATGGTTTAGTATGAAATACAGAAATTTCTTTCTCTTAAACAGCAAATGTGGCAGAATCTGCTGATTGCTGATAGAGCCTGATGAATGGGCAATTGGCTACAAGAAGTAATCTTCCCCAATCATCTTGAAATCCGTGACATGGCTAATAATTTTCTCCTGCCATTATTGTTTTGCTATTTGTTTGGGCTATATTCTTTTTTAGATCACAAAGTAAATGTTTCTGACTTCACGTTAGAAGAATGGCTCTTTCCAGAAACCACAATGAATTTTAACCAACTGATAGTTCAGTACCATGGGTTTTGTGCTTACAGTTTCGCTGTGAAAGATGGTCTCCTCCTCCCAGGTACATCAATTTAAAAAATTGTGCTGGGGACTTTTGTTATTGCTTCCCATATCAGTATTTATATAACCGGTATTGGTGGGTGGAGCTTCTGTATCTCACCTTATGTGGTCTTAAGCTGTTACCAAGAGTATTCTGTCAAGTTTGATTTCTTGCCTTTTAAGTATTTTACGGTCTTATTACTACCAGTTATAACATTGCCAGGATAGTAATTTCCTTCCATTTGTTTCTGATTTTAGGACTTATTACTGAAATTTTTCCATTATACACCTCAGGAGAGCTCTCACCAGTTGCCAGGCACATAGTGAATGTGTGTGTCAAAGTTAACACAATTCCCTATCCTGATTGCTTTTACATCGGCAGTGATGCAGAGAGCCCTTTAGGCCTATCCAAAGCCTTCTGGCATATATTCCTTCCCAAGCCACAATTCCTTGTGTTGTGCCAGTGAGGATGCAAGAAGCTCCATTATACACCTGCAGTTCCCACCCCCCACCCCGTCTCGTGCCATGGCCATGTGGCAGAATTTTTAGTTGAATTAAATAGTACTTCAACAGCAGTGTTTAGAACTGTAGGTTCAATGCATCAATTAGCATTTGTGTATTCAAAAAAGAAAGTAGAATATAGAATTTTTATATTGTGGCTTCTTATTTACACTATGGAAGATTGGTGTTGATGCTGAAGTATCCCTGGCTTATAAAAAGCTTGGCAGTAGCAGCAGGGATGATAGTGTAAAGTTTACAGAATTTTCAAAATATTAGATTTTCAAGATAGTCTACTCAGGATCAAGAACATCATGAGGGAACTGCACATATATGCATGAATAGACACACAAGCATCGTTTTTGTGGGTTTTATTTTTTAGGAAATCCTTCTTTGGGAATTCTGAAGCATAAGGAGAAATACTACACCTTTTGTTCCAAGGAAGCTGCATATAGTTTTGCCAAAAATCCAGATAAATATATCAAGATGATTGGAGACAAAGCAAAAGAATGTCCAGAGCTTATTCAGCTACTTGAACTTCATCAGCAGTTTGCATCCTTGGCCCCCTATTCTCAGGTATTTGCCTCATTTATCCTTTGAAGTACTTCCATAAAAGTTTTGCCAAGCACCATAGTACCAACATGGGAAGTTGAGTAGCTCAAAGAAGGGGTACTCCCAAGTGCAGAGAATTAGTGCTAAACCTGGTTTCATACTTCCACTGCTGCTGATCTTATTAGTCCATTGTTGACTAGCAGCACTCCTTATGAAATAGTAGAGTCCAGTAGCACCTTTAAGACTAACCAACTTTATTGTAACATAAGCTTTCGAGAGCCACAGCTCTCTTCATCAGATGGTATATGCGTTTCAGTCTCCCAAGCAGGAGCTGGTAATGTTCTGCCTCCTGGGTAGTTTGGCTAGGGCAGCATGGAGCACATTAGATTCAGTGGCTTATGATTTTTATATCATAAACAGTTATTAAACAGCGGAGGCTAGATGGACTGCTCACATTATGGTTTGATTCAGTATACCCAACATTCTTATACTGAGCCACATGGAACCACGCTAAATGAGTGTTGCTAATTCTTATCTTCTACTTTTACTCAGTAGTCCTTTGTGAGAACAAAGAAACCCTGTACTCAGAAAGTATGGGTTTTTTCTTTCAAAAAATCCAAGTTGAGTTATCCTGCCCATTCTTTCTCAATGAGTAAACAATTGTAACGTGCTGTTCAAAGGGTGTCCTTGAAAACTACAGAAGAAACAGTAATTGGTCCAAAATGCAACAACTGATTACTGACCTGGCATCCTGATTTGTTCATATAGCACTTGTTTTGAAGTCTGTTTACATATTTGTTTCCATGTTCAATTTAAGCTGCCATTTTTACTCTTAAAGCCCATCAGGCCCTCAGATCTTTGTAACTGAAAGACTGATTCTTCCCATAAGGGAAGAATAGAGGGATGGGATTTACACTCCTCTGCAAGTCCTTGTTCGTTCCCCTCTTGCAATACCTATTTTTGTTTCAGATCAAAAGCAAAGACAAGATTTTGAAACCCATCACAAAATGTGACAGTAGTACTCAGACTGACACACACATCTTGCCACCAACTATTGTAAAGGATTATGAGTGGAATGAATGGGAACTGAGAAGAAAAGCCATCAAACTGGTCTGTCTACATTTTTAAAAGCTTATTAAATATTTGCTTTACGTTCCTGAGGGATACCTTTTCTGCAGTCATCAGCAAAGAGAATGAAAACAGCAGTGCCACACGATTTAATGAAGTGCTGTGCTTTCCGTAATGCTCCAGAAATGGCCTTCTCTACTATTCTGTTTAGTTGGAAGGAGAAATTCAGTGAAGATCTTGGCTCCTACCTGTAATTGTTCCTTTACATTTTGTTACTTCCCTTTTTTAAAAAAATAAAAAGATAAAATGTCTTCTGAATTCTCTGTAAAGGCTGAATTAATTACTCAGCTACTATGGAAGTAACCAAAAAACAAAAGATCAGCTATTATATTCATTCTCTGATTTTTTCATATTGAATTTCATATGATCCCTGTATTCCACAAATTTCCCATTAACTAATAGAATATAAGAAGAAAATCAAAATCAATCATGGTAGTTTGAGATCAGAATTTCATCATTATTTTGTCATCTCTATTTGAATCAGATTGTTCCTTCATCAGTAACAACTCTAAAACACTGATAAAATGTCTCAATTATTTTTAACAAAAATAAACACAGTCTAGACATTAACTGTCTCACTGAAATGAAGTGTCTCTTCTGCCCTTGCACAGCTTCTTTTAAAGGAGATTGGAGCATGTCTTACAATCTGACTTAATTTGACTGCAAGTTTCTAAAGTATGGTGACAGTCCAGTAACTCACTGCTGACAAGTTGTGATAGAATAGCTTGGTTTTAAATTGCTGAACAATAGCATGAACAATTATACAGTGATAGCATGAGCAGTTGATTCAGTTCTTTAACCTCTGTCTGCAGCTGTGATAATTCTTGTATCTTTATTTTTTGTCTTCAGGCTAACTTGCGCCAAAAGTTAACTCATTCTATGCAGACTAACCTCAGTCATATGCGAAGGGACAACTCTGCACAAGTGTACCTGATGAAGGATTCCAGTACACAGACCAAGTTTGAAAACAGCAGTAATGTACCCAAGCCACAGATTTTCTTGGCTGGACTTCGAGGAGGAACTCCTCCAACTACTCATATGACTAAAGTGAACTTAACACGAGCAGTTGATGAAACGTAATCAAGAAAGTGTAAATTCTCAAGAAATGAACATAAAGGGGTTTTTTATTCAGTGATTCAGAGATCATTATTAAATTCCATGTAATATGCTTACAATTCTGTGATCTTGCATTAGAAAGTTATGGAGAAGGTAGCAGTTGCTTGTCACAAGGGACTGCCTCTCCCAATCCTAGAGTTTCTTCCTTAGGTCCCCATAGGCTCACATTTCCTGTAGCTATTATTGGTTTCTCAGAGGCCATCATTCCACTCCCATTGTAATAATGTATGAAAATATGACAGTTTATCCTTTTTGTCTAAATGGCCATAAAACCATGGTATAACTATAGAAACAATTGATTTTATATTGCCATTGTGGGCTGATAGCTGCATGAACAAAAGGCACCTCGTCTTGTCTTGCACGGTGTATGTTGGTTGTTCAAAGTGCAGCCCTCACTCACTGAATCTCATGCTGTTCCCAAGATCCCCTGATCTTCAGAAGCAGCTTTTTGTGTGTTGTAAGGGGCTGCAAAAGACTGGTGATAGTGGGGAGAAAGATCTATTCTGTAGCGCACTACTTGTGAGCCCATTGCATCTGGATAAAGCAAAGAAAAATGAATGAATTGTGTACTGTTTAAACATTAAGGAAATGCAGATGAGTTTTACTCAAGTACTTATTTAATGCAAGAGTCTCCAATCTTTTTGAGCTTGCACGCACATTTGGAATTCTGATACAATATGGTGAGTGCAACTACAAAATCGCTGCCTCAAAGTGGCTGCTGCATGAGGCAGAGCCAGACACATGACTTACTCTGGTCTCACTCTAGACTCTGAAGAGAAGAAATATTCCTAGTGATGCTTGTAGTCCATGCTTGTAGTGTTTTTAGCATATAGATGCTGAGGGACAGAGCAATGCCACTCTGCACCCATAGGGAACCGTGACTATCTCAACTCTGGATTTTTTTCCTGAAGTTCATTCCTTCAACCTCGTTTGCCATCAAAGCAGAATTCTGTAGAAACAGAGGATAGAGTCTGTTATACTCGTAGAGATAAACAAAAGAGTAACATCCAACACGATTTTTGAATTTGGGTTGTCCACTGATCTCTAAAGAGTGGTAAGAGTACAGCATGTCTCCACTCCATGCAAATGGTTGCTGCAAAGTTTTCAGAAGTCAATTGACCAATTGATGGTGTTATAGAAAAAACAGAAACATGAAAACAGGCAAAAGCCAATGGGAATCTCTGCTTGGAAAATAAAATACTGTTCTTCACTTGCACCATTGGCTTTTGCCTGTTTCCATCTTGCTGTGATTGGTGCGGCTCTCTTGTTTTCTTCTTGCTATAGAAAAAACATAGGATTGCCAAATGCATGGCCTCAGCTTCACATGCCCTGCAGTGTCAGGATAATAACAGAACAATACAAGATTGTTGCAAGCAAATCTCTTGGCCTCATCCCCTCCTGATCTACACTATGAAGAACATGCCATCTAGTAGCAATCAACTCTTGGCAGCCCCAAACATGGAGTATTCAAAGCAAAAGATGAGCAGAGGTGGTTTGCCACCGCCCTCTACATGGAATCAAAGTCACTGTGTATGAACTAATATAAAGCCCACCAAGTTTTTTGAAAGATATCCTTCAAAATATCCGTTAAGAAACTTGGTGGACTTTATTTTAGCTCATACATGGTGATTTTGATTTCACTACCCTCCACATGGCAACCCCAGTCTTCCACAGTGGTTTCTCATCCAAGTACTGATGGTGGCTGACCCTGCTTGTTATCTCCCAAGCTCGGGTCAAACAGCTATTCAGGCTGCTCATTTACACTATAAGTAACACTACACCCCCTCCCCCATCGTAAGTTTAAAAAACATCAACATCTTCCTCTTTTTCTTGTGCTGCTGAGGAAAAATGGTATATAAGCAGTTATTAAAACTTATTAAAAAGCAGAGTTATTAAAAAGTCACTGTTGCCAAGTCACTGTTAAAATCCTGGCTGTCTCAACTTTTCCCCATGAACAACTGTAACCGTTACCCATCCTAACAATTCCAGAGGACTAGGTAGCCCTGAGTTTTATTACAGCATATAAAAGGATTTTATACTTTATTAAAATCGAACATGTTTGTACTCTAGCATACAACTTATTAGTCTTTAAGGTGCCTCAGGAATCCTGTTTATTTTTTTACCACCCTAAGAAGAAACCGTTACACTGGCACAAATAGCCCGGAAGTGCAGAGTGCGGGAGGGGCCGGATTTCCTTCCGTACACTCTCTATGGCTCCTTCGCCCACGGACGCAGTTTTCCGGTTCCGGCAGAGGAAATGGCGCGTTGGGCAATCGATGGTTGAATCCGGAGTCCCGTCGTTCTAGCCGGCCTCTTTCCCCTCTCTATGACGCGGTGGGTCGGACTTGTTCCTTCGCCAGCTGATTCCTCCTGCTGGATGCCATGGCGCCTGCAAAAGGTGAGCGACAGGCGCCTCGGCTTTCCCTCAACCGCTCAGCCTCTAGAGAGAAACAGCACCGGGAGGTTGTCTGTTCCTCTCCTCTCGCCCCCTTTGCACCGGAAAGGAGCCGGATGGGCGCTCTGTGGAGGGGAGGGGGGAAGCGGCTGAAAGGGACGTTCCCCAGATGAGACCTTTGATATATAGAACCGCCAGATGCAAAAGAGACACGCGTGGTTGGCTGAGTGCCCACTCCTCGAGTGCTGTTGCTATCCTGGAATTACGGAGCAGTTACAGAACACGCAGAATATTAATTCTCCGTTGTCTGTCAAATAGGAGGAAGATGATGAGCGTTGCTAGAAGAAGACCATGAGCAATGCTTCCCATCAGCCGCACTGTAAATGCATTTCAGGCTTCCAGTGTTGGAAAATCAGATTGATTAAGGCGGGGATGGGGAGCGAGGAAAGAGCTGACCCCCTTCCTCATTTTTGACAAGTGTTTGGGGTTCCCAAATTACCCTTCAGACTGAAAATGCATACTCCTCTCCACCCACCCCCATTTTGAGTCTTCAGATAATTATTAAGTGGAAGTATTGTTAATCCTGCATGTGACTAATCACTTAGAGGTAGGGACTGCTTCTCATACTATTTTTCATAGAAGCAGATCTGAGCTTTGCAAAGTATGAAGGTGTGTTGGTATCTCCCTCTCCCCTTTTTGGCCCAGTACTGTAATGTAGATGCTGATCTCCCGTATCTGGCTCTGGGTAGGTGTTTTGTTCAGACTGGGGGGAAGACATGAATACAGGTATCTCATGTTAGAAAATCAGGACCTCCTCATAGATGTACATGGATGTGAAATGTGAGAAGTGGTTTGATAACGTAATACATCATAATCATTTTCTCCAATGTAAATGTACAAAATGTAAATGTCATGGGCTCATTGCTAAGGGCTATGGAAACGTTTACACCATCTACATAGATATTTGAGCTGCAATATTGTTAACTGTACTATAAGGTTTTACAAGCTCAAATCTTAAAAAGCACCTTCTGTCCCAGTGTCTCCCAACCAGTGGGTAGGGACCCAAAAGTGGGTTATGAAGCCTCTGAAAGTGGGTTGCAGGCCAGCTGTTTGCACTCTTTCTCTCTTCTTCTTCATTAGCTTCTCATGTTCTTACCTTGCCCTTTGTGACAATAATGGGGTGAGGGACTGTGTGGCAACAAGTAATTTTATGATAGTAATTGGAAGAATAGGGAAAGGGCTGGAGAGTAGGTGGGAGCTGTTCAGCACGTGGAAAATGCGAGAGAAGGACAGAAAGAGGTGTGTGTGATGGGCTCTGTCTTGGCACTGTTTCTTCAGCATCCCAACCTGTTTCCCAGCCCCCTGCTGTGCCTCACTGCCCTCTGCCTGCTGTGGGAGATGTATTACACTGAGCTATTTACCACCCACCTCTGCCAACATCTGTAATCTTCCCATATCTCCTCAACCTGCCCCTCCCCCAGCGCCTTCTTAATCTCTTAGGCCAGCCCTGGATGGGTCACTAGACAAAATAAATTTGGACTTTTTGGTCACCATACGAAAAGGTTGAAAACTACTGTTCTATGCTTCCAGGTGTGTGGAAATAAGGCACTCATTTGAACAGTTTTGTCCCAAGAAACAAATGACAGTACATCCATATTTCTACTTATTCAGAGCACTGGGATACAACTATCTGGTTATGATAAAAGTCATTAATGTTGCTTTTCCAGGGCAGAGTTCAAGGATGCATAACACCTCTTGGTAAAGTGACGAGCATGATTTGGAATGAATTTGCTCTTCCTGATATTGTACTTTAACCATATCATCGAAAATCCCTTTTCATGATGTACAAATACAGATATAAGAGCAGTATTTCAGTTGTAAGAGTAGTGGTTGATGTCCTTTTTAGAATGAATGAGATTTTGCCTCTACCAGGATGTACTTTTGTTTACATAATTGCAAAAGGCCACTGTAGAAATTATAGGTTACAGGAATGTTTAAACAATGAAAGGCGGAACTCTGTAAAGGAGTAAAGATACAAATAACAGGAGCCAGAAGTTCATAACAGTATCAGATTAATGATATAATAATCTATGCACACTGTGTTAAATTAATAGAAAAGTATAGATAAAGCAAACTAATTGTCGGAGCAAATGCAACTCCTCGATAGTTGAATATTAGGTGTCTTCTGTTCCACTTCACATCTCTTATGAATAATCCACTGATCCTGCTGTGTTTGCTCCTGCTAAGAATCAGCAAAAGCAGTTTACTGGAGCACTGGTAAAACCTGGCTTCCACAAAACAAGTGGAGGGCTGGATATGGTAAAGCTGTATCACAGATAAGATACCATTGTGGCTGTCTCAGCATCATCTGAACATGCTTTCTGGTGACTCGTTTGCACCAGGCTGTTTATACTCTTTAGAATCTGAACAAGGCTGCTGAAGCCACCGTGGGCATCCCCTCCCTTGGTAAGTATTCCCATTGTATCCCCACACCACCCAAATACCATATGAAAAAAGAATCACATGACTTGCCTGGCTTCATGAGCCCTCAGGATGACCAGAACCCCCAGAAGTTCGTGTCCTAATGCCTCCCTCACCCTGAATATAGAGGGCTGCAGCTTCAAAATCATTTGCCATACTGCAGCCATATTATCAAGCTCTATATCTCGCTATCCAAATGTCTGAGTGAGGCAATGGAAGTCTTGGGTCGCTGCCTGACAGCTGTGGTCAAATGCTTGAAAACAAACTGAAACTGGACCCAGACAAGAAGAAAACGATGCTTGTTGGGAAGGTGGAGCTGTTGAAGGACATTGTATTTCTCTCCTTTCAATGGGGTTCAGTTGACCCTGGCTGACTCAGTTAAGATCCTAGGGATTATACTGGATCCTGCATGGCTCCTAGAGAAGCATGTTAATGCAGCTGCAAAAAGGCTTTCTTCCAACTCGGTCTAGCAGGGATGATGGCCCCCTACCTTGACATGGTCTGTCTAGCCCTCTGGATCTAAGTTAAGGTCAAGACTAGACAACTGTAATACACTCTACATAGGTCTCCCTTCAAAGTCAAATTGGTGAGACTCCAGTTGGTGCAGAATGCAGAAGCTCAGTTATTATCAGGAGCTAGGTGGAGCAGGCTTATTGCTCCTGTGGTTACTCCGTTGGCTACCCATTAGTTACCAGCTCAATACAAGTTATTGACTATCACATACAAAGTCCTTCACGGCCTTGGTCCCTCATATCTGCAAAACTGTCTCCACATCAGCTTTGCTCATCTGACCAGGGCCTTCTGTAGGTGCCATCCTGCAAATGGGCAAAATCGACTGCTGCCCCCACGCGTGCATTCTCCATTGTATCACCCACCTTATGGAATGGACTGCCAGATAAGCTCAGGAGAGCTCCCACTCTCCTGCCTTTCCCTAAACTATGCAAAACTGATTTATTCAGGAGGGCTTTTTTGCACAGGTAGGAGGGCCATATTGTAAGGAAATTGTTCAGAGAGATGTTTTGGTTAAGGGACAGGCGCTGTAGACTAAACTACAGTGTGTCCCCCTGCCCCCCTGGAGTAGCTTCTGCCTCACGTAATATGCCATGTCTAATTGCTTATGCTTTGTCAATTGCTTATGCTGTGTTCCAGCATTGTTTTCAGCTCTGTATCAGATTTTTCAGTGTATTCAAATGTCTACAATCCGTATCCTATTGCATTGCTATTGTATGTTTGAGCCATTCATCGTATTGACTCACACTGTGTAATCCATTTTGAGATTCAGTGAGAAAGGTGGACTATAAATAATGTAAGTAGGTAAATAAAGATAGTTTGGGATCTCCTGTCTTACAGTGAAATACCCTTTTTTCCCCAGAAAATGTCAGTTTGCTTTTAAAATTGTACTACTTGACGGTGATGACTTTGGTGGCTGCAACCTACACAGTGGCGTTGCGATACACAAGAACAACGGGAACAGTTCTGTACTTTTCAAGCACAGCTGTCTGTATTGCAGAAGTTATCAAGCTATTCCTAAGCTTGGGCATTTTAGCAAAGTAAGTATTTGAGAACTTATCAGCAGACTGGAGTAGTGTGTTGACCTAATTTAGTATGCTTTATGTTTCCTTTTGTTAAACTTTCACTCGTTTTCTATACTTCTTGATATGTTTCACTGGAATATTTAATTAGGCTTCAAGGTTAACTTCTTTTCCTGTGGGTATACGGTACCCAAAAATACTTTGATGAAAAGTTCTATTTCAAAGCATGAGAAAGGAGGTGTCTTTTCCTCTGAGCAGCTCAGCAGATGGGTGTAGTAGTCTGAATTGTTTTCACTGAATGTGTTTTGGATAAAGTTCAAGATGTCACTGTGGTTTAAGTTCAGAATCTTGACTTGAAGTAATGAGGCTTGACCTAGGCATGTTTCCTTAGAGTAAGTCAAGAAAAACCTGCATTTCCATGCAGGACAATAGAAAGACGTAAAAGGTGGGACTTAAGTATCAGGCGCAAGCAGAAAAGTTGTTCTGCTTTCCCTTAAGGTTGCACATGGCATGTGTTAAGTAAGGAATCTGACTGTGCCATCCTAAGCAGAGTTATACTCTTCAGTGGCATTAGACGTGTGTAACCACTTACGATGGCACTGTGAGTCACTCATAAGACGTCTCTAGCTATCTGAAAGGTATGTTAGTTGTTTCAGATTTCCTTTTCTTGGCATGATAGTTTAGTTTGACTCGGAATGAAATAGACTTAGCTTATCTGTCTCACATGAGGCAAGTTGCTCCTTCTTTTTATACTCTATTGTTAAGATGGCAACCCACCCAGACAGCACCCTTGTTTTGAGCAAATCACTGAGATGCACGCTAAGATTTTACACAGATCAGTCGTCTGTTCTACGGGCGTATGAATGCATTTACATTTTGGGCTTATTGCTTAAGTATAATTTCAGACATTGATTCTGATCTAAAATGCACACTTCTTCATGTGTGCTAATTTCTTCATTGATTTTGGCTTACTGGAGAGTTCTGTACATTCAGTGAGGATGCACACACTAGAGCACCTGTGCACATAGAAAGCTCCAGGGTTAGGTGATTTGGATGAATTGCCAATGGCTTTAGTCCTATGCAGGCACAGCCCTTCACTATTGCTTGTTTTCTTTAACCATGGTTATATCCAAATGCCTAACCATGGTGATCCATTCTTTAACCATAGTGATGTCCAAATGCTTAATTCATGGCACTAATAAGTAGCCAGGATGTGAAACCATGATTGGTAATGGGCTTACAAAATCAAGGTTCCATTAACCATGGCATGGACAATCTGGCCGCCTGGATCCATGGCATGGTAACGTCAAGACTTGACTACTGTAATGCACTCTACATAGGTCTCCCTCCTCCTCCCAAGTCAACTTGGAGACTTCAGTTGATGGAGAACAGCACAGTTTGATTATTATCAAGAGCTAGGTGAAGAATGTGGATTACTCCCATTCTGTAGTCACTCCATTGGTTACCCATCAGTTACCAGGCTTAGTTCAAAGTTTCAGCTATCAGATACAAAACCCTTCATGGACTTGTGGGACTGCTGGTCTCCCTATGCTCCACCATGGCAGCTTCGCTTATCTGAACAGGGCCTTCTGCAGGAGCCACCCTACAAATGGACAAAATCAACAGCTGCCCATATGCACACATTCTTTGTAGCGACCCCCACCTCATGGAACAGCCTGCCTGAGGAGGTCGGGAAAACTCCCAGTCTCCTGGATTTTTGAAAACTGCGCAAAACCCAATTATTCGGGAGGGCTTTCGTACACAGGTAACAAGACTGTGCTGAAAAGGAACAGTTGAAAGAGATGCCCAATAAAGGGATAGGGATTATAGATTATACTACTATGCACTGGCTGTTACTGTCACTTATGTCAAATTGCTTATGTTTTGTTTCAACATTGTTTCAGCTCTGTATCAGATTTCTGCTCATCTTCAAATTTCTGTTAATTGTATTTAATTATACTGTGTAATCTGCCTTCAGTGAGAAAGGTGGACTATAATTAATGCAAGCAAAATTAAATCTACGCTGAACGAATAATGGTTAAGCGTTGCATCTAGGCTGAACAAACAAGGCAGCTTCCCTCACTTTGCAGCGTATCTACTCGTAAGCTGACAAACAGGTCCTACAGGCATCTGCCTATGCTTGCCCTCCAGGCAGCTTGAGTTACGTGAGGCAAATCATGGCTTTCCTTAACTAGGATCAAGGCAACAAACTGTGATTCGAGCTAACTGCAGATAAGCATTGTGCCTATATCAGGTATGTGCCTTTTGGGGTGGAAAAAGATCACAGGCTAGGTGGGGGTGGGTGTCAGAAAGATGTAACCCCTTCTCTTGCAGTTTACTCCTCTGTCTTCAACAGGTGGAATATTTTCTCTTGTTGGCATTGTTTGCTTTCTTTGTAAAGTCCTTTGTAAAACTAGCTAAGAAGACTGTACAGCAGTCAATGGGAACTCAGGAAAATCCCAAAGATTCTTTGTATCTACAAAGGACCTCCTGTTCTTCAGCGCTGGATCCCAAAGCTGAATCACAAGAGCAAAAATTGTGTCACAACCTATTTTTTTTAGATCTGGTTTCAATTGTGTACCTACTTATTATGGGAAATTATATGAAATATGGAATTTCCAACCATATTGACTTCCCAATTCTATCAGATTCACATATGATAAACCAATGCATTATTCATCTGATTTGTAGGTTAGTTTGAACAAAAAAATTCAAATTCTGACAAGGACCATCTTTTTCAATATAGATAGTGACATAAAGGTCTAAATCCTAATTACACTATTTATTTACTTCATTTATACCCCCCTTTTCTCCCCAGTGGGGACCAGGAGTGGCTTTTAACGTTCTAAATCAAAAGTTCAGTTGCACCTTAAAGACAAATGGCATACTAACACAGCTGCCCCGTTGCAATTACAACATTCTTCCCTTCTCCATTTTAGGCTCACAACAACCCAGCGAGGTAGGTTAGGCCAACTAACCCAAGAGCATCTATGGCAATGGGAATTTGAACTTAGCCTGATGCTTTATCCCAGCAGTCCCCAGACTTTTGAGCTCATGGACACTTTTGGAGTTCTGATAAAGGATAGTGGGTGTATTCATATAGGTTACCTTCAGTCGCAGAGTAAAAATCCTTGTGCTGTGGTGACAGCTGTTGCCAGAGCAATGTGTGTGTGTTTTTAAAGAGCTGCAGAGCCAACCAGATCTCCAGTGGTCAATCAGCACCTCTGCTGGGTAAAACCCCTCTAGCTCCACCCACTTTCTAAAAACTTATTTTTATACATTTTTATTTCAGTTAATACACTCGCAGACATAAACGACAATTGTACAGTCATCTAAATCATACTCTACTAAAACACTTTGCAGGCACTAGGAAAGGTGATGGCTCCGCATTAGGGGCCCCTGCTCTAACCACTGGACCAACACTTTATACTAGGAGTTGGATGTAAGCCAGATTGCTTTCTTGCTGCTTTGTAAATACTTTTCTGCCCGTGCTTGACTAATCTTTTGTAATCTTGTATTCCATGTAATCAGTTGTGTACAAATAGTATATTACATGTACTTAAGTTGTATGTTCGATATGAATCAAGTAAATACTTGCTGCCATTCAGGTCTTAAAATAAAATAATGAATGAGGATGTTAATAAGGTAGTTAAAACCAGCTTTCGAGCCCAATAGGGAATCTGGCTTATATTGATTAGCAGGTGATTCTGCCTGATACAAAGTGTGCAGTTTTTGCAGCACTATGAATGATTAAATATTGCAACGGATTAGTGTTTGCTATGGCCATAACTTGTTCTTAGCACAAAATGTAGAGGAAATAGTTGCTTTTAAGTATCTCTTGCTTGTTGAGTTGTGGGATATCTTTCGGAGAGGTCCTCTTTTGCTGTTCTCTGGAGCTCCCCTGCCAGTTTTGTTGTCCTAGATTTATCTGTGACATGCTTGGGGGACTTGAGGCATGTCATTTGGAAGTGGCAGGAAATCATCTGGCACTCAATACATTTTATATGTAGCATGTAGTTAATGTCCATGTATTTTAAAATGTGCATGTGAACAGTCCCATCTCTCTGCCTCCCCTTGATTGTGAATACACACATCTACAGACACCGTAAGCTACAATTCCTAGTGTGTATATGGAAGTGCCATGATTAATAGGACTCTTCATTTTGCCATCATCAGTCCCTGAGTCATGACATCACCAGGCCCAATGAGTCTTAGGGTTTGGGATGCTTGGGGCTTGGCAACCTTAATCTGATGTATAAAACATGGCCAGTGCCAGTGGGTGTAGCTGCCCATACTTCTGGGGGTTTAGGCCTAGTGATGGAAGTGGATTACATATTTTGCCAGAATTCTCATAATATTAAAGTGGTTCTTTAATATGATGGCAATTAAAAGGGGCTGGGATGCTTCTCTGGAATGCTGCACTGTCCTTTTTCTTTCACTGTTCCTTAGGGCTCATGCTGTCCATGTCTGATTTAAAAAATGGAGACTTATTCACAGCATGGATCTCTATGTACACAGACTGATAAAACTGCGAAAGCCAACCTTTGAAAAACTGTACACAGCTGGTTTCTGTCTGTTTTGAGTCCTAACAGATTCCGAGATAAAATACCTCACTTTATCTTCATTCCCTAATGCTCTCTGGCCCTGTGTCTGGTTGTATTCTGTCACAGCTAGGAAGACAAAAATGGCTTCTGTTAGGCTGGCTAATGTCTTGCTTAATGGGCACTCTTACCTGGAAAACCAGTAAAGCTGTTTTTGCTTCCAATGGTGGCTCCTAATTTCCCTTGCTAGGAAGACATGGGTTAAGAAATGAGTGTTTTCCTGGAAGGTGCTTAAAATAGGCCCCTATGAAGAATTCTTTCTGGAAAATCTGAGTTCTGCTGTGCTTAACTGTTAATAAGTAGCTATAGTAATATTTGTACTGAAATCTTTATTATTTTTCAGAGAGACGGGAAGCCTGAGTAAATTACTAACTTCTTTAAGAGAAAATGTGTTGGGCAGCCCGAAAGAACTCCTCAAATTAAGTGTTCCGTCTGTTGTGTATGCCATTCAAAACAACATGGCTTTCCTGGCTCTTAGCAATTTGGATGCCGCAGTTTACCAGGTAATTGTTGATGTTAGAAAGCAAGCCTGAAACAGAAGACACTCCTGATAAAGAGATATATATACACTTCACAACCCAAATGGATACATAGACTGTATACAAAGACTTAATATTCATTTACTCTTAAAGTGACTATGTACATTTGTGCATATCATAAAATGCTGTTTGTACCCAGGAACGATCCTCTAACCATCGCAAGAATAAATACTCATTCATAAATTACACTCATTGAATAAATTACACTCATTGAATAAATTACAATAAATAACATTCTTACTATACAATAAAAGTTAATGGCTGCACCAAATATACAACGCCCCCCCCCCCCCCGATGTTCGTCCCTTATAACGTTTCAAGTTGAATGGGCTTGGATTTTTGCCATCAGTATGGTCCACAGATCTATTGGATAAAAGAGAAAAAGACAGCATTTAACAACATTACAATTAAATTGGAATAACTACTTACCAGTCTTGACGTCTTCCCTGGGGCTTCTTCCCCAGCTTCCATGAAAGAGATTTAAAGAGACATTTTCCTACTTGAAACGTCGTTAGGAACGAACATCCAGGGGGATTGTATGGTGTGGCCATTAACTTTTATTGTATAGTAAGAATGTTATTTATTGTAATTTATTCAATGAGTGTAATTTATTAATGAGTGATATTTATTAATGAGTATTTATTCTTGTGATGGTTAGAGGATCATTCCTGGGTACAAAGAGCACTTTATGATATGCACAAATGCACTTAGTCACTTTAAGAGTAAATGGATATTAAGTCTTTGTATAGAGTTTATTGTTGTTTTTCTCCTGATTAGTGCGTATCCATTTGAGTTGTGATGTTAGAAAGCAAGCTGCAGAATCCCAGTAGTAGCTATAGGGGTGCGTTCAAATACTTGGAAAACGGAGTGTTTCCTTGATTGAATGGATTTCATCCAAGGAGCACAACTTCTTTCCTCCAGCTGCAGTTCAAAATGCCCCCCAATGCTGCTTCTGAGGGGATAGGGAACCCCAAGGAACAGCATAAAGGGGGCAGTTTGGGCAGCAGTGGACGTGGGGAAGCAAGAAAGCCATATTCCGGAGGTGAAAATCGTTCCATTGAATTCAAACCTGTGACTGCAATATCAATCAGGCAGAGCTTGTACATTGGATGATATCACTTTGAACATGGTGCTTTCATTGTCAGCAGTTGACACCACCAGCTGCAAATCATGGAAGGAAAAGCCATCAGGTGACGCACCTGCATATCTAAAACCTTCCTTCACAGCTGTTTTGGTATCTTTTTGTAACTCATGCATGCTCTCAAGAAATGTTTCTCTGGAGAAGCTGGCAAGTAAAAGCTAAAACCTGGCAATGAAATGATAGTACTTCCACTCTCCAAGATGCTTTACTTAGACTATCTTTCAAAATGTGTCCAGTGATAGAATTTGCCAAGTCTTTTGGTTATTGCTTTGAAGAAGCCTCAGGCTCAGCAACTAATACACGGCCAGATTAATGCTTTGTTACACACAAGTACATTGAGAGTAATCCGACTCGCTTCATATGGCTGTTTTAGAGAATAATATGTACAAGCAATTATCTCTTGGGAGCATATGAAGTAGAATTGACATTTTGGGATTTAAATTATTGCTTATAATGTTCTGAATACCCTTTTTTCTAATTGAATAAAATAGTGTCCCGTTTCTTCTTCCTTTTTAGGTGACCTATCAGTTGAAGATCCCGTGCACAGCCTTGTGTACAGTCTTAATGCTGCATCGCGCTCTCAGCAAACTGCAATGGTTCTCTGTCTTTATGTTGTGTGGTGGAGTCACGCTTGTTCAGTGGAAACCAGCTCAGGCTACAAAAGTTCAGGCAAGGTTTATAGCTGGGGAGTTTTTTCCATACTTGTTGTCTTTAACCATTTTTGATTTCTAAATGTGTATATGAAGCAGTGGAGGCGAGGCAAAGTATTTTAATCAGAAGAAGAGCCACAGAAGAGGGAGTCACAACAATTTTGTGATCAGAGAAGCTTTTTTCCAATGATTTCCAGAACAATTATGTGTTGGATGTTAGAAAGCAGTAAACTGAATTCTGTCGTTCGTCTTGTATGGCCTAGGGAAATCAGTAGCAGGATGGGGGAAGATTTGCTGCTTTTGTAATGTAACTATTTTCTTGGCTGGCACTGCAGTTCTGTATAAATATCTCCTTTTTCTTCTTTTTTTAGGTGGAGCAGAATCCATTGATAGGCTTTGGTGCAATAGCTGTCGCTGTTTTATGCTCAGGATTTGCAGGTAAAACCCACTGCTGCAGTTTGCTTCAGGTGGCAAGAACTTGTAACTGAGGCGAGTCGGTCAACTAACAGTGCAATCCTAAGAAGAGTTACTCCAGTCTAAGCTCATTGAAATCAAAGGGGTTAGACTGGAGTAACTCATTTTAGGATTGCGCTGTAAGGTGCCCCCCATGCTTCCTTTGGGGCTCAGGGGCCACTGCAGCACAGCTCTTTTCTCCGCCACTCAGGTAACTCTGGGTCAGAGAACAAGAGCTTGTGCTCTGGCTCTTCCCCTGGTCAGTGTGGCTCTTCCCAGAGCTTCAGGACTGCACTGGTGAGGGCGGAAGTTGCAGTGTGTCCTTGGGGCTTTTTGAGTCACTTTCCCCCAGCAAAATTAACATAACAAAGGGGACCTTTTTTAGATACAGCTGAACTTTTCAGTCACTATCAGGGCTCATAGAGCACTGCTGAATGAATAATTAGTACTGTTAGCTCTAATTGCCTGTTGCGGAAAGGGTAGGAGAAAGAGGAGCCTGAACTGGGAGTGGGGAGCCATGGTTGCTGCAGCCCTGGGCCCACTGAGCATGAGTTCTCCTGCAAATAACATTTGAAAGAATCTGTGCATTGAATTATTGTTTGAGTGCATGTGACAGAAGTTAGGTGTGTCTGGAAAGACATTCTGTTCAATGAGATTTTGCATTATACAGTATTTGTTTGCCAAGTTCCCCATGAAAGCTTTGCAATATGAGAAAATGGAAACTATGTAGCCTATGAATACCTGTCATTTTTTTAATTATGAAAACATTCATCCAGCATTGGCTGACAGTGCAGCCCTATGCAGAATTATTCCAGTCTAAGCCCACTGAAATCATGATAAGCAGCAGAAATCCAGGCTTAAAACACCTCCTGCATTTGAACTCTTGGTTTCTTTCTGCACCAGAATAACTGGACCAATTTATGGTCTCTAGCTTCTATTTCTCTCCTTTCCCTTTCAGGAGTGTATTTTGAGAAGGTGCTGAAGAGTTCAGATACATCTTTATGGGTTAGGAACATTCAGATGTATCTCTCTGGAATTGCTGTGACCTTGGCTGGTGTCTACATGTATGATGGAACTCAAGTAATGGAGAAGGGTTTTTTTCATGGCTATACACATTACGTCTGGTTTGTCATCTGTAAGTAGGCGTTTGTGTTTCGTCTTAAGTTCTAGCTGTGTGGCCTTTGAAACTTTTTTTTAAAAATATGACTAGTGGTACATGACATCATATTTGAGCTTGTGTGGGATCATCGGCAGCACCGAGCAGTATATACCAAGTTCATTATGGTCTAATTGTTTGGTTTAATTGTTAGGGGTGAGGGAGGGTATTTCAGTTTCTAGATATCCTCCTAAAAGAATATCTGGTCTTCTCTCTGTGCCCAAAGCAGCCTGGATGTACAAAAGTCATGATCATCACACCTTATGCAGCACTTTTTGCTAGTTATCCCCAAGTTGAACTGATGGGATTGATTTTAAAGGGCACTAAAGTGCTCTTATAGGGTTGGATCCAGTAGTAAATTTGTGTTAATGGAAGGAGGGGCAATTTTCATGCTTATCACTCCCATTCTGCAGTCACTCCATTTGCTTCCCATCAGTTACTGGGCTCAAGTCGAGGTCATGTGTCTATCACATTCAAAGTCCTTCATGGCCTCAGCCCCTCCTATTTGTGCGACCGCCTCTCCCCTTATGTTCTGCCACAGCAACTTTGCTCATCTGGACAGGGCCTTATGAAGCCTAAGTAAAGACTGCACATCTGTTCCATTACGGAACTATTCTATTTTGCTATACTTTTAATCCCTTTATAAAAGTGCCACTGCAGTGCAAACTTCTGACTCGCCCCTCGTGCTGTTCCTGCCTCCAGGAGCAGCATTTTAGAAAGCATTTCAGGCTGCAGCAGGATGGGAGAGATGAGCCACACCTGTTCCACTGCTGGAAATCCCTTGCATCAGCAGAAATTATTGCTGGACCCAATTGCCCACTCTATAAACTAGTGCCTGCAAATACGGACTTCAATTGTGGAGTGTTGATTCCTGCTTAGCAGCATGAACTGTACTATTACTGGAAGAAGAAATTGCCAGAAGATATGTGATGACCGACTCTCAACTTTTTATGTGCCCGGAGGCAAGAGAATGCCATCCTGGAACACAGCTTTTTTTAAAAAATGCTGTGATTGGTGTAATCAAAACTTGCAAACCCTCTCATGAGAAACAAATAGATCTGGCAAACAGTACTGTATTTATCTGAAAGGGGGCTGATCCCAAATGCAAGAACCTCCCTCCCAAAAGAGAAGGCTAAAGGGGGGGGGGGGGCGGCGGATGATGCTACTCTCCACCTCCATGAGACACAGGAATGGAGAGTGACACATGACCTGCCACCCAAACTGGGGTGGTATCTGGGGGTGGGGACACTCTTCTTTCTGCCTCCCTGCAGTCTGGGCTACTTCTTGCAGTCTTGCCAGCCAGGTGGTAGAAGTAGGGCACACTCTGTCTCTGTCCAAGCACCTGGCCAGTGCAAAAAGGCTCTAAGGCGAGAGAGAATCCCATCTATATCACCAAATGGAAGATGACCCCCCACGTTGTCTTCCTTTCAAATAAATACAGTATTTTCTTGACCATTCTCTTGCACCCATATGACAACAGCTCTGCACACAAAGCAAGACAAACGTTGTTTGACACTTCATTGATGAGCACATCTCCTTTGCTTCCCAGTTCTTTCAAGTGTTGGAGGCCTCTACACTTCCATTGTTGTTAAATACACAGACAACATTATGAAAGGATTTTCTGCAGCCGCTGCCATTGTTCTCTCTACAGTTGCATCAGTCATTCTCTTTGGCTTACAGATAAGTAAGTTGCATTTGGTTATGGCTCATCACTATTCAACAGCAGGCACTGCAAAAAGCCAGTAAAGTATAGCAGCGTTTCGGACTAGGATCTAGGAGATCGAGGTTCAGATCCCAACTCTGCTGAAGATGCTCACTGGGTGGTCTTGGACCAGTCATATACTCAAAGCCTAATCTACCTCACAGGGTTAATTGGAGGTTAAAATGGAGAAAAATGTAAGCTGCTTTGGGACACCATTGGGGAGAAAGACAGGGTATAAATGAAGTAAATAAATAAAAAATATAGCTGAAGATGGGGTGCAGATTAAACGTTGGTTAGTTGGTGGGTGGGAAGGAGAGAAGGAAGCAGGGAAAGGATAGGATGGAGAAAATAGAATGGGAAGGGGAATAGAGGAAGAAATGAGGAGCCCCTGGTAAGTCTGTGCAGGTTCCCCACTATGCAACAAGGCCTGGCCAGTACCATGCAAGTAGATTCAGTCTGTACCACCCACCTGGGCCTGGCCCAGTGGCTAGCACGGCAGTTTTCCTACTGCCAGGAGAGAGAGGGAAGGAATGCTGAAGATAGCGGGGTGGGGGGGGGGGAGATAAAGTTTGCTGGTAGATGGGAAGAAGTAGTAAAATGGGAGAGGCTATAGGCGCTTTCAGGGAAAGGAAAGAGGAAATAGTAGGGAGGGTAAAAGATTTCCCTCACAAGTTCTTGTGGGTCCCCCACTTGTCAATATATCTAATTTTCAGCCTGGCCCCATCTGTGGATACTTAAATCCAGAGAATGGAGCCAGGAACAGGTAGGACAGATCTTTTTACAAACTTGAGAAAAGCGTCAAGATTTGCAAAAAAATCTGAAAACTAAAAAAAAATACTGAGTGTTTAAAAACCGCCAAAATAATAGAAGCAGCAGCTGTACTTTTAAGCAAGGAGAGCTCAGTCAGTGGCGGTTGTGGTGGTTGCTGGGCAACTACAATATTGCCAGCCTTCAAAACTTGGTTTCGGTCAATAAAAAATGGTGTCGGTGGTGAAAGAAGACAGTGAAATCGGTCCTACCTGAGTTATGATGTCCCCTGCTGAGCTTTTCATGACAAGAGACTAGCAGAAGGGTTGGCAGCAGGGCCCTTTTCAGGACTTTACCAGTCCACCCCTGCTCTCCTCCCAGATCCAGCAGCAACCACCAGGAAACTTACTACCATGCAATTTGTGCAACTTACCCAGGTGTGACAGTGGCTACAGGACAACTTGAAGCCACACAACTCACCTGGGCCCCACAGCAACCTCCACACAACTTGTGCAACTTGGCTGGACCAACACAACAAACCTGAGTGGCCTGCATGACTTTTGCAACTTTGCCAGAGTTTTCCCAGGGGAAGGCTGCTAGCGGGGGGGGGGGGATATGTTTGGTCACAAAGCTACAGGCTCTTAGGCTTCAGAAAAGTAGACCGAACTTTTTCCTTCTCCTAAAATACTAGAATTCTGGGGCGCCCAATGAAGTTGGTGGGCAGTAGGTTCAGGACAGATAAATGGAAATACTTCTGTACTCAACAAATGATTCAATTGTGGAATTTAGTGGTGCTGGATAATATCACCATAAGCACAGATGACTTTATAAAAGGGACTCAATAGATCCATGGAGGATTGGTCCATCAATGGCTGATAGCCACAGCAATTCAAGGGAACCTCCATTGTCAGAAGCAGCAAAACTCTGAATACCAGTGCCAGGAGGCAGCATTAGAGAAAGGCCTTGGCATTTATGCCATTTGTTGGCCTTTCAGGGCAACTGGTTGGCCAGTGTGTGAAACAGGATGCTGGACTAGTTGGACCACCTTTTCTTATAAGAAAGCTCTTTTCCAAGTTTCCATTTAGATTAGAATATTTAAACCACGTGTTTTTTGTTTTCCCTTTTTAGCTGTACCCTTCTCTCTTGGTGCTCTTCTTGTATGCATTTCAATATATCTGTATGGATTGCCTCGACAAGACACAACCAAAATCCAGCCCATGGAAACAAAGGTGTTGAAACAGAATCTTATTAATGTGTGACATTTGCCATCACAAGGAACGTAAAAGACAATGCAAATACAGAAAATTTGATTGGGAGGATCTTCATTTCATTTTCAAGAAGCCTTAAACTGATTATGGAAGACTTTCCGGTTTAAACAAAAAATGAAGTTAACTGTTGTTGAAATGAAGGCTTAATGTGGCGTATGAGTTGCACTGGAGAATGGAATACTTCAGTACATTCTGAAGCAGTTTTTCATGTTAAGGTTATTTCCTGTGTTGGTATATGAAGATCCTGCTCACCTCTCCCCACAAAGAATTTGAATGTATATTATGTATATTGTATATAAAATAAAGAGGGGATGCCATTGAAATTAATTTTAATCAAGCATGTGATATGCCAGCTATTTGTAGGCAGAAATGTCTGCAACTTGAGATGTCTTTGAAAGGGGAGCTGTTACATTTACTAAATTGGTAATTCAACGTTTAATACTTTGGTTGCATTGTACTGAAGGCACTTTGTTTCTTGACCAATGTGTGTGCCAGATTCTTAGAGTCTACTAGCTATTGAACTGCTTTTATGAAGAGCTAAATTGTTGCAACTAAAACAAAAGTGACTGTTGTAAAAAAAGAAAAGGTGTGGGGGGACACCTTGCTCTTGGTTGTTAAAATGAATGCATTTTTGTTGAACCAGATTCTGTGGTATTAAGTTTTCAACATACAGCATCTAAGACACTACTCTTTACCATAAACTGAATGAGCTTCTGTTCTTTTAAAAGGAATTTTATACTGTGAGAAGGCTTTTATACCATTTTGTATAGTGAATATGATAAATACATTCTTGCATCCGCTAGGTAAGTGCAATGTGCCATTTTGGGTACAGCTCTTCTTGCATTTGACTTTTTGTATTTAGAAAAACGACCAAAGCAGTGTATATTAGACATTTCTCAGATGTGTATTTATTCGCATCCACCCACCGAAATCAACACTGACTGGAATTGATACAAGGGGGAAATGTTACATTCAGTGTTATAGCTGCTTTTGTAAGAGTAAAGGTGTGTTTTTGTTACACATTTTTTTCTATATAAGTTGGCCTGTTTCAGAAAGAACCAACTTATGACTGCATGAAACTGGAAGAAATGATGACGCTGGTCAAGATGTGACACTGAGAGATATCTGTCTTTTGGTGCTACACCTCTGAAGATGCCAGTCACAGCTGCTGGCGAAACGTCAGGAACTACAATGCCAAGACCACGGCAATACAGCCCGGAAAACCCACAACAACCATCCTAGTCAAGATTACCTAAACTGACATGCTAGCACCTAAATTTTAACTTCATAGAAATTATGTTTTTATAGCAACTGCTGGTGATAGCATCATCAGAGGGAGAGGAGGAAGCAGTCAAGCACCCCCCTCCTTGTGAATTTTCAACAAACAATACAAAAATACTTGTATTGAATGTTAATTGTAAATTTTGTTGTAGTTCACTAAGCTGCTTGTGCAGCTAGTTTCGGATGGACAGCAGGATAAAATGGATCTTGTTTACGATGGGTTAAAGAAGATGAGGACTTCTTCCTAACCTTTTCTGTGCTGCAGACCACCAGCTCCTATTTCGCTTGAATTGGTACCATGGCAGAGTTTGTGAAATTACTGTTAGGGGACAAAATTAGTAGATCTTACTTTTCTCAGTGCTTCTCAGTCCTGAAAGGGCTATATAGATGATGATGATGATGGAAGATGAACAAAATTTATGGAACATTCTCAACAGGGCACACAATTGGCCTTGACTGTTAGACAAAAGAACAAAAAAGACTCTCGCTGCTATTGCAGGAAGTTCCTAAGTAGCATTTGCCAAATAGAGGCCGGCCATAAAGCCTGCAAACTTGCATTTCGCAAGGGGAAAGCAAAAGGAATTCCCCGTAGTAGTAAAAAAACTCCTTTTAATTCCTTCAATCAGTTTCTGGTATGTCATGGGATCTCTTTCCTTCCTATAAAATGGCATTTTGGAGAACGGGGAAAGAGTGGGTTGTGTGTGTAACACATAACAAAGGAAGTGGGTGGAAAATGGTGCTAGCTAGGGAGAAGACCTGAAAATCCTAATTCACAGATTTCCTCTGACAAAGAAAGCCAAAGTGGCTTGCAACAAGTTTTTAAACCAGTCATTAACAAAAAAGTCTGGAGCAGCATAGTGGTTAAGTGGCTGGTCTCCAAATCAGCACTCTGCTGGTTCTAATCTCACTACTGCCATGAGCTCAGTAGGTGGCCTTGAGCAAGCCCCTCCTCTCAGCCCCAGCTCCCTAGCTGTACTGTGAGGATAACAAGACAGTGACTTTGTTCACCACTCTTAAGTGGGGCAATAGTCTGTCAAGAAAAGCTGTGTATAAGTGCAGTAAGTCACTTCTAGCTGCTATTAGTCCCTCCTGAATAACTTCAAATTACAACATCTCCTGAAAGTCAGATGATCGCTAACAATGTGCTTAGGCTGAAGATGAGAAGATTGACAAAATCTCACCATAAGGAGAGAAATGGAACAGCTGACCATCCTTGAAAATCAGAAGTTTTTTCAGGCAGTCTATTCCACAGAATTGGCACCACCACACTATTAGTACCAGCAGAACACCATACACTGGTACAATCGCCTCATAGTACTGACAGTCTTTTGAGAGAGAGATCAATAATACATCTCGGGATTTGCTTAGTAGCATAACCAGAGAGCTTCTTGCACAAAGTTACTCCCTGAGCTTTTAAAGTAATCCTCTGGCACTGAGTAAAAAAGAGGACGACAACAGCATAACCACTTCTGGTCTTTGAAACACACATATTTTAGGGCAGACATTGACAGTCTTATTACATTTTATTTACAGGTGTGATTCCTAGAAGTTTCATTCCATTAGCCAGAACAGAGCGTACAGCCAGGAACAGACAGATCCTTGCCTGCAGAACAGATGGGGAAGGCAATCAAGTTTTATTTTTAATCAATCATCTCCTTTTAAAAGCTACTTCAAGGAAAAAAATTAATAGGCATACGAGAATGGGTTTTGAGCAGCACATTGGAGGTGCTAACGTGAGGACAGGTGTGAAGATGCCCAGTTTGCACCAATAATCATTTCCTGTATAGTTTAGTTTTAACAAATGAACTGTAAAACCATCCATATGTATACAAGAGGCAGGCACACACACGTGTTGGTATTCTGAACTCTTAATAGGCTTATGTCCATGGAAATAACTGGAAGTAGGTAACATACTCTGTAGTAGCATCCCACCCACCTCTCTGAAGGCTGCTTCCAACTCTAGGAAAACGCACATTTATTGTAATGTGCGAAGGGAACTGCTGTGTGCAACGGACTCTTGTTGGCTTTCAGGGATTATGGTACATGTGTGTTAATACAGAAGTACGATCCATGAAGTGGGCCTATTTTAAATACAGCCCTGGCACAGATCTAAGTAGTAATACATACCAAGAAAAAACAGATGCTTCTTTCCAGTTATATATTTCATGATGCTTTTGTCTGCATTGTAAGGGACCCAAAGATTTATTCCAAAGACAGGACAGTTACTTTTTGTTAAAAAATATGTAAGAATGATCCCACCTTCCACTTCTGCAGTGAAACCATCAAAAACATGCAAAATGTGCCTTTAGACTTCTCGTAAGAAGTATGGAGGGGGAGGCACTACTAGGTGACCGGATGCCCAGTTACGATCTATCTGTTATCTCATCAAAGTTGCAAGAAAATCAGTAGATTAGTTTTCATGGATTAACCAGCTATTAAACTGATTCAGTCTGCAACTAACTGGTGAGAACTATCAGTCATTCGGGCCAAATAGGAATGACATGCACTTTCAGTCCAATGCTGTTTTGGTTGTGGTGCATTACTAGATTAGGGAATAAAAGGAGAAAAATATTGAACACAGACTTTCCCTTCTAACCATGAGTGGCAGATGTTGTTTATTACTGATCGCATCGACAGAAAGGACCCTATAATCAAATTGTGGTAATGTGCAAATGCATATAAATGTAACTCTTTTAACCAATTAACTGAGTCAGCAGATGATCAGTCAATTAAAATTTCTTTAATTGCACTGACAGACCAGCTTTCCACCTCCAGCATTTATAACTCTGCCTTAGTTTGGCACAGTACAGCTTGAAGCGCAGGTGGTGTTACTAGAACAGCACTCGAGACAGAAATCTGTCATGTGGGTAGAGGGAAGAACAGATGTGCTCATTAACTTCTATCCTTCTTGGCTAAATTTTGGATTGGGATCAAACAGGGAAATATTTCCATACATTTATGAATGAAAAAAGGCTACATGGGCTGAGCTTTGACCTTGAGGCTGCTAGACCCAAATTGGTGATCCACAGAGGGGCATCACCATCCAGCCTTGGCAGTGTAGATATTACCGTTGATGATCCCTAACCCCTCAGCTCCTTGCTTCTAAAAGGGGTTCTTTGTAGTTTGATTTTTATGGAAATAGAAGCCACCTCCTGCCTAAGCTATCCACCTGCATTGCTTGCAAGATATTTTCATTTTGGCAGTGTTGGTGGATAGGCAGTGTCTCTTTATAAGCAGTATAAGCATCTTGTCCACTTTTAGTGCAGAGTCAAGAAGAGATGTTAAATTAAGAAGTTGTCATATCCTACCACCTGTTTCTATCATCAGTGGAAAAAGGATGGGGGGGGGATTTCCCCTAATCTTCCCATATTTCAGACACTCATTTTACCCTCTTTGTTGTTCACACTGTCCCCCCACCGCAAACAAATTTCCAGAGTTAATAACATCCTCAGGGATCCAAAGAGCTACTTTAGATGTCCCCAACAAGAGGAAGATGGAAAAATTCCAATGAGTTAGCTACAATCATAGTTTGCAGATCTGGTAAAATACAGGCTCAGCGCAAACTCATTGTCAGGTTATACCATTCAGGAATAATGAAACACAGTCAAACAACACCTGTTTACTTTACCTCTGCTATTTCCGGCACACTCCCTTTCACAGGTAGCATTTTAAGAGCTGCAGCGGCTAAATGGCTGAAACAGAAATAGTGGGCTGAAACAGAAACCCTTTAAAGGCTGCAGTTATCAGTGCAATGACTAGGAAGAAGGACAACTAAGCTCAGTGTGATTTACTTCTGACTTAGAATCTGGTCCCATGAGAACACTTTTGATGGCAAATATGCAGCCGTCACCAGGAAACAGAACGTTTGGCTCTTGGATTGCCTTGACTTTCACAGAGCTATTACTCATGTACGTGCTTAAAAACCAGTTGGTAGAAAAAAATGTTTTAAAAAGTCGTACCTTAAAAAGTTGCCAATACCCAGACAATGTCAAGGACGATAAGGTTTCTGCATACTCCTTTTTAAGATAAAAATCAAATGGCTCTAAAGGCCAAGTGCCCTTCAGGGCTCAACTAGATGAGATGCTGGAAATCCTTTAATGGAGTTCCCGAGCCTTTAATTTTCTTTAAAAGGGGCCTAGCGAGATCACAGCACTGTGAGGGGATTAACTCTCCCAGGGAACACCATTCTCCATTAACAGCAATAGTGGGGGGGGGGGCAATCTCCATCTTGGAAACAAAAAGGTGTGGGAGAGTTAATATGCTGCCCTAAGCCCCATCTTCAACCCACAACTGCTTTTATAGAAAATCAGATGTTGTATAGTAGAGCCTAAGATTACATGCTATTGGTCTAGAGTAAAATCATTTTACAAGTAGCCTCAGGGCAAATGTCTTTGATATAATCAGAGAATGGACTTAAGAAACAATTTTTCAAAAGCCCCAGTAAAACCAGGAGGAGTAACTGATTTTTCTTGTGGAAGTGGGCTCAGGTTCTATGAACTGAAACTACAGGGCAGGGAAGGAATGACATGAGAGAAACTTGCTGATGGGTTGTTCTGCTGAGAGATTTTCTACTTTTTTGTCTTAGTTTTTTAAACTGCACATTGCCTTTCTGCCAAAGAACTCAAGGCATTTTAGAATTGCATTAAATTAGTAGTAAACAAATAAAAGGCAAAACATCAAGGTTATCTGCCTTACAGTGTGCGCTTCTTCATTTCTACACAGTGGCATGTTTTTCTAATGGACCTCTATTATCAAGACACATCCTTCCTTGTGAATCTGTTCACAGATTAATTTACATCCAACTACTCAGGCTGTTGAGGAGGAGTTCTTAAAAACGGGAACTAAATCCTGTTCAAAAAGGACTCTCTTTTGAAGATTAAAATTCATTTGAAACCAGAGACTTTCTTGTTGGGACTGATGGACAGCCAGTTGGAAAGAAGTTTTGGAACTTTATTTTTATATATGATCACGGCAGCAAGAGTACTGTATGCACAAAAATGGAAAACAACATTACCTACAATGGAGGAATGGTGGATAGAAGCTTTGGAGTTTGCATCAATGGCAAAATTTACTTCACTAATCAGAGAAAAGACATTATCTACATTTTTGGCTGAATGGAAATCGTTTATAGACGTTTTACATGAAACAAAATGATTTGATGATATCTGGATTTATGGATTAAGAATCATGAACAATAGAAAAAAGAGGGCTTTTATGTTTAACATAGAATAATCTGAGACTTTGAAAATGATATATATTTGTTGCAGAGAAAATCAGAACTCAACTTGTAGTTTAGTTTTTTCTTTCTCTTTTTCATATCTTTCTAAATTGTATTTTCTTTTTATTATTAGTTGCTTGTCGTGTTTGTTATTTCATGTTTATATGTACTGTTAGTGTGCTTTTTTAGATTGTTGTGTTCTTTCTTATCTTTTATGTTTACTGTTTATTGCTTAAATAAAAAATATATAACCACTAAAAAGGAAAGACTCTCTCACCTGAGTGCCAGAAGATACACGACAATGTGCTTAGGCTGAAGATCCTGAGAAGATTGGTAAAGAATTTCATCATATCTGAAGGTGTGGGGAGAAGGAGAAAGAAACAGTTGACCATCCTTCAAAAATCAGAAGAGCTTTATCAAAGATTGCCACTGTCAGGGCATAAAAAAGGTACCAGCTGTATATCAGTTCAACCACCTTTGCTCTCTTACCCCCAAAGAATCCCAGATACTGGATTTTAGGGAGAGGGTTTTATTCCTAGAATTCCCTCCACCACTGGGAACTGCATTTTCAAGGAAGAAGTAAGAACTGTTAGACCCAAATAAATCTATGCTTCTCTTAATAAGCTGTACAGATGCAGACTCCCAAGTGCAACTAAAGTGCTTTCTTTTGGCTGGTGACAATAAAACTCTGTTATCTAAACTTACTGACAGCAGTTTGATACACTCCACTGGGATTCACAACACCTATTCTACCATATTCCATTTAAAGCATCCTTGCTTTAAATATTTTCTACAAACATTACTAAGTCAGGAATGGCTATGGACCGACAACCTTTTTTAGTGTGCCTTTAAGTGTTCAGATCATCATCAGCAAATGTAGGGTATAGTCTAGGAACCTCAATTGTAAAGTCTGTTTTTATATGACATGGACTGCATCCACTATTTATGGCAAGAGCTATAGCATCAACTTAAGTCTTAAACATGCTTAGCTGGAAGTAAACAGAATTAAAATTGGTGATGTTTACTTTCAACTAGGTCATTAGGATTAGTGTTAGCATCCTACTAACTAATAATGTACTCATGTGCAGCCTCCAGGAATCACAGTATAGCCAGATTACCAGAAGCCCAATAATTTACAGGGGAGTAAGCCCCATGATGCTCAAAGAAACATGCTTCCACATAACTTAGCACAGAACTGCACGCTAAAAGTGTGATGCTTGTACATCTAACATACCTGAGAAGATGCTGAATTAAGGAAATAGCTTGTGGATCTTCTAAACATGCAGGGTTAATATAGGAGACGTGACTGACTTTTCCAAACACCTCTTCTAAGCTAGAGAAAAGAAGAACCCTACATCAGAATTTTTTTAAAAAAATACAAATATGCATCAATAAAGCTCCTTAAATAAGAATGAAAGCCACATCACATTTTAATGACCGTTTTCATCTTATACTAATGGGCATATATTTTGCTGAAACAGTACATTTTTAAAAGCAGATTAGTAAAACCCATTTACTTTAACGAATTTTGAAAAGCATGTATCTGCTTAGGACTGCACCACAGGCCTCATAATCCTAGGGTTAATAACACCATCTGGGATCCAAAGAACAGATGTCTCCCAGTGATTAAAAAAAAAATTTAAACCCTTTTCTGTCTGTAGCATAGAGATCTTTAGCCTATATCAAAAATCCCAATGATTCCAAAAATGGCTCACAATATGACATGTGGGAGGGGTTACTATTACACAAAAATTTAATATATGCTTTGGCATATGGAACTAGTTGCATGCCTTTTTTGCCTCAAGTCTAGTTGCTTTTTCAAAAGGGCAATAGGAAGGGTATGGGCCAGAATGCACTGTGAAATTTGGACTGTGTCAAAGGCCAGATTCAAGTACCACAACATTAGCAATGAGGAAGCTAATAAGCTCAGATCTTCCAGAAAACAGCTGTTTTGAAAAGAAAAATTGCCTGACTATATATATTAGCACATAAACAGACATGAATCTGTCTTATACTGCCTCTCAAGGTCAGTATTCTCTACTCTGACAGCCAGCACCTCTCCAGGGTCTCAGGTACAGATGTTTCATATCACCTTAATTCCTGACCTTTTTAAAGTTGGAGATGCAGGGAATGAACCTGAGACCTTCTGCATGCAAAGCAGATGCTCCACTACTGAGACATGGCCCTTCCTGAGCAACTGATATAAACCATTCTCAATCTATCTGAGTAGTTAGCATTTAGCAAGGAATTAGTAACAGAAGTTAAGCTGCTACCCTTAAAACTTGTATCATGAACTGCTGTAGCACAGTGGTTAAGTGTGCAAATCACTTAACCACAAATCAGCACTACTGGTTCGAATCCTACTACTGCCATGAGCTCAGTAGGTAGCCCTGGGTAAGCCACTCTTCTCAGCCTCAGCTCCCCAGCTGTATTGTGGGGATAATAACAACACTAACTTGTTCACCGCTCTGGATGAGGCACTAATCTGTCTAGAAGAGCAGTATATAAGCGCAGTTATTATTATTATCAATCTAGACCTGTATACATTGGACAGGATTATTCTCATTGAGACTCAACGTGGATTACACAGGGAAGATGTTTGATCAATAGGATCAAACATCTAATAAGCAATGCAATAGGACTAGGACTACAAAAATGAGAAATAAAAAAATTACATATGATATGTACACCACTTTATGCCAGCCCAGGGAACAGCACAGCTACCAAGCTGTGCACCAGACATACCCTTCCTTGGCTTCCAAGCAGGAGAAAGAGTGGTCCGATACGGGAAAGCTACCTCTGGCATAGAAGAATGGCAAAGGCCATTACAAAGCTATATACTATAAAGAACTAAGCCAGCTAGAAGACTGGCAGGTGTAGACGTGTTTTAAATAAATGTTTCCAACATCCCTACCTGCCACCTGCCCAATATCATATAAAGAAAGCATGAGAATTAACAAGCCCCACATTTAGACTAACTTTATTCTACAAAGTATCTCAAATTCTGTACTGAGTATTGAAACCTCTCTGAACTAATTATATGCTTTTATTTTGTGTATTTTAATAATTCAGTGAATGCATTCAGTAACACAAAAAAAGGTCCATGGGAAAATGCTCTACATTAATTCAAATTAGGATAAACCAATACAAATCTGCTCTCAGGTGTGCTTTTTACCTGTGCAGCCTGGCATGTGTGTACTGCAAGAAGACACCAGAGTCACCGTGGCTTTGGAGAACACGATCCCAGCTAAACTGATAGTCAGATGATAAGAGACATTTGAAGTCCTGAAACAACATCATGTAGTCCTTTGATCAGTGTTGCTTTATGTTTTCCTCATAAGATTAAAGGGTAAAAAAGGATGATAGCATGAACAAACCTGAATTATTAGTGCAGCAAGTCCAACTCTTTGAGCAGTCTCAAGAGGGTTGATCAGTTCTTTGGTTGCTGAGCAGATAATAGGCCAAAAAAAGTTATCTCAAAACGAATGCAATTGATGGATGGCAGAACAGATGCTACTGGCTGAGAGAAAGTAATAAACACTATTTCTTAAGTGGTATAGCTAGATGAGTTAGTGCTGCAGAGACATAATACTCCCATTGTTACGAGGTAGGGAACATTATGTCTGCACTGACCCTCTCAAAGTTTCAAAATATAATTAGTTTTATAGAATCACTGGGTTGGAAGGGACCTCTAGGGACATCTAGTCCAACTCCCTGCAAAATGCAGGAAATTCCCAAGTATCTTTTAAATATCAAATATCTTTTAAAGGAAGATCTGCAATTATCAAGTGATGGAGTGCAAGAACCCTTTGGATGGGGTCAAAGGGTTGCAAATAATGAATCCTATCCCATTTTTCTTCTCCTTTGTAACATTCTATGCAATTACTCTAGTTTAAATACCGGCGTAATTTTGCATAGGAACAAATTATTAAAAAGGGGTTCATTTCTAGGGTACAGGTGATAATCCAGAAGGGATCCTGGACAAGGAAAAAAATCCACCAATGGATGGATGGTTTGCTTTGAAACAAAAAAAAATGTAATGGCAAATAACATTTTCATTTGGCTGGGAAGAATTAGTTCTTCAATTATTTGATTTTTTAAAAAAAGTTTATAGCTGTCAGTTGCCTGTAATACGTATCTGGCAAACTAAACCACAGTCCACAAATGGAAAAACAGATGTTGTTATAATGTCAATCCTGCATTCATGTGCTCTTCTCACTTCACTGTCCCCTTTCCCTTGCATGCTGCAATTAGTTACCTCTAATTTAGCACAACCCATAGTTTGCCACTACATTCAAATCAGGAGATGGATCTAAAGTTGCCCTTCTACTAACAAAATAGCAAAGAGTTAGTCTTAAAGGTGCTACTGGATTCTTTGCTATTTTGCTACTGCAGACTAACACAGTTAACTCCTCTGGATCTACTTCCATTAACAGAATGAATAGAAGAACAGAAGGGATCATTTGGTTTGCACTTACCCCTACAAACCAGAATGGCAATCCAGCTTCAGACAATGGTTTGCAAAAAACCATAGTTTGCCAGTTGGGACATTACAAACACACCATCATACTGAAGCAGAGTTCATTAAATGAGCCAGTTTTTAAGAGGAAGTGAGAACGTTATAGTCTGGAAACAAAGGTGAAGCCTTAACATCACACTTGTCCAAACAGTAACGTCAACAAAGAGATCAATCACCTAACTTTTTGTAGAAGCCATTCTTTCTAATACCATGGAGCAAGCTTCATCCAAAACATCTTCAAGGAAAACCACCTCTCCTTTTCGTGTTCTCATCCCTTGAACTCTTCCAAATGGCACATGCTGGCACCTACACCAAACAGAGTAAAGGCTCCGTTCATTTCCAATCCAGCTTTAATGCAGTGGTTAAGAGCGCAGGACTCTAATCTGGAGAACCGGGTTTGATTCCCCACTCATCCCTCTGAAGCCAGCTGGGTGACCTTGGGTCAGTCACAGCTTCTAGCTCTCTCAGCCACACCCACCTCATAGGGTGTTGTCTTGTGGGGATAATAACAACATACTTTGTAAACCACTCTGAGTGGGTGGTAAGTCATCCTGAAGGGCAGTATATAAATTGAATGTTGTTGTTGTTGTTGTTGTTGTTATTTGCTGTACTGAGGGAGGTGGTACTTTTTGAGCCTTAGAAAGTAGAAATGCATCCCCTCTAAACAAGATTTTTTTATAGTATCTATCACACAAAATAGTACTTTTTGGGAACTAATCTTATGCTCAAAAGTATAAATCAGGTATTTATAATTAAGCACAAGTGGGTCAAATGGCAGCAATAACATTTACTATTGAGAGCAGTGTCTCTTCACTTTTAACATGGAGGCCGGATTACTAACACATCCTGTGGTAGTCCTCCTCTGCATCACCACTGTTAAATATTCTAAAGGATTTTGTTAAACCTATGAAAACATGACAAGTGATAATAAAAATAAGTAGGCCTCTAACCAATGGATGCATGGGAAAGCTTGGAAAGGGCACGAGTAACATATCACAAAAGTTAAGAAACCTGAAGGAAGGAATTACCCCTGCCCCTGCCCCACCCGGCCACACACACATTTGGATCCAAACTAACGTTTCTGTAGGCATGAGGACTTTTATCTGTGGAGTGTTATTTACCCTCCTTGAAATGCCCCTAGTGATGTTCCTGGAGATCCCCTCTCCTTCAGGAACAGGATTTCAGGGCTGCATTTGTGGCTGCCATGGAAGGGATGAAACAGGAAGACCATGCACCACTGGTGGAAGTCCCTGCGCCCCTGGAAATGTTAGTGGTGATCCAGCCCAATGTGTATTCAAGTTGTATTGTTTGTAACTTCATTTCCTTAGGGGGTAGAGGCTAGTTCCTAATTTTGAACACTCTCGATCAGAACCAGTAGCATTCCGGGCCTTCTTAGTTAGTTGACTGAGGATCAGTTCACAAACTTACCCAGCGACCAGTCTTCATTGTATGGTGAGGGCTAGATATATACACTCCCATCCACCAGGTATATAACATACAACAATACAATGTGTTGCAGGTTCTCCACATGGAGGTTCAACAATCTGTTCTTAACAAATAGGTTGCTGTTAAAACATCCTAAGAACAGCCATGTTTAGGCATGGATTGGCAATAGCAAATAGGACACCCCAAAGCCTAAACGTGGCATGAAAGCTTGCTCAAATACAATGCAAATGCTAAAACTGCGTATACAAAGATTACCTATGTATGAAAATTAATTGTGGTGCTATCACATCGCTTGTGTGACTTTTCACAACAGACAATTGTGCTGCTCTACATTTAAGAAACTACTTGGCCAGATTTTATTTTCCCCTCCCATCCTGAACAGATCATTATGTCAATAAAAGAAAACCAACTCTTAGAAAGAACACACCAACCTTTCTGCCCATTCACAACCCAGTAGTTTCAGTATTTGGAACACTTGTTGAAAATGAGAGTTCTGGCTTTTATCTGTCTTGGAAAAAGAAAAAAAAATGCATCAAAGGAAAAGGAATTACACGTACCCCAGTAAGACAGGCACTCAAATCTACATGCATTTATCATATATGGGGCTGGAGGAGGGCAGAAAGCATGCCCTGAAATATGGACTCTTCTTTCAGGACTGACGAGTCACAACAACAGGACTCAAAATATATATCATCACACAAATATATATCATAAGGCTACGTTAGTTTTAACGGCATTAAAATAGTCCTTTATTTTTATTAGAAAAATCAAACTTCAGAAGATCAGTCTATCACCAGCCTCTGGGGAGCTTCTCTGATGCCCACAGTGGGAAATGGTTGGATTGCTAATAAGGAAACATTAAAACCTCAGCCATCAAGTAAGAACAAAACCATCTGTACTGAGTCCAGAGTTACTTACAACATATATCATGGTATCAGGATTACATTTATCCATTCTATCTATAGCAGCAGCAACGTCTCTGGAAAAGAAATATAAAACATCTAGATTATTTTCCAAAGTAAAATGTACTTTTATGATTCAGAAAAGCTGCTGCAAACAGATCTGTGTTATCATCAGCAACAATATTCTTTCATGTTCTTTTAACAAAGACTTGGTTCCCTTAGATTTGAAAGTTAATTTTGCTTGAACAAGTCTATAAAGTCTTGCCTGGTGATCTTTCTCCATTGATTAATGATCAAGCCCCCTGTACTTTGGATTATGCTATGAAACTGGGGGAGTGAATATATTTGAACTGGCCTAGAACTTTGATTAAAGCTGTTCCGGGTGCTGGCCCAGCTGCAAGAGATTTGGGAGCCAAGAGCAGCCGCAAGCCTGCTGTTTCAACTGTCAGGCAGACGGTTAACCTGTCTGTTCCTGCTGCTGCTACAAGAAATGAATTTATTTCTTTTTTCATTTAAACATCAGGCTTTTGAGACTTTTTTTCATTCTGGCAGACTGGGGCTGGTCAGCACTGTCTGTTCCAGGCAGATAAGAGGCCTTGAGTCACAGCTGCAAACCTGAGAGCTCTCAAGGGCAAAGCTTGATGGAGGCTGGCACCAGCCTCCTGGCTTGTTAGCATTACGGGGGTGGAGTGAGGAGTCCATCCTCCCCTACCTGTGAGGACAAGCTATGGCTGGGCTTGTTGTCAGAGGTTTCTGGCCCTTCTGACTGGCTAAGAGTTTAGGCCTGCTGAGCTTGAAAGGAGCTGTTTCTCAGTCTATTTCTGCACCCCATTCCTGCACCTGTTCCTGCCCTTGGGCAGCACACCTTCCTGGAGGACCCTTGTGCTCCTGCTATGGAACTGGTGGATTCCGGTGCCAGGAACCTTTCTGCTTTTGTCTTTTGGGAATTAAGAGCTAAAGCTCCCATTTGGACCCTGAAAGTAACATCTGGAACAAGCTTAGGGATTTATAGTGTATGTGGCCTAGCTTAAATAGCCTGCTCTTGTTTTCTTTGCTTCTCCAGGCTGGCTTACTGAGAACCTGTTCAATAATCAGCCACAGGTTCCCCCGGAGAGGCTAAAAAAGTTAAATCTTAGGAGTTGCTGCTTGATAAAATACCTGCCTTGTTATGTAGAGAGACGTTCCATCACTACGCATTACAGCACAACATGACTCTCCATTTTCAGAAAGGTGAACTATTCCTGTGCCTTCCCTAGATGGTGAAAACAATGAAATAACTGCAAGTAACAAGCAATTTAAAATTCATGAATGTAACATTTCTATAGACATTCTAGTTTCTCAGTAATACATAAAACAAGTCTTCATGGGTCCCTCTCTTGCAAATATTTACTAGATGATGGCATTCACTTCAAAAGTTGTAAACAAAACCACTAGTTCATACTTAGTTTTCTTGAGGAGTCCTTTGGTGTCCAACATCTTTAGAACTTCTTGACACTTCTCTTGATAGAAAGATTCTCCAGAATATTCATCAAAGCACACTCCCAGGCGCTGAACGGTTACACCAAGATAAAAGGAAAATCAGTGTCAGAGTAAGGTACACCCTACCTCTAATTTTCTAAGTTGTTCTCTTACAGATGCAGAACTAAGCCAAGTACACTGAGCATGGGAAAATAGATTTTTAAAATTCAGGTATACTTTAAAAGAAATTGCAGTACGAAGCATTTTTAATTTTTCCTGTGGAGTGAAGCAGTGGTAATCTGTGAAGTTCTTTTTTCTAGAGCAGCTATTGTTATTCCACTGATGCCAACCATTACTTCAAACTTTCCTTATGTCCAACGCTAACCTGTTTAATTTCCACGGGGAAAGGAATCATCAGTAGAATGCACAATCTCCTTTGCAACTAGGCAGAAAAGGGGGAAAACATTGACTGAATGGGCATCCAAGTGTGGACAGGGCCGGTGCCAGAGTTTCGGGCACCTGAGGCCGGGGGGGGACGACAACTTGAGGCCTGTTGCCACTCCCACGCACGTGCAAAGCACGTGTGCGCTCGCACCTGGCCTGTGTGATGACATCACTGCGTGTGATGTCATCATGCAGCATGCCACGCCGAGCCGGCCCCACTGGCGTTCACTTGCCCTACACCGTCACGGCCGCCTGCTGTGCCTGGCAGCGGCAGCACGGGGCAATTGAGTGGAAGGGCTGGGAGGCTGCCCGCTCAGACTGCCCCGCGCAGCCACCGCCAGCACGCGCTCCCAGCCAGGCGCAGCAGCTGCAGGCCAAGTGCGGCAGGTGGCCAGGATGGCATGTGGGCAGCTTCTTTATAGGCAGCTATGTTTTCCTTAACTGTTTCTTTATTTTAATTGCTAGTTACCAGAGGGCCGAGTCTCGCAATGTTGCCATGTCAACATTTTTAAATAAATACATGAAAGGGGAGGGGATTGATGATACTTTGAGGGCAGTAATGGATTAAAAATTCAGAACTTCTGCTCTGTAGGATGGGCATTTCAACATACATTAAAATGCATACCCCCCTGCACATCCAAATTTGCATGAGGCAATAAACACATACCCCAGCCCGTTCCTATAAAGTGCATCAGCTTGTGCAACTACTTTTTTTAAAGGGAAAAAGGCAAACAAGTTATTCATAAAAGTTGTTGGGTATCCAAGACATGGGCCTTACAAATATATCCAACAATGTGGAAAAAATCTCCACAGAAGACTTCGCAGAAATAAAGGGACAAGCTTTGCACATCCCTTTTTGTACTGAAGCATGCTTGTCCATAACAAATACGTCCCTCAATTACGAAAAAATTAAAAAAGAGAATCTGCTATGTAAGTCGAATAACCTTGCATTTACAAGAAGAACATAATTAATTTTTTCCTATGGTCTGTAGTGTCAAGTTCCTTAACTAGCAACATCGTCTCCTTTCTGCCCTCCTCCCCCTGCACTACAGCAGCAGGCACCATCCTCAGGCCCTGTGGCGCCTCCTCCATCAGCACCTCTACCTCCTCAGCTGTGGGCGCCTCTACAGAGATCCAGGCTGCCTTCCCCAGTGGAACGGCAGCTGCCAACGCCATGCCCAACCCTGGATAGCAACCCTCAGCCACACAGCCGACTGACTTTCCTCCTATAGACGCACAAGTGGCTCAATCTCAGCCAGGCCCACAGGATGTCTCTGGCAGCCTGGGCGAGGCAAGCACAGGCCACAGGCTGCTGAGGGAGCTGCTGGAGAAGCTTCAGCAGCAGGGGTGAACCAGACAGAGGGCAGAGCAAATGCTCCGTCCTGGGCTGAGATGTAGTGGGAGGGAGACTGCAGAGTCTACCCAGCTCTCACTGGGTAGGCTGGGAGAAGGGCCACTCAAGAGAGCTGGGTGGGGACTGGGAAGAAACACAGGGAGGTGGGGAAAGGGACCCTTTTAAGAGCAGGTTCTTGTGAGGGCTGAGGGAGAGGCAGCTGGAGCATGCTGTTACTCCCAGGAAAGGAGAAAGTACAAGGTTGTGCAACCCCCTTCCCTGCCCATCTGAGGCCTGAGGACACCTGTCTTGGGAAGACAGCAGGATGGCAGATGATCAGATGGGGGTGCTGGTGAGGGAGAAGCCTCACATTCCTACTTCTCATTTATTCTAATGATGACTTGGGATTGCAGTGCAGAATAATATAAAGCTTGCATTTTGAAATGCTCATCTATAGCAGAGGACCTGTCCAGCAATGCTGTCCTCCTGTCCACCCCCATCCCCAATTGCCCTGCAGCAGCAGGCACCATTCTCAGGCCCTACAACGCTGCCTCTGTCAGTACCTCAGCTGCAGGTGCCTCTACAGAGCACCAAGCCACCTTCACCATTAGGACAGTGGCAGCCAACACCCAGGCACAACCCTGGGGGACAGCCTGCAGCCACCCAGCCAATTCACCGTTCTGCAGTTGTCTGGGTAGCTCCACCTCAGCCAGGCCGAAACAGCACATTGCTGGCAGCATGAGCAGGGCAGGCACAGGCCCCAAGCTGCCAAGAGAGCCACTGGAGAGGCTCCAGAAGCAGCATGTGTGAGCCAGGCAGAGAACAAAATGTATGTCCTGGCCTAGGCTGGGATGGAGTAGGTGAGGCCAGGAGATTGCAGAGTCTACCCAGCCCTCCCATCGGATAGGCTGGGAGAAGGGCCACTCAGGGAGGCTGGGTGTGGACTGGGAGTAGGTCGACTGAGATGGGGCAGGGGCAGGGGGGTCTTTATGGCAAGTTCCTAAGAAGGCCGAGGAGGAATTGCATGGAGCAGGAGAAGGAGTATGCTATCACTCCCAGGGCAGGAGAAGGAACAAGGTGATGCAACCCCCTTCCCTGCCCATCTGAAGCTGGAGGACATCTGCCTGGGGAGCTGGTGGGATGGCAGACCATCAGTCAGGGGTGCCAGTGAGGGAGGCGCCTCACAGGACCCTTGAAAGTGTCATATCTCAGTCAGAATTCCAGAAATGGCCTTCCTTGGATAAAAATCTAATTAAGGAGTCTACTACAGACCTTCTGGATTTGAGTCCAGTGGCGCCTTAGAGACCAACAAGATTTTCAGAGTATGAGCTTACGAGAATCAGGATTCCCTTCTTTAGATACCAAACCAACACGGCTATCCACCTAATACTAGAGACCTTTTCTTATTCATTACTAAAATTTTAAATTTTACACTAAAACTATGTTTCTCTTGAGGCTTTGGGACACTGCAATTTCCTCTACTTCAACTGGTGATGAAACAAGGATGCTGCTAGGATAACATAAAAATTTGGCCTGTGAACAAATTTTCCCAGGCACTTCATTGTTTTCTGATTGAATCTCTCAACTACTGGTATGCACTGGGGCAGAGGGGGTACTAAAGAGAATTCAATAGATGGATATGCATCACTGTTTGTTAAATGCTAAAAGATTCACTATCCCCTGAATACAAATGACAGAGAAGTTCAAACCTGCACCTTGTACATCAGGACATATTCTTCAATGCTGACATCTCTAAAACGTTGCCACAAAGACAAGGCTTCTTCCTCATGTGCCTCCAGTTTTCTAAAGAAATCTTGTGCCATCGCTTTAATAGTTTCATCTTTTTCTGATGCTTTGTTAGCTTCTATGTAGACCTAATATACAAGGCCAATGAAACATACATGTCACTCATCCCTTGACTGACCCTCCCTGCAAAGAAAAGGACTGTAGTTCAGTGGTAGAAAACATGCGTTGCTTGAGGTCCTTGGTTTAAATCGGACATGGGTGCGAGTCGAAATATGAATCAAATTTCATGACGAATCGGGATGATTCGTGTTTCACGAAACAAGTTTTGTGGGGCCATGGTTTTCATGAAGTTCACAACTTTTGGGGCTGATTTGTTCAATTTGTGAATGATTTGTGATACCAGACAGGCTGGTGCTGATCCATTGATGCCCTAGGCAACATAGGCCCAGAATGTCTGCAGACCTTTCATTGCCATTGGAAACCCCATTCTTAGCCCACATAACCTTGATAGGCAGCTCTCCCTGCCAACTGGAGAGCTTCCATTCTGCCCTATACAGCAAGGAGCAGGGGGGTTAATTCTCTAGGCAACTGAGGAGATGGGCCTTCTGTAGCCATGGGAACACCAATCTCATCCCTCCAAATCCTGTTAGGCAGGTCTGTCAGCCAACCAGAGACCTCCTGTTCTGCTCTATGTGAGCATTTCTTATATAAGGCCCAAGTCTCTGTCTCATGCTTTCCAGTAGACAGAGGGAGAGGGAGGGCCTGTTGCTGAGGAGTGAGAGAGTGGAATTGGGAGCTTTTGGCTGGATTGGCTGCTGCTTTAAAAGAGACTGAAAAGCCTCTTTCTTATTTTCAGCTCTTGGGAAGGTCGTTGGGTGAGGGTGCCTTCTTTCCTCCACCCAACCCCAGTCTCAGGGCATTGCCTGGCTCTGGGGCTTGATTGAAGCCTACCTTTCCCCCCCTTTAATTTCCTTTGCTTATATTCTTATTTAGAGCATTTGTTCTTGCTGGCTTGTTGGGTGAGGGTGGGTGGAGGAGAGCCTGCTGAAGTCTCCCTGCGAGTTTGGCATCTCTGGGTATGAAGGGGGCCACTGAAATTCCCTGGGTTCTGATGAATCATGAAACTAACAAATTGTTTTGCGAAACGGGACAATTTCGTGTAAGTTTGTGATTTGTGGAATGCAACAAAACACGAAACGCTCATTTAGCTTTTTTCCCATTTTGTGCCCATCTCCATAACATCTCTATGTTTCAGTGTCTTAGTTAAAAAGTCTGGAACAAACCTCTGCTTCAGATCCTAGAGAGATGCAATCAGATAAGATGGCACTGGACATAGATGGGACCAATTCACCATAAAGCATCTTCATGTGTTTGAGATAAAATAAGTAAGGTTTGCATAGATTTTTAAAAGCATCACCAAAATGAAACCACCTTTTTAAAGCTAACAATCAAATCAAAGCATTTATACACATTCAAAATGAAATCAATACAGATCCTTAGAACAAGGTAGTTCTAGTGTTGCAACATAAGCAAGCCTGAACAGTGCAAGATGTTGTCTAGGATGAAGTACAATTAAAAGTTCCAGTATCTAAGCTACTCATTGCTGATAGTATTCCATGTTGGTTCTCTAGATTCCAAGAGCAAGTCTACAGTGCAGATTTAATAACTTGTAAGGTGGGGAGGGGAAGGTAGGGCAAAGTTGTGTAACAGAAAATTTTCAACACCTCGCAAAAATATAAAGTTCTCTAGAAAGAAGCTATGCCAATTGAAGTGGTACACAGTATAGTACATGCTCAGATACCCAAAAGCCTTCACAGTACAGATATGATCAGATATTCCAATTTCAAAAACAGATGAATATTGTCTAGATCAGTGATGGCGAACCTATGGCATGCATGCCACAGCTAGCACGCAGAGCCCTCTCTGTGGGCATGCGAGCCAAGTTGCCGATCGCTAGGTTCAGGGCTCATTTGGAGAGTTCCAGTAGCTCTGAGCAGAGATCACATGGGTTTTGGCCCTGCCCACGTGATTCCTTTTCCTCAAGGCTGCCTCCCTGCTGCCCGTCTCTTTAGCAGCAGGAAGCGAAGGCAGCAGTGAGGCTGCTGGGGCTGGCTTTCTAAAGAAGAGTAAGCTGCTTTGATTTAACTTGCTTTACTTTCAGTCATGGCTCCTGAGTGAGTGAGTGAGAGAGAGAGTGCTTGCAAGCAGGGCTGCTGGTCTAAAGAAGGGCAAACTGCTTTGATTTAACTTGCTTTACTTTCATTCGTGGCTCCTGAGTGAGTGAGAGAGAGAGGGGGGGGTTAATTAGTTGGGACAACTGTATGACTTGTTTTTTCTTAACTAAAACCTCAGTATTCAGGTTTAATTGCAGTGCTGGCACTTTGAAATAAATAAGTTGGTTTTATGTTGCAGTTTGGGCACTCAGGCTCAAAAAGGTTCGCCATCACTGGTCTAGATGATTAAAAGTAACATGTATTTGAGTTTTATATTATTGGATGTACTAGATGTCTTCTGCCCAGAACAGCTTTATTTGCGGCGTCCCAGAGGCCTCAATCCAACAGATCACAGATATAATCCCATCCCTTAGTCTCCCAAAGAGTACTTAAGTAAATACAAAACTTAAGATTCTTTACTATATTCAGTTTATGAAAGTAGGTTTAAAATATGATATACTCTGAAAGTTTTTTTGCCCTCCTGCTTCATTGATATAAAAACTATTTCATGAAGGCATATCCCCACTTTGGGGGATCAGTTTACCGCCCAACGTGGCTGAAAACTTAGTAAAAATAGAGTTCTTATCCTGCCTAAATATTGGGGAAGATTGAGTTATGACAACTTGCAGAAATATGTCATCTGCTTCTATGATTTTTAAGCTGCTTCTTTTGGTCTTTTTCTAGTTTTCTTTTTTCTGCAGTTCTTCCCTGCCTCACTCCCTTTCTCTCTCTGCCTTTATTTTTTCTTTCTGTTTCCATCTAAATTACTACTTGCGAAATTGCACAATGAGATTCACAACATCTAAATATCAACTTTAATGAAAATGCTGTATAAACCCAGCTCCAAATTTTGCTCAGGCCCATTTTTGTGTTTGTATATGTAAATGCTGACAAACTACACTATTACATAAAACAACCTGACATTTTAAAAATCCCTTTCATGAATTTGATAGAGATGGGTTTTATTAAGCACCAGACAAATACTGTGGGTAAAAAAAAAAAAAAACACTGCAGCAATTCTAAAGATTTTTTTTCTTTGGTGGTGTTTTTAAAAGTTTTTGCTTGGAGTCAGAGGAATGATGGCATAATTTAATAAAAACCACCACCATCCCAATTATTTCCAGACTTTAAAGCTCATAAGCACAAGATGATTAATTTGAAAGAGCTTCAGTGAAGTTATCCGTCAACATACCTCAACCAGGTGCTGTAAAGGGTTCAATTTTAACTTTTCTTCAGAGCCAAATTTCTGGAAGCCAGCTCCAAGTAGACCTGGAATAAGTTACAATTTAATAGCCAACACAGTAATTGTTAAAAAAAATGATTACAGTGACTGGCAGTTTGAGAATACTGTCCTTTTTCACAGTAAAATCTCAGGGTTTTTTTTTTTTTAAGAGCAAAAAGTCAAGGCTAAGATAACTAAGAACACATTTGTACCTGCTACAAAGGTATGCTAATAATTCTAGCACTTGCTAAAGAAATTGTTCACACCCTGGCAGAAGTGAAGGAAGCATTATACATCTTTGGGGATGTTTCACAGGAATTTATATTTTTACCACATCCTCCTTGAAAAGACCTCAAGGTGGAGTAAGTTTTCCTATCCTACACTGTTATCTTCACAACAGCTAGGCAGGTTAAGCTTAGAGACAGCATCTGCATTCTGCCATCACAACCAAACCCATTTGTTGTGGTGTCAGAATGGGACATTTTAACGAATTCTGGTTTGTTTCTTCCTTAGAGAACCGAATTCTAGAGTATTCTAGGATTAAACTGTGGTTAGAATCCTAAGCTTATAATTAAGAAACAAAATGTGCCTTATTCAAACATCACAACAAATTCCAATTTATGGAATACTTCCTGGAAGATAAGACTGTGAAGAGAAGATAAACTTTGAACCATATAGAAATAAAACTACTGGAAACTAGAATGTAGCCGGAAGGATACAACACAGCAACCTTGCTGAAGTTGGTCTGGGCCTGCTCAGTGCCTGGACAAGAAACTTTCTGACATCCCTATGTATGTAGGAAGCCTTGTGTTCTGGAATACACAGGTAATAAACAGACAGAAACATTCTTGGAATTGGGATTATCAGTGGAGCACCTGGCTAGCAGGACTTATGACTTGAGTTTCTTGCCTTAGATATTTATTTGTGTATTCCAGTTATTCCCAACATGGTATCTATGGATGCCATGAAGCCTGCAAAGTATTTCCTAGTGCCCACTTCTTCCCCAAAGCAAAGATACACTCCCAGCTTTGCGCCACTTTACTGGAGAAGCAGTTACTTCAGAAAAGCCCAGGAGACATCTTCTTGGTGTTTGCAAGAAGCACCCATTTGGAAACAGATGTCTCCATTACAGAAGTATACTTGGCTCCTAATGCCTTGTAGAGCCTTCCAATGTTTTGTTATTGGACTCAGTCCCCATGGTAACCATTTTGTTGTCACATCTTCTAACTGTTCTCAAAATTCCAAAAGTGTTCACATGTTCAACAAAGTTGGGGACCCTTGGCTTACTCTATGGTTGAAAACAGCAAAAAGATATAGTGTCTTGCAGAAGATATGCCCATTCTACTTCCTTGCTTCCATGAGTAAGTAACATTTTTTTTACCATTTTTCAGGAAAGAGAAGGAAACATCTGCCATCTATGCAGTGGTTTCCATCAAAATAGTCAAAGTAGGAGGACTATTTTGTGAAGTAATTCCTCCTTCTCCTCTACCACCACCTTTCTTCTCTATTATTTTTCTGTATGTGTGTTATGATGGTTCCCTGGGACAGCAGCAGATCAGGAAACCATGCACAGATGTAATCTAAAGTACTAAAGAGATTAAGAAGCAGCTGCAATAAGGTCCCCCCCACACACACACACAAATCAACGTCCAGAGAAGAAAACAACAACAGGTCTCAACCCCATTCAGATTAATGTCTAGAGGAAAATAATTGCTTTGTGGTTTGTCTGCCAGATGTCAAAATTATACAATCTAAAGCCATCCACGCAATGGCTGGTATAATGGAAATCCTGACAGATCCTTAATTGCAACAATGCATCTGGGAAGAACTGCTCTTGCAAACTTGAGCTGTAATCATTTGACCCCCTCCATGTTCACATTTTTACAAAAGCTGTTGCCTAATCAAACTGAACAAGGCGGAGGTGTCATGATTCCTGTCCCTTCCACAGTGACAAACTTTTCTCTCTTCTCACTGAAACACCCCACTCCATGAAGCTATTCTTCCATGAAACTATTCCTGGGTCCTGCAACCCAGGAATGCTCTTTCCAGGAGCCAGAAGGGACTGCAGAAATGGAAAGAAACACGAGGCTCCTGTTCTTTCCCTACTTTGCCTTGTAATTTTTTTCAAAATGAGTATTTGAGTATTACTCAAGAAGACTGATGACAACAAACTAGTGCATTGCTTATGATACAATCAGATCTCAACAGAAATAAACTCTAATGCAAAGAAGAAAAAATTAAATTTAGATTATCTGGCTAAGACTGGGGAGACGTGAGTTCAAATTGCCACTGGGTGACCTCTGGACCACGCTCTCCTCAGCCTAACTGCACCTTCAGCCACTCCAAGAAGTAGCCACCGGTGAAAGACTATAGCTTGGAATCTCCTGCAAGGACACTGAATATTTCCTTTACAAGTCTTTTAATTGTAGCTTTTCTCATATCACTGATACCCTCCTGGAAGACCCCTTTTTAAGGAGACAGAATGCTGGCTACCTGTTACGTTTACTGTATCTCTCATATTTTAATCCTATCCTTCCTCTAAGGAATTCAAGGTTCTTTTCTCTATTTTATCCTCACAACAGCCCTGTTAGATAGGTTAGGCTGTCAGAGGGACCAGCTCAATATCTCCCAAGTTTTAGGTCAGCACTCTAAGTACTGCAACATATCAGCTCTCACTATCCTATTACGGTTCTTCCACCTTCTTGGTAATCCTCCTCTTCTTTTACTAACCTAATGTAAATAATTCAACAGGCTTCCTGTACAAAGTCGGAATCATCTCCAGGAAGGGGAGTGTTCAAAGACTGGGGAATAGGGATGGGCATGGAATGAAAAAAAAACCTGAACTGCTTGGTTTGTGGTTTGTTCATTTTCATGGAACACAAACTTACGAACCTCAACCGGCTCCCGAACCAGTTCGAGGTTTGGGGGGGGCAGGACGGCCCCTTACATGCTCAGAGAGCCCAAACTTGCAGGGAGTTTTCAGTAGGCTCTCCTCCAGCCACCCTCCAAGTTTCGTGAAGACTGCAATACGGATCTCCAGCGTACAGAGCCCCAAAGCTGGTGCCCCTGGGAAAGTCCCATTCAATAGAATTGGAGCCATCAATGGCTATTGCCTTATGCCTCCATTTGAAGTGGTGGACTTCCAGACATCAAGCAAGACCACAATTCTACTCAAAGGCCTAACACTAAGCGGGGGGGGGGGGGGTGAAAAGCTAAGACTAGGATTGGGGGGGGGGAGAAACGAAAAAGCACCCTTTTCCCAAACACCTCCCCAGTCCCCAGTCAGTACGAAAAAGCAGCAAGCAAGAGGAAAGAGGATTTTCAGCTCCTTTTCTAGCAGCCAGAAGTGCAGGCCAAAGATCCAAGTTCCCAATCCCAACACTACAGCCAGCCACCAAGCCCTCCTCTCTCTCCCACTCTAGAGAAACTGAAACCAGGAATCACACAGGTTCCCCTATTTGTGGGAAAAGCCAAGATTGAACATCACAGGAGCACTCTGATTGGCAGAAAGACCTGCCTAAGATGGTTTGGGAGGAAGAGATTGGTGTTACCATGGCTGCTGAAGGCCCATCTCCTCAGTTGCCCTAGAGATTCTAACCTTCCCTCCCCTTTTCCTGGCTGGATGGGCCAGAGTAGGAGCTCTCTAGTTGGCAGGGACAGCTGCCAATCAAGCCTGGAGGCCTCAGATAGGGGGCAACCTAAAGACTGCCACCGTTGCCTGGGCGATGGAGTCTTTGGCACCAAAAATGTCTGAACCAGCCATGGAGCGGTAAGAAAAATTTGTTTGGTTTGGAAAAAATGTGGTCCCACGGAAAGCGTAGTTCTTTAAATACGAAACGGCTGTTCTGTCCGGAATTTTGTTCCGTGGTTTATTTCGTGCCCATTTCTACTGGAGAATAAAACTCAACCCTCTTTTCTTTCATTTATCAAACCTAATTTCTATGGAAATATGCATGCAAGCTGATAAAACAAAATGCTGTAGACTGGTAACTGATAATTGTTGTGAACATCCATCAGAATAAGTTTTTTTAAATATAAGAAGACTCACAAGGTTGGAGAAGCCGAGATTATAATATATATTACAGGGAGGACGGGAACACTTACCAAATTGCATGCCCCAGTCTCCAAGGTAATTCATTCTTATAACATGATGTCCAAAAGCCTCTTTGAGGTTTGCTATGAAATTTCCTGAAAATAAAATATTGAGTCATACTGTTTGGCCATCAATGCATTTTTAACATTGTTATATAACCTGAATTTATTCTTTTCCCATTAAGTCCAAACAGAAGGATTCTATAAAACAAATTCCCCAAACTCTAAAAAACTAGTTTGAACAAGTTTTCAAAAAATATCACTCTTTGATTTCTTGTTACTTATGAAAATGTACTTAAAGAATATTAACATTGAAACAACTCTCCCTATTTATTACACACTGTCCAAAAACATAACTTAATGCCTTTAATTCCTGTAAAGAATTTTTATTCCCATGTCACAAATAGGGGAACAGCCACCCAACGGTTATGTAAGAATAAGTAAAGGAACTATTCACTGAACAAAACCTTTGCAAATTCCATTCTTGTGCAGTGACTCTTTCTAAGCATGCATCTTCAGTGTGGTCCACTTGGACTTCAGCCTTGCTTTAAATTTTTCCTCACCCATGGAAATCAAAATGATAACATACATCTCGCAGTTGTTACCACCACAGTGGTGGTGGTAACACAGTGTGTTACCACCACAGTGGTGGTATTCATCCCTGTGAGGATGAATACCACCACTATTAACATATAAATCCTAGTTATTTTGCATAGTGTTACTACTGTTACTTCTACATAGTTTCTTATCTCCTTGAGTTTTTCTAACGTAATATAAACAAAGACAGCATCTGTACATCATCCCAACAAGTGTTATTCCTTATTTTACAATGGTCAGATAGATGCTCTCATTTTATGCACTGAACTGGATGCAGTCCTGCCTCTCAAGTGCATCTTACTGGCCTGTATCCAACCATCTGAGCATACATCACTGACTTTCCCATAGTCCTTTCTGTTCCTGCAGCCTCCTTTGACCCTGATATTTCCTGGAGTTGGATGACCTAACAAAGGAATATCTGTGTGGATCAGGATGCTTAAATGAGGAGATACAAAAAGGGTGAAATTGCTCCTTTTGTATCTTCTACAAATAAAGATCAGCTGCTAGAAAAGTAAAAGGCAAATTTTATCCCCTTCCTTCCTCACTGGACTGTTCCAACCCATGAGATTATTCTTCTCTGCAGGTCCTGCAACCAAGAATGATCTTTCTGGGGGCTAGAATGGGGCTGCAGGAAAAGAAAGGACTGTAGGACAATTCTATGCGCCCTCTATGCGCATATTTAGGTCAAGATCATTGTGTCCAAAAAATAAGGAAAGTGGAAATGTCAGTGTAATGGACAAGAGGCTGTCCTGCCCCTGAAAGGTAGAACAACTTTTCAGTTGTTTCATCCCTGAGCCTGTGGGAGTGCTGCCCCCCAGCATCCAACCACCTTTCAGGGGGGTGACAGAAACACATCATCAGTTCAGTTTCAATCTGCCTCAGCGAGACAGCAGATAGTTTAATGTAGAGCTTTGCCTGGTATTGTGGCAGAGTGGTTTAGCTCTACCTCTGGAAGAGGACAGTATTGTGAGGCCTGTCTCTGGTGAGGAGCAGCCCTCATACCTTTTAGTTTGACTCTTGTGAAAGGGAAGACTAGTGTGTGTGGAATCCTCTGTGTGTGAAAGGATCCAACCTGGTGGCCTGTTTGCCCTTGAAGGTATTGAAGAGAATTAAAATTACAATGTGAAGCCATAACTAGTTTAGATTTACATTCCTTATCAAGTTCCTCTTTTCAACACTGAGGGAGCTGGGCTGCTGATCTGTTCTTTAAAACCAACCTGTAAATAAATAAATCTTCTTTGTTGTTTAGTTAAACCTCCTGCTTCAGTGATCTCTGTACTCAGAAGAAAAATTACCTCACAACAGACAGCCAAAAGCCTTTACACTTGCTACCATAAGAACATCTAGCAAATGAGGGGAAAGTTTACATTTCAACACAAATCTAGTCTCCCAGAATTATAGGAGGTGGTCTGTGGGTTTTGTTCAGTTGGAAGTAAATGTCTGTCACAGGCACTCTCTCCTTGTCTGATAGTTCATAGGTCAGGTTACACACTTATTCTGGACATTTCAAGCAGGCGGAAATCAACAACAATTGTCTACAATACAGCTTAAAAACCTGATCCATACAATATATCATGTCAGGCTGAGTCAGAAGAACTAACTCAACATTTGTGTGCAACAGGTCTTACCCATCAACCTGGAACTGCACCCACAATTAATGTTTCCCCCATGGTGTGCTAACTGGCAACTGTGGGAGCACTGTGAAAGCTAGGGAATGAGAACACACAGGAGAGGGCAGAACTTCAGAAATTAGAGCAGAAAAGACTTGGGAAGATCCTCTGCTCCAAAACATTCCAGCAGTCCTATGCCCACACAGAACTTATTCAGTTTGATTAATACTGGCCACTCTATTACCAGATGCAGGGTAGGGTATTAAATTATTACATATAGATCCTGCTTTTCTGCCATTAAGCTCACAATCTATGGGTTGTTCTAACTTGCTCAGTTTTGTCAGCCATCATATTATACTTTCAAGCCATTCCATGAGCCTCTTACAACACCCAGGGCAAAAATACGGGACATTTTAAGCTACAATTCAGTTATAGCTTACCGATTATTGTAGAACGCAAGTGTCCTACATGAAACTTCTTTGCAATGTTGGGTGAACTGCAACAAATATTCACTGAATTAGCAGAAGTAAATCCACACCATCATTTGAAAGTGGGGGTGGGGGGGGAGGATTGCTTGTGTGTGATGAAGGATGTGGGAACTGGAGTACTTCAGATATATTCAAAGCATTGAAAAAAACTGACATAATTCACAAAATTCATATGATTACAAAGATATGGGATCAAAAATCCAATCTCAACTTTCTGCTATAAGGCAAAAGCAGCAGATATCAATTTCTAGGCCTCGTTGGATGCAAGCAGAGAGCAGCAATACTACATAAAGGCCCTTTATAATCACAAAGTTGATTATGATGATGATAGATTTATATACTGCCCTTCAGGACAACTTAACACCCACTCAGAGAAGTTTACAAAGTACATTATCATTATCCCTGTGAAGTGGGTGGGACTGAGAGAGCTCTGGAGAGCAGGGACTGACCCAAGGTCACCCAGCTGGCTTCAAGTGGAGGAGTGGGGAATCAAACCTGGTTCTCCAAATTAAAGTCCTGCCGCTCTTAAACACTATACCAAACTACACTACACTACACCAAATGAGTAAAGTCACACACTGAAGAGAAACAAACACAGTCACAGATGAAGCCCAATTATGTCCATCTGAAGTCAAAAGGTTGGAACTAGCAGGCTGCATCCTCAGTCTCCTTGTGTTCCCATAACAAGCACACCTGCTTGCGCAAGACTTCTGCCAGTTCCCCCATCCCACTGCAGACTCTCACAGTGCTCCCACACTGTTCCCAAAGATCCACCGACTTCCAGGACCTGCACTTCAGGGAACACAGCAGGCTCCCATGGGAAGAGAAAGAAGGGAAAGTTCTGCTCTACAAACAGAGTTCTGCTCAGGATCCAATTCAATAATTCCCTTTCACTGTGTTGCTTTAGCAGAAGGAACTCATTGGATCCATATTAGTTTATAACCAAAGAAGGTCTGCAGAGTCAGACAGCAGGCTGAACTGTCATGACATCTAAGGCATTTTAGTAAAGTGCTTCAGAATAATCAAGCCTCTGTACTCACCTAAACTCAATTAAAATTTTTCTTCTTGGCAATCCTGAGAAAAGTTCACTCTTTATTCCATATTGTGAGCCATCCTTAAACACTTGCTGCAACACTGACTTAATAGGCCAAAAATAATATACAGAGAAAGCAAGTCATTCATAATAACTAAGAGCAACTGAGAAATGTTAAACAACTTTCAATTCCTTGTAAAAGTTTGCACAATTTCTACCTTTACAAAAAGACAGCCAGTTTTTATCAGATTCCAGAGGAGTAGAACCAAGTACTCCCTCATTCTTCTTTTACAATAATAAACTTGTGTCTTGTTTGATGTGGACATGCCAAACTCTGCTCATTTTAATAAACTGAAGACAAAGCTCGGGAAGTTTGATCTCCAGACTTTAGTGACATCAAAGCTGATCACCAATATCCTTAAACGGTCTACAGACTGTCGAATTTGGTTTTACTAAGTCACTCAGTTGACTTTTTGATACGGAATCAGACACTGTCTGAATAAAGTGGCATTACACTCGGCGGGCCTGTAAGACCAAGATGTTCCACCAGGCAGATGGTTGAGGCTGGCCCTGTATTCATCTGGTAAGCCTCCCTACCGGTCTCTTGTCAGGGGGGCTTCATAATCATCTCGGCCCCATACGAGTCATAGTGTGAACTGTAACAACTGTTCCTCCTCCTCCCCCCACGTGCACTATCAGCAGGGGTGGGTTGTATAAATTGCCATCTGGGGGCTGTTTTATGAAAAATTGATGTGGTTTTATTGTGATTTTAAAATGTTGGTTTTTTAACTTGCTGTAACCCACTCTGAGCTCGCTTGCAGGGAGGGTGAGCTAAAAGCCGAACAAAATAAACAAAAAAAAATTTTATATTGTATGCGCAAATAGTCAAAACTGTTAACTAAAACAATGTTGAATATTAGGATTTTTTAAAATAACTATATTCTAACCCCAGCAGCAATTTAGTTAAAACTTCAATCTACAAATCAAAAAAATGTCAGAGGTCCCCAATCTAGCTGAATTGGGAAACACTTCAGAGATTTTGAAAACAGGGAATGGGCACCACCACAAAATGGTTGCCATGGGGGCAATTTCAAAATGGTTGCAATGGAGTGCTGAGGCCAATCACAAATCAGGAGGCTGCAGTTTCTGAATGGGTGTTTCCTACAGACACAAAAACAATGCTTCCTGTGTTCTTCTGGAGCTCTTCCTGCTCCTATGAAGTAGAAGAAAGCCAGAATTGGCTTTGAGAAAAGAGATGCCTTGTGGCAGCAGCAAATGGGAATCAGACTACCTGTTGGTAGGTGCCATGGTACCTATGGATACCAAGTGTTTTACTTTTAGCCAACAAATAGGTAGGTGCATTGGAATATTTTCTCTATAGTGAACTAAAATAGACAGTCTTCCATCCATTACTTTAAAACATTTACTAGAGAATGATTTAGCCAATTATCTCCTGTTCTCAGATTTGCCCTTTAAGGGCAAGGCAATAAAGACAACATTTGCAGAACAACTCCAGGTTTTGCTGGGTGATTCATCTGCTCTAGACCCCTTCACATCCATTGTCTATTATATGGAACAGCTTTCCCGAACAGGTCAGAATAGGAAAGCTTCCTCTTATTTATCATTCTACAAAGTGCACAAAACTGTTCAGGATGGCATTTCTATAAAGGGTCTAGAACTGTAGTATAATGGGATAGTTCAGAAGGGCACTGCTATAAAGAAATAGGATTGTGATCTACTACAATGTTTATTGTAGGTATCTAACTTTTACTCCATTGTTTTGTATCTTTGTAATGTACTCTGCCCTATTTTTTGCATGTCGTGCCTTAGACAGTTTTATGTTTGCATTGTTTTCTAATTCCATAATCCTAATCTTATTGCATTGTCCATTGGATGTATTATGCAGTGTGAATTGTTTTTGTTTTGTAATCTGCCTTGAATCTCAGCAAGAAAGACAGCTTTGTAAAGTAAATAAAAATGCTATCTTCCGAAGCGCACTTTTAATAGTCATTTAAAACAGCAGGCTTTTCTTCCAAGTATATGCATTTGGATCAGGATATTAAATATCTGTCTTTTCCTTTCCACAAAATCATGGATTCTTAAATGCTACTGAAATGAAACCAATCTATCTCTTGCAAAATGTCTAATCCTAACTTAAAAAAAAAATCTCTATGAAGAAACCAGGCTAGTTTCATTATGTGCATCGCGACTTACCTGAATACAGTCAGAAAAGAGACAGAACTTAAGCTGTCTTTGTAAATTCCTATGGTGGCCTCTCTCACAAAGCTATTAGAAAGGTCTATGCAGGCTCAAGCTCCTAAAATCACCAGTTCTCAGAATTCTACCTCACCTTGAAATCCTAATGCTTTGCTTGCCGTAAGAATGGCTTGAACTCACACCTTAAATAAACTTAAGTCAGAATCTGGCAGCCACCTGACATCTCTAATATCTATGGAGGGCTTGCATACTTCCAAATAACAGGTAGACTGTGTTGGTTTCAGTTTTTGTGCTTCTTAGAAATTGCTATGACTTTTTTGGCAAATTGACAAAGCTACTATTTCATTTTTACTGCTTTAATACGTGTGAAACATTGGTTCTTACCTTTGCTAATAATTCTTGATTTATTGTGAAATTTATCCTTCCTTCACCTGTGCTGATTTCGCTCACAACTGTATCACATTTTAACTAAAATAAAAACACACCAATGACAGTATATTAGGCCACAAGTGAGAAGCAAAATTGGCAGTAATTATACTTATTAATACTGCAAAACCATCTGAAATGCTTGTGAAAGCAAATATTTATGCATTGGCAACTGCAGGTATTTTTCCAGTACTGCATTTTGAGAAAATTTAGGACTTTGTGTTGTATTTTAGTCTTGTGTTGCTGATAGAGGAAAATGGGGTGTGCTTACACAGTAACATTAACACTACTGGACAAATGCAGTGCTTTTTGGTACTTGTGAGATGTTACCACTCAGTTTCACAACAAGAACTGCAATTAACAATCTAGGCTATACTCTGAACATGCCTGCAAATGAAACAGAAATCAGCACAATCTTGTTTAGCAAAGCATATGAGTAATGAATGCTCTACTGCTCAAGTCCTATTTTCCTGTTGGTAACCATAAAACCCATATAGATAACTGCCCAGAAAATAATCATTGATGCCCATCTATCCATGTGACATGCAGGAGACCAGATGTTAATCAAAGCTGTGTCAATTGTGAAGCTTGGCTGCAAGACCTGGGCCTGACCATTCTCTTTTTACAAAGGTGGATGCCTCAAACATTTTTAAGGGCACTTTGTTCTGTGCATTTTAAAAGCACAAAAAACCAAAGGCAGCATGGTAAAGTAGCCTTAAGTCAACGCTGTCTTCACACTGCTAGGTAAAATGAAATAGTTTTCTGCCTACCTTCTCGGCCAGCTTCTGGGTTTGCAGCTGAATATCTGACTTAGACTGATTGCTAGCATCAAGCACAGAACTCACAAAGAACTGGAAACCAGCAGCTTGTCTAGGGGGAAAAAAATAGCACAATGAAAGGAACTGCTTCAGAACCAGCACTTCCTCTGCATGAGATCAGTCTCCTCAAGGTCCAATTAAGCTAGCAATATCTGTGACAATCTTGTCCCCCAGAGCTTTTGGGAAAAGCAGATGTTCTCATGAGACCTTTGCATGCAACTAACAATGCTCAGCACTCTCCTACCTGCATCCGCCCTGAGCCCGCTTGCGGGGAGGGAGGAATAGAAATCTGAAATAAATAAAAACCATCAACATCAGGCACTTCCTTGCCTAATTTGGGGGGCAGGGGGAGAATAGTAGGGATGCTGTGAGTAAACGAGTCCAAGCTTTTCCCAGAGTGACGTTTACATGGGGCCTGAGAGTCTGGGTATCCCATGAGTTGAGGTATATACAAGCCTGATGGAGTGTGTTCAAGTAATTTGGGTCATGTGGTTTTGAAAACATGGGAGTGAGAAAAAAACAAGGACATTTTTATAAAAAGATTTGGAAGAGAGTTCCAGTGTTTCCAGGGTATTGTTGCCAACTCTAAGTTGAAAAATTCCTGGAGATTTGGGGGGGGGGGCTGGACAGAGCAAGGTTTGGGGAGGAAAAGGACCTCAGCGGGGTATAATTGCAGCCTAATAGAGTCAACTGTCCAAAGCAGCTGTTACTTGCAGGGGAGCTGATCTCTGTAGTTTGGAGATCAGTTGTAATTCCAGAAAGTCTTCAGGCCCCACCTAGAGGTTGGCAACCCTATTCCAGGGTAACAAACAGGTAAAGAAGTCACACATTTCCCACTTATCTCTTAGGGAATATTAAATATTCTATTAATATTATAGAAACAGTTGTTTCCTATCTCTTTTCTATCCTGATCCTATGCAAGCTTATTCAGAAGTAAGCCTACCCAAATTCAGTGAAGTTTCCTCCAAAAGAAATGTGCACCATACTGCAACAATAATTCTGTGGGGAGTTGGCTGTGCCTAAGCCCCTTGCTATCTTGAGGCTTTGTTGTGCTTACCTCTGCATGGAAACAGAGCCCTACAGTGCAATCCTAAACAAAGATACACCCTTCTAAGCCCATTGAACTCAGAGGGCTTAGAAGGGTGTAATAGTACTTGGGGTTGCATTGCCAGTTGTCTAGGTAGCAGAGTTTGCATATAAAAAGCCCAAAATGTACTTGTAACCTTTTAAAATTAAAATCAAACCACTTTCAATTAAAAATTAAAGCATTTATTCTTGGTCAAGACTTCAATTAACAAAAACAGCAGTGCCTTGAATGTTTATAATTTAATTAATACTTCAGTTAAATCCTGAATTCCTCCCATAGTAAGAAAGCAAGAGAATAAAGCAATTCAAATAATTAGAATATAAAAATACTCTACCTCTTTTTTGACACTGGAATAGCACAGATTGACTTTATCAAGTTATCTGGTGGTATTTCTAGAACATTCGAAAGCTAGATTTGAAACAGAAGACGAAATTTAGTTAGGAGGAAATCAATAAATGAAAGCTAACAATAATGTCTTGATACAGAATGTTATGTTCTATCATAACAACATTGTTGGACAAGCATCTGAAGTTTATGAGTCTACACTATTTACATACATTCATGTGTGTACATGGAGACTCCCTGCTCTGAGATTTCATTGGAAGGGACAGACCCACGTGCATTCTTTTTTGTATATGGAGCTACCCTTTCCATTGAAATGGAGTGAGGAGGGAGGGAGGAGTTCCCTGGCTGTTGAATAGTCAGGCATACCTACTGAGGCTCCAGAGAGAGGAGTAGGAATGGCAATGAATGTAAACGTGTTCTTCCTTTTTGTAGGCCCATATGAGAACTTTTTAAAGGTGAAAAGCAATTTACAAATGTATAAACAGACCAATCTTTTGGTGGAAAATGTGTGGGCAAGTTTTTCAGTTACACAAAACTCCATCAGTAGAAGGGATGGAAAGGCAACTAGTTTATTACAGTTTTTATGCTGCCTTTTCTAAATTCAAGGCAACTTAAAAAATAGTAAGGAACAATCAATAAAACAGTATATATAGCAAAAACTCTAGCAACAATAGCATCAACCCAGACAAAATTTCAAAAACTGCATATATTGCTGATAGAACGAACGGGGGAACAGGACCGAGACAGCAAGCTCCACCCGACCTTACGTGTATTCATAGCAATGTACATACAGAGCCTATGCAAGGACAAGTGTACAAGCAAGTTCCAATGAATGTGTGTAGGTCACAGGTGGAGCTGGCCACCAATTTTGTCCCCCCCCCATATTTCATCCACATTAAATGTCTAAGAGCTAATATCTCAGCAGAATTAAATGACAGTTTAAAAGGGAATGTTCTGCATTCTTTGTGAAAACATAGAAACAAATTGGCTTTCCCAATTTTCTGTACAACATAATCTGAGATAGCTGGATTGCAACTAAGAAAAGCCTTCATTCTGGCACTCTTTGACTTGACCTGATAGACACACGACATTGGCAATGACTGGATCTTAACCGGTGAGCGGGCTGGACAGGCAAATCTTCCAAGTATTCGGGTCCCAATAGCTTTAAAGAGAGCCAGTGTAGTGTAGTGGCTAGAGTGAGATCTAGGTTTGAATTCCCATTCTGCCACAGAGCTTGCTGTGAGACCTTTGTCCAGCCACTCTTTCAATCTATTGCCAAACAAGGACCAAACGGTCTACAGAAACCTGATAGATAATAACAATAATGCAATTTTAATGAAAGTGCCAATGCAATGAGTGCAAGAAGTGCAAGGTAAGTATTCCAATATATACACTCCAAAAATACTAGGGACTATCCATCTGCACGCATGCAGCCCCAATGCATGGAATACAGTCCATACAACACATGTATAATAACTTGCATATAAATACAAAGTTCGTCTTTCAAAATGTACAGTTCCAACGGGTTGTTTCTTCTTTCTTGCAGGCAAACCTGCCAATGAAGGGCGAAAAGGGTCCAACGGGAGCCAGAAGGTCAATAAGGAAGCTCCCGGGCTGTTGGCAACGGGTGCGCTAGCAATTTAGATAGCCCGTTTCACGGTGTATTGCTTTGTCAAGCCATTCCTCTATTGCATCATCTACTCCAAACAGCATTTTAACCAGCATTGGTAAGTTTCTTCCTTACTTGAAGGGTGTGACACAAATGTACTACATAAAAAAGATAAAAACCAGCTCTTTGAATTTAACCTGGAAACCACCCAGTTCAGAACTGGCTTTGTGTTAATGTCATCCAATCCCACATAACAGATGAAGCTTCCAAGTATAGCCCCATATAAAGAAGCAAGCAAGCCTGTAAATTACTGGCAAATGGATCAAACCTGAGAAAGTTAGATCTACCTAGAAGTGAGGAGACAAGCCGAGGATGAAAAACTGGTGCTCCTGGCCATTATTCCCATCTGCATATGCCCAGCATCTTAATCTGACCAGAGAGAATCACGGAAACACTGTGTAATCTATCCAAATCCATACCCTCCAGAACAGCCATGTTACATATATGGCATTACTAACTGCAACATGCTTTATCATCTTTTAATAAAACAACCCCAAAGGGGAAGTCAGAGAGGCAGCTCGTTGTAGTGGTTAGAGTATAAGACTAGGATCTGGCAGACCGAGGCTTGAATCTCCATTTTGCCATAAAGCTTGCTGAGTGACGCTTGGGCCAGTCACACCCTCTCAGCCTAACCTACCAGATAAGGTTGTTTTGAGGATAAAATGGAAAAGGAGAATGACATGCGCTGCTTTGAGTCACCACTGGGGGAAAAGGCCATGTATAAATGAAGTGAAATGATGTTTTTTTAAAGCCAGTTCAGACAGATAATACCTAATAGATCTGATGGAAAGTCATCAACCATCCTTTGTACTTTGGGGCTTCGACTGTCATTCATGACTTTGCAACATGAAGCTCTGACTCCACTCCAGATGGCAATAACCTCTGCCTGGCACATGCAAGGAGGCACTGCTGGTGGCCTCCTTCCTGGTGATGGGACAGCTGAGAGTAGTGTCGGCATTTGGTCCCCACAATTTCAAAGTCCAGTTTAAACTGTCCTCTCAAATGATTACATTTATTCTAACAGACCACTTTTCATTTCATCTCCACATCCTTCCTCTTCTCTTATCTGTTACCTTTTATTCTTTGTCTGAGCAAGGGAATTTGCAGTTTTCAAACATACAGCAAAGAGCTGAAGACAAGACCAAGAGCCAGAGTCAATATCTAATTTTTCATATGCTTACTCACAATTAAATCTCACTGATCATTAACATTTGCTTTCAAGTACACATGCATACAACTGAGGAATAAAACAGACTGTGAGATATTAATCTGGCCTATGCACTGATTGCATGGTGTCGGAATGACTGAAAGGCCAGACCCAAACAAGGATTAACAGTGCCACCTGAAACATAATTACATCACTAGGATTGCACTGTAAATACAGCTCTTGCTCCTTGTGCATCCTGGTCCTACCCATGTCACCTATTCAGAAATCCCACTGTATTCAACAGGCAGGTCCAGCATCAGCAAATGGTGAGGGCATCTGCCAGGGCCTATGGCTTCTGGTGGGGCCCACTGTTGCTAGCTCCCTAGTCACACATCTCCTCTGATGCCTGCACTTCGCCCCCCTCCCCCTTGCACAGCCTGCTTTTGAGTCCAATGTCACCTCTGCTCCTTGCTGCACATGCTGCCTAGTGCTGGAGAACTGTGTGAGGGAGGTGCACAAAGCATCAGCATTCCTGGTGGCCACAGACAGGAACATTCCTAGCTGCACCCACCATCCAACACCATCAGGGAAAGGGTGTGCAGGCAGTTTGGGTAGCTGTGATTACAGGTGGTGGGAGACCATGCGGGTGGGTAAAGAGAAGGATGGACAGGCAAGTGAGAGCATGTGGGTGGGAGGAAAGGAGAGCCCAGCAACGAGTATCCAGGGGTCCCAAGCAGTCTACGCCGAGGGCCCCCCAAAACCTGGAACCGGCCCTGTCAATCGGCTTACTCCTAGACAGATATACAAACGAGCGGCACAAACTGAACAGTTACGATGAAGAATAAATGACGACTCAGCGCAACACCTTAGCCGGACTCCAACCAAATTCACTGCTCTTTCCCCAGCACGTGGGACGTTCATCACAATAATGATGCTACTACTTATTAAACTCAGTTTCAGCTCAACCTATCCACTTCTTAATGCCCTCCCCGCTCCCCTTCCCTCCCTCCTGCCACACTGCAAGGCGGGGGGAGAAAAGCCCCAAGTTCGAACCAGAGAGCTGGAAGAAACCAACTGCAAATGAGGCGGAGGGGATGTCGGTTGTAATTCCCAGCACGCTACCTGAGCAGCAATACGCCATCGAAAACGACCTGCCGCCATGGCAGCACTCCAGCCTCTTTGCTTTTTTTCAATTCCTGTCTTCCCCCACCACACTGTTCATGGACCAGCCCACAGGGGTGGAGCCACCCGCCGTTAGTCGGATTCTACCACGTGCGGAAGAATTCGCCTGACCCTTCGGGAGGAACACGTGGGATTGGGGCAAACCATTCACAGAAGGAACGCTGTTTGTGCGCAACAACGGCGGGAAGAACCACGTAACTGGGCTCTGGAAGTGCGCATGCGTTCGCGAGAGGGGAGGAGTTCCCGAGCTCTCTCCTTCGGCGTATCACCCGGGTCGCGCTTGCACCATGAGCACGTGTTCGGTCTCCAAGGTGAGTTACGAAGGGGGCGTAGCAGCGTTTCTCGCGGTGGCCGCCTGCGGGTGTTTCGTTTTGCGGTTTAGCGTTGCCTGGTGGAAACCCCCAGTTTCTGTTAGACGGGGTAACGGTGCTTACGGTGGTTGTGCGGCAATGCCGCGTATGGTCCCGGTGAGCATGCGCACACAGTGGGACTCCTTGCTCGTGTTTTCTTCCGCTTCGTTTTTTAAATCTTCTCTTTGGGTGTTTTTGTCAGAGATGCCTTCCCGCTCCATGAGACGTTACCCTGTTTCAGCCTGAACAATATATTCGAATGGTTGCTGTACTTGGTTAATTACGTTTCAATTTTGCATCGTTAGGTCTCATCCTTCACTAGTATGGTGGTGATTGCATAAATAAATAAAGAATTTGCTTGTCCACAGTTCAAGATTGGTTCCATTTTTGTACCTGGTCTTGCATGTGGCAGGCAGAATATTTTCAAATATGCAGTTTTCTTAATCTACGGATGCAGTTTATGGGGGAAAGCTTCACCTGTTGAATATCTAGCAGCCATATCGGAGCACTTCTTTAAATAAGACACACAGTGGAATGAGAGATTAAGTTTGCTATTTTAAATTTATAATTGCATATCTTTAAATGTACAATTTAAAGTGACTAATGATCTGGGTAGAAAAAAATCTGGGTAGAAACAAATGAACCAGGAATAAGCTGCTTTACAGTAAAGGCTACAAAGGAGATTGTGAAGTCCAAATAAGATTTGTGCTGATATTCAGGAACATCTTAAGAAACAGCAGAGATAAAAGAAGATACTCATACAGTGCAATCCGAAGCAGAGTTGCTCCAGTCTAGGCCCATTGAAATCAGTAGGCTTAAAATGGGGTAACTTCTTAGGATTGCATTGTAAGATTTTTTTTTGTACAGATGTAGACAATATTTGTTTATTTCATTTATACCTCACCTTTCTCCCCAGTGGGGACCTAAGTGGCTTAAACAGTCTTACATGAACTCATGAGGGTGCCTTATATTAAGTCAGACCACTTGTCCGTCAAGGTCAGTATTGTCTACTCAGACTGGCAGAGGGTTTTCACATCACACCTACAACTTGGTTGTTTTAACTGGGGATTCTGGGGTTTGAACTTTGATGGGTTCCAGTTGACCATGACTGGCTCAGTGAAAAGTTTGGGGGGTATATTGGATCCCAAGCTGCTGCTAGAGAATCAAGTAAATGCAGTGGTAGAAAAGGTCTTCTCCCAACTTAGACTAGCCTGGAAAATAGCCCCTTACCTCAACACAATTGATCTGGCTACCTGGATTCATGCCATAGTAACATCGAGATTAGACTACTGTAATTCATTCTACACAGGTCTCCCCTCAAAGTCAATTTGGAGATTCCAGCAGGTGCAAAACACAGCAGTTCGTTTATTTTCAGGAGCTAGATGGAGCATGTATATTACTCCCATTCTGCAGTCACTCCATTGGTTACCTGTCAATTGCCCGCTCAATTCAAGGCTATGGCTGTTACATTCAGAGCCCTTCATGGCGTAGGCCCCGCATATCTGTCAAATTGCCTTTCTCCCTGTGTTCTGCCAAGGCAGCTTCACTCATCTGAACAAGGCCTTTTGTAGACACCACCCTGCAGTTGAGCTAAATTAACAATTGCCCGTACATGCACATTTTCTGTGGAAGCCCCTATCTTGTGGAATGGCCTGCTGAGGAGGTCAGGAAAGCTCCCACTCTTGTGGCTTTCTGCGAACACTGCATGACTTAATTATTCAAGAGGGCTTTCTACTCAGATTATAGGGTTGTGTTATAAGTAATAGCTCAAAGAGATGCCTTGGTAAGGGACAGGGACTGTAGCCTAGGCTATTGGGTACTGGCTGCTGATATAAATATCAGGTGGTTCGATGTTGCTTAAGATATCATGTTAATTACACTTATATTCAGGCAAGGTTTCATCTCTGTGTTCAGCTTTCTGCTAGTTTTTCATATTTGTGGCTACCATACCCTATTGTATCTGCTTCCATTGAGTGTCCTAACCAGGGTGGATAAAAATCAATGATTTTTTAAAAAAATAAAAATTACAAAATCAGATTTTTTTTATTTAATTGGACTGTTTAAATTTAAATTGGATTTTTTTAATAAAATGTTTTTTGAGGAAAAATCTTATCTAAAGATAGTTTTTTATTTAAGATACATTGTAGTCCAAAGATTATCGATATGAAATAAGGATTAGTTTTTAATTATGTAGCATGAGGCTGTATCTTCATGCAATGTTTAAATTCTTTGATAAACGAATTCCATTAATCCATTCACAATGTCATGCTCTTCCAGAGGTTTCTGTAAGATTATTGGGCAGTTTTCCAGTCTAGAAGATATCACAGATGCTTGGTTTTACAGTTCTCAAAACTGAATTTGTGTCTGCAGAGATCAAGAAGGAGAATAAGTGGTCCTCTGAACAGTTTTGTGTTGCTGCCTAAGAGCTTTGTCGTGGCTTTAGAGTGTTATCTCCAACTGTGGCTGCTTCCACACACGTTGGATAATCCACATTCAGTACTCTTTAGTGAACATTTGGAGCTGCTTTTCCATGTGTGGAACAAAAAATCCACTTCTAAAGGATTGCTAAAGTGCATTGAAAGTGCATTATTCAATGTGTGTGGAAATGCCCTGTGTTGCCTTCTAATTCTGTGGTCTGCATTCTATTGCATTGGATGTCTTACGCTGTCCGGTTGCATTGGTTTAAGATTTTGTAATCCTCAAATCTCATTGAGAGAGGCAAACTATAAACAAAAAACAAACTTTCAGAAGAGAACAGTTAGAGGTTTGCAGCCTTAGTAGAGGGCAAATTATTGCATTGCTAGTTCTTAATGCTGAAACAGGCTGGTTGACAGAAGCGGGGGGGGGGCAGTCAAGGCAGCATTCGCCAGCAGATTCCCAAAGGAGAAGACACATTTGTTGCACTAAAGACTGTTTATTTCCGTTAGTCTTTTGGCACCAGTTTTGAAACAGATATTTTAAAATCTCTTTGTGAGACCTACCAGAGTCCATTTAAAGAGCTTCATGCTCATTTTATAATTAAACTCTTGCACAAGTTACTCTTTACTAAGTGTTACAGAATACATGTCATTATTAAATGCCTGCTCATTTTTTGCCAGTTTCTAGAAAGTCTGTATGAAGTTCCTACAATTGATCCAAAAATTACTATCAGAGCACAGAGATAATTTGTTCTGCTTTCATTTTTGTTAAGAGTGCTGGTTGTTTATAAAGATACACACTTGACTACATTGTTTACTAAAAGTTGATCCTAAATTAGATGCATCTTTAACCATGTAGCGAATAATGCTTCAGAATGACCAGCTATACTACTTGTACTAGTGTTTTCATACAGGCACAAGAAGAAAAACACGGAAAAGCAATTTGAATTTGTAATCAGTAAATTAAAACAACCATCAAATCACTTCAGTGTTAATAAATGGCTGTTTAATGTGGCATTAAGTGTAAAATAATTGTGGTGCATGCCTGAATTTGTTTATGCCAGGAGTCTAGAATTCAGTATTGTCCATGTTTCCTGTTTTTCTTACTTACTTTTAGGGCTGCTTTGTGTTCAAGCCAAACTCGAAGAAGCGAAAGATATCTTCAACAGGTTAGTATACATGAGCATGCTATAAATTTTCATTATTAGAGACTTCCTGTGCTGTTAAACAGACTGTTTTGCATATTGGTGCCTTCTTTGTCTTCCTAGACACTCTTGTACAGCAGATAATATAACATCTCTGAAGATGTCTGGAAAATAATGGCTGTGGCATTTATTCCGCTTTTGAAAGAATTGGGTCATGCTCTGTACTCACAGTGTAATATTTTAATTGTTTTCAGTGTTGTCACAGCATTGAAAAACTTGTCACTTCCCTGGCTTCAACCCAATGAATTATTGATTTCTATGAAAGCCTGTTATTTTGAAGGAAAGGCTAACAGAGTCTCCTTTTTGCAGAATACATGGATGTTGGTGAAGGGGAGGTTTCTGAGGGGGCCTATAGGAATCAGTGGTGTGTATCCTACCACTCTGCTCATTTCTCTTCCACAAGTAAAGCTCCACTGAGGTTGATTTCATCCCTGACCTTCCACACTTCATCCCATTGCTGTGCACTGATGCCCCTCTGGATGGATACCATGACCCCAGGAATGATATTTCCGGGAGGCAGAAGGGCCTGCAGGAATGGAGAAGAGCACTAGAAAACTCCACGTGACTTCTGTGTCTCACACAATTGGCTACACACCTAGTGTGTCTGTTACTTTCTAGTTTCAGTTGCCCCAATTTAATATAATTTTTCTACCCTCTTTTCTCATTTGTTGTAGTGTTTAAGTAGCTTATAGCCTCTGTTTTATGTCATAAATGAGAACTTCCCCCCGCCCCAGGGGAAATGGCCATTTAAACTTTTTCTGCCACTTGCAAGTGGCAGGGCCCTTTAAACGGCCCACCCCCAACCCCCCACTTACCTTCCCTCTGATGCTGTGGTGATGGAGGCTTCCTCCGCTGCCCTGCAGGCCCACGCAGCAGCAGAGGAGACAGAAAATGTGTTTTTGGCCTTCTCCTCTGCTGGACGGGCCTGCAGGGCAGCAAAGGAGGCCTCTACCACCCCAGCATCAGAGGGAAGGTAAGTGGGGTGGGGGGTGGGGCTGGGGGCTCAGGTTTGGGCCATTTCCTGCTGGAAAGGGGCATTTAAACCCCATGTACTGGTTTGTAACTGGCCCAGTTCCGTGCCAGTTCATGGAAACGCCACGAATGCCATGGTTCGTTTTTTTTCTGGTTCGTGCCCATGTCTAGTTCTGACTGGACAGAAGGAATGTACTTAATAGCAGAATCCAGCAGTTTGCTCTGCAGATGGATCTCATTTTTTAAAGCTGTCTTACGCTTGGTGAACAGTGAGAAGGTGTTACTTCACTGCAACTGTAGAGAGGCAACCATAAATGATTAAGCAGGACTTCTGCTTTTCTTAAGGAAATTTTATATGGCTTGCTCATTACTGTTACACTGTTTTTACTCTACCTAGATCCTGTTAATTTGAGTTTTAAAAAAATTACCAGGGGTCAGAGGAGTTGGTGACAAATTTTAAATGTCTCTTTGAAAACAATGCCATATCTCAAGAAATGGAAAGCAATACACCTTGCGATACATCCTACAAGTAATTTCCCACCCTAAATACAGATGTTTAATTTCTGAAAAATTTGAAGCCATGAAGGAAAAAAGGGGAAGTTTTGGAGTGGGTGGGGGTGGGATGAAATATGTCATTCTTATCAAGCTTAAGCACTTTTTTATGCTTTAACATTAAATGTATCATTTATAGTTTAGCTTGTAAACTTGTACTGTTTGGCATATATATGAAAGTTACAGGTATATGCCTTAGTGTCTCCGAGCAAAATTTCAAATACACTCAATACTTAAGAGGGCAAGAGCAGCAAACTGCTGCAGCCATTTGTATATTAGCTTTTTTGTCACTTGAGAAGTAGGGAGAAAAATAAGGTGGGAAAAACTAGTAAAGAAAAATGTCTGTGTTTTTGGACAGAAATAATTGTATACAGTCATAATAGTGATGGCATATTTGTGTACTTATTTAACCTTTATCACACTGAAAATCTTGAACTGTTCAATAGTTCATGCACATTAGAGAGTACTAAGTATATAGAATGTGACATTAGAGAATACTAAATATATAGAACGTGTATTCTCTAATGTCACATTCTATGTAACATTAAGTCTTAAGTCTAAATAACATTAGTCACATTTAAACAATGGATCGATCCAGCTAGCTTGTTTACTGCATCTTGGCCAATTCTCCTCCATATTTAAACTGCCATTCCACATGGCCTTTGTCCATTCAGATCCCATGATCCCACGCATAGTCTTTTTGGTAGTCAAAGGGGACCCTTCTCCCTTCCCAGTGGAAAAATTGGTTGGATCCAACTCAACAGTCACATGTTAGAAAATACATTGTATACTTCCAAAGCAAAGTATACAAAAGAATTGTCATTCTCTAATGCTACTGATTGTCTTCCATAACAATCTTCATACTATACTTTCTGAGTGAGTAAAATCTGTACATTTATGTATAAGGTGGTAGAGGAATGTAGGGTGAATTTTCTGGGGGATAGGTGAATGTTGGCTTGCTGCCTGCTCATTATTTCAAGGAACGGTTTCTTATGTGCTTGGCCGTTTTATAATTTATGTGTTATTTAATGTTTATATTGCTGCAAAATTTTATTATATTGTTCATTTTAAAATGTGATCCACTCTGAGCCCACTTGCCAGGAGAACCGAATAGAAATCAAATTAAATAAATAAATAATCAGGTAGTAAACTGTAGTGTTCATTTTCAAGAAGAGATGCATCATAGCTGTATAAGCCTTTGAGAGTTTAAAGCTCCTTTCTTCATATACCATTATCAAAAGAAGGGAGCTCTGACTCTCAAAAGCTTATACTATGGAAAGCTTGTTGATCTCTAACATGCCACTGGACTCAAATCCTGCTGTTTTACTGCAGACAAACACAGCTACGTACCTGAAACTAGCTGAGCTGCAACATTCTGCACCAACTGGAGCTAACTTTGAGGGGAGGCCTATAGTAGAGTTCATTACATGTCACCTTGATGTTACCGTGGGGTGGATCCAGGTGGCCAGATTGATCAAGACAAGGCAGAGTACTTACATTTGGTAAACTGAGTTGGGAGAAAGTGTTTTTTGCAGCTGCACTTGCTTCTTCGACTGTAAAGTATAACCCCCTAGGCTCTTAACTGAGGTAGCAGCTGCAGGGGTCACACCTTGGACTTTTGCACTGAGCCTTTGAGGGAAGGTTTGCTTTCAGGGTTGGAGATTTGGTCTGAACTATGGACTGTTATCTTCTCAAGGCAAGTGTGAAGTGTAAGTGGCTTACAAATTCAAACTAAAATAAATAAAACTCCACGTAATGTCTTCTCCCCTTAAGGAAAAGGTAGGGAAAGGCATCTGCTAGTTTGTATAACAGCAGAAAAGAGGCTGGTAGTATTTCATGTATTTGGACAGCCATTTGTGGGTGATTTTTTCCTGCAGATTTTCTCCTGGCAGCACCTGCAACACTCTGTTGATTTGTATTTCACTTGTTTTTCTAGCTGACTATTTTTCTGAAGGTAATAATGACTCAGAGGACAGTGAGCTACGATTTGATACTTGTCAGTTGTTATGGAAACGGATTAAATCTGAAACAGAGGTGAGTGCTGCTGCTTTTAATGCTAACCATGCAACTGACTTTATCAGTGTGGTCTTGGAAATGTTCTGTGTAAAACTTAATAAAAAATTTCATTTTTAAAAAATTTGTTGGGTGAAGCAGCACTTACCTTATCCTGTGGTTCCTATGTGCTATCTGTTGGGGGTTATACACCTATAATCTGTGAGGAACAGACTTGTGCAAGAAGGGAAACAGCTGATTGAGAGGTCCTAGTGGTACTTATTCTACAGCTCAGAGAGCCACGTTTGCAATTACTGGCAACCACGAGTCACGTGATTACTTTGTGCTCTGTGTATCACCCCCCCAATCACACATACAGTCATGTAACTTTTAATATTAAATATTTAACTATAACCTTTCTGATTTCCAGAATGCCTCCAAGCATGTAGGGTTGTCACTGCTGCTGAACTTTAGCCCGCCATTGTATATCCGGAGTGAAGGGGGAAAGGGTTTCCCTCTCTACTTTGGTCTCTTCTCAGCATGAAGCACAGCAGCTCAGGCAAGAGAATGAGATTGCCAAGGTGCTCAGAGGAGAGCAAGCTAGTCTTGGAGAAAGGGGAGTAAAACTATCACTGCCATGCTGTGGCCAGCTTGCTCTTTTTTCTGGGTGTCAGTCATGGTAGTGGCTTTACTGTCTCTTCTCTGTGGCTAGCTCCTCTTGACAGCCCCCATGGAGGTGGGCTGAGTGCAAGGAGGCTGGAGAGAAGTGTGTTTTGGGGGGGAACTGCTATTGAAGAGGATGGACCCTTTACTCTCATCCTTGGTATAAGGACTGTAGTTCAAGAGAGGCTTGCAGTTTACCTCTCCTCGATTCCCTCTGATGTTTCAAGGTGGGAACCACTCCTTAAAATCCTTCCTGGAACATGAACTGGATGCCATACTGGGAAATGTTGCTTAGAAGAGACACTGATGGAACAACAAAAAATCAGATGTGACTCACGAGCGATTGAGTATCACTGCCCTAGAGCAATTATTGTATGTGTTTTGGGTGAGGGGGTTTGGGTAAGTGTGAGCAAGTGATTCTCTTAGTAATATTTAGGAACAAACTTGGAAGGTTTGTGAAAAAAATTGATTGCAAGAAGGTGTCATGCTGGATAAGACCAGTGATGCAGCATCTTGTTTCACAGAGTGGCACTAGCTACCTAGCTGCCCCTGAGGACCTATAATATGCCATAGTGTCCAAGGCCTTTCCCGTGTGTTGTCTCCTAGCATCGGCATTGGTTTACTCCCTCTGGATGTAGAGGGTCCTTTTAGTCTTCATGGCCAGTAACTTAATGGATTTATCCTTCAGGAATGTGTCTAATCTCCTTTTAAAGCCATCTGTGTTAATGGCCATCACAATGTGTATAGGCAGTGAATTCCACAGTTTAGTTACCTGAGTTGGAGAACTCCCTTTGGTCCATTTTGGATCTGTTGCTGAACAGTTGCTGAACATAGCATCTGGATGCCTTTTAGTTTTACGGGAGAAAAAGTTTATCCAATTGCCTCATAATTTTATAAACCTCTTTCATGTCTCTACAAAGTAATCATTTTTCTAAATTGGAAAGCCTCAGACTTTTTACAGTAAAGGTGCTCTAACATTGAGCTATCCACTACAACCTCCAGTTTTTCTCAGTCACTGTTTCTTTGCTCAGATGTCATCAGCATGTTTAAAGTTAGAATTTTAAGTTCAAATGTATATCACCTTACACTTGGGAGTCCACTGGTATGGAGGCTGATGTTTAGCTCTTCGGCATGCTACTGTGGCTCTTCCCCAGTGGAGTACTGGCCATGTTTCAAGACAAGGCCTTTGCCTCATGAAACTTGTGTTGACAACTGGTTCTCTCCTTGAACCAGCCTCCATCGGAGGAGTGGGTAAATTATGAGCCTCCAAGGTGCAGGCTTCATACCAAGCATGGAGGAAATACAGTACTTTGGGTTGATGACAAGTGTGCATATAGCATTGCCGCCTATGGGTGAAGGCCGTAGGGAGAGTGCGCGGCGCGGGACAAAGCAGACATACACAGAACTGGAGCAAACAAGGCCACAACTTTATTAAAACAGCGAGTAAGGAGTATTGGCATAGCATCTGGATCAGATCCCAGCATCGGGTGACCTGCCTGTCAGCCGATGAACCACATCCCCCTCGGACTCCAGGCCAAGGGAGGAAACCAGGAGTGGCATGAAGGGGGAGATCACCTGGTGTACACCCCTTGGTGACTCCCATGCCACCTGGGAGTGGCGTGCCCCTCACCACTCACCCCCAAGACTCCATAAGGGAGTCCCCTTAATGGGGGGCCTGAGCGCACAGGCCCCAGCCTCCCCAACAAATGGGATCTGATCCAATGCCCACCGCAAAAGTTGTGACAAGAAACAACTAAAATTAGGGAGAGGAGGGAGGGTGATCGTCCGAGGGCAAGAGAAGGCCGGCGCAGACTGGAGGCAAGGCAGGGAGGTGGCGCAATTTATACCTCCCTGCTGGACCAGAGGGAAGACCGCATGACTGCGGTCCAACGCCGGCCCCGCCCCTTGCAACGAATCCGGGCGCCCATGATTGGGCGCCCGCGATTCAAAGCAATTGGTTGCGGGCCCCGCTGGGAGTCGGAAGGACGCCTGCGACCAGGAAGCCCGTTGCGAGTCTCCCGGCTGGCCCTGTCGGCGGCAAAACGGGCCCCCGGTAAGTCGGGGGGGCCTCGCCTTCTGTGAGTCACCAGCTGAGCACAATTAGGTTAGAAGAGTAATAATTTCAAATTTGAGTTCTTTGAGAACCCTCATGAGCATTTCTTCTAGACCAAGTCACTAGTTTGTAAATTTTGCCTTTAGCCCTAAAGCTCTTGTCACCGTAATTTGACTCAGTTCCAGGGTGGATAAAAATCAATGATTTTTTTAAAAATTTTTTTTAAAAAATCAGATTTTTTTTATTTAAATCGGATTTTTTAAAATAAAATGCTTTTTGAGGAAAATATATTGCCATCCAAAGGTTATTCCAACATGAAATAAAGATTAGTTTTTAATTATGTAGAATAAGGCTGTATATGTTTAATTTTTTTGGTAAATAAATTCCATTAATCCATTCACAATGTCATGCTCTTCCAGAGGTTTTTGTAAGATTATTGGGCAGTTTCTCTGCCTACAAGATATTATCACAGATGCTTGGTTTTGCAGTTCTCAAAACTGAATGTGTGTCAGCTCAGCAGAGATCACATGCCTCTTCTTCACAGCGAAAATGTTATAACATGAACAGAGTTGAGAAAAAGACCTTAAAGACAATGCTGCAAATGTATCCAAGATGAGAAGAAATTTAGAAGAGCAGGAAGGGAATACAAAGCTAATAACATATGGTTGCAGTGCTCATTTGCTGCACCTCTTAGCCAAAGACTTGAGTGTTCCAGAAATAAAGACTAATGTTGTTGAAATTGCTAAATACTTCCGTAACAATCATTTTGCTGCAGCAGCTCTGAAAAGGATGGGTGGAACCAAGCTAACGCTCCCACAAGATGTTAGATGGAACTCTGTGGTGGACTGTTTTGAGCAGTATATCAAGAACCGGCCTATTCTGATGACAGTTTGTGAACAATCTTCATCTACTTGCATATTAAAGTTATACCAGCAAGAATTAGTCTTTATGTAGAAAACTATGATTTAAATCAAGCCTTACTGACTAGCGATTTAAATCGTGATTTAAATCAGTTTGATTTAAATCAAATCCACCCTGCTCAGTTCTCTAGGTGCATTCTGAAAATGGTAGTTCTGGTATAGACACATTTTTAGCAGTGAAAACAGACACAAAGAATTCATTCCATTTCTCTATCATCACTCTCCTGCCCCCCCCCCCCCGCCCCCCTTAGGCTTTTTGTGTTAAACTTAAGACAAAAAATAAGCTGACTTTAATGCCATTGTGGTCACTGTTTTCAGTTAATGTAGCATCATCTACATCTTGCACCAGGTCTCAAGTGAACTCTGAACTAAGTACAGGGCTCTACCACTCTAGCTGGCTCTGTGACCAACTGTTCTAATGCAGCCATTTATGTTATTAGAAACTTTGTCTCTAAAGCATAACTTGGGCACACGTTGACCAAGTGTGAGGATAGCTGAATAACCCATTAGTACTGAACAACATTTTCCACTTTAGCCACTTCTCTTATTTCCTCCTCTGTCTTGAAATCATCCTCACAGTTGTGATCATTTGGATGATAGAATGCCCCTACTTTTAAGTTACATTTAGCACCTGGTGTCTCTACCTGTAGTTATTTGAAATTTTGCTTGGTTGAGGATTTCCTAAACTCCTCTGCATCTTCATATTTATAACATCTTGGTGGTAGCATAACAGTCATATTTCTTGAAAGCTCCTTGTTGAAATTAGCAGAATATATAGAAGTAAAAAATAGGTGGGGAAAGCAGGTACAAGCAAATATATGGAAAAAGCAAAATGGGGATGGATCCAAAGGTGTTATTCCCAAATACTAGCAATTCTGTTAGTGCAAGGGGGATGTTTATTGATTCTCCCCTTTCACTGCAACCCCTGTTTTGACCTCATGCTGTTTGTGAGAATCTCCTGAGCCAGAAACAGAATAGTAGAGAGTTCAATGGGCTGTAGCAGGAGAGAAAAAGCAATAAAGCCTCGTTCTGCTCACATACTTGGAATCTAGCCCATTATGTATAGAAACCTGCCAAATGATATTTGATTTAACTGTTCTTCCAGAACATACACATTGTGTTTTGTAAACTTTAAGGGAAGTGGATATTCTAGAAGTGGTAGGGCTTCTGCCTCTTTGAGATCTCCTCAATAGGCAAAGCTTGAAGGGCTGTGTGGTTTTTCCCTACTATTATTCCTGCTGCATAGAAAGGGGCAAAATCTTGTTAACAATGCAGTTGGGTGCTTAGTTCATTATTCATTGTTTCACTGCAAAGTTCTCTTTGAGACATCATGGAATTTCAGTCCAATTTGTAATCAAAGCAGGTAGAAATATATTAATTCCTTAGCACAAAATAACCTAATGCCCAGGTACATTAATCAAGTGACTTTAATATCAACAAGCTGAGTGCTCTTAGTCTTTGAGTGACTGTTACACCAGGTACACCAGGGAGGTTGACACACCCAGTCTTTAGAATGTCACTGCCCTTCAAAGATCTTGTAATTAAATGTACTTTTATATGGACTGACACATAAAATGAAACAAAGTTTTCATTGTAGTTGTCATCCAAGATTATCCATCCATTGGGAGATCGAAGACGTTTCTGAAAACAGGTAGATTATTGCTTGGTGTATGTAGGTGGGAGTATGGGCTCTTTATCGTGGTGCAGATTCCTGTTCAATATTGTATCATACACATTATGTTTTGTAAACTTTAAGGGAAATGGCTATTCTAGAAGTTGTAGGGCTTCTGCCTTCTGCCTCTATAGCAGCATTCAAGGTAGCATGAAGCCATTCATGTTACCTGACCATGGGCTTATAGCTGACAAGATAGCTTTTCCTGATGCTCTTTGTGCTGTTGCCACAAAATGGATCTTACAGGGTCAGTTCTTAATCTGTTACTTATTTTGTTACCTGTCTGCTGGGGGAGCATTCAAATATACTGGAATTTGAGATATCATTGCAATCTAGTTAAGAAAGAAGCTGATGTTGAATTTGTCTCCTCAAACTTTCTAAGGGGATTAAATCTATGTCCTTTTTGGGGATTTGTCTCTCCTGCTTTTTTCCCTACCATAACTAAATATTTCTCTCTTTGAGTATCTGGTTTTTAAAGGCCCAGTATAACTTATTGGACAAAACACATAAACAGAGATGAAGTGACATATTGTCGAAGGCTTTCACGGCTGGAGAATGATGGTTGTTTTGGATTTTCCGGGCTGTATTGCCGTGGTCTTGGCATTGTAGTTCCTGACGTTTCGCCAGCAGCTGTGACTGGCATCTTCAGAGGTGTAGCACTGAAAGACAGGGATCTCTCAGTGTCAAACTGAGTGTCAAACTTTCGGTGCTACACCTCTGAAGATGCCAGTCACAGCTGCTGGCGAAACGTCAGGAACTAAAATGCCAAGACCTCGGCGATACAGCCCGGAAAATCCAAAACAACCAACAGAGATGAAGTGACTGTGAATTGTTGACATTTGATTAAAACATCTAGGGAAACTAGGAAAGCATTTATTTCAGCCACACGATAAATTATCTCTCTGTAAACAATTGTGTGGTAAACCAAACAGTTACATGTAATTGCTCATTGATGTTTTAGGGTGTTTAAAAATACACTGAAGAATACATATATATCATCTCTTGGTTGTCTAACTAAACGTTCTGCATATTTTTATAGCAGTTGCAAGAGGACTTGAATAAAAAACTATATGATAATCTCATAAGTTTTTTGAGACAATCTCATTCGGATTTCAAGGAGAAGAAAACAGAATGGGCTTGTCGAATGAAGTCAAGTGAAATTCCTGCTGCTGCTCTTGTTCTAGGTAATACTGCTTTTTTAACATATGTGACGTGACTATGGTCTCAATTCTAATGTGAGGTAAAAAATAACTGAATGGAATCCTCATTGGAGCCAGGTACTATGAGAGTCAAAAATAGAGAGGGTCACATTAGATGAAGTAATAACAAGTCTGGCTATGTATGCCCAGAACTGCCTAACTCACACTGACGGAGGGAAGCGAGGAGTTTTCATTTTGACAAAGCAGACAGGCAGGCTGTGGGGAGTGAAGTTTTTCTGGCCCATGAATTTTCTTCTATAGCTTAGCTCAATATTTGAAGTGACCTTGGCTGGGAGAAGAGTGTTTAGGAGAAGGACTGCAAGGAGGTTAATAGGGATCTGCACTTCTCATCTACATATTTATTTGCTGTTAAAATTGTCCATTCCCTTTTCTATGTCACTGAGGTAAATATATTTAAACAAATGCTCCTATTATCTTATCCAGTTTGTTTCCGTTTCAAGTAGTAAGTAGTCTTGACTTATCTGCTGTTTTTGCCCATACAGTACAGCGCATGGTGAGAGCATCTTGTGTGTTTGTCCATAAGCAACAGGTGGCAGTGTTGCATTACTAAAAAAAACACAGGTTTTTCTCACTTAAGTAAAAAAGTAGGGCTGGGTATGAAAGTAGAGAAGATCCTTAGCCTACAGCAAGTAGATCTGATCATACTTTAATTGCCTTTAACAAATGCTGTACTTTATATAAGCATTACTATGGATTTCACAGCTATTGTGGTAACATATCCCATGTCTATTTTTAAAGATGGAAAATAAATCTTGATATTTTAATTTTTGGCAGACCTTAATGCTTAGATGAATCGATATAATCGAGTAAAAAGATTCCTCCAGTTAATCTGGATGCTGATGAGTACTTACAAATCTATGGGTGGTGAGCATCATTCTTAGAGGAAGCTTTTGTCCTGTCTTGCCCATGGGAGAGACTGCCTCTTTTAAGGCTGTGTCTATTAACAGTACATGTACACATTATCTGAAGATAAAGAACGGTTTTTTTCATATGCAAATTTATGCAGATTTGATTGATTACAGTCAAAGGTTCCTCGGTTCCTCTGAAAATGACAATCAGTTGGAACTGGCTCATCATCAAAGGTGTCATCATCGGTTCCATGCACCGCCAGAACCCATACAAGTGGTTCTCCATCCTAAGACACATCCACAGGTCCCTAAAGTGGGGGCTTGACAAACAGAACCTCTTAGTTGGTGCCTCATTTGGTTCTTCACTGATATAAATCTTGATCAACACAGATGCCTCTCTGTAGGGCTGGGGGAGTTGTTCTGGGACAACCCAGTTAAGGGGAGCAAGGTTCCCTCAAGAATCACCCATGCATATCAGCCTCCTCAAATGCAATAAGGTACGATCTGAAGACTTTGGTTTGCCTAGTAGAGGGCAAGAATGTACAGATATGCATGGACAATAGTACTGCCATGCATTACTTAAACAGATGGGGGATACAGCCTCCCTAGCTCTCTCCCAGGAATCCTCAGTAATATGGGAATGGGTTATCCAACATCAAATCAGTCTCTTTACCGTATATATAGCAAGAAAGGACAGTGTTCTGGCAGATGCTCTGAGTCAGTCCAAAACTCAGAATCACAAATGGTCTATTCACAGGGAGTTCCTCTGCCCTATTTTTGCAAAGTAGGAGCATCTGACCATAGACCTATTTGCCAAATACCTCAACAGGAACTGTGCAGGGTATTGCTTAAGGGCAGGGAAGGTAAAGGCCTCTTTCAGTGACTCCTTTCAGATTCATTGGCCAGGCACTCTCCTGTAAGCATCATCCACCCCCCGCCCTCCTCTGATGATGCTAACACTCAGCAAGATATGGGGAGGTTCTGCAGCAATCGCAATAGTCCCTCACTGGCTGAGGCAGGCCTGATTTGCCACTCTGTTTCAAATGGCGCAGGGCAGAATCCACCATTTTCTCCTAACTCCAGACCTGCTGCAGGATAACGTGGTTCTCCACCATGATCTGGGCACTCTAAAACTGAAGCCTGGTTCGTCTGTTCTCTGGACTAGCTTTTTCTTCCCTGATTCAAAAGATCCTGTTAGAGGCTAGGAAACCATTCACCAGGAAATCATATCTAGCCAAATGGAAAAGATTTTCTCTTTGGGCCAAAGACGACAATCTGAACTCTGTCTCTGCCTCATTGCCTTCCATTTTACACAATTTGGTCCAGTTAAATTTATTTATTTATTTATTAGATTAGATTTTTAGTCGGACTTCCTGTTTGGGATCCATGGAGGTCTAACGCAGCTCCACTTGCGGAGCTGACCGGACTGCCGTTTTAACCGGCCGGCGGGGTGAAAATAGCCCGCAGCCGACTGCTCTCAGGCGGAGAGCAGGCAAAGAACGCTCAAGACCCTAGGGTGAGCTAGATCTCGGACGAGGGGGGGCTCTACACAACGGGTCCCCTCCCGATCCTTGAGGTCCCACCTTGCGACGGGTCGGCTATAATCTCTGCGGCAGTTTTGGGGCCAATTCGGCTGGCATAAGACCTACATACCCAAGCATCGATTGGGGGAAGAAGCTGAGAGGAGAACTTAAAATCGAAACAGCGATTACAACCCGAGAAAAGTGAAGAGAAGGTAAAGATCATTATCTTCTGAGACGGGACAGATTGATAAAAACAGAGAGGAAAAAGAGTAGATTTTTAAACTGCAACAGACTAGTGAAAAGGAGGGGAAGACTCGGCAGGAATTGAATTTAAAAAGAGACTAAGTTTAAAGAAGTTATTAAAGAAATGGGACTATTGTTTTGAATACCTGTGGCTTTGGAGCTGTGAGAAAAAGACACCATCGCGAGATCTGCTGTGGGAAGACGGGAGACAGGAAGTGCGTAATAACAATAGAGTGGCTGGAGAGAAGCGGCCCTTGCTGGAGGGCAGGAAGTAGGGAATCGCCATTTTTGAAAGGGGAAGGGTCGCGGCTTCAGCGGAAGAGGAAGTAGGCCATCTTGGATTACAAAATCATAGAGAAACCATAGAGAAAAGACGCCCGACATTTTGGACTCTTTAAAATTTAATTTCTATAAGAAGACCGGGACATTTAAAATAGAAAAACGTTAAATTTTACGCCACGGAGTTAAGGAAGAGAGCGGATTCGTGGGAGCGAGCTAAAGCAAGCCCCACGATGTCAAAAAAAGAGTGGCAATCGGCAATAGAAAACCTGGATAAAAACCTGGACAAAAAACTTTTAGATATGATTAAAGAACTTAAGGACACGAAATTGGAGCTGATAAAAGAGGTTAAAGAGGTTACACAGACAGTAAAATCGGAGCTGTCAGAAGTGAAAAAAGGTATGGAAACAATACGAAGTGAATTACAAGGAACGCAGCAGAGAGTTAAAACAGTAGAAGACGCGATGGAGAATTTAGCAGACACGCAACAAACAGAGATGAGATTGGTGAAGGGGAGAATGTCAGTTGCAGAAACTAAACATATGGAGAAGCAGCTACGTTTTCGTGGCTTGCCAGAAGTGGAAGGAAAGTCAGCGCAAGAACAGATGACTGAGGTGTTGGCTGAGTACCTGGGGAAGGAGGAGGAGGAAGTTGTGGCTATCCTAGATGTGGCATACCGTGTGAATTCGAGAATAGCAACCCAGAGGAAACTACCAAGAGATGTGATTGTGCAGTTTACAACACGAAATATGAAAGAGAGGATTGTGACAAAACAGTTTCAAGATCCATTGGAGATTGATGGCAAGACGATTATTATAATGAAGGAACTGCCCAGATCAGTGTTACTGGACCAGAAAAAATATAAAGTGCTAATTCAGATTTTGAAGGACATGAAAATCAGGTACAGATGGGAGTTACCGGAAGGAGTGTCCTTTGAGTTTGGAGGGGCCAAAAAACGCATCAGATCTGAGCGAGAGATGGAGCGATTTATTAAGGACAATGAAAAAGACTTACCAACAAGATCATGAGTATGGAGTGTAAAGTATTATCTTGGAATGTAAATGGACTAAACTCACCGAATAAGAGGAAAAATACTTTTCACTGGCTACTAAAACAAAAATGTGACATTGTTTGTTTGCAAGAGACCCATATCAGAAAGCAGGATGTAAAATATTTAAAATCTGGAAAACTGGGCAAAGAATATGTAGCGGCCTCCAACAAGAAAAAAAGAGGAGTGGTGTTGTACATAAAAGAGGAGCTACAGCCAAAATTTGTTATGAGAGATGTGGAAGCTAGATTTGTAGCAGTGGAATGTATTTGGAATTTAAAGAGAGTGTTGGTAGTCGGACTTTATGCACCTAACGGTGCAAAAGAAAGCTTCTTTGAGGATTTAAGGAAGCATTTAGGCGATCTTGCATATGACCAGATAATTCTTGCTGGAGACTTCAATGGAGTGACAGACTTGGAACTAGACAAAAAGACTACAACGGCACAAAAGAAAAGAGGACTATTACCAAAGCTTTTTTTTGAGTTGATTCAACAAGAGACTCTTGAAGATGTATGGAGGAGAGAATATCCTAAAAGCAGACAGTTTACTTTTTATTCTGCAAGGCATTCTACATTATCAAGAATTGATATGATCTGGGCCTCAAAAGACTTAGCATTATGGACTAAGGAGGTAGAAATAATGCCTATGGTAGGCTCAGATCACAACCCAATTATGTGGAAATTTGGAAAAAAGAGAAAAAGGAAAGCATGGAGAATAAATGAGGACTTGTTACAGGAAAGAGAGAATATGGAAATACTGAGAAGAGAGACAAAGTTTTTTATACAATACAACGTGAATAAAGAAGTACCAACCAATAAAGTTTGGGATGCTTACAAGGCGGTTGTAAGGGGCATACTAATGGACTTAAATGGTAGAGCAAGAAAGAAGAAAGAGGAGAAAAGACAAGAGATTGAGGAGAAAATAAAAGCCAAAGAAATACAGCTAAAAAAGAGACCAGGGAAAAAGAAGGTATACCAGGAAATTAAAATACTTCAAGAACAGCTAACAGCAATGAGCAATAAAGAATTGGAGTGGAATCTCAAAAGACTGAATCAAAAAGCGTTTGAGGGTGCTAATAAACCTGGGAAGTACCTGGCATGGCAATTGAAGAAGAAAAGGGAAAAGAAGATAATAAATAAAATTTGCGAAGATAACAAAACGTATTTGGAGCAGGCTACCATTAGTAGAGCCTTTTATAAATTTTACGCTAAGCTGTATAATAAAAAAGAAGTAAACAAAGAATCAATAGCGTCATATTTGGAGAAAACCAAACTTCCAGAAATCTCGGAAGCTTGGAGAAATAAGTTGAATAGTGAAGTAACTGACGAGGAAATAAGTAAGGCAATACAATCTGCAAATCTAGGAAAGGCGCCAGGGCCAGATGGACTTACGGCTAAATTCTATAAGACAATGGCTAATGAACTGGCACCATTCCTAAAAGAGGTGATGAATGGGGTTTTAAGGGATCAAAGGATTCCAGAAACTTGGAGTGAAGCGAATATATCATTGATCCCAAAAGAGGGCCAAGACCTGACTAATGTGAAAAATTATAGACCTATATCGCTACTCAACAATGACTATAAAATTTTTGCGAAGATATTGGCGGAGAGATTGAAGGGGTGGCTCTCGGAAGTCATAGAGGAGGAACAAGCAGGCTTTTTGCCAGACAGACAAATAAGAGACAACTTAAGGACAGTGATCAATGCTATTGAATATTATGACAAGCGTTGTGACAAAGAGGTTGGTTTCTTCTTTGTAGACGCTGAAAAAGCGTTTGACAATTTAAACTGGGACTTTATGTTTGCCACTATGGAAAAGCTACAATTGGGAGAAAGATTCATCAGAGCAATTAAGGAAATTTATAGAGACCAGACTGCAGCAATCGTGGTGAATGATGAATTGACCAAGAAATTGACGATAAGTAAAGGAACAAGACAAGGTTGCCCGTTATCTCCATTGTTGTTCATTTTAGTATTGGAGATTCTGATGATACAAATACGTCAAGATGATGAAATTCGTGGAATAAAAATAAAGGACTATTCATACAAGGTCAGAGCATTTGCGGATGACATAATGTTAATTGTAGAGGACCCATTGGAGAACATGCCAAGAGTGATAGATAAGATCAAGGAGTTTGGAGACTTGGCAGGTTTCTTCATTAACAAAAAGAAGTCAAAGATATTATGCAAAAATATGACTAAGCAGAAACAACAATTGTTAATGGAAACAACGGATTGTGAAGTAACAAGTAAAGTGAAATATTTGGGAGTCGAATTAACTGCAAAGAACATAGATCTATTCAAAAACAATTATGAAAAACTATGGACTCAGATAGAGAGAGACTTGATTAAATGGAATAGATTGAATTTGTCATGGTTGGGCAGGATTGCAGCAGTTAAGATGAATGTGTTACCAAGAGTAATGTTTTTGCTACAGACAATACCAATCATCAGAGACTCCAAACAATTTGAAAAATGGCAGAGGAAAATATCAGATTTTGTTTGGGCAGGCAAGAAGCCTCGAGTGAAAGTGAAAGTTTTACAAGATGCAAAGGAAAGAGGCGGAATGCAACTGCCCAATCTGAGACTTTATCATGATGCAATCTGCCTAGTTTGGTTGAAAGAATGGATGACATTAAAGAACAAGAAACTATTAGCCCTAGAGGGATATAAAAAAATATTTGGATGGCACGCATATTTATGGCATGACAAAGTAAAGGTCAACTCGATGTTCCTGCATCACTTTGTTCGGAGAAGTCTATACATAATCTGGAAGAAGTACAGAATTTATCTACAAGAAGGAACCCCTTTGTGGGTGGTTCCATATGAGGTGATAGACCCGAGAGCTGTTGATAATGAACAACAATGTTTAACGTATAAAGAAATAACTAAAACTGAAGCATCCAAACTTAGAATAAAGACACAAGAGGAACTATCACCTAACTACGATTGGTTCCAGTATAGACAGATCAGAGACTTATATAATTCGGACTCTGTAAAGGGAGGTATACGAATAGAGAATTCGGAACTAGAGCAGACCCTTCTTAAAGAAGATAAGAAAAGAATATCCAAGGTATACCAAGTACTGTTGAAGTGGTATACCGAGGATGAGATAGTTAAAACACAAATGGTGAAATGGGCTATAAACTTTAATAAAGAAATAACAATGGAGGCATGGGAATACTTGTGGAAAACTACAATGAAGACAACGACATGTATTAATATCAAAGAGAACATTTACAAAATGATCTATCGTTGGTACATGACACCAAAGAAGATTGCGCTAGGGAATTTGAATACTTCTAATAAATGCTGGAAATGTAAGAAGCATGAGGGCTCCCTCTATCATATGTGGTGGTCGTGTGAGGTAGCCAGGCAGTACTGGGGGGAAATAATAAGAGAAATGAGTGAAATTTTACAATTTCAAATTAATAAGAACCCAGAACTCCTGCTACTGAACTTGGGAATGGAGGGAATTCCAGCCCAACACAGGACGTTGATATTTTATATGACAGCAGCAGCTAGACTTTTGTATGCGCAAAAATGGAAAGTACAAGAAGTGCCAACTATTGAAGATTGGACTTACAAATTGCTGTATATGGCTGAAATGGACAAGATGACAAGAAAACTGAGAGATCTGGACTCAGGGCAGTTCAACACAGACTGGGAGAAGCTGAAACAATACCTGGAGAAGAAATGGGAGGTGGGAGGAAAACTGTGGCAGTTTGAGAACTACTGAAGTATTGAAGTAGAGGGGGGAGACTTTACCGGGGGGAGAAGAGATAAATGTGAATTAATAAGCAGTCAGATTAATAGATTGACATATATATAGATATATATAGGTTAACAAACAGAACATAGAGAAAATAATTAATTATAAGGATTAAATATAAGGAGCGATTAACTAACAATATTTTCTTTCTTTTCTGACAAGTTTTGTACCAAACTGAATGTCTGAAGATATAGATGGGTCAAATTGATTGAATACGTGAGGAGAGATATATAGAACTATTATAAAAAGATAGAATGAGTAATATATAGAGAGAATAAGTCAAATTGTTTGATATAAACGAATGTATGATCTATATGGTTTATGATATATAGAAATACCTGAAATTGAAAAATTGGGATAAATTGTTTATCTAAGATGGAAACAAAGGCTTACAGTTTGGGCATATAATGTTAAAAATAGTTAAGGATGTACTGCTTAGAATAATGGAGAATATATATTTGTTTTAGATAGAGGAAGCTAATAAAAGTAAGGGAAAGGGGATAAAGGGTTGGAAAGCTGTTGGAAGTCAACAAAAAGGGGGGGGAAAGGGAGGGGGTTAGAGATGAAAAAATTGGGGAAAATTGAATGTAAATGTGGAAATAATGGATTCTAACCCAATAAAAATTTTTCAAAAAAAAAAAAAAAGATTAGATTTTTAGTCTGCCAGGCGGGCTCAGGGCAGAGTACAACATTTCAGTCTATATAAATAACAGTTAAAAACAGATAAAACATTATACAAATAACATTAAAACAACTTTATACATTAAATACAATACAGCTGCTCTTCAGATGGTGACAGTAAAATAGTACATTTCAGGGCCTAGCTCATGTATAGGCTCATGTATAGGGTGGTGGATAGATCTTTAGTGTGACCAGTGGGGGCCCAACCTAGCCTCCACCATATGCCTAGTGGAACATCTCTGTCTTACAGGCCCGGTGGAAAGATAACAAATCCCACCAGGCCCTGGTTTCCTCAGACAGAGAGTTCCACCAGGTCGGTGCCAGGACTGAAAAGGCCCTGGCTGTGGTCGAGGCCAGGCGGGCCTCCCTTGGGCCAGGGACCACCAACAGTTGTTTATTTGTTGAACGAAGCATCCTCTGGGGTACCTATGGGAAGAGGCAGTCCTGAAGATATGCTGGGCCCAGTCTGCATAGGGCTTTATAGGTCAACACCAAAACCTTGAACCGGACTCTGTATTCAACTGGCAACCAATGCAGCTGGAGTAGTATAGGTGTTATATGTTCTCTAATCAGGACCCTTGCAGTTTCTCGTGCAGCTGCATTTTGGACCAGCTGTAGCCTCCAGATCAGGCCCAGGGGAAGTCATGTGTAGAGCGAGTTGCAGTAGTCTATTCTAGAGGTAACCATTGCTTGGATCACTGCAGTTAAGTCATGGGTCGATAGGTAGGAGACAAGCTGCTGGGCCTGTCTTAGATAGAAAAATGAAGACCGGGCAACAGCTGCGACCTGTGCCTCCATAGTCAGGGAGGCATCTAGGATCATCCTCAGGCTCCTAACTCTTGAAACCGGTGCAAGTGGCACTCCCATCAAGAGCAGGGAGTTGGAGTGCCGTGCTCATGGCCCCCAGGCCCACATACAGGACCTCCATCTTTGTGGGATTTAATTTCAACCGTCTCTGCTTCAAGCAGAGACCCAAGTCTGAAAATGGGCACCAGCTGGACAAGGGAGCCCATATAAACATTAAACGGTAATGGGGAGAGTATTGCCCCGTGAGGGACATCACACCAATGGGTGGCAGGATGACAATTTCTCCCCAAGCGCCACCCTCTGTCCCCAGCGATGGAGAAAAGAGACAAGCCACTGTAAGGCAGTCCCTCGTATCCCCACATCGGAATGGCGGCGCATCAATAGATCATTGGTGACTGTATCGAATGCTGCTGACAAATCCAGTAGTAAAGAACCAAAATTTGGCTAATTCCTCCATTAAGGTTCCTGGAGATCATAATACCCCCTCACTGGCCGAGGTAAGCCTGGTTTGCCACTCCATTCCAGATGGCGCAGGGCAGAATCTACCATTTTCTCTTAACACCACACCTGCTATAGGAAAACATGATTCTCCACTATGACCTGGGCACTCTGAAACTGACAGCCTGGTTCATATCCCCCTTGGATTGAATTTTTCCTCCCCAGTCTAGAAGGTTTGGTTGGAAGCTAGGGAACTATTTACCAGGAAATCATACCTAGCCAAATGGAAAAGATTTTCTCTTTGGGCTGTAGGCAATAACTTGAACCCAACCTTGACCTCATCAAGATTTGGCTAATTCCTCCATTAAGGTACACGTAGCAGCCTTTTGGCCTACCATGACGATTTAAGCAGGAAATCTCTCTTTGCTTAATTGCAATGCAAGTCCTTCCTCAGACTTTAGCAAACCTATATCCTCCAGCATCTAAGCTGATTCCCCAGTGGAGTCTCTTCTTGGTTTTCACTTCACTCATGCATAAACCTTTTGAGGCCCTAGCTACCTTTTCTGTTAAGGCTCTGACACCTAAAACAGCTTTTCTGGTGGCTATAACCTTGTCTAGGAGGGCAAGTTAATTGCAAGGCCTGAGATATGACCCTCCTTTCATTAAGATGTTCGCAGGTAAGGTGGTCCTCTGTCTGAGCCTCCCCTTTCTGCCAAGGTTATCTCTGCTTTTCATTTAAATCAAGAAATTTTCTTACTGGTATTTTCCCCTACTCCTACGATGGATATGGAGAGACTTTGCAAACCCTTGATGTTAAACATGCTTTGTATTTTTCTTGGACAAGACAGCTTCTTTCCAAAAGGACCCTAATCTCTTTATCTTATTTAAATGGCCAAAAAAGATCTGAAGGTCACCACACAAACCATTTCAAATTGGATAGTTTGGCCCATTAAGGATTATTATAATTAATCTAAACAACCATGCCCATTGCACGTAAGAGTACACACTACAAGGGCTCAGTCCATCTTGTCAGCTTTCAACTTGGGCATCTCTCTAGTGGAATTATGTAAGGCGGCCACCTGGTCTGCGCCATCCACATCCATCCAGCATTATGCCATTGACGTAGACTTCAGAAAGGCTGCAGCTGTGGGCAAGGCTGTCCTCAAGAGTCTCTTCAGCCTGTGGGACTGCACAGAAGACACAACAATGAAAGCAGGGTTACACTTACCTGTAACTTGTTCATTGAGTAATCTTTGTGCAGGCACACATCCTTCCCTGCTGTGTACTCTTTTTCTTACCTTCCTTCTACACCAGTGGCTTAGAGAACTGAGGGAAGGAGCTGCTTGCCCTACCTTTTATAACTGCACTAGGCAGGAAAGCATGCAAAAAGGCAAGGCAAGCGCTCACACCTTTAGGACCTTTGGAATGTCCACAGTTGTACTTTTCATGCACAGTTCTCATGTGGGACTGCACAGAAGACCACTCAATGAACAACAGTTACAGGTAAGTACAACCCTGTTTTACTTGGCCTCAATTAATTTATGCAGTGAACAAATTAGGATTGCATTATGTCAGTTCTAGGGATGGCAGTCCATGGCAGATAGATCCCAAAACCCCTCACAGCAAGTACAGGGTTTTGGATGAATAGGTTTTATTATAGAGATCCATTAAGTTCACAGGTACATCCAAAGATGAGTAAGTTGGCAGGAATGAGAATACAAGCATATGCACTTTGATATAAGGAGCAGGATTCCCCCCTCCCCTGGGGCAGTTAGCAACAAGACGGAAAAATCCCAATTCTCATGAGAAACACAATAGCTCTGTCTGGCCAGAGAAAGCCAGAAGATTACAAGGAATTCAACTCCCTCTGTCTCTTGCGAAGAGTTACAGTATAGTACTAGGTCAGCAAGCAGCCTGCAGAGATAACAGGCTCAGCATTAGTACTTTAGTTTTCAGGCAAGCCAGAGATGGCATGAATATAATGGTTACAGTATATGAGCATAATATGAGAGCATACAGGTACACAGTATGATCAAATGGTAAGCAGACATGACACATTATTTGTCAAAAGATTAGTCTTTAATTATCAGTCTGTCAACAGTTTGGTCTTCCTCCTACTTTTGATATACTTGGTAAAGTTTCTTTTTATTCATGTCCTTTAAGAAGTAGGAAAATCTATAAACAATTTTTTAAAAGCCCAGAATATTAATGATGTATGACGAATATGACTGTGATGTTCTTCAGTTTTATCTACTGCCTGTCTTTAACCAAAAGAAAGTACTTGGATTTTTAAAATCGTTCTCCAGTTTAGTGTTAAAAAAAAATGTGTACTATAGATCTAATTCAAGGTAGCCTGTCCTAATGTAGTGCTGCTAATGGATAACGCTGAAGTGACTCGACTAAGGGCTGTAAGTGACCTGGCCATCCATCCTTCAAATGCACCAGTTATAAGGGTGAAATGAAAACCCACACCTCATTGGTGTCAGATGTAATCAGAAAATCTCTTTTGCCTTTGTGAAATAGTATAGCAACATCATAATCCTGACCTTGCAGCAAATTATTAAGATGTATGTACACCATACTACCGCTTTTGATTTTCAAGAGATGGAATTTTTTCTCTATTGAGACATAGTTTAGATTCATGCTTAATTCTACTCCAGCCTGCTTTCTTGATTCTCTTCTGCAAAATTCTCCATGAATTTTGTACTCCCTGATCCTTGAGGGTTCGTGCTGATCCATGTCTACTGATCCATGCTGTGTGCAAATTTCTGATTAGCGAACCATGCATGATTAAAGAAACACCTTGTTTTCCCAAATGCTACCTTCCCATCCTTTCCTTGGTTATCAGAAATAAAAAGCACTGCTGTGCCTGATTTTTCCTTTGTCATTTATAGAGAGGTTTAGTGCTTTTGAATTTAGGAATATTCAGTACATCAGAATATCCTTGACTGTTCACGACCCTTGGGGGATGAAAAGAAATGCAACAGTATAATTTATTTGTATCTATAGCATTGCAGAGAATTTGTCAGTTTTGAGATCCATGTGACAATACTGTAATATAATTGGCTCTGTAAACTCCCAGAATATTAGGATAAAAAAGCTTCTTTAATACTGTGGTATTTTTATATGTTGCAAGATCTTCAGCAAATATATTAAGAAGAGAGCAAGAATACAAAAATCTTAGATTAGAAAATTGGAGTGTGTGTTTGTGTGTGTGTTTGGTGATCACATATCAAAAATACAATCTCATGCACAGGCCCTTAATTATCCTTATGTTTATCCTGTCACTCCCCTAAGCAAAGTTGGGATTCATCCTCAAACTTCAACTGGTTCTTCCTCCAACAGAAGAGCCACTTAATTTGGAGGACATTCCTCCAGCCCATGGTAGGATACTGCCTAATAACTATGGCTTTAGCTTTCTTATCCAATAGCCTTCTTTATCAGATGAAGTATCAGCTCCAGGTTTTGTTCAAAGCTGTGTTGTCGCTTGACTAGGTAAGCTGCAGTTGATGCATGATTACAGTATATGAGAACAGAAATTTAATATGATTGCAGTTTTCAGTTGGCAACCCTATAAATGCATAAACTGCATAACATTAACCAGCCCTCAAGTATTCACGGTAATAAAGACAACATCTAAGACATCTAGTGTGAAAGTCTTGTCTTTCCATTCAGCTTCTTTCATACAAGAGGGTTTTCCTACATCCTTCTTTGAGACAGAGATGAAGCTGTCTGTCAGAAAAGCAAGTATTACATAAGTAACTGAAGCAGTAACTGAAGCACGTCTTCCGTATCTGGATGTGGAGGTTGAGCACACTTGTACCTACTCATTGTAACTTAACAAAATGTATGCTCTAAATCAACAGTTGGCAGCTCATGGACCAAATCTGTTCCTCTTAAAATGTGCTGATCTGCTAATCAAGAGGCAGGATAGGCATATGGATAGAGTTGTGCCCTCCCTCATAGTAACCCTGCAGTAAAACTAACATTTCCAACACAGATCTTCATTTTGGAAAAAAGTAACCTAAGAAACTGTTAGATATGGTATGTGGTAAACACAGTGTCACTTTCTCTGGTTGGGGCTGTTTGGTGTGTAGATTTTCATGTTACTGTTGCCAACTTAAATGGACACACCACAATTTTGACCTGTTCTTGTCTTAGGAGTGAATGTCACCGACCATGACCTTACATTTAAAAGTCTTTCAGAAGCTCTTTGTGAAGATATTACGCCTTTTGTGGTGTCGCTGAGGTCCAAGGAATGCCCAGGTAACATTATACTCACTTGAAAATACTTTTTTTCAATCGAGGAGCAGTTTCAACCACACAAGTATACTTTTACTAATTAGCTTTGAGAATCAAGGATTATTTCCCAAAATGTGTATTTAACCGTCCAACTTGATTCGTTCAGTGAGTATGGAAAAGCTGTCCCATTTCCTGTGAGACCCTTCAACCTGAAACAAAATTGATGATATGTAATCTTTAAAAATTGCTTTCAACTGGCTCTTTCTTAAGTCCAGTGTGGAAAAACATTTCTCTAAGAGAAGCAATTCTCATATAATGTCCACTGCATAGTTCATATGTAATGACACACCATGATTAATCATTGTGGCAGTGAGCTGGGGTATGGCAATCTTCGGGAATACAAACCAGAATTAAACTTTGGTTTGAAATAAAGGCTTGGAGGGAAGAGAAGAAACCATAGTTTGTGTTTCAGTCTATAACTATAAGCTGGTTTACTATGAAAGTGAAATGATTGCTTATTTAAGGTTAATTTACTTATGGGTGGGTGCTAGCCCAAGACCTCATACCTGTAATATCAAATCATGTGTGAACCACGCCCTGTGTCTGTAACCATTGTCTGCAGCTTGGGGGGGCGGGGTTTGGCAGAATCATAGCTTTTTTAAAAAAACAAAACAAAACATGACTTTGAGAATGTTTCTCACAGCCCAGCACATCAGTGGCCACTCATTTTGCACAAAATGCCTAGTGGTGGAATTGCATGCATTCTTTCAAAGTTTCATGTCTCTACTTAGCCATATCAATACCAGTTTTCTATATTTGAAACTGCCAGCAAGAAAAAAAGCATAATGTTTATGTTACAAATTAAACTGACTGATTTCATTCTTAGAAGAAAATCTTTTAGCTTTATTTGGAGCTGAACTAGATCAGCAAATTACTTCTGCATCTTACTGTGCAGAGAATCTCTTTTCAAGAGAGTAGGGTAGGGAATAAAAGGACATTGTGTTATATTTTTTATTTTATTTCATTTATATACCACCTTTCTCCCCAATAAAGATCAAAAGCAGCTTGCATCTCTTCGCCTCCATTTTTTCCCTCACAATACGCTCTGTTGGGTAGTTTAGGCCAAGAGTTTGTGACTGGCCCAAGTGCATCCAGTGAGCTTCTGTAGCAGAGCAGGGGTTCAACCTTGAGTCACCCAGATCCTGGTCCGTCACTATAGCTACTCTGCACTAGAGGAACATGTTCCTAATTTGGTAGTACCCCTGAAGTTCTCTTGACTTCCTGCAGTCTAGTTGGCATTGCCTCTTTCTAATATCTTCAACTGGAGAAACCTCAGAATGACCCTGGAATTTTGTACATAAAAATAATAGATCCTACAACTAAACTTTGGTGTTTTAAAATTAAGCAAAATTTATGTACTTTTGCTAAGTTTGAATAATTTAAATTGAAGTTTTTAGATTTCCGTTGGTGCAGATTTTGAACTACTTAGTGCAGAATTTGGGTTTCTTTTTTGGAGATCCACATGCACAGTGTACACTGTCAGATCAGTTTATATATGTACAGGGAAATGCTGGTTTGAAAAATAATGTGCAAAAATCTTGCCGGTTGTGGCTTTGTATGTTTTTATTATGAAGGCATAAAACACCTACTGCAGAAGTTCATGGCTCAGCTGATGGGCTGCCACATAGAAGTAGACTCCTATGAAGAGGGAGAGTGTTCTAAGGCTTCCCCGAACAGGATGCGCTGCTCTGTGGCGTCCCTCACTGATTGGTACAGGAATATAACAAAGGTAAGCTCCAGAATTGCCCCTTTTATGACGTAGCTCTTCTTTAGTTTTTGTATCCACTCCAGAATTCTCCCTTGTTTGCCGCAAGATAGTCATGTACTTTGGTGTCAAGTCGTAGATTGCTAGAATACATTAAGATTTTCACTTAATTGAATTTTAATGTATATATTTACTGTACTCTCCTGTAGATTGAGGTGGTTTATAGTTACAAACTTGTGAAGGTGAATGTTTGGCTGTGCAGATATGTAGAGAACTATGTTCATGATTGTGTGAGAAAGTGGAAGAAATTAACTCACAGCATTAATTTTTAGTTTGTTATTGTAAAGTGATTTTGGGGGGAACAAGGGGGGACCACAAGAACTTGTACTGGTCATCTAATTTCCCCCCTCCTCCATTATTTCCTCTTTCCCTCCTCTGAAAGCCCCAATAGCCTCTCCCTTTTCCTGTTTCATTCTCTTTTTCCCATCCGCCTACTCATCAGCCAGCCTACATTTATCTGCCCCTCTGTCTTCAGCTTTCCTTCCTTCCCTTCCCTGGCAGCCTGTATCCAGTAAAACTATGACCCACTTGCTTAGTAACAGCTGTTGTGCTGGGTTCTGTTGTGCAGTGCCACCAGGGGACGTACAAGGACTTGTGGGGACATCTCATTTCCCCTGTAACTCCTTCTGCACACTATTTTCTCCTTCCCTCCTCATAGCAACCCCTCTACCCTCTTGTCTCCCTGCTTCCTTCTCTCATTCCCACCCATCAACTAAACCTACCTTTTTCTGACCGCCCCCTCCCTCTTCAGCTATATTTATTATTTCATTTATGCCCCGCTTTTCTCTGCAGTGGGCACCCAAAGCAGCTTATATCATTCTCTTCCATTTTATCCCAACAACCACCCTGTTATTGTAAGTTAGGCTGAGAATGTATAGTCTGCTGTTGTATGCTAATATACATAAGCTCCTACTGGGTAGTGAGATGTTGCTAAAGATTTCATGCTAATTACTTATGCTTTAATTCAGAAAAGTTTATATATTTGACTTTATACTAGTTTTCAAATTTGCAGCTACCATATCTTATTGTATCTGTTTTCATTGAATGCCCCAACTATTGATCATACTGTATTTTCGCTCTGTGAATGTCCTTGCTATTGATTATATTGTACTCACTTGCAGTATGAATCCACCTTGGATCTCACTGAGAAAGGAGGACTATAAATAATAAAAATTGATAGTAATATATAGTTTTGCTTTATATAACTATATTTCATCTAGATGCTGTTCATGCATATTCCGTAACCTCTTGACAAAGAATGGTCTTTGATTGCCGCATAAACTGGAATCATTTCCTGCTGCTTTAGTTAGCCTTACAAGAAGAAAAATATGCTACTAACCTGAACTGGAGATAGGGCTGCCAACTGCCCTGGAGAAAAAATGTCACATCCCTTGAATAGAGGTTTAATGGGATGTTGTTTACTGAGCAGTGTTGCTTACTTCTATGCTATGAAAAGTATCAGCTGTCCATTGCCACACCCTAAGCCCTCTGTTAAAAGGGCAGGACATTGTTCTCCAGGCCTATTAGTAACCTGGACAGGACAGACTATCTAGAAAAGGGTAGGGTTCGGGTATGTAAATTTTGGGGGAAGGTGCTAGTTTCATATTAAAGCATGTTAGGCAACATATTTGACTTCCTTCTTTTTCCAATTTGTTTTTCAACATATTCACAATGATTTGAAGAAAAAATACACTGATACACCATGCAAAAAAGAAACATTCTCATCCAGGCATTGGGAGCCACCTCCAGTTGTAGTTATTTTCAAGGACATGGAAAGTTTCACAACAAAAGTTCTGCAGGACTTCATAATTATCATCAGGTAATACAGTGGGATGTTACAAATGCTGGGCACTAAGCTTCCATAAGAAGAAAAAGTATATCATTTGCAAATTTGTGATTCCACACTTTAACTACTCAAGCAGGGCATAAACTTCAGGGGTGCAGTGGAGCTCAAACCACCTCTTAGATTCCCCAGCTAGGGCAATGCAGGTGGCATCATGAAGTTGTTCAAGCCATCAAGTTCAGTCAGTCCTGTTTGTCTTTGTAGTGACTTCGCAAGTTCTTAGGAGGCACAGTAGAGCTAGATTTGTTTGTTGGTTTTTGTCAAGATAAAAGGGGTAAAGGATCTTCAGTATATAATGCTGTATGTGAAAAGACAATACAGCAAGAGAAAAAGCCTGGATGGGGAGGGAAAGATTAACAGAACTGGTAGAATACATCTAGAAATTAGAACAGAAGGCTTCAGGGGTTGGTCTGAAGAATATATCTCATGTAGTTTGCAAATTCTGATATGAGTAATAGATCAAGAGAATTATGGTTTGGCTTTGCAGATGGGATAGTAATAATTGCAGTATTACTGGACTCTGCCCTAGACAAAGTAATGGTTCCATCTCCATTTTATGTTTAGCATGGTATGCTTTAGAGAAAACGAAATGGAGGAGGTGGGAATATTTCTGTTGTTAGCCATTTTTGTTTGTCTCTGTGCATCTGTAGGTGGTAGGGGGACACCTATAAAGCTGTTTCCCTGTATATAGAGAGTGAGGTGATTCTGCTGTACTGGACCATTCTTCAGTCAAACAAATGCTCTCATATTTTAAGACCAGGGTATCTCAGAAGCCATCCGAGAGTCATGTGGAGATTCATACTGAGTACCTATTACCAGGACAATATAATTGTTATACTGTTGGTTTAAGATTGGAGAGACCAGTTATCAAATCCCCACTTAGCCATGAAGCTCACTATGTGACTTGAGCCAGTGACATACTCTCAGTCTAACTTTCCTCATACGGTAGTCTTGAGGAAAAGAGAGAGGGTGAGGAAGTATTTCCTTTCATACACAAATAAAATAGCAATATACTTAATTCTCAACCCAAATCTGAGTATACTTTACTCCAGAGACTGGGGTCATGAACAGACAAGATAGATCTTTCTGCAAACTAAAAATGCCCCAGGTTTGCATAAAAATCTAAAATCTAACAAAAATATATCGGATGGTTAAAAAAAAAACCCAATTGATAAAAGGAGTGCCTGTAGCTTTAAGAAACAAATGCCCTCAGTGGCCGTGGCTAGGTAACCACAACAGTATTGCCAGCCTTCAAGCCTTGATTTCTGTTTGTAAAAGGCAGGGGGAAGTGGAAAGGCCCTCTCCCAGGGCTGTTTTGGAATTTGAGGGAGGACTAATTGGGGCGAGGCCCTGCAGCAACCACCAGGCAACATGATACCTCCTGACTTGCATGACTCACCTACACCTAGCTGATTGCTACTGTTCAATAATGGCCATCCTACAAAAGCCAGTGTGGTATAGCCCAAATTCTGCTGTGGAAACTCACTGGGTGATCTTGTGCCAGTTACACATTCTCAGTGCAATTTATATCACAGGCAGGGTGGATTGGCCATTAAGAGTACTGGGATACCCGACCATGCCAGTCCTATAACAGAAGGGCTGAACCTGGTCCACTTGAGCCCCACACAAGGCAGGAGACCTGTGTGAGTCCCAGGTGAGGCAAGGGAGGAGGTATTGCCTGGATAAGCCTGTGTCAGGTGAGGGGGACTCAAGGCAATGGTGGCATCTGGTTCAGCCCGTGCAAGGCAGTGGCAGGCTTGGTCCAATTTTAGCTCTGTTCCCACCCCGTTGGAAATCGAGGAGTCTACTCCCCTGCACTCAAGCATAGAACAGGAATCAGCGTCCTAAGAACCTTAGATTTTTGTTTTTGTGTTGTTTCAAAAAAAAAAAACCCAACACACTTAAAGCTGTGAACAGTGAACCTGACTCTATGTGAGCAAAAGTGGGTAAGGTACAAGGCTTAAAGGTTAAAGGACAATTAAATCTTCAGAACTGTGTACTTGGAAATAGGGTATGCACCCCCCAAAAGATTCGGTTTTCCAGCTTCGGGTTTACAAAATCAGGAAGAAGATCTGGAAAAACCCGAATCCCGAAGTGGCAAGCCACTTCGGGATTCAGGTATTTAAATTGCTTCAGAAAACTTTGAGTAGAGTGGCAGAAGCTGCATCACTTTTCTTGCTGTTTGCAAACAGCAAGAAAAGCGCTGCTTTCGAGCTTCCTACCTCCTTTTTTTACCCAATGGGAGGAGGTAAGAGGGGGTTGTAGTGAATCACTCATTACAACCCCCTCCTCCCCCTCCCATTGGCTAAAAAAGGCATCAGGAAGCTCAAACCATCACTTTTCTAGCTGGATGCAAACAACAAGAAAAGTGCTCCTTTCAAGCTTCCTGCCTCCTTTTCCAAGCTTCCTGCCTCAAAGCATCACTTTTCTTGCTGTTTGCAAACAGGAAGAAAAAAATGCTCCTTTCAAGCTTCCCACTGCTGAGTGACTCACTACAACTCCCACTTCCTCCTCCCCATCAGGTAAAAAAAGGCGGCAGGAAGCTTGAAAGCAGCGTGTTTTTTGCTGTTTGCAAATAGGAAGAAAAGTGCTGTAGCTGGTGTCACTCTACCTGAAGTGCTTTGGAAAGCTTTGCTTCAGTATTTCTGAATCGGCTCAGCAGTGCTGGGCTGATTCAGAAATACCGAATCATTCTGAATCGGACCCGATTCGGGCTAAAGACCTGAATTGGAAATCTGAAATGCACATCCCTGCTTGGAAAGAAATCAGTTTTTCTGTTCAAATTCACCATTCAGGTAGGCCAAGTCAGCACAACTTCCACCCAGCATGCCAAATGCAGTCTATTATAGATGTCAGTGGACTTAGAAGGGAGTAACTCTGCTTAGGATGGCACTGTTAATCATGTTTCAGCAACTCACCAGGATCTTGATAAACCTCGTGGCCTGCAATTGCAAAAAAAATTGCAGTGGGTTGGGTGGGTATAGGGTTGATGAACTGTGTTTGGATTCTTGACTGTCATGTTGTACAGGTCTAAACAGTGTTAAGAAGATTTAAAGGCTGTGTTGTAGGCAAGAGAGGGTGCTGCTTGTAACATTATGCTATATTCTTTCTGATCTTATTAGTATTGCATCATCTCATTAGTGTTGCTAAATTCTTCCATCCAGCGATATGATGGAAATGTATTTGCCATCTGTTTGTTATATACACATGAGCTTATTTCATTTTTTCCTTCTGTTTTTTCTTCCACTTACCTTAGTCAGTGTATTCATGAATTTCCACTGGTACTCATTTTTGGAATTGCCACTTCTCCAGTGATCATCCACAAGTTACTTCCTCACTCAGTTTCCTCTTTGTTATGTATAGAACTATTCCAGTCTCTTTCCTGCAAAGACCACTTGAGTACTGTAATTGACAAGGTAGGACATGTCTGTTTTATTCAGAGCAAGGTAATAGTCAATAGCCAGTTTGGTGTAGTGGTTAAGAAGAGTGCCGGGACTCTAATCTGGAGAACCAGGTTTGATTCCCCACTCCTCCACTTGAAGCCAGCTGGGTGACCTTGGGTCAGTCACAGCTTCTAGGAGCTCTCTCAGCCCCACCCACCTCACAGGGGTGTTTTGTTGTGGGGATAATAATAACACATTTTGTAAACCACTATATAGTTTTGTAAACCACTCTATAGTTGATGATTGATTAAAATCTCTGCAGTGGTTTAGGGATGAAAAATCAATGAGGGCCACACTGGTAGATTTGAGTGATGACCAATGAATCAAATTACTAGCAAGTTCATATTTACAAGATAGTAGTTACCCTGATGTTTGATGAAGTTTAATTACATCTTAATACAGTGAATGCCTATGATCAAAACAGAAAGCCACATTTTAACAGTGAAAGTAAATGTGTGTGGTAGCTGTTAATTGTTAAACATTTGTGTTAATCATTTACTTTGCTCAAACTCCCTATCATGTGATAATCCAAAAAGGGACTTGGGTTTTTAACAGGTTTTTTTGCTGTTTAAAGTTATGTTGACTTAGCAAGAGAATTGTTTCTCCTTTCTGTTGAAACTGATGGAACTTAAAATGCTTAGCTGTGGTTGGGTTATGCCATTTGTTACTCTGAGACAGGGTGGGCTAGATATTTAAACCCTACATTTTCAGCTGTATATATTTTGTAATCATTAAAATTTCTTTTACGCTGGTTTTTAAGCTGCTTGCTTTAGAAAATAGGTTCTATATTGAGTCATCTGTCATTAAACCCCTACACATAAAATGGGTTGTATACATTCAGTTTATTTGGAGTTCTAGCCAGGTCTGTTAGGCCTTTCCATTCTCCCATCAGAGCACATAGTACGCTCTAAAAACCATTAAGCAATGCCCTGCTGGTGTACATAACTAGAGCAGTAGAGATGAAATTCAGGGACGCTTGTCTGCTATTACTGAACTTCAGTGAAAAGCAAAATGGAACACTGTACTTCTGAGGAATCCCAAGATTCCCTGGAAAGTAGCTTGAAATACCAGCCCCCAGACATATTTAATTTTATTTTAGTAAAGATTAACAAATGGTTTATTTCCTTTTTCTATTTCAGCTTCTTCTGACAAGCCAATTTCCCTTTAAACTTAGTGAGAAAGTTCTTCAAGTGCTAATAAACATATTTTTGTACCACGATTTCTCTGTACACAACTTTATCAAGGGATTTCAGGTAAGCAGTAACAAGAACAGTTGCTATCTTTGAAAGTTACTGTGGTGATGAACTTTGGCCTAGTTTCCTGAATAGCAGATAAGATGGTAAATCTCTTTGTGGAGTATGGGTTGCATATCTCCATGTGCAGTTGACACTTAATTTCCCTGCACACTGAAAATTGACATGACAGGGAAAAGTCTAGAACTGGAAACCTTCCCCCTTATTTCTAGCTTTTTATGTACAAGGATTTAACTCAACTGATAAAAAATGGGCAACTCAGTCATATTTTCCTATCACTGCTGTTTGTTGGGAAATCCTTCTCAAGTGCTGGCACAAAAATCAGGTCTTTCAGGGAAAAAATAAACCTTTGGAAAGCTGAGAACAGTTGGCAAAGTGCATAACAGGAATCTCAATGGTTGTTCATAATTAAATGGTGAGAATGGCAGTAGTAGTAGCGTAAAATAAATGAATGGTTTTTAAAATGTGCTAAAGAATTTGGAGTGTAAAGGTAGTTAGACTTAAATTTAATGGAGGCCTGTCCTTTGTCATAGCACTTGTATTACTGCCCTCCCCCAAATATCTTGAAATATCCTAAGACTGTGGTCCAGTGCTTACTTATTTGGGAGAGAGTCTCACTGAACCTAGTAGGTTTTAGTTCTGCATAGAATGGGAGACAGGATCAGGCTCTGTCTCCCTGCCCCCATTTGTAGGCACCCAATGAATGTTGCAGATTGCAGCCTGTTAAGGGTAGTGCTGGAGAACATTTGTTTCAGTGGAGGCAGAGGATGACCTACAGGATGGCCTGTAGTTCTGCTTCCCAATGTTAAATGAATGAAGAAGTTGCTCGGGGCAGCAGAGCTCTATATATACAGTCAAGCACTAGTACCTTAAACATATTGTTAGGAAACACTTAACTGTTTAAACAAGGACTCTGTCTCTCACAATACAGAAATGAATAAAGATTGATTGGCAACCAAGACTTGCTGATTTATCCCCTCAGAAGAGATAGTGAAAAGAAATAGTAAGGCTTCATATACTAAGATAAATTTTGTAGTTTTTAAAAAGATTTACAGATCAATCTTTTAACAAATTACATAGACCCCAGATGATATGTGATTTTGTTCCATAACATTGGATAGTCTTAGAGAATGTAATATGGGTGTGTGATTTATGTTTCAATCAGTTATATATACTTTAATGGGCTGAGTTGTTAAGCACTGTGTCATGCGAAATATTGCTATCTTAAAATTTTATTATTTGGAGTAAATAAATTTGATCAGCAGTGGATCAAATGTTGATTACATGTCATGGGGGAAGAAGGGGAATGAAAAAAGAAAAGATTGACTACTGATTATCATGAATAACATATTACATTGCTTTTTTATTATTTATAAAGGAAACATTTGATTCTACAGCCTGGTTCATAGCCGTACTAAACTGTAATCCACATAGTTTTAACTTGTTCATAATAATTCAGTATAACGGATTCATGTTAAGACTATCTAACAATCGTTGGCTTACTTTGAAAATGAGGCCTTGGAAATTCTATGTCCTTGTCTTTTACAGCTGTCTCTTTTGGAGCATTTTTATTCCCACCCTCTCAGTGTGCTATGCTGTGATCTCCAAGAATCTAGGAAGAGAGTAAACTTTTTATCACACAATCAGTGTGAAAACATTCGAAGACTGCCATCTTTTAGAAGGTAAAAGAAGAAAATTACTTAGTTGAAATTTTCTTAATATTCAGCTTTGTATGTGGTCATGTGTGAACTGTAATTGAGTTAAGATTTACTGTAAATGTTAAGGCTAGGGTTGCCAGGTACCCCTCACCTCTCGTCGGGGGCAGGGGGTTGGGGTTGGAGTACCTGACACTTACTTCATGCTTCACGAGGTCTTCATGCTGGCTCTTCTGAAAGTGACATCACCATGCCGGCCGTGCGAGTACTCCTGTGTTCTGCACGGGGCTGATTTGGCCCATTTGGGGCCAAATGAAACACGGAAATGTTCCCACTGGCGGAGAAAAAACCTAGGTAGGCTTTTTCTTTTGGCTTTTAGTTAGGATTTGTGGGTCAGGTTAGAGAAGGAAACCTATATTTATGAAGTAAACAAGCACCCTGTGAAGGACCTGTTAAATCTAGCTTTCTGGGTAGAGGTTCTATGACCAGAATCTATGTGAGGTAAGCCTGTAAGCCTGTCGTAGAAAGGTTACATTGAACCTTAAACACTGAGGAACTCTATCTAGAGAGAAAGTAATCAAATCTCCCGTCAGTGTTTGTGTTTGGTTAACCTAAGGTTCAATTTAGGTTGGGGAGAGGAGTATAATCTCTGGGGAGTGCTGTTGAGAGCTAGTTGTGTACTCCATACCAATTTTTCTACACTAAACCTTTACAGTGTAACATTTTTTGAAATTAAACTTTTGTTCAGTTCCATTTGTGTCTTGTCTGTCAAGTCAAAATAGCTGTGTGAAAGAGGTTATGCTTACCTCATAATTAAGTACCATATTATTTATGAAGGGTCACAGATAAGAACTAGAATTACCAGGTCCCTATATCCTCCCACTGGGAGGGGGGGCCTGGCACTTATCTCATGCCAGCAGTCAGATCTCCTTCATGTGCTGTCTCCAGTGCTTGTGCGATGACTTCACTGCCAAAAGTGATATCGTTGTGCCGGCCATGGGAGCGCTCCTTGTGCTTCGAGCGGGGCCAATTCGGCTCATTTGGGGCCTGCTGGTAGCGGGCAACTTCCAGGAGCTAGCAGGGCAAGGTGGCAAACCCCCAGGAACAGCACTCTAGCACTGGTGGGCACCTGGGAATCCTAGTAAGAACCCTTTAGGGAACACAAAGTTTACATTCTATCATTCAGTTAGATAAAGTTTGTGTCTCTCCTTTTTACTGACTGTGGGGAGGATGATTGGGATTTGGACAAATAAAAAGAGAGGCTAGAGTGTGGGATTTGGACAGCTGTCCAGAGGGCAGTTATTCCCCCATCTCTCTCCTCTCCTTCCTCCCATTCTCATCATTGTTGCCATCACCAGCCCTTCAGATCCAATCCCTCTACCATTTCTTGGGGGATTCCCATAGTCAGAAATAGCTTTTCAGGAGGTGCCGAGTACTGCAACAAAAAGTGGAAAGTAGTGATCTATTCTATGAGTAGAGTTCCATTGATAATATGTTTCCTTCCCATCTTCCTTTTCATCTGCTTGAACTTCCTTTTTCAAATTATTTTGAAGAAATTTCATGTCTAAGCTATGCAAAGTAAGCAAATATAAAATTGTTTATCTGGCATATTTTTTCTGAATAGAAAATGTAAATTCTATAATTCCATCTAGAATATATAATGACTTCCTCATGTGCAAGTAGAAAATGTTTAGTATCTTTCTCTGGTCCTCCTTATCAAAAGATTCTCTCTGAACAAGTAGAGAAATCATTTTGACATATAGCATGTCTAGTACATAAACTTAAAAGATTCCCAATGATTCAAAATACGATAATCATCTGATTTTCTGACGGAACCAATGTTTTAAAAAATACACTGTTTTACATTTTGTGTGTGTCCCCCTCCCCTTCAGGTTTGTGGAAAGCCAGGCATCAAAGAAGCAGACAGTTCTGCTGACAGACGATGCATGTTTAAAGGTAACTTAAATTTCGTTACAAAATTGAAGCAGTGACCTGTGTTTCAGTTTGTTACTCTGAAATATAAAGGTTATCTCCAATTACAGATTTATTCGTACATTTTTATCTTGCCTTTTGTCCCAAAAGCTCAGTGCAGCAAATATCATTCTTTCCTTCTCCATTTTATCCTTAGAAGTATCTCTCTGTGCGGTAAAATAGAAAAGAGTCCAGTAGCACCTTTAAGACTAACCAACTTTACTGTAGCATAAGCTTTCGAGAACCACAGTTCTCATAGAGCAGAACCACAAGTGACAAAAGGCACAGATTGGACACTTGTCTGCTTCCCTCAAGTTTTGATGGGAAATGTAGGCAGCTTGGCGGAATGTTGGACAAGTGACAGTTGAAAAGTCCATTGGACAGCAGTCGGAGAGCGAAGCTGCGAGACCAGGATGCCTACATTTCCCATCAAAACTTGAGGGAAGCAGACAAGTGTCCAATCTGCCTTTTGTCACTTGTGGTTCTGCTCTTAGTCAGATGCAGAACTGTGGTTCTCGGAAGCTTAAGCTACAGTAAAGTTGGTTAGTCTTAAAGGTGCTACTGGACTCTTTTCTATTTTGCTACTACACACTAACACAGCTAACTCCTCTGGATCTGTGAGGCAAGTTAGGCTGAGAGAAAATGACCGGCCCAAGGTCACCCAGTAAATTTCATGGCAGGCAGTGGTTTGATCCTGGGTCTTAGTGCAGCACTGTAACACACCACACAGCAGTTTCTCACAGCAAGTTTTCTTGATGCCTTTCATGTTATATATGATAATGTTATCCAAAACCTACAATTCAAAATGTATCTATATGTATTTGTGTGAGATGGTTGCATACAAACTTTAAAATGTTTTAATATCTTACCGTTGTTTATTGATTGATTGATTCAATTTTTAGCTCACCCTCCCTGCAAATGGGCTCAGGGTGGGGTACAATAAAATGCTCAGTACACAATAAAACATATAAATAATTTAAAAGCTAGAACCCACAAAATACATATGGAACAACATCTCAGATGGCGGCCCCCTCCAATTTCCCTCAGATGGCGGCCCCCTCCAATTTCCCCAATCATAATGTAAACAAAAGAGGGGAATGGGAGCCACAGTTAATAATATTCCAGTGACTGCACTTGTAGGGGGGACAGATGATTTCGTTGCCCCCCTGGCGGAAGACAGGAAAGCTCCTAAAACAATCCAAGACTGGCCTCAACCATACGCCTGGTGAAACATGTCTTAAAGGTTTGCCAAAAAGATATGCGGTCTTGGCAGGCCCAGGTGTCTTCCGACAGAGAGTTCCACCAGGTTGGGGCCAGGATTGAAAAAGCCCTGGCCCTGGTTAAGGCCAGCTGGGCCTCCCTGGAGCCAGGAACCATCAGTAGGTTCTTATTTGCCGATCTTAGTGCCATCTGGGGTACATACAAGGAGAGGCAGTCCTGCAGGTATGCTGGTCCCAGTCTGTTTAGGGCTTTAAAGGTTAAAACCAAAACCTTGAACTTGATCCGGAACTCCACGGGGAGCCAGTGCAGCTACTGAAGAATTGGAACGATATGTGCCCTGTATGGTATGCCCATCAGGACACGTGCAGCAGTGTTCTGGTCCACTATAATTTCTGTGTCAAGCCCAAGGGAAGCCCTGCATACAGCGAGCATGTGTATATTCCTCAGATCATCGTTTCTGCTTATTTCACCAGGGGTATGCACCTGAAAAATATTCGAGTATACCCAAAGTGGGAAAAATATTCAGATAAACCTGAAGTGGGAAAACAGTTCGGAATGACTCAAATCCCAAAGCGGCAAGCTGCTTTGGGATTCAGGTGTTTGAATTGCTTTGGTATGCTCTGTAAAGATTCGGAGCACGCCAAAGCTCAAAGACACCCTTCTGCTGCTCACGAGCGGCAAGAGAAGGGGCGCTTTCAAACGCCCCATGCCAGCTTTACTCGATGCCTTGAGTGAAGGGACATTTGAAACTGAAAGCTCACCAGTGGCAGGAGAAAGGGTGCTTTCAAAAGCCATGCACCAGCTTCACCCGATGTCTCGGGCAAAGCCAGCAGTGGGGTATTTGAAACTGACTGTGCCCCTTCTCCTGCCACTTACCAGCGGCAGGAGCAGGAGAAGGGGCGCTTTCAAATGCCTCGTGCCGGTGGGACATTTGAAACTGACAGCGCCCCTTCTGCCGCTCACCAGCAGCAGGAGAAGGGGCGCTTCTCCTGCCACGTTCAAACTTCCTGTCCTGCCACTTTTTTCTCCCATGGGAGGGAAAGGAGGGAACCCTCCTCCCACTCCCATTGAGGGGGGAAAAAAGCAGCCGGGCAGGAAGTTTGAAAACAAGCAGCATTTTTGCTGTCTGCAGTGCAGACAGTTAGAAAAGTACTATGGGAGCAGCTGCTGCCACTTTGCCCGAAGCTTCCCAAAGCAATATGAATCGCTTTGGAAAGCTTTGGTTTGGTATTTGCAAATCGGGTCAGCAATGCGGGGCCAAATTCTGGAATCCCAAATCTTTCTGATTTGGGCCCAATTTAGGGTTTTTTTCCTAATAAGAATCCCAAATTACATACCGCTATTTCCCCCCACTGTTTTTGAGCAAGCATTTGATGTGGGAGAGGTTTTTAGAATAAAACTGTAAAGACAAACTTGCTAGTTTTTTCATGCAATGACCCCTGTCTGAAACCTGTCAGAAGGATTTTAATTGTTTCATAATATATATGATAAATATAATACCTTCAGAGACAATTAAGTTGGAAATGTCTGTTTCGTGGAAAGAGAATTCATTGATTAGCTGCAATTACCTGTGTTTGGATAATGTTTCTCCGCAGACTGAGATGGGGGTATAGCTCCATTTCCCTCATTGCATATAGGATCTTTTGTTATCATCTGTATGAGACAAAGGAGAAGCAAACGTCCACAGGGCCTGCGGTTTACTTGAGGGAGTAGTGTATCTCCCAAACACTCTTGGAACCTCTGTAGTAGGAATTTTGTTAGAACACTAAGTTTTCATTTAGGACTACTTCTAATTAGTATACTGACAAATGAACTATGGATTTTCTAAGCTGTTAGTGTGTTTTGTGATTATTATTACTTTTTGCTGTATGGTTTGCTTTCTTATAAGGATTTTTCTGGTTGCTCAGTTAGAAATTAATGTATTTGCTAATAATTCTGTAAAGAAGATAAAGGATTGGAGCCTATGATTCTTTTCTGCCTTGCACTAGCGGAAGACCCTGTTGCACAAGCAGAAGGTTTCTTGCAGTGGACAAAAATACCACTGTTAGAGAAAAAGCTTCATAGGATCCAACACAAAGTTTATAAATGTTTTATTTCCCAAGAAAGGAAGACATTCTGACTACTCTACGGTCACCAAAATAATTTCTCCTCTAACGGAGCCAGTGTGGCATAAGGTCTAGTGCTAGATTAGGACTGGAGAGTTCAGATTTGTGCTCAGTTCTGAGGCTTGCTTGGGCCAGGAGCTCTCCCTTGGCCTAATTTATCTCATAGGCTCATTGAGATGATAAAATGTAATATCCCATGTCTATCACTCTGCATTCTTGGGAGGAAGGACTGGATGCAAATATGGTTAATACTGTAGTTAAAGAGCTGGGGGAGCAGTCCAAAGTTAGACCCGGAACTACATATGCCTGTTAATGGGACTTTAATCAACTGAAGTCACTTAGGAATGAAAACATTATATCTTTTAAATCTGCTTCAAATTTTATGAGAGGAATTAATGAAACGTCTGAATGCATAATTTATAGAGGCTCACTGAATACCCTGTTTTGAGTTCTAGCTGTGCCATCTAGAATAACATACCCCAAACAGAAGGTATCTAGATAGAGATGATTAAAACATGGTGTGTTCATCGTTGTATCTGTCTGTGCAGTCCCACATTGGGACTGTGCAGGCTGGCCTCAGAGAGAGATGTCGAACTTTAGAATCCCATGAAGGGGGAGCGCCTCCTCACAGTGTATGCGTGCCTCGTTTCTCACTGAAACAGGGTGGTGTGAGGCAGAGCTCCCCTCATTCCCACAGTTCTTCTTTCACCACCATCACTGCCAGAGCTTCATGCCTGAGGCCAGGAGCTATAGGACCACGCACCTAAAATCTGCCATATGGGAGAAGGTGCTATTGGGCTCAGACATCTTGGCAGCAAAGACATCTGTGCAAGAGCCAGTATCAGGATCTGATTGTTCACCCAGTCAACGATATCAGTTTCAATTTTGGATCCAACCATCAGTCATTCACCAGCCCCGAGGCCCTCGACTCCGAAGTGGCACCACTGTCAGCGCCTGTCTACCAAACGCTCAACTTCTCAGCCACCAGCAAAAAAACCCAAGACTAAAAGTAAACACCCGAAGCAGCCCGCCTCCACCTCGTCCCACTTTAGCGAAGACAGGTACCCCATGCTGACCCACACAGTAATTTCTGCTATGTCGATCTGTGAGGAGGACCTGATCACCATATGCCATTTTCACCCTGCACCCCATCTCATGCAGATGTAGAAGAGGCATTGGAGACCCGATCTTGGATCTGTTAGTGGTTCCAATGTTGAATCCATCCTCGAGACTGACTCCTTTACTACAGGCAGCGCCTACACCACCACCCTGGTCAATGCAACCACAGTCATTCCAATTGGGAAACTGGCAGGAACTCCTCCATCTTCTGCAGCAAGTGGCTGCCTTTCCCTCTTGTTTATGCTTCCGACCCTATCAGTTCCAAGTTCTCAGTTCCCAGCGCCTCTGCTGATGTTCTCTGAATGTAAGCTGAGGAGACTGCCTCACTCTCTGATATAGTATTGGAATTATTGTTGGATCCATCACCTGAAGAAACTGTAGGGGATACGGCTTCCTCATCTCCCATCTGTTTTCAGAACAGATTAAATGAATGGCCAAACACTTGACTTTGACATACCTTCTTCCACGCCAAAGCTTAAGAGCAAAGTTCTGCAGGTCCTTTATTTAGATTCTCCTGCTTCAATAGCCTTTTCTACAGAAGAGGACCTATTGGATATAGCGCACAACATCTGGGAAAAAGTTGTCTCAATGCCAGCAACATCAAAGAAGCTTGAAAATTTATGTAAACTAAAACAGCAAGACTGCAGATTTCTATTTTTGCACCCACCCCCCATCATCACTTGTGGTGGAGGAAGTCCAGGCTCACTACCAACATGGTTCACACTGAGCCCTGTTAGACAAATAGAGCCAGATGCTGGACACTTTGGGCAGAAAAATTTATTCATTTGCAGGCCTGGATTTCCACCTATCAGGTGATCATGGGATTGTACCACTTGTTTCTGTGGGAACACTTTACCATCTACCTGCAGGATCTCCCTGAGGATCATAAGGCTATCGCTAGGGTGTTGCACGGTGAGACTGTACACCTAACCAAGCAGCAGATGAATGCCAGCAAGCACACTGCTGATTACTCAGAAAGATCCATGACTACTGCAGTGGTGCTACACAGACTTGCCTGGTTAAGGTCTATTGCTTTGCCTCAGGATTTCCCCTTTGAGGGGCACTTTCTGTTCTCAGGAAAAAACCAATGAATCCTTGTCTGAAATGGAAAAGAATCAACAAACAGCCAGATCACTAGAGGTCACGGCACCATCTCAGCAATCCTCTTACAGGTGGTATTACCAGGGCCACCAACAACAGCAACAACAAGTGCACTACTGTACTCCACAATATCCTGCGCAACACTACTACCCACAGAGATTGTACCCTTCATCACACTGTCAGAGCTCCAAGAGACCTACTAAGCACAATCCCAGTTCCCTGGATCCTTATAACTGGGACAAAAATCTCTCTTCTCAATCCAGGAGTCTGAAGAGGCCCCCTCCATCTGCTTCAAAGATAGACTGAGCCTATTCTTTTCAGCCTGGCAGAACATCACTGATGATTCCTGAGTCCTTACCATTGTCATGTGAGTCCATAGATTACGTTTCAGAGAGCTTCCTTCTCTAAGCCCTCCACCAACAATCCGTTTGGATTGTTCAAGGAACTTGAATTGGCAATAGTTGACCTGTCAAAAGGAGCAATAGAAGTAGTCCAAGAACAAGGCACCTTGTTAGATTTCTACTCAAGATATTTCTTGGTACCTAAGAAAGACAGGGGACTGAGGCCCATTTTAGTCTTCCAGAATTTAAACAAATTTATTAAAGTTGAGAAGTTTGCATGTTAATGTTGTCCAAGGTTATACAATTATTGCAATATGGGGCCTGATTTGTGGCATTAGACCTTAAAAGACACCTATTTTTACATCTCTATTCACCCTGCACATAGGAAATATCTGCGCTTTATGTGCAGAGATGTTTGCTACCAGTACTCTGCATTGTCTTTTGGGTTGGCATTTGCCCCACGGGTATTTACAGAATGTATCTCTGTTGTGGTGGCACCCCAACCTGGACTATTGGTTAATGGTGTCCCACTCTGAATCACAACTAAATTCTCTTATTGAGATCACCACCCGTAACATGTCCCAGTTAGGACTGGACTGATTGTTAACTGGAAAAAGACTAGTCTCAAACCTACACAATGTATTCAATTCATTGATGCCAGAGTTGTTTCATTAGCAACTAAGGCCTTTTTACTGGAAGAGAGGATCTGAAAGTTACAGTCTTTGGCCCGTGTATTTGTTTCATATGTTTACAACCTGTGCTTATGATACAAAAGCTCCTCCACCGTTGTGGTTCCTTTTGCACGCTTAAGAATGAGACCCCTTCAAAATCAGTGTGTTAGAAGATTCAGTCCTCTTCAGCACTCCCAGGATGTAAAGTTCTCTATCCCCAGAGTGATTATCAGATCCCTTCTATGGTAGATACATAGTGACAGCTTAACAAAGGGTGTTCCATTCAGCATCCACTAACGACAGATACTCATCACGACAGATGCTTCTTTCCAGGAGTGGGGAGCCTATTGCAAGGACACCTCAGTCCAGGACACGTGGGACCCCTCAGAATCTGCCCTACATATCAGTATATTAGAGTTGCAAGTTATTCAGTTTACCTTTGTTTCCTTTGCAGGTCAACTGTACAATAAGAGGTTCCAAGTCCACATGGACAATACAATGGCCCTTTGGTACCTGAACAAACAGAGGGGCACCACCTCGCTAAAACTTTGTGCTGAAGCCTCAGCCATTTAGGAATGGGCAATACTAAAAAAGGTGTCACTCCATGCCATTTGCATAGCAAAACCAGACAATTTAAAGACAGACTCTCTCGGCAGGCATTTCCTGTCCCATTACAAGTGGACACTGTTGGACAAATCTACCAGTCTTTCAGTAATGGTGTTTTCTTTAGGTCAACATGTTCACTTCAGCTTCCAATGCTAAGGTGGAGATTCTTTGCACAATAGCAAAGAGCAGCAGCCCCCGGTCCCTGGGAGATGCATTTCAGATACCTTGGGTCCACAGACTCTTTTACACATCCCTCCCTCACTCTTCTCCTGCCCAAGGTCCTGTGCAGGGTATGGGAGTTCAAAGCACATTGTATTCTAATAGCTCCCGTCTGACCATGACACGAACGATTCTCTACCTTTCTCACTATGGCAGAGGGTAGATGCATACATCTACCACCAAAACCAGAGCTCCTTCAGAGGTCAAGTTTTTCACCACAATGTAATGAGGCTCAGGCTAACAGCGTGATTACTCAACCCTCCAGAGGCAAATTTTCCAGAGAAGTAACTCAGATCATATTAAATACCCGCAAGGTTTCTAATTGTACCTTATACAGCCATAAATTGAACTGGTTTGCTGCCAGGGTTGCCCAGAGAGGAGAATCCCTGTTTAACTGCCCCGTTCCGCTTTCCACTATTCTAGATTATCTAGTCTCCCTACCTGGAGAAGGGCTGATAGTTGCATCCATCAAGGTGCACTTAACGCCATCAAGGTGCACTTAACGAGCATATCTGCCTTCCATGAGCCTAGAGATAACAAAACCATTTTTTCACACTGTGTTTCTAAACAATTCTTGAAGGGACTTTTCAACACCTTTCCCATAAAGTCCATCCAGGTTCCACAGTGGGGCCTATTGCTGGTCTTATCAAGACTCATGCTCCCACCTTTTGAGCTGATGGCCTCCTGTACTTCAGTTTTTATTTCTTTGAAAGTAAGCTTCCTAGATGCCATCACGTCAGTTAGAAGGGTAGGGAAATTTACAGCCCTCAGATGTGGCCCACTCTTCATTCAATTTTATCCCGAAAAGTTCATCTTGCATACAAGTTTGGAATTCCTTCCCAAAGGTAGTCTCTAGGTTCCACATGTCCCAATGCATTACCTTACCTGTATTTTTTCCTTCACTAAGCTCTGAAGCTGAACAGGACACTACACAAGCTTGATGTTAGAAAGGCTTTATTATATCACTTAGACAGAACCAAACATTTCAGAAGGTCTAAATGTCTATTTGTTATGCTGGACCCCATAAGGGCCAAACAGTATCGTCCTAATCTCTCTCGAGATGGATAACAGCTGCAATTCAGTTATCTTATAAACAAGCAGGTATCTCCTGTCCAGTTTTGATTACCGCCCATTCCACTAGGGCTCAGGCCTCATCTCCTGCTTTCCTCAAGGGTGTTCCTATTTGCGACATCTGCATAGCTGCCATTTGGTCATCAGTAAACACCATAATAAAACATTACTCTGTGGACGCAAATTCGAGAAGACAGTTAGTAGCTTGTACAGCAGTCCTGTATTCCTTATTCAACTGACCAGCTCACCCCGCCTTCATTGGTGAGTAGCTCTTGATATTCCCAGTGTGGGACTGCACGGACAAATATGACAATGAAAATAGGATTGCACTTACTTGTAACTGTTGTTTGTTGAGTATCTGCTGTGCAGGCTCACATTCTCTCCTGCCCCACTGTGAGCTCTTTATTTATCCTGCTTGTAGCCACTCATGAGAATTGAGGGAATAAGAGGACCTCCACCTCACAAGACCCTGTTTCGGCAGGAAATGAGGCACGCATGTGCTGTGAGGAGGAGCTCCCCCCTTGCAGGGTCCTAAAGTTCAACATCTCTCTCTCAGGCCAGCCTGCACCTGCGCAGTCCCAATATGTGCCTGCAAAGCAGAAACTTGACAACAACAGTTACAGGTTAAGTACAACCCTGTTTTCCATTTGATTAGTAATCTGAAAAAGGTAGTATGTTTTAGAGAATTTGAGGGGCTGTTTGTGCTTTATTTTCTCTTATATGCACATAACTAAAGAACCAGTTACAAGAGCTTACATCCATAGCTGTGCAATCAAAACTTGGTTTTCATGTCTTGATCTCTTCTGTAACAGGCCCTGTGCCTGCACCTCCAGCCCCCCTGAATGTTCCTGGACTCTTTGGAATAGCATGAGCTGTGGCACTGGAAACGGGGGGGAAGGGGGGCGGGGTTAGAGGGAGTATAAGTGGAAATCACATTCATCTCTTTCTTGAGCAGAAATTCCCTTCTGCTTATGCAAAATCAAGTTTGGTTCTAGATCAATGGGTTCTATTTGCCAAAAGGGCTTTTGTTGCTTTTCCCTCTGGGCTGCAACCCTTGCTTCTACAGGTTATATGAACCCTCCACAATAGTAATTGAGGCAGCCCAAAGTCCTTTAAATGGAGAGAAGGGTCAATGAAAATCAGAGGACTTCTGTTTTTCTAGTAGGATCTCTGGATCCCACCCAGTTTGTGAAAGCTAAAAAAATTAGGAGTGATCCTGTTTGAAAGAGGTCTGATATGTTTGTTTTTAATAACAAAGCTAGGTGAAGGAAGCACCTTGTTTGCCAATGGGAGGCTGCATGCTGAATATCTCAGTTAAAGACAGAGGAAGAAATGAGTGTGTAAGGGAGTGATGGTGAAAGAGGCAAAAAGAAGTGAGAACAAGAAACATCAACAGGCGGGAGGAGCATAATCACAGTGCCAGTGAGGCTTCATAAGCTGCTGATAGTGATGAAATTATTAAAAATGCCACTAGTAAAAACAGCTACAGACTCAGACCACAATCACAGAATTCCAGACTCAGCGTAAGTAAAATTATATTTATTAACTTTAAGGAGTTTGCAAAGCATAAAACACACAGGCAACAGACATAAAACAAAGATATCTTACTATTGTTATCTAAAAGTCTGCCTATCTAAAACTAAGAGCTTGCTACCTTAAGCATCTCTGGTTGGCATCCAAGTTTTGTTTATCTTACCCATCTTGTAGAATGCATGCCTTCCCTATGCCTAGGTGGTTTGGCATGGGAACATGCCGAGGTAGAAAGAATAGTGAAGGGGTTGGGGGGGGGTGAACTGAGAAGCCATCTTTTCTAGAACTGAGTGCATCACCCAGCACTCAAGAGCCAATCAGGGCCAAGCTGTTAATTAGCGTTACAGCTGTGAGAACATCCAGAAAGGACAGATAGAGGTTCCCTGAGACAGTCTCCCAAGGTGGAATCACTGGGGAAATCAGAGGCTGCTTGCAGGTATTGTTGATCAGCTTAGCCAGGATATTTTAAGGTAGGCCAGAACCTGCAGACACTCACAACAGTGAACTACAGTTCAGCCATTCTTACTAGAATCCTGGCCTTAAATGGCTACTTCCATACGCTTCTGTCTGAATCCTACACGTTTATGTCAGAATCAGTTCCACTGAATTCAAGGATACTTACTTCCAAGTAAGTATATGGTTGCAGACTTCGATGATATATTAATTAAAAATGTTACAATTAACTAAGTAAAGAGCAAAGCATGAATTAATTGGCAGCTGTAGGTTGCAAAAGCTCAGCCCTGCTTGTAAATCTGTTTCCTAACTGAACATTTCCAGTTGCTTGCCTTTCCTTGGAATAGATGACGTCGTAAAGCTGGCATAGGAAAAAAACACCCCAAATTATTCATAATGTCCAAAAAGCCTTAAATCTAATGTGCTTTAAAACACTATTGTGCTGTCTGAGAAAAAAGATTATTTTTGAAAGATCAGCCTTCTACAGTCCACAGAGACTTAAGTTCATCTTGATCTGCTAGAAGGCATTAATCTGCTAAAAGACAGGAGAACAGAGAACAATAGGACTGGATCATCAGTGCTATGTTTCTTCAATCATTTCTTAGATAAAGCAATCATAAAATTGAATTAAATCTCGGTTCACCGGGAATTGGCACATTTTATTTCACAGTTGTAATAGCATTTGAGCCTAATAGAAAAACCTGTCAAAAACAGCCCAGCAGTATCAAATAGAAGACCAAAGGACAAAATTGTCAGATGTATCTTCTAAATTTAGAAGAAATGACGTACAAGTGGATTTCCTTTTGAAATCTGCAAGGACTGAAGATATCCAAAGTAAAATTTGTGCAGTAGGTAGACATAACCTCCGATTAGATAGTTCTGCTAGAATGAAATTAAATTGACCATCTTTGAAGGCTAGCCTTTTTATCAATGAATTACAAAAGAGTCTTTGCTAGATGATTTGCTACAGCGCTAACAGTGTTCAGTTTCTGCCAAAGATTTATGTAGTCTATGATCTCCAGCAGGAAGAAGGGCATTAAGGGCTGACTGGCTGTGAGCATTCTTTTTCATTGTTCAGTCTATAACACTGAGGCCAGCGTTAGCCAGAAGAAAATATATTTAGCTTAGGATCTAGAAAACAAAAGAAGTGACTATAGCATGTTTATCTGTTGCTTACTCTCTGCTTTATTTAGATGTCTCCTACAAAGAGCTATACTAGAAATGAAATCAAACAGAATTGATATGGCCTTTGTTCACATAAGACTTTGTATTTTAGTCTAGACAGTTTTGAGAAGCATTCAGCATGAATTCTCAGTGCAGCTTTTGATGGTTCAGGGTTGCTGTGAAATCCAGAGCCATTTAGAATGGCATTTCTTTTAGATATTTTTAAACTGAAGCCCCTTCTCCCATCTATTGCTTATTGTTCCAGAATTGACAAACTAGAGCAGCACCATAGATATTAAATGTTTTTAGCTTTTACAAAGCTGTAGCTTTCACAATATTCCTTTATTTAGACTCTTACTTTTTATCTAACTCAGGGTGCTAGATATTCTTGATCTTGAGGGAAGAGTGATTCTGAGTTGGATCCTGTGAAGTGCAAGTAATCACAGATGTGGATCACTCCTACTCCTTCCCTTCCCCCAGCAATCCCATTATGTCTGAAAAGCTGATACTAGAGATCTTGGGGACCCCCCCCCCCATTCACAAAAAGCAACACAACCTGGGTGCTGTAGTGATGAGGGGCGACAGCGCAAAATTGCCCTGTTCAGAACTTGTTCTGAATGAATTTGGAAATGAATACAGAGTTACATTTAATTTATTACTTGGGGTAGATGTCTGTACTAAAACTTCAGTAGCTCTGAGCTTTCTAAATGTTCCATTCAGTAGTTCTGAGCTTTCTAAATGTTCATTGCCAAGCTTCCATTTTAAATGTTTATGTCTGCATGAGGTTCTTCTCCACTTCCCTTCTCTGTATTATGACTATAACAAATCACTCTGCCTCATGTTGCCCACTCCCCCCACCCCAGCCTTTTGCTTCCCTTGGGACCTACATTTTGGGAACTCTTTAACTCTCTTCATATGTGAAAGGGATATCTCCTTAAACTGCCATAAAAAAACCCCTTTATTTACAGTAAGTTTCAAGTGTTGGACAAATTCTCTGAGTGTACATAAATGACTTTCTTTCCATACCATCTTAAGGAAAGGACTCTCAGTCCTGTACTGGAGCAGGGATTGGCCTACTATAAAATATACAACTGCCCCAGGTTTTGCTGTGATAGGGACACCTACCTCTCTTCCGTCATTTGTTTGTTTAACGATGGCTTGGTTTCAAAGACACCTCTACATAGACACCAGGGTGTGGCCTGTGTCCCTTCTCATACACCCTCATACCATGTCACATAGTGTTCCAGAGAATATCTTGATTGTTATGAGCAGCTTTCCTTGTGATCTGGAGACTCTGGTTGAAAAGGGGACAGAAGAGCCTTGGTACACTTGTGGAAATGCCATCTACTTGCAGAAGAGACCTTTGGATCCAATCTGTAGGGCAAGATTGAGACCACCATCTATAACCAGAAGTCTCTGGGGGGAGAAGTTTCTGATTTCTACCAATTTCTCTGCGGGTGCAGAACCCCATGCCACATGCTTAGTCATTCTGGAGGGGCCTCCTGATCCTCAGGATATTTTTTTCAGAGAGGGTACACACACAGAGGACTGCAGCGGGAAGGAAGGAGGAGAGCCCATTGCATGAACAGACCTCTGTTTATGGTTCTCTGGATCTTGCCCCTACTGTTCCTTACATATGAGCTAAAAAAAGTAATACTACCCTCTGATTAACAAATAATCTACACGGTACACTCCAGTACTCCTTAGACATTTAATAAAATCCATTGCATTGAACAGTTGATTGATAAATAAGGCTTAAATTTCTGCTACGTGAATCCTAGTGGGTTGGATCAAAACTAATACTTGCAAAGTGAGTGTTTTTGAGAAGCATGGGGACTTAAGTACATTGCATTATTTAATTTTTTTTGCGAAGTGATAAGCTCAGGTACTGTTTTTCACAGTTACTGAGGCCATGTCAGTATATATTTACCACCCAACAAGCTCTTTTTGAGAGTTTCTGGTCTGCCACACAAGGAGAGATACAGAACAAGTATGCTGGAGAGGCCACCTATGCCACAGAGCTCCTGCCCTTCAAAGGATAACTTTTTAATGTTTCCAGCACTGAAAGCCAAAGCTTGGGAGGCCTCCAATCAGGTAATGTTTAATATCCAAGGGTCAAAATCATGAGAAAGCCCTTTTCCCCCTTCAGCCTTGTATTACTGGCAAGTTTTCAAAACTTTCATTTTGAGGACAAGGGCTTTTTTTTAAAGGAGAAATGAGTGAGCGAGCGAGAAATTTTTGGCATTGCTGCAGAGAGTACTGACCTAATAAGCAATATTGTCTGTCATTTCAGGAAGAAACACAAGTACTGTTGCAAGACCTGCACACTTACCATGAGAATTATTTCCCTGTTTTACGGTGTCTTCATGCTTTTACATCTTCTCTTCCAAACTACCCTTTAGGCAAACAGGTATGCATCCCTCTCTTATGTTTAGTATTTTCATATCTTGACAAGTTTCAGTTGAGCTTGTGGTTGTGCTACTGCTGCTTCACAATGTTTGCAACTGCATCAAACACAATTAAATCCAGTTTATGCTGTTACTAGTATCACCCAGTATAAATGTCATGTATGTCTCTGCCCAGCCATCCATGCCAATTTTGATTCTACTGCTCAGTGCTTGATGCTGGATCCTCACTGCTCGTTGTTAGTGTTATAACGGTTTCTCAAGCATTACAGGTGGCTATCTACTGGACTCTACTGTTATGACCTTGAGCTTCCTCTCAGACTATGATACGTCTTTCTCCTTGGCAACAAAGCGTGATAGCACAGATATGTAAAATGTTCTCACAGAGAAAGAGTGGGGAGACTTTGTTGATAACTGGGAGGGGTAGGAGAAGAGTGAACTAGAAAAGTACTGTTTCTTTCTCGTGTCGTCATTCTGGTCAATCTCTAGTCGAGCTGCTTAGACGTTTATATTACTCCTAAGTAGACCTATGGAACTGTATATTGAAATGAACTGATTTCTGAATAAAATCCATTTGACTAAGTACTGGTGTCTTACTGCAAATGGGCCAGAGATCTGTCTGCAGTATCCTGTCATCCATAGACTGACAATAATCTGTATATCATTTATTTTTGACTTACCTTGAGTCTCAAATTAACTTTGCCAGTATTTAGAAGCGATTACACTAAGTAAAGTCAACATTATTGTCATGAGCTAGGCAGAGCAGGCATATTACTCCCATTCTGTCACTCCATTGGCTGTCCATCATTTACCAGACTCAGTTCAAGGTTTTGGCTGTCTTGTGCAAAGCCCTTCATGGCCTTGGACTCTCATCTATGGGAATGTCTGTCTCCCTCCACCACAGCAGCTTCACTCACCTTGAAGTGCCACCCTGCAAATGGGCAAAATCATCAGCTGCCCATACATGTGCATTCTCTGTGGTGGCCCCCACCTTAGAGAACGACCTGCTTGAAGAAGTCATTAAAGCGCCTGCTCTCCTGGCTTTTCACAGACTATGCAAAACCAAATTATTCAAGAGGGGTTTTTTACACAAGTAATAGGGTTGTTCTCTAAAGAAGTGGCTCAGAGAGATGCTTTGATAAAGAGATGGGGACTGAAGACTATACCAGTGTGTACTGTCTGTTGCTTATATTGCTTATGTTTTTTTCAGCATTGTACCAGCTCTGTATCAGATTTCTGTTTTCAAGTTTCTGCAACCTATACCCTGTTGTACTGTTTATTGGCTGTCTCAGCAGTTGATTGTGTTGATTTACTGAGTCTCAATGAGAAAGGCAGACTAGAAAAGATTTGGGGCAATCTGGGTTCTCTAGTGGATACTGGAAATTTTGCTTTAGTTAGATGTGCTGAGAAATCATAAAAAAGAATTCTCTGCATCAGTGCTGACATACCCATATCTATAATTCTTGTTGCTCCTAGGCAGCAAACATGCTCCCCCACTCTCCATTTTTATGAACAGTGTGTGTGTGTGTGTGTCGCTGCCTCTGAACCAAGGACTCATGGTATTCCCCTGTCCCTTAGGATATTCAGAGTCCCTTCTCTGAAACTTCAGTTTTCATTATTTTGTGGGAAACAGTTTTCAACAGTTTACTCATGAAGATATAAGGAGGAAAACCCTGCAAGAAGTATTCTACTTAAGTGTTTCAAAAGAAACAGCCTACTCCCACCCGTATTTTGGTCACTAAATGCAAAGGTGTATGTGACAGGCACTAAGCACTGTTGTTTATTTTTTTTAATGCGATTATATTGAATTCAATTAAAGGACTTTAAACATATTATGAAAGCACTTTATATTGTGCTACTGTTGTTTAGGTCCAGACTCTTCTACATTGATGCATTGCCTATGCCTCTGTTACCCTCATCCCCCCATAAATGGCTGTCTGCAAGCTAGCTCTGAAGTCACCCAGGTCTTTAGGAAAGAAGTCCTAGAGTAATCATGAAGCACATTTTTCATTTCTTGTTACTAAGACAATTTGCTTCTCTTGACAGATTAGAGAACTGCACTGTGCATGTTTGGAGAGGAAAGTGTGGGAGACTGAAGACTACGAGTCAGCCATTCAGCTGGTGAGGTAGTCTTCTTTCCATTTTCTCCTTGCATTTTAGATTCATAAAATGCCTCAGTCCTTTCTTCAAAAAGAACTTGAAGCTTTTAAGAATGTTTCCAAACAGGAAAGTTGGTTTGGATAACTGACCACATTACTTCTTGTAGGTCAAAATTGAAGTTTTTAAAAAATAGACAGTTGTATTCTTTAAGGAGGGGTGGCTAGCAGGAAAATGCTTCCCCCCCCCCCCCTTAAACCCTAAATCCAATCCAGGTTTGCATTGTAGCTGGTAACACTGCACTGGCTTTCATTGCTGTGTGTGTGTTTGTGTAGGTAGAGCTTTCTCCCCTAGATATCACATTATTAGGGAGCAGGTGGTAATGAATTGAATGTTGGTCATTTAAAGATATGTGCCCTTAATAACCTAAATGGCTGCAATTGCTGTCTGTCCTTACTTACTAGCTTAGTGAGCCACAGGATTGCACATTCTCCCTGCTTTCTCTTCCTTTCATAGAGTTTGTATGTAGGGTATGTGGAGTAACAAAGACTACAGGAGTTGAATGATAACAAGCTGAAGGTTACCAAAATGGGCTGAGAAATAACAAGGGATAGGAAAGGCTGAGGTTAACAGGAGTTGAAGGATCATCAAGGTAGTTAATAATTACTGAGAAATAAAAGTAGCCCAGCCAACATTCACACTTCAGCTAGCTGGCTAGCTAGCCCTAGTAACTGTTTTATGCAGCCTGCATGTTTGCGTGTGGGTTAGCTTTGGTTTTAATCGTTTTTAGATGTGTTTTTATTTTGTATGTTTTAATCTGTTGACTGCTTTGGTGACCATGATGAGGGCAGAAAAGCAGGGTATAAATCTTGAAAATAAATAAATGAAATGTAGGCATCATTTTTTCCTGATGTAGGTTTACAGTGTCATATTTAAGGGTTGCATACCCTAGGAAAACAGACACACATCTGAAAGTTTAAGCTGAGTTTTCTGGTCCTTTTTTTTTAACTATTACATGTTGTTTGCATTAACTTGGATAAAGTTCCCAGATAAAAGTGAGCAAATTATTTATAATTTACATGATGTCTTTATTATTTGTCACATTTTGGTCCTCTTAAAGAAACTTGACTACTGAAAAAATGGAAACAGGCATAGATATAGCATGAAGTGAACCTGTACATTCATGTCAGATGTGTTCAGCAAGTAATAATAAACTTAAATGAGCTTTGTCCCTGACTAGAATATACCTTGATATATTTTTATGGAAGAGGATAACTTGCAGTTGTGATTGAATAGAAAATTATTCTCACGTAAACACAAAGATGGAGACGTCATCTTCCACTTACCAGGAATAGCAGATTATGTAATATAAAGATGTAATTAAAACGTTTTAACACATTTTTAACTATCATAAAAAAACTGGTAGCTTGTGAATATGCTGAGTTTTTTTCTTTTTGCAGAAGGGTAGATAGATACATGGTAAGGATTTATCCTGCTTAATCACTTCAATAGTTTCTTTCTTTCTTTCTATAATTAATTGTGTAATGTTGGTTTGGTTTGGATTTTTGTCCCCTAGGATGCTGGCTAAGGATGAATTGATAGCCATACTTCAAAAATGCATCGAGATTATTACATTGTCTTCTGCAAGATGCCTTGGCAACTCCACAGAGAAACTAGAAGAGTACCTGGATCATTTTAAGAATCTTGAAGGTACTTGGCAATAGGCAAGCTTGTTACAACTTTAGAGTGTCCGCTTCCCCAAAGACATTCGTAGAGAAGAGATTGATTGACTTGGAGAATATCCTCAGTATTGGGAACAGCCTTCTTGAGAAGAAATGAATGGCAGTTGAGGAAAATAATAGATTTTTTTGTCGTATTGCGATTGTTTATGATTCTTGGACTTATTACAGAATGTCAAGAAAAAGCTTGGTACTGTTAAAGAATGAACTATGTAGTGATATGGAATATACACAAAAAGACATACACAGATGCAGTTCTTTCCTTTTCAAGGGGTCTTCTGAAACTTCCAAAAGATGACCTTAGAGGTTGTGGGTCTGGTCTGGACAAAATGCCTTAGGACTTCGAGGGCTGCAGTGAGGAAGGGGGAATCAGAAGAAATATATAATACATCATGTGGTCTGTTTATGGACCATTCTGATCTAGTTTCCACAATAGATGTTGACAGGATGCTTAGCTGCAGAGAGATGTCTTGAACAATGATGGAAAACCTGTACTGATTCTGACAGGTCATGCTATAGAGCCCATCGGAAGATCTATGAAGCAGAGGTGACAGTGGCAAAGAAATGTTATTTCTTTGTTATTGCACCAGCTAGTTCATAACCATTCCAATTGTTTAAGGTATTTTACAATCTGTTTACTCCTAAATCTGAGCCTTTATTCATTCAGGAATAGACAATTAGTTGTGATACATTTGCAGTTTTTGCTGATAAAATATCGCAAACACACTCTGATCTGGATGCTGATTGTAACATATATAATAATATGATATATTATATATTTAATAACAATAATAATAGACTGAAGCACAGCCACCTAGACTATATGGACTCCCCAAAATACATAAAGATTCAGTCCCACTCCGACCCATTGTGAGTGCCATTGGTTCACCGACATATGAATTAGCTAGACATCTGGCAGATCTCCTGCAGGACCACATCGGGAAAACCTCGTCTTACATCAAAGATTCAGCAGATTTCATCAACAAAATCAGTTCTCTGAAACTCAATCCACAAGACATACTTGTCAGTTTTGATGTTGTATCCCTGTTTACCAAGGTTCCAGTAAAAGACACTATTGCACTGATTAATCAGATTTTCCCAGAGGATGTAACAGCTTTATTCCATCATTGTCTGACAACCAGTTACTTCCAATGGGACAACGAATTCTATGAACAGATGGATGGGGTGGCCATGGGGAGCCCACTCAGCCCAATTATAGCAAACTTCTACATGGAACATTTTGAAAAAACAGCTCTAGAATCAGCACCCCACAAACCCAGTGTATGGTTCCGGTTTGTGGATGATACATTCATCATTTGGAGCCATGGGGAGGAAGAATTGAGGGAGTTTTTGAATCATCTCAACAACATCCACCGGAACATACAATTCACAATGGAGAAAGAAAGTGAGGGAAAACTCTCATTCCTGGATACCTTGGTCATCCGCAAAGCAAACTTTCAGTTAGGTCACAAGGTCTACAGGAAACCAACTCACACTGATCGGTACTTACACAAAAACTCCAATCACCACCCCCGACAGAAAAGAGGCACAATGAAAACATTAGTGGATCGTGCAAGACGGATATGTGAGCCGCGCTTTCTCAATGAGGAAATTAATCATCTAAACCACGCACTTCAGGCAAATGGCTACTCCAGAAATGAAATCCGAAGAGCAATCAAACCCAGGATGAATCAAACAACCAAGGAAAAACAGTCACCTACAGGAAAAGTGTTTTTGCCATATATCAAAGGAATTACTGATCAGATGGGAAAGCTTATGGAAAAGCATAACCTTCAAGCAGTATTCAGACCCACCCGAAAAATACAACAGATGCTACGATCAGCAAAAGACAGCAGAGACCCCCTCACCTCTGCAGGAGTATACCGTATACCCTGCAGCTGTGGACAAGTTTACATCGGGACCACAAAGCGTAGCATCCAGACAAGAATAAAAGAACATGAAAGACACTGCAGACTTGGACAGCCTGAAAAATCAGCAGTGGCTGAACATAGCCTAACTCAAACAGGGCACAGTATCTTATTCCAGGACACCAAAATACTGGACAACACTTCCAACTACTTTGTCAGACTGCACAGGGAAGCCATTGAAATTCACAAGCATAAGCAAAACTTCAACAGGAAAGAAGAAACCTTAAGAATGAACAGAGCATGGGCTCCAGTTCTGAAAAACACAAGGCCAACAAAACACTCCACACCCGACAATAGCCCTGCAGAGAAGATTAGCACATCAAGCACCAATCCATATGCAAAAGGACCTCCTCAGGATACAGTGAAGCCTCCCGCCATTAGCATTCCACACCCTGGGAAACTCTTACAGAATGACTCAGCTCAACCCCACCCCTCCTGAGTAGATACAAATGACCTACATCTTTTCCACACTGTGACACTGAGAGATCTCTGTCTTTTGGTGCTACACCTCTGAAGATGCCAGCCACAGCTGCTGGCGAAACGTCAGGAACTACAATGCCAAGACCACGGCAATACAGCCCGGAAAACCCCCAACAACCATCGTTCTCCGGCCGTGAAAGCCTTCGACAATACATCGACAATACAATAATAATAATATTAAATACATATATTAGATAATAATATGATTAGAATTGGGAGGTACTCGGGATTACGAGGCTTGTATATAGTAGACCAGTTGATCCAGCAAGGCAGCCTTCTCAAGCCTCATCCTAAATAGACTGGAAGTTGATTTGGCTCAGCTGCACTTGCTGGCAGGTGTTGAGGCTCTTGAGACTGTGCTCTGTTTTGGCCAGGATCCTCCAAAGAAGTAGTTCTGGATCCTGGCTGAGATGCACTTTGCCTCCTTTTGCTACCTCATCCTGGGCCTTCCACTAACACTTCTCTCGTGGAGTGGGAGCGAGTCATGAGGGGCTGTGATCCTGGGTTCATGTCCTGCTTGGCAGAGGTCTGGTGGCTATCTCAGGCCAGAGGCACGGTCTTCCTTGCAGGCTCTTGCAGGGTGGTCTCTGGCTCTTCTGGAGCATGGTCAGCAGGTGCCTTTGCAGGGTCAGACCCTCCCTGATCCCTCTGGGCCTCCTGGTCCCTCGGCTCCTCATTCTCATTCTCTGAGGACTCTTAAGTCAGAGTCACTGGGCTTATTAGAAGGGAGGTCATGACAGCGAGGTAGCAGTAATACAAGCAAAAAAAATAAGCATAGGGCCAACAACAAGAATATCTATAAATGCCTCAGAGGCAGAAAAACTGCAAGGGAAGTTGTTGAACAAATGACAAAAAGTATTACTGAAGGGGCATATTATGGATGTGCTGAACAAGTCCTGAACAAGATGACTTCACTGTGGAAAGTGTTGAGCCAATTTCACAGGGAGAGGAAGTGAAGTATTGAGTCAAATAATTGATTAAATCTAAATGAACAAATCATCAGATCCCAATAATGTGTACCAAAGAGTACTTAATTTAAAAATGAAATTTGTCAGCTTCAGTTCCAGAAGATTGGAAGGCAGTCAACATTACACTGGGTTTTTTTAAAAAAAAAAACGGTCTTAAGGGGATGCAGAGAACTGCAGGCCAGCTAGCTTAACATCTGTTCCAGATAAATTTCTAGACAATGCTAAAGTTAGATTTATTAAATGCTAGAGTAATTAACCTTGCTGAAGAGAAATCAACAGATGAAATCCAATATACGTAATTCAGAGTAATTCAGATTATTCAGAGTAATTGCAGAGTAATTCAGATGATGTACCCTGAGGCAAAAGATTCTCATTTCACCTCTCTGCTTATGGGTCTGAAGTGGCAAACATAGTCCTAGAAAAACTTGAAGTTCTGGTGAATAGCTGTAGGCAGTGGCAGTTTTTATAAAAGGTAAATTCCATACCCCTGGTTGTCAGATGCTTGGTAATAGTCAACAGGTGAGGGCTGCTCTCTGTTGGACATGTGGCATTCGACTGGCCATTGTTGGAAATGAAATGTTTGACTAGATGTACCGTTGGTCTGATCCAACATAACTATTCTCATCATTTCACCTGATTTCCCCTCCTCATTTTAGCCTCTTATACCACATACCCTTAACATTTCTAATGTCTTAGATAACTGCTGAGGGAAGAGAGAAGGTGGGAAAGAAGTGTGACATATGCATGCAGTCCATATGCATGAAATCTGCATGATCCAAATTTCAGGAATATCTCATTGGCCGGCATTAGGGAAGTAATTCATTAATAATCACAGAACTGTACAATACACAATTAGGAGTGGACATGCAGCAATGTGAAAACTTCTGTGACAAGTGCAAGCCTTAAAAAATGGTGTTTAAACCCCTCCCAAGGAAACGGGGGTTATTTTGACCCCAGAAGTCATTGAAAATAAATTGGTTTACCCATCTAAAACTTCCTACAAACACCAATTGAACTCCAGTCCCCTGAAATCCCTGGCTCCCAATAAACTTGGCTTGAAAGTGAAAGTACTTTACATAATTATAAATGGGGGTTCTAGTGACCCCAGCAAATATTGGAAAAAATGTTTTTAGTACTGTTTCCATATATAAATAAATGGACCAACACCTATTATGTCCATTTCATAGGAAGATGGAGTAAATAGTGAAAACTAAAATTTCTCTGCATAATTTATATCCAGATATTGGTTGTGCAAAAATATCATTCTTTTGGCTTTGGGTTTTTACACACTACTTTTGGAACTAGGGGTCACAATGACCCCCAAGGAAACCACTGTTTGCAAAGGAATTGTTGTATTTATAGTAGGGGCAGATAAAACCCCTGTGTTTGAGTTCTCTCAAAGCTTCCCTTATACCCAGAGTCACATGGAAAAGTTCAAATTGAAATGTATTGCAATTTTAGAAAATGGGGTAATTCTAACCCCCTGCAAGCCAAGCCTAGGCATGTTTGTAGGCATCCTCTGAACCTCTTCTCATTTTCCAGACCTGAAGGAGCCATTTAGCTTGGAACTTTAGATAACCCATAGCCATCTGTCCACTGAGCTGATTGTTTCCCTTTGTTATTCAAGAAAAGCTCTTAATTGTAAGGCTTCAACAGGTGCAGCCTGAGGGCAGGTTACAAGAAGGCTTGCAGAAAGAATGAAGATATTTTCTCTTCTTTTTGTTAACCCTTTAACTGGTAGGAATGGAATGCCTCTTTCCATTGCAAGGGTATGTTATGTGCCTAGTTTTTCTTGTCCTCAAGAATAACTTTCTTTAGCATTGCAGAACAAAGAAGAGTAAAATTTGGAATTGGGGTCAAAAATTACCTCTCATTGAAAACATCAAATCCTCACTGAAATGTAATGGGGTAAAATTGACCCCACTACTTTTAAGGCACTTAAAAAATTGGTGGACACTGTCACCAGGTGTGAGTTGACCACATGGTAGCAACAGCAGCAAGTCGCACATGGTGGCAATGGCAAACAAGTCACATGTGGTGGCAATTTCAGTATTGTAAAGTTAAAAATGATTGCTTTCTGTCTTGTGCTTTAAAAGTGGTGGGGGTCAGTTTTACCTCATTACATTTCTGTGAGGATTTGATGTTTTCAGTGAGGAGTATTTTTGACCTCAAGTCCAGATTTTACACTTTTTTGTCCAGCATTGCTAAAGAAAGTTATTCTTGAGGCCTGTTTTTTTTTTCTTAGTAGCTAATGCCATGATTGAGAGAGCTATCAGGTTTCCATTTGAAGGGGGGGTGTAAGTTGGGGTGATTTTTACCCCAATTCCGAAGTAGTGCAGTTGGGGTTTTTTTCTTGGGAGAGTTAAGACAGTTTAAGATTACAGTATGAAATGAAGCTGCTTACAGCACTGCTTCTAAGTAAGGCAGGATGTAATTTACTATGCGTTATTCCAACAAGATCTATGTTCATATAAGCAAATCCATGTATTTGTGCAAACTTATGCAGTCATAGCCAAACCAGCTTAGCTGACTCATGGTGACCAAAATGGTTAAATACGGGTTAACTTTGGAACTTCTGGCCCATGCATTTTTGTTTCATTAAGAAGAATATTTGTACCTCTTCAAAATGATACATCAAGAACTGAGCAAGCACAGATTTGGGGGACGTTATGCTAATTCCCACATAAGATAGGCTATTGGTGCTGATTCTCACGTACAACCAAATACAGAACATGCAGGAATGGGATGGGATTCAGCAAGATTGTGTTAATTTATGTGCATTGCAGGTTTGGGGTATATATATCAAAAACTGCTTAATAAGAGAATTTAATCCTTAAAAAGTGACAGCCTTGGAATCAATACTTGCTATTTTCATTGAGCTGTAAAATATATTTAATGTGCTGCATTTTAATTAGCATTCTTCATGTAACATAACGGCCTCTGGCTAAGTTGTTCTTACTAAATGTTTTGCTGGTGCTGGTCTGTCCAAAGTACCATGCTTACAAAAGCATAAACCATGTAGAAGACAGAAACAGGAACACTAAATCAGAAAGTAAATCTTATTCTGATTGCATGAGAGACTTCTTATAGCATATCTGAGGGACTTCTGTGAGGCACTAAGTCCCATTTGGTTTGCTATACTAATAAGAAGAAAAAGGCACTTGCAAGAAATACCAGTGGGTGGAGCAGAGGCTGGATAAGCTCTTCCCTGTTGACTTCTTCTTCCCCTACCCAAAGTCCATTTTCATCTACCCAAGCTAGGGGGAAAAATTAGGGAATAAGATTACTTCAATTTGTCATAAATACAGGTTTTGTGGAAAGATGATGATGGTGGTGATTAATGTCATTTATAGTCCACCTTTCTCACTGAGACTCAAGGCAGATTACACAGTGGGAGCTCTCCTGACCTCAAGCAGACTATTCCATATACCCGATGGGGCCACCACAGAGAAAGCCCAAGTACTGACTACTGTTGATTTCATTTCACCCATGTGCAGGGTGGCACCTGCAGGAGACCCTGTTCAGATGAGCGAAGTTGCCATGGAGGAACATAGGGAGGGAGGCGGTCCTGTAGGTATGCTGGACCAAGGCCGTGAAAAGTTTTGTATATGATAACCAATACCTTGAACTGCGCATGGTAGCCAATGGAGTGACTGCAGGATGAGAGTGATGTTCATGCTCCTGCTTGCTCCTGTTAACAGTTGAGCTGCAGCGTTTTGCACCAGTCTCCTAGTTAATTTAGATGGGAGACCTATGTATAGTACATTTTAATAGTCAAGTCTTGGTGCAGCCAGGTCAGCCATGTCGAGGTAAGAAGCCATCTTCCAGGCTAGAGTGAGGTTGCAGAAAGCATTTTTTGCAACTGCCTTTTTTTTCTAGTAGTAGCACTGGATCCAGTATAACCCCTAGGCTCTTAACCAAGTTTGCAAGGGTCAGATGAACTCCATTGAAAGTGGGGAGTATAATGTTCTTCAAGATCTCTGCCTTCTCAACAAGTATCACTTCAGTTTTGTCTGGGTTCAATTTCAATTTGTTCATTTTCAGCCATTTCACCACAACTGTCATACAGCAATCCAGGATTTCTACTGCATCCTGTGGGGACCTGGACAGTGAGATGTAGAGTTGGATGTTATCTGCATATTGGTGACATCCAACTCAATAGCTATGGATGAGTTTTCATAAAGGCTTTACTTAGAAGTTGAATAACATGGGAGATAAGATTGCGCCCCGTGGAACCCCATAAGATAGCTCCCATTCTGGAGATAGCTGATCTCCAACAGCAACCCTTTGAGTCCGTTCCATGAGAGAGCATTTAAACCAGTCCAAGGCACATCTATTGATGCCCACTTCTGTTTCTAAACGCCTTAACAAGATGGCATGGTCTACTGTGACAAAGGCTGCAGATAGATCCAGGAAGAGCAATAAGGAAGCATGAGAGCCAGTTTGGTGTAGTGGTTAAGAGTGCACGACTCTAATCTGGAGAACCAGGTTTGATTCCCCCCTCCTCCACTTGTAGCCAGCTGGGTGACCTTGGGTCAGTCACAGCTTCTAGGAGCTCTCAGCCCCACCCACCTCACAGGGTGTTTTGTTGTGGGGATAATAACAACATACTTTGTAAACTGCTCTGAGTGGGCATTAAATTGTCCTCAAGGGCCGTATATAAATTGAATGTTGTTGTTGTTGTTGTTGTTATGGCCTTTGTCTATATTCAGATGGAGATTGTCCACGAACTCTATAGTGCTGTCTCTGTCCCAAGTCCTGGTCTGAATCCAGACTAGAAAGGGTCCAGAGTACTAGTTTTCTCCAAAAAGATCTGGAGTTGGTCAGCTACTGCTCTCTCAATCACTTTGCTTAGAAAGGACAGATTAGAGACTGGGTAATAATTGACCACATCATTTTTGTCTAGGGATGGTTTTTAAATTAGTAGATGGTAACTGCCAGTTTGAGCGGTCGGGGGAATGATTTACAGTAGAACTCCGTGGCTCACTTATGTGGTCCTTACTTGATTTTAACAACCAAGATCGGCAAGGATCAAGCACACAAGTAGTGGCTTTCATAGATGTCAGGATTCTGTTAAGAACTGTCATTGTAATTGGTTCAAGCTGGTCCAAATGTAAGCCAGATGGTGCATTAAGCATTTCTTCCATCTTGTCTGCATTGCAGCTAGCATCTAGATCAGAGCTATTCGTGCTATTTTATCAGGGAAAAGCTTAGCAAAGAGCTTGCAGATTATTGTCTGTTCTTGGGACTGTAAAGGTTCAGATATAGGGGTTAAGAGGTGTCTGGATATCTTAAACAACAATCTTAGATATGTGAGAACAAAATTATAAATATATGAGGAATCTGAACCATATTATTCATACCACACTGAATGATATCAAAGGAAGATGGATCAGGGAGCTGTAGCTTGGTTGTGTGTGTTAATATTGTTTGTACTTAATTCAGTGACTCTGATATTTGAAGCAGTAGGAAATGTGCTTATTTTCAATCTAATGATTTTACATACAAATTGGAAAGACCATTGTTACTGATTTTTTTGAATCATTAAAGTTTTGTGGAAGGGAAAGTAAAATATCTGTTTACTTTTTGAGAACGTGCCTGATAAGACTTAATGCAGGATGATTGTAACGATGCACAGGGGCTTTTACAGTCTCGCTACATCTTTCTCTCTCCTTAACTAAGTCCTTAAGCTAGTCCTGAACTTACAAGTTTCCCAAAATGGAATGGCTTACATCCAGTTGACAAAACTTGGTTTATTGAGCGTGGCCTGCCAGCCTTGCTGCTTCACCTCTTTGGAAAACCACTCCTGAGGGTCAGGAGACCTTCAGGAACAGTGTGGGAGTTGCAGCAAGAACATGGGATTGGCAAATGTATGGTGTCCCATCATCAGCACCCTTGTGTGTTACTCCACTCAGTGCAATGAAATGTTTGGATCCAAGCCAATGTTGTTTGGCTGCTATGTTGTATGTTGTTTGCCAGCTGCACTGTGAATGAGCAGTGGCTGCTAACTGAACTCTTAGAATTTTTGTAATTGAATCAGACTCTTATTTTTTGTTGTGGCAGCCACAGATGATCAAGAAGAACCTGTATCTTCACTAAAAGAAATTCAGAAGAAGACAGACCTCTATCGTCTCCAAAAGGTCAACCAATTTAAAATCCTTCATTGTGTGATGAAGTAGTTACTAGGCAGATGAAAAGCTAGCTTGGGAACCAAAGCCAGATGAGGAGAGAGATCTCACAATGAGCAGTGTTTCCTGAAGACCCAACATGGCCCAGTGCAGGCAGAGGAGAGGGTGCCCCTCCTCCACAACCAGGGCTTTAGTTGCTCTTTCACAAGCCCTTTCTTTTCAGAATATTCTGGATTCTGTTAACTTCCAAATGCAAATTTATGCAAAACTGGATAATTGCACTATTTCAGTCACCTGAGTGCAGAGTTTGGGTTTTGCTTGACAGAAATAAACCCCCACTACCACTTTTGGTGCAAGCTCCCAATAGTAATTAATCTTTATATGAAGAAAAACCTTCTATTTAAGCTGACCGGAGAGTTCAGTTTTCTTCGTAATTTGTCCAAAGTCACATAAGTACGAGTCAGCCGTTGGTAGCCTCCCACCCCCCGCCATCTCCCAATCTATGCTTGCTAGTTCAACCCTAGGCTAGTCACTTGGTTTCAGACTAATCTGCTGCTCAGCAAGGCTGGTTCAGGTGCACACCCACGCACCCCCATTTGCTGCCAGTGTTGCTGGTGAATCACCCAGTGAACAAACAATAGTGGCTGCTAGGAGCAGCTGCCATGCAGAGAGAAGGGACTGGATGGTATCATCTCATATTAATATAAGTCTGGCTACAAAGGTACAGCAGTGATAGCAAGCCCAGGTGGTTCTTTGCCTCAGCCAATCTAATTGCAAATCAGGGTTGTACTGTACAGTAAATCAAGCTCATTAAAAAATTCACTTGTTTACAGTGGTTAAAACATTACCCAATCTAGTGAAATTTAGTGAAATACGTCATTTTGGAAACCAGAAAATGGATTGTCTAGAATTCCTTATGTCCAGAGGTCATGAAGTGTGATAACTTCCCTTTGCCATGATCATTGTAATGGTTCTGAATGAGCAGTCTTATCAGTGGAAGAGCAGAGTACATTTTGGTTATTGCAGCTAATTTTGTTTTAATTATTTACCTGGGAAAACAGTTGCAAAAGTCCTTTTACTTTTTTTTGGAAAAAAAACTCCAATAGCCTCATTATAGCATTGTCAGATTTATTAAAGAAAATAACATGGAAATGCCTATTTTCTTTTTTATAGACTTTATTGGAGATGAAGGAGTCAAGAAGACTTAAGAAACTAACCAAGTTTGAAATGCTGCGTTTTGAAGTTGTTGACTTTATAGACAGCCTTGTGAGGTAAACATTGTAGAATATCAGAAAGCAAGTAAAATGCAAAGTAACGTGTTAATTCAAATGCCACCCCACCCAATCACCAGTCCTTCTATTTGTGGTGTGGGGTGAGTATGTAGAACATATCTGCCAGCTGAAAGACGTTATGCATCTGACAGACTCCGAACCCTGAAAGCTCCTGCCACAATGCATCTGTTAATCTTCCAGGTGGTACAAGATTCTTGGTTTTTGCTACAGCTAACACGGACAACCCTCTGTGGTAGACAGAATATTATTCAGCTGTATTGAAAATTATACAGTTTGGTAAAAGGCTGCACCCATGAAAACCACTCTTGTAGAAAATTCATCCTCCTCACACCAAGAACAGTTAGAAGGGAATCTTGCCAAAGGGTAGCTTGTGCTTGCTCAATCTGAACTTAACATAGCACAAGGAAAGGAGAATTATAGCAGACAAATTGCAGTTGGACAGGGTGGGATAAAATAGTTCAAAGGTACTTGTGGAGTGCAGTTGTGGTATCCCTGGAAGGTATAGTGAAGTAGGCCCTAAGTGTGGCTTGTTCTAGAAACCAGGGTATGTACTGTTTCTTTTTTTCAGTTTGGCGTGGGTTCATGAAAGGGAATGAACTGTGGTGTTATAAAGAAGTTATCTGAAAAGGTGTCATGTTATGTAGCTGTTACAAAAGGAAAGTTTTGAAAATGTAAAACACAAGAAGGGAGGGGAGATAGCAGGATTAAATAGGGCAGGAAAGATATGAACCCCTGTACCCAGTTAGTAACATTTTTACCAGGTGGAAGGTTGTCGCATTTTTAAAAACTGACATTTGCTCTAAATGCATAGGAAGCATTAAATCTGGTAAGAGTACATTTTAGAGTTATCTGATGGTGCTGTAGGTCATCTTGTTGCTGACAAAGATACCCAGTGTGTCTGCAAAATTCTTTGTAGCAAATATTTGGCAAAAATCCTCTGCCGCTGGCAAAAGTGTCCCTCCACCAATGGAAAAGAAACATTGGATAGAGCCCATTCCATTAAGGCATCCAGTGCAAGGTGCTGTGTGAAATGTGAAAACTTGCCATTTATTGAGGTTTCTGATTGTAATGGGAGTTACCAGCAATCCATTTCTGTGCTTTTCCATGTTACTTTTTCAGAAGTTACCTTGTACCTCCAGAGACGCAGACATTGCATGAGGTGATGTATTTCAGCATGGCCAGTACTCTCCGTGAACATTTAAATGCTGCTCCACGTATTGCTGTTCACACTGCTCTCAACAATCCATATTTCTACCTGAAGGTAAAGAATTGGACAGTTGGGGAATATGCCGATGGCCTGCTTTGATCCCGCCATCTCAGTGGGTTTTCCACATTTGTCCTACATAGACGTTCTCCTTTCAGTTCCTTGACATCTCAGTGCTTGAAATGTTGCTAAGTGTGGAATTTTGATTCTCAGTAAAGGACCATTACAAGGTGTGGAGCATATGTGTTTTGTAATAATGTAAACAGTGTGGAGCTGTATGTGTTAGGTTTGAGTCTTGAAAATCTGTCACAAGGTTAAATGTTAAAACATGGTTAAATTTAGGAACTGGATGATTCCATCCCAGGGCTGCTCCCATGGTTTTTATTTTGAAAGAACTGTGCTTTGCCCTATAAACTCCTGGTAGTGGAAAGTGCTGTCAAGTCATAGCTGACTTATGGCAACCCCTGCTGGGGTTTTCAAGGCAAGAGACTAACAGGTGGTTTGTCATTGCCTGCCTCTGCATGGCAACCCTGGTCTTCATGAGAAGACTCCCATCAATTACTAACCAAGGCTGGCCCTGCTTAGCTGCCTATGCCATCCAGGTCTTAAACTCTTAGAGGTGATTTTTTTTGAGATATGAAGAAACTTTACAGCTATAGAAGATGCTGAACAGTCCATCCTTTCTGCCCATTCTGTTTGGGGAGGGGCTGTGGCTCAACGGTAGAGCACCTGCTTTGCTACAGAAAGTCCCAAGTTCAATCTCTAGCATCTCCATTTTCAAAAAGGATCAGGGAGTAAGGGATGTGAAAACCCTGGAGAGCCATTGCCACTGATCTTGATGGACCAACGGCCTGGTTTAGTGTAAGGCAGCTTCATATGAGCCCACTGCTTTCTCCAAGCCAGAGTCAAGCAGACCAGAGCTTTAGCAGAAGAAGGATGTATTATTTCATTATTACAACAAATCTAATTATATTTATTGCACTGAATCAGAGAGCAAAATACAAATCAACAAAAGCCAGGTTGGGAAAATAATGTAAAATATGTCTGTGTCTGTATGCAATTTTCTTATACAGTTATTAGATTTTATACAGGCACAAGAACTTAGATGAGAAAACCAAGTTTAATTCAATTTTCAGTATATTTGATGAAAAACCTAGTCCTAGCTATTGCATAGCTGCTGAATCTCTTATGATCTTTGGGCAGACATTTTGGATATCTAGGAGTAGTAGCCTCTCAGTGGGCCCTTGTTATCTGTGTTTGAAAGAAAGTAATTTTTCATAGCATAAGTTCAGTACATTCTGTTCTCTTCATGATTTATAAAACTAAGAAAAAAGTCATCTTGATAAATATCTAGCTATAACTACATAGATACAGACAACAAAGAACCATCCCATGATTAATGATAGGTTCTCTTGGAGATGCAATCCAGCTACTAGTTAAGGCAGCCTCACAGATAATAGTCCCTAAAGAATGCTGTGATTTTGCTCTTTATTATCCTTCTACCTTTCCATATGTATAACTGAAACACCAGCAGATGGGCTGCATGTGAAATTCTCCTCGGCATCCATCACCTTGGAGTGCATGCGCAGCATATTCACAAGAAATACTTAGTGTTTCATTCCACATTTACATCCAGAAGCACTAACATATCTTAGAACCACTAAGCTTATACTGAAGGTAGAAATCAAGTATAGGACATTGCGTTGGATCCAGAAGTGCTGTTTCGCAAGCAAGAATCCAACCCATTATCTGTAAGCAATCTAGAGCAATGTCTGTGATAATTACTGGAGGTGCAGGATGCTATCTGAACAAAATAGTTTTATTTTCATATTGATATGCTTAGCAAATGGGTGTACATGATAAACCAACTGCACCTAACAAGCATTATTTTGCATTCTTGACTTTGTGCCATTTTCTATATATTTTTATCTCTTTAAAAATTACCGTAAAATAGTACCAACTTGAGGCAACTGAAGAATTTTAAATGGGAGATTTTATAACAAAACAACCAATCAACACAATAATCCTTTAAAATATACTTCTGAATTTACATTACCTGCTGCCTGTATCAATGCTGGTAGGGAAGAGGCGCCTCCCCTGTCATCTCATGGGTGGGCTGCTGCGCTGCCCCAGTGCCTGGGATGTCTTTCCCTCTCAGTCCCATTACTCTACTTTCTCTACATATTCCCTAGACCACAGCATAGTTGGGTAGTGCCCAGAAGCACACAGAACAACATCACGCTATCAGGCTGCACTAGGGTCTTGGTTTGCAAAGTCTCTCATCCCCACAGGTAAGACTCAGTTCTCAGCTGGGAAGGTATAACTGGTGTGCATATCACAGAGTAGCTGCCGGTTGGGAAATATAGCTGGTATATATGTATCATCACAAAGCAGCTCATCAGTTTAGTGAGTGAGGCAAGAGAGGGCTCAAGGTTCAGCCCCATGGAGCTTTGACGTGCTTTGTCAACCAACAGCAGTCCACAAAGAGAGGCTGTGAGAGGTAGCAGATGAATGGAGTTTGAGTGCATACATCTTTATAAAATGTATTTCCAGCCCTTCTGCTGTTCTAGTCCTTGTAGGCAAATGATGGGATTTGCCTGGTGGTTGGGACTTTGTCTTCTCAAATATTGGGTGCCTATCCTGGTATATTTTCCAGCCTTTGCTTATCTAGAAGAAAACATTGCTAGTCATGGTAACCACATGTAAACTCTAAATCTAATTAAGGAAAAAATGAATTTAACATCTGTTCTTGTGGGAAATGCCCTTAGAATAGGAGCAGATAAACTTCTGGGTCTTCTATAAGAAGAAATAGGGTCTGCAGTTTAATATTGCCAAGATTTCATTAGTTTGGCTGTTCTGAAATAGTGGCTTGCTTAAGCTGTAGAGTTGTGATGTCAGAGGTTGGATGGCATTATTAGCATATAAATCAAATGTAAACTCAACTATTCCCATTGTGATTTTTTTTACCTAGAATGAAGCCTTGGAAAGTAATACAGGATGCATTTCTAACGCAGCTCCTGATATATGTATAGCATACAAGCTTCATTTGGAATGTGGCAGATTAATTAATCTTGTTGACTGGTTAGAGGTATGTAAACATGAGTCTGTTGACACCTCTTCATTGCTTTGCTGAATGTTTATCTTTTTTTTTAGTCTTTTAAATTCTTTGTTCTGAACACTTGTTGGAATGTAGCCGTCTTATTTATTGTTCTTCTGGGATTCATCAAAATCTATATAAATGTCCTAGCTAGTACTAGAAACTTACTAGAATTACTACCCTTCTTTCATTAAATCTTGTTGATAACCAAGTAGGTTATTTTTAAAATGCTTAGCATTTTGAGGTCTCATCACCAACCATAAATATAGTAGGTTGGTTCCTATGGATGTCATATTGACAGCAGTGAATCTCTCTCCGCCTCTTTCTCTAGCAGCTCCCTGAAAAGGCAATGTGTGGGGTGGGCGGGACTGCAGGAAGGAAGGGAACTGGACAAGCCTGCCTCCCTCCCAGTGGATCTCCATAGGAACCAACCAGCAAGTGGGATTTGTATGGATTTTTTGAATGCTGATCCTGTAATGCAGTTAACTGTAGTGTGCTTTCTCAGGCTTTTTCAACAGTTGTAACGGCTGCTGAAGACCAAAATTCCACTGTCAAGGATCAGATGGAAGAAATCATCCAGTATCCTTTTTCTGATTCTTTTGACATAAAAATAAACCAAGTCATTCAGAATGTTCTTGTTACAAATGATCTGAGAACTAATCAAAACATGTCTGATTTAACAAACACACACAACCTTTATTGGCATGTCAGAGCGAAAAAAGGTACATTAAAATTAGTTGATAGCTTCCCTGATACAGATTGCAGATTGAAGAAAACTAGCCACGTTAGAGGTTATAGAAAAGTTGTGACCAGATAGTAATCGCTGGACCTTGACATCATCAGAAAGGCCGCACCATGCGTAAAGAAGGGAGTTCAAAAGTTTGTCTCGTATCTTAGAATAAAATAAAGAGTATAATAGAACATGGGAAACAGATTCAATGACACCCAGGCCACAAGGGCATTTTCTGAGTTCATAAGGGGTCCCTTGGCATCTGCCAACGAAAGTGGCCAAAGGGAGTATGTTGAATCTGGCCAGCATTATTGCCCTTCTTTGATGGGGATCAGTTAGAGAGCAGAAATAGGCAGCTAACTAGCCAGATGACAGAGGCAGTCCCAAGTGAATTGGGGAACAGGTTTTCCTAGCTGCCTCGGTCTGGCGCTGAAACTGAATGTCTAAGAGCCTCCATTTAATTGTCTGAAATGCTGTTGGAGCAGATGCAAGGTAAAGTGATTCTAAAGATATACCCATACACCTAACTTCTTTGTGGATTAGTTCCAACCACTTGAATTCGTGGAAATCTGAGAGCATTAGAAAAGTAAAGGAATTTGAGTTGGGGTTAAATAGAAGGCGAAGCCAGAATTTGATTGTTAGATGCCAGGCCTGAGTTTCCAACAACATCTGTCCGGTTTCAAGACAGATTGCAGCATATGGGACACAGTTAGGAAGACCCAGAGTTTTCCGTAGGAAATAAGATAGTACCCCCTCTATTGAGTGATTGACTGCACTAATCCATATGGGCACTCCATAAAGGAGTTGAGAGCTCGATTTGGCATTAAAGGCGTTTAAAGCCATGGGAACATACCTGTTGCCTCTCAGATAGAAAAATCGGGTGATAGCGGCTGCACTATTTCTTACTACATTGATAACACCTTTGCAGTGTGTAGCCCATTCCCCCTTGTAGAAAAAAGTTAATCCCCAGATATTTAAAGTTTTTTACCTGCTCAATAGGATTTCCTTGAATTGACCATGCAAACTGTTTCCAGGCTTTAGCAAAGACTATGATCTTTGTTTTCTTATAATTCAAAGTTAGACTGTTATTATTACAATAGGTCAAACATTGATGTAGAAGTCACTTCAGTCCAGTTCAAGAGCATGATAATAAAACGGCATCATCTGCATATAGGAGAATTGGAATATGGCAGCGGCCAATTTTGGGAAAATGACCGTCAATTTCAGACAGGGTAGGGGCCAGATCGTTTAGAAACAGATTAAACAATGAGGGGGCAAGAATGCAGCCGTTTAACCCCTTTGCAAATTGGAATGTTAGGGGTTAGATTTCCTGAAAGGTTGAATTTAACCTGACAGCTAGTGTCTGTGTAGTTTTTTAACTAAAAAAAGTAGTCTGGGCTCCATGTTCATTCTGGCCAACTTATCCCACAGAAGATCTCTTGGGATTGAGTCAAACGCTGCTTTGAGATCTAGAAAGGCAGCAAAGAGCTTGTTACTGGGTTTCCTACTGGTATTTAGCAATTAGATGGGACAATACTATACAGTGATCCAAGGTAGATTTTCCTCGACGAAACCCTATTTGTTCTGGGCCTGGAATGTTATGGTCCCACATCTAGCCTTCTAGTTTGAGTAAAAGATACTTAGCATAAAGTTTACCAACTACTGACAGTAGGCTGATTGGCGTATAGTTATCGGGTGAAGATGGATCACCATTTTTAAAAATGGGGTACGATGATTGCGTTTGCCCATGACTTTGGCATTGTTCCAGTGTTATTTATCATAGAAAACAGAGCTGCCAAGGGGTGAGCCCACCATTCAGGGTTAGATTTCAATAGTTCTGGGGTGACTGCGTCGGGGCCTGCGGCCTTTTGTAGTTTGAAGTGTGAAATCAAAGTAATGACATCCTCCGGAGACACGGGAGGCCATTCAGGCATCATAGAGATGTTAGGCTCGGTAACATTAGGGAAGCTAGCACCATCATCACTCAAAAGCTTTAGAAAATATGAGAACCAGGTTTGGGAAGGAATTGATGGTGAGGGAATTATTTTTGCCTGTGAGACGCCAGAAATTAAGGCCAAAATTTTCCGCTTATCGTTTGACCTGACTGCCTCTATCATCTGTTCCCACTGATCCCTTGACTAAATCTGATAACTGTTGCTTAACATTAAAATATTCCTTCAATACGGAGGGCTTTTTTTGGGACTGAAAGCGATGATAAATGGAGTGAAGAGTGGATTTCAAATGTAAACTTCTTCCATTATACCATGCTATACTTGGTTTTATGTTTAGGAATCAGACTGGGAGTAGAATCAAGTAGAGAAATTAAATTCGAGACTAAGTTATCATATAAAGCTATAACCTATACTGGGTTTGAAGAAGACATGAGCAAGGAACACAAATCTTTAATCGCTTGCTCGGTAGTTAACTTCTGAGCTCTCTGTGTGAGGTTATGCGACCAAATGAGTCTGGGGAGAGACTCAGAAAGCGATTCTTTAACTAGAGGAGCAGAGCCAGGATCAAGGTGTATCTGGGGGTTGATTAAACCAACAAGGGGGAAATTATCGCTCTCCGTATGAACATCAATGTAAAAGAGCTCTACATAAGCTTTAAAAGGTAGAGGGATTAAAATGTAATCTAAAACACTACAACCTCTTCTGGATGCAAAGGTGAATTCCCCAAAGGTATCACCATCATGAGAACCATTCAGAGCCAATTTATCAAACTGCACACAGAATTTAGAGAGGAAAATGCCCGCCTGGTTAATATAAGAGTCTTTGGAAGACCTGCTGAGGCTAAAAAAATCTGGAAGGGAATCATTTGGATCAAAATTCAGAGCGGCCAGGAGATCGTAATCATTTTTGCCAATTCTGGCACATGTCTGATTTAGCAAAGCACTAGAGAATCTTCCAAAGGAATAAAACTAGGCTAACAATAAATACGAAAAATCACAGCTTTCAAATCTTTATATGCATTTTGAATTAAAAAGAGGGGTATCTTATATGCCTTGTTTTTTCTTTTATGAAAGCTCATGCATTCTTTCGATGAGTTCCAGAGAATAAGATACAGATTTAAAAACTTGCCTTTGGGATAACAGTATAGTTAAACTTCAATTCTATTATTTCATCACGTACTGAAATGCTCTTGAATGTGATTAAGGTAGCAATCTTTTGTACTGTTGCTGTTAGGCATGCTGTGTTCTTTCAATTTTTTTAAGGGAAGCTGTACTATGAGCAGATCAGGAATTCTTCACCCTATTTGAGGTGAATGCCTGAGATGTTAAATTTATTCCAAGGTGGCGTGTTGTAGATTGAAACAACACTGTAAAGTTATCAGAATTCATTCTCTCTTGGGGGAAGAATGTAGCATGCATAGTCAGTTAGCCTATTTTTTTGTTGCCATGGGAAAATGTACATTCCTTGACTAGCACTCCCAAGTGCTCGTTTCATTAGAGCAGTCTCAGAATTAGAATTCTTGGGATTCATAAAGCCTACCAAGCAGAAAACTGATCATGTGGCAAGATTGACATGGGGAAGCTGCTGATGTGTGTTCTACAGAGAGGAAGTCTCAACACAAGACATGATGGTGTGAAAATCGTTATCAGTTTTCCTGTGCGAGATTTACTATTTTGCCATTAATGTTGACAGTAAAAAAACATGCAAACTACCTTTCCGGTTTTTGTTTCTTTGCATTAACACACACAAATGTAGTGATTTTCAGGGAAATAGCTATTGATATGTGTGTGTGCACACACATTCTTAGTGTAATTGCTTTTCTCATACACCATGATCCCATATGAACTTCCAGATCTGCCTGTCCTATTCAAGACAGCAATACTAAATTAATGATAAAGACTTAGAGCCAAGCTACAAGTGACGCCTTACACAGGTTGGACACTTGTCAGCTTCCCTCAAGTTTTGATGGGAAATGTAGGCGTCCTGGTTTTACAGCTTGGCTCTCCATTACAGCTGCAAGACCAGGATGCCTACATTTCCCATCAAAACTTGAGGGAAACTGACAAGTGTCCAACCTGTGTCAGGCGTCACTTGTAGCTTGGCTTTTAGGTTGCAGGCTAATGTTAACTAGGAAATGGAGACACCATCGTGGTGGTATTCCTTAGCTGTAAATAATAGCTACAGAGATTGCCCTAAGAGGGGGTTTATAGCAGCTGAATGTTGCCCTCATTCTTTCTGCATTCTCCTGCGTTTTTCTCCATGCTGTTCCCTCCAGCATCAGCTTTTAGGAGATCTTGAGGTACAAGGGAGTCAGGTAAGATCTGTATTAGTGCTTTATTAGATTCAATCCAGTACTTTTGAAAGCTGTCCTGACCTTTATCTACTTTTATTAAGCTTTTCCCACCTACGCTGAATGTTATTTGTGCAACTATGCCCACTTGTTTTGAACTCCAATCTTTAGCATTCCCTTTCTCACTCTTGCTATTCTTACCATCTTGCATGCCTGTGTTTTAAATCCAATAGCAAGCACTTTGCAGATTTCAACACTGCTTCTCAGAAACCATAGTTCAATCTAGTAACTTCTGAGCATGCATCAACATTAATTCTAATAGCGCTGCAATGTAGCCGATTTTAAATGGACACTGATAAGTCTAATTAATCCATACAATCCAATGCATAGTAAGCATGTAGCAGTTTCACTTTTTAAGCAAAGATTACAGCATCATTGAATAGCTGTAGTAGTAAATTGGATTGAACAATCCCCTTCCCTCCTCCCTCCAGAGGACCCATGTGGAATAGTAGCTACAGGGAAGCTGTAGTGATGTGGGAGATGGAACAAGATCACCCATCCTGCCTTTTTCATCAACCCCTTCCATCAGGTTGGCTTAAGTCTCTTGCAAGTCAAGCATAGCATAATTTATTGAACTGCAGAGAAATCATAGTATTTTGAGTGGTTTATCATGTTTGTGGTGGCCATATAGCACCTGTCTTTGAGATGTCAGAAAATTGTGTTCTAGGTAAATATTATACCGCCATTATAGACTTCTATCACTCTGTACCCTTTGACAACTAGTATTAGTAGCTCCTGTCTTTTTTTGATAATGAAACATCCTAGTGAAAATTTCATGGATCAGCAATTGGCTGCAGCTTTCTGGGTTGTAAAGTCTGTCCAGTTGCTACAGCGCAATACATTAAACTGTTAAAATATGATCCAAACTAAACAGTTAAGCAATTCTAGCTTTTATTTAAATATAAATGAAATAGTCGTTTCTTAAAAGCTGTATGTTATTCACTGTGCTGTAGGTAAATAAATGCTAGTTACCATTGTGATAGCTAAGAATTGTATTCAAGTATCCCTTTTCACTTGACAGCTGAATTGATCTTCCCACCAGTGTAAGAAGCATTATTCCAATGGAAAGCTCTGAGTGGAACAGAACCTTTGGTTCTAACAACCCAGTTGTTCAAGCCTAATTATACTTTCCATATGCAAGATCGTAAGACACAAGCAGGAATCAGTCATTTTAAGGCAGAGATTAGGGGAAAACGTGAGTCTGCTGCCTGAACAGACAAAGCACTGGCAGACATCTGCTCATTTCCTGTGTTAAAAACCCTTGAGGTGCAACTTTATGAGATCTCCATGAGTCAGCTGCAACTCAACAGCATGCTTTACTTTTTACCTAGGAACATTAACCTGGTCAGCATACATGTATATAGTCTTCCTTGCCATTACTGGCAACTTAGTGACTCAGCTTATTCATGCATAAAAACTTGAATTTGTACATTTCCAAATGTACAGTAAAGTATGATTCTGCAGTTGTCTTTGCCCAGGAAAATGAGAAGGTACTTAGTTCTTAGAATAAACCTTGAATTAAAAACTGTATCCCTGCCTTTAACCCTTCTAATATCAATATATCTAATTCTCAACATGGCTCATCTGTGTATGCTTATATCTGTGAATCATGGCCCTGGAGAAAGATGTTTCTACAAATTGGGGGGGGGGGGGGGGTTGTGAGGTTTCAAGAAAAACCCTGAAAATAAGTAAGACTTTTTCAGAAGCAGGTGGTATGTGAGACATTGCTGCTCTTTGCCGCTCTCAGTTGCTGAGGCGTTAACTGGAGAGGGGCAGTAAGAACCCACAAGCCCTCCCTGCTCCTGAGGCATAGCTCTCCCCCGTCAGCCCCCAAACCAGAGGCGGCACAGGAGCAGGCATGGGACCTGCTGGCAGTGGGCTGGGAAAGGGTGTGTAGGAGTCATCACTATGGTGTGACAGTGCTGGAGGTGGGCATGAGGAAGAGCACACCTGAGCCATGGTTAGCTAGGGGGAGTTGATGGAGACAGAAAGAGGGGGGCATAAGTCCAAAAGGGGAGGGGGAATAGGATGTCCCCTTCTTGTAGGTCCCTGCCTAATTCTTAAGATGGCCCCATCTGTGGATACCAAAATCCAGAAACATCTTGAAAAGTCCAGTCTTCCTACTGAGAATAGGGAAAATGTATTAACACCCCCCTCAATAGAAGCATGGAGTTTTAAGAAATAAACATCCTCCGATATCTTAGTGGCTATTGTGAGGGGGGGGTGGCAACCACAATACTGCCAATCTTCAAGCCCTGGTTTCTGAAAACAGGACCCTGCTCTGGAGGGTCCATGCCCAGCAGTAACCCCTAGGTAACTTGCTGCTATACAGCCTGCTCAGATATTTCCTAAGGAGAAGCTGCGAGGTAGATAGAAGTTGTGAAAGCTGGGGACTAGTTGTATAGTGGTTAACACGCCAGACTATGAGCTGAGAGACCGGGGTTTGGATTCCCCTTCTGCTGTGGAAGCCTAATTGGGTTGTTTTGATAACAGACTGCTTTGGGTCCCTATTGGGAAGAAAGGTGGAGTATAAATGAAGCAAATAAAATAAAGCTGAAGACAAGTAAGAGCACATGAAAGGCTGGCAGGGAGTGAGAAGAAGACGAAATTGTGCAGAGGGATATCAAGTGACCCTGTAGTAAGTCCTTGCAGGTTCTCTACTTCTAGCACTGCTACTGGTAGTATCTAAAGCAGCAGTCTAAAACTCATTTTGAAATTTATTTTTTTTTAAAAAAAAACCACTTGTGTCTTAAATTCTACCTTTTGTTGAAGTGCTGTGACAATATTTGCCATCTCGGACTCAAATTAATGGCCAGTATTATCTGAAGAAGGGAGCTCTGACTCTCAAAAGTTTACATGCTGAAAATGTCATTGGTCTCTCAGGTGCCACTGATTTCAAATCTAGCTGTTCTTCTATCTCACCAATGTATCAAAAGCCACCTTAAGACACCTAAACCCCACATCTGTAGGAAAGGCCATATTCAGGCCCTTCTAGACCAACAACAGCAGTGCAGCTAAAAAGCCTGGCACAGAAAGACTGGATACCCTGGAAAGAGGAAGTGTGGGTATATCCAACCAGCCAGCAGTCTTCCCTAGGTATTCAGCTTCCAGATTCAAAAAGCCTTCAACAATTCATATTACTCCAACAGTACTGTTGATTCAACAGATCCATTTAAAGAGCAGGTATTTCTACCTTCCACCTTAAAATAAAAACACAAGCAAAATACATCCTCATATATTTATATATCTGACACCCCCATACCCACCAATACAGCTAACAATTTCAAGATGTCAATTCCCTTGATCTTGCAGAACTACTAATTCAACCATGGGGCAAGAGTAGGAGAAACAACAAATACCTGTTGATAGAACGGAATGTTGCAATGGAATCAGACTGCTACCTATTCTTCTCTGAACTGTGTTCTGTGCAATGCTGCCAGTGAATTACTGGATGTACTTGTAACCAGTTTTCTCAAGACTCGGAGGGGGGAACTGCCCCCTCCCCAATTACACATACTCCTTTGACATCCTTGCAATTTTTATTTTTCTGTCATAAGAAGCTCAGCCAACCACCTATGGAACACTGAATCCATAGCTTCTAGTCACACAAGAAATGTGCCTCTACAGCAAATCAGTATGCCAGCTAACTTTAGTAAAAAGGAAGCTTTCCAAATCACCAGTTTCTATAGCTTTTCCTTCTGATCTCATAACAATTTTTGTTACTTTTAAATTCATTGGTTATCAATTACATTTAGGTGCTGGTAAAAATGTCTCCTACATATTAAAAAACAAACAGGTTAGAAGTAAATGTTTTATTCTTTCAACTAAATTCCAGTACTACAAGGGCAGTAAAACAATGATACACTGAAAAATTGCGGCAATAAACATTTGTTAAAGACTGATAGAATAAATAAAAACTACAAAAATGAGAAATTATATAAACCCATTCTTAACCCCCAAAAAGTCATGGAATACAGAAACGCCCTCCTTCACTATTTCACAGGCAGTGCTGTGGGCTATTTTCTTAAAAAGTTGTCCAGGGCTTACATTCTAATTTAACTGTGAATACAGCTTTGCAGTGCACAGTTATGAAAACCACACTAACTTCAGTCAGAAGCGTCATTCTACACTTTTATTTACACAACCAGTGAAGGGCAGAGTTCTAGTACACCAGCTTTAATCCTTTTACTTTTCAAACTTATTAACATAAGCCAAATTGTAATGATACAGCAAATGAGACCACTGGTATTAACAGGTAGCAAAGGTCCACATCCAGGTGGTACTGACATCAGGGAGCACTCCAAAACCAGTTGCTGCATAAGAGTGGTTGCCACTGACAAAAGCTTGAAGTAACCAGTGTATGGGGGTGGGGGGGGATATGGCATTGTTGCAAGTCTTTAAAGGACAGCTTGCAACAATAGTACAGGGTTTCAGGGCTGCCCACATATGCAGAAAACATGATTCATGAAACATCTGAAAAGAGAAATAAAATCAAGTCAGGGATAACAGCTGACAATGTAACTGGACACTGAACACAATTACTAATCAATCCACCCATATTATACACAAAGGCAACTCAAAATATTCTCTGAACACCTGTAGCTTTACAGGACCAATTTTTTCCTTGAATAATTGCATTTACATTTTTTAAAAACCTATGCATACTGGATTTGCCATTTTTTAAAAAGCTATGCATACAGGATTTGCCAGCAACCTTCACAGACATTCAAGCTCAAGATAAAATACTTACAACTTGCAGGCTGTTCTCCATATCGTCGCATGATCTGGTCATGCGTGAACTTCACAAAAGCGTCATACTGTTCTGTGATCAAAGAGTAATCCAAATGAGTAACCAAACAAATCACTTCACAGCGGGCTGGATCCTATCAGTTTGTTCAACTAGTCTGTTCCTCCAGCTCAAGCACATCAATAGAAAGGCCTCTTGCACTAGAACAAGCCAGTAGAATGAACCAATCGGCTCCAACCATCTATCTACAGCGCACAATAATTGCAGTGTTCTACCTTTAGCTGCAACCCCAAGTGGGAAAACTACCAACTACTGCTGCTGGAGGGAGGAGGATTTTGACACCCTTTGCCAAGTGGCAGCAGAGGTGCCTGTGCTGCTATTTGCATACACATGCACAGCAGCTGTGTTGCTAGTGCAGGGCAGTTATGTCATCACTGATGCCAGATACTGCTAGCTAAAGCAGTTGTGTCCTTAAACCGAACTGGGATAGCCTCAGTGCTTCACATGACAGCTTTTAAAAATACTGGATCCAACTTCTCTTATGCTGTGCTCAGCAGTGCCTTCTGGCTGACCCTGCTTAATTGTGTCTGGCATTGTGATGTTGTTACAATGTTGGTTAGAGTCTGGTAGCATCGGAGCCACCATGTAATCTGCCAGTAAAGTAAAATTATGGCAATGAAGCAGCAGTTAACTCAAGAATGGAAAAAGGAGAAGGGGTAAGCAAATAGGGATAGAAGTGGGATGGCTGCAGTTACTACAGTATACCAATCTACACTCTCAAGAATTCTTTATCAGCATTCTTTGTTAGCTATGATACGGTTGCAATTTTACGCATTTCATCATACCTGCAAGTTTTGTGGTCAGGATTTCTTCATACTCCTCACGGATTTTCTCTTCACGTTCTTTGAGTAAGCGTTCACAGATCATTCCAACTTGTCTGAGAGTAAAGAGGGGCTGTTCTTTTTTCAGTGGTGATGCTGCTGCAGATGAAGTACCTATTAATCAATATTTAAAAAGGTAATTCAGGCATATCTTGACAACTGGTCAACTGCCTGTTCAGTACAATATACTGTTGAAAATCTTGTATCAGACTTCATTAGCCTGAGTTCTTGCAGTTCAATCGAGAGCAAGTTAGCTGCATTCTATTCTCATTAATGCAGATGAGACTTAAGCGCAATTACCTTTCTCTGGCTGACTGCCTTTGAGCAAAGGTCTCTGATCTAAGTGCTCATCAATTTAATAAATTCAGTAGCACAGAGCTTAAGGTGTTTGCAACATTAGAGACTGTAAGTCACTAAAATTCATCTACAATGATGTGCAGGAATAAACACTCAAACCATCTGCAAGCCAATTTGTTTTCAAATATGTAAAATCTGTCTTATTAGAGACCATTTTTAAATGCTCATAGATGGACAAACCAGAGTCAGCAGGTTTGTAGAATGTTCCAGACTGCGGCATAACATCAAGCCCTGTCTTCTACTAGCCAACAGCTGAATAACCTAGAAATAAAACTACTGCAAGAGAGAGCTTGTGTGTTTTCTGGTAATATTTCACACATTGCATGGGACACTATAATGGCACCATCTCATACTTCACACTTCACTTGTAGTACAACGTCCACTGCCCAATAAATTGGCTGCTTAGGTAATATCAAACAGAAAAGCTCACATTAAGTGCTTTTTCTTTACATTAGTGTTATCACGATTTCCCTCCACCTCTTGCAATAAGAGTATTTTTTTTAAAATCACATTTAGTGAAACTTAAAATTAAACAGAGGCCAATCTCAACCATTTGGAACCCAAACATATCATGTTACACAGATTTAGTCTTTAAAAAAAAAATCACCTGGCAAAGCTGGTCCAGTAAGGAGAAATGCTTGTGACTGTGCATCAGTAGAACAACAGGGATCTGTCTGCTGAAAATGTTCTAAGTGTCTCCTCTTCTGTATGCGTTTGTACTCCTGTTTTATATTGTACAGAATTTGTTCTGGAAGAAGGGGAAAAAATAATTGTTTCTCTGCTAATTGCCACCTCGTTTAAAATTCTTTGCATGTTACATTACTTGGTGGCAACATTTGTACAAGTTTTAACTACTGAAATGTAATTGTACATATAAATGCTTTCTGAAACACTCAGCAAAAATTTTAACCAGTTACATTAAAAAGTTAAATTTACCCCCAAATGTGCTTTCTCCTTTAAATCCCAAAAACTCTTCCCCACTCTCCAGAAGTGGGGTAGTTGCACTCACTGCTCCCCCTCCCCTTATTAACTGAGACCCACTACTTACTACTTATGTGCTAACTTTCCACAACACACCACTAGAATTACAGTACTCATTCTATCTCCCAGATTGAAAGTCTATCATTACAGCAGTGCTATAAAGCTGAGTGCAACCTTTAGAAATATTTAGAATCTGTCCTTTAGTTCTATAGATGCAAAAACACCTATGCTGTCCATTCAATACTGATCTCTATCACTGTACACTGCATGACTATTAATATCTGTAACAGGCTTAACTCAACTGAGCGCCATACTCCACACTGAATAACACATACATCGTTCCATGTAGTATAATGCAAATTTAAAGCATTGCTGCACACTGCATAAGTTAACTAGCTTAATTGTACATCGTTTGTGTTACTGCTCCACACCCAATTTAATGATGGTATTTACAAGTATGCTTCCTACTGGAATATTTATCTGCAGCCTCAAATACCTATGACATCCCATAAAGATCTGAATTCTCTCTCCTACCCCATCTAGCAAAAGAAACAAAGGAATCAGCACACTCTACACTCTACTGGCAGAATGCAGTAGGGCTGGTTGGATGCTTCTCCCTCTGGATGAAGAGTGACAAAACAATCAAAGATCTTCTGGAGAACAGTTTTGCTTGCCCCTGGGAACAAGTAATTGCCTTTACACTGTCTTCAGTAAGCAGACAATTCCACATAACACTAAAAAAAATGTATCCCCACTTAAGTGCTCAAATTCAACACTTTTTGGATGCATCAGGAAATGAAGCATATAACTTCTGTAGCTCTCCCCCAAACTTCTCCAACTCCATATACATCTTGATATGTGCCAGGGCTGTTCTTCACAAATGTTTATCCACTGTGCTCAGAAAGCTCTACACTTTATATTAACGTGTGTAGCCAGGGCTACAAGGGGGAGTGCGGAGACTAGGAAACCCTGCTTAGAGATGAGAAAACTCAGAAAAAATCAAGAGCACTAAACTGTATCAAATATTTATTTCAGAATTAATGCTTTTAAAGAAAATGTTTAATTCATTCGAAATGTATAGTATGAATTATTTTAAGTAGGAGTTGGCTGCAACTTCTTGTGGGGGGAGGAGATGTGCCAACCTGTGGTCCCTTTGGGAACTTTAAAAGGTCAGTGGGCATCACAACAAAATGGCAGCTGGGGGGAAGGAAGTGAACTAATCACAAAATATTGAGCAGTTCTACAAAATGTTAGGAGGCACCATCCTCCTCCTCCTATGAAAGCTGCTTCCAAATGCGTGCAAAGGTGATATTCCTGGACTCTGCTGAAGCACTTCCTACTTTAAGGAGGCAAACTGGGACCACTTCTCCTCTGGAGATGTGGCCTGATATCAGTTTCCAAAGACTCTCTCCTCCCCAACCTTGATATCCCATACATTGAGTGTGCATGTGTGTACACACACACATCCTAATACCCTGCTTCCCCCCCCCCCCATGGCTTCAAAATTTTTGGAAATTCTACATCTCTGGCCCTGGGCATACAAATTTAGTTTTGAATGATGTACTGGGTCTGGGTGATGTGAGCAGGGGCTTAGAAGGAATCAATCTGGGGGTCAGGGTGATGCTCAACAGTTCTGTAAAAACCTCTCTTAGTGCCACTCCTGCCAACAACATTCTGCTGTGAAACTCTCCTCTCCTTATAATGAGACAGAATCACCACCTGCCAAACAGGGAACGGTACACCACCACATTGCCTCTACTAAGCAAAATGTAGACTCTTATTCCATCTGTCCAACTTACAGATGCTACGTCCACATTCCTCATGACTTGCACATTTTAGCTCCCGTTCACCACCACCCGAAGCTTACCAGTATCCTGGGTTTAAGAATGATTATAAAACTGATGTAAAAAAGTTGATACTCAGATCTACAGTCATCTAGCAAGTTTTAAGAGGCTGACTTTGCTAACAACCAATGCTGGAAAAACGCAAAAAACAATTTTCATCATGTGGACACTGTCTTTCATGCACCTCAAGAAAATGAGGTCACATAAATAATAATCTTTAAAAAATAACCTGAATTCTTAGACAACGTGTAGGAATAATGCACCCCTCAAAAGAATTACATTCTTTCCTTTCTAGTATCTAAAGAAATTTTAGGATCCAACTAGCCTTGCACAAGGAATGATCCCACTTCTTTAGAGAAGGGTCTTTTCCAAAGTCCCTATCTCCTTAAAACTTCAGAACACACTCCTTAAAACTTCAGAGCCACCTCATCAGTCAAGTTCCAAAGATCTACTGGTTATGAAAAATACCAGTGCTTAGCATTTCCCTGAAGAAGGGAAACTTTATAATTGGACACCATCACTATTTGATGAGCATCCACAAAAGTATCAAAAGGTTGTTTCGTCCTGGAATATGGGATACAAGAGCAGATGCAGGCTAAAACATTTTAGCAGCCCTGGGTCATGCCTGGAAAGTAGAATCCAAAGCAATCCACTGACATGATAGGTCTCAGTAACCCAATCCTCTCCTATAACCAACGGTACATGCCCATGTCCTTAGAATCCAATTTCTGTTCAGTAAACAGAAAACCATGCCATATCAAAAATTATGCAGAGGCCATATTCATTTAAATTTTTCATTTGCAATCAATGGTGTGGTAAGATTACTGGCAGCATTTGACTATAAATACTGAATGTAAATCTAGATTTTTGACTTTTGGTGAAAAATAGTATTTGGATCAAACCAGGAACCTAAGAACTGGTTATTTTAAACAAGGTACTGCCAAGATGGGAAAAAAAACACCCTCCCAATCCTCATCCAGGCCTCTCTGTTTGATACAGAACAGACACTCAGTGGACAAAGAAGTCCCTATTTTATGTAACCCCCAACACAGATCAAGAGGATGCGCTACATAAAAAGGTACATGTTGATGTACAGATTCTGTACTAAGACCAGAACCACAAGCAGAACCAGGGCTGCTGGACATATACACCCCTGTGGGGCAATAGACAAAAATGTTGCAAGTCAACCCATGATAGACTGTGATGACTAAATTTACATTCAAAGTAATCTTAAAGATCTCATCTGTAAGAACATACTCTTCCAACATGTCAGAACTTCTAAGTTCTCTGACAACTAAAACCTTGCAAGACATGGGGCAGGAGTGTGTTATTTGAGTGTCAAGAATTCTGAGAAGAAATCAGTTGCTTGTATTAGGACCAATACACAGAATTGTCTTTTCAAAATCTAAACAGCAACTACTGGGTAATTATGATCACATTCCTATTTCCATACTGGTTCAATGGCATGACCTCTATTGAACAATGTAAGATGGTGCAAAAAATAATTGTTGTTTTTCATTTCAATAATGGTGACACACCACTTCCATTCCAAATGAAGGCAATTACTTTGTCACCTCTAATTTCAGCCTGCATTTGAAAGAGTAATAGTTAAGATTAAAGACCTGGCATTTCCAAGGTAGTTGCAATGCCATCCATTCTTCATGATCCTTGCATAGTCTCACTGAGTAGCATCTGAACACAGGGCAGTATCCAGTAACTGGTATTTTAGTTACTATATAGATCAACATATCCCAACAAGGGCATCACAGGACATCATCAGGGGTTCAGCAAGAAATTGTGGAATAAAAAATTTGAAACACTGCAAAAAAAATTCCAAATATCCAAATTTGGCCAAGAACATTTGTGCAAAAGTAAAAAAGAACATATCACACTTAAAGTAAACCTTATATTTGGATATGAACTTTATTTTGATTTGATATATTTTGGCGTGAAAAATGATTAGATAATACAAAAAAGCAAAATGCTTTGCTTTTTTTCTTACAATGTAAGCAGACGTAACAGCTTACATTTTCTTGTCAATAATTTAGACGTAATTGAATTGCGCTCCCTGCCACCAACTTTTCTGGCCTGTAAACATTTTCAAAGAGGGTTCCTCAGATTTAAAAAAAATTACCTAGGGGCTCCTCCATGGAAAATAAGTTGGAAAACACTGGTATTGATCACTGGCCAAATGGTAGAATCCTGCAAGTTGGTCATACTAGGGTCACTAGTACTTGGGGGGGGGGGGTGCAAAAAAAAATGTGATCCTGTTGTAAAAAAGAAGTCGTCTCATGCTGAAGAAGGGCTGGAAACTTAGACATAAAACTGGAGATTACAAATTACTTCTACATAGAAAGGAAGGATGTTGCAAGCTGCAACTGCCTAAAGTTCACAGCTTTTCCATGTTATTGCAAGTTATTTTCAAGAATGTTTCCTTCTCCTTCCTGCTTGCTGATACAGGCACTACTTTTCCCAACTAACCCAACTATACTTCCAACCCATTCCTCTGTTTACATTTATATTTTGAAGTATAGGGATTTGAACACTGAACAACAGGAACAAATTAGTTTTGAACGCATGAGATGAAGTCATGGTACTTTATTTGTCAAAATTATAAATGGATTCTGGTTCAGTTAGCAAATTACTGGAGGAAGCTTCAAAAATCTTAGGATCAATATGTGTAATTCTAATGACAAACAGGTGAGATTTGTGAAGTTGCTCCACCAAAAAGGACTGTTTGGAAGGGAAACACTTCTACATGCATGTGTAAAACAACTTTTAAGAGTGAAGTAGTATTAGAAATACAAACCCAAACAAATGCCTGATAACCCAAGGTCCTGCCATGTGCTTGCTTTGATAGTTGATCCATTTACTTTTACCTAGTTTTCAGAGAGAGTAAACCTATGCCAGGGCAGTGCCACTTCAAATTGAAAGGGGGTGGGGGTTCACATGCTTTAATGCTTCCCTGTTTAAAAAACAATACACACACACAAATTGTCATTAGAGAAAAAGATTCTAGCCTCGCCTTCTCCCTGACACCTTTGCTGATGGGGTGTGTGTGTGTTGGGAGTCTGAGACAGCATAGCCCAGACAGGTTTGCCATCTCAGCAAGAACCAGGCCTTAGTATGCTACTTCAGCAGAAATCTACTATCAGAGAACTACAGTAACAGAATTTTATCTTTATTAACTATTTTTTATTTGAAGGCCTATAAACAGGACTGGAATGCTACAGTGGTTTAGTTCGCTTCTGTTAAATCTGTTCTGTAAATGTAATACAGAAAACATTTTTTACTTGGGCTCTACCCATGCTCTCAATAGGAAAGAAAGTCAGGTCATCATCAAAAGCAACACAGCAGCTGTCCAAACATAAAGCTTCTATTAGATATATTTTGAAAGTACTTTGCTGCCCCACCAGCAGCACTTATTAACAGAAACCAAGTGAGTTGACTACAAAGTATTTTATTTTAATGACGCACCCTCCAACTCCCAAACCAACTTTGTTTTTCAAGAACCACAAGAATACAGCCGATCACTCAAGCAGGACTGAGACAAATCAACGTTTTACATAAATTTCAAGTGAATTAAAAGAACCATCAAAGCTGTAAATTCAACTACTCCAAACCTGAAACCAATGTCTAAATGTGTATTAATGTTAGTAACCATGCCATTGACATGACACAGCATAGCAGTTTAAGAATGTGCAAAAGCCTCTAGAATTAGGCTTGGACCCCACCTAGGATTTCCATCCTTGGAGCATGATTTCCCTGCCTCCCACTGTTGCACTCCAAAATACTCCCTGAAATGCTGCTGGGGGGAGGGAGTCTGAGGATCTGGCAAAGTTCCCCCACCCCTTCTGTCTACTGAAATTTTAGATGGGATTCATTCAGCTCTGTCAAGTAACAGGGCCAGCAAAGAGTTATATTAGTATAAAACCCATCATAGTATTTACTCAAAAGGAAGACAACTCCCAATGTAAGAATACTCCCTTAAAATATTATACACAAAAAAAATTACTTGAAACTATTTAATTCATATGCAGATGTAACAAACCCCCTCTTTTTCATGTCCTATCTAGGGAAAAACCTAGTCTTGCATTTGAGTAAATACTGTAATAATTAAAGTAAAATGCTATTATGACAGCATCATGGCCAAACCTTGCATCATACCTAAGTAAGGGACTGTGCATTTCAATCAATGAAATCAATGTTACTCAACTTCAGAAATGCACATAAACACATCAATTGATCTTTAAATCTTTTCCCAACCCAGGTTTGTCAAGACAGTGTCTCCACTTTTTTGCATATTAAACACAATTAGGCACAGGCTAACCAGTAATGTCTACATGACCAATAGGTCACATCAAAGAATCAGTTTTTCAACTCATGTTTATACAAAGCAATCATAGTACACGTTTCTTCTCAACCCAAAGGGTTTAAATAACTCAGCTTTTCGTCCTTATATGAAAAACATTTAGTTGTTTTATTATTCATACTAAGCTACAATCCTGAAGCCACTCAATATGCTCCAATGACTGACAGAATTTATTCGTGAGAAAGGTGTTCAAGGAGGCAGTGATTCAACCTCCACATTTTGTTATACTATTGATTTCAATGGTATTATATCAGTGTTAAATAGGTCACTGAATGTTTGGAGTTTTGGCCTAGGTACCAAACATGTCAGAATGTAGCTTAATCTAAAAGATAACATTAATTTCCACATACTGTCTGTGACCAATCAACTTCAAATTAGATTCCGTATTCTCTAAAGAGTATAGCAAGATACAGGGTCAAAGGACTAATTCAGAGAACTATTTACCATGGGACAACTACAATCATTTTGTAAAACAGTAGTTGTAGAAAACTGTTTATAACAGATTTCTTACCACCTGAAGAGAAACTAATTAAAAAGCTGGATTACCTATTACAAATAATCATAACAAATAATTTAAATGCCACATTCCTTAGAACATTAGCATTAGTTCAACTGATCAATAAACAGATCTAGAATTGTGAAAATGGGAGAAGGAAATGTATCTTAAAACAACAAGGATTATAAATGCTAAACAAACCTAAAAATCCAGTTGTGACCTGGTACAATCAACTACACCGTGGAAATACCAAAAATGTTCATACTTAAAGACACTGATACCAACATTATGGCTCATTAAATGTGTTCTGGGAGAGAACGTCTGGGGGAAGATATCCTGATTTAATGTTACCTGTTACAAACACAAAAAAAGTGCCTCCTCATTGTAATGGACGTCTTTTAAAGTCACCCCATACACAGACAACATACACCCTAATAAACTCACGATTTTTTGTTTGTTTCTAATTGGGCAGACCTCTATAGACAACATTGAAGACCCTCGACTTAATTCGAAGGAGAGGAAGAATTCTTTTGTTACTGAATCGGTCCCTGCCATTGCCCAAGCGGCCTACTGTGTGTGATTGATGACAGACCCCGCTCCGCAACCCTCCCCCGGTGTTTGAGTTGGAGGAGGCGGCGGCGACATTGCCGTCTCGGCTTAGGCAACACACTCACGCCCCAGAGTTAATGGCTGCAACAAATCGATTGCCTGTACCGGGGAGGAAGAGAAAGAAGAGCAGACAATCGGGGAGGCGGGGGGGGGGGACCTTTGCCTAGGCAGGACGCCGGCTTCCTCAGAGGCGGCGGTCTCCCAGTTCCTCTTTCTTTCCCCGCTCACCATTACCCTCCCAGCCCTCTCTCCCGCGGAGGGGGGGGGGGGTGCGGCAGCGCCCCAGAGAGCCCCCTTTTCTCCCGGCAGAAAGAAAAGGGCGAGAGACCAGCGGCCCTCCCCCTCTTCGCACATCTACCGGCTCAGCCCCATTATCAGCCCCCTTCAGCGGCCTCTCCCATATCTGCCACTTCCCCACCCCCACCGCGGCGAGAGCGGCCATTTCCATTGTGCCGACTCGGCGGCGAGAGCCAGTCAAGGCGGGGGAGGGGGTGGGGGGAAGGGAGGCGGCGGCGAAAGCGAGGCGAAGGACTCCCGGGAGCCCCGCAGGGGCAGGGCAAGGCGGCAGCCCCAGCTATTCCCCCCCACCCCGGCCCCACCCAAGCGCCCCTTCAGCCCCCCCGCCCTTACCTGTGGTGAGGCGAGTGGACACTTCCCCGAAGGGCGAGGGCTCCATACGCAGGTATTTCTGCGGGGAAGAGGCGAAGGAGGCCGCGGAAGAGGAGGACGAGGTCGCTGCCGAGGCGGACAATGGGGCGCAACGCCGCCGCTTCGGCGAGGCCGGGCTCAGGAGCGGGTCGAAATCCAGAGTCCGTTTTAAAGTGGCCCCGCAGGCCATCGCCGGGCTGAGCGGTGGGACGAGGAGGAGGACGGAGGTCGGCCCAGGAAGGGAAGGAGGGGACGAGGAGGGGGCGGCGGCGGCTGAGCCGGCCCGGCCTTCCCCACTAAAAGAGCGGCCAGGAGGTCCGACGGACGGCCGGGAGAAGGGCGGCGCTTCAGCCGCTGGTGCGCCGCGTCAGGCCCAGGGTCGCCACCGCTACGCGCCGCCTCGGCTTTCTCTTGCCAGCCACCTGAGTCTCTAGGGAGCGGCCCGGAGCTCCTGCCCCGGGTGGACTCTGGGGGCTCCGCCCGCGGCAAATCCTCCCCGGGCCGTATCCGGGAGGGTGTCTGGGCCGGTGGGAGCGGCTCGACGGGAGGCTACCCGGCCTGAGGCCGCCGATGAAGAGCGATGGCGCTGACGGCAGCTGCACCGCGGCTCTCTGTGACTCTTCCACACCAGCAATATGGCGTCAATAACAACGCCGCTGATTCAAAAAGCAGCCCCTGCCAACGCGCTTGCGCGGCACGGGGGTGGTGGCTGCCGCAAAGGATCAGGGGAGTTGTGGTTTCTTCACCTCTCTTTCTCGCGCTAGACGGCTCATGTAAAGGTGCCTGAGGGAACGGTGAAACCACGTTTCCCGTCAGGCATTGCGCAAAAGACTTGACTTCCGGGGTAGTATTTAAATCCCTACAGTAGAGCTCGTTCTATAGGAATGCCTGTTAACGGGATGAAGGAATAGTAGTGGTTATTTGAAAGTAGCTGTAGCCTAGGAGTTAGGTAGAGGAAACAGCGTTGTTATTTGTCGAAAGCGTGAACGGTTAGTAGCATTCTGTGACGCAAGGGACGAGGGAAAGAAAGACTGTCTATATTCAGTTGGATCTGAAAAGCATAAACAGATTATGGAAAAATATAAATGAATGAAAGGGAAAGGAATGCCTTCTAGATTTAGACTCCAGCGCTAGAGAAAGGCAGGTGGTGGAATGACTTTTTGCAAAAATTCTAGTTTTCAGTGTTCTTAATATACTGGAAAATGCTTTAAATGCTAGTGAATGGTGGTGGTGTTCTGGGTTATGTTTCCTACTTTTAAAAATACATTGCACAAAATGTTGTGAAGAGGTATACCCTGAAATGGTTACAGTGCTGAAATACCACACAAAAGTGTACATAAATGTATTGACATGGCCAAATAAAAAGTGTTTTGTGGTGATTTCATGATACTCTACTATATAAAATGTCTCTCTTATTTTTAAGTAAGGTCACAGAACAGTCTAAAAGTTTGCAAAAAGGGACAGCGTATATGCTGCCATCTTAAGGGTATTTTTCTGGGAGTAAGCCCCAGACTTTAATAGGACTTTCTTAGGTTTTAGTGTTTGAAATGCTTGATGTACACTATCTCACTGGTCCTTGTTAGAAAGTATGCAGCATTATCCCAATATTGCACAGGAGGGAAAGAGTGAGTCTGAATGTTACTTGCCTTAAAGAAAGCTAATGTGTTCATCATATGTGCAAGGTATGGATGGGGAGGAGAGGAGAGTCTTATTTACCACACTATGCTATTCTAGTGTAATGTTCTTCTGTTGTTTGCTGACTTGATAGCCCTGACTGCACAGAAAGGCAGGATAGAATTGTTACAAAAATAAATATTATACTAATAATAAAGAGTGATACAGCAAAAATAAGGGAAGTACTTTGTGCAGATAAGGGTCATTGTTTATAGCCATTTGCACTTTGGGAGAATTGTTCAGGTTGCAAGAAGTAAAACATGCAGAGTTAGTATCATTAATGTAGCGTCAGTATCATACATCCAGCAGCCAGTTTGCAGGGAAATAGGGTGGGTGACCCCTTCAGCTAAAATATTGTATTTCCTCAAGTATAAGACTATTTTTTCACAACTATGCTATAAAAAGGAGAGAGTATCTTACATTTACATAAAAGTTACAGTTAGGTCCAATAATAAACTAAAACTTTCTGCATAACATTTTTAATGGGGTCATCTTACATTCCAGGTCATTTTTCTTTTTAATAATATGGTATGATATTTGTTTAACATAGCCTTGCAAGTTTGAAAAGAAAGCCCTGAAGCTTAACATTTTGGAAGTATCAACAGCTGTTTAAGAATATAAAGCTGAATCCATTTATAAATTGGTAATCAACTTTACTAAACCAGGGTTTTTTTTCTGTCCGTATGCTGATCTGGCACCTCTTTCAGCTGTAGGGCATGAGCCATCTGTGCTGGGGTTACCAGCATTTTTTCTTACAAAAGAAAAGCACAGTATAAAACAACACTTACCCATGTGAAGGCAGTAACCTCCTTTCCGTTCAATGGTGCTTATTGAATACTTTATTGAATATATTGTATTGAATACGTTATTGTATTGCTCAAGCCATTTTGAGTGTGGCTAGGAAGGCAAGGGCTACTGCGGGGACAATGGCAGCAGAAGGAGTGGCGCTGGTTGGGCTGAGTTTGCCACCGGCACTGCTCCTCCTCTTTGCAGCAGGCAGCAGGTCCCTGCAATGTGCCATAGCCCTCAGGTCCCAAGTCCTGCAAAGAGGCACTCCGGCTCCACCCCTCACTAGCATTATGGCTGGTCACACAGCATTGCTGATGCAGCCCCTAGTAGCAGCAGCAAAGAAGCAGACCCTGTATTGTGGTATGCGCAGATGACTGAGAAAGGGGTGGGTGCATGCACATACCCCTAAGAGGAAGGAAGGCTGAAATGAGAGAAGAAATAAATGGGAAGAACCCAGGCGACTCCCAAAGAAACTGGTTGCCTTCTCCAAAGAGAAGACAACCAGTTTGAGCATCATACATTGCAGGTTTCCTATTCTCCAGAAGGAATAATAATGATACTAGAGGCATGTTTGGGAAGAGAAAAAATGCACTGAGCATCAGTTTCCTGCTCCCTCCCCACCCCAAAATAGAAGAGATTTAAACTAGGGGTGGGATGGCTTAGTTATTGGAAGGGGAGGGGTTTAATTTGAAACTCCGCTCCTGGCCCACAAGAAAAGGTGGTGGTGGTAAAAGTGCCCCACCAACCAAAAATAAGAGTAAAACTGGAAGAGAATGAAGGTTCACAAGGAGGGTGAAGAGTGTGAGCATTTGGTTCTGTTAAGGAAGTTTAACAAAATAATGGTGATCTAATTTGAACCTAATTTCCTATTTGCTCCACTCTTGAAGGAGTGTTGCCTTCAAAGAAGAGGCTGAAGTTGAGAAATAAGAGGTTGGAGGGGAGAGCTTAGTTATGTGGTGGTGGGCTTCACTGGAATCTGAGCATCCCTTCTAGAGTATGTAGGAGGCTTCCTTCCTCCTCCCCAAAATGGTTGAAAGTGGGGAAACCAGAGACTCACAGAGCAAGGGGAGGTTTAGTTACATTGAAGGGATTGGAGAAGGTTTCTAGTGCAGCTCAGCCACCTCCATTCCTCGTGGAGGGATGGGTGGTCCAGTTAAGAAGTTAAAAATGAAATATATCTTAGAACACATGGACTGTGAGGGACTTTGGGGACACAAAACTTCCAGTAGACATGCAAGTATGTGACTGTGAAAGGGAGAAGTTAACTAGAGATGGTTTTTGTAGGGTTGGAGGACAGCAGGTTCCCTCAGAGAATGGGGGATATTTAGGGTTTTGTCATATTGTTTGGGAGTAGGAAGACAATTTCTTAGAGAAAGATGGTGGGACCATTCAGTTTTGTTCACTGTGGTACACTTTTTGTTTCATTTTTTTGTTTATCTAACCAAGCATCTTGTAGTATAAGGGCTTTTGTACAAATCACTTTTGCATCAGAGATAGGCAGGGCTTTTTTCTGCTGGCATGTGCCAGTATGCCATACCAGCACCTCTTTTGGCCAGCAGGGCTTTGGATGTCTCTGCTGGAGTTCTGACTGGCACTTTTTTTTTTACACAAAAAAAGCACTGACCACAACAATCATAGCACCTAAATATAATCTAAATAACATTGCTGAAGATTTTAAAGACCGTGTAAATAACAGATTTTCATTTCTAATTTCCACTGAATGTGAACCAGAAAAACTGAGTTGAAAGTAGGGATATTATCAAGGAAGAATGCATAAAGACTATTCCTGTAGCCAAAAGAAAAGAAAGGCCTTGATGGATGACTGATGAAACTCTTAAAATCGCTAAAGATAAATGAGAAGCAGAAGGTGACAGAACCAAAATTCTAAATGCAGCTTTACAGCAACTTGCACATAGAGACAAAGAGATCTATTATAATAACTAATGCAGATCTATTATAATAATAACTAATGCAGAAGAGAACAATAAAAAGAAAACGAGATCTGTTCCACTGGATCCAGGAAATCAAAGGGAAATTCAAATCATGGCTAGCAGTACTCAAAGATTAACATGAAATTACATTATCTGATAGGACAAAAAGAAAAGAAAAGATAGAAACGATAGACTTATTCCACACAATCAGTGGTTCGAATGTCCCTCAGCCAATTCCAAGAAGGGACAGACACAGAGTCCTGTGAATGAAGTAAGTCTACTACATTTATTAAATGTGGAGGAGTATCGACACACAGAGAGTAGAAGGTTCCCTCGTGCCCAATGCTCATCAAAGCTACAATAGCTGTGCAAGACATTTTTTACCCTTTGGTTCATTACAATATTGGGGGTCCCATTGGCTCAAACATAATTGTAGCCCCCATTGGTTTACGCAGGTGACCACCTCCAATGATCTAGTGGTCCCTTATTGGAAGAATAATTCTGGTCAGCAACACAATTACAATATTTCCCAACTAGCATTGCTTATCACCTTAGTGCATTTTTTTTTCTCTTCGAGGAACATCTTTCCCCCTTCCCATTCATAAAGTTCACATTATTTCCTGCCATCTTGACAGTGTAACATCTGCCAAGGGCATCTAAATGTCGCTTCAGCAACCTTGTACTTTACAGGCAGAGATTGTTTCTTTGGGGTACAGTGGGAGGGGAGCAATCTCCCCTCCTTTGGAATGTGTTTGAAGCTACTTAGGTACCCCACCTCTATTACTTGGGGCTCCTCATAACCTTGGAAAATTCTGCTACTCTGGTTAAGTTGAAGCAAGCTTATTTCTTTCGGCTGGGTGGTTTTCAACCCACTCCTTTGTATTCCTTCTGTCGTCACCTCCCCTCTCCTGCCTCTCCATTATCCAGACCAAGGTTCAGTAAATGTCCTTTTGCTTTCTGAGAGTAACTGTTTAAATTCTCGCATTTGCAGCTGGCTTCTCTTATCCTGTTCTATTCTATGGCTGCATTTGGCATGATTAGTTCAGAAGGAGGTTTCCCTTATCAGCTTATTAAGTGTGGCATAGTGCATAATGAGTATAGGTACATCTTACTAGCAGCAAGCTTGCTCGGTATGCATGTATAGTAACCTGGGTTATCTTTTACCCAGCTACAAACAGCAGGCACTTCACAATGATTGGCCTCAGCATTCACAGCAACTAGCATACATTCACGTGTCTTCTACCTGGGTATTTCCCCGCAGTGTTCACTTTCTACTTTGCACAGTAAAAATACTATAAGGGCACCTGAGAATAAAGTAGAGTTGCATAGAGATAGAAAAGGCACATAAAATATTCTAGTCCATTAAATTCACTTCCATCAGACTAAAGAACTATACAGAAGAGATGAAAAGATGACAAATTCTTTCAAAGAAGAATCTTTTGAGGAAGAACTTGCAATTTTAGAAAGTGATGTGAAAGCTGCACTCAAAGTAATTGGGAGGGAAAAAAATCACCAGAAGTAGATGGGATATCAGTAGACCTCTTTTAAGCTACAAAAAGTAAGTCCATTAAATTCTTAATACGAAAACAAATACGGAAAACAAAACAATGACCCACATATTGGAAATAATCTATATTCCAGTTATGAAAAAAGGAAATATCAAAGATTGCAGCAACGATCAGATTATTGCATTAGTTTCCCATGGAAGCAAAATGATGCTAAATTTTTTTACAACAAAGAATCATGCCAGCTGTTCAAACTGGATTCAGAAAAGGAAGTGGTACTAGAGATCACATTGCAAATTTATTATGGTTACTGGAGCATATTAGAGAATTTCAGAAGAAAATCAGTTTGTCTCTTATAGATTACAGCAAAGCTTTTGATTGTGTGGATCATGAAAAGCTGTGTATGGTTTGAAAAGAAATGTATGTACCACAGTATCTAATTGTCTTGATGAGCAAGCTTTTCTGTGAACAAGAAGCTAATATTAGGACAGAATATGGGGGAACAGAATAGTTTCTAGTTGGCAAAGGTGTCAGACAAGGATGTATTTTATCTCCCTATCTGTTCAGCCTACATCATAAAAAAGCTGGAATAGATTTAGATAAAGGTAGAGAGAAAATTGGTGGAAGGAATATTAACAATTTGAGATATGCAGATGATATGTTACTGGCAGAAAATAGTGATGACTTGAAATGACTCCTGATGACAGTTAAAGGAGAAAATGACGAAGCAGGATTACAGCTGAACATCAAGAAGAGAAAAGTAAAGACTACTGAGGAATTACACAATTTAAGGTCGATAATGAAGAAGTTGAAATAGTTTTAAAAAATTTCTATTCCTTGGCTCAATCATCAACCAAATGGGAGACTGCTCCCTAAAAATCAGGAGGGGACTGAGATTTGGAAGGACAGCAGTGAAGAAACTAGACAAAATCCTAAAGGATAAAGAAATGTCACTGGGGACCAAGATCAAGATAATCCACACTCTGGTATTCCCCATTACTATGTATGGATGTGAAAGTTGGACAATGAAGAAAGCTGACAGGAAGAAGTTGATTCATTTGAAATGTGGTGCTGGAGGAGAGTTTTACAGATATCATCAACAACCAAAAAGACAAATAAGTGGGCTCTAGATCAAATCATGCCTGAATTCTTCCTTGAAGCTAGAAGGATGAAACTGAGGCTATCGTACTTAGGTCACATCGTGGGAAGACCAGTGTGATGGACTGGACTGGCTGCAGCTCTGCCTTTCCTGAGAGACAGCCAATGGGAACGGGCAGAATGCTGGGCATGTGTCCATTGGAAAGAAAAAGAGGCTCTTGGGGGCTGCTGAGACAGAAGGGTTTGAGATGCTGCTAAAGGAAGTGGCAGGAAGATAGCTGGCGGTTAATCTGTTCTGATACTTTGAAACATTCCCTGTTTAACTCCAGTTTGTTTTATTAGTTTAAAATCCGTCCACCCTATGTTCCTTCTTGTAAATAAAGTTTATATTTGTTTAGTTTAATCTTGGCGGGCTTGAAATTGTTGGCTGAGGGAGCATATCTGACACACATACAAACGCTCTGGTAACTTTAAATGGGCCTAGTGAATTAAATAATGGCAGCACATATAAGGAAAATACCTCTGAGTTCCCTTTTCCCCAGTAGCCCTGAGCTGCAGCTGGTGAGGGGAGGTACATAAAGGGAACTGACTGCCTGTCTAGTGGAGCCTCTGAAAGAGGAGAAAGGCACCCTGTGAGGCTCTGGGTCAGGGCTTTCTGCCTGCTGTAGTGGAGGCTAGACAGGTGGTGTGTGGAGGTGGACTCCCGGCCTTTACCTGCCTGGGAAGCCCCAAACCTGTGAAGAGGCAAATTTGGAATGGGGGGCAAGGTGTGCGAAAGGCTTGTGTGTGTGAGGTGGGGTCTACCCACTCACCTGCATAACAAGGCTCACTGGAAAAGACAATAATGCTAGGAAAGGTAGAAGGCAGCAGGAAAAGAAGATCTAACATAAGATGGATTGACTCAATGCAGGAAGCCACAGCTTTCAGTTTGCAAAAGCTGAGCAAAGGTCATTCGATAGGATGTTTTGGAGTTTATTAATGTATAGGGTTGCCTTAAGTCAGAAGCAACTTCAAGGCGCATAACATATCCAATAAATGTTCTTCATTTGGAATATATTTACCCCCCACCCACGGCCACCTTAACACTTTGCTGTAGAGACAGAAAATTGCATATTATGATATAGGAATCTTGTTTGTGGTTGCTCTAATTCCAAATGCTTGGGCGCATACTGCTTTTATTTTCCAATTTGTTCTAATAGTGTTCTAGTCTTAACTTTTAATTGTAAAAGTAAAATTGGGTAAGGGAATGAGTTGGTGAGGCACAACTGATCCCATTTGTCCTTGAGAAATACATGAAGTACAAAGGGATACATGTTTAGTGTGATATTCTTGGGCACCTTTTGAGATATTGTGCAACCGAATTGGTGGAAAAGTTTATTTTCTAGGGCAGGAAGACTTGGGGGTGGTCTTTCATAAATAGTGACATGCATACGTAAGGTTCAATTGTGTAGTGATTCCTGAAAAGCTGGACCTGCTTTTGAACATCAGGATTTAGCCATTTTAATGTATTTGCTGAATTATACTGAATGAAGATGCTTCCCCAGGATCTTTCTGTTTGATGCTTTATCAGGCACATTCTCTCTTACTCTCTCTCCCAGCCTATCCTGATATACAGGAATAGAGAATATAATCATCCTGCATGGTGGTCCCACTCAGATGAACATTCCAGCTCAGTTTATATAAGGCTGTCACTGTTGCAAATAGACAACAGAAGAATAATCAGTGCTTCCTTTCTGCTGGGGCAATCTAACACACACCTCAACATTTGCTTTGGATAGCAATATTAAGCTCTTGATATTTTTTAATACATATATCTGGAGTTTCTAGTACATCAGTGAATGTAGATTGAATGTGACTTTGAGCATCTGTCAGATTATCACATAGCCATCCACTACACATCTGAGGTTACAGGCTGGTACTTAAAGCCAGAAGGAGTGGCTGCCAGTCCGGTTTATGCCACAACACTTTATTTTACAGCCTAGACATTGGAAGAACAGTGAGATCTGGAATACTGAACAGTTTGGACTTGCAAGATCTACACTTGAGACTCAACTTGCATCTTAAGCAGCTACTGATTCATTATTTATTAATAGCATGGTGTAGTGCCAGCATGGTGTAGTGTTTAAAGTATCAAACTAGAATCTGGGAGACACAAGTTCAAATCCCTCTTCTGTCATTGAAGCTTGCTGGATGACCTATGGCCAGTCTCACACTCTCAGCCTAACTTACCTCACAGGGTGGTCGTGAGGATAAAATGGAGGAAAGGAGAATGTAAGCTGCTTTGGGTCCCCACTGGGAAGACAAGGGGGGTTTAAATGAAGTAAATAAATAATAATAGCAAGATACAATTGTCTTTGGAAGGGAGAAAAGCAGTTTAATCCCTTGATAAATTAGTTTATAGATTAGGTGGACTGGTCTGAAATGGGCTATAGCAGCACTGGAGGGAGCACAATGAATGCAATAGATGCCGCTGCCTTTCTTCCTACATCAATATTTAATATCAATACGGGGACCACAGTCAGTTTCATAAACAGGATTGTGAAGTTTCCATAATCCAGGACCAGGGAGACCAGCTACATACATGAGGCTTGCTGCTGTGCTGGCGTAGTTACTTATTTCACAAAAAAGTGTAGTAAGCCGACACATAAGAAGTTATGCAACCACAAGCCAACCTGGCAAGAGTTACACATAATGCCCCAATAAGCTCCCTTATGCTGCCGATGGAAGGATCAGACTAGGTAATGAATTTTAAATATAGTTCATAATGGCTTGGATTTAAATCAAATAAATCATTGTGATTTCTGGCAGCAAATCATATAGACATCAGGTTTTGTATCTTTGGCAAACCCCAAGATTTGGATGTGCAAAAATGTAAAGTTCAATTCCACAAATTCAAATATTAATAAATAAATATTTACATGTCCCAAGAGGACATGTCAATGGGTTCAGAAAAGCACTGTGTGGATGAAAAAAGTCTGATCTGCCTGTAAATTAATTTTCCTTGCATTAAGAGAAGAGCTCTAATTTTGAGCCAAGTGACATTATGACCATTTAACAGTGCTCTATTTCCTGCTCAACAAGATGACATCCACAAAAGAGATGAAATTACAAACAAATATAACTACTGTGGTCTTTACAAACATCAGCAAAACAGATCTTTCCTGCTTCTCTCCCACTGCAGTTCATTGATTTCCCTGAAATGTGGCTCCTGGGGGACAGACAGCCCTCAGGAATGGTACAAGGGGCAAACTGAGAGATTATAGTAGAAATTTTACCTTCTTTTCCATTAGTGGAAAATGTCATTTAGATTCAACCCATCAGTCTGTTTCCAGGTTCATCAGCATACCCACTAGCACTATTCATTTGTTAACTAATGCTAACCTGGTAAGTCTATTGTTTGAACACACACACAAAAGGAAAACGAATGAATTGGTTAATATTCATTATTCTAGTACCTAGCTGTCTGCTTTAGAGAGTTCAAACTGAGTTCAGACTTGAAGTGGAAGATAAGACTGAATGAAGTTTACCAACATTTGCTGTCAACAGAGTTAAACAGGTTTTACAACAGAAGTGACTTTTTCTAATATTTCTGTGTCTTCATAATGTTTCCCCATCACTGCAGGTGTTCTTGATTCTATATAAACAAACCCCCTAGCCAGCATGTCTTTGAACGGGTTGGTTTAGTTCTCTGAAAGACCATGGGCATATAAATTCTTTCTGGTGCTTTGCAGATTGCTTAGGTTATGTGTGACTGACCTCTGTGGTTTATTTGTGAGCCATTTCTGCTACTGTACACAAATTTTACTAGTGTGTGAGGTTTCACCTATTCCTTTCCCCTTTGGTGTTACCTATAGTGTATCAGTAGAGACCCCCTCACCTCTGCAGGAGTATACCGTATACCCTGCAGCTGTGGACAAGTGTACATCAGGACCACAAAGCGTAGCATCCAGACAAGAATAAAAGAACATGAAAGACACTGCAGACTTGGACAACCTGAAAAATCAGCAGTGGCTGAACATAGCCTAACTCAAACAGGGCACAGTATCTTATTCCAGGACACCAAAATACTGGACAACACTTCCAACTACTTTGTCAGACTGCACAGGGAAGCCATTGAAATTCACAAGCATAAGCAAAACTTCAACAGGAAAGAAGAAACCTTAAGAATGAACAGAGCATGGTTTCCAGTTCTGAAAAACACCAGGCTAACAAAACACTCTACACCCGACAATAGCCCTGCAGAGAAGATTAGCACATCAAGCACCAATCCATATGCAAAAGAACCTCCTCAGGATACAGTGAAGCCTCCCGCCATTAGCATTCCACACCCTGGGAAACTCTTACAGGATGACTCAGCTCAACCTCACCCCTCCTGAGTAGATATAAATGACCTGCCAACACCTTTTCCACACTGTGACACTGAGAGATCTCTGTCTTTTGGTGCTACACCTCTGAAGATGCCAGCCACAGCTGCTGGCGAAACGTCAGGAACTACAATGCCAAGACCACGGCAATACAGCCCGGAAAACCCACAACAACCATCGTTCTCCAGCCGTGAAAGCCTTCGACAATATAGTGTATCTGTTAATTTTTCCAGTTTTTGTATGCTGTTTAGTTGGTTTGCCAGCCTAGTTCCTTCTGTGTGTGTCCTTTGTTGCACTATTAACACACGTAAAAGTGATTTTTACCAAATACATGCATTTTCTCATGCTTGCTCTGTCATACCTTCTTGCGGGGAGGGACACCAGATATGATCCTCTGTTCTCTAAGTCCTAGGAGTGTGCAAAAAAAAAAAAAACTGATTTAGAAGTAGGTCACATATTTTTCAAAAGCTGAGTTTATTGAAAGATCCAGTTCAAAATTGGGCTTAAAGCTCATTGTATTATCAACCCAGTAAAACAGTAACTTATAAGTTAACTCCCCTACCCTCCAACTGATTAATTTATCTGGGGTTGTAACCTTCACTCTAAGGCTGATAGGCTAACATTCTATAGGCAATTCTCACATGCTCAGTAAGCACGTAAGTATGATCTGCCATTGAGTGAGCTTTCTAGTCCTTTCTTGGGATCCTCAAGCTGTGTGTGTGTCCAATTTTCAAACAGAATCAGGGAAAACCTTCCCTCCTCTTATACCTTGTCACAAGGTTCCATTTCCTTCAGCTGTGATGCAAGAAGTCTATCAGGATGGGGGAAATGCTTCAAGCGCCAGAATAAGATGGAGAATCCATGTTCTGCCTTTGTTTAAAAATAGATAACCCCCATGCCTTCTTTAAACATTAATGAGAGAAGTTGCCAGACTCTTGTCATATAGGACTAATGGCACCTGAAGACAGGGACAATTTGTATGGAGAAAAATATCTCATATCTTGAATCAGCAATTTTCTTTCACATAGAGAGAAGACCTGATCCTTTCTCATCACTGATTTCTTGCATTTTATCATGTGGTTTGATGTTTGTGTGTGTTTATCACTGGGGGAGGAAGGGAGCAGGCCTGTCCATGGTGATGCAAAAATGGTGTGGTGCTCCATCAAAAAATTGTCAATTGTCTTTCAAGTGTAAATTCCCTATGCAAAGGGCATAGAAAGGTGTGAGTAAATCGTCCAAATGTGAAATCTCCTTGTAAGTGACTAGAACAGAATTAGTAGTTAGCAGAGCTGGAAAGCCCTGATTTTAAGTCAACATAACAAAAACCACAGAAGGGCTCTTCCAAAAACCAAAGAGTTGCCAACTAACACAAACCACTACCAGGAGGTAAAGCAATTATACTCACACATTCATAAATATTTTAAAGTCTGCAGACAGAAGGGGATGGATAGTAAAATCATGTTGGAGAAAAATGAAAGAGAGAGGGAGAGAAAGAAAAACTAACCAAGGAATGAAGGGGTGAAAATTGTGTTGTAGCAGACTCACAGCAAAAAAAAAGAGAAGGGAAACAATGGCATTCCACAATAGCCCTGCAGACTTCTTATTGCTGAGGAAATTATTTTTGACAGGACAAGAGACAAATAATAAGAGGCTTAGCCTTAGAGGGTAAGTGAACACAACACTTTTTTTGTTAATATATAGTACCCCATAGGAATCTGTATTCACAGGGGAGGGCCTCTGGTGTTTGCTCTGAAGATGTAAAGATGCTGGGAAGGGATTCCCTCACCTGTGGGCAGCTCTAGTATTATGCCACTGTAGCCTGACCCTATGCATATTCACTTGGAAAACAATCCTACTCACAGCCTGTTCCTGTGCATATTATTTATCTTCCTTATTTACAGCCCACCTTTCTCACTAAGACTCAAGGCACAGGATGAAACATCTAATAAGCAATGCAATAGGACTAAGATTACAGGAATATTCAGTGGTCTTAGACTGGAGTAATTCTGCTTAGGATTTCACTGAAATGGGGTCTGGGCGCTCACCGGCGGAACCCCCCATGTGCCCGCCCGCCAGGCCAAAGAAGAGCTCGCTGGTATTCCCGGAGTGGGTGGGAGAGGACCTGTCATCATGAGGAGGGGGAGGGGGAATATCCCCCAGCAGCCATGGGTCCTCACCTGAGGGTCCCACCGAGGAACAATGGGACCCAACAGTACACACCTTCCTGCCTTGCCGGAAAAGATGGGAGGGAGAGGACCTGTCATGTGGGGGGTAAGTGGGAAGATCCCACCCCCAACCACCCCCAACTCTACATTCAGTTCTCCAACCATATACCATTCTCTAATTCACATTCATTCTCTAACGTTTGTGCATACATTCTAGTGTCTTTTGCATTACACTGATACATTCTGGACTGTTTGTCTCTTTCTCTGTTTTTGATTTTCAGTCCTTTTCTCCATGGATGTGGCGTGTTCTGTTCCGTTCTATATCTCCTTGATGCATTCACATTCTATTTCTACTTCTAGAACAGTTGATATCTGTGTGCCCCTTTCTATCCGTTTCTCTGTTTCTCCCTCTCACCGTCTGTTTGCAACTTTCGATCTCTCTCTGTTTCTTTCTATGTGATTCCACCACTATTTATCTGAATCTCTCTTTCTACATATATATCTGTCCTTTATTATTTCTTTCCATCTCTAGCTGTCTTTTTTTCTCTTTCAATAACTATGTTGTTTTCTATTTTCCTTTCTCTATCATCATCCACCTGTAGGCTTGTGTGTCCATCTTTTTCCAATGGTTTTGTTGTTGTTTTTCAATACATCTTTCTGTCTCTCTGTCTTGTTCTGTCCAACATGAGGAGGGGGAGGGGGAAGATCCCGCAGCCGCTACGGCTCCTCAACTGAGGGTCCCACTGAGGAGTAATACGGTGACAGCCAACAGTACCCACCTTCCTGCCTTGAAGGAAGGGACAGGAGTTGCGGGACACATTCCCACCCAGCTTAAAGAGGTCCCACTTGCCATCAATTTAATAACGTCTGTATTGTCTTGTCCAAAAATGGTTATCTTAATAACTAGACTGGACATAGGGTTGCCATTCCCCTGGTGGGGGCAGGGGATTCCCTGCTCCTACCCTCTGCCTCCCTGCCAACGCTCACCTGGCTGGCAGGGAAGGGGGAAGTCGGGGGGGGGGGGAACAGGCCTCCAGGGTGTGCTCCCATGGCAACATGGCGATGCCACTCCCATGAATGACATCATCGTGCTACACCGAGAGTACTCCCGCACTTCTCACAAGGCCAATTTGGACCCCAAGCAGGGGCCCAATAAATCAATATGATCAATGGCTGGGACAGTCAATAAAAATGCAGAAAAATGAAGAGTAGCCAAAATCCAATACAGAGCTAAAAACAATGCTGAAACAAAACATAAGCAAGTTGCCATGACATATTAAACCATGCAGAAACTATCCAGTAGGTGCATACTTATAACAATAGGCAGTACATAATAGTATAGTCTATAGCCCTTATCCCTTTACCAATGCATCTTTATGAACCATATAATAATAACTGTGCTTATATACCACTCTTCTAGACAGCTTAGTGCCGCACCTAGAGCAGTGAACAAGTTAGTGTAATTATTATCCCCACAATACAACTGGAGAGCTGGGGCTGAGAGAAGTGGCTTACCCAAGGCCACCTACTGAGCTCATGGCAGTAGTAGGATTTGAACCAGTAGAGTGCTGATTCGCAGCCAAACCACTTAACCACTTTGCTACAGCACAGTCCCATTAACAATGGGGGAAAGCCCTCTTGAATAATTTAGTTTTTCATAGTTTGTGGACAGCCAGGAGAGTGGGAGCTTTCATGACCTCTTCAGGCAGACCATTCCATTAGGTAGAATCTGACCTCTTCGTGCAGACTATTCCATGTGTGGAATCTGATACTTTTTTCATTTTTCTAATTTTTGTAATTTAAGTCCTATTGTGTTGTTGTATGCAAATTAACAGACTTATGCAAGTTAATAGATTTCATGCTATTTGATTATGTTTCACACAGTAAGAAAGGCAGACTATAAATAAAGTAAATAAGTAATGATGGGCAGTCCACTACTGTATTCATTTCCCCCCTAACAAAAATTTTCTGGCTATGGGTCTGGGAGGGAGGAGCTTTAGTTTCTGCCTTTTCCCCTAGCTGAGTCTGCCTGTTGCCAGGATGATCTAATCTGGCCCCATTTCTGTAGGCCTGCCTGCCAGTGTTACAAGCAAAGCATTTCTTGTCTCCTTCTTGGTATATAGGCTGGCTATGCTCCTTCCTGTCAAGGGGTGGGGGGCTGAGCCATAGTTTTTGACCTCTGTCCCTCCTATGTGCTCTACCTGGCTGGCAACCTGTACAGTCCAATCTTTTGCTTCTTTCCCTTGCAGGGGTGCTAGGCTGACGAGAGCTGCCTATCTCTTGGGTGGAAGTCTTTGCTCTCTCCTACCAGCCTGTCTTGCTCTGCTTTCAGCAGATTCAAGCAGAGCCGTTTCCCTGCCAGTCTGAGATGTACACAGTCCCAGATAATAGAATAGCTTGGCCAAACAGAATATTTATATAGAACCAGAAAGCCTTCTCAAAGCCACTGAGATTTTAAGTTGCTTAGCAGCAATACTGAGCACAGAAATACTGAGCACAAAAATGCCAGACAGAAGGAACTTCCTAATATCCCTGTCACATTTATCTACCGATGCTAAGACTATTTCCCCTTGCCACCACAGGCCCTCCATCCTTTGTTGCCGGTGAAGCAGATAGCAGGCATTGAGCTGCCAGAGTAGCTGTCAGATCAAATGTTTCTGATTGCTGCACGTATCATAAATAATTTTATTAGATTTGGATTAACACACTTCTGGCTGCACATCCGTATTTTGTATGAAGCTGCCTAGTTTTGGGAGGGGGGGGCATTTGCAAGTCTTTGTACCCACTTTGCACTTCTGCCTGCTTGCCATAGAGTGCCAAATAGTTCTATTGCCTCCTATGCCTTTTCTGATGCAACACATTGTGTATCTCTGCTAGTTTTTCTTGGTGTGCCAAATGATTCCCGGTGACTGTTCAGCACCAATGTCTGCCTTACTTGGCAAGGGACAAGAGGGAAGCCATGTGGCTTGGCTTCTAGTCATTTTTGCTTGGCTTGCCCATTTTGCATGCTTGAGTCTTGAGCATGGCATGAAGTTAATTATTAAATGTTCTAAATCAGATCACAGATATTTTATGTTTTTGTGTCCTTATACTTCCAACGTGAGAACCATGGGTTCACATGGGGAAAAGCATTGAATGGCAAACATCAGTGTTTGCCACGCATCACAACACCATGACACATGATTCTAATCATGCATCAAAAGCAGCTGCCAGTCCTAGCAGGCTGCCTAATTGTATAGGTATGAAAGAAGCAAACATTCAACATAAATCTCATGTTCAAATGATCTATACCCTGCCCCTGACCTTGGGGCTGATCCGACTTGGTCAGAAATACAATAAATTCTGATCTTACAGCAGCTTCTTAATGTAACAGCTGTGATGGATTGCACCTTTTTAAAAGCCTGAAAGTGCTGTTCACACACAGCTGCTGGACTGTTAAAGGTTAATCCCTCACAGAAACAGAGAGCTTTGAGTACAGGCTACTCCCAGGGATCTGAGTGGGTAGCATGAGCTGGAAAGAGGAGGGTCTGTTTTCAGCCCTAGCTGAGAGGAATTGAATGTGAAGAGTTGGGGGAGATGGAGTCTTAACAGAGACTAGTTTTTTGTGTGTTTTTTAACGCAGATTTAACAATGTCAGGAGAACTGGGGAAAAGTTGGCAAGGAGGTTTGGGAAGTAGGTGCAGACTCTCAAATGGGCCAGAGAAAGGAGATAGATCTTCTAAGGAGAGGAGATTTTCCCCAGTCAAACAGGGAGGTAGCTCTGGAGAGTGAAGAGATCCCTTGTTGGGTGTGGTTGGAAACTGCTTGTGGAGACCTTCAGATTCAGTTAACGACGAAAGAAAGCACTAGTGTGTGAAGAACAGGGGTATTAGAAAGTGGGTACCAGCAATCTTAACTTCAGAAGCGAAAAAGAATACTAAAAGGAAGTATTACTAGAATGCTTGGGGAAAAACAAGGGAACCAAAACTGCAAAACATGAGCCTTTTAAGTATCTATGAAGAGCATAAGAACTGAAGTCTGTTCATATTGTGATTTTACCTCTGATATACATAAACCCCTGATTTCACTCACCTTTCCCCTCTGAAGTTAAATAAACAAGTTAGTTATTTTTGGAATTTAAAAAAACGCCTCTGGTGCCATTTCTGTTGTTTAAGGACAAGAGAATGTTTATAACAGCAAATGCTGCCAACTGCACAAATGCAAAGACAAAACACAAATGTGACATTTAGCTTGCTTTAAAATATTGAACATTGGTAGTTTGAGAGTCTGAGTGATCATCTTGCATAAAAACCGGCAATATAAGCAGGGCACACTCAAATTTCCAAACAAGATATTTGTGATGTTCACAGCATCACCATATATGAATGCTGTACAAAGCAAAAGTGTCACAGCTGCACATACTTTCCCCAAATGTGAGTTTTTCATTTAACAAAAGAAGGAAATGCAATATCTGGTTTGAGCATTTCTTGTAAAGAAGCCAAAGGATATGTTTATCCTACACACTTAAAACTAGTTTGACAGCAATCACTGGCCAAAAGAGAATACATTTGAAACTGAAAATGCTTGAGGGGACTAGGATTCTCAGCTGGAGAGTTCTTAGAAATTCTATGGACCGGGTAGATCTCCCAGTTTAAGCTTGTACAAATGTTATTCACTAGTATATTTAGCATTATTTAAATCTGGATCTCTGTGAGGAACCAAAGTGTGCATCTGAATCTTTGTAGGACTAATGCCAATGATTATTACAGTAAAGTTCAGAAAGAGTAATTTTGTTATTTATATTTGTAGAAAAAGAAGGCTGGATCTGATAGGGCTTTGGGAACTCTAACTCAAATCAATAATAAAATTGATTAGTTTTCTGTGTAATAAATGGCGTATTACAAGTCTGCAACTAGAGCAAAACTAGTAAATGCTGTTTCTACAACCTGGGAGAAAAAGAGGAATAACTGAGAAAGCATGATAAAATAACATTTCCTGGTGTCATCTTTATTTCTTTAACAGTTTGAAAAAAATAAAATATATTTAATAAATCACCCCCAAAGTTTCATGCAGAAATTAGGCATTCGGTAGGTCATATAATGGGACAACTCGAAGTAACTTTTACTATAACCCAAAATACAACAGTAGCAAGAGTAGAACATTTAGTTATATTCTTGTCCTCTGTGCATGCTGGTATTTCTTGGAAGAGATGTTGAGAGAGAATTTTAATGCATGTCATATTTATATACAGCATAGGTTGAAAACTGAGAGATCCCTGCATCAATTTTTCCATGGTTATTTATGAAGATCTTATGGACTTGTGCTAAATTATTTATTTAATGGTGTATATAAGCAATGTTTGTAAATTGTCTCTCTTTATATATGCCTTTTTAAAAAAATCATGTGTGTAAAAGGGGCAGGGTGGAGTGGATATCTCTCCCATTCTTTCAGGAAACTTGCCTCTCAGTCCTAAGGCAAGCAAACCAACCGGATTGGTGATTAAACTTGGATGAACATTTTACTAGCCAGGTAAAAACAGTAATCAGAAATCTCAAGGTATTATCACAGGGCGTGAAATGGCTATCCTTTTCACTGGGTAAATTTTCCATCCTATATTGAGTCTTCCGTTTTCTGTATCACTCCAAACTGATGCAACTTCCTCTTCCTGTCATCTTGCATATGCCTTCATTGGCCTATCTGATCACATATTTTGATACTTAAATCTTTGCTAATCACAGTTGTACATATTCTGATGGTGCTTTTGCTCTACTCTTTTCTGCGTCATTTTTCTCAGGATGCGGACACACTCTCTTACATCCATACAGGCTAATGCGAGGCTGGCAGCCTCCATGCAAAGAACATACAATACACTGTCTTTTGAGAGAAAATATGGATTCCAGCCTTTGGCGCATTGGAATGGCATAGGGCAACAGATCCACTGTGTTAAATGGCCCCTTGCCACTCAGCACTAATTCCCCAGCATGCCTGCTGGGCACTGTGGGATGGCAAGGGGTGTCGAACCCATCCTGGCCTGACCCTGATGGTCCCTGCCACCCAGGGTGAAGCTTGAAATGGCCAGCCCCACTGTATTACTATTCAGCTTCCCCCAGATCCCAACTGCCTTGGTCACCAAACCAGAATGGCGCAAAGACCACGAGGGGCTGCTGGAGTAGACCCAAGTCTCTTCTTCACTTCTTGCTGTTCTTTCCTGGTGTGCACCAGTTACTGAGAATGTGCTGTCTGCCCTGTGCCCCAGCCTTGCCTCCCTTCCACAGTGTAGCCCTCAGTTAAGTCTGCGAGCCCCCTTCACATCTTTAAATGTCTCCAAAGTATTTGACTTCTTCAGCTAAGAAGCTGCAGGTAGTCTTTAATCTAGCATATATGATTTGCACTCCATTCCCTAAGGAGGCTTGAATGTTCACCAAGTGAGGTGCAGACTTCTCCTAGAATAGCATTAGCAGGTAGTGGCTCATGGGTGTAGCAGGCAAAACTTGTACCATATACATGTACCAATTCCATGTGTGCACATGGTGCATATGCTTCATTCTGTGTACAAACACTGGAAAGCCATGGCTGTTGGTGGTTCCTAGTATATGGCTGTGGCAAAACAGATACTCCTGCACATACAATAGATACAGTCTCTACTTTAGGTAGTGTACAAGGGTTACATAAATCTTTGTATAATTGTATAGATAAACCTCTTGTAGGATGTAGCCTTAATATGTACAAGATGATTGCAATGATACATTGAGGCACAAAGCAGGAATCTATATTTTCTTACTGAAATCAGCATGCAGATATATTGAAAACATAAAGAAACAACATTGTTTAGGGCATTGTAAAGTCCATTGTAATTGCCTCTCTTGAACGATATCAAGTCATCAGAAGAAAGGAGAATCTTTAGGGCTACTATCAGCTCTTTGGTTTCTTTCAGTGGAGTGGACTGTAGATTCCACCCTGACCTGCATTCTAACTACAATTGAGGTAATGCTGGGGGAGATATAATATCTCTGAGACTTTTTATTGGATTACTTATAGAGCAAATTTTTGAAAAGCGAGTGAAGTACTTCTTATGTCCCAATCCAACAATTGGTTTTCTTGCACAGCAAAGGTACTGCATGTGCATATAACAGCTGTTCTATCAGTGTAATTTTAAACAACTGAGTTACAACCTTTCAAAATGCATTGGACTTCAAAAGGTGTAGCTCTGCTTAGAATTGTGCTGTAAATGGACAATCCGAGACTGAATGCTGTGTGCAAGCACAATGGACAGATCCTCATGTTCATTTTCCTCGCATATTGCTGTGTGGCCCAAAGGTAAATGAAATCACATTTATTTGCCTGTGCATGCAGATGGACATTCACACTTAAATCTTCATACCCATCTAACCAGGACAATATGAATGTCAGGATTCCTGTATTCTCAAATCAGCCTGTATTCTAGCCATCTGTCCAACTGTTCCATTGCTTGAAGTTCCTCTGTAAACTATGGAGCTTGTCAGTCTCCATGAGAGGAAAGTGTTCACTTAGGAGTGATTACGTCAACTGCTCGGATCAGCTTTGTGTTCCATAGTTCATGGTTTCAGCAGGAGTACCTATCTTTGGTAACTGAGAACTTCCTGAGAACTGTTGGGAATCCACCATCTTATGGAGGCAGAACTGGTTCTCCTGCTACTCTTCCAGAGAGATTTTGAGTTTCTGTCAGCCTAAACTACCTCAGGTAATGCTCTGTCCATGACAATAGCAACATGGAAATTTCCTTGATGTCCAGATCATACACTTTGTCTACAGAGAACCAAATCGAAAATACAGTACACTATATTAGGATTAAATGTTCTTGGACAATCTCATCATTGTCTTGGTGGCTTTAAAGTCCTGAACCACTTCTGTTACTCTAACCACTACGCAACACTGGCAATACTGCTAGTACTCAGTGTGCTGGCACCATGTGCAATTATGTTTGTAGTGCAGAAAAGCAAGGACAATTATGAATCAAGCATTAGTGCATACAAAGCCAATAGATGCATATGCAATGCTATAAAAGGCATAAACAGCATATAACACAAGGAACTGGCAAGAGCCAACAGTATGGGATGTTTTACGAGGCAGATTCAGTACTACTCAAGGTTGCTAAGGAAATCTTTCTGTCAGATGTTAACAATGTTTGAACATCTTTTATAAAAAATCTTCTTTATGGGTGTCTTAATATGCTCCTCAGGAGGAAAAAAAGAGATGATCAGAGGATATGGGTCGAATCCACATTCACCCATTACCCGCATGTTTATCGGATATCTTCCGTTTGCCTCCAATCCGTGATTTTTTCCTCTTCGTTCACATTCCTGCTTCCAATCCATCTTTCTCGTGCGTCCCTCCGGTCACACGGCTGTTAAAAAAACGCTTTTTTGGGCGGGACCTTTTTTTCCCCGCCCATTTTTTTTATTTTTTTGAGCGCACTTTTCCGTTATTTCGATCTTGCCTTATAAAGAAACATCATTGAAGATAACGATGCCTCTCTTTCCCCCACTGACAGCACTGATGGCTCTCTCTCGTTTCTTTTTTGGAAATTTGGAAGCATGTGGGAAGCTTTCATGGGCATTTCCTATGCAGGACAGTTCAGTGCCTGAATTTTACTGAAGTTTCACTTCCCTGGAGTGTCATTATTTCGATATTTTGTAATTTCGATATTACAGTAATATAAAATAAAAAAAATAAAAAGCAATTAAAAAGGAAGTTTTGCGAGTCCGTTCTGAGGATGGATTCACCCCAAAATGATTTTTCAAACTACCAGATTTGATTCAGAAACAGCACAATCAATAAATCCAATGCTATGAAGTCAAAAACAGTCTTTTGCAGACTACGGAGCACTTGCAAGTTGAATCAGCCAATAGGAACTCTCAGAACGGCCGGAGAGACAGGAAGGGGGGTGGTTTTTAAAAAAACCATGTAAATTGCGCATTGGCCCGTTCACGGCCACCGTGAAACTCCTGTTGAAAACCTGTGACCACATATTCGGGAGAAATGCGAATGAAATGCGTCTGTTTAATGAGGTAATGTGACCGGCACTCGGGATTGCGTGGGGAATGCGGGGAACATGCGACTTAGAATGAGTAATGTGGATTCGACCATGGTTGGCTTTAGCCAAATAATAGCCCAAGCCATTAACTTGGGCTATTATTTGCTCTTATAGTTGTATGTTGAGTTAGAAGCAAATTTTCTACCTTTAACAACATATTGCCAGAATCTGAGGATGAATTCTTGGGCCTTGAAATTAAATCATGAGAAGTGGTCATTTTAAAAAACAATTTCATTAGAGAAAGGAACAAGCCATTAACTTGGGCTATCCACTCTGCATGAGCCAATGGAGTCTGTAATGGGTGATGGATTGGAAGAACAGAAGAAGAAATAAGCTTACAGGGTTAAGGAAAGCAATAGGTTTTCCCTTCCACCTCCCTCCATCTGTCAAATCTGGGCCTTTTGTTAGACAGTATTTGCCTGTCTATCAGAGTGAAGAAACGATAGAATGTGCAGCAAGCCAAATCATACCTATTTCTAGTATAATCTTACTGATGTGGTTTACTGGATAACTTCAGAGACTATGGCTGATGTCCATTACAGAGCTTTTCTGTGGATTTTATGTAAACATTAAAAGCAGAGAAGGAACTCCCTAATGCCAAAGCTGTTTGCTCAGGAAAGAAGCAGAACAAATTTCCTCTCCAGGTCATTTGTTCATGGGTGGCATGCAACCTTTGGTTGCTTTATCTGTTTTCTAGTGATAGCCATGTGTATCCTGAAGTTGCCACTGCATGTTCATTCACGCTGCTGCCTTCATGGGGATTTAGAGCTAGGCAAAAATCAACTCTAGCCATACATAAACAGAGACAGAATGTCCAAAGAATAAAGAATAGTCCTCCTACTCAAAAAGTTTTGTGAACTGTATCTGGCTACTCTTGGACAAACTGAGCAGGTCTAATAGCTCAACATTTTCTGAATCTATTTCCCTCTTGCACCCTCTTCCCTCTTGCATTGGGCTACCAAAAAATTTAACCTCCTTTGCTCTAGACAATTCAATCCATCAAAACTTTCTCGCTAGCTGCTGTAGCCAGACCATACAAAATATAATCCATCCATACAGTAACATCTACTGTGATGGCCCAGTGCCCATTCACAAAAATTAAATTCGGTTTGTGTAAATCTCCTTCCTCCACCCTCAAGCAGGGTTGGTACACCTCCCAATACAGTCTTCGGTGCTCAGTCGCAAGGTGCTCACAGATCTTCTTATGCCTAACAATTCTAGCACCCAAAGTGATATCACTGAGCATTGTCCTCAAATATGCAAGAGGGTTTCCATCCTAGTGGCACATTTACAGCATAACCTATCAACATTTACTTGACCTCTTCCCAGAAATTCTTGGTAAATGTCATATTTGATTTTAAACTGCACTATATTGGCCCCTGGCCATACCAATCCCTGAGAAAATCCATCTATTACTAACACTGTCCTCTGTAAAAAAAAAAAAAAAGTCATTACCAGACCCTTGGCAAGGCAACCTAAGGAGAGATGGGCACGAACAGGAAAAAAACCCTGAACACGATGTTTGTTGTTCGTTGCCATCCGTGAACAGGGATTCACAAACATCGACGGACATGACATGTTCACAAACATGTTCGTAGTTGGAGGTTTGTGGGAGCCAGAATGGCCCCCTTAGGACTTAGCTGAACTTGAGCTGGGGAAAGGAGAATCCATGGGTCTACCCCTTTCATGTCATTTTCTCTTCACAGTGGCAAAAACTGGACTGTCTGCTGGAAGCTACTTTGAGGGGTTACAAACTGACCTTCCCAATGTCCAATACCCACCAAATTTGCAGGGGACATAGTGATCGCTGTCCTCTGAAGACCCCCAAGTTTAAGAGAGATTGGACCCTGGGAAAGCCATGATCCATGGGTCCCTCCCTTTCCTGTCATTTTCTTTTCACAGTGGCAAAAACTGGACTGTCTGGTGGAAGCTACTTTGAGGGGTTACAAGCTAGAAGGAAAGCCAGAAGGAGTTCAGACAGAGTTCAGACAGTCCATGCCTATGTTGCCAGGGGAATTGATTGAAAGGCGCCAGACTCGCTGGCTTTATGAATGGCTGATGAATGCATGAAGAGGGCTTGGAACGAAGACATGTTAGTCAGGAACGGGGCCTCACAAACTGCTTGCTCATGAACAGTGGATTGGGCTGTTCGTGGCTTTTTTTTGTTCGTATTGCTCTTCGTGCCCATCTCTAAACCTAACCAGTTATCAAATTCACACTTACAATAGTCCAGCAGGAAATGCTACCTTAGCCCTACTTTCCTGGACCACCACCCTCACATTCTCCAGCCAATAAACTCTTGGTTAACTCCCAGGACTAGTTCCAGGTTTTGGGGATCCCTGGGCAGAGAGTTACAAGGATTCCCTATGCCCACTACCAGGGTCTCCTTCTTGCCCTCCCACCCATGTGTCCCCACCTGCCTGTGCGTCTTGGTCTCCTACCACCTGCAGTCACAACTGCCCACACTCCCTGCATGCCCTTTCTTTGATAGTGCTGAGTAGTGGATGTAGCTAGGAATGACACTGCCATGGCCACCAAGAATGCTGACGCTTTGTGCACCATCCATGTGCCCTTCTCCAGAAGTGCTAGGTAGCATATGCAGCTGGGAGCAGAGGTGAAAAGGATTTACAAGCAAGGCTGGAACCTCCATTGAGGCATGTCTGGCAACCGGCTCCAGCGCTGAGGCGCCAGAGGGGGCGCCAGGGTCAAGGGCGCACACTGTGGAGCTGGCGGCAGCAGCACGTGGGCAGCTGAGCAGGAGGGATGGGAAGCCACCCACACGCCGCCATGGCTGCCTGCTATGCCTGGCCCACAGCTACTGCAGCCTCCCAGCCCTCCTGCGCTGCCGCCGCCACCAGCACATGCCCCCGGCCAGGAGCAGCAGCCGCGGGCCAGGTGCAGCAGGCGTCCAGGGTGGCATGCGGAGCAACAGAGCAGGAGGGCTGGGAGGATGCTCGTGCGCCTCCCCAGCCACACACCGTGCCTGACTGGGAGCGCACGCCAGCGGAGGCAGTGCCAGGGCAGTTTGAGCAGCCAGCCCTCCTGTCCAGCCGCCCTGCAGTCCAGGTGCGTGCGCCCATGCGCACGAGGGGGCAAGAGCAGACCTGAAGCTGCCCCCCAGCCTCAGGCACCAGAAACCCTGGTGCTAGACCTGTTTACAAGTAGGCAGTGGAAAGGTGTGAGTGCAGGCATCAGAGGAGATGTGTGAGTAGGGAGTCCAGCAGCAGTGGGCCTCACCACAAGTCACAGACCCTGGCAGCTGCCCCACCTTGCCGTGTGCTGATGCTGACTATGCCCCCACCCCTACTCAACTACTACAAATTTGATCCTGAATGACAAAGCTCCCAGAACGGTTCTCAAACCATACAATCAAAGCTTGATATCCAAGTAAATATCCAAAATTCACAGAATATTCTTAATAGTCAATAAGCAAACATATACAAAAAGTTATACACAATCAGTCCATCAAAGTCAACTATTCATGAGAATAATCAAAAAGAGTCCAGTAGCACCTTTAAGACGAACCAATTTTATTGTAGCATAAGCTTTCGAGAATCAAGTTCTCTTCGTCAGATGCATGGTACAGAAACTGGTCAAATATAGAAGAGGAGGGGGGAGGAGGGGAGGAGAGAGAAGATGCAATTAGGGCGTGAGAGGGAGGGTGCAACCAAAACATTCCTTCGCTAGTAAATGTAAACATCTCCTTTTGGAGTGGAGATTAGTTGGCTTGTGTGAGGCTTCAAAGGAGTTTGCCGTGTTGGTTTGTAGCAACAAAATAGCCAGACCATCCAATTCCAATGTAGTATAAGCCTTCAGCACAACACAAATACAACAAGCTACTACAGTGACAAGTTTAAATATTTCTTCATGGTTTATGTGTTACCAGAACTGCTCTTTATTATAATGGGGAATTAGCTGTAGCAGTCTGTAACTTGAAATTTAGCGCGGATCTTAACCTATGTCTATGGAGGTCCCGATCCCAGACACTCTAGTGAAAAAGAGGCAGACTACAAATAGATTCCAAACACGTGTATTCAGTGTGGCGTAAGCCTAAACTTGCACAAGCATACAAAGAACATACAAGACCTAAGAAATACAGAGTAGGAAATATAGAGACGTTCGCATTAGCTGGTTCCCAACGATGATAGGGGGAACACTCACAATCCTGGAGCGAAGCAGAGACACGACAGCGAGGGTGGCCCAATGCCAGCACTGGGACCACAGACGGACAGCGAGGGGTTCTGGATAGGATGGCATGAGCACCGAGTGGTCTGAGAGACCAGCTTAAATACCCCAAAACGTACCCTGGGGCTGGTGCTGTACTTGGTGGTTCTCACAGTTTAAAACAAAGGTTCTAATGGGCTACTGAATGGCTTGGATGGGCCACTTTGGTAATCTGATTGCGATAAGTGACACCTCAGGAAGAGGGGACAAAAGAGGGAGGGGGAAATCCAAGCGGGCTGAAAGGATGTTCCAGCGGACAGGGCTTGTCCTGATGTCATCAGCTCTGGAATGCGGAGGTTTCTTTGAGATGCATTCTCTAAGTGCTTGGGATGGTCGGCACTTAGTTCCTTCTCCTGGGCGGCTCCTAAGATATGCAGAGCGGGGCGAGGTACTCTCGCTGCGGACGTGGTGTGCCCGCTTCGCCGAAATGGCTTCCCAAAGCAGTCTTCTTCCCTGGGTCTTCTGTCTGCCTGAGAACATGGATGCCGGCTGGGCATAGCTGGGGCTGGATAGCAGGCTGCCCGGTAGTGAGGGCAAGCTCGGCGATCGACCCGCGGGAGGCTCCAGGCGGGAACTGACCAGGGAGCGCCTAGCCAGGCTCGCTGGAGGTTTCCCCGGCAGGCGCCCGGCTGCTAGCAGCGGCTTGGGCCCATATGAGGCAGGCTTCCATGGAGGCAGGGGGAACAGCACTTAAAACACAGTCCAAAGCAGGGAACAGGCACGGTCCATGGCAGATGGCAATGCAGGCACGGGGCACATTTGTAACAGAGTCCAAACACACACTAGGAAGTCCAGATACAGGGCAGGGCAGGGCTGCCCAGAAAGAGAGTCCTTTGTGCAGTTATCCAAACATGGAGTCAGGGAACTGCACAGTCTATAACAGCAGCAAGGCAATTGACACGCAGGCAGGAAACTGACACGTGTATCAGAATACACACGTGCAAGGCAATCTTTGTGCAGCAATAAAACAGCAACGCAGGAAACTTTAACACAGTTCATGGCAGGCCTTAAAGCAGGAGAGGGGGTCTACTTGGCAACATATGATATCATACAATTGCCCAGGCTGTGTTTTGGCAAAGATAGCTTGATCCATACAAAACTGAATTTGAGGTGGAATTCCATCTTCTGTCTGGGTTTTAGTGCTGCTCTAGTAATCCTGCTGGATAGCCCATGTGAGCTGGATCTCATCAGATCTCAGAAGCTAAGCAGGGTTGGCCTTGGTTAGTAATTGGATGGGAGACCTCCAGTAAAGACCAGTATTGCAGAGCCAGGCATTGGCAAACTACCTCTGTTAGTCTCTTGCCATGAAAACCTTGCCAAGGGTTGCCATGTCAGCTGTGACCTGAGGGCACTCACTACTGCTACTACTATTAGCAATCCTACCTAACCACTTCTTAAAGAAAGAATCAATTAAGGGACTCTGAATACTAGTCCATAGATCAATTTTCACCCCCAAATATTTTTCTGCATCATCTGGCAAAATCTGTTCCAATTTTCCACACCGCACAATTATGGAACAGCATCCCCAGGGAAGTGTGCCTGGCTCCTTCACAGCTGAACTTCAGGAGACAGCTGAAGATGTTTTTATTTTTTACTGTTTTTAATTAACTTTTTTTCTATGTTTATAGGCAGTCTTCAAACTTTGCTTTTATTCATTTTATGATTGTTATTTTATTTATATTCCTGCAAGGTAGAAAGGTGAATAATACAAACAAACAAACAAACAAACAAACAAACAAACAAACAAACAAACAAACAAACAAACAAACAAACAAACAAACAAACAAACAAACAAACAAACAAACAAACACCATTATTAACCACAAAATAATATTTTCCAGGACTGATTTCAAAAGCATTGCAATTCTTCGCCTGGATCCTTAATTGGAAGTGGTCAAAAAACTCCCTCACCTTTCTCAAATTATTCCTCATTGTCTCCCAATCTTTATTCACTACTTGTCCACAAAAGCAGATACTGATATACTAACTGACATCATACCCTTTACCTAACAAATCCAACTTATGAATCAAGTGATCTGTGGGTAAGTTAAATGGAATTGGTGATATCAGGTTGCCCTGCTTAACACCTGCTAAAATTATAATCAGCTCTGTATCCCCCCCCCCAAAATCTGGAATATGAGTTACTAGTTACTACCCTTTTAAGGGAGTCCCTAACAATTGAGATCATATGGTTGCCAAGGCCTAATTAACAGAATCAAAGGTCTTGGCGATATCCAAGAATGTAAAACTTAATTTCTATTTACATTAGAATCCTTTATTTGGGACTATAAAACATATAGATTGTCATCACAGTGAGACACCACAATGAAACCTCTCTGAGGAGGTTTAAGCTGGCACACCTCCATCACTCCTGCTGTAAACATCCTAGAGAACAATCTCAACACAACTGATCCAACAATAATTACTGTTTTTTCAGATCTTTAGTATCCATTGTTTCCGGAAGTAAAATCAACCAACGTTCCTTGACAGAATCAGGAAGAATAATCCCAGAAATCAGCCAGACGTTGAATACTCAGCCTAGTTGCCTGTAGTCAAACCTTTTTATATCAGTGGTTGTAGTTCTCTATCTGCTTTGATCTTCTTTAAATTTTCTAATACTTCTTCCTTAGAGATCAACTTCTTAAAAAAACCGATTATTTGCCCCACCATTTGGATGGAAGTTATCAAGGAAAGATTTTGTATATATGGACTAAAAGGTCAAATGACTGCTAACAATTTTAAGGTGAATTTAAAGGAGGGAAAGAGGGGAGGGAGAGATCCTGTACTTAAGGAGATTCAGCAAAGCAGGAGCAGTCTGTCTGCTTTTATACTCTCTCAGTCACTTTAATAGCCTCCTATCTCTGTGATTGGTTTCTAGGAAACAGAAATACTCAGGTACTAAAGGTGCAATACGAAAACAACACAAACATTAAAAGGATTGTATTTGACACCTTAATTCATAATAATTAACCCTCACACACTACAAAAATGGATACGGACAAAATACAATGTATAGGCAAAATATAATGTCTTCTGACAGTTTTACAATATGCTCATCAAAATGGCAAAGAACACATTGAATATAATATTCAGTCAATAATGCAGTGATGATGGGTAGCTAGTTGAAATCTGTTTTGAAGCTGATCTTCTTCAGAAAAGCTCCCAAGTTGTTTGTAGTGTCTTGCCTGCTTATTCAGAGACCTTTGGTCACATGATGCATGCTTCTTTGTTCTGTACTTTGTGGCAACTTTTACATGCCCCTAAAAGATGTGAGTGGTTCCCAAGAGAAGGCCACGACTGACTGAGGGCCTTCCTTTCAAGTAGTACTCAGGAAAGTTACATGAAATGATTGGGAGATATAACAGATAACACAGAATTCCCAAGTAGGTTTGTATAGGGGGGAAAAGTTTGGATGCTGGCAATTAGTGGTACTGGGAGCGTTAGAGGACCGCTGGACTAAATGGCCACTGTCTGAGTGGTCAGTGAGATTAGCCTTAGCAGGGGCCATCACCTACAGCTAAAGTTGTTGCAGGATCTTGTCCCATGGCAAATCAGGGTTCATTGCAGCTCGCATCTGAAACTCTTCATCATACTGCATCCAAGCAGCACCCACGAAGCCGGTGTTCCCTTCATATATAATATCAAGGTACTGAAAAAGGTCAACAGCCCTCCATGGCTAAGCCCGCACAATAACTCCTGCATAAATCAGGAACCCGGGTAGCCAATTGGCCCAGGTACGATTGACCCGGCGCCGTTTCAGCCGCTCCTTGTCCCTATCATCTAGGTCCTCTTTATCTTTCTTCTCCAGTTCCCTGTAGAGAAGGGAGAAGACGTCCACAAAATCGCCTCTCAAAATCTTGTCCCTTGTAGCTTGGGTAAGATGGTCCGCCAAGGGTAGGGCAGTGTCCCCAAATGGAAGAGCCCGGTAAGGAACCAGGCCATAGGGGGTCCTTGTAAAAATGGAGCCCACAGGGGGAGCGTAACCAGACCAGGCAGAGGATGGGCCAGGCAGTGACTGACCATCAAAACCCTGCCAACTAGCCCTGCCCATCTGTCCCATTGCACCAGGGACAGAATGGGCATACTGACCCCCCCCATGCTTGGCTACCCCAAGCTGGCCCAGCCCCAAATTCACCTTGACTAAGCGCAGTGCCGTGCCGCAAGCCCGGGGTGGCGAGTAATGATGAGGACGTTTGGGCAGGGTCCAGACTCTGTGGTCCCCATGGCCATCCATCACCCTGCTGAGTAAATGGATACTTACCATCCCACACTGGGTCCACAGCCACCGCCACAGGTTCAGCATCAGCCATCAATCCTGGATCGACACCTGACAGCTCCACACCGCCCGCCATGCCTTCCTTATGTTGGTGCTCGGCAGCCACAGCATCTGGTGAAACAGAAGGCCCCTCAAGGGCAGAAAGCCGTCTAAGAGCATCAGCCTGAAAAGCAGCAGCTGATGTTAACCTAACCGGCCTACTGTGTTTCACACACTCCGACACCTGCACCCCCGAGCTTGCTTTAAGGCTGCAATGAGTCCCAAAATGGCCTGGCGACTAGCACCTTCATCTTCATCAGAAGATGACAATGTGGGGGGGGGCTCTTAGGTGAGGGCTTCTTGGCCGGTTGCTTCCCTTTGGAAGGGCCAGACCCCTTTTTTGGAGGCGTGGTTATATATTCTTTTACTAATTAATAACAAGCTTTGAGCAGAACTTGGACTGCAGTACTGCAGATTACCACTCTGCTCCACGGGGGTTGCTATTGTTGTCACTGCTGTTGCTGTTGTTATTATTACTAATTAACACCGCTCCACTCAGAAAAAAACACAATGTGCAGCTTTCCCAATGACTGTCTGCCTCCCAATGAAATTAAAATGGCTGCCATTCTCTGCCCGGTGACAGAGCTCCCCCCAACCTAAAATGGCTGTCACCTGCTAGAGGGCAGCTTTAAGCTGAACCACCCACCCCCTATGGGGCAAACCTGACCAAGTGCAGGGGCCTATGAAGTCAAGCCCGATTGGCCCTTATATGGCAAAATTCGCCCCAGCAACAAGGAACGTAATGGGCGGGGGCCGAGATGGGATAACAAACCCCATCTATGCCCCCAAGCCCTCAAATGCAGCCTGAAGGGCAAGCACTAAAGGAGTGAGAGTGGATAAAAACTCCCCCAAACTCGCCCCACAAGGAAGAAGGCACCCACACCCCTTTTCCCAGGACGTTGAGCACCACTCCCTGTTACCACTGGGGATGCGAAGTACAACTGCGCCAATGCCACACAGCCAGGACAAGGCTGGAGCAGCCGCCTGAAACTGGAGAAACAACGCTGGTCAGAAAGGAGAGACAAACAACCCACCTCCCCAGCGGCTTAGGGGAACTGCAGGCGGCACGTAACAGGGCTGTCAGCCAGTGAGCCGAAAACCGATGAAAAAACCTCTCAAATGGCAAGCAGCTCAGAGCTGGAGGCTACTAAGCTGCAATACTTGCAGCTCTGCCCCTTGCCGCTGATCAGCTGTTTCGCGGGCCAATGATCGGCTCCACTCAGCAAAAAAGCCTCTAAGTGCTCTGGGAAAGGAGAAGTGCAACCGCTTCCACTAAGCACGAGGCAAAGAGTGCGGGAACGGGGGCAGGGCTGCACTGTCAATGTGCCTAGCCACGCCCCCTTCCCACGTGGCCCTACATGGCCAGGGGGAACGCTGCTGCTTTTCCTCTGTGGCGGCAAATGCGGCCCCTGGCCTCAAGCCCTTGGCTGCCAGCCGGGTGGGAGCCGGATTAGTAGTAGAACAGCAGGGGAAAGAGAGCCTTCTCCCCCCCCCCCCTGCCATTTGTCTGTTCCTCCAATGCATTTCTGCTCCTGGTTGTTCCTTGCCTACTTTTTCATTTTTACAAAATCAGGGAAATGTGAGACATAGCACTGTGTCACACAACAGTCTTGCCTTTGCTCTCGTGGATGCCTAGCTTTAGAACTTCACATTTAAGCCCACCAGAGTAAGTAGCCTGAGGTTTTAATACTCAAAAGTTTCCTACATGAAATGTATTCATTTCATGCAGCTTGTGCTTTGAGCAGATCAAGCTGCCAATATCATGCAGAGAAAGTGCAATAATTTATCTACTGTAGGTATCTATATATAATGACTGCTTTGATTTATCAAGAGATTAGAGATAAAATTGAGAGAGAAGCTGCTTCTCTTTTTCTGAAGACACTGATTACTTACTTTGGATGAGAAATATCAAGACTTAGAGACAAATCCATGCTCTGGGGACTGAGTTACACAGTGGGTGTGTTTGATGAGATCAAATTGCTCATTTTACCCCAGCAAAACATTCCCAAATTCTTGTTCATTTTGATAAAAGATCTCTGTTCATCTGAAGTAGTTTGGGTAAAAAAAGTTTTTTCAAATTCTACAGTACAAGATAAAAGATTGATTTTTTTTTTTACAAAACAAAAGGTTGCTTGATCTGTCAGGAAGGAGAAGTTACCTATATATTATCTTTCTTTATTCACAAATGGCAAGTTATGGAAATTTGAGTGTACTTTGTATGTGAAAAGGCATTTTTTGTGGATAAATTATAGAGGTAGAAAGGGAAACATTTTTCTGTTCTGATAACCTCTGTACAAGACTGGTTTTTATTTTTTAAAAGGGTGGAGAAAAGAGATTTTGAAGAACTTAGTGATCCAGAAAAGGTTGGAATGCCAGCTGGCTGCTACAAGGCTTTGTAGTTGAGCCTCTATGCACACCCCTCTCTTCCAATGGTCATAGATGCAGAGAAGTTAGCCGTGTTAGTCTGTGGTAGCAAAATCAAAAAGAGTCCAGTAGCACCTTTAAGACTAACCAATTTTATTTTAGCATAAGCTTTCGAGAATCAAGTTCTCTTCGTCAGATGCCTGACCAGTCTCTGTATCAGGCATCTGACGAAGAGAACTTGATTCTTGAAAGCTTATGCTAAAATAAAATTGGTTAGTCTTAAAGGTGCTACTGGACTCTTTTTGATTTTCCTCTCTTCCAAGTGTCCCTTTTGAGCCTCAGCTCGTTTAGAGGCATGAGCCAAACGGTTCTTGGCCTTTGGCACTTTAGTTGAGGACTATACCCTGGAGCTGGAAGGAAGATCTATGGGGGGCGGGCAGAGTAGAAGAAGTGCCTTTGCATTCAGAAGCCTTCTCCCGTTTGTCTACTTACATTGTATTTTTGTATGTCACTGTATTGTCAGTGGTTTGGCTCCCCCACTGGGGAGAAAAGCAGTATAAAAATTAGGAATATCAAACTCCGGGTGGGGCTGGAGTTCTCCTGGAATTACAACTCATCTCCAGAGTACAGAGCCCAGTTCACCTAGAGGAAATAGTATCTTCAAAGGGCAGACTGTATTACATCTAGGCATCCCTAGATATAATACGGAGAACTGCTGTAGCACAGTGGTTAAGTGGTTTGGCTGTGAATCAACATGCTACTAGTTTGAATCCCTCTACTGTCATGAGCTCAGTAGGTGGCCTTGGGTAAGCCTCTCCTCTCAGCCCCAGCTCCCCAGCTGTATTGTGGGGATAATAACACTAATTTGGTCACTGCTCTGGGTGAGGCACTAATCTGTCTAGAAGAGCAGTATATAAGCACAGTTGTTGTTATTATTGTTGTTATCATTCCTTTGCCCACCAGTGCCTCAGGTGCTAGCGGGAGGAAATGGAGGTGGGGGGAGAATGGAGTGTGTGCTAGTGTGCTGACATTTCTTCAGGTGAAAACTGGAAGTGACATTGTGTACACTAGAATTTACAAAAATTTTGTTTTACCATCGAGTTTTGGCAATTCCTAGAGTGTCTAATGACAGTATTTCCAGTTTTTATTGGAAGTGATGTCACTGCAGTGCTGGTACACCCAGGGTTGGCGTGCCCATTGAGGCCAGGTAGGTGGTAGCCTCAGGGCACGGGGTGCCGGAGGGAGCGCCAGAGGCAGTGCAGGGGGTGGGAGTGCGCGCCACAGAGCTGCAGCCTCCTATCCCTCCCGCCCCACGCCGCTGCTGCCAGCACACACCCCCGGCTGGGCACAGCAACCGTGGGCAGGCGTCTGCGGCAGTACAGGCAACTGAGCGGGAGAGCTCAGAGGCCACCCATGCACCATCCCAGCCGTAGCGATCGGGCCAGCGGCGCGCATGCTCCCGTGATGATGTCACACGTGACATCATCATGCAGGCTGGTGCGTGTGTGCATGCGCGTGCCCACTCAGGGGCACCTGGCCCGCCCGCCAGCTGTGAGCACCAAAAACCCTGGCGCCGCTGCTGGGTACACCAGGTCCCATTCCCAATTGCTCCTGCAGGATGCTGGCTATGGCTTGGCAACTCTAATTGCACCGTCTCCCCACTGAGCTCCCTTCCTACCCCAAACCCCTCCAGACACCACCCCTAAAATGCAAGGAATTTCCCAAGCCAGAGTTGGCTAGCAAGTGAGCTCAAGAACAACATTGCATATGTAACTGAATTTTGATTTTGATTTGGGGAAGAGAGTTTCATGGCCATGGTCAGCTACTAAGATTGCCTGTCTCTGTTGGCCCAGCCATCCGTGCTTTCCAGATCAATGGATTAATGGTACCTTGTTGTAGTTGGTAGGACTATAGAGCAGAGATTGCACTGGAACATAGGAGAAGCAGATAATCCTTAATCCCTAAAATAGTTTGCATAGCCCAACAGAGGATGTGTGAACTTCACAAAAAACATGTTTGACAGGTGAACATAACCATGTTTGACAACAATGATCACTCATCAGCTAAACCTTGGATTTGTTCACCTCACCACTGTACACCACACGCAGCTGCCAAACAATTTGGCAATTGTATAATAGTGGTAGTGTTTCAGTTTCGTTTCCTTCTGCCTTGCAGTTGCTTTTGCATCTGCACAGCAGGTAAAATCTGTTTCCCACCAGCATCATGGATGGCTGCAGCAGGAAATTAAATGATGCCTGGTGGGGAGTGGAGGACAACTATGACTCCCATGAGGCTGTGTAAAAATGGACATGTGAAAAATAACCTTAATGATAATGAAGACCTAAAAGAACATCAAATGACAAGACTGATTTAAAAATACAGTGTTAATTGATACTCATTGTCTGATCACTTTGCTCACTGTTTATACAATTGGCTTTTCTGTGGGGAAGGAGGGAAACTAGGACCCCCACTGGACTGTGTGGCTATGATCATGAATGAAATATTGCTGGTAGAATTGTATGGTACTGTTTTAACAGGCGAAAAGTAAGCTGATGAACAGGGTTGACCTGCTAGCAAGCAGCCAAGCAGCCAGTCACAACCTCATCTCCCTGCTCTCAACTAGCAAGCAGAATGTAAACTGAATCGGCATGTGTTTAAGCATCCCTAGATACAGTGATGTATCTCAAAGACTGGTCCAGAACATACATTTATTACCCTAGACGTTTCATCATTATATACGTCTATCCCCCATGAGGGAGCCAGGGCTGCTGTTGGGGTTTCCCTCTATGCCTGCAGTATACACTCCCCATCCGCAGCTTTCTTATTGCAACTGTTGGACTTAATATTAGAAATGAACTATCTTCGATTTATGTCCCAGTTCTATTATCAAATAAACGGTGTTTGGGATGGGCTGCGCAGCAGTACAAAACGTAGCCAATTTGTATATGGCACCTTTGGAGGAGCAGTTCATATATGACCCCAATAAAAATCCTTTTCATCATAAAATCTTTAAATATTACAGGTATATAGATGCAAAATAGTAAAAAGTCCAGTAGCACCTTTAACCAACTTTATTGAGGCATAAGCTTTCGAGAATTATAGCTCTCTTCATCAGATGCATTCTTACCTGAAATATACATCTTATCAACGGGGCTCATTCTCAAGTAACTTGTGCCTCACCTATCTTTAATTGCTAGTGTGCCTCAGTGTTCTGGCTAGGCTCTTGGCTGGAGCGACTTCCTGATTCTGCTTGCTCCTAGTTTGTTGTGTGTGTGTGTGAGGGGGGGAGGTGTTGCACCATATCCAACTGCAATTAATGTTCTGTCCTCAGTAACAGAAAGCCAAGTTATTTGTTTGATGATATTTGTTTTAGATGGGGTGGTGGTGCTACACTGAGGAAGGCAATGGCAAACCACTTTTGCTCATCTCTTGCCTTAAACACCCTGTGTGTCGGCTACGACTCAACACACAGCACATTATTCTCATTCATGGGTGGGGGCATATGGATTTTTTCCCCAGCGGCCCATGGTGGCTCTTGGCAGCCCTGGATACAGAAAAGACAATGTACTTCCTGAAGGCAAACTCCATTAATTTTTCCTGCAATTAACCACAAGCATGGGGAAATGCAGAAACCTTTCTCATTTCAAAACTATAATTCCAGTCACTATAATATAATTAGATTCTTACCTTCTTAATTACCTTACCATTTTGTATTGTCAGCACCCCTGCTTATCTAAGTCACATTCTGCAACAAGCCAGGGATTTAGACTTTTTCAGTGGCTGTCCCATACTTGTGGGCCAGCCCCCCAGAAGAGGTTAGGAGGGATTTTACCATCTTGGTTTTCCACCAAGGCTGTAAAACAGAGTTATTCTGAAGAACTTTGGGGGCAATCTGGGCCATGGCAAAGGAGAAATATCTTCCTGATGGGACATAAGAAATTTGTTTTTAATATTGTTTTAAGGGTCTTATATGTCTATTTTAGTGTTTCTTTTTATCCTGTCGTTTCATAGTTTAATATTGCTATTATCCACATTGGGACTTGAAGTGTTTGAGAGAAACGAAGGTATTTAAACATTACTGATATATAAATAGGTCTGTGGGGAGGGGCATTTGTCCATCTTCTTATAGCGCCACCTATGCTTTAAAGTAACTGTTTAGACAAAAACAGAGGAAGAAAAAGATAGAAGTAAATAAATCTCTTTATGTTCAGAAAGAGCTTTTTAAAAAGGAAGCCCACCAGTACCTTTAAAGGGATATTTTAGGCCTAGGTTAGAGTTGCTAATGTTCCCGCTGAGAGTGGGAGATCTCCTGCCCCCTGCAGGCCTTCCCATTGCTGCTCAGCTGGACAATGGAAGGACAACGGGGGGATGAGGGCGCAATCGCCAGTGTGCTGATGTGCTGCTGTCACTTCTTTTTTGACTGGGATGTCATCACATTGCTGGCAATACTTTGGCATACAGTCAAAACTCTAAGCTTAAACTATAGAGTTTGGGCCAAATGCTAGAGCATTGCGGGTGAGCTGCTCCCAAATGGTGAATCTCTAGCTGGTTGCCAGCCTCATGTTGGCAAACATATCCCAGCGCCAGACAAGCTTATAGGCCCCTTTTCCTCTTTCCATTCTCAGTTCAAGGGCTATCATTGAAACAGTCATTGAGATATAATGATCAGAGAAGCTCAGAATGTGCTTGTTCATTCCAGTGCTGGGAGCATTAGGGGAAGAAAAAGTGGTAAGGTTGCCAGCTCGGTTTTGGGACATTTCTGGAGATCTGGGGGTGGATCCTGGTGAGGGCAGGATTTGGGAAGGACAGAGACCTCAGCATGGTATAACGCTGTAGAATCTACACTCCAAAGCAGCCTTTTCTCCCCAAGGAAACTGCTCTCTGTAATTTGGAGATTGGTTGTAATTCCAGGAGGTCTCCAGACCCCACCAGGCACCCCTAAAGGTATAAATTTAGACCTGACCTATTTACCTGCAATGCCACTGCAAACAGCATTCCCATGTCAAATTCTTCCCCAGCTAGGGTTACCAGCCTCCAGGTGGGACCTGGAGTTCTCTCAGAATTACAACTGACTTATGGAAAGCCATTCCCCTGGAGGAAATGGCAGCTTCAGAGTGTGGACTTTACAGTATATCATCGATATTACATTTGTGTTGAATTCCCTGCCCTCCCAAAATTCACACTTCCAAAGCAACCCTCCCCTCCCCATTTTTGCACATATTATTTTAATAATAATACATATCAGTAGTGTGGCTGTGCAAATGAGATTAGGGGCAACTGCTGAAGACACTGCAGGACTAGCAACCTCTTTTTCAACCTTGATTGGCGGATATAGTTATGGAGAAGAACTATTTCCACTTTCAGAATGACTTTTACTATCAGGTTAAGGGCATAGCTATGGGGTGCTCAGCAGCTCTGAGCATCAACAACTTATTTATGTCCAAGCTGGAAAGCATCACATTCCTGAATGAAGAGCAGAACTCTTTTTTTGGACAAATCCTCCTATTTAGGAGATTTATTGATGATGTTTTCTTAATATATAGAACACCTGGGTCTGCGTATGACTTTCACAAGTGGATGAACTCTAGAAACTTGAACATCAGGTTTACATGGCAGGTAGACAAGGATTCTATTAACTTTTTGGATGAAGTTGTTTTCAGGACAACTGAGAACAAAATAGAGGTGAGGCCCTTTAAGAAAAGCACTGATAAGAATTCTTATCTTCATTTTGCACCATACCACCCATCTCATTAGAGAAGGAATATTTTATACAGACAATAGTTACACTTGTATTGTCGAAGGCTTTCATGGCCAGAGAACGATGGTTGTTGTGGGTTTTCCGGGCTGTATTGCCGTGGTCTTGGCATTGTAGTTCCTGACGTTTCGCCAGCAGCTGTGGCTGGCATCTTCAGAGGTGTGGCACCAAAAGACAGAGATCTCTCAGTGTCACAGTGTGGAAAAGATGTAGGTCATTTGTATCTACTCAGGAGGGGTGGGGTTGAGCTGAGTCATCCTGTAAGAGTTTCCCAGGGTGTGGAATGCTAATGGCGGGAGGCTTCACTGTATCCTGAGGAGGATCTTTTGCATATGGATTGGTACTTAATGTGCTAATCTTCTCTGCAGGGCTATTGTCGGGGATAGAATGTTTTGTTAGCCTGGTGTTTTTCAGAACTGGAAACCATGCTCTGTTCATTCTTACTGTCTTTTGCTGATCGTAGCATCTGTTGTATTTTTCGGGTGGGTCTGAACACTGCTTGAAGGTTATGCTTTTTCATAAGCTTTCCCATCTGATCAGTAATTCCTTTGATATATGGCAAAAACACTTTTCCTGTAGGAGACTGTTTTTCCTTGGTTGTTTGATTCATCCTGGGTTTGATTGCTCTTCGGATTTCATTTCTGGAGTAGCCATTTGCCTGAAGTGCGTGGTTTAGATGATTAATTTCCTCATTGAGAAAGTGCGGCTCACATATCCGTCTTGCCCGATCCACTAATGTTTTCATTATGCCTCTTTTCTGTCGGGGGTGGTGATTGGAGAAAAATACAACAGATGCTACGATCAGCAAAAGTCAGTAGAGACCCCCTCACCTCTGCAGGAGTATACCGTATACCCTGCAGCTGTGGACAAGTTTACATCGGGACCACAAAGCGTAGCATCCAGACAAGAATAAAAGAACATGAAAGACACTGCAGACTTGGACAACCTGAAAAATCAGCAGTGGCTGAACATAGCCTAACGCAAACAGGGCACAGTATCTTATTCCAGGACACCAAAATACTGGACAACACTTCCAACTACTTTGTCAGACTGCACAGGGAAGCCATTGAAATTCACAAGCATAAGCAAAACTTCAACAGGAAAGAAGAAACCTTAAGAATGAACAGAGCATGGTTTCCAGTTCTGAAAAACACCAGGCTAACAAAACATTCTATCCCCGACAATAGCCCTGCAGAGAAGATTAGCACATCAAGTACCAATCCATATGCAAAAGAACCTCCTCAGGACACAGTGAAGCCTCCCGCCATTAGCATTCCACACCCTGGGAAACTCTTACAGGATGACTCAGCTCAACCCCACCCCTCCTGAGTAGATACAAATGACCTACATCTTTTCCACACTGTGACACTGAGAGATCTCTGTCTTTTGGTGCCACACCTCTGAAGATGCCAGCCACAGCTGCTGGCGAAACGTCAGGAACTACAATGCCAAGACCACGGCAATACAGCCCGGAAAACCCACAACAACCATCAATACTTACACTTGTTGAGAAATTCTTCTTTGAGGCAAGATTATCTGAGAGAAGCACAGACTTCCTGCAGAGAGAGTATCCCATTGTGGTAGTAGAGAAAGTGAATAGCAGAGCAGCTGGAGTCAGCTGACCAGAATTATTTGTCCCAAAAAGAGAGTGGAAGATGAGAGAATCAGAGGAACAACAGAGTTAACTCCATTAGCCAGCAGATTAGCAAAATCATTCGCAAACATTGGCATTTGGTAGAACAAATCCCAGGTTGTGCAAATATGCCGGCAATAGACTTCAGAAGGACCAAGAGTCTAAGGGACGTCCTTGTACATTCAGATTTTAAAGTGGGCATATCAAGAGGCAATAGACCAGCTGGTCAGTATTGCTGTGGTCATTGCAATGTTTGCTCTTTAGTAGCAGCAGGGAGTAAGTTTATAATATCCAATATGGGAAGATCAGTTAGGTTAAAGAGTTTCTCGACTTGCACAACCATAGGGATGGTATATGTAATAGAGTGTACCTGCCCAGACTTTACGTTGGGAGTACCACTCAACCACTCAGGACTAGAATCTAGGAACACCTATCTAGGATTAAGAATAGGATTGTAGATGCCCCAATGGTGCCCCATTTTACAGAGTGGCACAATAGTGAGAGGGAGTTTCGATTCTCTGTACTTCATGTGGCTGAACCGGGCACAATAGAAGAGAAGCAACAAGATCTGCTTCATTGAGAGGCATTCTGGATATTTAGCCTCAACATTATGGTCCCTAAAGGTTTAAACCAGAGTTTGAATTTGGCAAGTTATTTGTAAGTTGGCAACTAGGTGTAAGGAGCTAGCAATTTAAGACATTCTGGTCTGGTAACAAGGTTCAAGAATTGTATAAAAGATCTGGTAATTGTTCTAACGGTACCGCGGGTGGCTTCAGAAGGGAAGCAACTGGTCACGTGATTTGTAATGACAGCATAATGTGAGTACAAAGCTTTTGTGGTAACCCGGTTATTAGTAAGTGCTATTGACAACTATAATTTAAATATGAGTTTATTGTTTATGGTGTAGGAGTATTATGGCAAGAAGGCATACTCTTGAAGAAGAATAGCAAAACAAGAGAAACAGCCTGGCAACTTGTTGAGTCAACAAAGTTGAGATCTGACATCTCTGCAGACCTGTAAATGAAAGAACAAGAGCATATTACTTAACATTTGGACAATAATTATGGGACTTAACTTATTTGTGAATCAACAGGAATGAAACCTTCGGGCATATATTGTGGGTAGTCCCTACAAAAGCAAAAGGATTATCTTGCTGATTGGGCCATATGTCCACTATGGTTTGTGATTGCTGAGTGTGAAGATATATCTGTATTTATTGCTGTATGTAAATAGGTAATGGTGGACAGCTGTGTATAAGTACGTATGGCACATTGGCACTGTAAGTGTATTTGGATTTGAATTTGCTTGATTCATTACACTTTTTGGAATATAAAATTAATATCTTTGTATTTGCTGGTGATATTTTTCTGTTATTGATTAAAGATTGTCACAGGAGAGCTTGCTCCTTAGTATTAGTGCATATTATTTTAATAACAATACATATCACTTGTCTAGCTGTGCAAATAAGATTAGAGGCAACTGCTGAAGACACTTCAGGGCTAGCAACATCTTTCTCAACCCTGATGGGTTCAAACAACAACACTGACACAGTTACAAAAACAAAAAACAAGCCCCCAAACATTAATGAGATAAGTAATAGGTAAATTTCATCCAAAAATGAGGTGGGAATTAATAACTGTGTTTTCAAATGTAAGTCTTTTAACCAGGCCTTTTGTATTTGCCAGTTAAGCTGTAGGGGTGCCCTTCCAGGCCCTTTCCCCCAGGGCTCCCAGTCAATATAACAATCCTCTACCTGTAGATTCAGTCTTGATAGCAAGAATCCAAATCATCTGCTTCAAGTAGGAGAACAGTAACCCTAGCTTCAACTTCCCCAAGCCCTGCTGGTGTCTTTCCAGCTCTCACATGCCTGTGTCTTACTGCAGGTTTTGCCTCAGACCTCTGCTCTCTCCTTTTTCTCCCCTTTCCTCTGCCCTTTCTCTCCTCTCATTAGGAAAAGGCAACTCTTACTTACTCAGGGCTATTGGGAGATGTAGTTGCTCAGCAACGATGACAGCAATTCCGCTGCTGTCATCATGTTGATTATTGCCTTGCCTCCCCCTTCAGTGGCAGACAATGGTGCATGGTATAGGAAAACTCATAACACGATGTCACAAAATGGCAGATTCCGACACATGGAATATGGGGAACTCAAGGAGGATGACATTTTTGTGGTATCCTCTTGTCACAGATTATCCAGTGGTTCTACTTGTGTTATTTAGATCCCATGGAAATAAGTTCCATTGGAACCAATGGGCCTTTCTTCTAAGTAATGATTGCAATCCAGAGTGCAACATCTAGCATTACTTTCCTCAGCAATATGTTTCTTGAACATCAGCCCTGTGCCATAAAGCAAATCCATTTCAAAACCTTGGGGAAATTTCAAAAAGTTTGCTATAGCATCACTGGCCTGCAGTTCTAGGGGAGAGAGGGAGTCAGAAGTATTAGCAGCTTTGCATGAGTCACTGGACACATATAAAGGCAACTCTGGGTGGAAAGAAGTCCTTGGACCCACCTGCTGTTGGCCTCCTGAATTCTGGCCAGGATCATCTCAGTCTGGTTTAATAAGAGAAGTTCCCTGCTGATGCAGGCCATCTAGTTCAGCATCCTCTCACACAGTGCCCAGTTAGTTATTCTGGAGGGCCAACAACGGGGCATAGAGACCAAGGCCTTCCCCTAATATTGCCTCCTGCCACTGGGATCAAGAAGTTTAGTGCCTATGAATGGAGGTTCCCTTTAGTCACCATGGCTAGTAGACAGTGATAAACCTATCTTCTATTAATTTCTTATCACTTTTTAAAACTTTCTCTGCCTGTGGCCTCTGAAGGATGTAGTGTGAGGTATAAGCAATAAGAATGTGAACGAATGATTTAATATAGTCAAAGACAAGCACAAAAATAGATACAGTACCAAAAATATTTACATTAAAAAGTTACATAATAATATAAAAATAGCAAATAAATATGGATATGGACCTTCTATGAATATTATGTAATCTTCCATTAATTTCTTTGAAAATCAGATGGACTTGTTTGTATTTAATGAGTCACAAGAAGTATCTTTCAAGGGCTGTCCTAAGCTTGGAAAAATCTATCTCAGCCATTATAACCATGTTTTTTGTGCAGTTTCAGGCAAAATGCCAAAGCAATAAAATGAAACTCAAAACATCGTCACTTTCACTCCTCCATCAATATACCGCCCATGGAGAAAACCAAGAAGCCAGTGAATTTCAGGGAAGGGATTGACAGTAGTGATTAAAGAAACAAGTTTCTTACAAGCTGAAAAAACTATAGCTCATGTTACAAATGGATGTTCATATATTGTTATCATGTAACTGAGCAAGCAAGAAACCCTGGAGACAGTGGGACAGACAAGAATGCGTACAACACAGATAATGTCATATGCTACCAGTTGGTTTGTCTTTGGTGATAGGACTGTTGGGATAAAAAATAATGCATCGGTCTTTTCCTGGCTAGGCAAAAGTACTTAATAGAACTGGAAAGAGCAGCTCAGCATTTTTTTCAGTGTACAAGCAGTACCTTATGGGGTCATGGAGGTTGAGGAATGTTCTAAATGCAGTGCAGCATATTTGTAATATCATGGTGAGTACTCTTTTTTCAGCAATGAGAAAGTGGAACATTTTGTCCTGTTTTGTAGATTGTGAACATTATTATCTGCAGCATTGTGGGAGACTTACAAAATGTCTGCATATAAAAAGTTGACTAACAGTGGAATCCTACGAACGTGTACTCAGAAGGAAGTCCCAATGTGATTAAGTCCCTAGTAAGTCTGTTTAGGATTGCAGCTTAACAGGACAATCCTATGAAACTTACTCCTGTCTTAGCCTATTGATTTCAATGGGCTTGGCCTGGAGGAATCCTGTACAGGATTAAGTAGGAACACGGTTTTACACATTTAGCTTAATCTGTGGATCTACTTGTTTTCATGTCATAATGGTGCCTTTATATACTTTCCCACATTTAATTTTTTTTTAAAAAATGTTTAAAATATCCACATAACTTCGTTTCTCTCTCAGGCTTCAGTCTCTGATATAAGATGAGTGGGAGTGATCGAATCCACTTGTTTATTCTTTTATCTTTTAAAATCTCCTTAAACTGGGAAAATGTATCCAGAAAAAAGTTAAAACTTAAACAGAAATGCTTAAGAGGAAGTAGGAGGTTTAAAATCTCTACTGTATCATCAGCAGATTTGGATAGTGAAATAACAAGCTGGATGTAATCCACATGTTGCTGATATCCAGTTCCAAAGCCATTAATGATGTTTTCTAAAGGCTTTATATACAGGTTGAATAACATGGGGGATAAGACATGGGGGTCCTGTGGAATTCCCACACTGAAGATAGCTGGTCTCCGATATCAACCTTTTGAGTCTATTCCATGAGGAATGATTTACACCATTCTAAGGCACATCCCCTGATACCTACTTCTGCCTCAACTGCTTCAACTGCCTCAACTGGTTGGCATGAGCTACCACATCAAAGGCTACAGTTAGATCTGAATGTTTACATTCAGACAGAGGTCATCAACTAAAGCTAAGAGAGCTATCTCTGTCTTGTAGCCTGGCCTGAAATCAGACTGAAAAGGGTCCAGAGCACAAGTTATGCAAGGAATTGTTTTGCTACTGCTCTCTCAATCACATTGCCTAGACAGACGAGATCCTGGGTGATAATTGGCTGCATCATTTTTGGCCAAGGATTTTTTTAAAAAACAGTGAGCGCATAACTGCCTCTTTGAAGGATCCATGAGCCTTTACGGGAGGACCATTTTAATGAGCTCCCTGTTTTTGTATGGTGTCGGGGCCATTGTATGTGATGGCCAGTACCATGAATTGAACCTAAAACTAGTGGGCAGCCAATCAAGTGATGGCAGAATGGGTGTAATATGCCTGCACTACCTAATTTCTGATAATAACCGAGTTGTGACATTTTGTGCTAACAGGAGTTTCTGAGTTGATTTTCAGGGGAGACCTATATAGAGTGCATTACGGTACTGTAATCTATTCTCAGTGTTACCGTGACATGGATCTGGTTGGCCAGCTTAGCCAAATCAAGAGGCTATCTTCCAGGTTAAACTAATTTGGAAGAAAGCTGTGAGGGGGCATTAATTTGTAATTTCCTTCTATAGCAATAATGCTGCATCCATTATAAGCTCTAAGCTCTTGATCAAGTCAGCAAGGGTCAGCTGAACACCATCAAAAGTGGGGCGCACAAAGTACTTCAAGACCTCAGGCTTCCCAACTAACATCACCTCCGTCTTGTCTGGGTTCAGTTTCAGTTTGTTCACTTTCGGCCCTTTAACCACAGCAGTCATGCAAAGGGTCTGGAACTCTACCATGTCCCCAGGAGTTTTGGATAAAGAGATATAGAGCTGGGTGCCATAAGCATACTGATGGCATCCAACACCAAAACTACAACTACGTACCTACATAAAGATTGACTAGCATGGGGATAAGACTGCACCTTGTGGAACCACACAGGACAACTCTCACTCTGTTTTCCCACAGCAACCTTTTGATTTTGATCTGTGAGGAACTATGTAAACCAATCCAAAGCACAATCTCTGTTACCTACTTCAGTCTCTTTTATAAATAAATAAATGCTAGCGTTAAAATGCCAAAATACTAAACCAAGCATAACACTCACTTTACTCTCAACAAATTCCCTGGGACAACTATTATTCTATTATGCAAGAAATGGAGCTAGCATTGAAATACAAATTGTTGTGAATGAATGCTTCCATTCTAGAACATTTCTGTGCTCTTCGTTCATTTTCTTTCTTTAATTAGTTACAAGGAGAAGTGAAACTGGATTCACTATAATGGTTGGAGTCCAATAGTAATTTCAGCAATCAGAAGCGATTTCCACTTCTTGTAATTTCCCCTTTAGTTTTTTGTTTTTCAACGTAGTCACTACTACATGTGTTCTTATGTTATCTGTTTTGTTTGACATCACGATCATAAGATAAGCAATGGCTTGGGCTGCAAAGTGAAAACCAGTACTTAATTCCCCAGCACTCCAAACAAGAACTGATAATTTATTAATGATTCAGAATCAGGACTTCCACATCTGGCTGTGAAAGAACAGGCAATAATTACTTAAGATTGGAAGCAAATTGTATATGTGCATTTTAAAAATTGTATGTGTTAACAAAATCCCTGCAAATTGGATCTGAAAAAAGACAAGTGAATGGGAGGGAGGGGGTGACACATTGGAATGCAATGGATTGTTTGCTTTGTACTTGGAAGCTCTGGTAAAATGCAGTTGGGAAATTATGGCAATTTCAAAATAAGACTGTGAGAGCTCTAGGGAAAATGTTATCCATTCATGTTACTTCTTGTCATCTGAAAACTCAACCAAAGGAAATATGGCACTGGTGGGATTCCAGTGATATTCCTTCTAACACTTGTTGGTGCACATCAGCTTTTAATCAAACCAGAGTGTACCAGGTGATGATGCTTGTTTTTAAAAGTGGTACCAAGCATTGTTGGCACATATACACTTTTTAAAAACAGGCATTTAACTTCTGATGGCAGTTAACTTGCCTAGGCTATTACACAATAACACAAAAAACAGCCTTCTTGAAAAACAGGAGACACAAAGTAGCAAAGAATACATTTTTACACTGGCTAATAATACCCCTTTTGATTCACAGCAATGCCTAGCAGGAAGATTGCAGAACACATGCTATTGATTCACCTTCTGCTGTGTTATCAGACTTGATTATCTCAGTTTCTCCAAGGTTTGTCTTGTTGAATAATAGCTTAGCTCATCGGTATACTTCTTCAAACCAGGATATTATCCACAGATTGGGGAAGCGACGTTTAAGAGAAAAATATAAGGATCCAAATGAAGGCTAACCTAAAAGGAGGTCTATAAGCATTACATTTCTAACAGAGATGGAAAACAACTACTTTAGTTCTGGTCTGCTTAAATAAATAGCTTGGTCAGAGGAGGAAAATGTAGAAAGCCCCTCCTTCATGATTCAGCCTTTCAGGTACAGACAGAATTGCACGCTCTAGCCTGTTGCCTTTGTGGGCGACACCCTTTATTTTAGATGTTGGCTTCTGAAATTTCCCCCTTTCAGGTAAACTGGGTGTGGTATATTCAGTGATTGCAATCTTTAAGTGGGTAGAAATCACAGTGATCTTGCATTACTGACATGCCTTGTAGAAACAAAGTTGTCAACCTCCTTTACTTTCATTTGTCAAGACATCTAAACAAAACTAAATGGGACAAGAGAAATTGTTTGTGATACTCTAGGACCCTAGTTTTCCTAGAGAGATGTTCATCCTAGAGTGATAAGATACTTTTGCATATCAACAATTTGTAAAATTAAGGATGTAACTGTATATAAAAAGAATAGAAATATACCCTCATTTTCTCTCCTTGATTATCTGTTGCCAATACGGTTGCCAGCCTCCAGATGGGGCCAAGAAATCTCCCAGAATTACAACTGATTTCCAAACTATAGGAATCAGTTTCCTTGGAGGAAATGGCAGCTTTGGAGGGTGGACACTGGCACATTCCTGCTTAGCTCCCTCCCCTCTCCAAATTCCGCTTTCCCCAGGGTCTGCTCCCAAATCTCCAGGAATCTGCCAAGCTGAAGTTGGCAACTCCAGCTGTGAAGTTGATTCAGAAGTGCTTCATTGTACTAGTGTTACTACTGTAAGCTCCAATCTAGATACCTACGTGAGGAAATCTTTGAACATCATATTCATAGTACTTTTTCTGTTTTCTCCTTAAAGCTGCACCTAATCCACAGCTGGAAAGTAAGATAAAATCTAAGCCAGAATCACATCTATTCTTCACTTAATACAACGAATTCAATTGTAATAATTTATAAAATTTGGCAATAATTGCAAATATTCAGATCTATTATTCTGGTACATCACTGTTTAGGTTTAGTTTCCTGGGCAGCTGGAGAGGCAGCAAAAGGATAGAATGGCCGAATCCACACGTCTCAAGTTTTCCGCTTTTCCCCCGCCCATTATTCGCTTCTCAGAGGGCTGTTCACATACCCGCCATCCTCTCGCGTCTTTCGCGTTGCGCCTCAGACAAATTTGTCATGCTTTCAAACGCTTCTCTTGCACAGTTCTCACCGTGGATGTGGACAAATCAAAGCGTTTCACAAGGAGACCGGCCCCTTCAAACCACCCCACTTCCGTGTTTGCAGCCTTTCCGGAACACCATCCCCCTTTGCCATGCAATTATCAAGCTTTTCCACACTCTCTGCAGCATGCCTGCCTGCCCGCCCGCCCTTTCCCTTTTTTTTTTTTTAAAGGGGACTTTCCCAGCATTGTTGCACAATCCCGGCCATAAATCTTAATCGGGGTGCTCCAAAATCCCCGCGAAGACATCAAGGGGTGGCGTCATTTCCATTTCCATGTCATTTTTAGGATGCCGTACAGTCGGAAATATCGGTGGCTGTTAAAATTATTCTTTTTAACTGTTGAAATTACCGTTATAGCAGAAATCCGTCATTCTAACATTACATTCAAGCGTCAAATAATTAGTCTGCCCATTTGGAGAGTTTGGATCACCCCTACCTTAAATATCAGTTCAAATTAGCCCGCCAGAATAATGGTCCAATGGATTTCAAAGAAGAAGGCATAGAATAACATTAACCAATCACAGGCATCATAGGGGTGTGGCCTCGCCATAGCAATTTAGCAAAAAAAATGCTATAGCAGAAATCTGATGAAAAAAAGAAAAAAAATGAACATGATGTTGTCATTGGCGACGTCGGATCTAAACCCGCCCCGTATTGCGCGATTCTACCAGGGATGTGGATGAAGTATAGCGTGAGGCAGTGGCAGTAAGAGAAGGGATGTGAACACAGACTGGGACACTGCGGGATAGAATCCAGCGTGATTAATGCACATGAAAAGCGGAAGGTAGGGAAGTGTGGATTCGGCCAATGACTCGGTAGTTCTGTGCCTGATGGGGACAACATCCAACCAGAATTATTTGCTGATATTCTTGCTGAACAGGATTGTGCTGACTAGTGATTCTGCGAATGACATTTCTACTTTTTACTAATCAAAGTTGGAAGGCACATGAATCACAATCCCTGTAGGAACTAAGCAGGTCTGGGTCTAGCCAGTGCCTGTAAGGGAGATCCTCTTGGGATCTTTGTAGTTTCCATGACAGAAAAGGGTGGGATGTAAATGGTATTAGCAATCTTAGTGCTTTGAAGACAGCTTTCTGATTATAAGTACAGGTTCTATTTAAATGAGCTATTTCATGATTTGGGGACAGCACAGTTTTACTTGTATTTGATTGTAGATAGGTGAGGCTGCACAGGTGTGTGGGGGGGTGGGTGGGAGTACAGGCCAAGGCTTTGCCTTCCTTGGCAATAGGCATCTTGCTTGCTTTGCAGACTAGAGGGGGTGGGGCTGCAGAGGCAGTCTTGCTCCCCCTTTTCTCAGCAATAAGTAGTATGCTTGCCCTGTGGGGGATAACACATACAAACATTTTGTGGTAGCTGACAGGCAGGAAGGTTGTGCAGACGGATGGGCAAGCACCGAGAAAGAAGCCGAGGCTTTGGCCTCCCTGCTCCAACATGAAACACACTCATCCTGAACCAGATAGTATGTGAAAGGTCATGAATCAGGATCAGATCTCTATATGAGAGAGAAGAACTGATTTAGGAGCTGAGATCTTCTAGTGTTTTTAATTTCATGTAAAAGCAGGCATACATTTTCCTGCCACAGTCTGAACATCCCTGGAAAGGAGAAGAAAAAAAGTCACATCATGTTAATCTCTCTACACAAGACCTCTTACATGGGGAAACTCAAGTGTAGGAAGACACGTTAGCTGAGAAGTGTAGTTTCCTGGCTCACCTCTCTAGAGCTGGTGGAGATAGCTCCTCAGAGAGTTTGTTAGTTTCATCTTCACCTCCCCTTCAGCTCTGTCTTTTCAAACTACACTTCCCAGCTAATATTGTGTCTCCCTACACTTGTGCATCCCTGTGTAAGATGTCTTGTGCAAAGAGACTCTTTGCTATTTAAATGAAAAATTTAATTGCTTCCAAAATGGGGATCCTTATTCAGGTCTACCAGATACTTGGAATAGAGGATCCTTTGGGTGAGCGGTACAATCCTTATGAAGATCATCACAATGGAATGGGGTAGAGGAGACAGCCAGAAATGTGTTTCCCATTGAAATCAATTGAAATGATTAAATAATACAAAAAATACTTTCTTTTATTTCATTTATATGCCACAATTCTTTCCAGTGAGCACCCAAAGAGACTTACATTCCCCTCTCCTCTATTTTATCCTCACAACAACCCTGTGAAGTAGGTTAGGATGAGAGCTAGCTTCCACGGCAAAGGGGATTAAAATTTGGCTTGAATCCAAACAGGTATATAAGCTATACTAAAGAAAAATAATAAAAATATTAAAAAAACCAAAGCAAACTGAAAACAAACAACCCAAATAAAATACCTACAGAAACCTGCAGTAGATCCAGGTAGTGGCTGGTGCTTTCTGCCACAACTGCAGTACTTTTGCAGCTTCCTAAAACATCTTCTCTACAAATGCTTGTAGATATTTTCACAGTGCAAGGTACAGTACATTGGCTGATCAAATGTGGCAAATTTCATATTACTTGTAGAGCAGTCAAACAAATCATATTTTGTCATAGTCTTCATTTCAAATATATCTTGTTTCACAACACATTACTATATGTACCTCTTACTTTCAAGAGCCTCTGTTGATACTTCTCCTCAGTGACCAAACCTTGTTCCCTTTATTGTTTAAAAAGTTGCATTATTTTTTCCCTGCATCATTTCCCCAAATGGTTTTCAGTCCCATTTAAAGCACCTGTATCTATTTCAATTATATGGGAGTATATTTTGGAAGTTATTCCTTTTGTGCTGTACATGTGTTGCATCAAGATCTGTTCAAATTTCATCATCTTTCTGGTCATAGTTGGCCTTACTGTAGAATTCACAATTAGATAATATAATTGATGCAGAAGGATCCAATTCACTGGGGTTCCTTGCAATTTTTCTTTTAATTGTGCTACAGTGAGGGGAGTATGTATGGGGAAATATATGGGAAAAATTATGGATAATTCAAACAAGGAAAACAGTGGTTGTTGTGGGTTTTCCGGGCTGTATTGCCGTGGTCTTGGCATTGTAGTTCCTGACGTTTCGCCAGCAGCTGTGGCTGGCATCTTCAGAGGTGTAGCACCAACAGACAGAGATCTCTCAGTGTCACAGTGTGCCACAGTGTGCCACTGTGCCACTGAGAGATCTCTATCTTTTGGTGCTACACCTCTGAAGATGCCAGCCACAGCTGCTGGCAAAACGTCAGGAACTACAATGCCAAGACCACGGCAATACAGCCCGGAAAACCCACAACAACCATCGTTCTCCGGCCGTGAAAGCCTTCGACAATACATCGAAGGAAAACAGTGTCAATAGCCCTCAGGGAAAATTCTTTGAAGTTATTACACCAATGGTATATCATCCTGGTACGTCTTGCCAGAATAAACAACACAAATAATGTAAACTGTTGGAGAAATTATGGTCAGCAAGGCAACTATATTCATATGTGGTGGTCATGCCTGGTAGTGTCAAGATTCTGGAAAAAAATATTCCTAGAAATGGAAAATATCACAATGCCACACCAGCATTGGCCCTATTAACAATCTAGGGGGAACAAAATCGAAAAGTGTCATCAAAGGGGCTGATAGTATTCATGCTGATAGCAGTGTGTAAGGGTATAGCAAGGTGCTTGAAGTTGGCAAAATCTTTATCAGTGCATCTTTGGCCCTCTGAATTATGGCAAATTGCAATGGCAGAAAAATTGACATACCAACTCAGAGCTGTCAAATATTGGATAGAATGTTGGATTTTTATGAAACATGGCAAGATTTTATTACATATACTATTCAGAAAAGTACCCAACACCAACATTTATCTGAACCCTTCCTCAAATTTTAGAAAAGAGATTAGATTTGTCGCATACACTGAAATGCTCTTTTAAAAGGGGGTGGGATTAACATTTCCTTTATGAGTTCTATATAGTACAAGGTTTAACCTCCTTTAATAGGTTGATTCAAAATTGCCCGTTTTCCTTTTCTTTTTATCTTTTATCACATATGTTTTTCTTTTTCTGTTCCCTTATGTAACTTTGAATGTTATATATGTGGCCTAGATGGTGATTTTTATGTTGTGTTTAAAAATCAATAATTTTAAAAAAAATTACATTGAGTTTAGTGGATTTCCTTCCTAGAAGTTATGGCAAACATAGGGTATTTTAAAAACAGACTATCCTCATTACAGAGAGATGATAAACAGCAAAAGAGGATGCATGTCAGGTAGGGTTGCCAAGTCCCCTTACCCTCTGGGTGGGAGGTGGGAGACCTAGCTCCCAGAGCTATGTGATGACGTGCAGGCCACATGCCACCCCTAGGAGCGCTCCTGCGCTCTACAGTGGGCCAATTTCAGGCCCAAATGGGCTGAAATCAGCTTGTTGTGGAGCTTCGTCCCAGGGTGGCGTGATGGGCCCTGGAGTGCTCCTGTGCTCCGCAGAGTGCTAATTTTGGCCCATTTGGTGCCAAATTGGGCCCGTTTCATGCCAAATCAGGACCAATTGGGGGTCGAATCAGGCCCGTTTGGGGCTGAAATTGGCCCACTGTGGAACATGGGAGCGCTGCAGGGGTGGCATGACAGGCCTTGGAGTGCTCCTCTGTTCTACAGAGGGCTGATTTTGGCCTGTTTTGGACCAAATTGGGCCTGATTCAGGCCAAATCAGCCCCTTTTTGGGCTGAAACTGGCCACTGCAGGGTGTGTTCCCCTGCCTTTTCTCCTGCTGGCCAGGTAAGAGGGGGCAGGAGGTGAAGGGTGGGAGCAGGGGATCCCCTGACCTCAGCAGGGGACTTGCAACCCTGATGTCAGGACTGGGCCTGATCATTTCCAATCAGAGGATGATGATACTGTGGTGTTCAATGGAGGGCAAACCACAATAGACCCCAAGGCCCCTCAGGGGCCATCTGGGGGCTTGTGGTCAGCCACGGCTCTTCTTGAAACAGAAGCTACAAGCCTCAGAAGCAAGGGTCAGCACTAGAAGCTCGGATTGCAGAGGGACCCATGAAAGAAAGCATCTGATTTACAGGCATTTCATGGTCACTCCCAGGATCCCAAGAGCAGAGAAGGTGGAAAGCCCAGGCCAAAGGATAGCTCTGAAGGTGGGATGCATGGCTAGCTGCCCGAGGCTTCTCCACAGACCTCAATGCATTTGGAGGCTGAATCTACCATTAGGCTTTGCTGGATGCTGGACAAAATCCAGCTGTGAGTTTCTGCAGACTCCAGGCTGCTACTATAGCTGCCTGCTGGCCAGGATAGTGCATGGATGTAGAATGTAGAACCCTTCCCCCAGTGCTACTTCTGTTCCCATAGCCCTTCTCTCCTAGTGGTTTGGCAAGCCTCTTATATGTTCAGAGTGCTAACCTAATTTCTGATTTGATACTGCAGACCCCCACCAATATGATAAATCTTAATATCACATAGAGGAGAGGACAGAGTACTATTCTTAGAATTTCCCTAACACTAACCTTATCCTTTCTGCGTGCTAGTCCTTGATTTATTTTTATAGTGATACTGAAAAGTGGCTAGATAGAAAGTGAATGGTAGCTGTACAAAGAACTGTATTGCGTTGGCTCAAGAGTGGAGATTTAGGCTTGGTCTGGGACATACACTGCATGAATGCAATGATTAGATATTTCAGTGTAAAAAACTGGATAATGTGTCAATGGAGAAAAACTGGATTTTTTTGAATGGGTCACTCTGGCTAGCAGCGACCCTTTTCTTTCAATGAAGGTTACGTAAGGAGAGGTGAAAAGAAATTAATATGAACCTGCTGTTTCTTAAATTGATGTTTCCAGACTGTAGAGAGCAAATGACCCAGCTGTTTCTTGCTTCAGGTTTTGAAGACATAGTTGATGAAAATTAATGTTTGATTATCTGGATCTAAATTAAATTCACATTAACATAAGCGGTCCTGATGTTGTGAAAAATCAAGAGCTAATAAAAATTAATCTAATTTCATTAACAGCCTCATCTTCTCCCACTGGTTCATACTTTTCATAAACATTTACACTCTCAAAGTTGTAGTATTCGTAAAGCAACACATAAAAATAAAAAATCCACAGTCACAGCTCTCTCAGCCTCATCCACCACACAGGGTGATTATTGTGGGGATAATAATAGCATACTTTGTAAACTGCTCTGAGTGGGCATTAAGTTGTCCTGAAGGGTGGTGTATAAATCTATGATGATGACAATGGTGGTGATGTCAGCTCAAAATGACCCCTGGGTTGTTTTCTCATCAGTACGGGTAAGAATAGGGGGAGCCAATATCTATTCCCCTGTAGATGAGATTGCAGGTAGGGGAGTAGAGACTTTTATTTATTTATTTATTTATTTATTTATTCAATTTATATACCACCCATCCCCAGGGGCTCTGGGCAGTGAACAGTTAAAATCGATAAAAACAAAAACTAAAATCAATATACAAATAATAAAACAAATTAACAAGGTGCAGCGGTGGGGAGAACCTTCCCCACCCCAAAGGTGGGAGGCCGACATGGCACCGCCCCCTTCAATCACCAAACGCCTGGCGGAACAGCTCTGTCTTACAGGCCCGGTGGAACGATAATATGTCCCGCTGGGCCCAGGTTTCCATTGACAGAGCGTTCCACCAGGCTGGGGCCAGGACTGAAAAGGCCCTGGCCCTGGTTGAAGCGAGGCGGGCTTCCTTAGGGCCGGGGACCACAAGTAAATATTTATTCGCTGTTCGGAGCGATCTCCGGGGAACGTACAGGGAGAGGCGGTCCCGAAGATATGCTGATGAACTTGAGTGAACAATGGTAGAAAGAAGGATTAAACTGTCCCTGTCACTTGTGCAGTTCTGTTCCTGATGGCAGCCCCTAAGGTTGATCTTCAATTACAGTTAATGAGAAGAATTACACATAAATGCATGCAATGCTATAATTTGGCCCTGAGAGGACTTCCGGTTTGGGATTATGGAGGTCTGAAGTGGTCCAGGGAGCTGAACCATCCGAGGTGCTGTTTTTTGGCTGGCACGGTGCCTCGACCACCCGCAGCCCCCTGATTTCAGCTAGAAATCGGGCAGGAACGCTTTGTGGCCCTAAGAGTGAGTGATCTCGGCAGAGGGGGGGTTCTGAATAAAGGATTCCCTTTCTGCCTTGAGGTCCCCTCGTAGAAGGGCGGCTATTATCTCTGCAGCAGCTTTTGGAGTCATTTAATTGGCACAGGACCTTCGTACCCAAGCTTCAGAAACGGATTCAGAGCAGAATTGAACCAAAGAAACAGTGAGTACAACCCAAGAAGAACAAAAGAAGTAAAGATTGCAATCTCCCCTAACGGATTTGATAATTAAATGAAGACCAAAGTATATTGAATTAAAGAGACAGATAACTAAAGCAGAGGAAATAAGAAAGTGATTGGGAATGGAAATTGTGACTTTTTGAATATAAAAGAGCTAAAAAGAGTGAAAAAGATGTTTTGTTTTGCATACCTGTGGTTTGAGAGATAACGACGCGGGGAAGGAGTGTGGGAAGCGGCTGGAAGATTGCGAGAAGCTGTGTACTCGTTAAAAGCAGTGAGCCGCGGCTAGAAGGGCAGGAAGTGTGTTGGGGGAGCAACGGAAGGAGAACAGCGTGGGACAGAGGACCTGAAGAGGAAGCGGAAATTTGCCATCTTGAGTGTGGGAAAGGTTGAAGACTTCACCACAGACTATATCATAGAGAAAAAACGCCCGACATTTTGATGAAGAAGGGGAAATCGCCATTTTGAGTAAGGGAAGGTTGTGAATTTTACCATAGACTGTACCACAGAGAAAAGACGCCCGACATTTTGAATGATATAAAAATTGGACTATTAATTTAAGATTCAATATGGGAGTTTAAAGTGACAGGTGTGAAAACGGAGTTGAGAAAGAGAGCGGATTCGTGGGGTGCCAAGGCAAGTCCAGTGATGGCAAAAAAAGATAAAGATAGAGACTGGCAGACGGCGATTGAAAGCTTGGACAAAAAAGTGACAGAGGGCAATAAAGAAATAAATGAAATTATACAAAAGACACAAGAAATGGTACAGGAATCGCAAAAGCAGATACAGGAGTCACAGCAAAATTTATTGAAGGATATTAAAGAGGCTATAAAAGCTGAAGTGGCAGAGTTGGCGAGAAATATTGATGAGATAAAAAAAGAGCTGCAAACAACACAGCAGAAGGTACAGGAGGTAGAATTCAGAACAGATGGCATAAAAGCAGAAACATCAGCATTAAGTGACAGGATGGTGGTGATGGAATGCAAAGCAACGGAAAAACAACTTCGTTTTAGAGGCGTTCCAGAGACAATGGCAGGATCAACCTTGAAACAAATCACTGAAATAACAGCAGAATTTCTAAATAAGGAAAAAGAAGAGGTGGCGGCCAGCCTGGATTATAGCCTACAGAGTAAATTCAAGATATGCAGAGCAAAGGAATTTACCAAGAGATGTTATTGTCCAGCTAACTACAAAGAGAATGAAGGAGGAAATTATTAGAAAGCATTTTGAATCCCCATTGGTACTTGAGAGAATAAGGGTCAGAATTATGAAGGAGTTACAGAGGAGAGTTTTGCAAGAGAGAAAGAAATACAGAGATTTGACACAGAAACTGAAACTTATGAATATAAGATATAGATGGAAAATAGCTGAAGGTTTGAGTTTTGAGTTCCATTCTGTGAGACAAGTGATTAAATCAAAACATGCAATGGAAGTGTTCCTGTTGGAGAACAAAAAGGACTTACCTAAAACAAGTAGACTTTAAATATGGAGTACAAATTAATATCATGGAATGTAAATGGACTTAATTCACTCTCAAAACGCAAGGCAATATTTCATTGGCTTACCAAACAAAGATGTAATTTAATTTGTTTACAAGAAACTCATATAAGAGACCAAGATAATAAGTATTCTAAAATTGCATGGTGATCTTCTAATTTTTTAACATTTTTAAGTGACTTTAAAAAGTCCAGTATTTTGGTCTGCTCCAGATTCTTTGATGTATACAGGTTTGTGTAAAACTCTCTAAATATCTTTATGATTGAGTTAGAGTCATGGTAACTTACATTATTGCTATCTTGAAGTAAGTGTATGTTATTTTTCCTATTCTTCTGTTTTATTTCATTTGATAATAATTTCGGGGCTTTTGGAGTGTGAAACCAATATTTTTGCTTTACTTTAATTAGATTCTTAGATACACTATTCATATCCAATGTTTCCAAAATTTTACGTTGTGCTAATAATTTCTGGTACTTTTTTTGTTTCCTGTAAGTTTGTGCTTTTCTTCCAGTGTCTGAATCACCTCTGTTATTTCCTGTCTATGTTTTAACTTTTCTTTGTTTATGCTCACTGAGAGGGCTATAATATTCCCTCTGGCCACTGTTTTGATTGTATCCCAAAGGATGTTAGGCCTTATGTCTTTTGTATTGTTATCATTTATGACCCTCTCTAATATCCTCTCTATTTCTTTGGCTGATTGATGATTATCACCGTTTTTGACAGCAATTGTGTTTGGGTGATTCTCTGATGTGAAGTGAGTTGTGTTATTTTTGTGTAGTAGACTGCTTTTATACCCTGTTGTGCCCTCCTACTGTGTAACCTAAAGCAGTTAAAGAAATAAAGTGCTTTTGACAGCAATTGTGTTTTGGGTGATTCTTTAATGTGAAGTGAGTTGTGTTATTTTTGTGTAAGATACTGCTGGCATGCCCTTTGGTGTGCCCCTCTGCTGTGTTACCTAAAGCTGCTCAAGAAATAAAGTGTTTTTGACAGGAATTGTGTTTTTGTGATTCTCTGATGTTAAGTGAGTTGTGTTATTTTGCTGTGGGGGGGACTGCTAGTGTAATGTGTCACAATGCTTTGCCTACTTGTACTTTGAAAGTGAGAAAATATTTTTAAAAAAACTTTATTCAGTGTGTGCTTGTGTTTTATTCTTTGTTGTACAGTTGGTTCCCATCATAGGGAACAATGGGGCTGGCTGGCCAGCCATCTCTGTAGGTGGTGGGGGAATTTGGGGGAAGGTGTCTGTGGTTCAGGTGCTCTTTCACAGGGACAAGCTCGCACTCAGGAGTGTGCCCACCATTGTGGCACCCTTGGGCTGTGCATAATTGCCCTGGGAAAGAGAGTTTAAAAGTTCCCATCACAGGGAACAATGGGGGATGGCTGGCCAGCCTGCTCCTGGGGTAGTGGCTGGTGTGGGAATGTTGGGGAGGGTGTCTTTGGGTCAGTGTGGGGCTGTGGGGGGTGGATTTAAAAGGGGGACTGTTCCTGTGGCCATAGATGCCACATTCCGTGGGTTCCTGCTGTGGGAGATTTTCCCATAACAGGAATCAATAGAAAGTGGCTGGCCACAGGACAGGGGAGGTTAGGTTTTGGGGAGGGTGTGTGTGGTATTTGGCAGTTTGGGTGCAGGTGGACTGTGGCTGTGGCCATTGGCAGCCCCAATCCCATGTGTTTCTACGGTGTGGAAGTCTTCCCCACAGTAGAAAGACAATGTGGTGTGGCAGGAGAACCACCTTTGGGGGGGCATAAAATGCCCCCCCAAAGTGGGATCAGCTTGGGCCTTGGTGGAGGGTGGGAGGACAGGTAGGAGATGGGCCCCTGAAGGTTGGGGGCATTTTGCATGCAAAATGCCACCCCTAGCCAGACAAGCCTCTTATTTCCCCCATAGGAAATAATGGAGAAAGGGGAGGCTAAGAGCAGAATCTTTGGGAGGTCATAAAATGCCCCCCCCAAAGTGGGATCAGCTTGGGCCTTGGTAGAGGGTGGGAGGACAGGTGGGAGATGGGCCCCTGAAGTTTGGGTGCAAAATGCCACCCCTAGCCAGACAAGCCTGTCTTATTTCCCCCATAGGAAATAGTGGAGAAAGGGGGGGGGGGCTAAGAGCAGCATCTTTGGGAGGCCATAAAATGGCCCCCCAAAGTGAGATCTGCTTGAGCCTTGGTGGAGGGAGGGAGGACAGGTAGGAGGAGGTCCTTGAAGTTTGGGGGCATTTTGCATGCAAAATGCCACCCCTAGCCAGACAAGCCTCTCTTATTTCCCCCATAGGGAATAGTGGAGTGGAGGTGGATAGGGGCACCTTCTTTGGGAGGCCGTAAAATGGCCCCCCACAGTGGAATCTGCCTGAAACTTGGTGGAGGGTGGGAGGACAGGTGGGAGCAAGTCCCCTGAAAGTTGGTTGCATTTTGCTTGCAAACTGCCACCCCAAGCCACCTAGAAAGATAACTTGTTTTTCCCCATAGAGAACCATGGAGAGTGTAGGAGGATGGGGGCACCTTATTTGGGGGGGCATAACATGGCCCCCCAAAGTCCAATCTTTCTGAAACTTGGGGGGTAGTTAGAGGAGAGTTAGGGGAAGGTCTTCACCATGTTTGGTGTGATTTGGACAAATAATGCCCCCCCAGACTCCCGGAAAGCCGGGAGAAGGTTTTCTCATTGAAAACAATGGCTGAATCATTTCAGCAATCTGTTTCAGTATTACCGAAATTTTTCGGTATTCAGAAAAAGTTTCGGTAATACTGAAAAAAACTGAAACAGCCCTGATTCGGTATTTTTAACCTAATCAGGATACCAAATTGCACACCCCTACTAAGGAAATGGATATTTTGCCAAAAATTAGTTCTGATCATAACCCTATGTTGTGGAGATTTGGAATGAGAAGGAAAAAACTGAGATGGATATTAAATGAAGATCTCCTGCTTAGCCAAGCAAATTTGGATGTTCTTAAAAAAGAGACTAAATGCTTTATTCAATACAATGTGGATCAAGGTGTATCAATTCATAAAGTATGGGATACCTATAAGGCTGTTATTCGAGGAGTACTGATAGATTTAAATGCCAGAGATAAGAAGAATAAAGAATTGAAATTGAAGGAAATTCAAGAAAAGATAATGCAAAAAGAGCAACAATTAAAGAAAAGACCAGGTAAAAAGAAATTGCAACATGAGATTAGAATGTTACAGGAACAAATAAAAGTGATGGAAAACAAGGAGGTGGAATCGGAACTGAAAAGACTGAAACAAAAATCTTTTGAAGGAGCCAACAAACCTGGGAAATATCTAGCATGGCAGTTGAAGAAAAAGAGAGAGAAGAAAATAATAAGTAAAATTATAGAAGATGGAAAAGAGCTATTTGATCAAAATGCAATTGGGAGAGCATTTTATAAATATTATGCGAAATTGTATCAAAAAACCTATTGACAAAAGGCTAATGGAGGCATTATTTCATAAAATGAAATTGCCAGAGGTGCCTAAGAAATTGAAAGACAATTTGAATGCTAAAATTACAGTAACAGAAATTATGGAGGTGATACAAGCAACGAAAGTGGGAAAGGCGCCAGGACCAGATGGAATTATGGCTAAATTTTACAAAGTATTGGTGGATGAATTAGTACAATTGATGCAAAAAGTAATGAACGTAATATTAGAAGGACAGGAAATACCAGAAACATAGAATGAAGCCAATATCTCACTGATACCGAAGGAAGCACAGGATTTAACGAATGTTAAAAACTGTAGACCGATATCTTTGACTAATAATGATTACAAGATCTTTGCAAAAATATTGGCTGAAAGACTTAAAACCTGGTTGGTGGAGTTTATAGCAGAGGAACAAGCAGGTTTTCTGCCGGATAGACAAATAAAAGACAATTTAAGAGTAGTACTGAATGCAATAGAGTACTATGATAAGAATCCAGGAAAAAAAGTCGGTTTTTTCTTTGTGGATGCAGAAAAAGCTTTTGACAATCTAAATTGGGATTTTATGTTTGCCACGATGGAAAAGATGCAAATGGGCAAGATGTTTATTCAAGCAGTGAAGGCAATATATAAAGACCAATCTGCAGCTATAATCGTAAACTGTGATATAACAAAAAAGTTGGAAATAAGTAAAGGAACAAGACAAGGATGTCCACTCTCCCCATTGTTGTTTGTGATGGTATTGGAAATTTTATTGAGGCAGATACGTGAAGATGACATGATAAGAGGCTTGAAAATTAAAGGATTCTCATATAAAGTGAGAGCTTTTGCCGATGATATTATGGTGATAGTGGAAGATCCAATCCAAAATATGCCAAGATTGATGGAGAAAATAAAAGAATTTGAGGATCTAGCAGGATTTTACGTAAATAAGAGTAAATCAAAATTAATATATAAAAATATGTCTAAGCAAGAACAACAAGATTTAATGGAGATAACGAACTGTGAGGTAGTCCAGAAAACAAAATATCTAGGTATTGAGTTAACTGTGAAAAATATTGATCTTTTAAAAAACAACTACGACAAATTACGGCAGCAAATGGATATGGACATGTTGAAATGGAACAAAATGAATTTATCATGGTTGGGTCGCATTGCTGTAATTAAGATGAATGTACTTCCGAGGATAATGTTTTTAATGCAAACAATACCAATTGTGAAAGATAATAAGCAATTTGAAAAATGGCAAAGGAAGATTTCGAACTTTGTATGGGCAGGGAAGAAGCCCAGAGTCAAGATGAAGGTATTATATGATGCTAAGGAGAGAGGCAGACTACAATGACCGAATTTGCAATTGTATCATGAAGCTATATGCTTGGTTTGGTTGAAAGAGTGGATGTTATTGAAAAACCACAAACTATTGGCGTTGGAAGGATATAACAATTTTTTTGGATGGCATGCGTATCTGTGGTATGAGAAGACAAGAGCTGATGCTATGTTTTTACATAATTTTGTGAGACGGAGTTTATTTGCGGTTTGGAAAAAATATAAGAGATATTTAGATGAAGAGACTCCAATGTGGATTATACCTCAGAAGTTGTAAATCCAAAGGTGGAATATGATGGAGAGGAGTGGAGGACATATAAAGAAATTTTAAGATTGTGATAAATATATACTTAAAACCAATGAAGAACTGCTGTTTTGGTATGGTTGGTTTCAATATAGACAAATAAAAGACTTATATGACACAGATCGTAGAAAGGTAGGATTTAGGACTAAAAACTCGGAACTGGAAGAATGTTTACTTCAAGAGGGGGAAAAGATGATATCTAAAGTATATAAGATTCTGTTAAAATGGTTTACAGAAGACGAGATAGTTAAAGTACAGATGGTGAAATGGGCAATAAATTGTAATAAAGATATACCGATGGAAGCTTGGGAAAGGTTGTGGAAAAATACTATAAAAATTTCAACATGTACCACTATAAGAGAAAATGTGTATAAAATGATGTATAGATGGTATTTAACGCCAAAAAAGTTAGCAAATGGTAATAGTCAAATGTCAAATAAGTGTTGGAAGTGTAAGATACATGAAGGTTCTTTTTATCATATGTGGTGGACTTGTGAAAAAGCTAAACAATTCTGGGGGGAAATTGTAGAGGTTATGTCAGATATTTTACAGAAAAATGTGATTAAGAACCCAGAATTGTTGTTATTAAGTATGAACCTAGAAGAATTTGACAGAATGGACAGAACAATGGTGTTCTATATGATTACTGCAGCTAGGATGTCTTATGCACAGTTGTGGAAGACTCAAGAGATACCATCAGTGGAAGATTGGATTCTGAAATTACTAAATATGGCAGAAATGGACAAGTTAACAAGGAAGTTGAAAGAACAAGATACTGTGGAATATGTTATGAGTTGGGAGAAACTTAAGAATTATGTGGAAAAGAAGTGGGACATGAAAGGCAAAATGTGGTCTTTGGATAATTGTTAGGAGGGGAGAATGAATCTTTACATTAGTTAGAGGTGAAAATATGGATAGTGTATAAGTAAGAATGATATAATATATTTTATATTATAATCTTGAAAGTAATATTAGAGACTTATTTTAAACATGGTAGATGTTATACTAGGTATTATAATGTAGAAATTAATATTATAGGAGATAGTGATGTAATGTAAATGAAGGGAATGGAAAACCGTTGGAAGTCAACTGAAAAGGGGGAGAGTGGGTGAGAGTGACATAATGTGAGGGATATTGATATTGAATACTATGATTTGTGTATACTGACCCATCCAATAAAATTTAATATATATATATATATATATATATATATATATATATATATATATATATATATATATATATATATATATATATATATATATATATATATATATATATATATATATATATATATATATATATATATAATTTGGCCCCGAGAGCAAGTACATTGTAAGAGAACTGATGTACTGAATTGGCTAAGAGTGACATGGAAGTCAGCCACTCCCTAGTTCAAATCTATCCTCAACCATAGACACACTAAGGTAAGCTGCTATCTCTCAGCCAACTGTAATTTCCCTTTATTACCAAGCAGTATTCTGTCACACTCCTGCATGACCCAACAAAGGAATGCTGTATGATCTATGAAGATGGGAGACTCTGGATTCCAAGGCTGAGATCCTGTTCTTTGTTTCCGCTTGTACTTCTCTCTGTCCATTGCAGAAGCGGCCCCCTGATCTCAAGTGTTTTCCACTGGCACTAGATGCCTTTTGGCCTGATGAAAGACATTGGGTCTCAGGTGATCAGAAGTACCTAGTGAAAGAGGAACATACTATGCAGTAGTGGACCACTTCCACAATGGACAACAAGCAGAAACAATGCATAGGATCTAAGTCTAAATGACTGAATGTCACCAAAGGCTGATAGCAATTTGCTTCCCTCACACACTTACTGCCATTCATCCATCCCTTACTGCACTTAAATACCTTCTTCCCTATGACAGCCACTTTCTTATTTGCTGTTGTAGGAAAAGAGAGAACTGCATATTGTTGCCCAGAAGGCAAAGCCTACCCTTCATCTTTGACCTTGGATGGCCCAACCCTCCCTGATACAGGGAATCTCAAGAGTCTCTTGCAAGCCCTTCCTCCTTTTGGTAGAATGAAGGGCATTTTGCAAATGAGCGTAGTAATGGCTATTTATAACTTTGTTGTAAGGGTAACAGATGCAATGCATGTAAAGCACTATACAAGTGTCAAATATTATGATTGTATCTACACCTTAAAGTACTCTGGAATTAAATCAACAGCAGAGAAAACAAAACATTTCCTGGGTCAATCACATAATGTCCCCAAATCAAAAAGAGTCACAGACTAACACGGCTAACTCCTCTGCATCTATAATGCCCCAAGAAATTCCCATCAAAGTATTCCTTTTATAAAGGCTCTGACAGTCTGACTGGGGCTTTGTTTTGAGGACAAAATGCTGAATTTCATCCTTTTCAATTAACTATAGTCTTAAATATACATGAGCAGCAATTCATAGCAGCAATTATGAACAATAGGCTTATCTATTCTTTGGGTTTATGATTTGGGACTTAACGGCCTTGCAAAAATAAACTAGATTGTATCCCAGGTTTATAACCTTTGAATCCAAATCTAATTACTGCAATCCCTTTAGCTATAATAATAACAACTGATGCCTGTACATAGGAGAGATCATTTATACAACAACCACCCTTTAGACTGTTTGTGACGGTTTAGCCAGAAATGGAGCCTCATGGCACATCCGGAAATACTGAAAAATGTATTTTGAGAGCTTTTTCATTTAAGTAGTCTTCTGTGTCCCTGCCATTGTTTCTGTTATAGAATGCTTGGATTCAGCTGCTGTTTGCACTGATGATAGATTCAAATACTCCTTATTTTGGGGGCAGTGCAGAAAGATAGCTTAAAAAAAATAATCGAGATCTTCTTTCAGAACTCCACTGTAGCTATGAGTAACATGAAAATATGGAATAATTTGGTAGTCTCTGAAGGACTTTCTTAGACAATGTCACAGGCTCACCAACCTTAAAATATCCACTATATTTTTATTAATACTGTATATTCTTCCCATTTATCCAGGAATAAATGACCATATCCAGATAATCTGGATATTCTGAGATGCTATTGCTATCAAAAGAAGCAGAGAATCCACAAGGACTTGTGTGGGTCACTTCATTCTCCACACTATCCCCTTCCCTGTGCCATTTCCTCTTTCTATTCTCCTGGTAGCCTTGATATCCTTTTTAAAGACTTCATTTATGTCCCACCTATGACTGGCCAAGTTCACCCAGCAAGATTCCATGGCAGAGTGGGGACTCGAACCTGGTTCTTCCCAATCCTAGTCCAACACTCTAGCCACTATACCATACTGGCTCTCTCCCCTTTTCTTGTTTCCTTCCTTTCCACCCACCAGCCAACGCTTCTTTTATCTGCTTCTCCCCAATTTTCAGCTTTATTGTTTATTTATTTCATTTATACCCCAGCTTCCCCCCTAATCTATCTCCCCTCTGAGGTGGATTAGATTGAGAAAGAGTGAGTGGACCAAGGTCACCCAGCAAATTTTCATGACAGAATGGGGACCTGAACCTGGGACTCCCAGATGCTAGCCAGGTACTCTAACCACTATGTGGTGGAGTGCCCTCAAAACATAGCTGACTTATGGTTGATCCTTGGTGGGGTTTTCATGGCAATTTTAACCACTATACCTGTATTTTATGTATGTATTTTAAGATCTAGTTTTAATTGTTTCAGTTATGTATTGGGGTTTTATTTTGGATGGGGGTTGGTTTTAAAATATTTTCAACGTATGTTTTAATTTGTTACCTGCCTTGTTATTCCTTGTGTGGGCAGAAAGGTGGGGTCAAAATTTTGTAAAATAAAATACCATACAGTCTCTCATCTTTCCCTTCTTCCCCCCACCCTCCAGCCTCTCCTTGGGAAAAGTCTGGCCAAGTTATAAAAATAGTACAGTAGCAAGTTGTTCAGGTGATTTGTACAGTGGTGCTGCTAGGCACAGCCAAGTCTCACAAGTTGTTCAGAGGCTAACACTGGGCTCAAGTGAGTTAAGTGGCATAAAATTTTGCCTGATAGACAACACTGCACCTGGATGAGTTGCACTTTGTTGCTGATGGGCCTGGCTTTGAAGAGTTCTCCCTCTAGGACAGGAGGTTAAGACAGCAAGGGTAGACTGGAAACCCAAAAGAACCCTGAAAAGCCTCACCTGCCTTTACTGACAGAACCAAAGGCTTGAAGGCTGACAATATTGTTGTAGTTGCCTATTAACCCCCACAGTACCCAATGAGCTCTCCTTTCCTAAAGGTACAGACATTACATCTATTATTTTGGTGGGCTTTAACTCCCCCAATGTATTTCTGTAATCTGGAGGTCAGTTGTGATTCTAGGAGATCGGACCTTTGGACACTTTCTCCTCTGGGGAAAGAAGGACATCTTTGGTGTTTCCAAAATAATTCGTTAGTGGAGGAAGTTTGCAAGGCTGCCATGTGGTCTTTGGTATTCACTTTTGCAAAGCTTTACAAGCTAAACCTGTATGATTCAGTGGACGCTGCATTTGGAAGGAGAGTTTTGCAGCACATAATCCAGGATGACGACCATACTCCACCTGAAAAGGAGTAACTGTTTTGGGAGCACCCAAGATGTCCTCTGCTTCAGAGGGAGAACAGACCTTTGGACATTTACCGTGAAGGGTCCTTCTCCTCTGAGGAAAGGAGGACATCTTGGCCTTCCAAGGTCTCTTGTCCCTTATCCTAACCTTCCTTTTTTCTCTGGTGCTACTTTCTCTATCTTAGCTCTCCTGATGCCTGGCTTTACTTCCTTGGTTAGCTGGTTAGACATTCTTCTTCTAATATTACAAACCAAGGTCTACCAACAAAGAGAGGAATTACTGCTGCATGGAGTCACCTATACTGGAAGAAGGGGTAGGGTTGCCATTCCCCTGCCCAGGGCAGGGGATCTCCTGATCCCCTCCTTCCCCCCCTGCGCCTACTTACCTGGCTGGTGGGGTGTGCGCTCCCTGTGATGTCCCCTTCCTGGGCAGTGTGGTGTGCCCCTGGGTGGGGGGTGCGCTCCCACGTCGTGAGAGCAGGCAGTGGCAGCAATGAGAGTGGGCAGTGGCAAGAGCAGGCTGCTCTCGCTACTGCCGCCACCCGCTCTTGCCGCCGCCTGCTCTCGCTGCTGCGGCCTCTTTGCACCAAATGAGAGTGGGCTGCAGTCGTGGCAAGAGCAGGTGGCAGTGAGAGTGGGCAGCGGTGGTGAGGACAAGGGCCCCCTTTGACCCAGGATGCCCTTTGACCCCGTGTGATGACATCACTCCCAGAAGTGATGTCATCATGTGAGCCGGGAGCACGTGCACACTGCGCGTGAGAGGAAGAAAGGAGGTGTAAGTATTCCCCGTCGAGGGACTCCAGGTCCCTGGCAACCCTAAGAAGGGGTGTCCCATGCACCAACAGGAAAATGGAAGAAAATTAATTTCCTGCCTCCCTGATAGGACGGTGGGAAACACCCAAGATGTCCTCGGCCTCAGAGGGAGAAATCCAGGCCCCACCTGGAGGTTGGCAGCCCTAAAAGATAGTCATTTGCGGGGGGAGTTCCTATTAGGTGTGCTGATTGAATCAGTGAGTCTGACAGTCACAGTCCTTACAGAGACTATGCCAATGTTTGCTATGCCAAAGGGACCTGAAAGATTAGTACAACAACTGGAACTGGAAGTGTATCACAAAATCTGTTACTATAGCACTGTAACCTCCCCACTAGTTGGTGCCTTTGATATAATACACTCCTTCTCACTTCCTGTTTGGCATTACTGTCACTGAGGAAGCACTTTATGACACATTCTTAGATTTCTGTCTTGCTTAAAAGCTTCCACACTGCTTTAATAACATAATTTGGTTCTAATTGGAGAGATGGGTAATTTAAAAAATAAAAACAAAGAACTGAACTTGGATTTATTTCAGGTTGGCTCATGGTCATCCAACTGAAATTTAGATGCACCTATTTAAAGAATGCATGTCACTGCTACTAGAGAGTGCTCAAACCAGTTTATATTTTTAAAAAGTCATTTTCATTTTCAATGATGAAATCTGTCTGGCTTTAAAATGGGAAGTCCTTAGCCTATAGTTACAGCTGCCAGCTTTTAAACTGATCCCTCTAGTTATCCCTTTAATATACGTTTGCCAGGAGCCCCAGGGGCCAAAGCGACGGTATAGCGTGCTTGTGTCAGCAGGGTATCCACCTCCCATACCCCCCCTTTGTGCCACAAAGTGATGTCATTTTCCGGTGCAACAGGGGAATCAAGGTGCGTGCTGAAGCTATGCTGTGAAAACCGCTGCTCTGGAGCCAGTTTTCACTAAGCTCTGCTTTAGCTCTGTCATGAACCCTTCTGACCATCCCTCTGACTCAGACCTGGAGGGCTCAGAGGAAGAGTCTGAGGACCAGCAGGGTCAAGACAGGCCCGGTGCTGCAGAGACACCTGATGACCACGTGCCAGCAGTGCCAAAGACTACTCTGCCAGAACCTGCAAGTGAAGTACTGGCTGATCACCCCCCAAAAGCACCAGATATCACCCAACCAGAGCCTGCAAACAAGTCTTTGCCACTTGCCTCAGAGATCACAACTAGGGCCCTGCCAGGCAGGACACAAATCAGGGCCCATAGGTCCTCCGGATCACCTCCCATGCTGCAGGAACACCAGCGGCGACGGGGCCAGGCAGAGGTGGCACTAGGGTTGGCAGCCTCCAGTTGGTGTCTGGAGATCTCCCAGAATTACAACTGATCTCTAGGCAACACAGATCAGTTCCCCTAGAGAAAATGGCTGCTTTGGAGGGTGAACTCTATAGCATTATACCATGCTGAGATCCCTATCTGCCCCAAACCCTACCCTTCCCAGGCCCCACCTCCAAATCTCCAGGTATTTCCCAAATGTGAGTTGTCAACCCTAAGTGGTATAGAGGAGGCAAAGCGTGAGGCTAGCAGTGCGCCACTTCCCTGCAGACTCAGAACACTGTGGAAGATACTTCCTTGCAGGATCCTGGCCAGAGCAAAACATAGCCTCTTGAGCAGCAACACCTGCCAGCAAATGCAGCTGAGCCAGATCACCCCTCAGCCTATTTAAGCTGAGGCTTGAGATCACTGCATTGGTGGATCAACTGGTTCATTAAGTGCAAGTCTTGTGCTCCAGCTGCTCCTGCCTCAAAGCCTAGCCAGCCAAGTGACTGACTCCTGAGGAGATCAGCCAACCAGGTGCAGGACAAGCATGAACTGGGACTCCGCTGTCATGTTGGCAAATGAGCCTGACAAAGAATTTGCTGTGTGTGCTGAAATGGAGCTCAGTAAAAACCACCTCAAGGGGTGGTTTTCATAGCACACCACGAGCTTCTCCCCATCCCTGTACTTCTCCCCCACTGGTCAGATGAGTGGAGCCAGGATATGGTGGGTGGGGTGGCAAGCCTACTTTAATATAAGTTTGATCCAGGTGATATTTATTTCCAAGCCATGAAAACCTTCAGCTATCCATTTCCACACATTAAGTCTCTGTTAAAAGGACAGAACATTTTTTTCAGAAGCCATTGGTAACTCTCCCTGCAGGCCCCAAGAAACCCTGAGGCTCTTAGTGTAAATTTTCCAACAGGTCTAGCTGCCAATTCCCCTGCAGGCCTAAATTTTCCCAGAGTTCCTTCACAGCTTTAGGAGAGAACTAAGGAAAAATGGAGGGAAAAAGAAAGCCAGTCATTAATGAGGAGCCTGGGCCACAAGAGAAGTAATATAAGGCCACTCTGAAGGGGGGAGTAGGTCTTTTTCCAGGAGCTATGTGGTGGAGAAGTAGCTACCAACTGGAGAGGTTCCCTTAACCCAGAAGAGCCTGGTACAGTATAGGGTTGCCAGGTCCCCCTGTCCTCCTGGTGGGAGGTCGGTGACCCAACACCTACCTGCTCTGTTGTCTTTTGGGAAGTGATGTCATCGCGTGGGCTGCGGCCGCCCTGGGAGCACTCCTGCGCCCCCACAGTGGCCCAATCTGGGCCGATTTGGGCCTCCATTGGCCAGAATGGGCCGCTGTGGCGCACAGGAGCACACCTGCTCTTCGCATTGACCTGATCTAGCCCAAATGGAGCTTTGATTCTAAAGCTTATACCCTGAAAATCTTGTTGGTCTCTGAGCTGCCACTGGACTCAAATCCTGCTGGCCTTGGAAGGGTGTCACTCTGGAATTGTAAAGGGATTGAAGTTCTGCACTGAGTAGCCCTGCCTTAGTCTAATTTCAGGTGTGGACAGAACAGAAAAGAGTGGCTTCTCAGAACTGTCATTGTTTGGGCCTCAATCAGTAAGAGTACTAAGATAGCCTACTTAAGGTGTAGATGTACAGTACAATTTAGTCAATTTCCAATGTGCTGGAGAAGAAGAAAGCAATTTCCTTTGTTCTGGAGGGACTTGCAAAAGGTACCAGGATTTATTCTTTAATCATTTCCTCTGGTGTTAAAGAAGCTAGTAAAAATAAATAGATTACTGGTATTTTGTCTGTGTGGAGACCTGCTGAAAGTGCAAGAGACAAAGGCATTTGGATTGGATTTCATGCTCTCTGGGGCTGGCTAATTGTGAAGATGGAAGTCTTGGTGTGGTATCCAGTTTTGAGGGTGATTATGGAAGCCACCCAAATGGCATCGAATAAACAACATGGTGTCATGTCAGTTGATGACCTACTACATTATCACGGCTTGACTCTTAGGTAAGGTAGCTTGTGATGGCGACATTCGAAGAACAACTTAATGGTAATTCTGCTCATTATATGGTCTTCGTGGGGAACATTTGTTCTCTATTTCCAAATGGAAAAAGTGCGATGGGTCAAGACAATATTTTTTCCAAGTATTTTCTCCTCCACCTCAGCAATTGAAAGGTCTACATCCCTGGACATAGAGCTCTTCAGTACATATCAGTACAACTCCTATAACCAATCAGCTTAAAGAGGATGGAGCCTAAGTAAGAAGAGAGAAATGCAACATCAAATAACGTACAGAATACATCATGACGAGTGGTTAGAATGTTGGACTAGGATCTGGGAGGCCCAAGTTCGAATCCCTACTCTGCCATGGAAGTACACTGAGTGGCCTTGGGCCAGTCCTATTCTCTGCCTAACTTACTTCACAGGGTGGCTGTGAAGATAAAATGGAGGTGAGAAGAACAGTGTATGCTTTAGATCCCTCTTTGGGAGAAAGGTAGGCTATAAATGAAGTAAATATAATAAATCAAACAGCACAAGCCTGCCTTGTTTGCAGTTTCTACACTTTGAATCCAAGATGGGAATCTCCTGGATTTGGACCTGTATGGAACTTGTGCAAAGCAACATGTGTTTTACCTTTACCTATTGTAATAGAACCTTTGACTGCTATGTCCATAAAGTTTAGAAGATTGCCCTAAATCTTGTGGCGTGATGGGTGGGAGAAGAAAAAAAGAAGATACCCAGGTAAGGCAGTATAAGGCAGTATAAAGAAAACACAGTTTAACCTTCTGTACTGGCAATTCTAAGTTGGCTTAGCAAATATTTCACTTGCATTGGGGAATCAATGCTTCTTATCCTCTCTCAAGGGACAAATTATTATTTTCTTTAATTAAATATTTCAGTTAAAGACTAGGGTTCTGGTCTTCTTCCTGGTTATATTAGCTCAAACATTTATTTTTAATACATGGTTACATTTGTTTTTTGATAGCAGGACAGTGTGTTAATTTAAAACCACACCATTAGAGTTGATGAACCAGACACAGTGTTAATTTAGTATTACGTGCCAGGTACTGAGCTGACATCCCTGGAGACTGCAGTTCTCATTCAAAAACACTTTCTTTCTTTCTTTCTTTCTTTCTTTCTTTCTTTCTTTCTTTCTTTCTTTCTTTCTTTCTTTCTTTCTTTCTTTCTTTCTTTCTTTCTTTCTTTCTTTCTTTCTTTCTTTCTTTCTTTCTTTCTTTCTTTCTTTCTTTCTTCCTTCCTTCCTTCCTTCCTTCCTTCCTTCCTTTCTGTCTCAGAATACTCTTTTCTCCTTTCAGATACCTCTCAGCATCTTTCCTAAAAATTCATTTTTCCTCCTATGTCTCTCTCTCCCCTTTTAGATTTTTTGTTATTAGTTAACCACCAGTTCTAGTCTTGTATCAAACCTCATCCTTTCTATAACTTGCCCAGACTGGACAAAGTTTTTTCATACCTGAAGAGGTAGTTCCAAGAGGCCTTCCTTTGTTCATATCCCAGTGGACTGTGCTGTGTAACAGAGAACAAATGCCCTAATTTGCTATCCTATTACAGGTCCATAATCTGCCGCCTAAGGTGGCTGCCTTTCATTCTATCCATAGGTAAGGAAGTTCCTGTCCACATGAGTTTTTTCTGAAGGGTTTACATTCTATGTCCCTCTATTTTGTAGTGCCTGCTGCAGGAACTTCTCAAACAGGAATATCTGACAAATTTAGAACTTAAATAGCCCAGTACAAAATAAAACCCTCTTAGCTGATATCTTGGTAGCAAATCCAGTGGGATTTCACCAGTGGCTTAGATCAGAAATCATTTCTGTATCACTTGTGGTTCTTTATTTCCCTTCTGAGATTACAATCTGATAAAGAGTTACAGAAAGGAAAGCCCTGTTGAAATTCAGAGAGATGGCCACACTTACCTCTGGAAAAGATTGTGCCTTAAGGCACAAAAATAGGAGAGGCTTGATAAATCAATGTGGCAAGAAAAAAAAGAATCCTTGGCAATAGCAACAGTAAAAATAATACTCCCTCCCCCCCACACATACATACACGTTCACAATATGGCTGAATTCCTCAAAGAGTTATACAACATTGTAATAAATGAGGGTTGCCAGCTCCAAGTTGGGAAATTCCTGGAGATCTTGGGGGGGGGGGGTGAAACCTGGAGAAAGCGGGATTTGGAGAGGGAAAGGACCTTGGCATGGCATAATTCCATAGAGTCCACCCCCCAAAGTAGCCATTTTCTCCTGGTGAACTGATCTCTGTGGCCTGGAGACCAGTTGTTATTCCAGGGGATCTCCAGCCAGTACCTGGAGGCTGGCAACCCTATAATAAACCCAGATATTTTTGATAGCTTGGTTTAGTGGTTAAGTCATACAATGAACCATTCAGTTCACATATTTATATTGTTGCTAGAGTTCTGTGAGACTCAGAAAAAACTCATCCTACTCCCCTCCTATCCTCACCACACTTTTATTACTATGGCCGCTGCTCAGTCTCTATACAGTATATGCTTTTAAAAAAATAAATTATTCAGATTCTCAAGAAGTTCACAATCACTTCTTCAGTATACCTGCAGTCATTCCCATTCCACGTGCTTTGCAAATGAGAAAACATGTTCAACATATATGGAAGCCTGCTGGGTAACCTTGGGCCAGTCACATACTGTCAGCCTAGCCTACCTCACAGGGTTTTTGTGAAGATAAAATGGATGAGAGGAGAAAGATGTAAGCCACTTTGGACCCCTACTGCGGAGAAAGGCGGAGTATCAATGAAATAAGTAAATAAATAAATATCTAGTTGATACAAGTATGCGCAGTACTAATGAGAACACTGATGGCACATTAAGAAGGGCTACATTCCTAAGTCCATTTTCCTGGAAGTAAATCTTACTGAATAATATGAGACTTACTTTCAACTAGATCTCCTTAGGCTTGCTCCCTGAGGCTGGAACTATGATCCTCCATGGAGTCACAAGATTAAGCATTTCATAAAGATCTCCACATCTGAATTCATCAGCTATTTAATAGTTAGAACTGGTAGTGGCTGAAGAGAAAAGAGCCAATCTTCTATTGAAAAGATGAACCATCTTTCTAGGTATGCAACTGCACAATTTAAAAATATGTGAAAATCTTGCTGCTGCAGCTTCTGAAGAAGAAAGAGTTTTTTAAAAACTTTGCATTTGTAAAGAATGCATTTTCCTTTCTTTGTAACAGCTTATCTCAGAGAGACTTCATTGGGAAATATATTTCAATAGCAGTTGTGTAATTTCTTTCTAGTTTAACTGTCACCTGAAAAATAATCAGACCATTGTTCCAGAAAAGGAGATGTAATTCCAGCATATCCTTTGTGTTGTCATCTTGCACTTTATCTGCATGTTCAGGCAGTTTGAGCACTTTCTTCGGCCTGCTACCAAGTTCCACCACAGTCTGGGAGTGTCTTCACACAAGACATCTTACATGGGGATGCTCAAGTGTAGGGAGATGCAATGTTAGCTGGGAGGAGTAGATTAAAAACACAGAGCCGGTGGAGGTGGCTCCTCAGAGGGTTTGTTAATTTTATCTTCTCATCCCTGATGGGGAGGTAACATTGACAAAGCCTTCCAGATAAAAGGTTGTCCACTAACCATGATCTTTTTTTTGGAAAAGTGGGATAATTTTTAAAAAATACAAATAAAGGGAAAATGTCCATCTGGTTTAATATTCGTTTTGCACCTTTTTCCCCAAAAACCTTTTACAATTTGAAACACTGCTGCTGATGGTGTACTAGCCCTCTTCACAATCAGCTTTTTCTGGAAACTGAAAGAACAGACGAGGGAGGTTGTACCTCTGAGCAAAAGGGGGTAAGAATGGATCCACAGGGAACTCATCACTTACATCCCTTATACTAGGTTTCTAATTTCTTACTTATAACAGAGGAAATGCTATTGGGGAAGTAATTTATATATCACAATAAATGTTTCAGGTAGGTAGTTTTGTTGCTCTATAGCAGAAGAGCAACATTTGAGTTCACCAGCACCTTAAGAACCAATTAGATTTCCAGGATATGATCTTTCAAAGTTCCCTTTGTCAGGTAAGGACTCGAATCTTGCTATACCAAGAAAAGTAGATCTAAGGATGGGGATGCTTCTACTGGCAAGTGGAAAGTGAACAACTTTCTGCCAGTGAACCTTTTGTACATTTCTGCTCCTTCTCAGTTTTCTCAGACTCTTTACTTGTACAGCGAAGGAAAACATGGGCTTTATTCCAGTTTGGCAGAACAAGTGCTGGCTCCCAGAACAAGTTTTTTTTGGGAAGGACTTATATATCCAGTTCTGGAAAGACATGGGAATGCCTAAGCAGGTTGCTGCTACTGATTTAGCTATGGGTTGGATCAGTGATTGTTTTTCACTGACCTCAGGAACTTCCACCAGCCAAAGACGGGTGATTCCCTACCTCAATGCTGTTCACAAGAGACTGGAGATTAGAAGGAACAGATTAGAAGTCACGTAGAAGTCTGCAGTGAAAAGGGAAATCAGTGAAAGGGAAATGAGTGAAAGCTACATGCCAGTGTGCAGCAAACAACTAGTGTATCCAATCCTATGTATTCCTGGTATATTCTAGTGACCAGCTCAAGATTTTCTAGGGCCCATAATAACTGCCATATTTCCATTAAGAGTATATATCTGCACTAATAGGATTTTGCTATTTAATTTAGGGTTTAAATTGGAGCACTCTAGCATGGATTTTCTCAAAATATTTATTCTGCGTAATTTAATACAAAATAAATTGTCTCCAGGACATATCTGCAACAAGATTGAACAAGCATATCCATACTAGATGGACATTGCCATTAAAGGTTTCCTTAACTGTTGCAGGAAATGGAATCATTGACCTGGAATTCAAGTAATGTGATAACTTTTAAAATATTCCTGTGCTAGGTCAAGGAAGGTTTTACAAACAATAGCAGAAACATAGCAACATAACTTCCTTATTTCTTGTGAAGTGATGAATCATTATCCCAGAACAGTTTCCCAATCAGGTTCTGCATTTTCCCGTAAGGCCATATATTGTCAGTTAAAAAAAAAAACAATTTGAAGGTTCTATGGGAAGTTTTTAAAATAGAAACCAAAGGGGCTAGTTAATCTGCAATAAGGACAAAGTGGCCCAGTCACTGAAGGATAAAATAAGAGCAAGGCTGATAACCTCTGATCTAAGGCAAAAGGACAATGATTGAGAACACTGTTGTAGAACCAAGAGAATACAGGTTAAAGTCCTTACCCTGGTGGAGGCTGTTCATAGCAAAGTGCAGAAGGAATGGAGCCGTACAGAGCCTGACCCACAGGTCCAACTCAAGTAAATGGGCACACTGTAGCAAAATTCCTCCCTGTCGTCTCTAAGAGCAGCTTCCCTGGCCCCTTTCTATCTGAGCTCACCTAGGGGTCTGTAGACCATTAACTATAATGCACAGTGGAGGTCTATAATGCTGGCACTTCTGAGAACCTGCCAGGCAAAGGCAATTAGTAGTGAGCTCAATGGACCAATAATTCTCCGTACAGAGTCGCTTTTTTTTTGTGGCTTACTCACTCTGTCCATGCTTGCTTTATTTTATACATGGTAGCTTTTTACACTGAGATTTTTTTTGCAGACAATGATATATGGAAGAGAGAAATCCTGAGAGGATGTTCTAGTGTAGTGGTTAAGTGGTTGGCATGGGAATGAGCATTTTTCTGGTTCAAATCCCATGACTGCCACGAGCTCAGCAAGAGGCCTTGAGTAAGCCAGTCCTCTCAGCCCTAGCGCCCCAGCTGTAGGGACATTGACTTTGTCCACTGCTCTGAGTGGGGCACTCATCTGTCTAGAAGAGTGCTATATAACCACAGTTGTTGTTAATATTATTATTATTACTTTGACTGAGAGAGGTTCTCTAAGGTCTTAAGCAAAGGACTTTCCCAGCTCTGCTATCCATTAACTGAAGATGCTGAACCTTGGACCTTCCACATGGAAGGTTTATACTCTACCATTAAGCTACGGGCCTTTGATGGAAGAGTGACCAACCTGGCTGCTCTGCTGCTCCACTGGTTCATCCCCCTTGTCATTTCACTATGTAGCTGGAGTGGCACAATGCCAAAGGAGGGGATACGACTGCCAGGTTGGCTACTATCCCATCAAAGGTCCAGTGGTGGAGTGTGTGCCTTGCATGCATATGGTTGTCAGTGCCTGTCATGATCCGGCTGTGCCAGGAAGGCCTAGCAAAGCCTCAGAAGCCTGTTAGCAGTGGGAGTAGGCCTGCCTACAATTCCCAGGAGCCCCTGGGCTGTTTTCATGCTTTTTTTTGGCCAATCAGAACACGGGGTGGGGGGTGGGGGTGGCGGCAGCTAGTGCTATATAAGTCTGGGAGAGAAAAAGTCTGCATTCTTTCTCCCAGGGAGCAGGCCAGAGGAGGTTTCTGCTAGTGGGAGAGGCCCTCATCCAGGTAGGGTGAGAAGACAGGCCTGGCAGAGAGAGGGACAGTGAGTTCAGTTGCACTAGGGCCTTTTGTTTATTTTACTTTCACCCATCTATTGTTGCTAAGGCACCTTGCTTGCTTGTTGTTTGATTAACTGACCTCCTTGTAAATAAACCCTTTTGTTTGTTGTTACTCTGCCGGGTCCTCACGCCTGTTTATTGGCCGAGCTATGGAGGTCAGAAGGGTTGGGAGGGTACTCTGGGCCTTCCCAAGGGACCCTAAATCCCAGAGTTGTGGCAGCGTAAGATGGCTCACCCCACCTGAGGCACGACAGTGCCCTTTTGAGGGTGAGGATGCCCTACCCCTAACACTCATTTCTTGCTGCTTCTCAGAGCAGTGGCAGGAGAAAAATAATGTCAAGGAATTGGTGGAAACTATGGTTCCAGTGATTCCTAGACAGGACTGATGTCACCGACAGCTGCCCCCCATGTCCCCCACCTGGTATCCCAGTGGGTGCCAGGTCAGATCAGGTCTGGCAACCCTATCAGCATGCAGAAAGGCCCAAGGTTCAGTCGTCAGCATCTGCAGTGAAAGGGATCTCACTCCAGATGTATCACATCAATGTGTGTTGTGTTGGTTCAGGACAACTAGTTAGCTGCCAAAATATGTGGCTGGCTGTAGAAGCATTTGCAGTGAGCAGTTGTACTGAAGTGGACTTAGATGTAATTCTATCCCATGTGCTATCCCCTTGACAAAAGTTTAGAACTGTGCCTTTCGGTACCATGCCTTTCGGTTCATTGTGGAACAAGCTTTAATCAGATTTAATGGAAATTCTCCCATTGATTTCGGTGGACATTGATTTAGTCTTCCAGCCTGATTCTGATTGACTAACCACCACATGTTGGAATTCAGATTTCCCCACACCCCCGTTAGCTGCTCTACAAAGAAGCACATTCACTTAATTAAAGAAGATTAATTAAAATGTGTTGTTCCAGGGTAATGATTGCATTCGGGAATAAACTTTGCAAGTGAATGGGCCTTTGAAATATCACCAGCTTCATTCTGTTTTTTAAGCTTTGCTGCTAAATGCTGGAGCATTTTCCATTTTAAAGAAATGAAAGAATAAGGAGGGGAAGATATGATGAGGCTTGCCCCCCCACCTACAATTGTTACTGTTAAAAGTCTGACTCTTTGCTGTACCTCTGCTAACCCCCATTATATCACCTGCTTTGCTCTCAATTCATCTCATCTTGCAATATCTGCTGTAATCGAAAGCAATAAACTAGAAAGTATGGCCTGCAACTGAACCCATCTCTAATGCTGGAGGGGCAATGAATTGAAACAAAAGGTCAAAAGTCTCTGGTCACCCCGCTCCTCTGACTTGCTTTCTCACAGAATTCTCATATTAGTGTAAGTCCTTTGGACTTGATGGCTTGGTCTGTGAGCAAAGTTGTCAGATCTGGTTTTCAAAAATATTGAACTCTCAGCTTTAGCTGCCCTGTGCAGGTGTTACCCAAAAGGGTCTCCTTGCGAGTTGGAGGGAATGAGCAGCAAGGAGAATTAGCAAAAGGAGGGGTGTCTTAGGGATCTTTTAGTCTATGTATATGGGGATTGTCCCAACTACACATCTCCTTTCAATTAACAGACATATTTCAAACAAACAGGGAATCTTTATTAAAAATAACAAAAATCAGAAGCACACAACACATTCACACAACACACAACACTAGGGTTGCAAGTCCCCCACTGGGGGCGGGGATCCATGACCAGCAGGGGAAAAGGTGGGGGAACGCACCTTATGGGTTGTGCTCTCAGTCCTGAGTAGTGCAGCACACTCCCGTGTTCTGCAGTAGGCTGATTTCAGCCCAAAATGGGTGCAATTTGGCCCATAACAGGCCATATTTGCCACACTGCAGAGTGAAGCAGCACTCCAGGGCCCAGCACGCCACTTAAGCAGTGCTCCTGCACTCCACAGCAGCCTGATTTAGCCTGAATCCAGTCCGATTCAGGCTGAATCTGACTGCTGTGGACCACAGGAGCACTCCAGGGCCTATCACGCCACTCTGGCAGCGCTCCCATGCTCCACAGTGGCCCGATTTGGCTCCCACCTCTCACCCAGAGGGTAAAGGGACCTGGCAACCCTACACAACACACATTCAAGGCTAACTAGGAAAAGGAGTAAAAGTCAGGGGATAGTTACCAACCAGACATCCGAGAGAGGGAGCAATGAGTGGCCTGCACTTCAAGGCAGGAGGGCTCGAAAAGAGTTTGAGGGCAGAATGCTGGATTTGAGCATGCACACAGTTTGGGGCTGAGGGGCAGCCTATCTTATACCATGGATCCTACCTTGGGGCAAGATTGCATCTTCTACCCCAGAAACAAAGGCGTGAGTAGTCGGCCCGGGGTGGGACAAAGGATTGCAAAGGTGTCTCCAGGGTGAGACAAAGAGCTGGCAAACTGTTCCCAAAATGGGACAATGAGCTGGTAAACCATCTCCAGGGTGCAACAAAGAAATAGAAAGGTTTTATTAAGTCTTCCTAGGTGAAACTAAAATTATCAAATTATGATTAACGACCTGCAAGGCGGATGGGTGAGGCTAGCAGTCCTCTGAACTACTTAAGAATAGAAAAATGGTTAAGGCGAGATCAACAAAGTGGGTTGTGTTGATTAATTCAGGAACTCTGGGAAGGCCCTATTGTATCAGGTCAGATCCTTAGCATGCCTCCTGAGCTAGGGAGGGGGGTCGAGCTAGCCTCTCCTGTTTCTCCCCATGTTTGCACGTTCCATCTCCCGGTCAGGATCTGGCTTCCTGCTTAGGCAGCAGTTTCCATTTTTTCTGCTAGCTTGGGCAATAGTTTTAGTGCTGGAAGCACATTCAGAGAAAAGGTTTATGGCATATCCATAACCATAGGCCTTCTAATATTATGGGGGCGGTTCTGACCGCTAACACTGGTACAGAGTCCCTTTCTTTTCAGAAAAACAAGTTTCTGATTTTAAGTATTAGAACATAGTGCTTCTGTCCATATACAGAGTGCACTGTCTGAAGGCTACCTTATTTTGTTTAATTCTCTCATCCATCTGGCTTCTTATAGATAGTAGAACAATGAACATCCCAAATGCACATTTTCTCTGCATGATTCTGTTTTGGCAAATAAAGAGGAGAATGCAATTTTAACTGGCCCAGTAAAATTCTGGCTGATTGATTCTATGAGGCTATAAAATGCTCCCATTCATAGGATTAGTGGCCTAAACTGAGGAAAAATGTTTTATACCCAATATTGCTACAAGATTATGATTATATTTCATGATCCACATATTGGTGTGGAGAGAAAGCAGACAAGGATCTACAGCATGTGTTTTGGAGGATGGAGAATAAGAAAAATATGCCTGGATGTGTCTACAAGGCAGCCATTCAATGGCACACTGCACGAAAGCTCCATCCATCCATCCATCCATTATTAAAGTATATCATGCCTTTCCTTGTGGCTTAAGGCAACTTGCTAATCATAATTAAAAACACTACAATTTAAAAACATCAGACTGAACCCCAGATAAACCCTGGCACTTTATATCACATTAAACATTCTGGCAAATAAAATGGTCTTGTACTGCCTCCTAAATATAATTCCCACCAACTAGCCCCTGACAATAATTGGGCTGTTGCATTCTGAACCAGCTGATGTTTCTGGGTTATATTCAAGAGCAGCCTAGAGTTACAATCATGAGATTATGAAAGTAGGGGGATCAACGTGACCAGATCAGTTGGTGAGCCAGATGTAGATAATGGAATGCATCCTTAGCCACTACCCCAATCTGATGTTCAGACAGCAACACCAGGTCCATGAGTTCCCCCAAGTTCTTAATCTGCTCTGAAAATGCAAATTCCGCTCCATCTCCTTCAAGTGGATCCAGCCCCTCTAGAACATTGATGTTTTCCAACCAACACAATTTCTGAGTGTTATTAGGAAATGTGCTATTTGTCTGTGCCATGATGTAGTATTTGTTTAGCATAAGGAACTGTGCAATTTGCTTTGATTTAGTATTTATTGAATAGGTTAGGATAAGTTGCCCCCAATATCGTACTAAATCACTCAATAAACCCCATATTTCTTGTTAAACCTGTTTCTACTTGTCCTTTTCCTGCTGTAACACTCTACACATAGGTACTTATAGCCACCTCTGTTTCCACTCCCTGTACAAACATAAGCTAATTCCCTCGTCAGTCTGAACACACATGTTTGCAGGGGAGTTGTAATATCTGGCTTTGGCTTCAGCTTGTTCTGCCTAAGTCTCATGACCAAGCCCTCACAGCCATGGTGAAATGGTCAGCAGGTATTGAATGTCTAGCCAACCAAACCAACTGAACAATTCCTTTCTCAGTTCTGATGACAACAGCTTGGTTTTAAATGAGATGTTGGGAGTGGGACTCATGAAACAAAAAACTCACCCATGTTATTTTGCACTCGCAAAATGTCTCATTTAAATTGGGCTGCTACCTATGCAAAGCAGCTATGCATGTTTAATTAGCATGCCAATGTAACACCCACCTGGGCTGTGGGCCTCTGGTGTACTAATTAATGAGACACTGTGTGAGTGCAAAGCCCCAGGAGTAAGTGTTACTGCCTCATCAGCATCTTGTTTAAATTACGCCTGAGGTTCTGGTAGCACACATGCCCTTGTGGAAGAGATACCTCTGTGACAGTGAGGAAGCTGGGGAGAGGCCCTTTTACAAGTGCAGCAGTTCACTTGAGCTTAGAGATGTCTGGATAGTGCTGCAGGTCCTATGAGCTGTGGGGATCTTACCATTTCCTATCTTGTAGGTCTACTGTTTTCACCTAACACGTTTACTGCTGCCTCTGACCCTTTATCAGAAGAACCACCTTATTTTAGTCTCCGCTCCTACAACAATGTAACCTACACCTTTATTTAGTAAAAAAGTTGTTCATTCTTACCAAGAAGTTCAATAACTTCTTAAAGACAGGTTAGACTCAAAGAACTCTACTCAGTTTCAGTCTCAAGTAACCAAATGTTTACTAGCAAGTGAAAACTTCTTTCCCCCTCACTAGCTTTTATTAGCCCTCTTCTTTCTATGTTTTTTATATACTTATGTTTTGTTTTAAATATTGGATACATTTGAAATGTAAATGCTTTTTAAAGTTTGTAATGTTTTAATGTTCATCACGTTGGGGATCCTGAATTGGGTAGAAAGATGGCATCAAAATGTTTTAAGTAAATTAATAAAAATATATAGTCACGCAGGTATATAACAGTAAAAAAACCTTAAGTCTTTTCCTCTACAGATATGAAAACTATAAAGCAATTGAGGACAATATTTTCTTAAAATGAAATAGATGTAATACATTTTCCCCTACCTCTGGCAATGTTGTACATATAATTCTATCATATTGTTCATAACTTTTCTAACCAAAGATTTTACTTTGTGTGTTTCAGGAAAGTTAGCCCTGTTCTCATCAGCTATTCTCCTCCTCCCCAATCTCTTTTTGATCCAGCTGCCACAGAAGCCTTATTCACTCAACAAATCCAGGTAGAGGTCAATACACATAAAGGGGGAGCAGGAACAAGCTTGAACCCCCCGCCACTTGCAACCAAATGTGCTGGCTCCATCCCCGCCTATACATGGTTGCCATAACATGAGCACAGTGCCTATAATGTACAAACTGTATATGCATATGTTCTGTCCCTATGACTGGGAATACTAAAAATAGAATTTCTCAGATGGACCCTATGCATGTACTGTTTGTACACATTTAAGCATTATGTGATGCAAGTTAGTTAGGTCATGTATACCTATTCCTGCTCCTCCTCTATACGTGCTTACTTCTCCCTGAATATGTTGAGTATATAAGGCTTTAACTCTTAACTGAAACAACTCTCTTTGTCACCTTCCCAGGACTGACTGTGTAGCTTCTTTTCATCCAATAAACACCAAACCCATTTATTTCTATTCATGTTATTAATTTAAATTCAGTTTTCAAGTAAAATGTTTGACAATGTTCTTCATGATGTACTGATTGGCAAACTGATCAAAAATGGAGTAAATGAAATTACAGTTGCTAGAAGTATAGTTGGTTGAAGACCCATACTTAAAAGTGTTTATTAACAGCTCTTCATCATCAAACTGCAAAAAGTTTTCAAGTCTCTATCCTGGGGCAGTATTGTTTAACGTCTTTATAATGATTTTAATGAAAATGTGAAGGGAATTCTTATGAAGTTTGCAGAAGATACAAAATTGGGAGGAACAAGTAGGGTGTGTATGTTTAATTTCTCCACTGTATCTCACTATTTCTTTTCCTCTGCTTTCATCTCTCCCTCCCACTCACCTGCCAATGAACCTGTTTTAATCTGCCCCCATCTTCAGTGTTCCCTTTTCCCCTCCCCCAGCTGCTTCTCTTCAATCCTCCAAGTTATCTTTTTGTTCTTCTTTCCTGTTTCCCTGCTTCCTTACTTCCCTCCCATCTTTTATCCTTTCAGTCCCCGCCTCCCACCTTTTACTGACAGAAACAAAGCGTGAAAGGCTTGACAATATTGTTGTGGTTGCCTACTACCCCCAGAATAGCCAGTGAGATCTTACCGCATAGTCTCACAAGATCTCAATGGGCATACATCTCTTGTTATTTTGGAGGTTTTTAATCCTCCAATGTATTTTTAAAAAAGGTTTCAGATGTTTGAACAAACCTGGGATTGTCCTCTGGTTTGTAGAAAAATACTCCCTCTTTGTCCCTGACCCCATTGTGTGGATTTTTTGATCCACACTCTACAGCTTAGTTGAGAAGTAGATTTGACAGTTAACACTTTAGAGGGAGGAGATAAAATTCAGCCAGACATTAATGGATCGACAAATTGTACTGGGAAGAATAGCATGAGCAGACATAAATTTAAGGTTTTGCATTTAGGCAGGGGAAAATCAAATGTATAAAATGGAAACACCTGGTTGGGTAGCAGTACAAGTAAAAAAAAGATACGGTTAACGTAATGAATCACTCACAGAACATGACATGAGTCACCAATATATGAAGCCATGAAAAGGGCTAATGCAGTTTTGGGATATATCAACTGAAATGTAGTTTCCAAGTAACAAGAAGTAATAGCGCCTTTCTAATTTGCACTAGCTAGATCTCCTGGGGAGTCCTGTGTTCAGTTCTGAGTGTCACTCTTAAAAAATGATATTGACAGGTTCAGAGGAGAGCAGTGAGTATGTGGAGAGTCCTTGGAACAAAATCCTGCTGGGTTGGAAGAATTTGGGATGTTCAGTTTAAATAAGACAATTAAGGGAAGAAATTATAGCAGTCTTCAGGTATCTGAAGAGCTGTCGGTCAGAAAGTTGCAGTGTCTTGCTTTCTTTTTCATTCTGTGTGAAAGACTAGGAATTAATAGGTTCAGTTCACAGAAAATCAAGTTTAATTTGTATATTAGGAGGAACTTGGAGCTTGTATATTAGGAAGGTGGTTGGACTAGATGAGCCTTGGGATTCCCCGATGCTGTGATTCTCTGTGTGATTAGAACAGGACAGTCAGCAACTTTTAAATCTAAATGAGTGGCTGGGAACAGAGAATTGGGGCTATTTGAAGAAAAGTTTCAATTTTAAGAAAAACAATTTTAAATTTTAAAAACAATTTTAAAAGTCAAACTTTCTAAAAACAGAATGGATTATTTTCTGGGGCTATTTTTAATTCAGCCACTAGAGAGCAAACTTCTTCTTTTTATCAAACTGTAATTTATGTTAGGAAAAGCAGAAGAGGACCCACTTGCACAATACTTCATGTTGGAAAAGCTAAAAAATGAGAAGAGGGGAGAAGTATTTGGATGACCTAAAAAAAAAAGAATTCTATTTTTTTGAAGAATAGTCTGATTTATTTTAAAAGAAAAGAGTGCAAAGTAAACAAGCATGCTTCAGCTTTGTACTTTGTTTTTAGAGTGTCAGTGTAAGATGTAGGAAGCATTCTAGATTCTCTTCTTACATCCCTTTTCACACCCTGTTATACAAGGTCCAATTTACATTAGGTGTGGCTTCCCTGGAGACATTTAGTAATTGATATAGATATCCTGTTAATGATTAGGGCCTATATCTGTTTTGTTCATGACTGTGGTATCTTCTTGAAAAACTCAATGACTATACAGAGCTCAGGATTTCACCAGTGGACAATTAGAATTCACATTTCACAATAATATTTTAATATGCTCATAAACCTTTGGAAAAGAATGAACTGAGGTTCTTTTCCTGATGCAGAAACCCATGCTCTGTATGCTCTGAGTATAATGACAATAAAACTATTGTCTTTAAGATGTTAAATGAACTCTCATGGGGGAAAAAAGAATGAACAGGAACAAATTGTCATCCACAGATGAGTGCTTTTCCCAACATTACTTCTTTACTTTCTCTGATGTCTTTCCCAGTCCTTGCCCTTGAAAGAATGTGTGCAATGATCTTTAATGGGCACACTCCTGAGAACAGAAGTTCTTCTGTTACCTGGAGTGGTCTCCTTGTGAGTAAATAGAGTGGGGCAAGGAAGACAACTATGCAAGGATCTTTCTCACCAATAATTTACGGAGTCCTTTCCCAAGGATATACACACAAAGCTGGTGTTCGTAATTAAAGGATAATTGTTTTATTCGAGGGGCAAATGCATACCCACAGGATTGCATGCAAACAAAGAGGCCTAGGAAAAGGAGTGGTGAAGGTGGAATAGATTTGAGGGATTGAAAGATGATAATTACCTATCCAGAGAACAGGGAGGTCTGTGGAGGGAGAGCTTCAAACGCCAGTGTTCTCGTCCAGGAGAGAAAGAGGGCAAACCTCAAGGGAACAGTGCTTTGGATCTGATAAGCGTGTATGGAGAGAGAGAGGCTTAGGGAAGCGACCCTAAGGGAGCAGCCAGGAAGCACGCACAATTTGAATGGGCACTACTCTTATAGAGTAAAATGTGCCCTGAGACTCGGGTCAGTTCCTGGGGTTAACAAAAGGCTTGATTACCTTGACTGGTAACTGCTGGGGCGTGTGAAAGAGAATGCAAAATTTGCACAACAGGGCAGTTTGTTAATGAAGTCCACTGGAGCTAAGTTGATGAATTTAGTTGGGGAATGTACCTTTCCAGGAACAAACTGTAAATGCTTATGAATGCCATTTGATTAGCTCCTCAATCAAGGACAGGAGATCTCATCACGGGAGGAGGGAAAGGAATGTGTTAAGTGGGGATGACTCTGCGAGACCTTTGTTGCACTGGATTCCTTAGGGGATGGGGTGACTGCAAAACTAATCACCACGAATCTCTCTGCATTCCTATGCGGCATTCTATTCATGCCCAGATCCGGGTGGGACTCAGCAACTGTTAGCTGGAGGTCCTCTGGCTGCAATACAAGCTGCCATTTTAAATCCAGAGGCCTGGTGATTTTATATCAGAAGCAGCCATGTTAAAATGGCTATTAAAGATGACGGAGGCCGGGCTGACTGCTTACACTTCACCTAATGCAACTAGCAGTTGAGATTAATAGCCTGCAAATGGCAGCGAGTTTAATGAATTGCTATAGCTGTTAACTTGGTACTATGTGTATTATCTAAAGTGGTTACAGTTTTGTGATTAGACCATTAAATAACTGAAGTGATGCCCAATATGCTTACTCAGAAGCAAACCCTATAGACTTTCTGTTTAAGAATTGCAGCCTAGACTGTTTTCAAACATTAAATCAGTTCGTGTTTAATTCATTGTATTTTGCACATATGAAACCTTCGCTGCCTAGACTGCTCTTTGTTCTACAGACTGAAGCCATACAGAACTCCACTCATAGAATGCCACTCATGAAATGGATATTTGCTGCAGTTCACCATGACCCTGAGAAACCAGAGATTCTGGGTGACCTTTACAAATGATGTGAGTCCAGGCATGCTGCAGGAAGGGTAGGGTGGAAGAAATTGTCCCCCTTTTGTGTGCGCAGAAGTGTCTTTCCATTTGCACAAAGGGTGGTTGGTGGTGAAGCTAACCCCATGTTTTAATATGTAAATAACTCATGTTGTGTGTTGAGGTGCCCCAAGCTGTGCAGTAATAGGAGTACTGGCATTGCAGACATCAAGAGAGTTTAGAGTCTCTCTACACAAGATGTCTTACACTGGCACGCTCAAGTGACTTACTTTCTGTGTGTCTCCCTAGCAGTGCATGTGTATTCACAATGGGAGAACAAGTATAAGATCTTTCACTTGATCCTACTCGTGTGAGAGTCTCTATAGACGAGACATCTTACACGAGGAAGGATGCTCTAGTGAAGAGAGATGCAATGTTAGCCGGGAAACCTAGGAGACAGAGCAGAAGGCTTCCTCACTTTCACCTCTTATCAAAGAGCCAGGATATTGCTCCTCAGAGGGTTTGTTTATTTCTTCTTTGCCTCCTCAACATGGGAGGTGAAATTAACATAGCCTTCAGGAAGGAGAAGGGGGAAGGGGGAAATTAACAAACCCTCCCAGGAGTGATCTCCAGGCTCTTTGAAGAGAGGTGAAGGTGACGAAGCCTTCTGCTCTGTCTCCTATGTTTTCCAGCTAACATTGTGTCTCTCTTCACTAGAGCATCCTTCCTCGTGTAAGATGTCTCATCTAGAGATTCTGAGTGTAGAGGCACAGCTATGGCATAAACACAGGCCGATACCCATGCCTGCCTTACTTTCAGGGGTTGACTGGGACATTTAAACAGCTCTGAAACAACTTGAGTGAAGTGGCTCTGCAGGGCCTGCTTGACTTGGACCCAAAGAGTTGTCAACTCCAAGTGGGGAAATTCCTGGAGATTTTGGAGGTAGAACCTGGAGATGGCAGGGTTAGGGGAGGGGAGGGAGCTCAGCAAGTTATAATGCCATAGAGTCCATTCTTCAAAGCAGCCATTTTTTCCAGGGGAACTGATCTTGTTTGGAGATCTGTTATAATTCTGAGAGAGCTCCTGTCCTCACCTGGAGGCTGGCAACCCTAGCCCACAGTGATTATGACAGTGGGTATAGGCTCACGATAGCAAGCTTGCTTCTGGCTGACAGGAGCCCATTAGGAACTTTCCCAATAAGTTAAAGAACCAGTCTGCCGCTGCTTTGGGGTTGCTGCAAGTTTCCAGATTTATCTGGACTATACCAACTCATGCGTGTTGGCTGAATAATCTCCATCCAAACACAATTTCTTTGCACTTAGAAAAACAGTGTCAGGGATGCATTCTATCCTGGCTTTTGGTCTGCTGCCCTATTTTATGTATGTGTAGGAACACTGGGGTTTTTGTTCTTAATGAGAAACTTTGAAAGGGCACAGAGAATAAAATGGCACAGCTCACATATAAATTAATCTGTTAAAACTATGCCTTAAAGACAAAGTTAAGAAATGGGTGAATTGCATATACATTCAAGAGGGGGTGATTCCACACTAGTGGTTTTCTGCTGTTCAGCTTCCAAATGACCTCGATTTTTCTTTGTGTTTCCACACATGGGAAAGCAATCCTAGCAGCAGCTTCGAAGTCACTGCAGGTTTTGTCCGTTTTTTTCCCATCCTGCTTTCCCCCGACTTATTTGTCCATGCGCAGCAGATTAGGGATTTTAATCATGCGGAACTCTTTATCCGATGTTCTCCCCACCCTTGCCCTTTTCTCTCGCCCTTCGAATCAACTTAATTTGATTGGCCAATCATGTTTTCTAAGTCACACCCACTACCTTTCCCTTCCCCTCTTGTTTTTTTAAAAATTTTTTTATTAAAAACATTGCAACGTTTCTACAAGTCTATGCAGAAACATATCCTGTGTCATGTAACGACAGCTGACCAATAACGGTCCGTTTTTCAACGTGCCAGATTTGTTACTTGTTGCTCGCTGACAGCCAGGGGCGGCGCAAGGGTTTGCGACACTCGCAGCCGGCCGGGCGCCCTCCCCGCGTGCGCGCTCCAGTCTGCGTGATGATGTCACGCATGATGTCATCATGGACTGTGTGCGCCAGCGGCAGCCTGATTGCTGTGGTGGGTGACCTCCGAGCTCTCCTGCTTGGTTGCCTACGCCGCTGCAGATGCCTGCCCGCGGTGGCTGCACCCGGCCGGGGGCTTGTGCTGGCAGAGGTGCGGGGCGGGAGGGATAGGAGGCTGCTGCTTCGTGGGGCGCGCTCCCGCGCCTCCTCCGGCACCCCCCCGGCACCCCGCGCCTGAGGCCACCTCCTACCTGGCCTCAATGGGCGTGCCGGCCCTGCTGACAGCTGACAGCTTCTGAGGCACAGGGAAAGCGGGGTCATCGGTAACAATTTTCCCTCCAAATGTCAATAACCAATACTCATTCCACAATATTGGTGGGAAATGCTCTGACCTATCAGATGTGTTTGTTTGATGCAATGTTTATATGTAGCAACGTTTTGGGGGGGGGGAGTAAAAAAAATGAAGAACATGCATGTCTGTCGACACTTCCCCTGGGAAAAGCAATGAGGAATCAATTTTTATACTGGCAAATTCCGCACAATGGACTTTGAGCATGATGAAATGAAATGGCAATGCTAAACAAAAGCCTTAATGTGGAATTGGGGAGTGGTGGATTCGTACGACTCCACGGCAGCACGACTGCTCAGAAAGTCCGATCAAAATCGATCATGCGGAATCCCCCAGGGACTATCTTGTACTGGGGTTTTACTTACAGTGCATGCCAAAGAGGATGGCCACCACAAAGCAGTGCAAGTGATTCAAAGGGCCTTTACATATATTGTGTGTAAAAATGATAGCAATGCTTGTATTGGTAGCCAGTAAGTCTGCGGTAAAGAATCTGCCTGGCCAAAGAGCATCTTAAATAGAGTTCTCATTAGTCAGTAATGAGCTTTTCTGCCTATACAATGCATTGTACCTTTCCCTTGTTCCAAGGTCCTCTTGAATCCTTCCACCAGATCTTTTATTCTTTACCCACCTAAGAAGGTCTAACATGCCTCTAATAGTTCGGTAACACATTGTTCACTTCTTTCAGTTAAAAGTTAAACAGACTTTGACCATTCTAATCACACCTCTTTTTTCCCTTGCCCTTCACCAACTCTATGGTTGCCTAAATATTCCAATATTCTGCACACACATCAAGATTCCATTCTGAATAATTTATGGAAATTATGATCATTTTTGTAATTCTGAGAGCACAATAAAGATTTGTTAAGCACATATAATTTGGATATTTGCTTTGGCAAAGGACACCTCACTTTGAATAACACTGCTAGATAATTTGGATACATTAACACCTCCGAAATAATTACACCAACAAAATCTGTTAGCTGGCAGAACCTTCTCCCCCTGTCTTTCCATAGTGAAATGTTGGCTATTGCTACTTGGGTCAGTTTGAGCAGTTCTCGATTTGAACAGACAATGCTTAAAATAAAAATAGTCACAAAGCAAAGGGAAAAGTACAGTATACATTTCCTTAGCAGCTGCAAAGCCAGCCCCTTTGTTCTGTGATTAATTGCACAGTCCAAACAGTGTCAGTGTAAATTCAGCCCAGGCAGCTGGCAGGCAGGTTGCAACACCTCCACACACTCTCTAACCAGCACATCTAGCTCTCAAGGTTTTGTTTACCTGCTCAGCAGGTGCCAAGAAGAGATGTTGTTTTAAATGCTGACACCAGCCAGAGGCCAAAACTGTAATCAGGTATAGTGGAGGAAGTGCATAGTATGCACTTTCCTCAAGGAAGGAGGAAAGATCTCTGCTTTTATCGTACTTGAGGTTCATTGACTGGGCCAGCCCTGCTGAACTGAGTACAATTTGAGTACTTACTGGTTTTGCTAATAATAATCTACTTTTGCATAGAGTTTTTGGTTTGGTTTTGCAAACAAAGAGGAGTGGAGATTTTTTGACCCTCCACATGATGTAGTTCCATAATCATTCTCTGATTGTCCTTTGCCTGTCTTCAGCATGCTGTTCTCCAAGCCTTCTTCAAACCCACTGTGTAGACAGAGAGTGCAGATTTTTCAACCGTTTCTACCTCTTTTTCCTTACATATCTCCTAGCACCTACCATTCACTTTCCCCAACACAAGGGACTTTTTTGATGGCTTTTAAAAAATAATGGCAATATAGATTCACTCCTTTCTTCTGCTTATGGTAAAAACTGATGCTTAACATCACAGCCATTCTTTCCTCACTCTCAGTTTAAGACTATTTGCATGCCCAGCAACTGACCCCCACTCCCCACACAAAGGAAAGGAGATGCTGCCATGGGTAACAAGCTTGGAGGCAAAGGACCAAGAATGAATATAGTGAGCAATAGTGGTACAGTCACCATCTGCAAATATAACTAGATATAGGAACAAATACAACTAGATACAGAAACGAATAGGCCCTCAGAAAAAGGAGGAGAGGACACAAAGGGAAAGAAAAGTGGAATCCCTAAGGAGAGTAAATTTGTGAAATGCCAGGGGCAACTCTACTAAACTTACAGTGGAAATGTCATGTCTGAGCCCCATCCATGCTAATTTTAATGATCCTTTTGTGCTGAACCAATGTATCCTGCTGTAACTCGATGTCATTTTACCAATGCCATAACTATTTCTTTCACAGGCTTTCACAGGTGTTTATCTAATAGATTGTAGCAGCTTCCAGTGTTTTTGACCGTGTACTCCCTCTCAGACTTTGCTATGTCTTGCTTCCTAGTGACACAACTCGGTATTACAAATATGTGAAATGTTCTCACACAAGAAAAGTGCCAAAATGTTGTTTATGATTGGGAGGGGGAAAAAAAGCAGACTTGAATGTTAAAAGAGAAGTATCTTTCACATGATGTCATTCCTATCAACTTTTACTCTTGCTGCTTAGATGCTACCTTGCTTCTGAGTAGTCCTATGGACATATATATGGAAATGATCTGATTTCTGAATAAAAACCATTTAACCAAGAACCTGTGTCTTGCTGCAATGGTCCAGGGATCTGTCTACCATACCCTGTCATCCATAGCCTGACAGGAATCCTAAGAGGAATTACTCCAGTCTAAGGCCATTAAAATCAATGGCTTAGACTGGAGTAACTCTACTTAGGATTGCACTGTTAGTTTCCTTTGGATGAGATATCTATAAAATTGAATGGTGTTGTTTACAAATATACAAGCAGAACATAATGGAAGCAGCAAACAGATATAGCTATGGTGCACATTAAATCCTCCCTCAAAGTTGTACCCCAGTTAACCATCTACAGCTAGTTCTCAATATGCTCTCTCTCTCTGCATCTGCCTCCAGACTGTTTTCTCTCATAAACATCTGTACAGCTTTTAGCAGATTCTACTCTTCTAGGCGAATTACACATTCAAGGGATCATCCATATTTATTAACATTAGTTGGTCAAAGGCTTTGACCACCCATTCATAGCGATCAAGCCAGACAGACACATGACAATAAATATCAACAAGATTCCCTTACCAGTAGGGTTATTATGTCACATTTACCGGCTTGCTGAAGTCCCACGGGTTTGAAATATATGTTTGCCCTGAGGCTACAATAGTAACCAGGATGAATTTCAAATATTGTTCAGTGTATTTTGGGGATAATGTTCTTTGCTCCACGTCTTAGAGGGAAAATCTGTTTTGTGAGCTAAAGCCAACTTTTATCTCAGTTAACTAAAGAAAAGAAATCTTTTCATTTCTATTTTATCATCATGCTTTTATCAGGATGCAACGTGCTTTCATTTTCTTAATTCCTTTCTCTGTCTGAAATTATACAGCTTATTTTCCTTATCACTTGCAAGGCCCACAATGCTCTATGTTTGTATTGTATCCTCTTCCCCCCCCCCCCCCTTATATTTCTTTCTAGAAAATGTGACATTATGGGCATTTTCTGAAGTAATGGAAAGTAATGTTGTCATTTTTTGTACAATTCTGGATAGTAACTGGCATTTTTAAAAAAAACCTTGGACTGTATCTTATAAGATACTTATATAAACACACAGATAATCTTAGCACAATTTCATCTGCCGAAATAACTGCTGAGCTATTGATGAAATTCAGAACTGACTGAGTGAAGTGATCTCACAAGACAGAGGTGTTGTTGTTGCCATGAGTGAAACACAGTATAATTTAATGTACCATATTTCCTGTTCTAGTTTGATGTCAGAGCTTATAGAGAGCTCAGATTCATGTCACAGTTCTGCCTGTATTTATTTCATAATTCATAAGGAAGGAAAATGCAAGACAGAGCTTGAGACAGCACTGCTCCAGGTCAGGTTGCCAACTCTGGGCTAGACGCCTGGAGATTTTGAGGTGGAGTCTGTGAAGGGTAAAAGGAGGGGAGGTAACTCAGCAGGAATGTGAAGCCAGAGAGTCCACTCTCTGAAGCTGCCATTTTCTCCAACAGAATTGATCTCTGTAGTCTGGAGGTCAGTGGACATTTCAGGAGAAATGCAGGCCCCACATGGAGGTTGGCAACCTTAGCTACAAGCCAAGTTTATCCATTCTATTCTTAGTAAACCTTCAACATATAAACAGGAGTTTTGTGGCACCTCAAATACTAACACATCTATTGTAGCATAAATAATTTGCTGAATTAGGACAATAGCCTGGGGTTCAATAGACACTGTAGTGGCTGTAGAAATAGTCACTCTGCTTTTTTTGTACATTTGAGTTTTCCACAGAAATGTCATAAACCATATTTGTAGCATTTTATGGCATTTTCACCTCATTGTTTACAATTTCTCCCCTCTATTGGCATGTGTGTAGCTCTCTACTGACTGAGGATTCATTTCATGCAACTGATGAAACAGGTGCTAGCCATGACGCTCAGGCTACAATAAATTTGTCAAGGGTGACACAAAGCTAACATTAGGATTTGAATCCAGTAGCACCTTAGAGACTAACAAGATTTCCAGGGTATGAGCTTTTGAGAGTCAAAGCTCCTTTCTTCATGGTGGTTGTGGATTTTCCGGGCTGTATAGCCGTGGTCTTGGCATTGTAGTTCCTGACGTTTCGCCAGCATCTGTGACTCGCATCTTCAGAGGTGTAGCACCAAAAGACAGAGATCTCTCAGTGTCACAGTGTGGAGAAGATGTTGGCAGGTCATTTATATCTACTCAGGAGGGGTGGGGTTGAGCTGAGTCATCCTGTAAGAGTTTCCCAGGGTGTGGAATGCTAATGGAGGGAGGCTTCACCGTATCCTGAGGAGGTTCTTTTGCATATGGATCGGTGCTTGATATGCAAAAGAACACGTACATAATGCATATTATTGTGAGAAAACGTAGTGGAAAAACTACATTTCTTGTGAGCCCATAGGAAAATATGCATAAGGGGAACGGTTGCAATGCAGATCAAAACAGCCATAAATGAACACCAAATGGTAAGACAAAAAAAAAAAACCCACACAGAGTTTACTTCTATACAATTGATTTGTTTGTTCCTCATTTAAATATTTGGCAGTAGAATATAGGGAGTTTGTATCAGTGGCTGCAGTAGGTTAATATGTGCTGTGGGTGACTATATGCATGGAAAGCAGCCTAGCAAATAGGCTTGAGCTGGCCATGGGGAACCTGAACTGTCTGATAACAATCCGCTCGGAATGTGAACCCAGCTGCTGGGTGCTTTAGCGTCTCAACTCTATTTCTGCTTGGCTTCCAGGTTCCTAAACTATAGTACAGGAGTCCCTAACATGGGGCCCATAGGCACCATCATTCTAGCCAACACTTTCCCTGGTGTCCACCGAGTGATTTTAGGAAGTGAGCAAGGCTTCGCCCATTGGGGATCTGATTGGCTGGGCAGATTTTTTTTTTAAAAAACATTACTTTGGCAGCAGCTGACAGCACAGCTCAAGGATCTTCACTGTGTGACTGAAGGTAAGATGTGCGTATGTAAGAACATATTTATAAACAATATGTTCATTTTAAAAGGTATCCTGTTAAACAGAGGTTTTTAAAGAAATGTTGCCGTTACTATTGGAGTTATGTATAACCTCACTCCTTGACATTTTGTGGTTGGCTCCACCACCCATGGCAGCCAATTTGTGGTTGTATTCACCAACCTGTGGCAGAATTCCAAAGCTGCCTACCTGCTCAAAAAGGTTGGGGACCCCTCCTATAGTAGGTCATAGTTATTGCCAAAGTCATTTATTTTCACTTATTTATGACACACTTCCAGTCCCTGAAGTCAGCAAGAATTCAGTCGTAGACCTTGAATATCATTTTTTGGGCAACTGCAAATGATACATGAAGTTGACTGCTCTTGATTTCAGAGAAGCAAGCTAATAATCCAATGATATTATGTTGTGTGCTGCTAGGAAGTACATGTTATTCTCTAAGCATTATGTATATTTTACAGAAGTATCCAGTTAATCCTATAATTTTATTTTTCTCTTCTCTGTATTTCATATTTTAGAGGCTGTCTGTTTGAGCATAGTAGATAGCTTTACCAGGCCAGAGAAACCGAATTGTGTTAGCCTCCTTTTTACTAACATTATACACTGAAAGTAGCAAAGATACAAACATGTAGGGTTATGAGATGTGCTATGTTATTTCCCTTCCTATCTATGATTATGCTTTAATTGCCTATTTAGAAAATCCTATTACATTTTTCCATTTCATGTAAAATATACCCGTTGCTGTTAGTAAATATGAATATAGTCCTCTGGTTCCAGCTGCAAGATAATTTTATTGTGGTGCAAGAGATTTTGATTAACCTCCAAATGATTTTTTTTGAAGAGTCTGCTGGGTTTATCTAAAATTTGCAGAACTGCTGCAGGCAGAGCTTGCCACAAAGAAATGAATGCACTTTGCTCTTGTTATTATAATTTAATCTTTGAAAACATAATTATTTCTGCTTTTTTAAATACTTCATAAAATCACTCTGTCCAAGTTCCAAAACAAGGCGGAGAACTCTCTGGAGTCTTTCATTCTTGTTCTCCATAAGCAATGGAAAATGGGAGAAAAGAAATAAGTTAGCATGTGCTGCTCCTCAACATTATTTGCACCGTCTGTCATGGAAATTGCTCATGAGCCTGCAGAGAACGTCACAGAAATTGCTGTAATAAAATGACTCTAATAATAGTTGAGCAAGCTTTGCACTCAACTGAAATTGACACATTAATGTCAAGATGGATGCAGCATCTCCATGTTCTAATCTTGTATGCTGATCACACACATTTCCAGGAGCTCAAGGCTGTGCTCATACCTACTGTTTTAAATCAATGTAACCATGGCCCAGTCTATTCTTCTGCTGTGTTAATTCTACTGTTCCCTAACTCCCTCTGTGGTACACCCGCGCTTCCCATACCTTCCTTTAAAAAAAACAAAACATTCTGTAGTCTTTGTGGAAACCCGCTCTCTCTTGCCTTGTGAGATGTGCTACCTTAAGGTCCTACACATGGCTCTACCTCCCGTTTTAAGTGTGCTTACGGGTGCCAATTTTTAAACTGCCCCTTCTAGCAGTCCCTTTAATATCAGTTTGATCTACTGCTATTATCAGGTGTTATTATTTAACTTCATACCATGAAAAGCTTCAACAGCATAGTAAACCTTTGTTAAAGAGACAGGCAACCTTAAGTGTGGTTATTTCACGTACCTGAGAGCTATATAGCGCCCAGCCCAATCCAGTCTGCTGTCCACCTTACAAATGAAAGTATCCCAGTTTGTGCAGGGATAGTGCAGTTCATATAAATAATCAGTTCTGAAGCTGTGCAGTATCTAAGGTTGCTAACAGCCTGGAGAAAAAATGTCCTGTTCCTTTAATAGATCCTTAATAGGATGTTATATATGAGGTTATTTACCTCCATGCCATGAAATCTTCAGCTGCCCACTCTCACATCGTAGGCCTCTATTAAAGGGGCAAGATGTTTTTCTCCAGGCCTGTTAGCAACCATAACAGCAACCGTGTGCAGAGCTGTACACCATAAAATGCTGGATTCAGAGTACAGAAGATCCCTGTGCAGACATTCCCATTAGATGGCATTCTAACTGGAGTTAATGAGGCAATATTAAAAATTTCTTGATGGCTTCCAATGTTCAACCCCCACCCCCTTCCAGGTAAAGTGCTATACTGAGTGGTAGGAGAGGAGGTAATCGTTTTAGTCTCTGTTTTAGCTAATAGTCAAAGTGATGTCCTCAACTGGCATTCACTTTCTAGAAGATTCGTCTTCAATAACTTTTGATGGCAATTGGCAGCTATGGTAAGTTCTGCTTGTTTGGGTAAGAGCTGGAGAGAAACAATTAGCCACTGGAAAGTAGCATGCAAAGCAGACATAAGTTTATTTTTGTAGCTGCCTAGGGAGCACTAAGGGAGTATGGGTTGCTTTTTGCAGAGCTGATGCTATTTTAAAGCCTCTCTGGGTGCCTGTATGCTCCCAGTGCATATTTGTAAATAATTGGATATTAGGTCTGCAGGGTCTGTACTAGTTCTGCAGGGTTGTTCTCCACTAGATAGAAGCTAACCCTATGGACCCTCTTGGCAATTAGCGTAGCGCCAATGGGACAAAATTGTTAACCCAAAATGGATAAGGTATGACAGTCCTTTTAGCAAAATTCCTTTACTCTGTGTCCACTAGCACAAACACTCGGTTACTTCACCCTCCAACTAATTCACTACTATTCAGATGCCACAAAACAAAAGAGGATGGAGTGAACGTTGTCCTTTCCTCAGTACCTTACCCAAAAGTTCCAGTGTCCCTGTCTGCCTTTGGTTCTAAGATTGCTTGTAGGAAAAAAAATGGCCTGTCCTTTTTATAGCGGCTCAATGGGATGTAATTTACCAGGTAATATTATTAACTTCCACGCCATCTAAAGTTTCAGCTGCCTGTTTCCACACTCTGTGAAAGGGCAGGACATCCCCCCCTCCCCCCCAAGCCTGCTAGCAACTCTGCTGGGTAGCTGGCAACCCTATTCAGGTTGCCAAGTACGTGAAGAAAAAAAAATATCCCATTTCTTTAATAGAGGCTTAATGGGATGTTATTTTCCTCCATGCCATGAAAATTTCAGCTTTCCTATTCGACACAGTAAACCTGTTTTAAAATGACAGGACATTTTATTCCAGGCCTTTTGGTAATCCTGGTAACGAAGTCCCAACAATGTATACTGTCCTGGAGGAGGAGATTTGGGTTAGAGTGAAATTTTCCAGCATAATTCCCCTGTGGACAAGCATCTCATTGTTTTTCGTGTATGCATTTCTTCCTCACCTTTTGTTTGACTGTAGAGGCATGGTGGAAAGCACTTCCTGTTCCTGGGTACCTTTGTGAGAGTCTCAGCTTCTGTTTTCCCTGTAAAAGTAATAATGAGCTGCATTAGAGGACCGTTGTAAAGAGAGGAGGATTGTGTAGGATTCTGCATAATAAAAGTGTATAGGAGACTGTATTTAAAGGTTTCTTTGTTATCTTTTTAGTAATCTTTCTGGCCTTGAAGCCATATTCCAATACATGTTTAAATGTACAGGTCTTCGCTGAAGTTTCAACTCTTTCAGCTTATTCTGCCTGACAATATGAAAAGACGTGGGCAGAGGAGGAGATTGGCAGTGTGCCTTGAACTTTATTAGATTCAGTGCTGACCTTTGGAAATCCCTTCAGCTCTCCAGGGAAAGGTCTATTTTTTCCCTAGTCTTAATCTTTCCTTACTGTCAAGTTATAATGTGGCTGTATTCTTGGCCAATGGGACAGCTAACAGCTTTGCAGCTCTCTGTACCTGTGGAATTACTAAAAATCATTCTATGATGGTGATATAGGCTCAGATGCTGCTATGTTATAGCGGTTCCTTGTGGTAGAGTGAACCAGAGAGTGAACAAGAGCTTCTGTAAGATCAGGCACTCATTTTTCATTTCCAATCAGTGCTTCTGGGTACAAAAATCAAAGGGCAATAGGCTATTTAATGCAGTCATTACTGCCTAATTAGGAGGTGTGATATAATTTGTTTGAAGAAGGTCATTCATTAAGGTGATGGTGAAATATACCTTGTGCAGAACCTTTCCTAAGCAATGTTTGTTTTGCTGTTGTGTTCAATAATTTTAGTGTTAATAACACTTTCTACCAGTTTACTTAGTACAAAAATAAGTTTGACAGGTCTGTAATTTCTAAGATCCCTCTTGGATTCCCCTTTTTAAAAAATGATATCGTTTTGGCTACTCTCACAAGTTCCTTTGAAGGAGTCTGAATTTAATGTTGGATATTTTTGTTGACCGTTCAGCAATTTCATATTTGATTTCTTTTACCAATTTTCTGGTGAATGCAGTCTGACCCTGGTGACTTGTAAATCCATAATGTCATTTATCTTTAAAATATCACCCTTTTCCACCTGTTTGACATAGCTCCTTTGATGCATGCCCCTGTGGTTCAGATATGGGATTCTCTTCAGTATCTTCCGCAGAGAAGTCTGATGCAAATAATTTATTTAGGTTTCTGAAGTTTTCCTCTCCTTCTCCAGAACTCCTTCGTTCTTTCACACTGTTGTCTTCTAGTGGTCATGCCACTTCCTTCTCTGCATTTCATGCATTTGATATACATATGAAATGTTTGGTTTTATGCCTTTAGCAATTCACTCATCTTATTAGCTGATTTTTTCTTAGTTTATCTATCCCACTATGAATAAGTTTTTAAAGAAAACCTCTTTGCCTTTTATTATTTCTTTGGCTTTACTTCTTAAATACACTGGCATAAGAACATAAGAAGAGCCCTGCAGTACCAGTCCAGTAGTTCATCTAGTCCAGCATCCTGTCTAACACGGTGGCTAACAAGTTATTCTGAAGGGCCGACAACAGGGCACAGAGGCTGATGCCTTCCCTTGATGTTGCCTCCTGGCACTGATATTCAGAGGTTTGCCTCTGAATATGGAGGTTCCTTTTAGTTATCATGGCTAGTAACCACTGATAGACCAAACTTCCATGGACCTGTCTAATCCCTTTTTAAAGCTGCTTATGCCTGTGGCCAACAGGAGGGAAGGTGGCATGGTATAGCCTGATCTCGTCAGGTCTTGGAAGCTAAGCAGGGTCAGTACTTGGATGAGTAACCACCAAGGAAGACTCTGCAGAGGAAGGCACTGGAAAACCACCTCTGCTTCTCACTTGCCTTGACAGCTCCTTGCTGCATTCTCCATAAATCAATTGTGACTTGATGGCCTATATACACACACGTCTGTTGCCATCACTGTGCCGTATGGCAGTTAATTCTACAGTTAATTTCCTTTTATCCATCTGAAACCTACTGCCCATCAGCTTCATGGAATGTCCTCAACTTCTGGTACTTTGGGAGAGGGAGAAAAAGTTCTGTGTCCACTCTTTCTATCTCATGCATAACTTTATAAGCCTCTATCATGTCCCTCACTTGTCTCTTTTCTAAACGGAGAAATCCCAGGCTCTTCATCCTTTCCTCATAGGAAAGGTGCTCCAACCCCTTAATTATCTTGGTTGCCCTATTCTGTACCTTTTCCAGCTCTACAATGCCCTTTTGGCAATTCAATGATCAGAACTGCACACAATATTCCAAATGAGACTGCACCATAGAACTATAAAAGGGCATTATAATCTTGGCATAATCCCCAGCATGGGCTTCATGCTTTTCAGTGCTGCTGCACCTGGGCTGACACTTTCATTGAGCATCCACTATTGTTCCAAGGCCTCTTTCCTTCTCATTCTCAGCGAGTTCAGACTCTGCTAGCATATACTTGTACTTGAGATTTTTTGTTCTAGTGTGCATCACCTTACTTGCCTACATTGAACTTCATTTGCCACATTGTTGCCTACTCACCAAATCTGTGGAAATCCTCCTGGGGCTCTTCACAGGTGAATTTGGTTTTCATCATCCTGAATAATTTTATGTCATTTGCAAACCTAGCCACTACACTGTTCACCCCCTCCCATTCCAGGTTATTTATGAACATATTAAATAACACCGGCCCCAATACCAATCCTTGTGGCATCCTCTTGGAATTGTTTGTACCCTTTCTAATGTGTGGCATACATCTTACAAGCCTCTGTTATAGTAGTTTGTAAACAAACTTCCAAGTTTCCCAAGGGAGTTGATCATCCTAACTCTCCCGTTTAACTTCCTTTAAGTAATTTCCCAGTTTTAAAGAAATTCCCTCTTCTGAAATAAAATGTGACGAGTTTCTAGGCAATCTCCACTCACTTATGTTGGATTTGATAGTGCTGTGGTCATTTTTCTTGGGTGCTTCAACAACATTTCCATCTCAAACCAGATCCTGGGCACCACTCAGTAATAAATCAAGGGTCACCTCCTACATTGTTGACACTATAACTTCTTATAAAGCAGAATAATTATTACTATTCACTGGCTTTTTGATATTCCTTGTGTTTTCTTCTATCAGACACTAGCTTATCTTAGCTTTGAGGTATCTAATATTGGCATATGAACACATGTATTTTGTCTCTTCTTTATATATCCTTTTTATTTGCATGTGAATATTGCTGTTATACTTTGGCTAATTGATTTGGCTGTCCATTGTCTCTGCATGATCATTATCTATTTCTATCCCGTCCTCACTCTGAGGGCATAACATTCAGATCTTCCTCCCCAAAGGAACGAGTTATCCCAAACCAGATGCTTCTCAGCTCTTGTTGTCCTTTGCCTGAAGGGCTTGCAGCTTAAATTAAGCATATTTCCAGTTCAGACATGAAAGTGCAGACTCAGAATGGCTTTTCCTCTTTTTTCTGTGTATTTTTTTTTAAAAATAAGCATTCGTGTGAAGTATATATTGAAGGAGTGAGCTGAATGAAGGGATAATATGATGACCAAGAAACATCTTTCAGAAAACCAGTGCTGTATTATTTTTAGTTACTGGACATCTGTAAGTAAATGCTCCTAATAATTTGGTGCTTTGCAAATTATTCCTAAGTCCTAACTTCTGCGTACAAAAAGAGCTGGTAAAATCACAGAATCATAGAATTATAGGGTTGGAAGGTACCTCTAGGGTCAGCTAGTCTAACCTCCTGCACAATGCAGAAAATTCACAACTACCCCTCCCCTGACTGCCCCAGTGACCCCTGCTCCATGCCCAGAAGATGGCAAAACACCTCCAGGGTCCCTAGCTAAACTGGCCTGTGGAAAATTGCTACCTGACCCCAAGATGGTGATCGGCATTACCTTGGGCATGTAAGAAAGCCATGAGAACTAAGCACTGGTGTAATACATTCTGCTCTCCCCCTCATGAACTGCCCCAGTTCACAGAATCAGCATTGCTGTTAGATGGCCACCTAGTCTCTGCTTAAAAACCTCTAAGGAAGGAGAGCCCACCACCTCCCAAGGAAGCCTGTTCCACTGAGGGACCACTCTAACTGTCAGGAAGTTCTTCCTAATGTTTAGCCAAAAGCTCTTTTGATTTAATTTCAAGCAGTTGGTTCTGGTCTGACCTTCTGGGGCAGCGGAAAACAACTCAACGCCATCCTCTATATGACAGCCCTTCAAGTACTTGAAGATGGTTATTGTATCACCTCTCAGTCGTCTCCTTTCCAGGCGAAACATTCCAAGTTTCTTCAACCTTTCCTCGTAGGACTTAGTCTCCAGACCCCTCACCATCTTTGTTGCCCTCCTCTGGACATGTTCCAGCTTATCTATATCCAGGGCTTTTTTTCTGGGAAAAGAGGTGGTGGAACTCAGTGGGTTGCCCTCGGAGAAAATGGTCACATGGCTGGTGGCCCCGCCCCTGATCTCCAGACAGAGGGGAGTTTAGATTGCCCTCTGCGTCGCTCTCCGTTCCACTGTGTTCCTGCTGAAAAAAGCCCTGTCTATATCCTTAAATTGTGGTGCTCAAAACTGAACACAATACTCTAGGTGAGGTCTAACCAGAGCAGAGTAGAGCAATACCATCATTTCTCGTGATCTGGACAGTAGGCTTCTGTTGATAAACCCAAACCTGCATGCACCTTTTTAGCTATCATATCACACTGCTGACTCATGTTCAGTGTATGGTCTACTAAGACCCCTAGATCCTTTTTGCACATACTACTGCCAAGACAAGTCTCCCCCATCCTATAATTATGCATTTGATTTTTCCTTCCTAAATGCAAAACTTTACATTTATCTCTGTTGAAATTCATTTTATTTGTTTTAGCCCAGTTTTCCAGCCTGTCAAGATCATCCTGTATCCTTACTCTGTCTTCGACCATATTTGCTATCCCTCCCAATTTAGTATCATCTGCAAATTTAATAAGCATTCCCTCTATTCCTTCATCAAATCATTTATAAAAATGTTGAACAGAACAGTGTCAGGACTGATCCCTGAGGAACTCCATTTGTCACTCTTTTCCAAGAGGATGAGGAACCATTAACTAGCACTCTTTGGGTGCGATCTGTCAACCAGTTACACATCCACCTAATAGTAATAGGATCCAAACTACATTTTACCAACTTGTTGACAAGGATATTATGTGGAACCTTATCAAAAGCCTTACTGAAATCAAGATAAACTATGTCCACAGCATTCTCCTGATCCAGCAAGGTAGTAACTTTCTCAAAAAAGAGATAAGGTTAGTCTGACATGACTTGTTTGAGAAACCCATGCTGGCTCTTAGTAATCACAGCCATCCTTTCTAAATGCTCAAGGACCTCTGTTAATTGGGTCCTTGCCTCCCTTCCCACCTCTAGGCAAAATCTCTAGATGCTATCTTGAGCTTTCTTGTATTGGCAAAGGCTGCTTGCTATTGGTCAGCTGCAATAAATGGGCAGGGAATGCGTGGGTAAGCCTAATTTCCATAGATGCCTTCTTACTGCTAATTGGCTACCCTTTCCTATTCTGTCTGCCCTCTTTACTGCATTCTGTACATATTTTTACTCTGAAACTAAATAGATTCTTGAAGCCTTCTCTGCTCAGCTAATTGTTGTGCATTCCATTGGCACAACGTGCATCTTCTTCTTCCCATCAAGCTGATGCTCCATTCACTGGCCCTTGGTTTGAATTTCCTTTCCTGCCTCATTGCCTGTGATTAGCCCTTTAGTTCATGAAAAGGACATGGTTAAAAGGACATGGTTACTTGCCAAAGTGAAATATAAAATTTCAATCCACTCAAAACACATAAATGTATGTATGTAAAATATTTATATATTTGCCTTTCTTGTGACTAGATAAGGAACAACTGAATAAAAATAATTTGATAAAGTAAACATTAAAACCACAGATAAAAACATTAAAAACCATTTTCAAAACATCTCATACCCTTACTAGCAGGGAATCCCCTCTTTGCCCAGTCTCAGAGCCAAAACACATGATATGCCTGACGCGTGGAGGACATTCGTCAGTTTCCCACAAGGGTCCATGGGAAGGGTATTGAGAAAGAACCTCTGCCAGGGAGAAGAGGGAGAGCTCCCTCTTGCCACTGCCAGCTCCCCTTGCTCCCCTAAAAGCACTCCTCAGCCTCCTCACCTGTGAGGAGCAGCCAAGCCCCTCCAGTGTAGCCTCAGTGGCTGGAGGCAGAGAAGGGGAAGCAGCAGCGACTGCAGCTCAGCTGGGCTCAGAAGCAATGCATGCTGCTTCCAATTGCTCCCCTTTCTCCTGTAAATACACTTGGCAGTCAGAGGGAGCCGAGCATGCTGGTGATGGCGAGGACAAGGTGGTGGCAGCTGGGGTGCGCCCTCACACTCAGAGGCTGCAGAATGATTCACGGGTGCTGAATGAGGGAATAATCCACCCTGTCCTTGTTCTTCTGGGGCTGCTGGTGGCAAGAGGATAGATGGCATGAGCACAGAGAGCCAGCATGGGGCTTGTGCCTCGCACACTTGGCTGAGGCATTCCTGCCACTGAGGTGCAATTGAAAGCAGCGCATGCTGCCTCTGAGCCCAGCTAAGCTGCAGCTGCCCCACTTCTCTTTCTTTGCCTCAAGCTGCTGAGGCCACACCAGAGGGGCTTGGCTGCTCCTTGCAGGCAAGGAGGCTGCGGAGTGTTTTTAGGGGAGCAAGGGGAGCTGGAGGTTGCAAGAGGGAGCTCTCTCTCTTCTCCCTGGCAGAGGTTCTTTCTCACTACACTTCCCATAGACCCTTGCGGGAAACTGACAAGTGTCCTCCACGCATCAGGTGTCTCATGTGTTTTGGCTCTCAGGCTGCCCCCAAAGTTCTCAGAAATAGCTCAGTTTTCTAGCTTGCCAGAAGTGTAGAAATCCCCATAACCTCTTCTAGGAGGCTGTTCTGGAGTGTTGTCATCATACCAGAGAATTCCAATGTCAAACCAGAGAAACAAGGGAGAGGGGTGGGCTAAGGCTTGCCAAGCTGTAGTGTTTACAAGCAGCCAGAGGCAGTGGCTTGAAAGGGCTCTTTTGGAGATCGGATGGGGGAAGGGGCAGAATGGGATTGAAATCCACTCTGCCTACTATGTGTGACCGGAGAAAACATCTTGAACAGTTGGAAAAACATGAAGTTTGTTGAATTCTAGACAGGCTACCATTGTGGTTGCCAGACCTGCACCAGAAAATGCTATGAGATTTGGAGGGAAATGTGTAGGGAGGGCAGAATTTCAAGAGGTGTCACATCCTTCATGATACCCTAAGAATTTCCCCCGTCTCTATTGTAACAACCATAGAGATTGGGGAAATCCCTACAGTATCATGGAAGATGTGACATGGGATGTTCTAGGAATCCCTACAATCCCTTTTGCGGGATGTTCTAGGAATCCCTACAATCACTGCTTTTTTACCTTCCTTCATTTTTTAGTCATGTCATCAGATAATTGAGGGTGAGGAATTGAGGGAACGGCAGAGGATTGCCCTCTGTTAGCAGGCAAATGTCAAGCCTAGCATAGCTACTATTCATGGCAGCTGGGCTGCCCTAAGCTTAGTAGCCATCAAGGTGTGGAGGGCTCACTCAGTAAGCTAGGAAAGCACCAAATTGCCTCTATAATTTGCCCATAATTTTTATTTAAATATGATTGAATTTGCTCTGTAATTTGGAAGCTAATATAGTCTAGAATGTTGTGATTAACTGTGTCAGAATTGCTCAAATCATTACTTGACTAGGCTGGCTAGTGAGCTTATAGACTGTCCTTGGTAATACGATAGTCTTTCAACATAATTTAACTCACATGGTTGTTACAAAAATAAATGAGACTAGTAGGGTTGCCAGGTCTCCTGCTATGGTAGGACACTTCCAACTGGCAAACTGTGCTTCCTGCTGCTGCTCCTTTGGAAGGTGGGAGAAAAAATTTTTTAAAGTCGCTGTTGCATGCAATGTGACATCACTTCTTTTAGGTCTATGCTGTTCTGAAAATACTGAAATTTTAGATTTACATCTCAGTACATAAATGTACATAATTTCACTGGTGACCTTGTAGAGCCCAAATTATATTTTAGGCACAGATATAGGGTTGCTAGCTTCCAAGCAGGACCAGAGATCTCCCAGGATGCCAATTGATTTCCAGACTGCAAAGTTCAGTTTCCCTGGAGAAAATTTCTCCTTTGGAAGGTGGACTGTATTGTATTATACCCCACTGAAGTCCCCTACCTAAATCACGCCCTCCTCAGGCTCCACCCCCCAAATTCCAGGAATTTCCCAGCCCAGAGATGTCAAGACTCTACCTGATGCTGTCTTTTGGCTTGGATCAAACAAAGGGGAAAACAGTCGTTCTCACTTGCTGTTTGATAGACTGGCTGTGCACACACTGATTGGCTATCCATTGTGTGAATCTTGATACCCCATCTTGGAGCAGTTTTGTGAAAATACCAAAACATTTGATCAGACAAACATGTAAAATACTAAAAAATAAAAGCCCATTTGAACCATGGGGAAGTGGGTAAAGAGAAACAGAAAACTGGCATTCAACTTGATTTATATATATTCTTTGGGGAAACTCCCACTCATTCCAATATACAGGTATGTTTTATGCAGCCTAAATCTTTCTGTATCCATTTTTTCTTACTTAGGTATCTCTGCCTGAGGTTGGTTGTTTCTTTACTCCTCCCTTCCCCCAAGATAGCTAATGTCTTTTACAGAAAGGGAATGAAAGGTTATTTCTAATACCAAAGCAAACATTTGTAATTTAGGTATTTTTATCTCTCAATTGACATTTTTCCTTATCTGGTTCCTGCTGCACCTTGCCTAAGGTAAATGATCAAAACCATACCTACAGTATAGGCATTACACCATGACATTTTCAGGTTCTAATTTTGTGGGGAAAGGTATAAAATAAGGACTGTCCTTCCGTGGATCAATTTTCACTTCAGCCAACTCCTCTTCACTTATCTGCTAAAGAAAAAAATACGTGGCAAGATGCTGGATGAACAACAATGAACAGAGATATCCACTTTTGGGGTATGTATGTTATGCAGCAGTATAGCTGAAGAACCTTTTTCATTTTAACTACTAAAAGTTAGAGAAGCTGAATTGTAATTGGAAAAAAAATTCACTTCAGGAGCTCCTAATAGAACTGCAATATTAAGAGCATTAAGAGCATGTTTCCCAGACTAGGGCCCTTAAAGTGTCTAGGAAGCTGTGAACTGGAATCCCTCTCCATCTGCAGACTGAATAGCAATGATCAGTGTCTGCGCCAATCACCTATTATTCAGTGGGAAAGGACAAATGGGAGCATCTGGACCAAGCCTTGAAACAGGTACCCTTTCCCTACACTTAATAGATGCTAAGCTAGTTTGATGATAAGGCATAAGCAGGAAGAATGGACAATATAGTTTGGATCTTATCACGCCTCCAATTGAGAGAGGCTTCCTGTGATGCAGAACATTCTTTCTTTACTGAAGGAAGTCTCTCTCTCTCTCTCTCTCTCTCCTCTCTCTCTCTCTCTCTCTCTGGGGTGTGTATGTGTTAGAAGAAGACTTAGTAGAAGGAGTAATAGAATCCAACATGGTGGAAGGGTGTAATAGTATCCAGCCCTATAACTTCAAGCTGCAGATGTGTAATACTATTTTAATCCCTCCTAAATGCCCTGTAAAGCAAGTTTCCATTAGCAAGAAGGAATGATTTTTTAAACTAAGAAATCACTCATAATGCAGTTCCTCCAGCAGTACAAGGATGTACCATCTATTCTACCTAGGGCTGTAACTGAATGCTGGCAACCAGTGCAAGTATTTTCAGGGTGGGGAGTAGGGATCCTGTTTGGGGCCCAAATTGGCCTGCAGCGAAGCGCTTATGTTCCCAGCCTTGTGTGAGAATGTCACTTCCTGGAAGTGACATCAGCGCCCTGGTGCAGGGCCGTGCACACACAAGGAGCATCCCAGAGCACCAGGAAGGTAAGTGCTGGGTCTCTCCTCTCACTTGGAAGGTAAGGGGGCCTGGCAACCGTAGTGGAGAGTGATATTACATCCTCTTGGCACTGGAAATGACATCACAATGCCCTAGGACTTGAACAGCAAATTCCTTAGAGTGTTGTACCATCACTTCTAGGTAGAAACTGGAATTGACATCACACTAGTGTTACAAACCTCAAGATGGGGCCTGGAGTTCTCCTGGAATGACAACTGATCTATAGACTACAGAGTTGAGTTCCCTGGAGGAAATTACACCTTCAAGGGGTAGGATCTATGACATAATATCCCAGCTGTGCTCCTTTACCAGGTACTGCCTCCAAATCTCCATGAATTTCCTGTTAGAGTTGGCAACCCAACATTGCAATTTGTCTTCCCACCCGTTTTTTGCTTCTGTTGGAGTAAAGAGCACCCGTGAGGCTTGGAACCCAGGATTGGGAGCTTGCCAGAAACCTCCAGACAAATTATAAGCCTAATGCAGTGCAAGTAAAAGGCAAGGGCCAAAAGGTTCGTGCCCAATGCTTGGTGATTCTTGGACTGTGGTTTGCAGCCTCAGGCTCTGAGGAAAATTTTAAAGCCCTGGGTGTGTCCTGACTCTGAGCTGCAGTGACTGGCTAAGTGATGCTGTTGCCCACATGTGGGGCCAACCTGTCAGAAGATAATTGAGCTTCTATCTTGTGCAGAAGGAAGGGTGAGGGTATGTTATTCTGTTGTCTGTCTATACCAGGTGAGAACTCTTTGTCTTTGTATTTTTGTCTTGTCCAGATTCATGTGAGAGTTGGAATCTGGACTGTTGCATATAGATGTGGTTATTTTCCTTGTCTCATATGCTGAATGGGAGTGTGTTTGAGGGAGCAGAATGTGATGCAGAATGCTGCCATGATCAGTAGGGTGTGGTGTAGGCGGAGATATGATGGATGGAGAAGAAAAAGGCCAGGTAAGGTGAAGGAACATCAGACATCTGGGGGATGTTGCCCCTTCTGGTTCTTCTTCCATTCAGGTTGATACACACCGTGCTGGACTATAGTATCTTGCTTTTAAATGCTAGGTCAGCTCAGGTGATATAGCAGCCATTGAAGAAAGAGCTGTTCTGGCATGTATTACTGAGATCTGGCTGGGGACAGGGGAAGAATTAATCTCTCCCAGCTATACCCCCCAGGATAATAAGTGATGCATCAGCATAGGCCTGGCAGGTGGGAAGGCGGTGTCATTGTAGTCTATCAGGATTTTATTTCTCTAGCTCAATGCCCAGTCCAGATCCAGAGGAGTTAGCCATGTTAGTCTGTAGTAGCAAAATTGAAAAGAGCCCAGTAGCACCTTTAAGACTAACCAACTTTACTGTAGCATAAGCTTTCGAGAATCACAGTTCTCTTCGTCCGTAGAAAATTAGGCAGATGTGAAAAGTCAGTTTTATCATCCAGGGAAATGAGGCAGGTGAGCCAAAAGCACATGTGCACATGCACATACTTTGGAAAGATCAAGATGGATAGCTGTGTTAGTCTGTTTGTACCAGTGGAAAAGAGCAAGAGTCCAGTAACACTTATAAGACTAACCATAAGTGCTACTGGACTCATACTTTAGAAAGTGATTCTAGTCCCCAGATGTTGACATTCAACTAGTACCAGCTCTCTTTTCCCATGACATGCTTTCCCCTCCTCTCCTGCTGCTGTCTACTTAAACAGGAAAAAATAAAATGGGAAAATGGGCAAATTGGGCAACTGAAATTCATCTGCCCATTCCATGTTCCTGATCAGGTTGACGGTAGAGATCCTTAGTAGATCAAAAGGTTCAAAACTGACCTGTTCTTTTGGGATCAATCCTAAGCAGATAACCTTAGAAGCGGTGGTGGAGAGTGCCATCAAGTCACAGCTAACTTACGGAGATTCCTGGTAGGGTTTTCAAGGCAAGAGACTAACAGAGGTGGTTTGCCACTGCCTGCCTCTGCAACCCTGGTCTTTGTTGGAGGTTTCCCATCCAATTACTAACCAAAGCCGACCTTGATTAGTTTCTGAGTTCTGATGAGATCAGGCTTCCTGGGCTTTCATAGAAGTCCCATTTTACTCAGTGGGGCATATCCTCAGTTTTTGTTTCCCTTGCCTATGAACTTTTTCCAATTTAACATAAAATATTAATGAATTACAAGTATCATAGCTCCATAGCATACATTTTAATAATGGGAATTACATTTTAATGGGAATTACAATGTTTTTTCTTCCTTACTAACAAACATTTTCCCACATGTGTAGCAATATCTACAGTTTGAGAATTCATTTCATGCATCTGATGAAATAGATTTTAACCATGAAACCTGGAACTACAATACATTTATGATGGTGGCATTAGATTTCTTTTTGAGTTTGCCACAACAAACGAACATGGCTATTCCTCTAGAGTCTGTTTTTTTTTCTCATTTCCATTTGTGCCAAGATCTCACTAGGCCATATCCTTAGAGTTTGTTCTGGAAGAAAAATACTTCTGGGCATGCACAGAATGCCTTTCTCTCAGCATTAAAAAACAGCAGTCTCCTTTCTTCCCACACACTTTAATAATTCAGTAGCATACTTAAAGATGCAGAGGAAGCAGTGGGATTCACTGAATAATATTTTTAACCCCCACTGCAAAAATGAGGAGAGGATAACTACATGCCTTATATACTTTTCATAAGACTCATGCACAATCACACCAGAGTTTTCCTTAGCCTGATGACCTATTTCCCACACTAGCCAGCCAGATGCTTTTCACCAGCAAGGAATATTATTCACAATGCATGTTAAGGGTGGAAGGAGGAGAATCACCCTTTGATAGATGCTTGGAAAATATTAACTTGTTCACCTCCCCTTTTCTGTTCATAATATGAACAGAGGTTTTCTGTTCTACTGTTAATTTTTTTTAATTCCCCCAGCCTGGGAAAAGAGGAGAAGGAATGAGGTTGGAAGGGGCGGGGGGGGACGACAAACATAGAATAATTAAAAGTGTATAGAGAGGAATGAAGACAAACTATGTTGGAAAATGGGCTTAGCAACATCAGATTTCCCTACAACCTTGTTGCAGTTTGCAGTACATGGACAACTTTATAAAACAATCGCTGGCTGCAAAAAAAGATGGCAATTGCCACTAGCCAGGAAGTCTTACTTGCTCTGCTCTGTCTGTTTGCTCTGTTCTGTCCCTAGGGGCTGAGAGATGATGATAGTCAGAGACTAAGGATCATGGTATGCAAACAAATTATGCACAAGTCACTGGTGCTGCTCTCTTGCTTGGGCCCCAGCCCGCCTCTTTGCTTGCAATCCCCCCCTTATAGGAGTTAGTGAAATGATGAACATGCATCATCAACATTCACTTACTTTGCGGGTCCATTAACATGCCGACCTGCTTGTTTGTGTGTGCTAGAAATTCAGTGAGTCAATGGTTCAGAGAGAGGGCTGTATTCTGTGTGATTTTCCATTGCAAAAACAGTTGCCCAGAGCCTCCAATTGGCCCCTCTTCCCTCCCCTGTTGAAAAGAAAACTAATCAGTTTTGAGGCTGACCTGGTAGAGCCCCAGCAGAAAACAACCCAATCATGGTAGACATTTCACTCAACAGCCATGGATTCAAAAACAGAATGGTAATTTTCAAAATGCACATCCCTGATAATTATACCTATAAGTCTTAGATTATTTTTACAAACATAATTTACAAATACTTTTATAAAAGATAATTTATTCCCTTGCTGTATTCATAGTCTGTCTTTTTCAAATAGTCAAAGTGGATTACACAGTGTAAGTGGATAACTGCCCATATGAAGAGACATGTAATAAGTAGCGTATAGGTTGATACAATCAATATGAGGAGCCATCTAATGAGTAATGTACTAGACTAGTTCATGGTCTTACCTTACTGGCAAGTTGAGTAGCCAGCCCATGTCTAATAACCAGCTGAAGTCCAGGAAGTGGGGACATGGTTTGTGTGTTGGGGGGCAGCTGTTGATGATAGTGGAAAACCCAGAAGTGACATAGTACCTCTCTAAGAATAACTGGAAACTCTATGGTAAAACCGAGATTTCTAGAGAGGATAGATAACACATTGAGTTTTCCCAAGAAGTGACATCACATTGTTGGCCCAAAAGCCATTTTTAAAAAAATTCTTAGAGGGGCAGTAAGAAACAGAGCTAGGGCAGGGGATCCCTTGCCCCCTGCAAGGACCTGGAAACCCTGCTGCTATTAAAAAAACCCATTTCCATTCTACATAGGGTAAACTACACTTGATGTGGAAGACCCATTATCAGGACTGTCCACTTTTGCAAAAGCAACTACAATAGCACCTTGATCCAGGCTGGGACCATGGAGGGGAGGGGCAGGGGGGCAGTCTAAATCACTCCACCATATTATTTTCTATACATCAGATCTATTTGTTGTGCTACCTGTATACATTCCCAATGGAACAAATAACAGACCTAAAGAAGGATTATTTGCAGTGTGTGTGTGGAGATCTAGGCACTCCCTATAGCTTATATCCAAATCCTCCTCCCCTGCAGCTGTTTTTTTCCCTTCTAAAAAAGATAGGCGATCCTAACTGCTAGTCTCATAGGTCACTTGCAGTTTGTCCTTATCAGAAGTTCTTGGGCCCATCATTCTCTCTGCTTAGCAGAAATCACGCCTTTTCTTTCCTTTTCCAAGAGGTGGAAAGTCAAGCATGGCCTTGACAATATTTATATATTAATAGCCAAGTGGCCCCAATCTGCAGATACTTAAATCCAGGGATCAGGGCCACCTTGCCACAAGGGAATTTTACCTCCAAACTTCTCCACCCCCCACCCCCAGGCTTGTAGACAAATTTGAAAGCAGAACAAGGCGGATGGAGGGGGTCTAAAAACATGGTAATACCTAGAACTGCAGAAGCACAGTGAACTGTTCTCAGCGGGCACACAGGGGGAAGATCAGGTGTTACCAGAACTGCTCTTTATTATAATGGGGAATTAGCTGTAGCAGTCTGTAACTTAAAATTAGCGCAGATCTTAACCTATGTCTACGGAGGTCCCGATCCCAGACACTCTAGTGAAAAAGAGGCAGACTACAAATAGGTTCCAAACACGTGTATTTAGTGTGGCGTAAGCCTAAACTTGCACAAGCATACAGAGAACACACAAGGCCTAAGAAATACAGGGTATGAAATACAGAGACGTTCGCATTAGCTGGTTCCCAATGATGATAGGGGAAATACTCACTTATCCTGGAGCGAAGCAGAGACACAGCAGCGAGGGGTGGCCCAATGCCAGCACTGGGACCACAGACGGACAGCGAGGGGTTCTGGATAGGATGGCACGCGCACCATGCGGTCTGAGAGACCAGCTTAAATACCCCAAAACGAACCCTGGGGCTGGTGCTGTACTTGGTGGTTCTCACAGTTTAAAACAAAGGTTCTAATGGGTTACTGAATGGCTTAGATGGGCCACTTTGGTAATCTGATTGCGATAAGTGACACCTCAGGAAGAGGGGACAAAAGAGGGAGGGGGAAATCCAAGTGGGCTGAATGGATGTTCCAGCGGACAGGGCTTGTCCTGATGTCATCAGCTCTGGAATGCGGAGGTTTCTTTGAGATGCATTCTCTAAGTGCCTGGGATGGTCGGCACTTAGTTCCTTCTCCGGGGCGGCTCCTAAGATATGCAGAGCGGGGCGAGGTACTCTCGCTGCGGACGTGGTGTGCCCGCTTCGCCGAAATGGCTTCCCAAAGCAGTCTTCTTCCCTGGGTCTTCTGGGTGCCTGAGAACATGGATGCCGGCTGGGCATAGCTGGGGCTGGATAGCAGGCTGCCCGGTAGCGAGGGCAAGCTCGGGGACCGGCTCGCGGGAGGCTCCTGGCGGGAACTGACCAGGGAGCGCCTAGCCAGGCTCGCTGGAGGTTTCCCCGGCAGGCGCCCGGCTGCTAGCAGCGGCTTGGGCCCATATGAGGCAGGCTTCCATGGAGGCAGGGGAAACAGCACACAAAACACAGTCCAAAGCAGGGAGCAGGCACCGTCCGTGGCAGATGGCAATGCAGGCACGGGGCACACTTGTAACACAGTCCAAACACACACTGGGAAATCCAGATACATGTCAGGGCAGGGCTGCCCAGAAAGAGAGTCCTTTGTGCAGTTATCCAAACATGGAGCCAGCCAACTACACAGTCTATTGCAGCAGCAGGGTAATAGAACGGCAGACAGGAAACTGACACGTGTACCAGAACACACACGTGCAAAGCAGTCTTTGTGTAGCAGCAGTGAAACAGTAATGCAGGAAACTTTAACACAGTTCATGGCAGGCCTTAAAGCAGGAGAGGGGGCCTACTTGGCAACACAGGCCGCCCCATAACTTACCTCAGGGTTACTGTCCCAGCAGCCAACCCTCACTATTACCTGGACCGGGCAGCTCAACTGTGAGCCAACTCAAGGTAGGGAGAGCCTTGGCGGGCTGGCAGAGAGACGTTCTGAGGCTTAGAGCCTGGAAACAGCAGTGAGCCAAGCTGAGGCTGGGTTTAGCTACAGCAAGCTGCCTAGAGGCTGGGAGAGCCCAGGCACCACAGCAGCAATCTGCCATACATGGCTGGAGTGAGCCATCACCCCAAAAACCTTTCCCTTTTTCCACTCCCTTCCCACATACTTTCCCCCTTGCTCTCACCAAATTCCCTTCTCCTTTGGTCCTACGGTTGCCAGCCTCCAGGTGGTGGCTGGAGATCTCCTGGAATTACAACTGATCTCCAGGTGACAGAGATCCATTCACCTGGAGAAAATGGCTGCTTTGGAGGGTGGACTCTATGGCATTATACTAACCTGAGGCCCCTCCCCTCCCCAAACTCCACCCTCTCTGGGCTCCACCCCCCAAATCGCCAGGAATTTCCCAGCCTGGACCTGGCAACCCTATTTGGTCCCCTCCCTCTCCAACCTTCTCCCCCGCACCAAGATCCTTTCCCTTTGGAAGGGAGGTGCAAAAGGGGAAAGCACTATATAATTGATGGGAGAAAAAGGCCTGGCACAGCTCCTTAGAATTCCCTCCCCCACAGCAATTTTTGAGGTCCCCTGCTTGTCAGTTTTTATTCGGAGAAAGTTGGAGACATAGGATGATTTTGAATAACATATTTACCAATGCACAGATAAAAAATCTTTTCAAATTTTAGGGATACCCCTCTCACAGATGTACACCATGGCGCATATCTGGGATGTACTTCTTCAGCTTTCAAGGACATATTTGCTGTGATCCTTCTTGAGTCATTTGGGTGCCTCGGTCTACATAAGCTTTTATGTCAAAGAGCAGCTCATTTTATCTGAACTGGAAAAAAGTGTTTTGGTGACATAGCCATGAATAATAGCTCCTCACAGCTGTATTTGCTTCTCTCAGCTTCATTTTTTGAGGTGATTAACAGTTTTAGGAACTGGAGTGGGGATGTGGGACTAGCAGATTTATATTAGTAAAGACTATGGATTAATCATATAGCAATAATAGTAAGCTAGCAAGAAGCATAAGATGGATTCTTTATGTTTTAAAGTAACTGGTCTCTGCCTTTAGCCGCCCCCCCCCTTCTTCTCCCTGGCTGTTCATGGAAAGAGAGAATGTCTATCCTTGAAGATAGATAACTGGACATTCCTGCCAGTATATGAACAGGGCAAAGCTAGAAACAAAGGGAGAATTATAAGTTCCACCCCCTTCCCCCTTTTGGAGAAGAGAGTTTGTGTAGAAAAGTAACCAGTTGTGGAATGAAGGAAGATGCTGCTATGGAGACCAAGAAAGGATGGTACATGATGTTGTCACGAGACCGAAAGGTGGACAATAGTCCAATGTAAAGGTATAAAAGTGATCAGGTGCCTTATTCTGAATGTGACTTTCGTTTCTCCAAAATGATGTCACAAGCCCTTAAAAGTAACATGTGCTCCTTTGTTCTGGGGTACATTCTGAGCTCATCTTGTAGCCTGTACCTATATTTGCAAATATACTTTTCACAAAGCCCTTATCTGTCTCATTCTCCTCTTTGCTCAGCGGATTGGAGGGGCAAGGGGAAAACACTTTTGTGTAACAGATTCTGGCGACCGTGGCCAGGACGTCTCCAGTGCATCCTAGTTTCAGTTGCGGAGTAAGAACTCGGCTGACATCCTGAGAACGTGCGCACCTTCCCTTTTTGGGATTTCTCTCTGGCCTCAGTGGAGCTCGTACAAGCAGTGGACTGGGGCACTGTGAGAGGTCCTCTAGAGGCAGCTAACGGCTAAGCACTGCTCTCTGAGCGAAGCAAAACGGTGAGTCCCCCGGGGGCAAGGGAGGAAGGCAAGGGAGGAAGGAAAACAAAACAAAGGCAAAGGAAAAAGGGGAGTGAACAAAGCTCTTGGGGAAAAAAAAAAGGTGCCGCCTCTGTAAATCCGAGTGTTAGCCTCTGGAAGGAGCTGCGGTGAGAGGTTCGAGCAATGGGAACTAATGAAAGTAAAATTCCTAGGGGAAAGCCCCTAGACTGTGTGGCTAGAAACTGGGAAAATATTGTTGGAGGACCAAAGGGGTTAACAGAAGAGCCTCTGGAGCAGTTGATTTATTTGTCCACACGACAATGGCCAGTTTATGATTTGTACAATGGAAAAAAGTGGCCAGCACATGGGACGTTTGATTTAGCCACTGTGCGTGATTTGTTTGCTTACTGTCAAGATGCTGAGAAATGGGATGAGGTTCCGTTTATTGTGTCTTGGTTACATGCTATGGAAAATCCTGATAAATTACTGGTGGGGTGTGACAGCAAATTTGGGAAAGTTTTGAAGAAAGCAAATGTGCAAATGGTAACAAAAAAGTTAACCCAGTCTGAAGCAAGGGAAAGAGCCCCTAGGTTTAAACAGGGAAATAGGGGAGTGCATGAGCTACCCCCACCTCCTGATGATTGGATGGATCTGACAGGGGGGGTGCCTCTAGTTGCTCCTGGCATGCTTCCTCCACCCCCACCTCCACCTCAATTATATCCCCCTATCGAGTTGCCATGGAGAGAAGCAACAGATCAGCTGCAACAGCCTGCTTCACAAGTACAGAGGAGATCGCAGCATGTAATCCAGTCCACAGAATTGCAATCTCCGTTGAGTAAACCCTCCGCTCCACCTTTTGAAAGGGAAGGGGAAGCAGGGCAAAGGCAGTTTATCGTTTCCACGGCTGTGAAAACAACTCCCTCTCGTAATGTGCAAACGCCAATAAGCTCTCCCCCTCCATATCCTGCCTCCACAGCGAATAAGCATCCTAAAGGGTGCGAGTGCTTGCCTTGCAGAAATCCTGGGTGGAATTTTCCTGATGCAGATACCCCCCAGTCTCCACCTCGCGGAGCACATCCAGCTTCCTGCCAGTGTATGCATTGTATTGGGAATTTCTCACCTTCCCCTCCCACTTCAGCTGACAATTCTGGGATGTTTAGTTCTGAAGCTTCCTCCCCAGAGCGAGAGTTGTCACCTCTTCTTATGGCTCCTTTAAGAGAGCAAGCTGTTCCAGGACAGCAGGAGTCTGCTTTTATTTATGTCCCGATGAGCATGCATGAACTTCGGGCTTGGCAAGAAAAATTACCTCCGTATAGGGAGGATCCTGATAAAGTGGGAAAAGCATTTCAGCAATTGTGTGAGATGCATCAGCTGACTTTTGGTGATATTCAACTAGTGCTCTCCCAGATTCTGACCCCTGAGGAGAGAACGTTGGTAACAAGGAAAGCCCAAGAGCTATTTAGGGCAGAAGAGGCAGTGAGAGCAGCAGCGCAGAGAGGGGCAGCAAGGAATGTAAATGACATAGTGCCCACGGACGATCCAAATTGGGGGCATCAGACCCCAGCTGCTCGAACTAGACATGCCACGTACCGGGCTTACATTGTAAAGGGGATGAAGGAAGCAGTGCCCCGCCCAACCTGCCTGAATAAGATCTGGGTTAAGCAAGGAAAGGATGAAGATCCTACTACTTTTTTGGGCAAAGTCATGGATGCTTTTCGGAAAAGGGGAAATATGGATCCTGAGGAACCAGACAATCAAAAGATGTTAAATGCTGTGTTCGTAGGGGGCGCTGTAGATGATATTAGGAAAAAGCTACAGAAAGATCCAGACTGGGGAACCACCAATATTTCTACATTGCTGGATAGAGCATATCGGGTGTATTTGACAAGAGAGAGAGAGAGTGAGAAGCAGAAGACTATGATGCTAGTGCAAGCTTTAACAAACACACAAGGAGTGGGAGGAGGTCGAAGGGGAAATGGAGAGAGAGGAGGCAGCACCCAACGTGGTTGGGGAAGAGGAAGAGGAAGAAGAGGAAGAGGAAGGAGGGAGCAATTTATGCTAAAAAGGGACCAATGTGCAAGATGCAAAAAATTTGGACATTGGATGAGGGAGTGTTCATTGAACCAGGAAGACACTCAGAGAGCTAGCATTGCTGACCCCGCCTACCAGATGTTTGAGGAAGAAAAATAGGGGAGTCAGGGGTTGCAGCTCACACAGACTCCACTCGATGAACCCCTGGTAAAAATACGAGTGGGGCAACAGGTCTACTCAGCTCTTGTCGATACTGGAGCTTCCTATTCAGCCCTTCCAGACATTCCAAAGGATGTTTTCCCAACTGATCATCAAGCATCTATAGTGGGGATAGGAGGAAAGGTTGCTGTACAACCCTTTCTTACTCCATGTCCAGTTGTATTAGAAACAGATGATGGGGCCACCTGGCTGGAACACTCATTCTTGTTAACACCTTCCTGCCCAGTAGCCCTCCTGGGAAGAGACCTCCTTTGTAAGCTAAATGCTATTATTGAATTTTCAGACAAAGGTGCCAAGCTCCAGCTGCCTGTTCACAAAGGCCCAGAATATATGGCACTACTGTCAGAAGCTACTATGCCACAATCTAATGCATCAATTGAGGATTCCATTATAGGAGAAGTCAATCCCCAAGTATGGGCAGCCCCAGGGAATCCAGCAAAGGCTAAAGGGATACCCTTGATAGAAATCAAACTTAAGTCTGGACAGGGACCAGTCCAAGTAAAACAGTATCCACTCTCGCAAGAAGGGCGTAAGGGGTTGAAGCCCATTATTCAGGACTTGATTAACGAAGGGAAACTGGAACCTTGTGCATCACCCTTCAATACCCCTATTCTTGCAATACCCAAGGGGCCAGAGAAGAAAAAGTGGAGACTGGTCCAAGACTTAAGGGCTGTAAATTCTATAGTAGAAAGCAGGTTTCCTATAGTGCCAAATCCTCATACCTTGTTGGCTAGGATTAACCCAAGCCATTCTTGGTACTCAGTGGTGGATTTGAAAGATGCATACTTTTCTCTGGAACTCCATGAGAATTCAAGGGACTTATTTGCTTTTGAGTGGGAAGATCCAGATACTCATGTGAAACAGCAATTGAGATGGACTGTTTTGCCCCAGGGCTTTGTAGATTCTCCTGTTATATTTGGCACCACCCTGGAGAAGGCCCTGCTTGATTGGCCAGTCCCTGAGGGAGTCCAGCTTCTTCAATTTTTTGATGACATTCTTTTGAGTGGGAACAGCAAACAGGCATTACAGGATGCTACTGTAAGCTTGTTGAACTTTTTAGGAGAAAAAGGATACCAAGTATCTAAAGAAAAGGCTCAACTCTGCAAAGAAGAAGTTTCTTATTTAGGCCATCGATTGCATCAAGGAACTAAGAGACTTGCCCCAAAGAGATGTGAGGCTATTTGTCGCCTTCCCCTACCGAAGACAAAGAAACAACTGCGAGCAGCCTTGGGAATGACAGGTTATTGCAGGTCCTGGATTCTGGATTATGGCATTCTGACCCAATCCTTAATAAAGAAGACAGCAGCCAGTGAGCCAGAACAATTAGTATGGAATTCTGAAGAGGAAGCTGCCTGGAAAAAGCTGAAGCAAGCCTTGATGAGCGCTCCAGCCCTTGGACTACCAGACCTGTCCAAACCATTTGAATTGTTTGTCCATGAGAAGCAAGGCTGTATGACTGGAGTATTGACACAGAAGTGGGGACCAACCATGCGACCAGTGGCCTACCTTTCAAGACAGCTTGACCCAGTAGCCAGAGGATGGCCTGCATGCCTTAGAGCGGTTGCTGCAGTCTCAATGGCACTTGAAGATTGCCTTAAGATGACCCTGGGAGGAACAGTGAGGGTCCATGCTCCACATGCAGTGCCTGAAGTCCTCCAGCAGAGGGGAGCCAAGTGGCTAACAAATTCCCACCTTATCAAATATGAAGCCCAAATGATTGGAAATGATGGAATTACTATTCAAGCCTGCAACCGACTGAATCCAGCCACCTTGCTCCCATGTACAGATGAAAAGCTTATTCATGATTGCCTTGAAATTATTGATGAAGCAACAATGGCCAGGATTGATCTAAAGGACCAGCCTTTAGAAAATGCTGAGAATGAGTTCTTTGTGGACGGCAGCAGCTTTATGGAAGAAGGAAAGCGATATACAGGATATTCAGTAGTAACTGAGCATGAAACAGTGGAAGCGGGACCCTTGCCTGCTTCCTGGTCTGCACAAGCTGCTGAACTTCATGCCCTTGCAAGAGCTCTGCTGTTGAGTAAAGCTACCTCTGTTAATGTGTACACAGATTCTAAATACGCTTTTGGGGTAGTACACGCCTTTGGAGCATTGTGGAAAGAGAGAGGCTTTCTAACAGCCAATGGCCTAGCAGCACAGACGGGAGCAGAGAACAAGGAAACAGATGACGGCGGGTCAGCCAACGGCCTAGCAGCACAGAAAGGAGAAGAGGACGAAGAGCAGACCAGAGTCACAGCCAGACAGCCATCTAAAGAGTGGGAAGTCATAGCAGGAGAAGGACTGAAACTCCTGTTTAGAAAAAACTGAGCCTGAGAACCTGAGCCCGAATGGACAGACGGCTTCGTTATAAAGTCAGCAGAGAACATCGGTGGCTGCTGACTAATCAAAACGCACTTAGTCGTGAAGAGATAGCAGATTTGATTAACCATCTTTTCTTTCAGCCTCTTAGACATCATCCTAATGACAAACACATACTGCAGCAGCAGTGGGTGTGTGAACATACGTGTGTAAGGCTGTATTCAATTATAAATAGGTGGGGTGTCCTTGGAGGCTGGGAGTGGATTGATGATACTCCTTTCCAGCCACTAACACGAGTATCTTATGTGCATCCTGCTTTCTTTAAGAAACCAGGCTGGGAAAAATTAAAGGATGAATATAAATTGTGTTACACTAGTCCCCCAAGCTCTCATACCTTAGACAACGTGTGCCAAGCCAGGCCAGTACAAGGAGTCATTCCAGTTGAAGAGCGCCTTAACAGGCAACCGTTCCCCACTCTAGCTGAAAATCCCTTGTGGTGGGAAAAGCGAGGATTTTGGTGTATTCACTGCTGGCCAGGACAGGGACACCAGAAACGAGCAGTTTATGCTCTGAGAGCCCACAGTGAGACAGTTATTGGTACTGTAGGTTCACTCCTGCCTCTGCCAGAGTGGAGAGAAAGAGCTAAGGAATTTTTTTCCTGGGAAGGAAACATTCCAGGGTGTCCTAGTATTTTGCATCCACCTTTAGCTCTGTCCCTGTTTGAAGAGAATTCAGAGGAGAGCAACTCAGAAGCAGAAAGTGATAACCTCCTCATACAGTTTCAGATCACTTGCATTATAACAAGACCTGGTGAATCTCATACATCTGCATCTGAAACTTCATAACTGATTAGCACCTCAACAGGCCAACACCATTAGTTTCAACAGGGGGGAGTTATCAACTAGTTCAAAGGTAGTAATTTTGTAAGCAAAAATTGATAGGCCCATTACTTCCTCTATGGCGCCTTACAAAGATATTACCTCCCCCATCTTAAGGGTTGTGTTTTTGATTAAGTTGGTATGTTATCCTATAAGTTGCTCTGCAGGAGCAAGATCTGTGACTTACCTTCCTTCCCTAATGCGTGGGTAGCACATGCTTTACACATGTTCCAAGTACATGGGAATGAAGCTACCCTTTACTATGAATCTCCGATATCAGTAGCATCATTCTCTTTTCTACCCTCCTTAATTAATGTTCCTGAATTAATCGTTGGGGCTCTGCAAGATATCAACAAACAACCAACACTTTTTACTAACCCGAGTCAAGCAAATGGTACCATTAAGACCCGTTGGTTTAAATATACCCGCTTTACTACAGGTTTATGTTTTTGCTGTTCACACAGTGGGAGTTGGAATACTCTCTTTCCAGGGTATAATAAGAATGCCAACCGGTTCTCCAAGTTAGGAAATTATACTGGATGCAATGATAAATTCTGGCTATGGTCAGCAGGTTCAGTCAGAGGAGTTAGCTGTCATAGCCCAGTCTGAGAGTGAGGTCTCCTCTGGAGGAGAGGAGCCTCGTGTAGCCAGCCAGGACTCCTCAGGAGAAGAAGAGTTCTGTGTAGCCAGCCCTAGCCCTGACTCAGCAGAAGCCAGCAATCATGAGCAGCAGCTGCTGGCTGATCAAGGCTCACAGCTAGCAGCTGAGACACCAGCACCCTCTAGCCCCAATACCACAGGGGAAGCTCAGCCAGGAACTTCCACAGGGGAGGCTCAGTCAGGGACTGCCAGCACCACAGGGGAAGCCCAGCCAGGGGCTTCCACCCCCCCCCAGGCTCACCCACACCTAGAGAGCGCCGCAGGCAGCGCCAGAGACCGGAACTGCAGGAGAGACGGCGCAGTGCTCGTCTCCTGAGCCAACGCCAGCTGCTGGAGAGTGATGATGAGTAGCATCAGGATGGAGCCCCAGCAGCTGGCTGAAAATCACGCCTGGCTATAAAAGCCAGTCAGGAGCAACTGCCAGGCGTGGAAGCAACGTGTCAACTACCTGCAACCACTCCCTGGTACCTTGTGTCTTGCTCTTGCCTGCACCTTGACTTGATACCCTCGTGCTCTGACTTACGGACTGGACTTGGCTTGGCTTTTTGGATCCTGGAGGCAACCCTGGCATTAACCTTGTGCTCTGACTACGGACTGGACCTGGCTTGTGACTTTTGAACACCCCTTGGCTTCGTGCTAGTACCTGGACTCCCAGCTTGGGCGGGCCCAGCCCATGACAGATTGCTTCCACCACAAAACTTCCCAGCATGGACACGGCGATGCCCACCCTGGGGAGCCTGGCTCTGCTGCAGGATCAGGTACTGCAATTGACTCAAGCACTGGTGACTTTGCAGCAGCAGATTGCCACCCTACTTGCTGCCCCTGCTGCACTGCCGCCTGCTAAATGCCCAGTGAAGCTTCCTGACAGTTTTGAGGGCGATGTGGAGGAATTCCCAGCATTTCTTGCCCGCTGCCAGCTATATATTGAACTCCGGGCCAGAGACTTTCCCACAGATAAAAGCAAGGTCGGCTTTATCCTCAGCCTGTTAAAGGGGCAGGCGGCAAGACGGGCCACACCCTTGTTACTGGCCAAATCCCCACTGCTAGGGGATTTCCCAAACTTTGTGGCCCACATTTCTGCCGCCTTTGCGAACCCCCTGAAGGCCATCAAAGCAAACCAAAGAATACGTGCCCTCACCCAGGGGAATGGGACTGTGGCCCAATACACCACTGAATTCCAGTTACTGGCCCAGGACCTGGGCTGGAACGAAGCTGCCCTCGCCGACCAGTACCTGGAGGGCCTATCTGAGGAGGTATTGGATGAAGTGGCCCGATCCGAACGACCGAGAGAACTACAAGCGCTCATTCTCCTATGCTTGCGAATCGATGGGCGGCTAGAGAACCGGAGACAAGCCCGTGTACTAAGCTGTCCTCCGCCCCAGGCCTCACCTGCCAAGGCAGCAGAACTAGCACCCTCGAGCATGCCTTGTACCCATTTGCCTCCTGAGGAGAAGGAGCGGCGTCACACCCACAACCTCTGCTGGTACTGTGGTGGGGTGGGCCACTACGCCAATGACTGCCCTGCAAAAAGGAGGGCCCCAGCTTTAGCTCTGGAGCGGACTCCTGCTAAACAACTTGTTGGAACAGCCAATGCCTCCTGTGACCATCCCGAACCATTCCTGGTGCCTGTAAAGCTGTGCCTGCCCGACGGCCGATGCCTATTTGTGTATGCCATGGTAGATTCAGGGGCATCCCGCTGCTTCATGGATATCAAGTTTGCCGCACAGCACAGGATTCCCTTGCGGGCAAAGAAGACCCCCACCGTAGTGGAGGCCATTGATGGGCGGCCTCTGCGTTCTGGGCCAGTGGTCAAGGAAACCCAGGACCTTCTCTTGCAGATCCAGCATCACCGTGAGCAGCTCTGCTTCGATGTTGTGGGCATCCCCCACTTTCCGCTGGTCCTGGGGCTCTCCTGGCTCTGTTGCCATGATCCGGTTATTCGGTGGGGCCAGCAGGACCTTCGCTTCCGGACACCCTGCCCACATGAAAATAAACGCACGGGTCCAATTGCAGCCGCTGCACAAGGGGCCTTTGCACTACCGGAGATATATGCAGATTTTGCAGATGTGTTTGAGGAAAAAGGGGCAGACCAACTCCCCCCGCATCGGCCGTATGACTGTGCTATTGACTTAATCCCCGGCGCCCCCCTGCCAGTGGGACGCCTGTACTCGTTATCAGAGCCTGAGCTGGCCGCACTCCGGGACTTCCTCACAACCAATCTGCGTCGAGGATTCATCCGTCCCTCCACCTCGCCCACCTCTGCCCCAGTCCTCTTTGTTAAAAAGAAAAGTGGAGAACTCCGGCTCTGCAATGACTACCGGGCCCTGAACAAAATCTCTGTCCGAGACCGGTATCCACTGCCATTGATCTCCGACCTCCTGGAGCAAGTTAAGGGAGCCCAGATCTACACCAAGCTGGATCTTCGGGGAGCCTACAACCTGGTGCGCATCCGGGAAGGCGATGAGTGGAAAACTGCCTTTAGTACCAGGTATGGACAATACGAGTACATGGTAATGCCCTTTGGCCTGACTAACGCGCCCTCGGTGTTTCAGAAGTTTATGAATGATATCTTTCGTGACCTGCTGGATCAGTTCGTCATCATTTACTTGGATGATATATTAATTTATTCCCGGAACCCGGCTCGACACCCCCAGCACGTGCGCATGGTGCTGCAAAGACTCCGGCAGCACGGCCTGTTTGCCAAGCTGGAAAAATGTGCATTCCACCTGCCTGCCGTAGAATTCCTCGGCCATGTGATCTCGCCCCGGGGTATCCAAATGGACCCAGCTAAGGTCGAAGCGGTACAGACCTGGCAACCCCCCCCCGCTCACGGAAGGATGTGCAACGATTTCTGGGGTTTGCCAACTACTATCGGCAGTTCATCCCCCAGTTTGCATCCATAGCTGTTCCCCTTACCCGGCTTCTCCGGCCTCGAGAACCCTTCCATTGGACACCGGAAGCCAATGAGGCATTCCAGACCTTGAAGGCACGCTTCATCACACAACCGGTACTCCGATACCCAGATCCCCAGCTACCCTTCGTAGTTGAGGCGGACGCCTCCAGCACTGCCATCGGAGCGGTGCTCTCACAACGCGCAACCTCCTCCAGCGTCCCCCAACCCTGTGCCTACTACTCTCGCCAGCTTACCCCTGCAGAAAGGAACTATACCATCCGGGAGCGGGAGCTGCTGGCAATAAAGGCAGCCTTCGAGGTTTGGCGGCACCATCTGGAGGGGGCTCAACACCCTGTCCGAGTGCTCACTGATCACCGGAACCTTGAACATCTCCAAACCGCCCGCCGCCTCAACCAGAGGCAGATCCGCTGGTCATTGTTCTTCTCCCGCTTTAACTTCAGGATCACGTATGTCCCCAGTTCCCAGAATAAGAAAGCCGATGCTCTGTCCCGGAAACCAGAGTACAACTCATCCCCAGGCTGGGAAGAGCCTCTAACTACTATCCTGGCTCCCGAAACTTTCGCTGCTGCGCAACCCTCCCAGGGGCTGGTTGAGGAGATACTGGCTCAACAGGTACTGGACCCAGTTGCCCAGAAATACCTCCAGAAGGTCCGGGAGCCGCACCAGCTCCAGGCGGATGGCTTCGCAGAGGAAGAGGGGCTACTGACCCATCGAGGCCGAATTTATGTACCACCTGGCCCACTGCGAACGAAAGTCCTGCAACTGGTCCATGATTCCAGACCCGCTGGGCACTTCGGTCGCCACAAGACAACCCATCTCTTGACCCGTGACTTCTGGTGGCCCCGGGTGCAATCAGATGTGGCCCGGTACGTGGCAGCCTGTGAGACGTGTAGGCGGGCCAAGGATTCCCCTGGCAAACCCTCCGGCCTTCTGCATCTGCTACCCACACCCACCGGGCCATGGAGGACTATTTCCATGGACTTCATTACAGATCTGCCCTGCTCCAAAGGCCATACCTGCATCCTGGTGGTGGTGGACTTATTCACAAAAATGGCCCATTTCATTCCCTGTTCTGGACCCCCCACCGCTCAGGACACTGCACACCTGTACCTTCAGCATGTCTTTCGACTTCACGGGCGACCGGACCATGTAATTTCCGATCGGGGAGTTCAATTCACCTCTAGGTTTTGGCGGGCACTGCACTCTCTTCTTGGCACCCAAGTCCACTTATCCTCAGCACACCATCCCCAGTCCGACGGGCAAACGGAACGCACCAATGCAACCTTGGAGCAGTATCTGAGATGCTATACAAACCATCAACAGGATGACTGGCTAGCCCTACTGCCTTTGGCCGAGTTCGCATATAACAATGCAGTGCACTCCTCCACCCAACAGACCCCCTTTATGGCTAACTATGGCCATCACCCTTGCTTCTTTCCTAGCACCGCACCCTCGTCAGGAATCCCAGCTGCGGACGATCGCCTCCAGGAACTTCAATCCATGCATGAGCTGTTGCGGGAGCAACTCCAGCTTGCCAAGGAAAACTACAAGGGAGCTGCGGATCGGAAACGGCAACCTGGTGTTCCCCTGTCCGTAGGTGACCAGGTCTGGTTATCCACCCGCCATATCCGCAGCCAACGGCCCTCCAAAAAGCTGGATGCTCGGTTCCTTGGACCCTTCGTGATCACCGACCAGGTGAACCCCGTAGCCTACCGCCTGCAACTACCACCGACCCTCCCGATCCATCCCGTGTTTCATCGGTCCCTTCTAGTCCCAGCGTCACCCCCAGACCTGCACCATCCCGGGCCACCACCTCCTCCGCCTCCGATTACCATTGAGGGGCAAGAAGAATATGAGGTCACCCAGATCCTGGACTCCCATCGCCGGCGGGGGCAAGTGCAGTACTTGGTGGACTGGAAAGGGTATGGACTGGAAGACCGCTCATGGGAGCCGGCTGTGAACATTCATGCCCCCCGTCTAGTCCGACAATTCCATCGGGCCTATCCTCAGAAACCGGGGGCGCCCGGGCCACAGAGGAGGGGGGGCCTTGGGAGGGGGGATGGTGTCATAGCCCAGTCTGAGAGTGAGGTCTCCTCTGGAGGAGAGGAGCCTCGTGTAGCCAGCCAGGACTCCTCAGGAGAAGAAGAGTTCTGTGTAGCCAGCCCTAGCCCTGACTCAGCAGAAGCCAGCAATCATGAGCAGCAGCTGCTGGCTGATCAAGGCTCACAGCTAGCAGCTGAGACACCAGCACCCTCTAGCCCCAATACCACAGGGGAAGCTCAGCCAGGAACTTCCACAGGGGAGGCTCAGTCAGGGACTGCCAGCACCACAGGGGAAGCCCAGCCAGGGGCTTCCACCCCCCCAGGCTCACCCACACCTAGAGAGCGCCGCAGGCAGCGCCAGAGACTGGAACTGCAGGAGAGACGGCGCAGTGCTCGTCTCCTGAGCCAACGCCAGCTGCTGGAGAGTGATGATGAGTAGCATCAGGATGGAGCCCCAGCAGCTGGCTGAAAATCACGCCTGGCTATAAAAGCCAGTCAGGAGCAACTGCCAGGCGTGGAAGCAACGTGTCAACTACCTGCAACCACTCCCTGGTACCTTGTGTCTTGCTCTTGCCTGCACCTTGACTTGATACCCTCGTGCTCTGACTTACGGACTGGACTTGGCTTGGCTTTTTGGATCCTGGAGGCAACCCTGGCATTAACCTTGTGCTCTGACTACGGACTGGACCTGGCTTGTGACTTTTGAACACCCCTTGGCTTCGTGCTAGTACCTGGACTCCCAGCTTGGGCGGGCCCAGCCCATGACATTAGCCGTGTTAGTCTGTAGTAGCAAAATCAAAAAGAGTCCAGTAGCACCTTTAAGATTAACCAATTTTATTATAGCATAAGCTTTCGAGAATCAAGTTCTCTTCGTCAGATGCCTGATCAAAACTGGGTTCAGTCAGAAATTCTACAGAGAACAATTGGTTCTCTAATGCTCAGAATAGCACTCTTTCAGATTTGTATCCTTCCTTCCCATTGTTAAATAGTACCTGGAAAGGTACTGGTTCCATATGTTCAGGTTGGACTCTTAAAGATCCCAATTTATGGTTCTTCTTTGATAAATGGGCGACTAATTATCACCCAGGGAAGTTTCAATGTGTAGGGGTGGGATATCTTACCCTACCTGTCCAAGTGATCCAAGCTAGCAAAATCTCCTCAACTACCTCTCATCATAGAGTCAAGAGAGAACCACAGAAAGGAGATTTGGGGCAGCTAGTTGGTTTTATGGGACCCACCTGTTCTGATGATGTAATAATTGGAAAGGAGTTGTCTTATTCTGATGCAGCCAGAGATGGAGGCAGTTCCATAACTGGCCTCTTGACTCTAGGTGCATATCCTGGAGTAATCGCACAAGAAAACCGTAAGAGTATTTTGGGGTTAACATGTAGGTTAGAGAAAAGTGTCAATGCAACTGCACAGATTGCTAGGGAGTTGCAAGCTGAAATAGAGGACCTACACCAGATAACCCTGCAACACAGGCTAGCTTTAGATTACCTACTGGCTAAGAATGGAGGATTTTGCCAGACAATCAAGGGAGGATGCAAGGTAACATATCATGATCTTAATAAAACCATAGAAGATCATCTACATCAGCTACAAGACATGATGTCACATAACTATGAAGGGATTTCAGACCCTTGGAGTTGGTTGACCTCATGGCTCCCATCCATTGGGACCTGGGTCTACCAAGTGTTGCTCGTTGTAGCATTAATTCTAGGTATAGGCTGCAGTTGCTGTTTCTGTATTTACTGTATTCCCAAAGTATGCCGACTCAGTACCGCTTGTATGCCTTCTAGAGCAGCCACAGCTACTTCAACTATAGAGCTTGTTCGCTACTATACTGATGCTGAAAAGAAATAGTTACTTCATGCCTGTATTCTTTATATATCCATGATTCTTTTATATACACATATGTTAAATGCCTTAGTAATGTTAAATGTTTCCCTTGTTGAAATATTCAAGAGAAACACAGGGGGGATTTGTGGGATTAGCAGATTTATATTAGTAAAGACTATGGATTAATCATATAGCAATAATAGTAAGCTAGCAAGAAGCATAAGATGGATTCTTTATGTTTTAAAGTAACTGGTCTCTGTCTTTAGCCAACCCCACCCCTTCTTCTCCCTAGCTGTACATGGAAAGAAAGAATATCTATCCTTGAAGATAGATAACTGGGCATTCCTGCCAGTATATGAACAGGGCAAAGCTAGAAACAAAGGGAAAATTATAAGTTCCACCCCCTTCCCCCTTTTGGAGAAGAGAGTTTGTGTAGAAAAGTAACCAGTTGTGGAATGAAGGAAGATGCTGCTATGGAGACCAAGAAAGGATGGCAAATGATGTTGTCGCGAGACTGAAAGGTGGACAATAGTCCAATGTAAAGGTATAAAAGTGATCAGGTGCCTTATTCTGAATGTGACTTTCGTTTCTCCAAAATGATGTCACAAGCCCTTAAAAGTAACATGTGCTCCTTTGTTCTGGGGTACATTCTGAGCTCATCTTGTAGCCTGTACCTATATTTGCAAATATACTTTTCACAAAGCCCTTATCTGTCTCATTCTCCTCTTTGCTCAGCGGATTGGAGGGGCAAGGGGAAAACACTTTTGTGTAACAGGGACAATAACCAAAGAAGGCCAAATATTTTGTTTTTTCTCGAACAAGTTCTGTTTCGTGTTATGTTGTATGGTAGAAAGCAGATAAGGTTTTCTTTGCATAAGAAATAAAGTTGGCTATCTCATTTTGGATTTGCCTGAATTTTCTGTGATCTTGTGTTGAGATTAAAGGCACCAAAGTACTGGGAGTGGATAGGACAACACAGACCTCTTAGTACCTTGATGCAGCCAGGAAATTCACTACTACTTTAAAAAAATAAAATAACCCTGAAATTTATTGGTCTTTTGGGAGAACATTTCAGTCTATAAGGTTTTTGCCCTTGGCTTTGCTATAGAATAAAGCAAGATAATAAAAAATGAGTCTAACATTGAGCGGCATTGAGCTATTTTGCAGCCCACTGCTGCAGTAGTAAAAAATATATTAATTATTTATACAGCAAGAATTGCTTCCCTAAAGAATTTCTCTGTTGTCTGTAAAATCTGGGTTTTTCTCCTAGCACTGGGAAAATCTTAATCTTGCTTCTTAAACTTGTTTTATGATGTCTAGTGTGTTTTTCCAGATTATCTCTGTAAGGAGACATGCTATCAACATGTTATTAATCTACTTCAGGCCAGGTGCTTAAAAATGCATGAGTGAGGGTCAAGCTAGACATGCAGATTTTTAAAGAGTTTGGTGTGGGTTCCCCAGACCCAACTCAGGTTCCCTGTTGCCATACAGCAGCTTTGGGGAATGGCTGTTAAAAAAATAAAGGAGAGCCTAAATGTCCTCAGAATGCCTCCACAGGGGGAGGAGGGGATCCTGCTTCCCCCTTCAAACGATTTCCCCCTGTCACAGTAGCCTGGGGGGGGGGGTCCCCCTGTTTTTACTGTTCCATATGCACAGAATAGTCCACGTGAAACAGAAAACACACAGGGAAAAAACTCCCTCTAGGCGCTCAACAGGCCTGCTTCCTTCGTAGTCTCTCAGTTCCTTGTCCACCTGTCTGTCTCTTCTTACTACTTTTCTGCATTCTTGTTCTTGCCTTCTTAGCTTAAACTTTGGCATTTGATTAGGGTTGCCAGATTGCATTAAAAAAAATAAACAGGACTTTGGGTTTTTTCCTGATTTGATGTGATGACATCACTCTGGAGTGATGTCATCTCTGGCCACTCCCCCAGCGCTCAGAAAGCTGGCAGGCGAGCAGGCCTACCACTTGCCTGGCACACAGGAGGAGGCTGGGTCAGCTGTTTACTCCGGAGGATGAGGGGGGAGGTGACACAGGCAGCACAGCAGCTACTAGAAGCAGCTACTAGAAGAATGCATTTGCACTACATACATAGACACACAATGATATGCTTAAAACAAATGGAAATATTCTTTTACTAATAAATGTATTTTACACAATATAAATGTATTTTACACAATAGATGTAGCCAGGATACTAACTCAAAGAAAAGGGAAGGAGCAGGTGCAAAGAAAGTTGAAAACACCTGTCTCTACCTAGCAAACAGGGAGAAAGAGAAGAAGCTCATAGAATTGGCTTAGAGATGCAGAGCAATCCAGGACACTGAATAAAGAGCCCAGATAGTGAGAGTAAGTGACCTTTCACATACTTAAGAGAGAGGGAAGGTATTTTGCTCCACACAGCCTGCGGAAAGCAGTTTTAACTTGCATGATACAAGTAGCCTTGGAAAATATGTTATAACATGTTATATGTTATAAGTCAGCAAACGAGGAGAGGAACCGACTTCTAGCCTATAGGAAGAGAAGTATGGAGTGGAAAAAACATTCTTGGAGAAGAGATAAGACACTGGGTCATCTTGACAAGTAAAGAAAGGTGGGAAATATTATAATTATGTTAATGGCCAAAATCAGTCTTCCAATCAAGAAGCCGGAGGTGGCAACTGCCAACTGGTCATCGCCAATGGAGATCCTTAGAAGACTTAAGCCAATTAAAAGCCTAATATTTTAATGAACCAAGAGGTATAAAATGTTTTGCACAAGCTTTGTAATTTTGATGAGCCTTGGATCAAAAAGGGGGCTTGGGTCCTCTGTATGGCTGAAGTTCCTCCCATTTAATTAAATGATTTAAGCAACCTTCTCTCCCTGGACCCTGTGTGCCATTTTATTTGGACTAATGAGAAAAACACAATTTTGAGTGCAACATAGGGATGGTTTTTTTTTAAGTAGCAGCCAGATAACTGCCTCTTTGAGTGGCTGGTGGAAGATGCTGTGAGTTAGTGACTGATTTTGTCTAAGGCTCATTTATCCAGTGATTGCATAATTTTAGCAGCCAAGATGGGCAAGTATCCAGTGCACTCTATTGAACCATCGTACAATTTTTAATCGGTTTCAAGACAGAAATGGCTGCCTTTGAGTTCCCTTGTGAAAATTGCTTTAGATAAAAACAATATCTACAACACAAAGGACCACGGTGTTAAATGTGAAATAAACAAAGCCATGTGGTAGAGAGATTTACAACCAATGCATAGAGTAAGTAGTCATTATGTGAATGCCTGATAACAGTCCTATCAGTGTCCTGTAGAAGCACATGTAATCCACTGCCCACACCATCAACGTAGCTGGTCATGTGCTATCCAAAATCAATGTCATTTACTGGCAAAATTCACATCAGATATAGTATATGTTACAAATCCAGTTCACAATTAATCATAATGCTACTCCAAAGATTCCTGTTGACAAGGGTGTCAAACAAGGTTGTATTTTAGCTCCCTTTTTATTTAATCTTTTTCTCAGTGACCTTGCTGGACACCTCTCTGATGCTGACTGTCATAGCCCAAAACTTGGTGTGACCCATGTGCCTCTGCTTCTATACGCTGATGATACAGTTTTGATGTCTTGCTCTAGAATTGGCTTAAGACGCTTGCTGACTCGCTGTATCGACTTCTTTGCTAAAAACAAGCTTCAGCTGAACTATGACAAGTCAAAAGTCATAGTCTTCTCTAAAACTTGGAGACCATATAAATGGGCCATGGATGGGAAGGAGATAGAACAAGTTAAATATTACAAATACCTAGGTATCTATTTTCAATATAATGCGACTTGGTCCACCCACCGCAAGTCTGCAGCGAAGACAGCTGACATTAGTACTTTAGCTATAGCATGTTTTTTTTTCACCAGAGGTAATCAATTTGTACCAGCTGCTTCCAAATTTTTTAAGTCCAAAGTGATTCCACAACTATTGTATGGCATTCCGATTTGGATTAGGGCCTTTGACCGGGTCATTGAACGTGTCCAATCTAAATTTCTGAGAAAAATCCTGGGCCTACCGAAGTGTGTTCCATATGCAGTCATTTGCTTAGAAACTGGCTTAATTTTAGTGGAAACGAGGGCATGGCTTACGACATTTAAATACTGGCTACGGTTACATTATAATTCTGACCCTGGGAGCTTTACATATCAAATGCTTTCAGAGTCCAATGTGTCAAACTGGTCAGCGTATATCATGGAAAAAATGGAAGGCATGGGTATATCTGTGGACTCACTGTCTATGTTAACATCAAATGCGGCATTTCATCAAATTAAGAGTAGGTTGCTAGATATCGAGCGCCAGAAGTTATATAGCTTGGCTACTAAAACCTGCTCTCCCCTGAGCTTTGAAGTTCCCCTCACTGTAGGGAGGATGGCTCCATATTTATCCTCCCTGCAGGTGCCCCAACTTCGTAGAGCTTTTTCTTTGGCCAGGTGCAATGCTATGCCTTCGGCTATTCTACATGGCAGATTCAACAGGATAGACTATTCAGCTAGATGCTGTCTATGTGAACAAAAATGTGTTGAGTCAGTTACTCATGTCCTTTTGCACTGTCATTTGTACGCTGGTATACGTCAAACATACTTAAAAGCTGTCTTAACTAATATGATGGATTGTTCTGACTCGCTCAAAGTCTTCAGACTGTTGAACGATTCCCTTCATGATGTAACCGAGAAGGTGGCTGAGTTTCTCCATTCTGCCTTGAAGTTGCGTCAAAGGATATCACGGAGTTAAGCTCTAAATGTATTTTTGTATTTGTAATACAGCAATCTTTTAACTTTGTTCTTTCCTTTTGTAAGTGGATAACTTGAATTGCTGCTATATGCCAATAAAGGCTAACTTGACTTGAATCATAATGCTAAACCAATCCACAATAAAACATAGTCAATGGGCTTCCAGTTATAATCCCCATTGCAATGGAAACATCATCTTCAGGTATGGCTTGATCAAAGTTGTAATAGATGCACACAGTTCTTCAGCTCATAATTTTGTAGATTCATAATTCATATAGTATCCAGCCATTAATTTTACAGAGGAGTATTTTACTCAAAGGAGTATTTTACAACATCAAAAACAAACATCATACATACCAAACCTTGTACCATTGTGCCAATCAATCTCATGGCAAAACCCTGTGTCTCTTCTGATGTTGGCTGTAGTTAATTAAACCACTCTACAGAGGGATGTTAAATCCCATTCAGTATCCGTAGGTATTCCTAATTGACTAACTCTGTTAAAGTTACAGTGCACCATTCCTTCACCTCCTATGCTTGTAAAAAGGCTGTAAAGTCGGCTGATTGATTTAAGCCTTTAGGAAATATAATATTAAATCTATGAATCAGATGCATTTCCATCTGAAGTAGAACTCGTGTGGCGTTGACCTTATTAAAAGGATGTGCTCTATATTGATACAAAATGCAAAACTTAAAAGCATCCGGTTTAAGATTAAGCTGGGTGTAGTGCTCTACCAATGGAGCATCCAAGATCTTATTTTTAATCCAAGAGATATGATCCATTATCCTCATCTTAATTGGTTTGGTGCTCATACCAATGTAAATTAAATTGCATGGGCAGTCAATTAAATAAACTACGTTTTTTGAATTGCAGTTCATACAATGTCTAAGATTATAACTTCCCCCTCCCTAAGGTAACGGGATCTCATTAGTGACCCGTTCAGATCTACATACAGAGCAATTGTAACATCTGCTACGCCCTGCTTCGATAGTATACCTTGATGGGCATGACACATATCAGCTCTAACCATTAGGTCCCTCATGCTCCTTGTTTTCCTGAAACCAATTAAAGGTTTGTTTTCACACCCCAGGATATCAGATACAATGTGCCAATTTTAAAGATGATGGATTTAATGGGCTGTGCTAAATGAGTGAACTGAAAAGCACACTGTATAGTCGGATTCGGTTTTATCTGAGAATTGCATAATGGAACTGAGCGATCCATCCTATTAGCTCTGTACCTAGTTGATTGTACTACCTCCCTTGTGTATCCTCTTCTCATAAATTGTTGTGCAAGTTTCTCACTTTCAACCACATAGTCTTTATTCAATGTGGAGTTGTGTTTGATGCTTAAAAATTAGCCGTAAAGAATGTTATTGCAAAGATGAATGGGGTGAAAAGAACAAAAATACAGATAAGAATTTTTTATCAGTCTCCTTACTATAAGTCTTAATGAATAACTTATTGTTTTTGACCACAGATACTGTGGTTTCCAGGAAGTTGATATGATCCCTATGAGACGCATCTCTAAATTTGATAGTAGGATCTTGGGTATTAAGCCAATCAACAAAAGTCTGTACTTCATGAGGATCCATGAAGATCAAGAAAATATCATCAAGAAAGCATTTATAAAAATAGATATATTTTTGAAACTTATTGTTGATGTTAAAAATTATTTTGCTTTCCCAATCAGCCATAAATAAATTAACTAGGATTGGTGCCATGGGACTGCCCATGGAAACACCCCTGACTTGTAAAAAGAAATCATGTCTGTACTAGAAATAATTTTTCTCTAAGACCAAGTCTACCAACTGCAAATGGAAATTTGGAGGTGGGGGGATAAATTGGCACGGGAATCCAAAACATTCTGAATAATACATCTGCCCTTCTTGTGAGGGATGTTAGTATACAGGGCTGTAATATCTAGAGTAACCAGTACCACCTTATTGGGAATTGTCAGCCCCTCAACCTTGTTTAGGAAGTCTTTGGTGTCTTTAATGTAGGACTCAATTTTGACAACAAAAGGTTGTAAGAAAGAGTCAATACATTTAGCTAGTGGTTCCAATATTGATCCCTATCCAGATACTATTGGACGTCCTGGGGGTGGGAAAATACCTTTTTGGAAGAGGGCATAATTTTAGTAGTCAAGATTGGCAAGTATCCAGTGCACTTTATTGAACCATTGTACATAAGCAATTGAGTACCTCCTTTCCAAGCAATTGTATTTAAATCCAGTTAATAGGTGGAGAAGGAGCTAGTGCAGAATTAGGTCATCAATTGAAATTTTAGAGATGAGGTTGCAACATATGTGTATGAAAGGAGTTACAATTATTATTATTATTATCACATTCTGTTTTGGGGAGCTGTGTGGCTTACATATGGTTCCCACCTAAACATGTTTACATGGCTAGATCTTTGTTTCAGCAGCAGATACATCATTAAACCAGTCCATGAAGTTTGAGGAGACTTACTGAGTGATCCTGTTATCTCATTAAAGCAGATGGCAACTAGAACAGGGCTAATGGGGGCATAATATGGTTGCAGTTTTATGCATTCTTAGGCTTAAAGTCCAAAGCACAAAAACAAGTGTAGAAACAAAAGCTAATGTAGCAACACGAACAGCTTCTTTCACAGAGTCCACAGAAACTCTACCAGGAGCCAACAGTTGCAGTGTTGAGCAAAGATGATGCCTACACATCAGCTAAGTAAGAAATACACTGGTCAACAGATGGTTGTTATGCCAAGAGATGTCACCCTTTCCTTTCCATACCATACACCATTCAGAAGCAGGCTGCCAGGCAGTCTTTCTTGTCAGAAGTCACTTGTTGTGACCCTGTGGTTAGGCAACCTCTTAAGTTTTTAGGGTTGCCAGTTCTAGGTGGGGATGTTCTTGACGTTTTGAAGGTGGGAGCCTGGGGGCGGGATTTGGGGAGGGGAGAACCTCAGCAGGCTATAATGCCGTAGACTGCACTCTCCAAAGTAACATTTTTCTCCAGGAGAACTGCTCTGTAATCAGGTCAGTTGTAATTCCGGGAGATCTCCAGGCTCAACCTGGAGGTTGGCAAGCAAAGGTTTAAATGCCCTGGCAACCCAACCTCAGCCAGCAATAACCTACAAACGCTGACATTATAGGGACATACAAGGAAGGAAGAGCTGCTATTCCAGTCACAACAGCCAGCCAACTTTATAGAAAGTGTGAGAGAAATCCTGCTTGTGAAGCCTGTATGTCAAAGGCCCCTCTTGGTGAAAGATTCGAGTACTTTTGGGCAGCTACACACACACCAATGTCGGGAGCACTGCACAAATTTTGTAGGAACCCAGCTCATGGCCTTATTTCTTCCCTAGCCTCATGCCAGTGACTATCTCAGTCTGCACTGTAAAGTGCTGAGCATGTCGAACTAGGACCTGGGACACCTGGGTTTGAATCTCTGCTCTGATATAGAAGCTCACTAGGTGACCTTGGGCCCATCACAGTCTCTCAGCCTAGCCTACCTCACAGGGTTGTTGCCATGATAATAAGGTGGAGGAGAGAAGAACAATGTAATAAACCACTTAGGGTCAGACAAGCCAGATGTAAATAAAAAATAAAAATAATCACCCATGCAGTGCTATAAAAAAGCAGAGTGCCTGGGCATGGGCCAATAATTCCGTTCAAATAAAGGTCTGACCCAGCAAGGATGCCTTCCCTTTAGCTCAGATGCTTTCTTCTGTAGGGCAAATAGGAGCTTGGGAGAATGGTTTAAACAGGGGAAATGGCTAGACTCCACCCACTCCTCTAGTGTAACAGTTGCAACCTGATGTTTCCTCCTCCCACAGCTTCTTTTAATCTTCAAAATTTATTTTGTGGGAGATCCTTTTCTGCACATCTTTGCCGAATCCACACTTCCCTACCTTCCGGTTTTCCTGAGCATTTATTGCGCTGGATTCTATCCCGCAGTGTCCCAGGCTGTGTTCACATTCCCTTTCTTACTGAGTCAGCATCGCGCTATGCTTCGTTCGCATCCCTGGGAGAAAAGCGGGATAAGGGGTGGGTCTAGATCCGCTGTCGCCGATGACAACATGATGGTTTATAAAAAAATTTAACGAGAGATTTCCGTTATATCTATTTTCCACTGTATTGCAAATATGTTTGATTGATAGAAAACACCATGCTGCATCGCATGCTTAGGCCATGAGAGACCGAAGTAGCATTTTCTGTTGGTCAGAGAGCCCCAGGAGAGCACAATGGGTCACTGAAAAAAATTGCGGACATTGGTGGGACACAGGTGTTCGCATGGCCAATTAACACAGACTACTGTGTTACTGCTTAACTATATTTATAGGATAGCAATTTTTCACTATACCGATAATTTAAATTAAAAAAAAAACCTGGAAAGAGTCAACCTTTGCAGCCACAGTCCGCTTATCAAAAATCACCTAGGCTGTCCTTTGGCAGTAAAACATTATTCACTGTAATAAAAATGCCCCCCCCGCCTGATGCCTCCACGGGCTTTTTACAACGCCACTTCCCAAACTGCTTGGGAATTGAAATTGGATTGTGCAATAGCGCTAGGAAAGCACCCTTTAAAAAAAAAAACTGGACGGGGGTGCGGGCATGCCTCAGACAGAGTTGGGACCATAAGAATAGCTTGGCAAAGAGGGACAGTATTCTAGAAAGGCAAGAAACAAGGAAGTAGGGGTGGTTAAGAGGGGGTGGTCTCTTTGTGAACCGCTTCTATTTGTTCACATCCATGGTGAGAACTGCGCAAGAGAAGTGTTGGAAAGCATGACAAACTTGTCTGAGGCACAGTGCAACAGTTGCGAAAGAATGACGGGATTGAGGTGAGAGTATGTGAACAGCCCTCTGAGAAGTGCATAAATGGCGGGGAAATAGTGGCAAACTTGAGCCGTGTGGATTCGGCCCTCGTCCAAATGACATAGGGCCTATGTGGAATTCAGTGCCATGCCAGAGGATGTTGTTGTGACAGCCACAGGCATAGAGGTTGTAGAAAGGGGATTAGGCATATTCATGAAGGATAGGTCTATCAGTGGCTGCTAGACATAGTGAGTAAAGAGAACCTCCAAATTCAGATGCGCTGAACCTCCGAATACCAGTGGCAGGAGGCAATATTAGGGAAAGGCCTTGTTCTCTATGCCCTGTTGTTGGCCCACCAGAGTAACTGGTTGACTACTGTATGAGACAGGATGCTGGACAAGATGGAACCAGCAGGGCTCTTCTTATGTTCTGATGTTCTAAAGTGGTTTGCAAAGTGGTTTTTAAATTAAAATAAAAAAGGTTTCTGTAATTAGACCAAGTTCTTTCACAGAACATGTAAGAAAGTGCTTTGAAACTTGCCAGTTTTACATCTTGAGTAACTGTGTACTAGAATTTGCACAAATGTTACAATTAGCCAATAATCAGTAATAATAGTAGTTGAGATTTTCATGTAAGGGACAAACTGAACTAAAAAGCCATAGGAAATTATGGAGTTAACAGATTATATTGTCTGCGCACTTTAATTACACTGGCATTTTAAATGAACAGAAATGGCATGTTAATTGCACTCTAAGTGCATTTTCATTGCATATATTTGAATACATTAGCAAGTAGTCAAAACTGCATTATACTGCATGAAATAAATTAATGCATCAAGATGTAATGAAAAAAGCCAGAAATGTAATATAATACTTCTAGACCATTACTGCATCATTTACTTAAAAGATGTCTTTTACATGTTATGTAAGTATGAGATTATAATACAAGACACATTGCCTCAGTTACATCTGTCTTCAAGGGATGTTCTCAAATGTCCCAATGAAGTAAGCCCCAAAGCTTGCTTGCTTGCTTGCTTCCTTCCTGCTGTGTTTGTATTAGTGGAAATTTTTGTCATATTTGAACATTGTGAAGATAAAAACAACACTGACTTTGTTCACTGCTCTGAATGGGCCATTAATCTGTCTAGAAGTGTGGTATATGTGCAGTTGTTGTTAATTGAACGTTAAATCAGCATATAAAATAATATATAAACAAATTCAATAAAAATGTATTAAACACACAAACATACTACACCAAAACCAGGGAGGAAGCCTCTCTCTTACTGGCCCTCCTTCCTGTGTATTTGTAGGTCTATATGTTTTTATTGTATTTATATATACAAATTTAAAGTGTTATTTTAATGTTTCAAATGCTTTAATGTCTGATCTTTGCCACCTTGGTGACCTGTTTGGGTAGAAATGTGGCATGTGATTAAAGTAATTAACAGTTATTTAGGGTATACCAGATGAAACAAGGATAGAGTGATAGAGGGGGACAGGCAAATCTCCTTGGTGAAGGAGTTCCAAAGTTTTGGTACCATGACTGAAAAAGCCCTTTCTTGGGTTGTCACCCATCTTGTCTCAGATTGAGGGACACCCAAAGCAGGGCCTCCAAACATGACTGGAGTGGACAGGTAGGTTCATATGGGAGAATGTGGTCCTTAAATTATGCTGGCCCCAAACCATATAGGGCTTTGAAGGTCAATACCAGCTTCCTGAATTGAGTCTGGAAGCAAATTGGGAGCTAGTGAAGATGGAAGAAGACTGGATCCACTCTGGCTACTGTACCAACTGTAGCTTCCAGACAGTCTTCAAGGGAAGCCCCAAATAGAGCACACTGAAGAAATCTAATATGGATTTTACCAGGTATGCACCACAATGGCAAGACTTTTCCTTCCAGGTAACGCAGAAAAAAATCCCCTCATGTATTTTCCTATTCTGTCACAAAGAAGTAAAATGTAATTTGATTCTGTTACATAAAGGAATATGCAGTCACATCAGATGTGGAGCTGGTATTGAGACTACTTAACAACTGCAAAGATGACAATAGCCAGGGCTTTTTTTCAGCTGGAATGCGGTGGAACGGAATTCCGGCACCTCTTGAAAATGGTCACATGGCTGGTGGCCCCGCCCCCTGATCTCCAGACAGAGGGGAGTTTAGATTGCCCTCTGCACCACTCCAGCAGCGTGGAGGGCAATCTAAACTCCCCTCTGTGTGGAGATCAGGGGGCGGGGCCACCGGCCATGTGACCATTTTCGCCAAGGGCAATTTAAACTTTTAAAAACTCCCCCATTGTTCCAGCTCACCCAAAGTGATGTCATTGGCTCTGTGAGCATGCATGCACTTTGTGCATGCACATGTGTTACCAGGGGCACCACCTCCCGCCAAGAGTTGCCCCCTGTGCTGGCAACCCACTGAGTTCCACCACCTCTTTTCCTAGAAAAAAAGCCCTGGTTATAGCTGCTCATTGGAAAAAGCCAGATCCCTTGTGTTTAGAAGTGACTTGAATATTGTATTTACTAAATTATATATCAAAGAATTTAGTGAAATAATTCTCAATGTTCAGAGAAATGTGATGAACATTGGATAGCTGTTATTGTGTTCTTGAATGATAGCTTAAGAGAGGAATTGTTTCTATTTGCTTTTTATGAGCTATTGTAACATCTTTTTCTTGCTATTTGTATAATTATTTCTTATATGAGTATTATATTTAAAAATCAAACTTGTTCCCCAACCCCCACCCCAAAAGTTAAATACTTAAAAAAAATGAAATATGGGAATTAGGGGAGAGCATGATATATTGGGATGGCATTGCCTGAGTTGGGAGCTAAATCCAACATATATTGGTTGCAGACTTTTAGTTAAAAGTTATGAAGGCATGCAAGATTCTGATTTAGTTCTGATTAACTCTCAGCAAATCATTTACTTTGTTTCTCTTAACTTCCTTATTTGTGAAACTCAAAGAATAGAAGAACTGGATAAACCATTTTTAGAGATTCTTTTTTACTGTTAACGGGGAATGCTTTATGTGTTAAAATTATTGAGATCCCATGCCCATGAAATATATATTTTGTAACAAGCCAGCCTGAATTTTGCAACTGGAATAAATTTATTTTAAAATTCATTGTAGACATTTTTATACTTCGTTTCAATGAATAGGTTCCTGAGTGACTTACAAACAGCTTAAAAACAAAATACTAAAGTACAAATAAAATACAATAAATGCTAAATAAATACAACAATTCATTATGCGCATGTGAATTAGTTTTCTTATTTTCTAACATTTTACTGCATCTGTGGCCTGACTTCTGAAATTTCTGGAGACATTTCCCCTATATTTAATGGAGCGTACTTAATAAACATATGTAAGCCAAGTCTGCTCTTCTTCCTCCCTCTACTGTTGCTTGGTCTATTTTAGATTTCATATAGGATTGCCAGATGGCATATAAAGAAATATGGACCCTTGACTTCCTTGTGCATGCGGAAAGTGTTCTTGGGCCTGGTATGAGGATGTCACTTTTGGAAGTGACATAGTTGGTGGCCATTTCCCTGGTGCTCAGGAAGCTGGGCGAGGGGGCGAGCCACTCCTGTGGCGCTCAGGAGGCTGGCCAGCCCGCCACTTCCCCAGCGTCTGAGGAAGACCAGACACTTGGCAACCCTAATTTCATAGCTAATTAATATATTGTTCTACAGAAACACAGTAGATACCTGTGAATGGGATGTCATCTTTGATAGCAAATGTAGCATTATGGTGTTCTGCAGCTGTTGTTCTATTAGGATAGCTGTTACACAGGCAAAGAACTACATAAAAGAAACTGCTGCTGTTTGCTATAACATCTGCCGTCTCCTTGACACTATATATCACATTTTAAAGGAAATTCCAGTGAGAACCTTCCTCTAGATAATGTGATGCCCCAAGAGACTTTAATTTGGATGCACTTCTTATAATAAAACGCTGCCCAATATAATATAATTAAATTCTGGGATCATAAGATTATTAATGATGTCCATGTATTAGCAACATTTAATTTAAAATACAGGATATATATTTTTTTAATTTACAAAAAATAATTTCAAGCTTTCATTTTAACAAAATCACTGGGAAGACCTTCAACCATCAGTTTCACATTTCTTAGCAAGAGGCACGCTGTTTCTGAGGATGAATCCTTGCAGAACAGAATTGTGGGCACAAACTCTAGATTTTGATTTCATAATTTTGTGCTAGTTTCTGTACTGAGCAGCCTCATCCACACCCACCACCCTATACAGATCCCCTAGAGATTAAAGCGTGAAATGCCACAAATGCCATAAGCATATGTGGCAAATGCATATGGCAAATCCTAAGTTTGGCAAATACTTGATCAGAGGCCTCAACCTCATTAAGCCTTTTGAGAAAAGTAGTGGATGCCACCACAAAATGGCTTCCACAAGAGTCAGGGCCAGTCACAAATTGGCTGCCATATGGAGGGCAATTGCAAAATATTGGGAGGATTGAAGCCAAGCATCCTTCTATGATGGGGACAACTGTTCCCAAACTGATGTTTCCTGTGGACTCAAGAATGATGCCCACTGATTTTTTCTGAAGCATCTCCTGCTCCAATGAGGTGTGACAAAGCCAGGTTGCATTCAGAAGAGGTGTCTTGGCACCAGAAAGCACATTGGTGGCACTGCATTGGCAATCACTGTCCTAGGTACTTTAGCACTTGGTTACTAACATTTAGCAGGATGATAGTGATAAGTTTGAAGTATGCTTAGAGATGAAGAGCAAGTACATTTCGTTTTTATTGGGCAAGATAATGTTTAAGTTACTGAAAGTGTTTGTACTATTCATTTACAGTGTATGTCATTGGATTTGTTCTGAGTTTCTTTGCAGCAGTTTCGTGTCTGAGTAAAAAAGTGGGAGCACAACCTATTCTGGTTGGGGTTGCATTCTCTCTGAAAGAGCAGGTTTGCAGGCTGGAGGATAATCAAGTGACTGAGGCAACAAGGAGGACCTTTCTAACCAGCTTAGGTTGGTATGGCAGCTGTGTGACTACCAATCTGGCTACTGTTGCTATTGCCTTGGTAACACATGCTATTACACTGGACTACTCTACTGTAATGCTCTTTATGTTAGGCTACCTTTGAAGACTGTTGGAAACTGCAACTGACACAGAATGCTGCCACTTGAATGTTAATTAGGATGTCTTCCAGACAGCCTTATTGCTGCAGTTTTGGTGCTTTTATTAATCGTATTAATTTGGAGCTTCCTAACAGCTTTATTGCCTCTCTCTTCCTGTGCTGGTTTTTCTGCATGGTTTCCCTTATGCTTCTCAAACTACATGCTGCTCCTTTCCAAAACATCTGTTCCAATTCAAATGGTTCCATTCACCATGCTGCTGTTTTGGATGACATCTGATTTTTTGTTTTAAACTTGCCTACTAGTATGTCAGATCAATGTATCTCTGCTTCACATGCTTGTTTGAAATGGCCCCCTCAGCAAGGCTGAGTCTCCTGGAGAGAAAAGGAGATCATTTCAATTTGGGGTGAAGAGAAGGTACAGAAAATACTAAAACTGCAACCTTGACTGTTTTGGCCAAATTGCTGAGCAGGTCGCCAACCCTGGACACAGGAGCAATCAGTGTGCTTGGGAACTTTGAAAATGATTTGTGTACCCAACAGCGATTGCACCCCTCCACAAATAAGGACCCTGCCAACCAAATGGCTGTACTGCTCTGGAGGGAAAGCCATTTTGTTGACAGTTGTTTGAATTGCTGCCCTTGCTGAGGGGAGTGATTAAGGCAGCAATCAATCTACTAGGGGATTTGCATCCCCAGCTGTGATCCCCCTTGCCAATGGCTAGAAAAAATAACACATTGGAAATGAAAAATGAAATGTTTATTGACATACTGCCATACATCACAATTGTTTATTGCTGAACCACACCTCAGAGAAAGATAAACACAGAGAAGGACCACTCCCCCTCACAACACACATATCAGTCTGAGTTCAAACAACATATTATTGACTAGATCGGTGGTGTGTTAAGTAAATCTGCCATCACTTTTTGCACGTTTTCCTGAAGCTTTGTGGTGATTGTCATTTCCCAAGTAGCCTTCTTCCTTCTGGGGAACCAGTACAGAGATCGGCCATGATCTCTGCTGACTTTGCTAAGCTAAACTAAATAAATCACAGAGGGCATTAAAAAAGGGGATAGTTGACTGTCTAGCCAATGGAAATAAGTTCTCAATGGTGTGAAAAGAAGGAACTAATCAGTGATGAGGCACATATGACAGGGGGAAAAAGGTGACCATGGGCATTTCTTATAGTTCTGGCATCCTAATATATCATTATAATGCCAGTATGTGTGCGTGTGTGCGTTTACACACACACACAAAGTAGTGCGGAGTCAGGCAGTGCATGATGAGAGTTGCAAACAGAAATGGGGGCAGCGTGGAATTAAACTTGCCATGCTGACCCCTTATTACCAATATGCTATATCAGGAGCCACATTTGAAAAGAGGAAAACACCGACCAGCACTGTTGTGTGGAAGATGTCCTGGTCTTATTACAATGAACATAAGCAAATTTTGCACCAATTACACTGGCTTTCATTATGCTTCCAGGCTCATTTCAAAGTGCTGGTTTTGATGGATTCAAAATACCTGAAGGACTTATCTCCACCTGCTCATGCTCTGAGATCAGCCAAGGAATCTATATGGTGGGAACCTGTACTGCCACAGGGAGCCAGTTTAGTGTAGAGGTTAAGAGCGGCAGGACTCTAATCTGGAGAACTTGGTTTGATTCTTCACTCCTCTGCTTGAAGCCAGCTGAGTGACCTTGTGTCAGTCACAGCTCTTCCAGAGTTCTCTCTGCTCCACCCACTTCACAGGGTGATTGTCATGAAGATAATAATAACACACTTTGTAAACCGCTCTGAGTGGGCATTAAGATGTCCTGAAGGGTGGTATATAAATCAAATGTTATTATTATAATTATATTATTATCTAGTGGGGTCTCTTTGAAGGTCTTCTTAGCTACCATCCCCAAGTTGGAACACTTTCACCTCAGAGCTTGAGTGATTCCGCATGTTGGATAATGCACTTCCAATCCTCTTTATAGATCATTTGGAATGGATTTTTTTGTGTGCGGAACAAAAAATCCACCTCAAACAATTGATAAAGTGCATTGAAAGTGCATTATCCAACATGTGTGGAATCAGCCATTGTCCTACCTCATAAATAAATAAATACACTATAAGAACCATCCCCTTGAGAGTTAGCTTAGGAGTCACCTGCCTTAATACTGAGCAAGACCATAGGTCTATAAATGAATTGTCTACTCTGACCAACTGCTGTTCTCCAAGGTCTCAGGTAGAGCTTTTCACATCATCTATTACCTGATGGAGATGCCAAGGACTGAACATGAGACCTTCTGCATACAAAGCAGATTACTTACCACTGAGCCATAGAATGTATTTCCCAAGCTTCTGAACTCAATCGGAACAGAAGCACAGTTCCTCTTTAAGCTATAAAGAGTGTATGTAAGAAAACAGGGCACTCTGGGCTTTCTCTGAGTTCATCTTGGTGGTTTCTGAGCAGTCCCACATTGGGAGAAAATTTCCAGAGCTTTCCAGAAGACTAGGAGCACCCCTCCTCCTCTTGGCACTTCCCTGCCCAAACTATTTCTTTACAGTGTATTTATTTATTTATAAGGTAGGACATGCTCTGGGGTGAAGATGTTCCAATTTGGGGATGGTAGCTAAGAAGGAGAGGTGCTATGACCTTGGTTCTCTTTTTGCTGCTGCAGAGAGAGGATCTCTATTACTGTTCTCTGCCTGGGGATCACATAGGATTGCCGGGTAGTCCCTATACAGGACACAGGAGAGGAGGAAGCAGTATTCAAAGCAGGAACTATCTTTGTGCACATGCTTTGCAAGCACACTCCTGGCTCTGGTGCATTGATGTCACTTCCGGAAATGATGACATCTCAGTGTCTACAGCTATTGATGCTACAGGGCAGGGGCCTTGCTGTGCTGTGCTGGGAGGCAAGGCTGCACAGGCCCCAATGCCTGAGTTTTTCCTAGCCAGGGGCCAGTGATGGGTAGCTGGCCTAGCTAGCCCAGCCTCCTGGGGACATCCATCAAAGGGGAGCGGAGCGGCAGGGGCATGGTGGACCCGGCCTGTGAGCAGTGCCATCCCCTGGGTCAAGCCCCGCCTGTTCCGTGGCAGCAAGTGGGACAGTTTCCTGCACTCTGTGCTGCTCCCTTCTCTTCCTCGCCTTTCCCTTCCCTTCCTTCTTCCTTCTCTTCTTCCCCCTTCCCCCCGCTCTCTCTTTTCCCTACCTTCCTTCCTTCTTTCCGCCAACCTTAAGAGTCACAGTGGCAGCTGCCAGAGCAGAGCCCAGATCCCTAGCCATGGCTGAGTGTGAGCATCACATGGTGGCCGTAGCCACATTGAATCAATCATCCACACAACTCCCCCTTGAAGAGCCTGCAGGTAGGGTTGCCAGCTGTCTGGCATTTTCAGTCCATTTCTCCTGGACAGTCCAAAAAATTTCTGGACTATCTGGGTGAAAACACTTGGCAACTCTAAGATTATTTGCTCTTTCGGTCACCTGAAGGCATGATCTGACAGAGCCTTCTCAGAATGAGTCTTTCTCAAAGGCTGTAGCTGATCACCAGCCTGATTAATGGCACCTACTCCCTCCTAGCTGAAAAGAGGCAGGCCCAGTGATTCATGCAGATACATAATGGGCCTTTGAGGCCTGGGTATTAGCTTCTGCATCAGGAGTAAGGCTGCCAGGTCCCCTTACCCGCTTCCTGGCAGGAAGGGGGGACTCAGCACTTACCTTTGTTGTTGTCTGTTTGGGTCCCAAATCAGCCCACTGTGGAGTGTGGCAGCACTCCTGGGCCCTGCGCAATGATGTCACTTCGTGGAAGTGCCGTCATCATGAAGTCCCAGAGGCACGCCTGGGAGACCTGTTCCCCCGCCTTTCCCCCTACCTGCTAGGTGAGTGGTGGGGCGTGGGGGTGGAGTGTGGAAGTAGGGAGTCCTCTGCCCCCACTGGGGCACCTGGGATCCTTAACCAGGACTGAATGGACTGTCTTGTTGCACCAAATGCTGAAATGCAGCAGTATTATCCATCCCAGCTGAGCAGAAGGAAATGAAGTTATAGCAATAAATCATATAGTTTCCTTTTGGGGCAATTTTGATTTATTCAGTTTCGCAGCCCTCTTACTGCACACTAGTATGCCCCAACTTGGGAATTTCTGATTTATTGAAAGGAAAATTGATCAAAATATAATTTGCAGTTTTAAATAAGGGGTTGGGATTTCCATTTATTTTTGTTTTTTTAAAAAAACAAACACAAAAGCTCAGAGTAGTGTAATCCAAAGTTTACAGTGTAAAAAAGGTAAAAACATGCTCTTCTGTTTATACTGAGCTGAGCTCTACCATGTAGCTGAAGGGGCAGAGGGCATCATCTGTCTGGCTGCCTTTGGAAACAGATTGCTGGATGAGATGGACCTTAGGCAGAGTCAGCACAGCAGTTTTCAAGTTCTGTAGAGTACATCTTGTGAGAGAAAGTGTGAGAAAAAAGAGTTGACTGAGGAACAGTTTTCTTAAGCCCATCTGGCACTAATGTGGACAATGTCTAGATAGTCAGTAAAATAGTCATCCTTAAGATCAGTTCCCTCCTGTCTCTGTGATGGAGCACATTATCCACTACTGCCTAACACTATTTTCCCCCATGGTACTGTTGCATTTAGGGAAAAGGATTTTTGATGCAGATGGTAGTAAGTGTGAGCTAGCATTTGTAAGCCGATAAGAACATATGGTTTGATGCATATCAGTTAAAGTAGTTGGCTAATCATTTTTAGTATAATTACTGACTCATTTGTGGAGCTTCAAATAGACATTTACACTCAGCCTGCTCGACTTCTATAGGCATAGCCAAGGCTGGGCTCCATTCTTCTTCATCACCATTTGTAGGCAGTAACATTTCCTTGTCACCAAACATCTGGGAACATCTCAGAAGAGTGTGGGCAGTCCATGTGGCCTATTCCTGATGTAGAAAGGATGCATTTAACATATGTTTTGAGCATGAGTGAGTAAAAGGATTATTTCTTTTTCAAAATTGTGAAATAGTGGGCTGGGAACGACAACAGCAGTTTACATCCACCAACGCAGGAAACCATTGACGATTCATGTGCACACTCATTTGTCTGTCATGCTGTCTCATGGAATTGTGATGTTCAAGACTACGATGATTCCACATATGGCCTTTGCATTCTGGAGGATTTCACCATGTATTTCTTGAAGCTAAAGCAAGCACTGTAATTAGTTTAACTGTTGACTAGTAAACTTTTTTTATTGGATGCCTGAAACCAAAGGCATTCAAGGTGTCTGATCCCCAGTCCCTCTGCCACCCACTTTAAAATCAGGTTCTGGATTTCACCAGCAGTTCAAGACAGTCATGATATGCCACCTGTCTAGTCCCTAATTACCAGGCAGAGAGCCCTGAACCAAATCCACACAAGGAAGGCTCCCTATCCCCTCTTCCCAAAGCCTTTTCTATACAGGCAGCCCCTTCCCTCAATTCACTGCTGCTCACCCAGCTGAATGCCCAGGGCTATTGGAGTTAGGGAATATTTGAAGTTTTGATCCCAGTTCATTCCAGCAGTCAATAATCACAAAGTATCAGTTCTCAGAAGTCAGCTATATTCAAGTTGCTCCCTTCATAAGCTCAGATAATTCTCATCTCAGCCTGCTTCCTACCTCTTCTACCTGCTGTAACGGATCTCTATGGCCCCCAGCCTCAGCATTCAACCAGTTCTCATTGGCTGTTTGGAGAGGCAGAACCTGCCCATCACAGGGTGTTATGCCAGTGTTAGCCCCAAATAACCAAGATATGTAGACTATCTGTTGCTTTAAATATGTGCTCCAATGTCAGCCCTAGAAGTGCCTATGTTCCGTTTTGGCATTTCTTCCAACTCTGTATTGGATTCTTGCTAATGTTATATCTTTGTAAACTTGTGTTTATTTACCCAATGGCATTGTTTACGAAATTGTCCTTGATACTGCCCATACTAATCTCACACTGTGTAATCTGCCTTGAGTCTCAGTGAGAAAGGCAGACTATAAATGACATAAAATAAATAAAATAAAAGAATTACCCATATAATTTTAGCATTACTTATTTACTTTAAACATTCATAACCTACAAACTCTCAGCCAGATTTGGCTCTCAGGCTATCTTACCAGTATAAATAAAAGTTAATGAATACATAATGATACTAAAACTCCCAGCAAAGCCAGTTTAAAAATAAATATTTTTAAAAGCAGCAAATACATAATCAACACATATAGAAACCTTGCTCACAAGTTACAGTGAACATATGTTCCATCCATGTACAGTGTATGCTTGATTTTTTTTTTATGTGTGTGTTGAGGAATTTTTCATGTTACATTCAATGCATGTATAGCTTAACATATGAATGAAACAGCCCATTTATCTGGTACTAGTCCATGGTTTCCTTCTAAAGTGAATGCACAGACAAATGTATGCATGTAAATGTAGGGTCTATACTCATTCACTGTAATGTAAACTGGGCTACAATAAAAACAGTACTAATAATATTTTTAAAACATATGAAGCCAGGAGTTCAGCTAAAAATATAATGGCAGGCAGAGTTAAAACCAAATCGCTTAAAAATTAGTAGAGGTACATGCATATATAATAAAAACCATTTTCCTTAAAAAACTAAAAGGAACAAAAGAAATACCAACACCAAACAAACAAACAAACAAACAAACAAACACCCAGTTACAAATCAGTAGAATGCCTGGGAGAACAGATATTAGTTTACCTCTTGCCAAAAAGTTATGACTTAATGCCATATGAATGGATGTGAGAAGGACATTCTATAATTGGGACACCATACAGCTTTGTCTCTTGTCAAAGGATAAAATCGAAGAAAACAGAATGATGGAGGCCACTTTGTTGTCCCATTAGGAAGAAAGTTGCAGTATAAATGAAGTAAGCAAGTAAATAAATAAGTAATTGGGGCGCTACAGCGAAGGAAGTTTTATCTGCCAGTGTCAGATTTACCATCAAGGATAGAGAGAGACAGAGTAGGGCCTGCCTGTAGGTTTGCCAGGTCTCCAGTTGTGGTGGGAGATATTCTACTGGCAACTTCTACTGCTCTGTTGACAGGTGGGAGAAAAATAAAGAAAAAAATTCCCATGGGCATGATGGTGTTATCTCACTTCCTGGGAAAACCTGGAAGTGACATCATGTCTATCTAGGAATTGCCTGAAATAATCATGATGCCACTTCCAGGTTTTCCCCAGAAGGGACATAATAGTGTCTTGCTGTCAGTGCCCCCCTTTCCACACACCCCAGACTGCCACCAGGAGGCAAACATGAAATTAAGAATAGATAGTGGTGGGCAAAGACATCACTTCCTGAAGTGAAGTCATTGTGCCAGCTGCGGGCATGGTCCCATGCTTTGCTGGGGCCAATTTTGGTCTCAAACGAACTGAATTGGCTCTGTGTGAGGCACAGAAGCACACCCATGACTGGCATGATTATGTCATTTCCTGGAAATGATGGCATTGTGGCAGTGCTGGGAGCGCACATGTAAGGAGAACACTCCTGGGAAGTGCCAGGTAAGTGCTAGGTTCCCACCTCCCACTGGGAGGGTATAGGGACCTGGCATCCCTAAGTGTAGGTGCTATGTGTTGAGTTCATTAGCAGTTCAGATGACATAGACCATAAACTATTGTAAAGGGCAGTTAAGAGTTTGCTTTCCAAAAGGGAATTATATAGAATAGCGAAGAAGAAGTGCAGAAAAGAGACTGCACTTTCAGAACAAAGCAGATAGTGTTATTGTATCTTAATAATCATGCTTTGGAGGACATTTTTGCACATCCAATTCTAATTGCATTTAGCTGTATAATGGATCAGAAACAAAAATGAAACAATTATCTACATCATGTACTAGGCCCACTGGATTAAACCTCTTTTCTTCTGTACCTCACCCGGGTTATGCACTTCAGTTTAAACCAATGTATTTTTCTTTAGGATTGATTTATATTTAAGATTTGGTTTATTTTGCAAAGTTATACTTTATTAATTGAAATTATGGATGTATTTCACAAGACACTTGAGCAATTTTATATTCTTGATAAACACAGTTGATGGGTTGTACACTGTCAAATTACTGCTATGCTTGTGACTGCATGTCTTATAAATATGTCTTAGGCTTCCTGAAAAGGGTACTTGGATTTAGCAATGTGGTCTTTGCTTTTTCCAAACGTTATATATACGTTTAATTTTGAAGTTGAATACTTCTGTCTACCTTGGTAAAATCTTATAGCTCCCAGAAGGCAAAGAAAACAGAGCTGTATGGCTCAAAAATCTCCCCTCCCGCCACCCCACGATAGGAAATCAAATATATATTATTTCCCTGCAGAGTATCATTTAGAGACCACTGCTATTTGAGATATCAAGGCTCTTACTGGATAGGCAAGACACATTATTTTTAGATTATAACCAAAGCATGGAACCAATGTGAAAGACTCTCCATAATTCCCAAGGAAGATTTATAACCTTATCTCTTTTATAACTGTATCAAACCTATAATTGAATTGGTAACTCCTATAAAAAATTTCCTTCAGAACTTTGCAGAAATTCTTAGAAACATTAATATAACCTTGTACCTTGGACTGAACACAGGCAGCCAGTGTCATTTATTTATTCAAACCTAGTATAACCACTTTCTCTGGGGGATCTGTGGGACTAATTCAGGAACAGAACTTGCAAGAAAAACTGATTTAAAATAGAAATTTCTTAAACCTAGTCTTTCCACCATACTGAACAATGCAACAAAACGGGACAGCGTAAAAGCCGGAACGAGACGGAACAGGCTGGAACGGGCACTAAAGAAATGCCAGTGCCACAAAAAACAGTGGGATGTGTTAGAGACACTCCAGAACAATATTTTAGAAATGAAAACTCTGGACTGGCACCCTTCAATTAACCCTTTCCATGCCAAAAAGCTCCCGGAACAGCACAAAACAGCCGGAACGGGCACTAAAGAAATGCCAGTGCCACAAAAAACAGTGGGATGTGTTAGAGACACTCCAGAACAATATTTTAGAAATGAAAACTCTAACAATATTTTAGAAATGAAAAAATAGGACATATTTTTTTATTGTTACTTGGAGCATCCAGCCAGGTAACTCCTCTTCGCCTGAGGCTAAGTCCCAGGCTACCAACAGATAATTGTTGGGGTGGAGGGAAGCGAAAAACATGGTCTGGGTGTGCTTTCAGTCCCGAGTCTGCAGAAAACTGCAGTCTGTTTTGTGCTGTTCCGTGAGCATACTGGCATAGAAAGGGTTAATTGAAGGGTGCCAGTCCAGAGTTTTCATTTCTAAAATATTGTTCTGGAGTGTCTCTAACACATCCCACTGTTTTTTGTAGCACTGGCGTTTCTTTAGTGCCCGTTCCGGCTGTTTTGTGCTGTTCCGGGAGCTTTTTGGCATGGAGGCGGGGCGGGGGGCGTTGGGGGGAGCGGCGCAGCCGCGACCCCCGGGGGCCCCCGGCGGCGGGGCGGGGGGCGTCGGGGGGAGTGGCGCAGCCTTTGCATATGGATTGATATGGTTCCTTTGCATATGGATTGGTACTTGATGTGCTAATCTTGGTACTTGATGTGCAAGTACCAATCCATATGCAAAGGAACCTCCTCAGGATACAGTGAAGCCTCCCGCCATTAGCATTCCACACCCTGGGAAACTCTTACAGGATGACTCAGCTCAACCCCACCCCTCCTGAGTAGATACAAATGACCTACATCTTTTCCACACTGTGACACTGAGAGATCTCTGTCTTTTGGTGCTACACCTCTGAAGATGCCAGCCACAGCTGCTGGCGAAACGTCAGGAACTACAATGCCAAGACCACGGCAATACAGCCCGGAAAACCCACAACAACCATCGTTCTCCGGCCGTGAAAGCCTTCGACAATACAAGGATTGATTACATATTCTTATCTTCTAAATTACATATTTAAATGACATATTCTTATCTCCTAAATTAATTAGTCAAACTCTTACATCAAGGATTGGTGACAAGTTGTGGACAGACTATGCTTGGACAGAATGTACACTGAGAATAAATGACATCAAACAAATTGGAAACTAAATAAATCACTTTTATTTAACAAATAAATTTCTTCTGAAGTCTCTTTAGAAATTAAACAATAGAAACAAACTATGTGGCATTCCTCAAATCCACGTGTAGGATGCTATGGAAGTGGTACTTAGAGGGAAATTAATCTCCGTTGCCTCCTGTCATGAAGAGCAAAAAGAAAACATTAGAAATGAAATGATATCTAGAATAAGAAAACTAGAAGATGAACACAAAAAAGGCCACCCAATCTATAAACTTGCTTGCATGAAAATTAGAGGAAAAAACCTCCTCACATTCTATACAAGCTATTAAAGGCACCCAGGAAAAACTCAAACTAATTCTGTAACATTAGCCGATGTATTTGCTGAATACTACCAAACCATTTGTACATCAGACAATCCTGACACTAATCATATTTTAAATTATTTATCATCACAGGAAATTTGGAAAAAAAACTCACAAGAACATAAACAATATCTGGACCAACCAGTCACAACAGAAGATGTTACAGTCACTATCAAATCCTTCAAAAAAATAACAAAGCTTCAGACAGGGATGGATTCCCTGCCAAATTTTTACAAAAAAATACATTCACCTACTTTCAACTCCACTAACTGCCACATGCAACTCTGTTATGTTAGGAGGTAGCATCCCTCTATCTTGGTCAGAGGCTGAAATAGTAGTTACTCCAAAAAAGGACAACCATATTACAAATACTAAGTCTTCTCAACCAATACCCTTACTGAATCAAGACCAAAAGATCTTTACAAGCATATTTGCCAAAACATTGTCTAAATTTAAATAACCAACTACATTCACCTTGACCAGACAATACACGTAACACTTTAACTATAATTAATTTCTGTGAAGCATACAAAACCCCTGCATTACTTCTGGCCTTTGATATAGAGAAGGCATTTGATTAAGTGGAAATACCATATCTAAAACTTTTACTTCAAAAAATGGGTTTTGGCAACCAATTCTAAAATGCCATTAATGCTCTTTATCTTTCTCCAAAAGCTACAGTTAGGACTAACAATGTACATTCAATAGATATCCATATAGCAAGGGGAACTAGACAAGGCTGTCCCCTTTCCCCATTTCTGTTTGCCATAACTATAGACAGGGCCAATGCTACCATTAGACCAACTAGGCAGCCGCCTTGGGCACAGACCTCAAGAGGGGCATAGTTTTAAACAGATTACTTTCTTGAAAAAAATGCAACTGAGAAAACCTATTGAGCACCCCCTAAATGGTCCTGTCCACAGACATCAAGCAGCTCAAAAGCTCACCGTAACTTTATTTATTTATTTATTTATTTGATGTATACCCTGCCCTCCTCACAGATGGGCTAAGGGTGGCTAACAACATTAAAAATACATTAAAATCACAGAAACATAAAATCAATAATATTTTTTTAAAAATAATCAAAATAGTCCAGGAGCAGGCTATTTAAACAAATATTGGGAGTCCGTATAGAGGCATGGCAGATGGCTGAGGGCAGCTCCGGAAGAAATGGTGGTCTTAGATGGAAGAAGAAGGACACTCGCTGGCACTCAGCCAAAGGCCCAGCAGAACATCTCCGTTTTACAAGCCCTGCAAAACTGTAACAGGTCCCACAGGGCCCAGATCTCCAGCGGGAGAGCATTCCACCAGGCCAGGGCCAGGGCAGAAAAAGCCCTCGCCCTGGTTGAGGCCAGATGGATGTCCTTTGGGCCAGGGACCACCAGGAGTTGCTTGTCTGCAGAGCGCAACACCCTGCAGGGGACGTAATGGAAGAGGCGGTCCCGCAGGTATGGAGGTCCCAGTCCATGAAGGGCTTTAAATACCAAGGTTAACACCTTGAACCAGATCTGGAACTCCACTGGAAGCCAGTGCAGCTGGCACAGCACATGATGAATGTGCGCTTGGATGGGCGTTCCGGTAAGGATGCGTGCCGCTGCATTCTGGATCAGCTGTAACTTCCGGGTCAGACCCAAGGGCAGTCCAGGATAGAGTGAGTTGCAGTAGTCTAGCCTGGAGGTGACCGTTGCATGGATTACTGTGGCCAGGTCCTGTGGTGAAAGATAGGGCGCCAGTTGCCTGCCCTGTCGAAGATGAAAAAAGGCAGACCTGGCAACAGTCATGACCTGGGCCTCCATTGAAAGTGTAGCATCCAAGGTCACACCCAGACTCCTCACCATCAGGGAAGGTTTCAATTGTACCCCATCAACAGCTGAGAGCCGGTTCCCAGCTCGATTGCCCCATGATCCAGACACAGAACCTCTGTCTTCAGGGGATTCAATTTCAGGCGACTCTGATGTAACCATACCGTCACAGCCTCAAGACCCTTGACCAAGGAATCCAGAGCAAGATCGGACTGGCCATCTGTAATGATTCCAAGTAAATGTGTGCATGTATCTTTAAATGCTTGATGAGATAGGTGAAGAGTGGGGGGTGAAGGAGATGGATGAGTGAGTGATATGTGTCAGGCTATGGCATTCCAGACTTGATAGTCTGTTTCACTCCCTTCTGCAAGAAGACGAGGTCTTTTGATTTCAAAAGGTTTATTGTGAAAGACAGCATTCAAGCCCAGATGTGCATATTCCAGGATTAGAGATCCTGGCCGAGCAAAGCGTTGCTAGGAATGAATCATAGAGCAAAGGTTGTTACATTTCACACTCCCGGAGCCCAGCCTCCCCCCCGAGTTCATACAGCAAAACTTCTCAGAGGTGCGCTGAGCTGGCCAAGGTCGAAACAGCAGATAAGACAGGATCCTTTCCCATGGAATCGGCTCCTTGCAGGTGTTGCCTGGAGGGAAAGAAGTCTAAACACTACACGATTAAATACGGCGTTACTTAGGTTAAAACAGTTTCTGACAATATGATTGGTTGAGGACTGAGAGGGTGGGTGGAGTGAATGCAGTTTGAGACTGAGAGTAGAGAGAAAATTTTTAGTCAGAAGAAAGCAGGCTAGCTGTGTGCTGCCTGAATATGTTGAAGTGTTTATGAGAGAAATTTAACCTGTGTGGAACCTGAACTGAGCATGTTTGTGAAAGGACACTCAGTCAGGGAAAGAGAGGCCAGCTGTGTGAATGAGAGTAAATGAAGTAACTTTAAGAACCGAGAACTACGTTTATGAAACCGATACGCTTCTCGAATAAATAAAAGCTTATTTTTGTTTTGCTATATCCCAGTGTAGCTGTCATTGCTATATCCCATTCCTATCTTCAGGGCCACATAGAACCACGAAGGAGCCTGACGCTTAGGAACGTTACCAAAGGGAAAATTTAAATAAAATATCTTGGAATAAAATATTCCGGGTGGCAGCAGACTACCCAGAGGGTTAAGGGATAGATTAAAAGAAAAATCTACCCTAAAGAAAGTAAAGGTCATAACACCATCCATCAGCAGATAGAGCTGAGTGTCATCCGCATACCAGTGACAACCTAGCCCAAAGCTGCGGGCTAACAGGGCAAGGGGGCACATATAGATGTTAAATAGCATCGGGGAAAGAATCGCCCCCTGAGGGATGCCACATACCAAAGAATGGTAAGCAGACATCTGTTCCCTGAGTGCCACCCTCTGTCCTAGATTGTGAAGGAAGGAGTTCAGCCATTGCAGGGCTGTTCCACGAATCCCCACATCGGCAAGGTAATGGGTCAGAAGATTATGATTGACCATGTCAAATGCTGCTGTAAGATCTAAAAGTATCAGCAGTATCAGCGACCCACTCCGGTCCAGGTGTCGCCGCAGATCATCTGTGAGGGCAACCAGAGCCGTCTCTGTACCATGGCCGGGCCTGAAGCTGGACTGGAATGGATCCAGGATAGAGGCATCACCCAGGTATACCTGCAGCTGTTCTGCTACCGCCCTCTCAATTACTCAAAGTTATCTCAGAAGTCTCAGTCAACTTGAGAGGAACAATCCTTAGTGAAACTACTCCTTTTTAGCTCTCCAGAGAGCCAGCTAAAAAGAAGAAAGCAAACAAATTAAGTAACTGCAGACAAAAGTATCTCCTTTTCAAGTACAACACAATTCTCTCTCTCATTGTCTCACAGCAAACATGAGAAGGGGGTGGGAGTAGAAGACACTCTGTTGTGCCAGCCAGGAAAAAGGTGGGGAAATAGCTTCCAATGCTAGAAAAAGAAACTTTTCAGCAACTTGAGGAAGCCAAGCAAGAAGTGAGAAGGAAAACAAAAGGGAAAAGGTGGGAAACTGCCTCCAGAGCTAAGAAAAAAACCCACTTCTTAGAGCAAACTGTATCCCAGCAACACCAAGAGAAGAGGCAGAGTGGAAAACACTAAAATCTTCACAGCTATTCTGCTGTGTCTGGAAAGAAATGGGCAGAAAGTCAGCTTCATGGCTGCAATAAAAGGGAGGAAAGTAGGGAAATTCTGCTGTAGCAGTGCGCATAGCATACTTGCTGCAGAGGAACAAGTGCAGGGGAAAATACCTCTGCACTAGAACCTACAACTATATAGCCAAGCTTTTAAGGTTTCCTCAAAATCTGAAAATCCTTTAAAGAGTTATGATGACCTCGTCCAATCCTTAAGGCCACTTTTGGTAGGTGCTCGAGAGGGAAAACTGGTCAAGACCAATTTGTCATCTAAACCTTGGTTAGATCAAAGCTGTATTTGTGCTAAAAATGCTTTAATCTATGCCTATAAGCTAGCACTGCGAGCTGATGAAAAGACCAGACAAGATGCATATCGTTCTCTTTCATTTTTAAAAAAGAAGTATAAATCACTGGTTGCCCACTGTAAGAAAGAACATACCAGAAAACTGTGGGCCAATATAACTGAAGCAGCTACGAGCAAAAACTCAGTGGTGTTCTGGAAACTAGTGTCAAACCGCGCCTCCACAGCCGCCTCCCCCTTGGCTTCCTCTATCCCCCCAGATAAATAGACTTCTTTTCTCCAAAAAATGTATGATGATCCTATTCAACCCCCTCCTGCCCTAACAATAGAAAATCTGGCCAAATGCCCCCCGGTTCATCCCGAAGAGGTAAAAGCTTATATTAGCCAGTTAAAGAATGCAAAAGCCCCTGGGCTTGATGGAATATCTCCAGAATTACTAAAAACAAATAAGGACTGGTCGGAAACTTTCCTAGCCTCCCTATTTACTTATATTGATGAAACTGGCTACATCCCCAATGATTGGGGAACGGCTATAGTAGTCCCCTTCCATAAGAAGGGAAAGAAGGAGGATCCATCCAATTATAGACCAATCAGCTTACTAAGCATTGTAAGCAAGTTGTCTACAAAACATCTGCTGAAGAAATTTTTAGACTGGCTAGAACAGGAGGATATAATTGCTGATGAGCAAGCTGGGTTTAGAGCTGGCAGGTCAACAATAGATCACTGCCTAGTAATGCAACACCTTGTAGAGAAATACGCTACAGGAGACCAAGCATCACTTTACCGGGCATTTGTTGATTTAAAAGCAGCTTTTCACACAGTCTCTAGAAATAGACTTTGGAGGAAACTGCAGGCCTCCTCTATTGATAGGTGACTGCTGTCCCTTTTGGGGGCTATGCACAAGCAAACTGCCCTGAGTAAGGTGCAGCCGAATTGGGCATTTGACTGACCCCATTCAAACTTACAGGCAGGTGTGCCTTCTAGCCCCCTTTCTGTTTATCTTCTACATCAACAATTTGGTAAACCTTTTGAATGACCCTGGATTGCACCCTCCCAAATTAGCAAATAGGCACATTCACGTACTGCTCTATGCAGATGATGCTGTATTACTTTCTAGGACCCCCCATAGGGCTGAAACGAGCCCTAAAAAAATTCTCCCAATTCTGTGATACTGAACACCTTCTAACTAATTACCAAAAAACTAAGATCCTGGCTTTCGGTAAAAATCCAAAGATCAGACGATGGGAGCTTCAGGGGCATCGGTTAGAACAACTTACCAGCTTCAAATATTTGGGTGTAGTTTTGCAAGCCTCAGGTACCGAAACAACACATAGCAGCTTCATTGCTGATGTGGGAGAAAAAACAGCACACGGTATACTGAAATTCTATTGATCACAAGGGGGGCAGTATGTAATAAGAAAGCAACAGCAAAACGGGGGAAGGTGCTTGGAGGAAATTGCAGAAGTATTGTATAAAGAGAAGAGGAAGACAAGTAAAGGGCTAGTTGGTAAGATATATAAAATAATGACCACCAACAAGGACTCAGTAATTAAAAGTCTTCAGGAGAAATGGCATAGAGAAGGGCTGACCTCTGAAATAACTTTAAAAAAATTAATGGCAGGGGTGAAAAAGATTAAAATGGATAAGTTTAGAGAAATGGAGCTGAAATATTTCACGAAATGGTATAGGACACCAGCCCAATTAGCTAATATGGTACAGGGGATGAGTTCGAACTGTTGGCACTGTAACCAGGCTAAAGGCTGGTATTCGCATATGTGGTGGGAATGTGCTAAAGTGCAGACATTTTGGAAGAAAGTAGTGGATAGGATAAAAGATAAGATAGGGGTATCAATACCAATAGATAACAATCTAATGACACTGGGTACCCTAAAGACGGAGAAAATAGAGAGTAAATATCAAGAGGTCCTCAAAGCTATGGTATTAGCCGGGAAAGCTGTGATAGTATTGGGATGGAAAAATGAGAACAAATGGACTATGGAGAATTGGAACAACTATCTCTTTGAATTTGTACAATCAGATATTGTGGCTTTATCTACTGAAGAGAAGACCTGGGAGGAAAAGAAGAGTTCGATTAATAAGAAGTGGTCACCTTATTTTGACTGGATCATGGAGGAAGAAGCCAAGAAGGATATTAATTGGAAACTTTGGACCTTGTGCCCGTGGCTGAAGCAATGACAGAAGAAGATTAGGGGAGGGAAGGGAGGGAGGGGAGGGTAAGGAAAAAAGAAACCTGTATAACAATACCGGGAAGTTTACTTTGTAAAAAATTGTGTTAAAATAAAAGGAACAGGTATTTAAAACAAACAACAAAAAAAACAAGGGGGGCAGTATGTACCGGCTGCACTCAGTTTGTTTAAAGCCAAACCATTGGCCCAATTAGTATACGGATCATTCTTGGGGCTGCCATCCTCCTCTTTCTCTCAACTTGAGAGAGTGCACTCCAAATTCCTTAGAGCTCTATTACAGGTGCCCAAATGCATGCCTAACTCATGGGTTAGACTGGAAACAGGAATGTTAAGGGTAGAGGCCAGAATCACCATCTTTTCAATTTTCAAATGGCTGTCAGGACATCTAAACCCGCAAGGTCTGCTCCCTCTGTTATTCCAAGACAATCTAATTGGCAAAAGGCGACTCTGAAATCCCTGGGAAAATTGGGTCTTTCCCCTCAAAGTTTGCTAGTCATGGGGTTAGACCGAGCAAAATCACTCATTAAGCAGAGAGTGACAGACATTGAAAGACAAACATTTTCTTAGAGCACCAGGTTTTATTTCTTCAGATACTACTAAATATATTGCCGCTCCTGCAGCCTATTTTTACTTTCTTGAATCCAGTAACTCCAGAAGGGCATTTGCTTTAGCTAGAAGTTCAACTCTACCCTCTGCCGTTCTGGAAGGAAAGTTTAAAGCTGTCCATTACTCTCTTAGGCTTTGCTCCTCCTGGAGATCCCCACAAATTACAACTGATCTCCAAATGACAGGTTTTAACATTCTCCGAAACATGGAGGCTTCTTAGGTTGGCCTATGTGGAATTATACCCCACATAGGTACTACCTGACAATTGATGCCAACCCACCTAGAGAACTCCGAGAGTTACAAATTACACCCCACTGAGGACCCTCCATATTATGATTGCCGTACCTGGAGATCTCCTTCCATCTCCAGGAGGGTTGACAACCACAGTGTCATCAAGCCAGGCGGCCTTAGCATGGACCTGCCTGCTGCCAGAACTGCCACTGTCTCCCAAAGAACCCCAGGAGCAGCGAAGGCTGAGGGTAAGGGCAGAGGCATGGACCAAGCACAGGAGCGCATGCCTGGCAGCCCACGGCCTTCCCCCTGCTGAGGAAATGTCAGGAGAGCCAGTACAGGATCTGATCTACTCCTCTTGAGTAGCAGAGATGAGCCAGCTTGGAGAAAGAAGCTTAATGAACCCAGCCTCACCTGTAGGAGAAACTCCCTTTATAAGGCCGCAGCTAGCATGGGATTAGGTAGTCACAATTGTGGTATTCTGAACTTGGCTGTTGGTGAGCTCTTTGGTTCTGGCTGCCTGAGCCTTGGTGGGTCACAGTCTTTGATTTTGGAATCTATTACTTGACCATGGAGTTTGACCTGAGAATCTTTGTTGTTGGCCCTGTTGTCGTCAGAACTTGCCTCCAACCTAGTGAGTAGGATAATTTTAATCCTTCTGTTTCTAATTGTTGCTCTCCATTATACTCTTAGATTATGTTGCTGCTGTTTCTGTGGGTTTGTCATGAAAATATGGTTTAGAGCAAATTATACTAAGTGATACATGTGTTCTCTAATGAACTTTGTTTTAGAATTTCATTAGGCTGTCTTGGTTTGGGGCATAAATTGAGCCAAATGTGTAAGTTTGGTTTTCTATAGTGCCTTTAATAAATATGAATCTGCCTTTTGGATCTCTTAGCGTATCTTTACGTTGGAAGGGTAAATATTTTTACTTTACCTTTTCAACATAAATTTTAAATTTCAGGCATGGGAGAGATGGAGCTCTTTCAAAGTGCTATCATTCTCTTCAACACTGACACCACACCCTCCGCTTTTCTCCATTTCTCAGCTTCTTCTGGTGGTAGCTAGGATAATTCACCCCATGAAGTAGGTTCAGGTATTTCTGCTGTTCTTAGTGCAGAGGTAGTCAAGTCAAGTTTATTATTACAGTCTGCGACCAGTGCATATAAAACCATTTGCAAATCAGTTTAAGAGCAGTTGAGACTGGATACCGGGGAAGAACGATGAATAAATATAAGAGTAAAAAAATAAGATCATCATAAATTAGTTGTTTAAGCTGCCTTATGTGATTTACGTTGCTTGTAGACCTGGGCACAGAATCTTGCTACTTGATGTGTTGTCTGGTGATTCCGATCAGACAAAAGATAATCAAGTTTGATTTTATGTGAACTTCCAGGGAATCTTTCTACTAATGGACTGATGGTTTCCGCTCTAATTTTACTATGACTTGGGCAGTTGAAGAAGATGTGCTCCATTGAGTCAATTTCTCTTAGGGGATAGGAGCAAAGCCTAAGAGAGTAATGGACAGCTTTAAACTTTCCTTCCAGAACGGCAGAGGGTAGAGTTGAACTTCTAGCTAAAGCAAATGCCCTTCTGGAGTTACTGGATTCAAGAAAGTAAAAATAGGCTGCAGGAGCGGCAATATATTTAGTAGTATCTGAAGAAATAAAACCTGGTGCTCTAAGAAAATGTTTGTCTTTCAATGTCTGTCACTCTCTGCTTAATGAGTGATTTTGCTCGGTCTAACCCCATGACTAGCAAACTTTGAGGGGAAAGACCCAATTTTCCCAGGGATTTCAGAGTCGCCTTTTGCCAATTAGATTGTCTTGGAATAACAGAGGGAGCAGACCTTGCGGGTTTAGATGTCCTGACAGCCATTTGAAAATTGAAAGGATGGTGATTCTGGCCTCTACCCTTAACATTCCTGTTTCCAGTCTAACCCATGAGTTAGGCATGCATTTGGGCACCTGTAATAGAGCTCTAAGGAATTTGGAGTGCACTCTCTCAAGTTGAGAGAAAGAGGAGGATGGCAGCCCCAAGAATGATCCGTATACTAATTGGGCCAATGGTTTGGCTTTAAACAAACTGAGTGCAGCCGGTACATACTGCCCCCCTTGTTTTTTTTGTTGTTTGTTTTAAATACCTGTTCCTTTTATTTTAACACAATTTTTTACAAAGTAAACTTCCCGGTATTGTTATACAGGTTTCTTTTTTCCTTACCCTCCCCTCCCTCCCTTCCCTCCCCTAATCTTCTTCTGTCATTGCTTCAGCCACGGGCACAAGGTCCAAAGTTTCCAATTAATATCCTTCTTGGCTTCTTCCTCCATGATCCAGTCAAAATAAGGTGACCACTTCTTATTAATCGAACTCTTCTTTTCCTCCCAGGTCTTCTCTTCAGTAGATAAAGCCACAATATCTGATTGTACAAATTCAAAGAGATAGTTGTTCCAATTCTCCATAGTCCATTTGTTCTCATTTTTCCATCCCAATACTATCACAGCTTTCCCGGCTAATACCATAGCTTTGAGGACCTCTTGATATTTACTCTCTATTTTCTCCGTCTTTAGGGTACCCAGTGTCATTAGATTGTTATCTATTGGTATTGATACCCCTATCTTATCTTTTATCCTATCCACTACTTTCTTCCAAAATGTCTGCACTTTAGCACATTCCCACCACATATGCGAATACCAGCCTTTAGCCTGGTTACAGTGCCAACAGTTCGAACTCATCCCCTGTACCATATTAGCTAATTGGGCTGGTGTCCTATACCATTTCGTGAAATATTTCAGCTCCATTTCTCTAAACTTATCCATTTTAATCTTTTTCACCCCTGCCATTAATTTTTTTAAAGTTATTTCAGAGGTCAGCCCTTCTCTATGCCATTTCTCCTGAAGACTTTTAATTACTGAGTCCTTGTTGGTGGTCATTATTTTATATATCTTACCAACTAGCCCTTTACTTGTCTTCCTCTTCTCTTTATACAATACTTCTGCAATTTCCTCCAAGCACCTTCCCCCGTTTTGCTGTTGCTTTCTTATTACATACTGCCCCCCTTGTGATCAATAGAATTTCAGTATACCGTGTGCTGTTTTTTCTCCCACATCAGCAATGAAGCTGCTATGTGTTGTTTCGGTACCTGAGGCTTGCAAAACTACACCCAAATATTTGAAGCTGGTAAGTTGTTCTAACCGATGCCCCTGAAGCTCCCATCGTCTGATCTTTGGATTTTTACCGAAAGCCAGGATCTTAGTTTTTTGGTAATTAGTTAGAAGGTGTTCAGTATCACAGAATTGGGAGAATTTTTTTAGGGCTCGTTTCAGCCCTATGGGGGGTCCTAGAAAGTAATACAGCATCATCTGCATAGAGCAGTACGTGAATGTGCCTATTTGCTAATTTGGGAGGGTGCAATCCAGGGTCATTCAAAAGGTTTACCAAATTGTTGATGTAGAAGATAAACAGAAAGGGGGCTAGAAGGCACACCTGCCTGTAAGTTTGAATGGGGTCAGTCAAATGCCCAATTCGGCTGCACCTTACTCAGGGCAGTTTGCTTGTGCATAGCCCCCAAAAGGGACAGCAGTCACCTATCAATAGAGGAGGCCTGCAGTTTCCTCCAAAGTCTATTTCTAGAGACTGTGTGAAAAGCTGCTTTTAAATCAACAAATGCCCGGTAAAGTGATGCTTGGTCTCCTGTAGCGTATTTCTCTACAAGGTGTTGCATTACTAGGCAGTGATCTATTGTTGACCTGCCAGCTCTAAACCCAGCTTGCTCATCAGCAATTATATCCTCCTGTTCTAGCCAGTCTAAAAATTTCTTCAGCAGATGTTTTGTAGACAACTTGCTTACAATGCTTAGTAAGCTGATTGGTCTATAATTGGATGGATCCTCCTTCTTTCCCTTCTTATGGAAGGGGACTACTATAGCCGTTCCCCAATCATTGGGGATGTAGCCAGTTTCATCAATATAAGTAAATAGGGAGGCTAGGAAAGTTTCCGACCAGTCCTTATTTGTTTTTAGTAATTCTGGAGATATTCCATCAAGCCCAGGGGCTTTTGCATTCTTTAACTGGCTAATATAAGCTTTTACCTCTTCGGGATGAACCGGGGGGCATTTGGCCAGATTTTCTATTGTTAGGGCAGGAGGGGGTTGAATAGGATCATCATACATTTTTTGGAGAAAAGAAGTCTATTTATCTGGGGGGATAGAGGAAGCCAAGGGGGAGGCGGCTGTGGAGGCGCGGTTTGACACTAGTTTCCAGAACACCACTGAGTTTTTGCTCGTAGCTGCTTCAGTTATATTGGCCCACAGTTTTCTGGTATGTTCTTTCTTACAGTGGGCAACCAGTGATTTATACTTCTTTTTTAAAAATGAAAGAGAACGATATGCATCTTGTCTGGTCTTTTCATCAGCTCGCAGTGCTAGCTTATAGGCATAGATTAAAGCATTTTTAGCACAAATACAGCTTTGATCTAACCAAGGTTTAGATGACAAATTGGTCTTGACCAGTTTTCCCTCTCGAGCACCTACCAAAAGTGGCCTTAAGGATTGGACGAGGTCATCATAACTCTTTAAAGGATTTTCAGATTTTGAGGAAACCTTAAAAGCTTGGCTATATAGTTGTAGGTTCTAGTGCAGAGGTATTTTCCCCTGCACTTGTTCCTCTGCAGCAAGTATGCTATGCGCACTGCTACAGCAGAATTTCCCTACTTTCCTCCCTTTTATTGCAGCCATGAAGCTGACTTTCTGCCCATTTCTTTCCAGACACAGCAGAATAGCTGTGAAGATTTTAGTGTTTTCCACTCTGCCTCTTCTCTTGGTGTTGCTGGGATACAGTTTGCTCTAAGAAGTGGGTTTTTTTCTTAGCTCTGGAGGCAGTTTCCCACCTTTTCCCTTTTGTTTTCCTTCTCACTTCTTGCTTGGCTTCCTCAAGTTGCTGAAAAGTTTCTTTTTCTAGCATTGGAAGCTATTTCCCCACCTTTTTCCTGGCTGGCACAACAGAGTGTCTTCTACTCCCACCCCCTTCTCATGTTTGCTGTGAGACAATGAGAGAGAGAATTGTGTTGTACTTGAAAAGGAGATACTTTTGTCTGCAGTTACTTAATTTGTTTGCTTTCTTCTTTTTAGCTGGCTCTCTGGAGAGCTAAAAAGGAGTAGTTTCACTAAGGATTGTTCCTCTCAAGTTGACTGAGACTTCTGAGATAACTTTGAGTAATTGAGAGGGCGGTAGCAGAACAGCTGCAGGTATACCTGGGTGATGCCTCTATCCTGGATCCATTCCAGTCCAGCTTCAGGCCCGGCCATGGTACAGAGACGGCTCTGGTTGCCCTCACAGATGATCTGCGGCGACACCTGGACCGGAGTGGGTCGCTGATACTGCTGATACTTTTAGATCTTACAGCAGCATTTGACATGGTCAATCATAATCTTCTGACCCATTACCTTGCCGATGTGGGGATTCGTGGAACAGCCCTGCAATGGCTGAACTCCTTCCTTCACAATCTAGGACAGAGGGTGGCACTCAGGGAACAGATGTCTGCTTACCATTCTTTGGTATGTGGCATCCCTCAGGGGGCGATTCTTTCCCCGATGCTATTTAACATCTATATGTGCCCCCTTGCCCTGTTAGCCCGCAGCTTTGGGCTAGGTTGTCACTGGTATGCGGATGACACTCAGCTCTATCTGCTGATGGATGGTGTTATGACCTTTACTTTCTTTAGGGTAGATTTTTCTTTTAATCTATCCCTTAACCCTCTGGGTAGTCTGCTGCCACCCGGAATATTTTATTCCAAGATATTTTATTTAAATTTTCCCTTTGGTAACGTTCCTAAGCGTCAGGCTCCTTCGTGGTTCTATGTGGCCCTGAAGATAGGAATGGGATATAGCAATGACAGCTACACTGGGATATAGCAAAACAAAAATAAGCTTTTATTTATTCGAGAAGCGTATCGGTTTCATAAACGTAGTTCTCGGTTCTTAAAGTTACTTCATTTACTCTCATTCACACAGCTGGCCTCTCTTTCCCTGACTGAGTGTCCTTTCACAAACATGCTCAGTTCAGGTTCCACACAGGTTAAATTTCTCTCATAAACACTTCAACATATTCAGGCAGCACACAGCTAGCCTGCTTTCTTCTGACTAAAAATTTTCTCTCTACTCTCAGTCTCAAACTGCATTCACTCCACCCACCCTCTCAGTCCTCAACCAATCATATTGTCAGAAACTGTTTTAACCTAAGTAACGCCGTATTTAATCGTGTAGTGTTTAGACTTCTTTCCCTCCAGGCAACACCTGCAAGGAGCCGATTCCATGGGAAAGGATCCTGTCTTATCTGCTGTTTCGACCTTGGCCAGCTCAGCGCACCTCTGAGAAGTTTTGCTGTATGAACTCGGGGGGGAGGCTGGGCTCCGGGAGTGTGAAATGTAACAACCTTTGCTCTATGATTCATTCCTAGCAACGCTTTGCTCGGCCAGGATCTCTAATCCTGGAATATGCACATCTGGGCTTGAATGCTGTCTTTCACAATAAACCTTTTGAAATCAAAAGACCTCGTCTTCTTGCAGAAGGGAGTGAAACAGACTATCAAGTCTGGAATGCCATAGCCTGACACATATCACTCACTCATCCATCTCCTTCACCCCCCACTCTTCACCTATCTCATCAAGCATTTAAAGATACATGCACACATTTACTTGGAATCATTACAGATGGCCAGTCCGATCTTGCTCTGGATTCCTTGGTCAAGGGTCTTGAGGCTGTGACGGTATGGTTACATCAGAGTCGCCTGAAATTGAATCCCCTGAAGACAGAGGTTCTGTGTCTGGATCATGGGGCAATCGAGCTGGGAACCGGCTCTCAGCTGTTGATGGGGTACAATTGAAACCTTCCCTGATGGTGAGGAGTCTGGGTGTGACCTTGGATGCTACACTTTCAATGGAGGCCCAGGTCATGACTGTTGCCAGGTCTGCCTTTTTTCATCTTCGACAGGGCAGGCAACTGGCGCCCTATCTTTCACCACAGGACCTGGCCACAGTAATCCATGCAACGGTCACCTCCAGGCTAGACTACTGCAACTCACTCTATCCTGGACTGCCCTTGGGTCTGACCCGGAAGTTACAGCTGATCCAGAATGCAGCGGCACGCATCCTTACCGGAACGCCCATCCAAGCGCACATTCATCATGTGCTGTGCCAGCTGCACTGGCTTCCAGTGGAGTTCCAGATCTGGTTCAAGGTGTTAACCTTGGTATTTAAAGCCCTTCATGGACTGGGACCTCCATACCTGCGGGACCGCCTCTTCCATTACGTCCCCTGCAGGGTGTTGCGCTCTGCAGACAAGCAACTCCTGGTGGTCCCTGGCCCAAAGGACATCCATCTGGCCTCAACCAGGGCGAGGGCTTTTTCTGCCCTGGCCCTGGCCTGGTGGAATGCTCTCCCGCTGGAGATCTGGGCCCTGTGGGACCTGTTACAGTTTTGCAGGGCTTGTAAAACGGAGATGTTCTGCTGGGCCTTTGGCTGAGTGCCAGCGAGTGTCCTTCTTCTTCCATCTAAGACCACCATTTCTTCCGGAGCTGCCCTCAGCCATCTGCCATGCCTCTATACGGACTCCCAATATTTGTTTAAATAGCCTGCTCCTGGACTATTTTAATTATTTTTAAAAAAATATTATTGATTTTATGTTTCTGTGATTTTAATGTATTTTTAATGTTGTTAGCCACCCTTAGCCCATCTGTGAGGAGGGCAGGGTATACATCAAATAAATAAATAAATAAATAAATAAAGTTACGGTGAGCTTTTGAGCTGCTTGATGTCTGTGGACAGGACCATTTAGGGGGTGCTCAATAGGTTTTCTCAGTTGCATTTTTTTCAAGAAAGTAATCTGTTTAAAACTATGCCCCTCTTGAGGTCTGTGCCCAAGGCGGCTGCCTAGTTGGTCTAATGGTAGCATTGGCCCTGTCTATAGTTATGGCAAACAGAAATGGGGAAAGGGGACAGCCTTGTCTAGTTCCCCTTGCTATATGGATATCTATTGAATGTACATTGTTAGTCCTAACTGTAGCTTTTGGAGAAAGATAAAGAGCATTAATGGCATTTTAGAATTGGTTGCCAAAACCCATTTTTTGAAGTAAAAGTTTTAGATATGGTATTTCCACTTAATCAAATGCCTTCTCTATATCAAAGGCCAGAAGTAATGCAGGGGTTTTGTATGCTTCACAGAAATTAATTATAGTTAAAGTGTTACGTGTATTGTCTGGTCAAGGTGAATGTAGTTGGTTATTTAAATTTAGACAATGTTTTGGCAAATATGCTTGTAAAGATCTTTTGGTCTTGATTCAGTAAGGGTATTGGTTGAGAAGACTTAGTATTTGTAATATGGTTGTCCTTTTTTGGAGTAACTACTATTTCAGCCTCTGACCAAGATAGAGGGATGCTACCTCCTAACATAACAGAGTTGCATGTGGCAGTTAGTGGAGTTGAAAGTAGGTGAATGTATTTTTTTGTAAAAATTTGGCAGGGAATCCATCCCTGTCTGAAGCTTTGTTATTTTTTTGAAGGATTTGATAGTGACTGTAACATCTTCTGTTGTGACTGGTTGGTCCAGATATTGTTTATGTTCTTGTGAGTTTTTTTTCCAAATTTCCTGTGATGATAAATAATTTAAAATATGATTAGTGTCAGGATTGTCTGATGTACAAATGGTTTGGTAGTATTCAGCAAATACATCGGCTAATGTTACAGAATTAGTTTGAGTTTTTCCTGGGTGCCTTTAATAGCTTGTATAGAATGTGAGGAGGTTTTTTCCTCTAATTTTCATGCAAGCAAGTTTATAGATTGGGTGGCCTTTTTGTGTTCATCTTCTAGTTTTCTTATTCTAGATATCATTTCATTTCTAATGTTTTCTTTTTGCTCTTCATGACAGGAGGCAACGGAGATTAATTTCCCTCTAAGTACCACTTCCATAGCATCCTACACGTGGATTTGAGGAATGCCACATAGTTTGTTTCTATTGTTTAATTTCTAAAGAGACTTCAGAAGAAATTTATTTGTTAAATAAAAGTGATTTATTTAGTTTCCAATTTGTTTGATGTCATTTATTCTCAGTGTACATTCTGTCCAAGCATAGTCTGTCCACAACTTGTCACCAATCCTTGATGTAAGAGTTTGACTAATTAATTTAGGAGATAAGAATATGTCATTTAAATATGTAATTTAGAAGATAAGAATATGTAATCAATCCTTGTATTGTCGAAGGCTTTCACGGCCGGAGAACGATGGTTGTTGTGGGTTTTCCGGGCTGTATTGCCGTGGTCTTGGCATTGTAGTTCCTGACGTTTCGCCAGCAGCTGTGGCTGGCATCTTCAGAGGTGTAGCACCAAAAGACAGAGATCTCTCAGTGTCACAGTGTGGAAAAGATGTAGGTCATTTGTATCTACTCAGGAGGGGTGGGGTTGAGCTGAGTCATCCTGTAAGAGTTTCCCAGGGTGTGGAATGCTAATGGCGGGAGGCTTCACTGTATCCTGAGGAGGTTCCTTTGCATATGGATTGGTACTTGCACATCAAGTACCAAGATTAGCACATCAAGTACCAATCCATATGCAAAGGAACCTCCTCAGGATACAGTGAAGCCTCCCGCCATTAGCATTCCACACCCTGGGAAACTCTTACAGGATGACTCAGCTCAACCCCACCCCTCCTGAGTAGATACAAATGACCTACATCTTTTCCACACTGTGACACTGAGAGATCTCTGTCTTTTGGTGCTACACCTCTGAAGATGCCAGCCACAGCTGCTGGCGAAACGTCAGGAACTACAATGCCAAGACCACGGCAATACAGCCCGGAAAACCCACAACAACCATAATCAATCCTTGTGTATATATTGTGGATAGAAGAGAAGTATGTATAGCCTGTTACCAGTGGGTTTTGAAGATGTCACTAGACCAATAGATAAAGCCTAAGAGCCATTGATTGATCTTAGCAGCTTAGTAACTGTATTGTTAATTTTAATTGCTTTGACACGATAGGCAGTAAAATTTAAAAGGTCATTCAGAGAGGAGTGATACAAATGTTTACTGCTGACACATTGATTTACCCATGCTGAACGAAAGCAGAATTGAAAGCCAAGAGAATCAAGTGCACTCTGCATGAAGACAGCTCGTCAGGTTGTTTTGATCTACAAGCAGCTCTCCACACTGAAAGCAGTGAAAGCAGCTTTCTCAGTAATCATGCTTTGCGGTATTATCCAATACAATTTTTAAAGTTTGTATATGTACACTCACACATTATGCAATGCATTTATATTTTGTATCACTTTCATATTTATCAAAATACTTAATTTCACAGGTCAAGGGATGGTGTCATGGAAATATAAATAATAATAACAACTGTGCTTATATACCGCTCTTCTACACATATTAGTGCCTCACCCAGAGCAGTGAACAAGTTAGTGTTATTCTTATCCCTACAATGGAGCTGGGGCTGAGAGGAGTGGCTGACCCAAGGCCACCTACTGAGCTCATGTCAGTAGTAGGATTCAAACCAGTAGACTGCTGATTATGGTTTAGAACACATACTTCGTGAAACATATGCATTCTAAATAACGCTGTATGAACATCACTGTAGTTCTTTTTCTAGTATGGTGTATAACTGGTGCTTTATCTTTGACAGCCAATTAAAAATAGTGAACAGTATCAGATACATGTTCTGTAATTGTTAGCAGAGACCAAGGATGATCTGGTCATGTAACTTTTCTTGTCATTTTTACTATCCATATCTCTTATCTTGCAGCTGGGCATAGTGGTACTTTTGGCTAGGTAGAATGTCACATGATTGGAAATAGTAAAAAAGAATTAAATTATGATTGGTTTGATATTTATCTTTGTTATCATATGAAAAGATCTTAGATTTCTGCATAAGATAATATATAAAAATGGTAATCGAAATAGCAGATCAGGGTTTTGGCCAAAAGAAATCTCATGAAGATCTAGGCAGGAAACTTACCCTTGTAATATGTGCTACGGTAACTTGAATGCATTTCATCGTTAATCTGACTGAGTTAGATTTCATTAAGAAATGTTAGGAAACTTAATTCTTGTTGTGTTCATCTGTTCTATTTTTCTATGTTTTATTTAAATAAACATTTATATTTTGATACTTCACGTAATGAAAATGACTAGTGTTTGTTAATGAAAGAAGCCATTAAACTGTTAGGAGGAGTCTGTCTCCTGGTTGGGAGAGTGCAACAAAAACATACATCCTGTTTATTTTGTACTGAAAAGCAGTTTCTCTAAAACAGAGAAACGTGTTTTCAGGTCTCACTTGAAGGTTTCAAGCTGCTCAGGATTTAAGATAAAAACTTCAACCCATCTCTACCGAGTATTTAATACTTTTTAATGTTTAAAAGTTATGTTTAATATTTATGCCTAATACGATTATAGAAGCAATACTGTTTGAATTATCTGTAAACTTATTTGAGTTGGATTGTTAGTAAAATTACAATTTTATGAAATTTTTACCATTTTATAACATTACAACTTTGTACCAAAAAAGTTTTGCATATAGAAGAGATTGCCAAAAATAAAATTCCCCATCCCCAGGCGAAGGCGAAGGCAAAGACGAAGGCAAAGACAAAGACAGCCAGGCCCCCGGGGGTCGCGGCTGCGCCGCTCGCCCCGACGCCCCCCGCCCCGCCTCCCTGCCGTTGCCATGGTGGCAAGGCCTCTCACCAGGCTGTGGCACTGCACTCTCTCTGCAGCCCCTCAGAAGTCTGGCGCAGGCAGCAGGAGGCCTGATGCTGCCCTATCAAGGCTTTGCAGCTGCCGCGACTGCCAACGACTCACTTTTTATCTTATTGCAGGCATACCCGTAGACCCCTCAGTGCACCTGTGCCAGGATAAGAATGAGTAGTCAGCAACACGGTTAGTTTTTTATATCTTAGGATGTTGCACTGAAGACTAGGTTTGAAGACAGATTTCATGGTAAACTGTTGCTGCATGTAATAACGTAACAGATTTTCTGTCTATATAGTGTTCTCGGAGCGATTGATTTGCACCGGAGAGCAGACTGGAAGAAAGAAATGTTTAATCCTTAACCCACCAATTGCTTTTCTTCTGAGATCTGCAGCCAAGCTGCTTTTGTCCCTGCTTGAATTTTAGAGCTGTGTTCCCCTCAAGTGATCAATTGTTAGTTTTATTTCAGAATTTAACATCCTATCCTTCAGTAGATTAGCCAGCATGAGACTGACAATGTATATGTAGGGAGGATTCTTGCTGGCAATGTAATGACATCGCTGGTGATGTGCTGGTATCACTTCTGATACAACCAGAATTGATGTAAGCACTTCATAAGCGATGCTCTAACATTCAGCCAAAACTCTATGCTAGAGTTTTGGCCAAATGCTAGAGCATCACTGGTGACGTGCTGATGTTGCTTCCAGTCATGCTGGAAATGAAGCACATTGGAATGCTGGCAATGCCCCCCCCCCCCATTTTCTCCCCTACCACCCAACTGAGTGGCAATGGGAAGGGCCTTCTGGGACCAGACGATCCCCTGCCTGCAATACAAAAATGGTACTCCTACCCCTCAACTAGAAAAACCATTCCTACTTGGATCACAATATATTTTGGAGAATGAAGTAAGTAGGGTTTAGAGATTATTGCTTTGTATGTGGTTTGAGTTTTATTAAGCATAGCTGAACCTATGCACGCACACCACATTCTCTGCCATGAACATGGTACCTGATGCAATGTACAATAGTAAAAATAATAAAACAAAGGGCAAATTTCACTAATAAAACATTTTAAAAACTTTAAAAGCAATTTGATATCAGCATAAAACACAGCCAAGGCATCCCACTTTCCTGCAGTTTTTTAAAAAAAGTTTGCAGAAGAGTCACAGTTCTAAGTAAGACTGGTCACACTGTGAACATTTAATCTGGATTTGCAAGTTTTAAAATACACTTCTACATGATGTTCTGGTTGATCCTGTTGCATTCCCGTATTTTTGGTGTTACTTTTACATCTTTTAAAAGGTATCATTTGTGACAATTTTTAAAAACAACTTGAAATGAAATTGCAGAACTTGACTACCAATGTGGACAGTCCTAGCACAACTGAGGCTTCCTGGGGCTACTACCCTAGTAGGCATTAAAAACAATCCTGCTTTATGTTCATGTTCTTCTCTTTCTATAGTGACAATAATTTATTACCTTTGGTGCCACATTTCCTTGTGCTTACTCCCAGGGAAGTGTCTTTAGAAATGCAGCTTATGATTGAAGTCTTCCAAGGCCTTTATCAAGTTTGCTTGATTGAAGAGACCACTTGCACGCACACACACACCTCCCGCACAAGGCACTTTTCCTGATACTGGCCATCCAAATGCCCTGATGAGATGGGGGAGACAGACCAGTACCCGGGTAGCACTTTAAAACAAACTAAGATGCACTCCAGCAGGTCTACTCAGATGTAAGTCCTATGGTATTCAATAGTGCTTACTCCCATGGAAGTGTCTTTCAAATTGAAAGCCTATGATTGAAGTCTACACATTCACCCTTCCAAATGTTTCCAAAACTGATAGATTCTTGCAAGGATCAGAAGGGCAGGGAGAGACAACGCCATTGCCTGATAGAAACAGGAAGAAAAAGAGGCAGTCATGCTAAATGAGCACACTCCACCTTCCTGCCAACAGAGTTAATTAATAATGCAAGAGCTCTCTCCCCCTGGAATCCGATTGGTGAATGCTATTAAGGAAAACAAGATGCTGCTGCGTTTCTGTTGCTACTGCAAAGTCTGAACCAAACCAAAACACACCAACCTTTTGTTGGGAGTGTGCTATTATACCTTGGTTTCCCCGATTTGGTTCACTGTTCTGGAAACTTTTCACAAAATGAAACAGTGATTTCCTAGTGTATTTCCTGCTTGTTTGTTTCATTTTGCATAGCCCTAGTAATTCATAAGGGACATCATAGTATACCACTGCTCTTTCTGAAGCTTACAGCATTTGGTGATTATATATGTAGGACATCTGCAGAGTAATTTAGTTATTGTGCATTGGAAGTAATGAGAATTAACACACACTCCAGTGTAGCTCTGTAAGAATACTTTACTAAGAGGATAAAAATAGGGTTACTTTGGAAGAAAATAATAAATGTTAATAGGCTACATCTTGCTAGTATAGATAGACAGAGAACTGAGAGAAGACCAAAACAAAACTAACTGGAACAAAGGGCAATAAAACTTCAGTATATAGCATGACTTAATTGCCCCCCCCAATAAACAAGTTGCCCAATAGAAAATCCTAATTCTACTTTATTATGCTTAGAGACTCCCCCTTCTATGGCAGGAATCCTTGCTTGAATCCCTAATGGTTACATGCAAAGTAAGTTTGCTAATTAAGTAGGTAACACAAACAGTTTAACTCTTTCATGACTGAAATGGAAACACTTGCAAATCCCCCAGTTTATAGTACAAGAACACCTAACGATTTCCTCCACCCTTCTCTCCCCTCACCTCACACAAGACTATTCCTTGCCATTTTGTGAAATGCATGTTCTTTTAATTCAGTTTCATTTTTTGTTTAAAACATGTCTGGAGGCTGTGCACTCGTCTTTTATGCTGAAGCATAAACCTAGCAGAATATGCACAAGGGGAGGGAGGGAGAACATGCAGCCCCTTCACAGTAAGATTATGTTCCCCGTGGCACTGTTGTTTCCCCAATTAATTATCTGCAGACAGGATGTTGTGTCAATGTTATTGAAAAGGGACTTGGCAAGTATGATTTGACAGATCATGTAGAGATGCTCTAAAGCAACTGGATAATTATTACAAACTCTCAATTAGTTTGCTCATCAATAGTCTGTCCAGGGCAGGTGCCACTCCTCCAGCACACTCACTTCACCTCCAGGTTACCAGAATACGTCATAAGCCATAGATGCACAGCCCAGCAACAGTCAGGCTGGTCAAGGCAGGGAGTAGCGTTGTTGCCAAGTAGGCCCCCTCCCCTGCTTTAAGGCCTGCCATGAACTGTGTTAAAGTTTCCTGCATTGCTATTTCACTGCTGCACCAAAGACTGCTTTGCACGTGTGTGCTCTAGTACACGTGTCAGTTTCCTGCCTGCGTGTTAATTACCTTACTGCTACAATAGACTGTGTAGTTCACTGACTCCATGTTTGGATAACTGCACAAAAGGACTCTTTTACTGGGCAGCCCTGCCCTGCCCTGTATCTGGATCTCCCAGTGTGTGTTTGGACTTTATTACAAGTGTGCCCCGTGTCTGCATTGCCATCTACCACGGACCGTGCCTGTTCCCTGCTTTGGACTGTGTTTTGTGTGCTGTTCCCCCTGCTTCCATGGAAGCCTGCCTCACATGGGCCCAAGCCGCTGCTAGCAGCCAGGTGCCTGCCGGGGAAACTTCCAGCGAGCCTGGCTAGGCGCTCCCTGGTCAGTTCCCGCCTGGAGCCTCCCGCGGGTAGGTCGCCGAGCTTGCCCTCGCTACCGGGCAGCCTGCTATCCAGCCCCTGCTATGCCCAGCCGGCATCCATGTTCCTAGGCAGCCAGAAGACCCTGGGAAGAAGACTGCTTTGAGAAGCCATTTCGGCGAAGCGGGCACACCACGTCCGCAGCGAGAGTACCTCGCCCCGCTCTGCATATCTTAGGAGCCGCCCCGGAGAAGAACTAAGTGCTGACCATCCCAAGCACTTAGAGAATGCATCTCAAAGAAACCTCCGCATTCCAGAGCTGATGACATCAGGACAAGCCCTGTCCGCGGGAACATCCTTTCAGACCACTTGGATTTCCCCCTCCCTCTTTTGTCCCCTCTTCCTGAGGTGTCACTTATCGCAATCTGATTACCAAAGTGGCCCATCCAAGCCTTTCAGTAGCCCATTAGAGTCTTTGTTTTAAACTGTGAGAACCACCAAGTACAGCACCAGCCCCAGGGTACGTTTTGGGGTATTTAAGCTGGTCTCCCAGACCACTCGGTGCTTAGGCCATTCCTATCCAGACTTCCTTGCTGTCCGTCTGTGGTCCCAGTGCTGGCATTGGGCCACCCTCGCTGCTGTGTCTCTGCTTCGCTCCAGGATTGTGAGTATTTCCCTTATCATCGTTGGGAACCCGCTAATGCGAAAGTCTCTATATTTCCTACTCTGTGTTTCTTAGGTCTTGTATGTTCTTTGTATGCTTGTGCAAGTTTAGGCTTACGCCACACTAAATACACGTGGTTGGAACCTTATTTGTAGTCTGCCTCTTTTTCACTAGAGTGTCTGGGATCGGGACCTCCGTAGACATAGGTTAAGATCCGTGCTTATTTTAAGTTACAGACTGCTACAGCTAATTCCCCTTATAATAAAAAGCAGTTCTGGTAACAGTTTACTGGTGGAGAATGCGGGCATAACCCAGTTCGTGTGAATACACGTGAGTCGACACGCGTGTCTTCAGCGAACTGACTTAGAAGAAAATTTTCCAGACCTCTGTGTAAAGAGCGCAATTTAGCTCAGGGAATTAAAAGTGTGAGTGTGTGTGGCTCTAGCGAGCATTTCTATCTTGTGGGTTGGCTTTTCCCCCATTTCCTCCTTCAGCCAGCTTTGGACTACTTGCCTTTTGTGGTGCACCGCGAGGCCCTCCAGCCGTTATAACCGGTGTACTGTGGGTGAGGACCTCTGAACTGGTGAAGTTCCTGGCCACTTTCCGGGCCGCCTAAACGCGTCTATGTGGGTGGGATCCCAGAAGTAGGCTCTATATATATATACATCCTGCAGCACATATAAAACTCTCTTCCGCCCTCCCCCGTCTCTCCTAAGCCCGTCCAAACCCCGTTCCTGCCAGCACTTAGGCTTCAATCCCCGCTCCGGAGGAAACGTGAAGGGATCGATAGTCCGTTCGTTCAGTCAGTTTAGCTTTGGGAATCTAAAGCCAGGTTCCTGAAGCCCCGCGGCAGCCAGCCGCACCGTGCTTAGGAGTTTTAAGAAAGACTCTTGGGCGCACCTCGCTTGGGAGTCAGTGGGACTCGTGGGTGCACCCTGCTTGGGAGTTGGTAGAACTCTTGAGCGCTTTCCGCTTGGGAGTACAGTAAATTTACTCCTGAGCACTTTTGCTTGGGGACTTGCAGAGGCAGTCTTTGAGCGCTTCAGTCTTTTGGTTTTGGCTTGGAGACAGTTTAACCGTTTGTCTCTGAGCACGAGGCCTGGGGACTTTTTGAGTTTAGTTCTTGGGCAGAGAGCTTGAGAGCATTTGTAGCTTCTGAGCAGAGGCTTGGGAGCATTTCTGGTTGCCTGAGCAGAGGCTTGGGAGACCCCTTAATTGCAGTTTCTAAGCAGAGGCTTGGGGACACTTTTTGGTTTCCGAGTATAGGCTTGGGAGACCCCTGAGCTTTGGCTTCTAGGCAGAGGCTTGGGAGCACTGAGCGTTTTTTTCTTGGGCTTAGAGAGCTTGAGAGCACCTCCTGAGCCAGTAAACTTTTCCTGGTCCCGTGGCTTGTAGGCAAGCTTGGAACGGGAATAGGAATTTTCCTTCTCCCCCGGTGGAGAAGAACCGAGTGTAGGACCCTTAAAAATACCCTTGTGAACCTAAAAGTAGGAACCTTTAAAACCACCCCTGGTAAAAACCTGTGTAGTACCCAGTTTAAAAATCCTTGAGGACCGAAGGGAAGGATAAACCTCCCAAAGGGACATAGAGAGGAAAAGTTGTTAAAACCCCTGAGTAGTTTTGAATAAAAAGGAAAAATGTACCGGGCAAACCCCACCGTGCCCCGCCTGGAGAAGTGGCTAGTTAAGAAGGGAGACTGCCCTTGGGAAGCCGGTTCCTTCAAGGGACCCGACCCGCTCCAGATAGTCAGAAGCGCCTTCCAAGATTTTTGTGAAAAGGAGAAACCTAGGTCAAGTAAGAAGGACAGATACGGAGCCTGGGCACTTTTCACCGCCCTACAGGACAGCGTGTCCCTAATTAGTAAGTTGCAAACAGCGCAGGAGGAGCTAGAGGAGAGGTCAGAGCGAGAGCAGGACGCCTTGCGTCTAGAAATCCAGACTCTCAGGACCAAGCTAACCGAACAGGAAAAAGAGTACGAGAGAAGAGCAGTTGAGTGGCGCGCTGAAAGCGTCAATTTCATATTAGAGAAGCAAGGACTAACCACTGCCCTCCAGGACGCTCAGCACAAGGCTGAAGCGGCCACCGCTCGTGCCGATATGGCTGAGCACGCATTAACTGAGGGACAAGAGGAGATTACTAAGCTCACCCATGCCGCCCGGTTCATGGCGGACCACAACCAGTCTAAAACCGCAGCCGCGGATCATTCAGCTTGTAAGAGGGAGCTAGAGGCCCTGAAGCGACACTTGGGGATGCAACAGGCCGTAATTTCCGCCGTGCACCCCTCAGCCCTCTTGGCCCTCCCAGAAGATAGTAAGGATAGTAAGCCAACCATGGCCCCCACTCCCAGTACCGACCGCAGGGACGCAACTCGTACTCGGAGGCAAGGGGAGGAATCCTGAGGGGAAGGAGCAGCAGTTTCAACCGGGGAAGAGGGCCAAGGGACTACCGCCCGGGAGTTTCCTTTGCACCCACCCCGAGTTACGGTTCCTCCTCCCAGCAGGGACCCCACGAGCCCCGATCACAGGATGCGCCCCTAGCCCCTTCTCACTCTCGAGCATCGCACCCGTACAACCATCAGGTCTACCCACCCCCAGACCAGTCTAACGCTTGGGGAGCACCGCAAGGCGACCACGAGGGCTACAAGGACCGCGGCAGCACGCCCCAGTCCAGGGACCCCCTCCGTTGGGAACTTTGGATGCGACTCAAAAACATTGGAGCGAACATGGAGCTTTTCGATGGGAAGCCCACGTCCGTTCTAATGAAGGCGATCATGGACTGGGAAGACCAGCAGCAGCCCCCAGTGCCCCCGACAGCGCCCCCCTTACCGCCCGACCTTCCCTTTTCAGGTCCCCCGATAGCTGCGGTCCGGGAGCGCCCGAGCCCCAACAACCCCTTTAGAGGAAGCGCCGCTTCCACCGACCAGGGTGCGGGATCAGAATAGGGTCGCCCCGAGTCCCAGTCTCCATCCGTGGGCATAGTTGCCAAACTAAAGCCGGACACATGGGGGAGACCGACAGTGAAGGCAGGGATCGGGACTCCCGGGGAAAAGAAGAAGCCTGCCACCCTCCTCATAGATACCGGAGCTTCACTTAATATACTCCGGCCCACCTTAGTCACAAAGGGAACTCAGACCTCTACTACCATGCAGCTCGCCGGTTTCGGAGGCGGCATGCAAGAATCCCCGGTCTGGCAGGACATCCCCCTCTCCGTTGGGAACCTGGCCACCAGGATTTCGGCATGCGCAAACCGGGGAGAAGATGATGGACTTTTGGGCATGCCATTTTTCCGTGCCGAGGGACTGACCATTGACCTAGCGAATGGGCTCCTGTGGCGCATCCCAGGAGGCCCAGACTTTGTCAATGCAATCCATCGGTGCGCTGCCCTTAAAGCCCCCCTTCCTCTCGCTCCCATCACCGGAGACCCCTGGGTCCAGGACTTTCCCGAGGTCTGGGTGACAGATAAGGCCGAGTGCGGGACAGTGAAGGGCGTCTGCGTCCTAATTGAAGGAAAGGACCCCCCTCCCCAGAGACAGTACAAGTACCCAGCCGAAGCCGAAGCAGGGATAGCCAAGACCATAGAAGGACTCCTTGAGTGGGACGTCATACTCCCGATGCAGTCCATCTGCAACGCCCCATTGTGGCCAGTTCTGAAAGCAGATGGAGTGACCTGGAGAATGACGGTCGACTTCCGTGCCCTGAATGCCACCACCCCTCCAGTTGCCCCGGTTGTGGTTAAGTACAACGAGATCCTGACGGCCATTGCCGCTGGGTCCCGGTTCTACTCGGTCATAGACCTGGCCAACGCTTTCCACTCCATCCGGTTGCATGAGTCTTGCTGGTACAAGTTCGCGTTCACTTTCCGCGGCCAGCAATACGCATTCAAGCGGACACCCCAGGGATTCCACTCCAGCCCTAGCATTTGCCATGCCCATGTAGTTCAGATGTGGGAACGCCTCCAACCTTCCTCGAGGCCCCACGTACTGAGCTACGTGGATGACATTTTGGTCCACGCCCCCACAGAAGAATTAGCTCGCCAAGTCACAAGGGAAGTCCTGGAACTCCTCCGCGAGACTGGGTTCAAGGCAAGCAGGGAGAAGGCTCAATTGGTTCAGACCAGTGTCAAGTACCTGGGTCTGACCCTGGGACCCGAGGGTCGCACCCCGGACGCCCAGCGAATGGAGGTCATTTCCAAGCTGCCTGCACCCACTGATGTCCCCTCCCTTAGAGCCCTTCTAGGAACCTTTAACTTTTCCCGAGATTTCATCGAGTCCTTTGCAGACAAGGCTCGCCCCCTTTATGCTCTCCTTAAGAAGAACACTCCCTGGGAGTGGGGACCGGATCAACAGACAGCCTTAGCCGAACTGAAGCGCAGCCTAGCCACAGCCCCGGCCCTAGCCCATCCAGATGTTACCCAGCCATTCTTTATTCAGTTAGCCGTGTCAGACAAGAGCATCGGAGCTACGCTCACCCAGCAGCAAGCCGGGACCGCAAGAGTAGTAGCCTATGCCTCTCGTAATCTAACTCCGGTCGAGACCAAGTTCAGCCCATGCGAAAAGACTTGCCTTGCTCTAGTTTGGAGTCTGACCCACTGGGAATTTATCATAGGAGGCTCACGCACAATAGTTCAAACCACTCACACGCCCCTCAAATATATTCTGTCTGGCAAAATACAAGATGGACAAGTATCAAACGCCCGCATAGCGCAGTGGACCCTGGCCCTGGTTAACCGCGGAGTAGAGTTTAAAAAGGAAACCACTGAACCACCCGCCCCATATGGCCTGTTAGTAACCGGAACTGAGCATGAGTGCCCCCTGGACCCGCCACCGCAGGTTGTTTGGCCAGTCACTTGGGGAGTCCCGCTAGAGGAAGCCCGACTGAACGGCTTCACATGCTGGTTCTGCGACGGCTCCTCCTTTCACGTTGGAGGCTCCCCTCGGACAGGCTACGGCGCCGTGCGAGTGAGCGACGCATGCACTCTAAAGGGTCCAGCCCGCCCCCATTCCAGCCAAGCGGCTGAGGTGCAAGCGCTTCTGGCAGTGCTTGAGTTTGAGCCCCCAGAAAGCCCACTTGCCATTTACACAGACTCGGATTGGACGGCCAAAGCCGCCACGGTCTGGCTCCCGGTATGGCAGAATCAGGGGTGGAGAACCAGTGATGGGAAACCCGTAGCCCACCTACAGCTATGGCAGCAAGTAGCCGCGCTCCTTCAGTCCCGCACAGGCCCAACACAGGTTACCCATGTCAAAGGACACCAAAAGACAAACTCAGAGACCGCTTATTGGAATGACCAGGCAGACCTCGCAGCCAAGGCAGCTGCCACAGAAAATGCTCCCTTACCGGAACCAGCCACCGATTATCCCCTCCACCCTGTCACCACCCGGGCACAAGCCCGCAGCCAGGTTCAGGGAATCGCAGGAACACTAGACTTAGCACAACTGCAGATATCTGACCCAGAAGTAGCTGACCTCCTAGCCGCAGGAAGAGATCAAACAGGAAGACTAATGATCCGAGAAGAGGAAGGCATAGTTTGGGCAGTAGATGCAGCCGGTGAACGCCACTGGGTAGTGCCACTGGAAGTCAGGGCCGACCTGATTCAGTTTGTCCACGAGCAGGGACACCGAGGCAAGGATCTGACTCTGGAGAGGGTCAAAGAGGTTGGTTGGTGGCCTAGCATGCGTACCGAAGTAGCACAATGGGTGGACAATTGTCTGTCTTGTGCTATGGTCAATGCAGACCCAACTGGACCTAGAGCTCCCCTCCAGCATCAGAGAATTGATGGACCCTGGGCTCGTATACAGATTGACTTTATCGGTCCCCTTCCTCCCACTCCCCGCGGCAATCGCTACTGTCTCACTGTCATAGATCCCTTTAGTAAATGGGTCGAGGCATTCCCGTGTAAGCATAACACTGCAGCCACCACGGCCAAACTACTGTTCAATAATGTGTTTTCGAGATGGGGCACTGTGCGAGTCATGGATTCCGATTTGGGCTCACACTTCATTGGAGAAGTAACCCAGGAACTTTGCAAGGCGTTAGGCATCCAACAACGCTTTCACATAGCCGGCCATCCCCAGGCTTCCGGCGCCATAGAAAGAACCAACCGGACCCTCAAGGAGGCTCTCCGCAAGATGGTTCGCTCCTCCGGGAGAGACTGGGATGAAAAACTCCCCATAATTCTAATGGCCATCAGAGGCACCACCGCAGTTCATGGGCTCACGCCCCATATGGTCATGACAGGACGGAAAATGCAGCTCCCAGAAGCCTTCTGGCTAGACACGCAGCTCCCTTCTGATATGCAGCCCGTAGTAATTAATGACGCCTGGGTTCAGGACCTCATCTCATCCATACACGCCGTCCACATGCAAGTGGCCCAGAAGCTAGGCACCGCTCAGAAGGATATGGACCGCAAACTAGGATGGGTCAGGAACCCGAGGCAGTGGGAGGAAGGACAGCTCGTTTTATATAGGAAGTTCTCACAGACTCACTAGCCGCCAAATGGCAAGGCCCCGTCCCAATCACGAAAAGAGTCTCTCCAGCCGTCTATCAGGTAGCTATCCAGAGGAAGACAGGAGGCACTTGGCTAAAATACTTCCATGCCTCTCAATTAAAGGAATGGAAAGGGAAGCCGCTCCAAACCGCCCCGCCTGTGTATGACCCTGGGGGAGCCGCTGCCAGCCCAGCCCCCCTCTGCCCAGTGATTCGCCAGACGTCCCTTCACCCTGGGCCAGAGATACCCTGTGTCCCCTTAGACCAGACCTTTGTAGCTTTAGTATAAAGGAAACAGCAGAATATGTAGATGTAGATGTGAATGTCAAAAGTTTTTCCAGTTCTATTCTTTAACTTTATTAGGCGGGCCCCATAGTTGGGACCCTAGGGGGAAACATGGCAACCAAAGCCAAATAGGACCACCACCGAGAGTGATTCTTAATTGGATTGTAAGCCGCATGTTCGGAAAAAAAATTGCACAGGCAAAAGAGATTTGCTGTGTGTGAAAGTGTTTGGAGAGGCTTTAGCCCAAAAGTGAATGCAGTCTTCCAACGTTGAAACCACCAAAAAAGGTGATTTCTTTGTTTGAAAACATTTCACCCGCCGTGCTGGTGAAGATCCCGCATCTACGTAGATTCGGGGTCTCACCTGCCAGACCCACGCTTTCGCATGATGGTCGGCTGTGGCTTTGAGGGCCGTGCCTCCCCTGGAAAAGGACCCCCGAAGACCCAACATCCCTCTTTTACTAATGTTCATATTCTTCATGGTGAGTTGCTATACGGCGCCACCATCTAGTACGCTTTAGTGCAAAGGTAAAAGACCCGCCAGTATTTTGTAAATATGTTACCTCTGGAATATGCTATTGAGGTGCGTTCGCTACGCACAAGGGGCAGCGTGCCTCATTTACATAGCCAGGATCCCCCGCGCCAAGATGACCCCCGAATAACCCAGACCCAGTGGCACCGGCAGATCTCGGCCGCCTCCGCCGCTTTTCGATAAACGCTGCCGAGCACCTTCGGCTCCACTTCGGCCCTTTCCGCCAGCAGCCGCCTGCCCCGTCCGATGTAATCTTTTCCCTTGCCCGTACCGTATAAGGGAAAAGAAGGGGGGGAGACATATTGAAGTTTTAATGAAGCCCTGCCAGGCCTTCCAAGTGAGGGCAACCTGAAAGTAACCCACGCCCGTGTGCTTTTGCTTTGTGTGTTTCTTTCTTTTAACATGAAATTGGGGCCTCCCGAGGGAGTCCCTCCAAAAATTGGTTGTCCTGCAAATATATGACGAAGGCCTATTTTTGAAAATTAAAGCGAGGGCCCCCGTCTGCAGCAACCCTTATAGTTAATGGAAACCGCTCTCTAGTTTTTTTCTTTTTAAAACGGCAAAGCCAGGCTGAGCCGGACCGATAGCCCTCAGCCCGCAAGATAAAAGCAGCCCGCCACCGAGCAAGGGGCACCTGAAGGCCACATAGTCTAGGCACCCAGGGACCCCTGGAGCAAGTTTGCATAATCCCGCCTAACGCACAGCCGACCCTCTCGACGTAAAGACGTTACCCTCTGAAATATACATGCTTTAGGAAGAAGCCCCCGCACAGGAGTTCCCCAGAGCAACAAGCTGGAAGGCTCGCTTAGTGCCCCTGGGACTTCTCGTTCGAACCCCGCTTAATAGACAGTGCTGGCAGAAAAACGCTCTCCCTTTTCTTTTTCCCTACTTCACTTCATTTATTTTGCTGCAAGAAACTCAGGGAACCTGTACTTATATCCGCAGGTCTCCCCAGGACATTTTTACTACAGAAAGGAAAAGAAGGCCGGGAGATGAGGCACCTGGCCACTCTGTGTTTGCTCGTGCTGGCAGGCACCCTAATAGAGGGACGCCCGTCCAAATTAATGCCCTACCCCCATTGGAGATGTATTAATACCCTGGCAGGGAATGAAATGATGGTCTGCAAAGTTGTACAGCAGAGCAATATGACCACCCCCACGGATCGCACTAACTTCCGCAGTTGTGAAGAGCAGTGGATCCGACCCCCAGAGCTTGTTATTTTATGTGTGGGAGTTAAAACCATGTCCCAAGAACTAGTGTGCTACTCGCCTACTGATACGGTTTCACCTCTCGCTCCAATCCCATGTATGTTCCTTCCCCATATCAGGCCAGCCCCCACCGCAGTCCCGGTGGTAGACAAATATACCACCCCTGCCAACTTCGAAACCTCGCCATTTGTCACTGAGGCTTTCGGACCATACTGTGAAGTTGTTCTAGTGTCGGCCGCAGTATGGAAGACAGGAGACCCCTTTAGAATGACCATCCTACTAGGCACCACTACCACTGAATCTGCATCAGTCACTATCACACCCCCTTCAGGCACGGCTCTCTCCTTCGCTATAGAACGCTGGGAGAACCTGACCTGGATTGTAAAGGAGGAAGACCTAGCCAAACATGGCCCACCCGATTGGATACTGGTTCAACAGACGCCCGAATGCCAAACCAAGCCCCTAGTAGAGAAATTTCACCGGCTTGGGCTGCTCTTTGTAAATTTGACTCACGAACCAGGCAATTATTCCCTGCTGATCCGGACCCAGGAGACCCACACCATCCAAATTGACCCTTTGATTGCTAGCAGTGAACAATTGAGCCAAGGCGGCACGCATATAGTGGGCTCCCATGTTTTGAAGACTGACATTCGAGAGAGAATTCTAGTCCGCCCGCAAATGTCTTTAAAAGAGATCCGCATAGACTTAGCTGAGCTAAATGTAACCCAGAGGCTGCCGCAGTGCGCTCCCTATCTGGAGGCCGGTAGCAAGGGTTGGAATGCATGGCTGCAACTGTGGATCGATCCCTCTCCCTCTCTCTCGCGTGCCAGACGAAGCGTTGCCGACTGGACTGCTCCTGCAGCCGGAGGCTTAGCAATCATGGATTCGGTCAACATTGAGACTCTCGCTAATAAGTTTGCCCATGTTACGACTAGCATCTCCGACTTAGGTAAACCGGTGGTGCAGTCCCTAAATTCCATTTCGAATGGGCAACACGAGATCAGCTCCATTCTAGTTAACTGGGAGAGTCAAATTGAAAGAGATTTTTCTCTGCTGCTCAAAGGAACACAGTCTTTTGAACGCAACGTGTCAATAGCCATGGCATGTATGCAAGCCCAACAATTAAATCAGGCTGTGGCCATGGGGCTAATTCGGCAAGCCACGGACGGGCACTTGCCCCTGGAAATTAAAAGATTGATTATGCCCAAATTGTCACCCATAGAACTGGAGCTTGAATCCTGGTGGCCTCTTGTAAATTCCTCATTCTCACCGACCACCCAGGAACTTAAATTATTTTTGTTAACGGCCAGTGCGCACGAGTCATTCCATGTGTATCCAGTCGTGCCTCTGGGACTTCAAGTCAGCGACACCGAAGTCCTCTACGCCCGCCACCCCCGACCATTGGGCCCGCTTCACCCCGACCGGGTGGCAGCTCGTCAGCCTCCAAGGGTGCCAGCATCGAGACCAGACCGGCTTCATCTGCCAGGACCAAGCCTTTGCACCTCATCACCCCTGTGTAGCCCCGCAAGTCGACGCCCTCAACGAGTGCCCTTTCGAGGTCGTCCAGGAGAACAGCTCCGCTGTGGTCTATATTGGGAAAGGATGTGCCTGCGTGCGAACGGCCTGCGACTTTGTGATCCTGAACTCGTTCCAGCTCAAGCCCGTGATCCCGGGAGTCAACCGCTGCTTCTGCAACCTGTCTTCGGTAGCAGCCTGCGACTTCACCTACACGGTACCGGTCTGGACCCAAGAAGAGATCCTGGTGGCACCCTCCATCTATCGATATGTGAAGCCCATTCCCCTTGGCATCGGTCTGGAATTAATCCACGAGCTCCTGACCCACCCCCAGCTCCACCGCACCCTCCAGAGCATCCAGAGGGCCGGGGACACTACTGCTTTGGTTGTGTCCCACAACGGAAAGGAGATTTTGGATCTTGTCCAGCGGATTAAGACCACCGGAGAGCACTCGTGGTGGGAAACCCTCTTTGGCTGGAGCCCCACTGCCACTGGAATTTACAATTTGGCCCTGCACCCAATCATCGTTATTTTGGCCTTTCAAGTTTTGTTGTGTGCCTCACTACTTTATTTGGGCTGTTGGAGCCGCCGACAGCTCCAGCAACTCCAACTGTCCTACCGTTTGGATCATTACAACCCCGACCTCCTCTTGCCTTAATGGTTGTTCTTGGCGCCCCGTTTTTAGCCCTTGTTTATTTTGTTGCTTGTGCTGTTATGAACTATGCTTGTGCCTTTATGTGTACGGATCCTGAACCAGCCCCATGGACGCTTTGCTGTCGGACACCGCTCCGAGGCCCTCTTGTGGACTGGGGGGGGACATATTCCTCTGCCTCCCAGCCCACGGCCCGCCTACGAACGACCGCCTGCAGCGCTACCTCCATGAGGACTAGAACTGTGTGCCTGAAGCCCTTCTCGCCGCTCACCGACCCTGCTCTGCGAATTGACGCAGACAGCAAGGGGGGGTGGAAGTGTGTTTTGGAACACATGGACTAAGTTTGCTTGTTCCTGTATATATGCAACCCAGTCTAGCAGCTGTACTGCGGACTGAGCCGTCTGTGATCTTTGCCGCTCTGTTGTTTTCAAGTCTCTATGAATTTCTTGCCATTGCTTTCATGAATTTCACCCCTATGAATTTAGCCCCGAAGTAATCCCTCATTCTATCTATTGCAAGTGCGCCCATGATCTTCCCATGAACTGGGATCTTTTAATCACACCCTATCAATTCTTGCTCCTATGAATTTTCCTTTAAGCTCTATGAATTGCCTTTTAACCTGACTCCCTCCGCCGAAGTGATTTTTAGCCCATTTATCATCTTATGAATTCAGTTTTAACCGAGGCCCCTCCTGAATTGTCTCTTTTAAAGGTTATTTTATTACTGATTTTAAACTTTATGGATTTGGTTTTAATCTGGCCGCATGAGTTAGCCTTTTAATTGCGAAGTTTATTTTTCTGACCCCCTATAAGCCCTTCCGCCGCTTACCCTCATGAATTATTTCCTCGCACTTGCTTTTACTATTGCTGCTTTTATTTATGAACTGGTTTTAAATCTCCTATGAATTGTTTTTAGCCTATCTAAAAATGTATTTATGGTTTTAATCACCTATGAATTGTTCCACCCTTGATGAATTGGTCTATGCCTTGCTTGCACATTTCACTTTTACCCTGTATGGATTAATTGCTTGTGCTTTTATGAATTACCTTTGCCTTTTAATCCTGTATTCATGAATTGGCTCATGAATTGCCTTTGCTTTTAACCTTATACCCATGAATTTACCGCTGCATATGAATTACTCATTGCTATGAATTGCTCATTACTGCTTATGTAACTATGATTGTTATTTATTCCGACGGTTGCACTTAGCACACCCCCTGGTGTGAACCCAGAGACCTGCAGCCCATTGGCTGATCTAAATTGCACTTATTCGGTTAGGTGGTTCTCTAAACTAAATTTTTGAGTGACGCCTCCTCCCCCTTCCCTTCCCACTCCTTCTTCGCTCGAAGCTCAAACACCGGACATTGCCGACCACCTCGCCTTTGAAGTCAAGTTCGGAGACCCACGCGCCTGACGTCACGGGGTCTCCGAGGGGGGGAATTGTTGCCAAGTAGGCCCCCTCCCCTGCTTTAAGGCCTGCCATGAACTGTGTTAAAGTTTCCTGCATTGCTATTTCACTGCTGCACCAAAGACTGCTTTGCACGTGTGTGCTCTAGTACACGTGTCAGTTTCCTGCCTGCGTGTTAATTACCTTACTGCTACAATAGACTGTGTAGTTCACTGACTCCATGTTTGGATAACTGCACAAAAGGACTCTTTTACTGGGCAGCCCTGCCCTGCCCTGTATCTGGATCTCCCAGTGTGTGTTTGGACTTTATTACAAGTGTGCCCCGTGTCTGCATTGCCATCTACCACGGACCGTGCCTGTTCCCTGCTTTGGACTGTGTTTTGTGTGCTGTTCCCCCTGCTTCCATGGAAGCCTGCCTCACATGGGCCCAAGCCGCTGCTAGCAGCCGGGTGCCTGCCGGGGAAACTTCCAGCGAGCCTGGCTAGGCGCTCCCTGGTCAGTTCCCGCCTGGAGCCTCCCGCGGGTAGGTCGCCGAGCTTGCCCTCGCTACCGGGCAGCCTGCTATCCAGCCCCTGCTATGCCCAGCCGGCATCCATGTTCCTAGGCAGCCAGAAGACCCTGGGAAGAAGACTGCTTTGAGAAGCCATTTCGGCGAAGCGGGCACACCATGTCCGCAGCGAGAGTACCTCGCCCCGCTCTGCATATCTTAGGAGCCGCCCCGGAGAAGAACTAAGTGCTGACCATCCCAAGCACTTAGAGAATGCATCTCAAAGAAACCTCCGCATTCCAGAGCTGATGACATCAGGACAAGCCCTGTCCGCGGGAACATCCTTTCAGCCCACTTGGATTTCCCCCTCCCTCTTTTGTCCCCTCTTCCTGAGGTGTCACTTATCGCAATCTGATTACCAAAGTGGCCCATCCAAGCCTTTCAGTAGCCTATTAGAGTCTTTGTTTTAAACTGTGAGAACCACCAAGTACAGCACCAGCCCCAGGGTACGTTTTGGGGTATTTAAGCTGGTCTCCCAGACCACTCGGTGCTTAGGCCATTCCTATCCAGACTTCCTTGCTGTCCGTCTGTGGTCCCAGTGCTGGCATTGGGCCACCCTCGCTGCTGTGTCTCTGCTTCGCTCCAGGATTGTGAGTATTTCCCTTATCATCGTTGGGAACCCGCTAACGCGAAAGTCTCTATATTTCCTACTCTGTGTTTCTTAGGTCTTGTATGTTCTTTGTATGCTTGTGCAAGTTTAGGCTTACGCCACACTAAATACACGTGGTTGGAACCTTATTTGTAGTCTGCCTCTTTTTCACTAGAGTGTCTGGGATCGGGACCTCTGTAGACATAGGTTAAGATCCGCGCTTATTTTAAGTTACAGACTGCTACAGCTAATTCCCCTTATAATAAAAAGCAGTTCTGGTAACAGCGTGCAATAATGCCTTGTGGAATGCCTTGAGGCAGATGCCCCGAGGCAGATGCCCTTGTGGAATGCCCTGAGGCAGATGCCCTGAGGCAGATGCCCTTGTGGAATGCCCTGAGGCAGATGCAGAGAGCTGCTCCTTTACACTGTTCTCCACACCGTAAAAGAAGAAGCCCCCTTGACAGGGGCAGATGAGTTGATAAAGGCTCAGCCAGGCCCTTTGCAGGCCAACACTGGCCCTGGTGTCATAGACGGGCCAGGGCAGCCTTGTGGAAGGAGCCATAGGGAGGGGGGAAGTTGGAGTGGGAGGAGGCCACTCAGCGGAGGCAGCCTCAGAGCTGCTTGTTGGGCTCTGAGGGCCAACACAAGCAGGGGGTGGAAGACTGGTCATCAGGACACCTGGCCCCAGAGGCCCTCAAACATGCCTGTCTCCAAGGTGCCACTCACAGGAATGGTTGGTTAGGAGAGCCCGGGCTTCTCCTTCCCCTGTAGGAGTTTATAAGTGGGCAGGGAGGCAAGGCTGGAAGGGAAGAGCATGGCCATGATCCAGGACAGAGCAGAGGATGTGGCTGCTGGGAGAGATGTGGAGCTGGATGAAGTATACTCCCTCTTCCAATTCGGAGGCTGACAGCCAACCTTTCAGCTCAAACCAAGCCACAAGAGGGCTAACCCTGAGGAGCAGGAGTCCAATGCAGTCATGCTCTACACAAACAACTACAAACCCAGATGTGATCATGCAGTGTTAATTACACGGGAACTTAAAAAAAAAGGATAGACCCCCTGAATCATTGGCTTTTGTGCAGCTAGTCTATGTAGGTACTCTTTCTGTATCTCCTTCAACCCTATATCTCCACATCTCTGCACTTTTAGTATCACATGTATACATCAAAAAGACCAATCCAGCAAGCAAAAGAATTTGGTTTTCATGGGAAATTTATACTTTTTTTGTAATTACATTTTTATTCCCTTATTTGTTTTTTTCCTAGTAATTTTTATTAAATCAGTGTTCTTTTTTTTGGTCACTCTGGATGAATTTAATGGAAGCAAATTAAGTTATCTGAGCAATAAGGAAGATCATTCAATTGTTACTGGAAGACATATACCAAGTAACTACCGATTGGATCACTTGTGTTTCTCAGTATATCAGTCTCTCTACACCTCTGCTTTAGCCTCTTCTTTCTAACAAAGGTTTACATTAATCCTCACAAAACTGCCCAACATTTTATTTATCATCATCCTAGTTCAATGATTTCTTCAAATAGTTACTCTTTGCAGTAACATTCAGTTAAATAGATATAGGTTCTATGACATATTGTGACGCACATCTCAGGCTATTAGGATATGTTAATATATGGGACACAAAGAATGGGCTTTCCATATGCAATGTGCAGTGGTGTGGAAGGACATGTAGATGTCTACATTATTCATAAGTATTGATGCCTCCAGTTACTCTTAACGAATGCTACTTAAAACCTCGTTTGAAATGGAAGCATCTGTTTTTGTACCCAAAGCTTCATTTGAAGCACTCTGATATAGAGAGGGCTGCCATGTTATTTTATTTATTTATTTGTGTATTTATTTATTATCGGATTGTATGTATCACAATTTAAAGTAAAACTTGGTAAGATATGAGTAGAGATGGGCACGAACAGCAATACGATAGGCCTTCCTGGTACAGCCAGATCATCATGACACGTCCTTTCTGTGAAGGCAGGAAAGTGAGTGATGCTGGCGGCAGCCTCCTTTGGGCATTTGCGCAACAGCTCAGGAGCTGTTGCACATGTGGTTGAGCCACACGGTGCCCCTATTCATTGCAAATGCTGTGCCTTCTGAGCAAGGGGGAATGGGTCCCTCGACTCATGTCCTTCCCGCAAAGGCAGGAAGGTGGCCGATGTCAGCTGCTGCTGCTGTCCCATTTCTGTCTCTCCCTCTTTGGAACCGCTCTGACCCGTCCAAGCAATGTCTCTTGTCCCGTCCATCCTCTCTTTTCTGCGAAGGCAGGAAGGTGGTTGGTGTCTGGCAGTGCCACACAAACTGTTATAGTGCCCGTACTGCCTGCACAGGTGAGGGGTCTCGGAGTAGTGTGGAACTGCTCTGGCCCCCCTCATTTCTCGGGGCTGCTGGTCCCTCTTTCTACCTCTCCCTTTGTGGAACCACTCTGACCCTTATGAATGGCCTCACCTGTCCTGCTCATCCCCTTTTTTCCGCAAAGGCAGTACGGTGGGTCATGCCAGCCGCCGCTTCACGAGGGACTATCCTGTTACTGCTCCCTCCTTGGTCACGAAGGACAGCTCAGTTGCGATCACACAGCCAATTGTACCATATAGGGATACAGTCGGTTGCACAGCATGGCGGCACCCCTGTCAACAGGACTGACTGGACCGCTTTGAGCCAGGGGCGAATGTGTCCTGGGCCGCAACCCCCATCCTTTCCACAAAGGCAGGAAGGTGGGCGATGGCATCTGCTGCCACCACCCTATTTCTTCCTCTTCCTCTCTGGGACCACTCCGATCCCTCCCAACTACCTCTCAGTTGGGAGCTTTCCTGTTCCCAATCCACACCTCTCCCTCCCAGGTACTTTCATGAGTCCCTTCCCCACCACTTGCATCACCCCGTCCTCTCATTTACGTGATGGCAGGGAGGTGGGTGATGCCTGTAGCAGCCGAATCAGGGTCTTCCCGTCCCCCTCGCAGGATCTTCCAGGTGCTGCTCATCGCCATGCCCAGAACCCCTGGGTCCTCCTCTCCCGCCCTGACCACTTCATGTTCCCTCTTTCCTCCTCTCCCTCTCAGGTACTGCCATGAGTCCCTTTCCTAACACTTCCACTGCAGCTTGTTGCCGCACCCGGAACCCCTGGGTCCTCCTCTCCCTGACCACCCAGCAGCTGCGGTCATGAACCACCTTGCTGCACAAGCGGTTGCTTTGTCTGCCTCCAACCCGGAGGCCTGGTGGACAGGCACATGGGGGGTGCTGCTGGTGAGAGGCCAGACCCCCCCTGCCCCCTGAGGGGAGGCGGCATGCCAACGCCTCCCCAAGCCCGCCAGTTCCGGCAGCCACAGTCTTCACCCTTCTTGCTGTGTAAGTGGATAATTTTGCTCCCACCCGCAGACCTGGCGGGTGGACATATGGGGGGTGCTGCTGGCAAGTGGCCAGATCCCCTGTCCCTGAGAGAGGAGGCGGCGTGCCTTCAGGACCACCACATGGGGTACAAGTGAACTGGGGAGGTGGCTCCATTTGCGTTGATTGGGAGTTTCCTGGGGGCGTTGAATTTGGGAATGTATAACTCCGAGATCCATACTGCAATCTTGACCAAACTTGGGTGGTGGCTGGAGAAGAACCTGCTGCACATTCCCTGTGAATATGGGCTCTCTAAGTGCTAAGGGGGCAGCTCTGGCACTGATGAATACCAAACATCAAACGTTGGGTAAGGGGACATGTTCGGTCCTGTTCATCTGTTCGTGTTCATCGTCGGGAATGAACACTGAACAGCCTGTTTGGGGTTTTTTTCCTGTTCATGCCCATGTCTAGTCCTTAGTGATGCTAATATTTGCCAATCATTATGAATCAGCGGTATTCTTGTGAATGCACAATTTTGAAAAAACCTGATGCAAACTGCTTCAGCAGGCATCCGTGGTTGTTTGGCCCTAAATGAACAGAAAGAATGATTGGATCTCATCTGGTTGCTACATTTGAACATAGTAAGTTCAACTATCAAACGTGTTCACAGCAAAACTTGTAGCATCCTTAATCAGATCTCCAGAGAGAGGGAGATCCTATACCCCAAAGGTGTTCTAGTTCGCTCCTGAACAATTTGTCTGTTTCTCTCTCATATCAGCTTTGCTTCTTTTTCTGGCTTCCCCCAGCTGAGAGAGATCACCTACCCCAAGCTTTGACAGGCTACTTGACCGCAGCCATTAAGACATATTGAAGGGGGTATCTGCAATCATTAAGAAACTTTACCATTCCCTTTTCTAGGACTCATTTTTCCAAGGTATGCCAATTTAGTCAAAGGCTATAATACAAAACCATGCCAAATTTCAGTATCCTTGCAATACAGTGGTTGCTTTTCCAAAATGTCAAAATGTCATATAACAGGTCATATTCAACTATCATACAAGAATTAAAATATGTTTAAAGCCACAATAATTACATAAGGGATGAGGTCAGGTATTTAGCTGAGAAAGTCAATATAAAATAAGCAGAATGAAAAAAATCCTCTTACTAACTCAGATTAAAACAATCATATCAATACTGGAAAACAGGATGGGGGGGAGCACCAGGGCTCATTTTGAGGGGGAACGCACAGGAACACAGTTCCAGCAGTTCCCCAAAGAGGTCACATGTCAGGTGGCCCCACCCACCTGACTCTTGGCCATTTTTGGCCCATTTCAGCCTGGATTGGGGCCTCTGACGGGTGGTGGATCACTCTCCCACTCAGCAGCGGCCCGATCCTGACCATTTGGGGCCCCTTTTTGGCCATTTTCAGCCCCTTTTTGCCATTTTGGGCCCAGTTTCAGCCCTGAATGTCCCGGATTGGGTCCAAAGCAGCCAGGATAGATGATGTCAGAGGGTGTGGCGTATGCAAATGAGTTATGCTAATGAGTTATGCTAATGAGTCCCTCCAGCTCTTTTTCCATGAAATGAGCCCTGGGGAGCACAAACCTCTTGGATGAAATAATACCAGAAAAAGCCTTGCTACATATAGAGGCCTGCCCACATTGTGCCTGCCCACATTGAGTACCTTTGGGTCTTTGTTTTTAAACTGTTGTGTAATGAATATTCTGTGTTTATATTCTGAGTTAGAAGAATTCCATGGCGCAGAGTGGTAAGCTGCAGTCCTGCAGCCCGAGCTCTGCTCATGACCTGAGTTTGATTCTGGTGGAAGCTGGATTCAGGTAGCCAGCTCAAGGTTGACTCAGCCTTCCATCCTTTCAAGGTCGGTAAAATGAGTACTCAGTTTCCTGGGGGTAAAGTGTAGATGACTGGGCAAGGCAATGGCAAACCACCCTGTAACAAAAAAGTCTGCCAAGAAAATGTCGTGATGTGACACACCCCATGGGTCAGTAATGACTTGGTACTTGCACAGGGGGCTACATTTACCTTTACCTATATTCTGAGTTAGGCTGGGATTTATGCACATTTCTGCCATCTCTTCCATTTGGCTTTTGAATACAATGATTTCTGACCAATTTTCAGTGTGGGGCAGGTTGGACCTACAAATGGTCAGCTTGGACCTAGTAGATTCTACATCTTCCTAGATGTAGATTTTGTGCCCAAACAGACCAAATACACTTACTTTTCCTGGGGGAAAATGAAATCCCAGTAGCATGCATATCACCAAACATTTAGCAGAGCATATAAAGGTCAAGAATTCCATTTTCTTTGTTTTGACCTTTGCAGTTTATGGATTGATTGTTAAGTATTTTATTTTCTCTGACATTTGGTATTTTTATTTTTTCAGTTGTGTGACTTTCCTGTGTTGATCATTATTAATGCTGATACTGCCAAGGTACTAAAAGCCTAAACACTCAACCGACTCAACTGTTACAAACTTTATAAAAAGATTTTGGGGAATCCATGGACTCACTGTCAGATACAAAATGGAGCATATCTCCATTGTTTACTGCATATTGCCTGTCTGCTCTGGGGATGCAATTTTTTTTAAAAACTAGTTTGATTAAAATATTGGTGACTGGAGTTTTTTTAACCTGTAGATTTACAGACAATTCTTGATATAAAAAAATAGTCATCGATGTTGGTGCCTGTTGTTCATAGTTTTGGGATTAAAATAATCTTTCAGGATTAAAGTGTAAATCCTGGCTCACAAGGGAACCAACAGACCCAGAAGCCTGAGGTCAGAACAGCTGATCCAGCCCTAGCAGAGAGAGAACTTGGCATCTGAGAATGAGGCCCTGCAGGCTCACATGGCTCTTCTAAACGGGCAAGCAACAGCCCAACAAGAACAGCTGCAGCAGCTGGTGCTTCCACAAGCACCTCCATTTGCCCCCTGCAACAGAAATGCCCAGTTAGTGCACCAGAGAAATCTGAGGGGGATACAAGCCTGTTGCCCATGCAACTGGGTGGGGCCCGTCCAAAACTCACCGCTAAGGGAAAAAAACAGTGAAGGCAGAGCAACCTTGGCCTGAACTGCGAAGGTCCAGAGCACTGTGCATAACCCTGCCTGGCCAAGGCTCCTCAACCCCTTGGCACTAATCCTGCGGTGGTCAGAGAGGCCTTCATCCTCCTCTACTCTGCTACTAACACACCTGCCTCTCCTTATCACCCTCCATATGGCAGAACATCAGATGCTCCACACCACTGCAATGATAGACATCCAGCAATTTCATAAATACTCACTTTATCCAACAGCATCACATACCAACCCAGCTCAAGCCAGTACCAGTCACTGTAGAAACCATCAATGGACAGCCCCTGAAAACTGGATCAGTGGTTTGAGAATGACAATGAGGAACAATGGGGAACCATCAGGAGGTGATCTTTTTAAATCTGGCTGCTTCCCCCTCCCCATTTCCCAGAGGTTTGGGGAATGTTCTGGCTCACCCTGCATGAACCCTTGTAGCTTGGTAGTGTAGGTGGAGAGGATCCAGGGTGGAAGCAAGAGAGCTGCTGGCATGAGTGCCATAGAGTGTGTATGTGTGGAGCAGTGTCCCTCCAAAAATGATGGACCTCCAGGGCAGCCCATCAACTGGACTGTACTATTAAGCCTCTTGTAGGGGAATATCAGCTCTAAGGCTTTAAAATCATCATCATCATCATCATTCCATCTTTCTCACTGAGATCTGAAGTGGATTATAACTTCAAGTGAATGCAATGGAATCAATAACTAGGACAATCACAGAGCAAAAATACAGTGATCAACAGTTAGGGCATTCAGTGTAACAACAAAAACAACAACAACAACATTTGATTTATATACTGCCCTTCAGGACAACTTAACACCCACTCACCCTTTACAAAGTATGTTATTATTAGATGTAAACAGATACAATGGGCTATGGTAGCCACAAATGTGAAAACTACCATAAAGCTGAACACTTAGATGAAACCTTTCTTAATTAAAGCATATGTGATTAATATGACATCTTTAGCAACACCATACTACCCAGGAGGAGCTTATGTATATCAACAGACAGTACCTGATAGCCTAGTCTAAAGTAGACATGGGCACGAACCAAAAAAAACCCCTGAACCATGAGGTTCGTGGTTTGTGGCTTTTCATGAACCAAAAAAACCCACGAACTGGCATGGAATTGGGGCCAGTTACGAACCAGTTAGTGGTTCGTGGGGTTTAAATGCCCCTTTCCAGCCGCTTAGCAGTGGCAGGGAAAGAAGCATTTGACAGTTTAAAGGTCCCTTTAAACTCTCAGCTGGCAGGCGGCGGGGGGATCCCCCCCTTGCCGCCTGCCAGCTGAGAGTTTAAAGGGACCTACTGCTTGCAAGTGGCAGGGACCTTTAAACTGCCCAAATCCCAGCCCCCAGCCCCAACCCCAGCCCTGCCCCAGCCCCACAGTTACCTTCCCCTGTGGCCTGCAGTGTCCTCCCTCTCCTCCCACGAGGGCTGGGAAGGCCATTTAAGGCCTCTTCCACTGCTGTGTAGCCCCATAGGGCAGTGGAGGACACTGAAAACTGCTTCCTAGCCCCTCAAATGGCCACAGTGGTGGCCATTTGAGGGGCAGGGAGGCCATTTTCAGCCTCCTCTGCTGCCCTGTGAGCCCACACAGCGGCGGAAGAGGCCGAAAATGGCCTTTCTGCCCCTCATGGGAGGAAGGGAAGGACGCCGCAGGCCCCAGCTCAAGGTAAGTGTGGGGCTTGGGGGCTGGGGTGGAGTCGGGGCTGGGGTTTGGGCAGTTTAAAGGGCCCAGCTGTGGCAGGTCCCTTTAAACTATCAGCTGGCAGGCGGTGAGGGGGGATCCCCCCTGCCACCTGCCAACTGATAGTTTAAAGGGACCTGCCACTTGCAAGTGGCAGCAAAAGTTTACATGGCCATTTCCCTGGGGCAGCGGTGGCCATTTGAGGGGCAGAGAGGCCGTTTTTTGCCTCCTCTGCCACCCTGAGAGCCCACACAGCGGCAGAAGTGGCCAAAAATGGCCTTCCCGCCCCTCACGAGAGGAGGGGAAGGACGCCGCAGGCTGCAGCTCAAGCTAAGTGTGGGGGTGGGGGTAGGGGTCGGGGCTGGGGTTTGGGCAGTTTAAAGGGCTCAGCTGTGGCAGGTCCCTTTTTAAACTGCCCCTTTAAATACGACCCAAGGAACCAGTAGACCAGTTCATGGAAGTTCATTTAAATGAGCTTCCATGAACCACTGGTTTGCGAATCACAAACCGGCCTGTTTCATGCGTTTTTTTGGGTCGTAATTCGATTCGTGCCCATCTCTAGTCTACAATCCCTGTCCCTTACCCAGGTATCTCTTTGAGCTATTTCTTATGTCCTATAATCTGAATAGAAAGCCCTCCTGAAACAGTTTTGCATTGTTTGTGGAAAGCCAGGAGAGCAGGAGCTTTCTTGACCTCTTCAGGCAGAACATAGAGAGAGAGATGGTTTTACAGATATGAAGAGTGTAGGTCATGAAGGTCTTTGAATGTGATAGTCATGACTTTGAATGGCACCTGGTAACCAATTGGGAGTCAATGGAGTAACTGCAGAATGGGAGTAATATGCGTGCTCTGTCTAGCTCCTGAAAGTAAATGAGCTGCAGCATGTTGCACCAGCTGGAGTGTCTGAGTTGTCTTTGAGGAGAGCTCTGTCAGGACCAGACTTCCTTCTTGTGTGCCTTTGCTTAACCGACTCCATTTTTAATCCTTTCAGTGTTTAAGTCTTCTCTTCCAGGTGCCAAGGTTCCCAGGCAGCTATCTCACAGAAAAGGATTGTTTTGGCTACCACCGTTCCACCAAGAACCGGCCTTGGGAAGTTTCCGCACTTTTGACTTCAAAGGGGATGTTTTGAGAACTGTGGGGGGAGGTTGGGCCTGCTGTGATCTGTTACTCTGTTCCTCATGCTTTGCCTTTCATTGGTAACAATGCACATGTACCATCCTGGACCTTGAGTTCAGGCTAGTGGACTATAATGAACTAATTCTTCAGTAAAAACCTTTTGGAAACAATGGACTGTTGTCTAATTGCAGAAGGTAGTCTGGAGTAAGAACGTTATCTAGCCACAAGTCTGACATTTTGTTACCAATCACATTTTCCAATGCCTAAGCCGGATCAGACGGACTCCAAGCTGTCCCTGTCAGGGATCCTTTGTTTGACCCGTATGCCTCTCCCGGCTCTCAAGGCTCGGACACTCAAGTACCTGCACCGAGGGAGGATAACTCCTCGGTTACAACGATTTATACCCTTGCTCCAAGCAGGGCGGATACGCAGCCTCGGGCCACGGCTCTCCCACTGCTATCGCTGCCTACCCCGACACAGTGGGGTGCGCGACCAAAGGAAACCAGGGATAGGAGGGCCAGCACGATGTTCACGCACTTACAGCTGGATAGTCGGCGTAGCCTGGAATCCATCCCTGAACAAGCCGGTGATCAATCTTGGATTTACTGGAATAGAACGACCGAACAATCGGAGTGGGATGCGTCCCGCCGTGGCACCTTGAGTTGGGATTATGCGGAAGTCACCCCGTGGTCGGGGCAACAAGACGTAAGTGAGCACCAGTGGGTGCAACTGCAGAGCAGAACGTTAGCCATTGACTCAGGTATATCGGCAATCACCGGCCTGACAAAAGGAGTTTTAGCCGCGAGGTCCCAAGAGGAGTGAGGAGATGAGGCACCCTTGCCTTGGCAGCAAACGCTCACCACGGGGCCACGGACTGAAACTGGGCAAACCTCGCAGACGGCCGAAGCTGCTGAGGGTGAGGAAACCATGGGGAGAGTACAGCTCTTGGAAAACAGACTCATAAATATGGAAGAAAGTTTAGCCAGTGCCGTCCACTTGCTGTCGGTGCTAGTCGCGGGGGACGGCGGTCGTGAACGGCCCGCTGGATGGCCAGACATCAGCCAGAGTCTGGCCAATCTCCAAACGCTCCTGCCTCGACCGCAACCCTGGCCGCAACAGCCACCAGAGACGGGGGATGAGGAAGAGGTCCCCGGAGAAGGACCCGTTCCCGATGATTCATGCCCAGATGATTCCCAGCCTGACCAGCCGGCCGGACCAGTTGACGACGGAACCAGTGGAGGGGGTGACGGACCGCAACCGGGGGAGCCCCGTCCCACCAACGGCGGAGGGGAACCGATACAACCGGGGGGTCCAATCCTCCCTCCAACCACGACGCAAGCTGATCAGCCGGTAGCCCCTCCACCTACAACGCAAGCGGGACCAACCCCGGGGCCGCGAGGTGATACGCCTCCGCTTCGTCCGCTACCACTCCATCCCCAACCATTACGACCGGCCCCTCATCAGCCGCGGCCGACGCAACCTATACCGAGAGGACTTTTTCCCCAGCCGCGCCCGGGAGTACCTCCACTGCGCCAGCCGCGACCGCACCCGCAACAACCTCTACCACAGAGACCACAGATGCCGCCAGCTCCGAGGCCCCTCGGCCCGCTAGATGTCTATCCAATGCCGGCGCCGGCCCCTCGACAAGACCTTCCAATGGGTTGGGTCAAGTTGGATGCTACGTTCGATGGGGACCCTTCCAAATTGGGATTTTTCCTAGTACAAGTAGTGCAATTTTTTAATCGTTGGGGGCATCTTTTCGGAAGTGAAGCTAGTCAAATCGAACATCTGGGGTCACGTCTTCAAGGCAAAGCAGCTGACTGGTATGTAGGACTGTATAACATGGGGGCCCCTGAGTTAGATACCCTCCAAGGGCTGGTAGACGCAATCCGAGCTCAATATGAGGATCCCCTAGAAGAAACCAGAGCCCGAACAGAATTGCAGGCTATCAGGCAAGGCAGCATGTTGGCTAGAGACTATGCCGCAAAATTCCGACAACTCGCTGCCAAATGCCCAAGGTGTGAGGAATCCACCAAGATTATCATGTTTAAGCAGGGTTTAAACCCTAGATTGCTGGACAGAGCTTTAATGCAAGATAATCCTCCTACGCTGTTGGGGTGGATACAATTGACCTGTGAAGTAGAAAACCGTCTGATGGAAGTTCGTTTGGTGGAGCAACACCAACAACCTCCGGGCCAGAGACGCTCCTCCACTCCTGCTCGAGGGAGCCGGGGGGCTGGCTACGCTATCCGTGGAGCGAGAGATGCTAGATGGCAACAAGGATTGTGTTTGCAGTGTGGACAAAGTGGTCATTTTGCAGCGCAATGTCCTTATCGGCCTGTGCAAAGACCTCTGCTCCAACTCAGACGCCCAGCCCCCGCTGCCTACCCGGCGCCACCGCGCCCTACCCCAGCACCCAGAACGGCAAGAGGTAGGGGAGCGCCGAGAAGAAATCCCCCTGAGAGGGGGCTAGAACTGGAAGAAGTTATGGAATATGATCCAACGGCGATGGCGGGAGGGGAGAATCCAGAAAGCCCCTCCTCGGGAAATGAAATGGATCTGTCGTGAAAGGACCCAAACGGCAGATCAAACCTCAGTCAGTTCCGGTTCCGAACCGACCGTATGGGTCCATACTCTTCATACCAGTAACTTTAGTGAATGCTGACAGAAAGATGCATATCCGGGTACAAGCCCTCATTGATTCGGGCTGCTCTAGAGACATTATCGCACCAGCCTTGGTACACGGACTAGTACTCCCTGTCAAAGACTTAGACATACCGGTCATTTTCGAACAAATGGATGGCACTAACATGAATCCAGTGACTACAGAAACCATGCCAATCATCACAGGCATGGGACAACATTGGGAAAAAAGATCTTTCGTTATTAGTGCCACAGCAAAGTACCCCTTGATTCTGGGGAGCCGGTGGTTATGCGACCATAACCCCTACATTAATTGGGCAGAGGGAAGCATCACATTTACCCATGAGTCATGCAAAAGTCATCGGTGGGATCAAAATTGGGGAAAAGATCCGACCGCAACCGAACCGGCTCTCCTCTCCCAGGAAGAAATCAACCTAATACCCAAACAATACAGGGCGTACACCCAAGCCTTCACAGAAGAAGAAGCCAACTCGTTACCTCCTCACAGGAGGACAGACTGTGCTGTGGAAATTTTACCTGGCGCCTCGCTGCCCAAAGGCCGCCTATATCCTATGAGTCCCAACGAAAGAGAGGAGCTCCGCAAATTCATCGACCTCAACCTTCAAAGAGGATTTATTCGGCCAGCTAACAGTCCCCATGCAGCGCCAGTACTTTTTGTAAAAAAGAAAGATGGGGGCTTGAGATTATGCACGGACTTTCGAGGTCTTAATGCGGTCTCTTCCAGCAATGCCTACCCTATTCCGCTCATAAGAGATCTACTCAACGTCGTGGCTCAAGGTAAGATCTTTATGAAATTAGATTTGAAAGATGCTTACTTTCACGTTCGTATTCGAGAGGGGGATGAATGGAAAACAGCCTTCAACACATCACTCGGCCAATATGAATACTTAGTTATGCCTTTTGGCCTGGCCGGAGCCCCCTCAGTTTTCATGTCCATGATTAATGAGGTTCTGCATGAATTCCTCTATAAAGGGGTAGTGGTGTATCTGGATGATGTGTTAATTTATTCAGAAACTGAAGAAGAACACGTAGATCTGGTAAAGAGAGTCTTAACCACCCTCATGAATAACCAGTTACCTATTAAACTCTCCAAATGTGAATTTCATAAAACGGAACTCACTTACTTGGGCTACTGTATTTCTAAGGAGGGTTTGAAAATGGATCCGAGTAAAATACAAGCAGTACTAAATTGGCAAACCCCCACAACCCGCAAAGAATTACAATCCTTCTTGGGCTTTGCCAACTTCTATAGAGAGTTCATTGCAAATTTCGCCCAAATCACACTCCCCCTAACTGAACTGTTAAAAACCAAAGATAAGGGGGGCCAAGCCAAAAAACCAAGCGCAAAACTGGCTTGGACGGCGGAATGCCAAACGGCGTTCGATCACCTTAAAACGCAGTTTGTATCAGAACCCGTTCTACAACACCCCGACGACAGTCGCCCGTTCATAGTACAGGTCGATGCCAGCGACACGGCAATTGGGGGTGTACTGCTACAGCGGGGGGCGGATGAAAAGCTTAAACCCTGCGCCTTCCTTTCCAGAAAATTTTCAGAATCGGAAAGGAATTGGAATGTATGGGAAAAGGAAGCCTTTGCTGTAAAAGCGGCTCTCACTACCTGGAGACATTGGTTAGAAGGAGCCCGCCATCCGTTTGAAGTCTGGACGGATCATAAAAATTTAGAAGCCCTGCGCAGCCCTCGCAGGCTAAACGCCAAACAACTGAGATGGGCGGAGTTTTTCTCTAAATTTGATTTCACATTGAACTTCCTCCCTGGGAAAACCAACTTCTTGGCGGACGCTCTATCACGCATGCCCCAGCACAAAAGCAAAAGGGAGGAGACAATAGACACGGTCTTCTCACCTACGCAATTAGGGGGCGTGGTGACAACACGCAGCAGCACCACCCGCTTTCCCCAACCCGACCAGGGATGGAGAGAAAAATTAAAAGCTGAAGTGGAAAAGGAGGGGGACGATGTGCCCAGAGACAAACTGCAACAATCCAATCAGGGGGAATGGCTCTGGGGAGATCGCTTCTATGTACCCAAAAGCTTGAGGAAAGAAGTGTTACAACGCTGTCACGATGCTCCCACAGCGGGACATTATGGGTACTTAAAAACACTTCACTTGGTACAGCGCCAATTTTGGTGGCCGGGCATGCGCAAGAACATTTCACAATATGTAGCGTCTTGCCCCATCTGTCTCAGCGCCAAATCCCGTAAAGGAAAACCTCCGGGACTCCTGCAACCCCTAGAAACGCCAAGCCGACCGTGGGAAATAATTTCCATGGATTTTATCACAGACTTGCCCCCCTCCAAGGGACACAATTGTATCTTAGTCGTAGTCGATTTATTCTCCAAGCAAGCCCATTTTATACCCTGTACTACAATTCCTTCGGCTAGAAAGCTAGCTGACATCTTTATAAAAAACATTGTAAAAATACATTCTTTTCCATCCAAGGTGATCTCGGATCGCGGCGGACAGTTCGTTGCCAACTTCTGGCGGGAGCTTTTACAACTTCTGGGTATTGAACAAGGTCTGAGTTCAAGCCATCACCCAGAAACAGACGGACAGTCGGAAAAAACAAATCAGATATTAGAACAATTTCTACGCTGTTATATTAATTTTCAACAGGACAATTGGTTTGATTTGCTCCCCTTGGCAGAATTCTCGTATAATAACAGCGTGCACGCTTCTACGGGAGAAACTCCCTTCAAAATCGTCTATGGCTTCCACTTCAAACCCTTCCCGTTCGAGGCGCTTCCTCCCCCTACTACAGCCTCCAAAGACGTCACCGAATGGTGGGGGGAAGCAGCTCAACAGTGGACGCAGATTAAGAAACATCTCATCAAAGCCAAACAGGATTACAAAAAATACGCTGACCGCCACCGCGCGGCAGAATGGGAATTACAGCCGGGCGATCTAGTCTACCTTTCCACCAAGAATTTGAAAACAACCCAAACCAGCCGCAAGCTAGCATTGAAATTTTTAGGACCGTTTCCTGTTCGCAAAGTAATCAACAAAGTGACTGTTGCTCTAAATCTGCCAAAGAATCTTCGTCATGTACATGATACCTTCCATGTAAGTTTGTTGAAGAAAGCCCCTCCTGCTGATCAATGGCATACCCGTGCACCTCCAATCCCCACTCTGATCGATGATCAAACCCACTATGAAGTTCAACAAATACTGGACTCTAAAATACAAAGAAATCAGTTGTTTTATCTCATTAGGTGGAAGGACTTTGACTCTGGGTTTGATGAATGGGTGAACTCTGTACATGTTCATGCCCCTAGATTGGTTAAGGCATTCCACTCCCGCTACCCACAGAAACCTGGGGGGGGGAGCATCTTAGGGGGGGCAGAATGTCAGGACCAGACTTCCTTCTTGTGTGCCTTTGCTTAACCGACTCCATTTTTAATCCTTTCAGTGTTTAAGTCTTCTCTTCCAGGTGCCAAGGTTCCCAGGCAGCTATCTCACAGAAAAGGATTGTTTTGGCTACCACCGTTCCACCAAGAACCGGCCTTGGGAAGTTTCCGCGCTTTTGACTTCAAAGGGGATGTTTTGAGAACTGTGGGGGGAGGTTGGGCCTGCTGTGATCTGTTACTCTGTTCCTCATGCTTTGCCTTTCATTGGTAACAATGCACATGTACCATCCTGGACCTTGAGTTCAGGCTAGTGGACTATAATGAACTAATTCTTCAGTAAAAACCTTTTGGAAACAATGGACTGTTGTCTAATTGCAGAAGGTAGTCTGGAGTAAGAACGTTATCTAGCCACAAGTCTGACAAGCTCTATGTATTGCCTATCTCTTAGCTCTGGGGATCAAACCAGGAGCCCTGGCTGTTCTATCCCAGTGCCATTGCACTGAGCCATACCTGTTTATTCAATAGTCTCTTCCTGGCCCCATTGTGGTGATGTTGGGGCTGCAGTGAAATGTCTAATGCCCTCTGGCATACCATCATATTACCTACGCTCTTGGCTCAGTGGTTGAGATGCCGCTCATGGGTGTGGGGGCTGTGGGTTCATGCCTGCCTCTCTTCCTGTTTTTACTTGGCAGGGGGGGGGAGTATGTGGCTTAGAGTGGGGATGGGTGCAGCACTTTTGCTGCTGGTCAAACCCTTGCCATGGAGAGGTGGGCACCCTGTCTACCACTTGGTTTGCCAGGTCCCTATACCCTCCCAGCAGAAGAGAAGATGCAACACTTACCTGCTGGTTGTGCTTCATGCCCACACTCCCAGCACCGACATGATGATGTCACTTCCGGGAAATGACATCATTGCACTGGCAGTGGGTGTGTTCCAGCACTTTGCGTGGGGCCAATTCAGCCTGTTTGGGGCCAAATTGGCCCCTGCAAGGAGCAAGAGCATGCCCACCAGCAGCACAATGATGTCACTTGAGGAAGTGACGTTGTTGTGCTCTGCTGGGAGCGTGCCCACTGTGCGCTTCCCTGGGTTGCCTGCCAGTGGCAGGTGATTTCTGGGGGGTTGCCACCTCCTGCCGATTGCTAGCGATTGGCAGGTAATGGGGCAAACCCCCGGGAGAATGCCCACCACCTGCGGGCAACTAGAAACCCTATCTACCATCCAGTTGCCCATCCCCTATAGGCTGGGTGTGTGTGCTTGGGCCTTGTTCTTCTGTTGGGTTGTGCTGTTGCTGTTTATCCTGGAGGGAGCACTGAAGTATTGTATGCGTCTCTCTAGTCCAACATACTGTTTGCAGCAGTGACTGGCAAGAGGACTCCGGGAGCGAGGCACCAGCTTTCCCTGCCCTTTTACTTGTCCCCAGCATCTGGTATTCTGAGGTATACTGCTTTTGGACTTGGGCTTCTTTGATACTCTATTCTCCATGCTCCCCCATCCCTACCATCTCTGCAAAGGAAGAGTACTGGCATCCTTCCTCCGTCCCAGTAGCAAATCTACACTATAATAATACCTCTGCTTCAGAATTTGACCCTGAAACTTTCTGGCAGAGATTAAAATGAAAAAAAAAAACCATTTTGTAGGGTTTGTTGAATTCAGAATCTGAAGCTGTAAAAACAAAACTCACGGCTCCATGATAGTCACAACTAAAAATTAATGTGAAGATAGGTGGAGAAACCTTCAGCTTGAAAAATGTGAGCTGACTCTGTATTAAAGTTTCATAAGGTTGTGCTGTATATAATGTCAATAACTTTACTGAGTTATTGGGCAACATTTGGATAAATGAATTCCATCACCATAGTGATTGATGTAATAACAGCAGAACGTCGGTGCAAATTATTATTTGGCATGATGACTTCCTTGACTACATAAGACCAGAAAACGGCATTACTTAAAGCAGCTTCGTCAGACAAAAAGATGTATATTCGTTTGTATGAATTCAAATTAAAATGAAGAACATAACATTTAATGTAACTTGGAACCTATTTTCTTTTATTTAAATAATCACTGTGTATTAAAAATTGAAGACATGATCTATATCACCATTCCCGATTTGGAGGGGGGAAGAAGGCTTCATTTTCCAGTGCAGGAAATTTCCAGCCCTTCTAATTTCCTGTATATGACACTATCGCTCACGTTCACACTGCTTCTCTTTTTGGTACCCATCCTTTGTTACTGTCTTAATTATTTATTTATGTATGTAATTTTTAGTCTGCCTGCCTTTCTCACTGAGACTCAAGGCGGATTACATAGTGTGAGATTAGTACAGCCTTGCACTCAGCATACCCTGAGGTGGGGCAACTGCCAGAGCCCAGTGTTTCTTGCAGGACCCACTGCTGTAGAGCTCCCCACACCTATGCTGCCAGGGAAAGTATAGTCGCACTCCTGGCAGGCACAGTGTTGGTGTTCCTATCTGCTCACACCAGCCAGCACCATCAGGGAAAGGACATACAGTCAGAAGGAAGGCTGACTGTTTCCCAGGTAAACTTGCAGGAACTTGTCATGTGATGAACACGTGCTGGGCATCTCGTGTAGTTTAGCTGTAAATGCAGTGACAGCAAGGGCATGTTTCTGGAACTAGATCACTGCTGAACAAATACAGAGAAGGGGCAGACAAGAGGGGTTGCTGAACTTACCCCTCCTGTTCACCCCACTTCCCCCTTTAGCTCCTTCCCCTTTCCAAAATCTGTAATCTAAGAAGAGCAGTAATCCTTATCAGGAGAAATGCAAGTGAGGGGAAGTGTGGGGAGACAGACCTCCTTTCATGCCTGCCACTTTTCTACATTAAATTGCTCCCTTACATTTCTGTTCTATAACAGTTAAGTACAAGCTGCATTTAACACACGGGTCATGGCTAGTTATACTGTATGTATTCTGGCTAGAAATAAAGGTACTATTTAATTACAAACAGTTTCTTCCATATAAGATTACAGAGTGAGGCGACATTCTCTCTCTCCACTTGATAGGACACATCTAGCAGGCTTGTTTTTCTTCTGAAATATCTCTTGTAAACACAGAGTAGGTCTAGTTAGCTATTTAGCCTTGTATCCTTGAGCATCCTGCATCACCAGTGAAGACATCCTTTTCACAAATCACTTCCCCGAAGTCCCTTCTAGCTTATTAAAAACAGAGCATGGTCTGGTGTCACGGTCATCTCCTGCTGATTCTCATCTAATCAAAGCAAGAAAATTTGGTACTGAGAAAAGTGTGTTTATAAAAAAAGACACTGTCAACCAGATAATCCCATGGGCTTTAAACAAAATATTACTTTTCAAGCAAAAATGTTGTTCTGTTGATCCTACTAAGATGAAGGAGGTCAGAGTAAATACTGTTTATTTTTCTCTTCATATTGCTAGAGCACACAGCAACAACAACAACAAAAAAACCTCTTTAGGGAGAGAGAGAGATAATCAACCCCTATCAACCCCTCCCATTTTGTTACAGACTTAGCACCAGGGCTTAATTTCTAAAACAGAGAGGCAAGAAATCAAAGCCACATGGATGCTGCAGCATCTAACTTGGAGGCTTTTTCTCTTTATGCCCCAATGCAGATGGCTGCTTAAATTGTGAAAGAAAGGCACTCTATGTAACTTCTCTTTACATGGGGTTTATGGGGCTCAGAAAGCAACTTTCACAAAATTTTAAGAAACAACTTTTTTTTCTTTTAAACTTTTTAACAATTAATAAAATACAACTTCAACAAAAAATTAACTTTTAAGTACAACCATACAAAAAACCCTCCAAATCAACAATGTCCTTGAAAAGGCATCCAACAAGTGATGATGTGTCCTCTCTCATCCATTTGAAGCAGCTGTACCCCAGGCTTCAGGCTTCTGGTTGGGAATTATAGCCCTGCAAAAATAATATAACCCCAGTAACACCAGCTACACACAATACACAAACACCACTTAAATCATATTTTACATACAATATTTGATTACCTTATTCAAGGTGATAAGAGCTTATAATTTATTAAGCTCCCCTGCAAACAGCCCCTCCTCAGCAGCCTGCCTCTAGCTTCTGACTCCACCCCACTAGGCTAAACCAATTAACCTCACAGGGGTTACATCTACACATTTCAAAGATATATTGTTCTCCTATGCTTTTAAAATATTTTAAATTCTATTTATACATCACAAATGAAATGAACAAAACCTAAAGCCTAAGAGGAAGGAGATGGAAATAAGACTGTGGTCTGTTACTAACTTATGTTAGCGGTCAGACCCCTTCTCATACTAAACAACAACAACATTCGATTCATATACCGCCCTTCAGGATGACTTAACACCCACTCAGAGCGGTTTACAAAGTATGTTATTATTATCCCCACAACAAAACACTCTGGAGGTGGGTGGGGCTGAGAGAGCTCCTAAAAGCTGTGACTGACCCAAGGGTAGTTTATGGATATGGACTACCATAAACCCCTTGCCAGAAGTCCCAGGCACTGTCTGGCCAGAGGCAGAGTGGATGCCAGTCAGCCTGGAGACTGGAAAGTTACCAAGTTATTAGGGGAATGACTGTCTGAATAGCCCCCACACCCCAGAGAGCAGTAGAGATACTGAGGCTTCCTGAGAGACAACTCCCCACCTAATCTCATCAACATTTTTCGTCTCCCACTTATCTGATCAAGCTATTCAGTGAACCTAATAGCCTTCCTGTCCAACACTTACCGGGCCATCAAGCTATATTTTAACCTATAATCCACCCCAATATAGTCATATCACACCTTTCCCAATTTATTGTTCTACTTCCAGACAAGCCATTAAGGTATTGTTTCTGGAAGCAAGATGTCAGTTTTGCTACAGGGCATGTTTCACCCTATAACTGGGCTGTCTAACCCCATGCTCAGTGTGTGTGTGTTTTGGTACCTGCTCATGCACCCCTACTCCGTTGGGCTCCTTCTCTCCATGAAATGCTGGTCATTTTGCTGCTCCTCGGTGGACCTACGCCTCCTTCCATCCAAGACTGGTAAATATCACCCTTTCCCCAAAACTGCTTTCCCATTTTTTCATTGTTTTCTTAGTTAGCTCTCTGTGTATGTTGTGTGTCTTTTCTGTGTTTGCCTTTTTATTATTCTGTTAATAAAGAAACCTTTCCTTTAGAACATCTGCCTGTTTATTTGGGAGTTATCTAAGGGAACAATCTTGATATACATCGGTAGAGACTTCCTGGTTACCCCCTCGTGCTGCCTCTCCTTGAATGCAAATTCCCCCAACTCACAAGGAGACCCCCATTCAGATAACACTTCGGCCAAAGACTGAAGACTGGTGGCAAAGAGGAGGATTAGACCATCAATGGATGCTGGCTTCTTTTAGTTTGATTATGTTGCAACTCCCTTCCTCTAAGAACATCTGAAATTACGTGCAGTATAAAATAAAATAAATTCAAGAATAAACACATTCCATTAGTGTTCATGTAGTATTGCACTTGAAGAGCATATGTAGAAAAGTAATTCAGCAACCTTGAAAATCAGAACCTGGGGATAGGTGGCTATTTGTACCATGGAAAGGCTCTTTAGGATTATTTACAGTTCTGCAAGAAAGAAATGATTTATGGCATATTTTAAAATTAAAACGAATTAAAATTTTATTTATAGACTATTTATAGACACCATGAGAGATAATTGGTGAAGACACACTGTTGCAAGACCTGGATTAGGACTCCTGAGTTAGATATCTGACTGAACGTTAAAAAAACAAGGCGGGGGGCTATTTCAGGCCACAATCTTGAGGCCATTAATCTTCTGTTGGAGAATCATGCAGACGTAGGAAGTGCTGGGGTGCAGGGCTCAGTTGGTATCAAGGACCCTTGGCCTTGCGGGAAGAAGAGGCTGAAAAAATGGCATCCATTGTAAATATAAAAAACAAATGATAACCAAATTGTCTTTCTAACACCAAATGGAATGACAGCCAGTGTGGTGTAGTGGTTAGAGTATCTAACTAGGGTCTGGGAGACCAGGTTCAAATCTCTGCTCTGCCATGGAAGTTTTCTGGGTGAGATGTGGCTAGTCCCACACATGCAGCCTAACCTATCTCACAGGTTGTTGAGATGAAAAAATAGAGGAGAGGAGAAGAATGTAAGCCCCACTGGGAAAGACGTAGTATAAATGAAATAAATAAGTAAATAATGCATAGGTCCCTTAAAAGGGCTGAGGCAGTTGTTATTTAGGAGGGACTGAAACTGCTTTAAAAATCAGCTATGCTTGTTTGCCCTTTTCAGCGTGTATATTTTGGAAAGAAATATCTCAGCTACATTGTAAGTCCCCATTGCCCTCTCTTGTCAAGAAAACCGCATCTTGTAAAGACTGCTCAAGAAACTTCTTACTGCTTTGGGGGGCTCAGGCACTTGCGTGTTTTGTTTTATTTGGGTTAGTTTTAATGCAGCAGGCTGATCTTTCCCTGCTTGGCCAAGAAGAGCAACAACTGGACTTTGTGACGCCCTTCAGTGAATCCAAATGAGAGCATTCCTTATCAGGCTCAGCAGCTGGAAAAACGGCAGTTCCTTTCTTTCCCTTCCTAGACTTCAACTGCCCCTTCCTCCTGCTTGGAATTCATGGCACACTGTCATTTTGAGCCTGAATGCTTTTTTATCACAGTTTATTTCATTATAGAGACAGAGGCACTATGTTAGCAAAGTAAAAGTATGAACATAAATTTACATGTGCTCCTTCATCAGCAATGCTGCCTGCTTCCTTTGTGCATTGACATATAGAAGTCTGAAAATTGGGAGCAAATTAATAGGAGAGTTAAAAGCGAAGGAACTTTCATGACTTGTGATATTTATTGAAATTTTGACATATATCAAATGGTAATGTTTAGGTTTGCATCTAAAATGATGTTTTCAGTGCTGTTGATTGTGTTGTTCCAAAGCAGCTTAAACTACAAAGCATTTTACAGTCAAACTGTGCCTTCTTGTTTTTATTTCCATAATGAATTCTTGCCTGCAAATAATAAAAAAAAACAGTGCTCCTGCTTTCACAGCCCCGGAGGCATATATTTTAATATCACATTGTATTTTTTTTATCAACCTTCTGTTTTAAAAGACAAACCTTAAAAGGAATACAAAAATATCAAGCCACTTTCATTGGCTATAGCCATGCCATGCTAAACAGAGCAACACCCTTCTAAGACCATTGAAATCAATGGGTTTAGAAGAGTGTAACTCTGTTTGTGATTGTAATATTAGTTTACTTCTTATTTGACTTTATCTGGTTCTTCCTTTCTTTAATGATACTGCTCATTTAGTCTACAGGACTTGAGCAATGCCATACTAAATACTATCCCGTTCTTCCATCAAGGAGTTTAGGGCAGTGTACACAGTTTTCTCTTCCACTAATTTTATCTTCACAAAAGCAATGTGAAATAGGTTAAACTGAGAGGGGATTTGAACCTGGTTATCCCAGACCTAGTTCAGTATTCTAACCACCACACCATACTGGTTTTCTAGCTGGAAAAGGTGCCTCTGGATAAATAAAGATAGAAAGTGTGAGGAGCTTTGACTCTTGAAAGCTTGTACTCTGGAATTCTTGCTCTTCGACTGTAGATAGGGTTGCCAGGCCCCCTCAACCTCCTGGCGGGGACAGGGGCCTGGCACTTACCTTTGGGGAAAGGGGGGTGAGCACGCACAGAGTGCACGCCCGTGCCCCCACAGGCACGATGATGTCACTTCAGTAGTGACGTCATCATGCAGCCCCTGAGCAGGCCCATTTTCAGGCGCTGCAGAGCATTCCTGCGCTTTGCAGCACCAGAAATGGGCCTGTTTCGGCATGGATTGGGCCTATTTTGAGGCGCTGCAGAGCACAGAAGCATTCCTGTGCTCCACAGTGCCTCAAAACGGGCCCGATCCGTGGCAGAACAGGCCCGTTTTGGACGCTGCACTCTGCAGCACCTCAAATGGGCCTGATCCATGCTGAAATGGGCCCATTTTGGGGCGCTGCGGAGTGCAGGAGCACTCCTGCGCTCTGCAGCTACTGAAAACAGGCCTGGTTTGCCATGGATTGGGCCCATTTTGAGTGCTGCAGAGCACAAGAGCGCACCTGCACTCCACTGCGGCCCTGATCCAGGCCAAAACGGGCCCAATCCTGGTGGCTGTGGTGCATGGGAGTGCGCCACACCGCGGGAGAGCACGCAAGGAAGGTGCGCGCCCCCACTGCTCAGGTAAGTGGGGGTGGGGAGTGGGGGCGGGGGATCCTCCACCCCCACCAGGGGTCTGGGATCCCTAACTGCAGGCCAATATGGCTACCGACTAGACATGAGAGTTTGTTTGTGCATGAGAGTTTGTTTCATTTCTTTCGTTTTTATTATTAATTTCAAAAGGGAGTGTTTCATTATTGTATTGTTTGGTATGGTTTCATTTCATTATTGTTTCTTTTTTATTATTGTTCAATAATTCTATTTTATTATTTCCCATTGGTTTCACTGAAACCCCCTCCCCTGCTTTCTTAGGTCTGTAGCTTCTGCTTTTCTATCAGAACTGGACAAAACTCAGGAAAACTGCAGTACTTCACTATGACATCTACACTGCCAGATTTCAGTCCCCCTTTTTGAGGCAATGAAATGTGCTCATGTTTAACCTTAATGACTATGAGACAACTGATAGGAAATAGTAACACATAAAGCAGCTTGAGAGATTGGCACTGCAGCTACTTAGCTTGAAGAATAGTAGGTTGAACTTGCAGGAAGGGAATTCCATGCCAGGTAGACTGCTACTACTGTTAGCTGCTGCTTCTTTTTCAAAATCACCCCTTCCTCTGCCAGATCTGCCCCATGCTATACATTTTCCCCTCTGCCAGTCATGATGTGCTGTGTTTGTGATGTCAGATAATACCGTAATGTGTGTATGAAATGGATGTAATTTTATTAGCGGATGGTGTGTGATAAAATAAATAAATGAAATTAAAGTGCAGTGGTTAGGTTACACTTGGCACACCCAAACACAGATACTGCCAGTCACACACTGAAACAATAAGGAACTGATGAAGCTGTGGCAAACATGGCTAGTTCCAGATCTACCTCTCCCTAGGAACAACCAATGAGAGCTGGTAGAATGCTGGGGCTAGCAACAGGTGGAAGTTCCATTAAGGCAGTTAGTGAGAGAGGGGAAAGGACTGGATGCTGCTGAGAAGAGGCAGAAGAGCTAATAGCTGGCGGTTCGCACCTGTTAATTTATATCATAACCATCCACTATTATATATGGGGTTATATGAGCACTTCTTAACAGCAATGTATATGTAAGTTTAACTAATTCACTTCTATGTTATACAACTTGTAAATAAAATTTATTCTTGTTTCTGTTTTCACCCTGGTTGGCTTAAAGTTGTTGGCTGAGGGGTAATACCACAAACATGAACATCAAACATTCTGGTCATGACCAATGGACCTAATTTAACTAAATAGTGGCAGTGTATAGAGGGAGCAAACACTGAGCTCCCTTTCCCCAATAGCCCTAGGCAGTGGGTGAGGGGTAATGAATACAGAGAATGGGCTGTCTGTCTGGTGGAGCCTCTGAGAACAGGAGAGAGAGGCCCCAGTGTTGATTTGGGTCAGGGCTGTCTGCCTGATAAATAGAGGTTAGACAGGTGGCATATTGTGACTGCTATTAACTGCCTGTTAAACCTCAAACTTTGTTATAGAGAGGTTTATGGTGGGCGGCAGTGTGTAAGGGGCTCACAGAAGCAAATAAGACTGAGGGGAGATTAGCCTCCAAAGAGCCACTGTGCAGAAAAAACAAGATGGAACCAAAAAAGCTAGGAAGAAGGGCAGGGGGGAGCAAATCCCAAGCAAAAACAGATGCAGAGGAGTTATTTATTTATTTATTTATTCAATTTATATACCGCCCATCCCCAGGGGCTCTGGGCGGTGAACAGTTAAAATCGATAAAAACAAGAACTAAAATCAATATACAAATAATAAAACAAATTAACAAAGTGCAGTGGTGGGGAGAACCCTCCCCCACCCCAAAGGTGGGAGGCCGACATGGCACCGCCCCCTTCAATCACCGAATGCCTGGCGGAACAGCTCTGTCTTACAGGCCCGGCGGAACAATAATATGTCCCGCTGGGCCTGGGTTTCCATCGACAGAGCGTTCCACCAGGCTGGGGCCAGGACTGAAAAGGCCCTGGCCCTAGTTGAAGTGAGTTGGGCTTCCTTAGGGCCAGGGACCACAAGTAAATATTTGTTCGCTGATTGAAGCGATCGAAGCGATCGAAGCGATCGCTGATCGAAGCGATCTCCGGGGAACGTACAGGGAGAGGCGGTCCCGAAGATATGCTGTCCCAAAGTTAGCCGTGTTAGTCTGTGGTAGCAAAATCAAAAAGAGTCCAGTAGCACCTTTAAGACTAACCAATTTTATTGTAGCATAAGCTTTCTTTAAAAAAAAAATATTGGTGAGTTTATATTTCATATTTAATGCATACATTCCCATCATATCTAATTTACTCTAACCCCCACCCTTTCCTCCCCCCTCCTTATCGACTTCCAACAGCTTTCCAACCCTTAACCCTTCTTATTACTTAACTTCATTTATATTCTTCTATAACACATATATCATGATATCTCTTACTCTAAGCATATTCAAATTATTTTATATATATACTATATTAAAGCCACTAGTCCACCAATATATCCGTTTTATTCTTCCTTAATTAAACTATATATTCTAAATAAAGTTTCCTTAAACATAATACTAGCTTAGATTGTGATAATTAAATTTCCCCCTTAATGGTAAAGTCGCTTATCTCTTCTATTTTCAATATCACATTTTAATAATTCTCAAACTGCCACAGTTCTCCTTTCACATCCCATTTTTTTTCTAAATATTGTTTCAATTTCCCCCAATCAGCAATAAATTGTCCTGGATCAAGATCTTTAAGTTTTCTTGTCATTTTGTCCATCTCCGCCATGTACAGCAATTTGTAAATCCAATCTTCTATAGTTGGTATTTCTTGTATTTTCCATTTCTGCGCATACAAAAGTCTTGCCGCTGTAGTCATATAAAATAACAATGTTCTGTACTGCATTGGAACACCTTCCATTCCCAAGTTCAGTAGCAACAATTCTGGGTTCTTATTTATCTGGATTTGTAAAATCTCATTAATTGCTTCAATTATATCTCCCCACAGTATTGCTTAGCTACCTCACAAGTCCACCACATGTGGTAGAGTGATCCTTCATGCTTTTTACATTTCCAGCTTTTATCTGACATGTTGGTATTTCCTAATGCAATTTTCTTTGGTGTTAAATACCATCTATAGATCATTTTATATACATTCTCTTTAATGTTCGTACAAGTTGAAATCTTCAGTGTATTTTTCCACAAGTGCTCCCACGCCTCCATTGTTATTTCTTTATGAAAATTTATTGCTCACTTCACCATCTGGACTTTTACTATTTCATCCTCTGTGTGCCATTTTAGAAGTACTTTGTAAATCTTTGAGATTTCTTTCTTGCCTTCTTGTAGTATCACTTCTAATTCTGAATTTTCCATTCTTATTCCTCCTTTTAAACAGTCCAAGTTAAAAAGATCTCTGATCTGTCTATATTGAAACCATCCATAACAAGGAGACAGCTCTTCTTCTGTCTTTATTCTTATTGTTGAATATTGTATTTGTGTTATCTCCTTGTAAGTTAGACATTGCTGTTCATTGTCGACAGTTCTCGGATCTATTACTTCATACGGAACCACCCATGAAGGAATTCCATCTTCCATGTAAACCTTATACTTCTTCCAGATTGTGAAGAGGCTTCTTCGAATGTAATGATGCAAAAACATAGAGTCTGCTTTAACTTTATCATACCACAAATAGGCATGCCATCCAAACAGCTTTTTGTGTCCCTCCAAAGCCAGCAATTTACGTTTTTTTAACGTTATCCAATCTTTTAACCAAGCCAGACAAATAGCTTCATAGTATAGTCTTATATTGGGCAGTTGCAAACCACCTCTTTCCTTCGCATCCTGTAATACTTTCATTTTCACAAGTGGTTTCTTGCCTGCCCACACAAAGTCTGAAATTTTCCTTTGCCATTTGTCAAATTGTTTAGAGTCTCGAATAATTGGGATTGTTTGCAACAAGAACATCACACGCGGTAAAACATTCATCTTTACTGCTGCTATTCTTCCCAACCATGATAAATTCAGTTTATTCCATTTTATCAAATCTCTCTCTATTTGTATCCACAATTTCTCATAGTTGTTTTTAAATAAGTCTATATTTTTCGCAGTCAGTTCAATACCAAGATATTTTACTTTATTAGTTACCTCACAGTCCGTTATGTCCATTAGTTCTTGCTGCTTCTGCTTAGTCATATTTTTACATAATATCTTCGACTTCTTTTTGTTCACATAAAATCCAGATTGTAGCATAAGCTTTCGAGAATCAAGTTCTCTTCGTCAGATGCATGGTACAGAGACTGGTCAAATATAGAAGAGGAGGGAGGAGAAGGGGAGGAGAGAGAAGAGGCAATTAGGGGGGGAGGGTGAGGGTGCAACCAAAACATTCCTTTGCTAGTATATGTAAACATCTCCTTTTGGTGTGTGGATCAGTTGGCTTCAAAGGAGTTTGCCCTGTTAGTTTGTAGCAGCCAAACAGCTAGACCATCCAATTCCAATGCAGTATGAGCCTTCGATAACCACAGCTCTCCTTGCCAGATGCATCTGACAAAGAGATCTGTGGTCCCCGAAAGCCCATGCCAGGTGCCACTGAGCTCCCCCAGACCCCGCCTCTGTAAAGGAAATCTGTTACCTGTGATAATGTGATAACCATTCATAGTCCCTATTCAGTCCCAGTTTAACAGAGTCAAATTTGCATATGAATTCCCGTTGGATTTTGTTTTTGAAAGGTTTCTGTTGAACTACAGCAACCTTTAAGTCTTTGATGGAATGTCCTGGTAGATTGAAGTGTTCTCCCACTGGTTTCTGGACGTTTCCATTTCTAATGTCAGATTTGTGTCCATTTGTTCTTTTGCGTAGAGGTTGGCTGGTTTGTCCAATGTACAGAGCAGAAGGACATTGTTGGCACATGAGGGCATATATCAGATTGGAGGATGAGCAGCTGTAAGAGCCAGAGACAGTGTAGTTGATGCCATTGGGTCCTGTAATTGTATTCCCTGGGTAGATATAGGGGCAGAGCTGGCATCTGGGTCTGTTGCAGGGCCTGGTACCTGTGCTGGTGACTCTGCTGGCCGATTCATGGTTGTGAGTGAGAAGTCGTTTAAGGTTGGGGGGCTGTCTGTAGGCAAGGAAAGGTCTTCCACCCAGGGCTTCTGAGAGAGAGGTATCATTTTCCAGGATAGGTTGTAGCTCACTGATGATACGTTGGATGGGTTTGAGCTGGGAGCTATAGGTGACAACCAGTGGTGTTCTGTTGTTAGTTCCTTTAGGTTTGTCCTGGAGCAGACTGTTTCTGGGTACTAGTCTGGCCCTGTTGATTTGTTTCTTCACTTCATTTGGTGGGTACTGTAGTCCCAAAAATGCTTGTTGTAAATCTCTTAAGTGTGAGTCTCGGTTGAGAGCATTGGAGCAGATACGGTTGTAACGTAAGGCTTGGCTGTAGACAATAGACCGAGTGGTATGTTTAGGGTGGTAGCTGGAGGCATGTAGATGTGAGTATCGGTCTGTTGGTTTCCGGTATAAGGTAGTATTTATTCGTCCATTATATAGTTGTACAGTGGTGTCCAGGAAGTGTACCTGTTGTGTAGAGTTGTCCAGGCTTAGGTTGATAGTAGGGTGAAAGTTATTGAAGTCCTGATGAAATCTCTCAAGAGCTTCCTTCCCATGGGTCCAAATGATGAAGATGTCATCCAGGAATCTTAAGTATAGTAGTGGTTCCAGTGGATGGGAGCTGAGGAAGCGTTGTTCCAAGTCCGCCATGAATATGTTAGCATATTGTGGTGCCATGTGTGTGCCCATGGCTGTGCCATTAATCTGTAGATATAAGTTGTCACCAAATTTGAAGTAATTGTGAGTGAGTACGAAGTGACAAAGTTCAGTGGCGAGGTGTGCTGTGGTTTTGTCCGGGATAGTATTCCCTATGGCTAGCAGTCCATCTGCATGTGGGATATTGGTGTATAAAGCCTCCACATCCATGGTTGCTAGGATGGTGTCATCTGGTAGGTTGTCAATGGACTGTATTTTCCTGAGGAAGTCAGTGGTGTCCCGTAAATAGCTGGGTGTGCTGGTGGCATAGGGCCTGAGGATAGAGTCCATGTATCCTGAGACTCCTACTGTGATAGTGTCTCTTCCTGAGACAATGGGGCGTCCTGGGTTACCCGGTTTATGGATTTTGGGTAGTAGGCAGAATTTTCCTGGTCGTGGTTCCTGGGGTGTGTCCGTATGGCAAAGCAAAAACAGGTACATACTTAAGAAAGAACTGGTGATGCACACAAAACAGAGATAGCACACACAAAACAGAAACTATATTCAAGAAGAAAGCTAAGAAAGTGAGAAAGGAATAATATAGTATAAAATACAACACTGTATTTTGGCATAGCCCTGACCTCGATAGCCCAGGTGAGCCAGATCTCATCAGATCTCAGAAGCTAAGCAGGGTCGGTCTTGGTTAGTAATTGGATGGGAGACCTCCAATGAAGACGAGGGTTGCAGAGGCAGGCAGTGGCAAACCACCTTGGTTAGTCTGTTGCCATGAAAAACCCACCTGTGGTTGTCATAAGGTAACTATGACTTGAGGGCACTCTCCTCCACCACCACTTCAGCATAAGCAAACTTATAAAAGATCTCTCTCTCTCTTTGAGTTGATTACCTACAAACAGGCACTCTCCAAAATTTGACACCAACTCTTATCCGATTCAAAGTCCTCCCCCATATGCCTCAGGATTGGACTACTTCACACACATATATATGATCTTAGTGGCTACAGTCAGGAATCAATCAAGAAAACCCAGAGGCGTACGCTCTCCCCCCACCCTCAGCCTAAGGATCACAGCTTCATGCCATTATTAGGAAAACACAGCAGAGAGAGGAGACAGATTAGGGCAGAGACAAAAGCTGGAAACAAAATAAAACTTTTTTTCATTATAGGCTGTTTAGATAGGGAATTTGTTTTATTTTCCTGTCAATTACTATAAACATGAAACACTCCATTTTTGTAATTGCAACTAATAAAGAAATGCACAAGTCTACTGCCCACCTGAAACTCACTTCTTTAATGTTTACTAAGTAATGCAAAATAGATGACCATGGCTGGTTTTGTAATAACTTGTGATTTCTCTTGCTTCACCCTTAATTATTGAGTCTTTCTATTGCTATGGAGTAGAGATGGGCACAAATCGAAATATGAACCAAAGTTCGTCACAAACCTAGTCAGTTCATGGTTCGCGAACCAGCAGTTCGTCAGAGCCCATTTCTGATGAACGGCCACGAACTTTAGGGTAGTTCATTTATTTTGTTTTTTGGTTCGTCACTGCAGACAGCCTAGTGCCAATCAATCAGTTTCCTAGGCAATGGGGGTTGGGCTTTCTGCAGACCTTATGCTGACCCAGAAGTGACCTTCTGCTGACGCGGAAGTGGTGATTTGCGGGCCTGGAAGTGATGTTTTCACAAACCAAAACGAACCGGTTTGTGAACTGGGGCAGGTTCGTGAAAGTTTGTGGTTTGTGAAACATGATGAACCATGAACCTCATGGTTCGGGTTTTTTCTGGTTCGTGTCCATCTCTACTATGGAGTAAAGACCTAATTTCCACTTGACCATCCTTCTAGGTATTGCTGTAGCATTTTGTCACCACTTTCTTTTTTTTGTTTACAGTAATAAATGGATGGATGGGAGGTTAAAACAACCCTCTAATAAGCATCATTCAAATTATCTCTGTGTGTATACACATGGGTGGACATGCACACCAACTCTACAAAGTGAAAAAAACCCCAAAATAATTACATTTTACTCATTAAAAAAATTAAGTATCTATACACATATCCCACTGAACCCCCTCATCAAATAACTCATAAACTCATCAACCCCCTCATCAAATAACTCATAACTTCAGATTCTTCAGTAAAAATGGAGAAAGTCCAATACACCACTATATACATGGGCAGGGAGTGTGGGGGACTCATGAAAACTACGAGTATTAAAACTCTCCAAATACATATAGTTGGATGCCAAGGAAAAGGTTATAGAGTTGGCAGAGTAGAACTTCCTTTGCCTGCACCTTTCCCTAATAGCCTGCTGCTTGTTCTGAAAATTAAAAAAGGAGAAATTACCTCCTCTTCCTAACATGTTAAAAATAATTATGCCCAGGCCTATCAAATTTATGTGAGGATTGCGGAATTTGATTTAGGTTGCTAGCTGTCTGTTTTGGAGATAGTGAGCACAAATAACTTCTTATCTTAGGGGTAGGGAAATGGAGTGGACAAAATGGCACACCACGAAAGCAAGATTTTAATTTGGGGTCTGCCGTAATAGAAAGAGACCCATTCTGAGAGGGGCTGCCTTAACACTTCTGCTTCTGTTCTTGGAGGGTGCAACAGCTGGCAAGTGAGCATATCACATTTTGCTGGAGGCTAGTAGGCATGGAGCTCTTGTTCAACATCTGTTGTCATTTTGTTGCCTGACAGCTGGAGTGAGAATGCTAGATTACTGGATTTTGTAAAGCTGATTCCATTGTCTTCATACTCAGCCATTTATAGAGCGGTCCAAAAGGACATGAGCTTTGGGAAAGCACTCAGATGTACCAAATAAATGTCAGCTAATTCATTGTGCTTTAGGGTTAAAAAAAACTGCTGGAAAATTGCTTTGTTCACTGCCATATGCACAGAAGGCTAAATGTTAGAGGAAGCACAAACACACAGTTCAGAGAAATATTTGGAATTTCTCTACTGAAGTATAACAGCCACCGTTACAGACTCAGGGATGCAAGATGCCTCAGGCCTACTTCATTTCACTCTTCATCACAGACTTTATGCAGATGTGGCTCTGACTAATTAATTAGGTAATGCATGCAAGTGTTTACATGATTTTACACTGTCCTTTTTGTATAGGTGCTTCTCTTTTGAAGCAGCAGAGCTAGCATGATGCTGCCACATGAGGACTTAGAGAGGTTCTTTGCTCGAATTCATTGTTAATGCTGAAAGTAAAATCTATATTGTCCAAAATGCGTATTCACACTACAGTAGTGCTGCACCAGTTTTTTCAATCAGACATTTTTGTTGTGAATGCAGTGCCTTCAGGGCCCCACAAATGTTCCACATTCATGCCAAACAAGTCAAGTTACTGTGAGATTCCCATGATTGCATCTTACCAGAGAAACATAAGAAGGGTGGTTTTCATAGGTAAAATTATGTGAGGAATGGAAAAATTAATCCCCCCCCCCACGTAACTCTGGATTCATATAACCTTATTTTAGATCAGGGCATTTTGAATCAGGATGCCAGGTTGAAGGAGCTGAGGCACCCACAGCAATTTCAGATGAGTATGTGAAAATTATCATATTGACTGACTCAAGTGAGTACAAACATTACACAATAGTTTCAGAAAGGTTTGCATTGCAATGTGTGTATATAACCACACTCGGGGAAATTGCTGCTCTGCTCCAGCTCTAGCTTTGATGGATCCTTCCCAAGACAGATCAGGCTTAGAGCTGATAATTAATTGATAAGGATGAATCATAGCAGGTCTAGCAGAACTATACTTAGGCTAACCACATAGAGGCAAATGAATTTACTCCTGTTAGTCTAAAAATGCCCAAAGATTTTACAAAAAGGATAATAAGACATTCACAAAAAGCATGAAAATGTTTAAAAGCAACCAAAGATTTATGGATGCAAATGCTCTGTGTTAATGAGCGATTTTCCTGGTGTTCATGCCTCTCACTACCAAAAATGACAATGATTTCTTTGTCTAATATCCTCTCCCTCAAAACAATCCCACTCCCTAGAGTTGCCATTCTGAACATTCTCAGTAACATATTCATTATTGCCCTGATTTCATTGAACTGTCCCTAAGTATTTTTGGGGAACCCCCCTTGGAAGTATATTTTGTCCTTTTCTTTGTGAAGAAAAAAATAATAAAAGGTTGGGACATGAGACAATTTTGGTCCCAGTTTACATGAGCTGAATGGATAATCCACCCTGAGCTTGCTGATGGCAGGGAGGGCGGAATACAAACCGAATAAAATAAATAAATAAATAAATAAATAAATAAATAAATAAATAAATATGTATGCTAAATTTTAATAATTCTTAAAGCACATGTGCAAAGACAGAATACTTCTCACATGACACTCTTGTATAATTAGAACTCTTGCATTTTATAATGTGGGAATGGCCACACAATTGTTACTTTTATCTCTGTTTCTTCTTCTAGAACATTGTATAGCTGTACTTTACAGTAAGAAGTAAAAAGCAGGCCCATGGGACATAAGGGCAACTATGTCTATGTAGTGTGGTGTCACATCCAGACCACTAATTTAGTAACAGTCAGTCCTAAGACCCTGCCCTGTGTCAGCCCTCAGAGTCAGTTATGAGTTGCAGGTTTTCCTAGAAATTCCCATGTGTGTGTGGTTCTTGATTTGGATGTTGACTATGGTAAGTGCTGAGAAGTTGCTTCAGCTCCTCCTCCCTCCCCGGAACCATTTTTCTGATCTGCTTTATTTGGGGAATTCCACGTGTGTCCCAGAGAATATGTGGGTGTTCCTGGTGAACCAAAACAATGCTGGGACTGTTTCAGATGGGAAAGAGAGAACAGCAGGAAGGCTGAAGCCTCTGTTCTACCTGCTCCACATACATGTACCATGGCCCTGATCCATTTGAGTACCTCACATGAAGTACCTGCAACTCACATCTGATTGGCTTAAGTCTGACACAGGATGGGGATCCCAAACCCAGCCTATGTACTCTGTAATGTCTGATATGGTGTCGCATGCAAATTCATTCCAGAATTTACAGTAGACTACAAGGGAATAAAAAGGACATTCAAGAGGCAAGTTAAATTAGATGTGCTGTTATTATCTGCAGAGAAGAAACCTCTTTGTTAAACTCTGCATCTGTTAAAACCTGTCCTGCCTCCCTGTTCTCATGCCTGGTCCTCTGAATACAACAGTTGGCATTTGTTTAATACACCAAATTTCTCAGTGCCAGGTACTTCAGTCTGCTTGGAGATTATAATTTAGATAGGCAAACCTTTGCTGAAGTGTAACCACTCAGAGAAACATCTGGCGTTGTGTGTGCTTTGAAACTAGATACCCATTTTAACGAATTCTTATCACTCAGTCTAGGCAAGGCAAAACTAATAAGAAGTTTTCCTTCATTTCCATTTCAAAGTTGCAATGTTCTTTGCTTGGCAAGTACATGCCAGCCTGACTACAAAGGTCACCCACATAGCCAGAGACTGGTTTTCACATTAAAAACCAAGTCCGGTGTTCCGTAAACAATACAAAGCCTTTAAACTCAGTAATGAGATTTGGCTCTTAGTTTTATAAAGTCAATATGCTAGAAATGAGAGGCAATTCACAATAAGGGATCTAGAGTCTTAGAACTATGGAACTGAAAGACAGCCTGACTTTAGGCTTATTTATGACAAAATAAAACTGCAATGAATAAAATTAATGGGCAAATTATTAATCCAGATTATTTGTTGTAGCTCAGATGCAAGATAATCTAGCTTCAGATATGACAATGTCACAAAGACTTTTAGTGGTAGCTATTGTGTGGTAGCTGAATCTGTTTATGTATACATGAGTATCATGTGTTGGTTTCCTAATGAATTTTTATCAGCCTTATACTGAGGCTTGGTCCAGACTTGAAGGTAATATGATTTGTTGCTCACAGATAATATGCACACTTGTTTTTCTGTCCTGCTGTGACAAAGAAGTTTTGAAGTTTTTCCAAGCACTGGAAAATTTCTGTAAACCTTTCTTTATCAAGAAATATTCACAGGACCTGGGAACATCCTCCTCCTCCTCACCTTCTGCCTGGAAAAAAGGAATATTTTGTTGTCTATATAAACTTCTTAGCCAGAGATATTAATCCTTTAATCATTCCAGGAGTAGGAGATGGAAATAGTAGAACAAAAGATATCAGCAAAACAATGGTATACATCAATATATAAAGGGAGCATTTTTGTGCTAATTTTCCCTCTTTCTTACATCTGTTCTGGCCAAGCCTTCCGAACTTGTGTACTTGGGTTTTCATTAGTAATAAGGGTGGGGAGGCCAAATCAATATTTGGTTTAAAGACAATTTTCTATTCTATAGGAAATATCTCTTTCCTCTATTTTGTTCCAGCCAAACTTATTTGCTTGTGTTTTCATATTGATGAGGCTGGAATGGCCACATAACTATATGGGTAAAGCACAGTTTTACATTTTAGAAAGAGTAGCTCCTTCATCTGTTTTATCTTAACCATCTGCACTTGTTTACTTGGATTCTCATAATCGTGAGGTTGAGAAGAGCAGATAGTCGTTTAGCTTAACCACTCATTTATATTCTGGAGAGAAGGGCTATAATTAAGAATAGTTAAAAAGCTCCCAAGGGCCCAGTTATCACATTATCACTATCCCTTTGACAGTAGATATTCAAAATCTATTATAAAACTTTCATTATATCTGTATTGCATATCATTAAACATATAGAGGAAATCTAGGTCATAATCTGTGTTTCTCCTTCTTTCTTTCTTTCAAAATAAGAAGGAAAAAAGAGGACAGTAATGAAAGCAAAAAATTCTGTAACTCCATCAGTCCTCTCTTGTCTCTTCAGAACACATACCGAATATATGGTGTTATAAAAGAAAAAAAACGGAAGGAGCCATAGAGATAAGGTGTTAGGTCTGCATTATTAAATCCTAATCTGAGTTTTATCCTTGTTTTTTCTTCTTTCTTCCTGTAAAATGGTACATCCAGTCCTTATTCCATCTGCGCCACCGAAGGTGGATTTCCTTATCTTCCAGCCAATTCTAACGAGGGTCGATAAAAATGTTACTTCTCTGTTTATTTTTCTGCTTTAAAATCCGCTGCACTCTTCCCCCCCCCCTTTCAGTAGTAGAATGCTAGGTTCTTTCTTTGCAGGCCTGCTTCATGGCTCCGCCCCTTTCTTGCTACTGCCTTGTATCTTCAAGAAGACGTACTGGTACAATCGTCCATTTTATAGATTATATTTTTTCTCATTTTGCTCTATTTTTCTTTCAGTTAGATCTCTCTCTTTAGAGATTTCTTCTGTATTGTCATTTTTTGTCTTACTTTTATCCATTTATACTCCAAATGTTCCATCTGCTTTAATTAATAGTTCAGTCATTAATTTAGAAATTTCTTGCATTTTAGAAAGTACTTCTTCTTCCCAGGAAACCATTTCAAATTACTTGTAGGTGTTATGTCCAAACTCATCAAAGTGGTAAAAAGCTTCGTTTTGTTAATTATGTTCAAAGATTTATTGCTTTCCAGCCATCTGCTGAGAGAGTCTCTTTACAATCTCTTTCCGTCTCTCTCCCCTCCCAGCTTTGCCCCAGCAGCCGCCTCGCAATCAGGCTGGTTAGCCCTCATAAAACCATAAAACAATCTCCTTACTTGATGGAAAGTGTTGTGGAATCTCTTGAGCTGTCTTCGAGTTGTTTTTATCTGTCTTGTTAGGAACCTGCTTTATTCGCTGTAGGTCATTTTGGCTTGTCGAACTTTCAGTTTTAGCAGCTTCGTAGCCATATTGGCTCCTTCGTTGGTCCTTGCTTTCAGAACCGGTGTCGGGGCTTCCCAGGGGTTGCCAAACCCCTTGAGCTCTTTCATCTTGTTCCAGCCTGCCTCCCCTCTCGGGGGGGGGACTTGGGGGCCCGAATTCTCAAGTCGCAAGGAACCAGGAAGGTCATGGCAGAGAGCTCGTAAAACTCAGCTGCTGTAAATTCACTGCTTCATCCCGGAAGTCTCCTTGTTGCTTTTCTGGATCTTTACTTAGATTTCTGCCTGGTTCACTGCTTTGAACTCTAACAAGGTGTGTAGTCTCTTCTGGCTTGCTGTGCTCCCTTTTACCATGTCTCCCCTTTTTTGCTGGAGCAAGGCTGGCCCTGCAGGAGGATCAAGCAGAGATCTGATTTCCCAAATCAAAATAGAAACCAAGGAATATGTGTTACTCTAGTATTTTCCCCAGCACCTCCAAATATGACATGAAACAATAATTACACACATAGTGACTATAAGTGACTTTCTTCACATGGAGAACACTAGATTTTTCTTGCAAGGTTACCTGGGAAGTGAAGTCTGAGTGGTCCTTCCCCTCTCTGTTAGAATCGCTTCCTGAAGAGCCACAAGAGGGCTTCGTTTGGGGGCAGGCAGCAGCTACTTTCTCCAAGGGCATCCTGCGGGCTGCCTGCTCCCGGAGAGCTGCTCTGGAGAAAGTGGCTGCGTCAGTGAAGCTTCAGCCGCATTGACAGTGGAAGGATCTGTTGCAGATTCTTCCACTGTCACTACAGCTGAAGCTTCACCAACGCTGCCGCTTCCAAACCAGCTCCCCGGTAGCAGGAAGCCCGCAGGATGCCCTGGGAGAAAGTAGCAGCTACCCACCCCCAAACGAAGCCCTCTTGTGGCTCTTCAGGCAGTGATTCTAACAGAGAGGGGAAGGACCACTTGGACTTCACTTCCCAGGTAACCTTGCCAGAAAAATTTAGTGTTCTCCACGTGAAGAAAGTCACTTGTAGCTTTGCTCACAGAAACAATTGTGTGGGGTCAAATTGTTTATTTATTTAAATATTTAAATGGTTGATCTCTGTGTGTTATGTGCTGTCAAGCCACCTGCAACCTATGGCAACCCTATGAAGGAAATACTTCCAAAATGTCCTATCATTAACAGACTTGCTCAGATTATGCAAACTGGAGGACGTGGCTTCTTTTATTGAGTCAAGCCATCTCGTTTTAGGTCTTCCTCTTTTCTTATTACCTTCCACTTTTCCTAGCATTATTGACTATTCCAGAGAGACTTGTCTTCTCATGATGTGACCAAAGTACGATAGCCTGTTTTGTCATTTTCGCTTCTAGGGAGAATCCAGGCTTGATTTGATCTAGTACCCCCTTATTTATCTTTTTGGCTGTCCATGGTACCCGTAAAACTCTCCTTCAGCACATTTCAAATGAATCAATTTTCTTCCTGTCAGCTTTTCTCACTGTCCAACTTTCACATCCATACATAGTAATGGAGAATACTATAGTTTGGATTATCTTGATCTAGGTTCCCAGAGAGACATCTTTATCTTTAAAGATCTTATCTAACTCCCTCACAGCTGCTCTTCCGAGTCTCAGTCTTCTTCTGATTTCTTCATTGCAATCTCCCTTTTGGTTGATGATGATAGAAAATCTTGAACAATTTCAATTTCCTCATTGCTAACTTTAAAATTGTGTAATTCCTCAGTAATCATTACTTTTGTCTTCTTTTTTTTTTTTGAAAAAATTTTTATTGGGTTAGGATCAAATGTTTACACATGACAGTCAATATTCCCATTTCCCAATTTCTAACCCCCTCCCTTCCCCCCCCATTTTGTTGACTTCCAACAGTTTTCCAACCCTTTATCCCTTTTCCCTTACTCTTTATATATTCCTCTATCTAACAAATATATATTCTCCCTTTATTCTAAGCAATACTTCTTTAACTATTTTTAATACTCTGTACCCTGACTATGAGTCCCTTTTTCCATAATGGATAAACAATTTATCCCATTTTTCATTATTCCACTTTCAAATATTTCTATATATCATAAACTATGTAAACCATACATTCATATAAATCAACCAGTTTAACTTATACTCTATATGTTATTCATTCTATCTTCTTCTTTCTATTTTAGTTATATTTGTTTACATTAGTATTTCTATTCCCCTTCAATCATAAGTCTATATATGATATCAATCAATTTGACTCATATACAGCTTCAAATAAACATATTCAGTTTGGTACACTGTACGGAATCAAAAAGAAAATATTATTAGTTAGTCAATCCTTGTAGTTAACCCTTATGATTAATTGTTTTCTATCAATATTCTATTTATTATTCTATATATATCAATCTAATATCATAACTGCTTAGAAATTCTCTTTTACCTCTTCTCCTCCCCGGTAAAGTCACCCCCCTCTACATTTTATTGTACTTCAGTAGTTCTCAAACTGCCACAGTTCTCCTCCCACCTCCCATTTCTTCTCCAAATATTGTTTCAGCTTCTCCCAGTCTGTGTTAAACTGTCCTGAGTCCAGGTTTCTCAATTTTCTTGTCATTTTGTCCATTTCTGCCATATACAGCAATTTGTGGATCCAATCTTCAATGGTTGGCACTTCTTGTATTTTCCATTTTTGCGCATACAAAAGTCTAGCTGCTGCCGTCATGTAAAATATCAACGTCCTATGATGGGCTGGAATTCCCTCCATTCCCAGGTTTAGTAGCAGGAGTTCTGGGTTCTTATTAATTTGAAATTGTAAAATCTCACTCATTTCTCTTATTATTTCCCCCCAGTACTGCCTAGCTACCTCACACGTCCACCACATATGGTAGAGGGAGCCCTCATGCTTCCTGCATTTCCAGCATTTATTAGAAGTGTTCAAATTCCCTAGCGCAATCTTCTTTGGTGTCATGTACCAACGGTAAATCATTTTGTAAATGTTCTCTTTAATACTAGTACATGTCGTTGTCTTCATTGTAGTCTTCCACAAGTATTCCCATGCCTCCATTGTTATTTCTTTGTTGAAATTTATGGCCCATTTCACCATTTGTCCTTTAACTATTTCATCCTCAGTATACCATTTCAGCAGTGCTTGGTATACCTTAGATATTCTTTTCTTGTCCTCTTTAAGAAGGGTCTGCTCTAGTTCCGAGTTTTCTGTTCGTATACCTCCCTTTACAGAGTCCGAGTTATATAAATCTCTAATCTGTCTATACTGGAACCAATCATAATAAGGTGATAGTTCCTCCTGAGTCTTTATTCTGAGTTTAGATTCTTCCGTTCTAGTTATTTCTTTGTAAGTTAAACATTGTTGCTCATTATCAACAGCTCTCGGATCTATCACCTCATATGGAACTACCCACAAAGGGGTTCCTTCTTCCAAATAGATTCTATACTTCTTCCAGATTATATATAAACTTCTCCGTATATAGTGATGCAGGAACATCGAGTTCGCCTTTACTTTATCATGCCATAAGTATGCGTGCCATCCAAATATTTTTTTATATCCCTCTAGGGCTAGTAATTTCTTATTCTTTAGCGTCATCCACTCCTTCAACCACACCAAGCAAATTGCGTCATGGTAAAGTCTTAGATTGGGCAGTTGCATTCCGCCTCTTTCCTTTGCATCTTGTAAAACTTTCATTTTCACTCGAGGCTTCTTGCCTGCCCATACAAAGTCTGATATTTTCCTCTGCCATTTTTCAAATTGCTTAGAGTCACTGATGATTGGTATTGTCTGTAGCAAAAACATTACTCTTGGTAACACATTCATCTTAACTGCTGCAATCCTTCCCAACCATGTCAGATTTAGTCTGTTCCATTTAATCAAATCTCTCTCTATCTGAGTCCATAGTTTTTCATAGTTGTTTTTAAATAAGTCTATATTCTTAGCAGTCAGTTCGATTCCCAAATATTTCACCTTGCTTGTTACTTCACAATCCGTTATTTCCGTTAACAATTGTTGTTTCTGCTTAGTCATATTTTTGCATAGTATCTTTGACTTCTTTTTATTAATATAAAAACCTGCCAAGTCTCCGAACTCCTTGATCTTATCTATCACTTTTGGCATGTTCTCCAATGGGTCTTCTACAATTAACATTATGTCATCCGCAAATGCTCTGACCTTGTATGAATAGTCCTTTATTTTAATTCCTCGAATTTCTTCATCTTGTCGTATTTGTATCATCAGGATCTCCAATACCAAAATGAACAGCAGTGGAGACAACGGGCAACCTTGTCTTGTTCCTTTACTTATAATCAATTTCTTAGTCGCTTCATCATTCACCACAATTGCTGCAGTCTGGTCTCTGTAAATTTCCTTAATTGCTCTAATGAATCTTTCTCCCAATTGTAGCTTTTCCATAGTGGCAAACATAAAGTCCCAGTTTAAATTATCAAACGCCTTTTCAGCATCAACAAAGAAGAAACCAACCTCTTTGTCACAACGCTTGTCATAATATTCAATAGCATTAATCACTGTCCTTAAATTGTCTCTGATTTGTCTGTCTGGCAAAAAGCCTGCTTGTTCCTCCTCAATGACTTCCGAAAGCCACCCCTTCAGTCTCTCCGCCAGTATCTTCGCAAAGATTTTATAATCATTGTTAAGTAACGATATAGGTCTGTAGTTTTCCACATTAGTCAAGTCTTGGCCCTCTTTGGGGATCAATGATATATTCGCTTCATTCCAGGTATCTGGAATCCGCTGGTCCTTTAAAACTCCATTGATCACCTCTTTTAGGAATGGTGCCAGTTCGTTGGTCATTACCTTATAAAATTTCGCTGTAAGTCCAGCTGGCCCTGGCGCCTTTCCTAGATTTGCAGATTGTATTGCCTTGTTTAGTTCCTCATCTGTTACTTCACTGTTCAGTTTATTTCTCCAAGCTTCCGAAATTACTGGAAGTTTCATTTTCTCCAAATATAACGCTATTGACTCTTTATTTACCTCTTTCTTATTATACAACTTAGCGTAGAATTTGTAAAAGGCTCTACTAATGGTAGTCTGTTCCAAATACGTTTTATTATCTTCGCAAATTCTATTTATTATTTTCTTTTCCCTTCTCTTCTTCAGTTGCCATGCCAAATACTTCCCAGGTTTATTTGCACCTTCAAACGCTTTCTGATTCAATCTTTTAAGATTCCACTCCAATTCCTTATTATTCATTGCTGTTAACTGTTCTTGAAGTATTTTAATTTCCTGATATAATTTCTTTTTCCCTGGTCTCTTTTTTAACTGTATTTCTTTGGCTTTTATTTTCTCCTCAATCTCTTGTCTTTTCTCCTCTTTCTTTTTTCTTGCTCTACCATTTAAGTCCATTAGTATGCCCCTTATAACCGCCTTATAAGCGTCCCAAACTTTGTCAGTTGGTACTTCTTTATTTACGTTGTATTGTATGAAGAACTTTGTCTCTCTTCTCAACATCTCCATATTCTCTCCTTCCTGTAGCAAGTCCTCATTTATTCTCCATGCTTTCCTTTTTCTCCTTTTCCCTAATTTCCACATGATTGGATTATGATCTGAGCCTACCATCGGCATTATTTCTACCTCCTTAGTCCATAACGCTAAGTCTTTTGAGGCCCAGATCATATCAATTCTTGATAGTGTACAGTGCCTTGCAGAGTAAAAAGTAAATTGTCTACTTTTAGGATATTCTCTTCTCCATACATCTTCTAGAGTCTCCTGTTGTATCAAGTCAAAAAAGAGCTTTGGTAATAGTCCTCTTTTCTTTTGTGCAGTTGTTGTCTTTTTATCTAATTCCAAGTTCGTCACTCCATTGAAGTCTCCGGCAAGAATTATCTGGTCGTATGAAAGATCATCTAGTTGCTTCCTCAAATCCTCAAAGAAGCTTTCCTTTGCACCATTAGGTGCATAAACTCCGACTACCAACACTCTCTTTAAGTCCCAAGTACATTCCACTGCAATAAATCTGGCTTCCACATCTTTCATTACAAATTTTGGCTGTAGCTCCTCTTTTATGTACAACACCACTCCTCTTTTTTTCTTGTTGGAGGCCGCTACAAATTCTTTGCCCAATTTTCCTGATTTTAAATATTTTACATCCTGCTTTCTAATATGGGTCTCTTGCAAACAAACAATGTCACATTTTTGTTTTAATAGCCAGTGGAAAATATTTTTTCTCTTATTCGGTGAGTTTAGTCCATTTACATTCCAAGATAAAACTTTACACTCCATACTCATAGTCTTGTTGGTAAGTCTTTTTCATTGTCCCTTATAAATCGCTCCATCTCTCGCTCAGATCTGATGCGCTTTTTGGCCCCTCCAAACTCAAAGGACACACCTTCTGGTAACTCCCATCTGTACCTGATTTTCATGTCCTTCAAGATCTGAATTAGCACTTTGTATTTTTTCCGATCTGATAACACTGACCTGGGTAGTTCCTTCATTATGATAATCGTCTTGCCATCAATCTCCAATGGATCTTGAAACTGTTTTGTCACAATCTTCTCTTTCATATTTCGTGTCGTAAACTGCACAATCACATCTCTTGGTAATTTCCTCTGGGTTGCAATTCTCGAATTCACACGATATGCCACATCTAGGATAGCCACAACTTCCTCCTCCTCCTTCCCCAGGTATTCAGCTAACACCTCAGTCATCTGTTCTTGCGCTGACTTTCCTTCCACTTCTGGCAAGCCACGAAAACGTAACTGCTTCTCCATGTGTTTAGTTTCTGCAACTGACATTCTCCCCCTCATCAGTCTCATCTCTGTTTGTTGCGTGTCTACTACGTTCTCCATCGCGTCTTCTACTGTTTTAACTCTCTGCTGCGTTCCTTGTAGTTCACTTTGTATTGTTTCCATACCTTTTTTCACTTCTGACAGCTCCGATTTTACTGTCTGTGTAACCTCTTTAACCTCTTTAATCAGCTCCAATTTCGTGTCCTTAAGTTCTTTAATCACATCTAAAAGTTTTTTATCCAGGTTTTCTATTGCCGATTGCCACTCTTTTTTTGACATCGTGGGGCTTGCTTTGGCTCGCTCCCACGAGTCCGCTCTCTTCCTTAACTCCGTGGCGTAAAATTTAATGTCCTTTTATTTCAAATGTCCCGGTCTTCTTGCAAAAATTAAATTTTAAAGAGTCCAAAATGTCGGGCGTCTTTTCTCTATGGTTTCTCTATGATTTTGCAATCCAAGATGGCCTACTTCCTTTTCCACTGAGGCCGCGACCCTTCCCCTTTCAAAGATGGCGATTCCCTTCTTCCTGCCCTCCAGCAAGGGCCGCTTCTCTCCAGCAACTCTATTGTTGTTACGCACTTCCTGTCTCCCAACTTCCCACAGTAGGTCTCGCGATGGTGTCTTTTTCTCACAGCTCCATAACCGCAAGTATTCAAAACAATAGTCCAATTCCTTTAATAACTTCTTTAAACTGAGTCTCTTTTCAAATACAACTCTTGCCGAGTCTTCCCCTCTTTATCGTTAGCCTGTTGCAGTTTGAAAATCTACTTTTATTCCTCTCTGCTTTAATCAATCTGTCCCGTAACAGAAGATAGTGATCTTTACCTTCTCATTCACTTTTCTCGGGTTGTAATCGCTGTTTCGATTTTAGCTTCTCCTCTCCGTTTCTTCCCCCAATCGAAGCTTGGGTATGTAGGTCTTATGCCAGCCGAATTGGCCCCAGAACTGCCGCAGAGATTGTAGCCGACCTGTCGCAGGGTGGGACCTCAAGGATCGGGAGGGGACCCGTTGTGTAGAGCCCCCCCTCGTCCGAGATCTAGCACACCCTAGGGTCTTGAGCGTTCTTTGCCTGCTCTCCGCCTGAGAGCAGTCGGCCGCGGGCTATTTTTCCCCCGCCGGCCACTTAAAACGGCAGTCCGGTCAGCTCCGCAAATGGAGCTGCGTCAGACCTCCATGAATCCCAAACCGGAAGTCCATTCTGATTTCTTCATTGCAATCTCCCTTTTGGTTGATGATGATAGAAAATCTTGAACAATTTCAATTTCCTCATTGCTAACTTTAAAATTGTGTAATTCCTCAGTAATCATTACTTTTGTCTTCTTGATGTTCAGCTGTAATCCTGCCTTGGCGCTTTCTCCTTGAACCTTCATCAGTAGTTGTTTCAAGTGTTCACTATTTTCTGCCAGTAACATGGTGTCATCTGCATATCTCAGACTGTTAATATTCCTTCCACCTTCTTCTAGATCTAATCCAGCTTAGTTTATGATATCCTCTGCATAGAGGTTGAACAGGTAGGGAGATAATATGCATTTTTTCTGATACCCTTGCCAATTGGAAACCATTCTGTTTCCCCATATTCTGTCCTGACAGTAGCCTCTTGTCCAGAGTACAGGTTGCACATCAAAACAATCAGGGGCACTCCCATTTCTTTTAACACTCTCCATAGCTTTTCATGATCCACAGAGACTAAAACTTTGCTAAATCAAAAAGAGTCCAGTAGCACCTTTAAGACTAACCAACTTTATTGTAGCATAAGCTTTCGAGAATCACAGTTCTCTTTGTCAGAGAACTGTGATTCTCGAAAGCTTATGCTATAATAAAGTTGGTTAGTCTTAAAGGTGCTACTGGACTCTTTTTGATTTTTCTACTACAGACTAACACGGCTAACTCCTCTGCATCTAAAACTTTGCTGTAATCTATAAAACACCGGCTGATTTTCTTCTGAAATTCCCTGATATGTTCCATTAGCCATCATAAATTTGCAATATGATCTCTGGTGCCTCTTCCTTTTCTGAATCCAGCTTGAACATCTGGCAATTCTTGTTCCATGTATGGTAAGAGTCTTTGCTGTAGAATTTTGAGTATCACTTTGCTTGCATGGGAAATTAATGCGATAGTCTGATAGTTGCTTCACTCTTTGGCATCCCCCTTTTTTGGAATTGGAATGTAAACTGAGCGTTTCCAGTCTGTGGGCCATCGTTTTGTTTTTCATATTGGTTGACAGATTCTTGTTAACTTGAAATAACTATTGGTATTCCATCTACTCCAGGTATTTTGTTTCTCTAAATCGCTTTGAGTGCAGCTTTTACTTCACTTTCTAGGATATCTATGGTTGATCTACATTATCATTCATTTAACTGTAAGCTGACTATTTTGACAGCAGGCAGCACAAGGTGCCTTGTGCCTTGGGTGCCTACTGGGCAGGTCCACCCTGACTCCAAACTCAGCTGGAAGTTTCACCAGCTTTGTTTATCCTAGTCTGCATAGCCCTCCAATGCTGAGAAGTTCCCAGCTTCATCTGTCTCCCTTGATGGACTGGAAGGCAGCTACCAGGTTTGAAAGATGCTGCTCAGCAGGGGTCATTTTGTAGAAAAAGAGCTGGAGGAACTCATTAGCATAACTCATTAGCATGACTCATTAGCATATGCCACGCCCCCTGACATTACCTATCCTGGCTGCTTTGAACCCAATCCTAGCCATTCAGGGCCGAAATTGGGCCCAAAATGGCAAAAAGGGGTTGAAAATGGCCGAAAAAGGGCCCAAAATGGTCAGGATCAGGCTGCTGCTGAACAGGAGAGTGATCCACCACCCGTTAGAGGCCCAATATGGGCCATTTTGGCTCCAATCCAGGACAAAATGGGCCCAAAATGGCTGAGAGTCAGGTGGGCAGGGCCACCTGACATGTGACCTCTTCGGGGAACTGCTGGAACTGTGTTCCTGCGCATTCCCCCTTGAAATGAGCCCTGCTGCTCAGCACCCAGCCACACAGCATGTGATGACCTGCTCTGGACACCCTCCCCATTACCATGATATCTCAGGATGTTTGCCGCAGCAACAAAATTGCTGCTGAGAAGAGGGCACAGCAAAGTAAGTAGCTTCCTGCTACCTTCTCTGATTGGTGGACCCTCTAGTTACTGCCAACAATCACTGCCAACAATCAAGCCTTGTGCCATAGGAAAATCCCTGTATCTTTCCTGGTTTGGATCTGGATCTTCTACCTGGAGACCTAGTCAAATAGGTTACCGACTGTAGTACCCTACTTTATCTTCTTGAGCTACTTCTCTTTTTATTATCTTGCCCTCCTCTGCTTGAGTGATGCATGTTGCACAGTATGTGTGATTATTTGGAATACTTGCTTCTTAGCATGGGCATTCTAGAATTTGATGCTATATACATACATGCCTGATATTATTGTAACAGCTTCAATGTATTAAAAATTAACCTCCATAAAATTATATTTGGGATGTTTCCACATGGCTTACCTTTTGCCGGAACACAGCGTCTTCATGCACGAAATTGCGCCAGGAAGACGCTGTTATCATGCGATTTCGCGCAAGAACATGCTGTGTTCCAGCAAAAGGTAAGCCATGTGGAAATGGCCCTGATTTCACCATATTCCAAGACTGTGCTTATTCAAAACGTTCTTAGGAATTTCATTTGTCCATCTGCTGGTTACCATTTGTGCATGTCATGTCCTCAAGTTGAATATAAACCCTACCTAGCAGCTTTTTAAAGCAGTTGAGTGAAAGGCAGCGGAAGCAACATTTCTTCCTAATATTTTGGTTTCCCCAGACTGAATTTAAACCAAATTGGAAAGGGCTGGCCTCATTTACTCGGACACATGTTGTAATAATTTACTTATTTTTCATTTGTTTTAAAACTTTGACATTTGGACCTTTAATCCAGCTCCTCCTGACTTTACCTTAAATTTATACCTCAGGAGGTCTCTCCATATACGGAATGAGAAATGCAGATGACACCTGTTACTGGCATAAAATAGTAAAGACTTGATATGATTACTGATGAAGATTAAAGGAGAAAGTGCTAAAGCAGGATTACAGCTGAACATCAAGAAGATAAAAATAATGACTACTGAGGAATTACACAATTTTAAAGTTGACAATGAAGAAATTGAAATTGTTAAAGATTTTCTATTCCTTGGTTCAATCATCAACTGAAAGGGAGGCTGCAATGAAGAAATCAGAAGAAGACTGAGACTTGGAAGAGCAGCTGTGAGGTATCTAGAAAAGAAAAGATGTCTGTCTGGGGACCAAAATCGAGATAATCCAAACTATGGTATTCCCCATTGCTATTATGGATTTGAAAGCTGGACAATGAAGAAAAGCGACAGGAAGAAAATTGATTCATTTGAAATGTGAGGAGAATTTTGCAGATACCATGGATGGCTAAAAAGACAAGTGGATTCTAGATCAAATAAAGCCTAAATTCTCCCTAGAAGCTAAAATGGCAAAACTGAGGCTATCATATTTTTGGTCACATCGTGAGAAGACAAGATTCTCTGGAAAAGTCAATAATGCTAGGAAAAATGGAAAATAGTAGGAAAAGAGGAAGACCTACTAAAATGAGATGGCTTGACTCAGTAAAAGAAGCCACGTCCTCCAGTTTACAAGATCTGAGAAAGGCTGTTAATGATAAGATGTTTCAGAAGGGTTTCATTCATAGGGTCATCATAGGTTGGAGGCAACTTGACAGCACATAACACATACATGGCTCTGCTAGCAACCAACATTCTTTATTTCGCACTCACACAGAGCTTCAGGTGTTCTCTACTTTACCCAAGCTTCTTCCCTTTTGTTTTTGTGTGACCTATATATTGCTGCCTCCCTGACTCTCTCAAAAGTTTTTTGCTGCCACCAAAGGCTTTCGCTTGATACCTCCTTGGTTTAACTTGTAATACAGGCTTTTTATAGATGGTAGTGTGACAGAATGGTCACCACATGAATGTGGTTGTGAGGGGAAAATGATATTTTTCTTTAAAAAATAATTTTACTTATAACAACATAAGCATGATGGTCGCAGAGTTTTGATAAGTGTATTAGTTTCAGAATAATTCTGCAGCTTGGTGGTTTCACAAATAAGTATACAACATAATTCTTACATTTGTCTTTCTGCATCTGAATCTGGTGGCATTACCCCTCTTTTTCAGTTTCTTTCCCAATCTCAAAAATCATTTTCAAACCTGGCACAGAAATGGGTTGATATCTCTGTGTGGGTGAAGGTTTGACCAGTCCCTAACTCACAGTTCATCTGGAGTTCTGACAGAGCATATTTGCCTGTTCACACATTTGAGGAAGCTAAAGAGGCTTACAACACCTTACATGAGGATGGAAGCACAAAGTGTTCTGTCACAAATCTGAACAAGGCAACGTTTAAAGAAAAATGGGAAGGCTAAACTCAGAGAAAACCAGGAACAACTGAGATCTGGCTGCTTAAGTCTGGTGATATAACTTACATATCTATCCTTCTTAAGGTTAAAGCTTTTAATGTGAGATATAGTCACTTATGAAAGCTTTTTGAACATCAGTACTACTTATATGTAAGATGAAAGGAGGATAATAACATTATACAAGTAAAGAGCATCACCTGTATGTAAGTACACCATGTAGGCATAACTCAAAAACCCAGGCTACAATTGGGAGATTTATGTTTGTGGTGAGATATTAGAATTACTCATTTCTAAACTGAAAGGGATTTAGGCTGCTGGAAGATGTATATCCCTGATGCAAACAAATGGAGAAGACATGGGTCTGCCTTGTTAGTAAGCCAGGATTGCCAGGTCCCCCTGTCTTGAAACCAGAAGGCATGGGGGCTCCTGGTGGTGGGGGGGGGGAGTACCAATTTTTTCTCTTTTCAATACACTTGAAGTGTATGCATTCTGTGGACTCCCAATAACCACTTCCGGTTTAAACTGGAAGTGATGGTGTCTCAGAATCAGCACAAAATGTAGCGTTTTCAATATATTTTAGACAGATTCTTAAAGAATTGGCCCTGCTGAGACCCCATCTCTTCTGGTGACATCATTGGTGGTCAACAGACTGCACCAATGCCATTCTGCTGCATGCTAACAATAATAATAACAACAACATTTGATTTATATACTGCCCTTCAGAACAACTTAATGCCCACTAAGAGTGGTTTACAAAGTATGTTATTATTATCTGTACAACAATCACCTTGTGAAGTGGGTAGGTGGGGTTGAGGGAGCTGTGGAACAGCTGTGACTGACCTATGGTCATCCAGATGGCTTCAAGTGGAGGAGTGGGGAATCAAACTCAGTTCTCCAGATTAGAGTCCCACTGCTCTTAATCACTACACCAAACTGGCCCTGGCCAGCCTCCCCAGCAGGTAAGTCAGCAGTGGTAGGGACAGCAGCTGGGAGCCAGGAATCTCCTGCTTATAAGGGCAGAATTCCCAGCTGCTGTATGAATACCACTCAGGTAGGTATGTTATCATCATTGGCAGAAAAGTCTTTCTTGTGGTACTTGTGAACTGTCACACAGTTTAAAAACATTATATTGATAATTTGGCTGTCAGGTGGATTGCAATTCCAGTATATTCCCTGAAGCATTGTTTCAGTTAATTGTGAACTGAACCAGATTTCAACTGTCTTATCTGGGGCAGGGGCAATGTGGTGTTATGGATAATTGCTGGACATGGGCCAGAAAGACTGGTCTTCAAAACTTCATTCTGCCCATGAACCTCATTGGGTGTTGGGAAAGTCATTATCTCTCATCCTAATCCACAAGGGGGTTGTGTGGAAAAATAGGATTGCCTCATATATTTAGTGGAAGAATAAATTAATAATTAACAAACAATATGGCTACTCCTGATATAAAGGGCTGCGGAAAACAGAAGTAAGAAATTCCTGCAGTTTGAATGTTTATAATTCAGGCCTTTGTGACATCAAGTGAAAAGTTAACAGCTATTTATCCCCTTGAATGATACTCCTTGAACAGCCAGTTCAGCAGATTGATCTTCTATGACCAATTTTTTATAGTATAAAGCAATTTACAAATGTTTAACCCCTAGAGTTAGAAGTTCTTACCTTTGGTTAGGCAGTGCCCAAAAGGGTGCTGTTTAAACACAGATCTTAAATCATTTTTTGCATTTCCGATGTTTGTAGTTAAAATGGCTTAAATAAACATTCTAGACTAAGTATCCTTGGATAATTCGTAAAAATGTCCTAGGTGCTATCAAAATACTGAATGCCAGAATTGTTTAGTTGGTTAGGTGGCCCTTTGGTTTACTTGCAGATATCTAATATTATGAGTTTATGACTAGGGGTGTGCAGCAAGGAAGTTTCCATTTGAGTTTTGGTTCTGGGGTTTTTAGTTTTTCATTTTCATGAGTTTCAGCCCATTGCACATGCACTGGCTGCACATGAGCAAACACATGCTCTTCTTTTCAAGGTGGGGTGGAGAAACAAGGTTCTGGGGCAGCTGCTTTTGCATGCAATGGCACCCAAATCACACAGAACACAGTCCTCCCTCTAAATCATTGACCCATTGAGTCTGGGAGAGGAGTTCCATGTTTTTGGACCCCAAGGAATGCTTGGGGAAGGCACGTGGCAAGGTGAATGTTGTGCTGCACAGTACACACACACATACTGTTCTTTTCAAGCAGGGGTGAGTTGGGGAAACAAGGCTGTATTCACACTTAACCAAAAACTGCATCATCCAAAATCCTTCAGTCAAATGAGTTTCCTCTCAAGCACATGAAAACTCACACAACATTGGACCACAAAGAAGATGAGTGTTGGTGGGTGCACACAATACCAGGAAACTTACTGGTAAAGCAGCGATGGCACAGCATGGCGCAAAGCAGGAAAGCATTCCCTTGCTAGCCATCACAGTGAAACAACCTTTTTTAAAAAGCTTCTTTACGATAGCGAAGCCAATAAATTACGTTTGAGTCATGCTGTTATGCCATGTTTCCCTGTGCCTTGTAGTTTTGTTTCCATGATGAGTGGCAAATCCTCCTTACTCTAATCTGCTATGTAGCAACTCTGGAGAAACAACTTGTTTAAACCTGTTGGCTGCCGGCCTGTCCTTGCACTGTGCATAAAAGCGCACAGAAAGAGACAGCTAGATGTTAGTTTTGCCTTCACAGGAAGCAAAGTAGAGGGAGGATGGCCCTCTTTTTTCATATTTTTGACTAATAAAAGTGAAAGACTGTACAGATTGCTGACTGCCAGTCTCCCTTTCCAACTAAAACCGTTAACTCAGAATTGAATGAAAAGCAAAAAAAGAGAAATCACCAGAAGACAAGCAGAAAGGAAAAAAATTACCAGATTGGTCCTTCCATGTGGAATACTGATCTGAAAAGATGTAGATGTGTGCGAGTGTGCAATGCACACACCTGCTATTTCCCCATCATTTAACATTGGGTTAACAGTTTTAATCAGAAAAGGCCCAAAAGCCTGAAGGCTTTCTGGATCAGATGAAATTCCTCCTGGTGCTCCTCGACCTGATATCTTTGGAGGACTTCTATAGTCACAGTGGTAGCCCTGGCACCATGGCACCTCAGCAAAGGACAGCAGCAGCAGAAGGCCACTGAACGGGCCTAAACCAGCTCCACATGCTTGAGAGAGACCTCCTGGTTCTCTTTTAATAATTGCTTTTTCTTTCCAATTTTCACCCTAATCTGCATAAGAGCCTTTATGGCAGCTGGGACTCAGAGGATGAAGGAGGGTGATGGTGACGCTGGTGCTGATGGCACCATGTTGTCTGCTGCTCCCCTCCCTGGTGCAAAGCAGACCTTTGATCCCTACGAGCCACTCAATGCCAATGCCATAAGTCCATTGCCCAGTAATTTATGGACTCATGCATGCCATGTACATCCCCTTCCCACCAATGGAGTTAACACTAAGGCTTAGTGTCTCCCCTTTAGATTCAATTGGTGGCATGTACAGGCAGACTTGCCATTAAGGAAAACAAGATGTTGCCAAATGGCCCAGGGTCATGACTGCCTAACCTGCCTGTGTGGCCTCTGCAGGATAAGCTCCAAAATGAAACACACAAACTTTTCGGTGGGGAGGAGTTGTTACAGCCTTGTTTCTGCGATTTGGTTCAGTGTTCAGGAAGCTGCTTTAATGAGCCAAACCACCAAGTTCTGTGTGTAATTTCAGTTCAATTTTTCTGTGATGCACATCCCTGTTACAGTCTAGTGGAAGAACAGAGGAGAGGGGAAGGATTATTTCATTATACTTCAAAACAACACAGCATGGAGGTTGTAGAATAGTTGTTAGGACCATGATTTCTGAGCTTGAAGATCATAGTTCAAATCCATGGTTCACTATGCTTTGGCTGGATGATTTTTAGATCAAATAAAAAAATGTCTATCTGCTCTCTGTAGAAAACTTACCTTGACTAGTGCTGCCTAAAAAATAGGTTAATAAATATTCCTAATGACCAACTTAATGCCTCAGTGTCTTGTGCTACAGAAGAACTAAGAGCACATGAAAAGCCTTAGTGCACCAGGCCAATAGCTCCAAGTTCAGCAGAAGATCAGACCAATGGAAGAAACTTTAACAATGAAAAAAACAGAATGATGAAGCAATCTATTTTTGTTTCTATTGTTTTGAATATTATATCTTAGTTGTCAAGAAATAATCAATACAAGACTATAGCTGGCTGGCAGAGATAGGAAAAAAATAGATGTTATCGTCATTTTCACAGAGTTGTGAAGAGCACTGCCTATATATTTTACAGCCTGACATTATTATTAATTCATTTCCTCAGACATCTGTGCGTTAGAGCAACTGAGAACTGCAGATGATGTATAGTTTAAGCCTTTCCCCCTGTAATTATGCTTGAATAATCTAAATGCTGGATTATTCTAGCATAATTATAGAGGGCTATTTTGACTATTAGCTCATTATGAAACTGTGATGCAAATCAAAATCTTCCAGAGTGTGCGAAAAGGATGACATACGTGTCTGCACTTCAAGGGGAAATGTCAGCCTTCCTCAATATATCTTGCATTTCATTATAGCCAAGGATGGATGGAATCTATAAAGGGGTCTTGCCTGATGTCAGGCCTTCTTCATGACGAAATTATAATACATAGCAGGGAGAAGCAACTAATTAAGGAACAGTGAGATGTTGGATGTGTTTTCTGTCTCAGTCACATCACCTATGTGTGATCCTTCCACCACAGTGCTTAAAAAGCTACCTTTAACCTGCAGCCTTGATTCTTGAACTGAGGGCCAAACCAAATGAGGGGAGGATTGCCCCTTCCCTCGCACTGCAGTTACAATCTGAATCTGGCCTCTGTATGCCTTATATCTGAGTTTTAAAAAATTGCAGGCACTGCTGGACACAGAATTCCCTCCACACATCAGGCCTGTCCCCCAGATGTATAGTTTTAACTCTTATTGTTCCAAAGTAGCACAGAAGCACATGGCCAGATACGGTGTTGTGCTTGTTAGCCTAACGAACTGAGGAAAACGTGTTACAATTTAAGATCACTAACTTTGGACTTCAGAAAATATTGGGTTCTGGGTTGGACATTCTGGTATATCAGAGGCAGAGCCTCTTGAAAGCTGTCAGGTCATGTTCAGTGATACAGCACTCAGCAAAACAAAGCAAGTCAGAGGTAAATTTGGAGCAGAATCTGGAAAGAGCTCTCCTAAAACCCCACCATCCTTTTTGAGGTAAAACTAGCCATGAATACTTTCTCATAATGGCCCAAATGAAGCTTAACTAATCTGTCTGGGTGACAACTCCAGCTGTGCACGCTCAGCTAAGAGAACCAGGCATGGAGAAAGGCTTTTTATAGGTTGAGGGGATGCAAGTATTGGGCCATTTGCTTTTTCTTGGCCACCAAACACACCTTCCTTTCAAGATGAAGACTAGATGAAGACTAGCGTTACTTATGCTACCAATGATATTCACTGATGGCATGAAGACAGCACACATATACAACTGCTGGCCTGCTCAAGTTTGAGGTGTGTGGGTGGGTGGAGAATTATCACCCCCCCTTTTTTGGCAAAAGTAGGGGACCCTTTCATATCCTTAGTTTTCCTTAGTTTTATCACCTTACATGTCGACCCATGGAAAACTATGACAGCAATTAGATAAATAGATCTTTTGTAAGCCATTTTGATAAAAAGATCTTTTGTAAGCCATTTTGAATTTTTGAGACAGCATAATATACATAAATTATGTTATCTGGTTTTAGTTTTTTTGGAACCGATAGCACAGATCCACCCATCTCTCAAGGAACCTTCCTTCAGCCTGAGGAGCCTTCCTCTAACTGAAGGGACTCTTCCTCTAATGGAAGAACCCCTGAAGTTGGAGGAAGGCTCCTTAGGATAGAAGAAGGCTTCAAACTTCACTCAGTAAAGCGAGAGGATAATGATAGGATCCTCCCCTATATGTATAGTAATACTAAATAAAGTGTGAACACGTATAGGTTTTCTTAAATTTGTTGAATTTGCCAGACAAACTGCTACCATTGGCTTGGTATGTGAAGGTTCAGTCATGGATATTCTCACAAACATAGTGGCAAGTTGCACATGAAACTCTGCAGGGTTGGAAACATTGATATTATTAAAGTCTACTTTAGTAGGAATGCTACATCTGTCTTCTCACACTTCCTTCAGTGTTTGCTTCCTTAGCTTCCTCACAGGCTGAACATACACATTGTTGACTATTTCACTATGTTGTGTTATAGCAATTATTCACCTCCTTGATTGGCTTGTCCACACAGGAAACTCCAGCAGTGATTGATTGCTATAGTGCAGTGACAGCATGGTATTGAACGATGTGTGGATGCAGCCTCAGACATAGGAAGAAATTAATAGCTGCTGCATCAGCAGCAGATGTCTCTCAGGGTCCCAGCATTCATAATCTCTCTGCAGATATCTTGCATCTCAGGGTGGCGGATCTTAAACCACAGTTTGAGAACCTAGGTGGTACTGTTTTACATTATGCATTGAAAAGAAGCATGCTTACATTAAGGTTGATTGGCATAATGGTAAGATTCCCTAGGTGAGGCTACAGCCTTATTAGCAGTCAAGAGAAGAACATTTTCATTTATGGTGCCACCTTTTCTAAACAGATAACATATCAGCATTTGCAAGGGAAAAGCTCAATATGCAGGGAAAACATAAATGGTGCAAAGCCATTATAAATCAACTATGATCTACTGTTGTTAAAGACAAACATAAAGCAAATGTCTTTTAAAAAAACCACTAGGGGGTGCATTAATACTAGAATAGTAGAATAGAAGAGCAAACACTGCAAACAGATTGATAAAATATGGGTAATTATGAGGCTTCATTGTATTGGAGTAACAGCAGGTAAAACTGGCAAGACTGCTATTCAATGGGTAGCAATATCCCAATCCTCTTTCACAAGCTAAAGTTCAGAGTCTGTAAAAAAATTCAGCTAACAAAACTCCATATAACCATATTTCAGCTGAGAACAAATATAGGCATGGGGGCCAGTAGGCTGATCCCATCTTTAAAAGAATGTTAAGGAAATGAACTTTGGGTGCTTTAAATGTTGAAACGCTTTAAAGAACAAAAAGGTGGACAGTCTTGCCTGAAGCATGGGGACAGGGGAAATACAGATCAGAAAATCCTTGGTGGAAATATTAATAAGTTAAAGTGTCCAATGCATTGTGTGTGTGGGGAGGTGGGAGGTATCCAAGCTTACACTGTGGGAGAAAAAGGTCTGTGAGACCCTTATTTTGGGGGGCATAATTTTCTTTGGACTTGTAAATGCCTAAAATACGGTATACATTTTAGGACAAGGGGTATCATCTGTGCTGAATTAAACACTGAGAAGTATCTACAGATTTCACAGGGGTACTAGAAACAGGGAGTATTCAGCATGATTAAACTGTCCATAGCAGCACTGGTCCCTCGTTAGCACCAAGGTATGGGAAGGAATACAGTTTCTGAATTTGCAGTGCTGCCTGAAGTAAGGCATGCTACTTCTTTTTAAACAACATTAAATTACAGTGTATGTTAACAGATTGATTGCTGAGAAATATGTATGTGTCATACAATAACGCGGAGGGAGGATCAAGATAAATGGGTTTTTGGGGGGGGGGTGTTTAAACAAACATTTGTTTTGAATTTTGAATGCATTGATAATGTTAGGCAGGATACAATCTTGAAAAATAACCACATTTGTTATATTACTGTGACATATTGCAATGAGGTTTAGCCACCAGCAAAATAAGCCAAGCTAAGTACACAAGACTCCAAAGGCCAAGCGATCTACAGAGTAGAGGGATTGAACTGAGAGGAACGAAAATGAAATTTAGTTTCCAACATCATACCATAGCGCACTAATTGCTATCAATTGCTCTGCACACCTTGTGACATTTTCAGCCAAATACAACCGATCAGCTATGATCTGTCAGGTATTTGACAACCCTCCTGTTTTTGCCATGCTACACAGACAGTAAAAAGCAGGAGGTTTATTGAGTTCCTAGCAGACCTCCATATATGGGTTTGGTGGGTCCCAATTTATACAGAACAAAACCAACCCAAGAAGATTCAAGTGGGAACCATTGTGGCTAATAGTGTACAGATACTGCTTTTAGATCTTGACAGTGGTCCTAATGCATATATACACTGCAAATATATATTGCCACTGCAAATATATATTGCCATTGTTCTACTACAAGAATATGGGGAATTGCTTGCCGGAACACAACTGGGCAAGCGGCGTGGCTGCCCTGCTTAAATAGTGGATTGGAGAACCGGAGGGAAGACTGGGCTTCTCAGGTCCGACCTGCGCCCCGTTCACCGAGCCCGACTGCTGCCTGACTGGAGCTGAATGGCCAGGGAGGGTTTGAATTCTATTGGGCACGGGTGGACTGAGGCAGCCTGGGAGAACAAGGTGGCTGCCATGCTTTCTGCCTCCCCCAGCAGCCCCGCGGACAGCAAACGAGTCATCCAGGTGAGTCAAGGGGCCAATGCTTATTCTACTATAAGAATATGGAGAATTGTAGGCTTATAAGGGTGCCGAGAATTCTTACTTAGAGATCCACAGCCACTATCATAGAATTACCTTTCCCGTGGTACCTTGAGGAGTGGGAAAGCTGATTATGTGGCATGAATATATCACTGGATAAGCAACTCCAGTTTGCAAGCCAATGCTCTTACTTCTGGACAATGGTTATCTATGTGAAATAATGTGGTAATGTCATGTTTTTAGTAAGCTTAACCTGGCCTGTTCAAAAGCAGAATGAGCTTGGAGCCTTTCATAGGCCCCTCTTTTCACACGTTCTATGACTTTATAAAATTACCATCTGAATCCACATCTAGTTTAAATTCAACTGGTTTCAGGTGGGTAACTATGTTGGTGTGCAGTAGAACATCAAAATTCAAATCCAGTGCACCTTAAAGACCAAGTGTCCCAGGGCATAAGCTTTTGGGAATCAGAGGCCTGTAGGGTTGCCAGCCTCCAGGTGGTGGCTGGAGATCTCCCGGAATTACAGCTGGTCTCCAGGCCACAGAGATCAGTTCACCTGGAGAAAATGGCTACTTTGGCAGGTGGACTCTATGGAATTATGCCATGCCAAGGTCCTTTCCCTCCCCAACCCCCACTTTCTCCAGGTTTCTCCAGGTTTCACTCCCCAGATCTCCAGGAATTTCCCAACTTGCAGCTGGCAACCCTAGAGGCCTGTGAGGTCTGGTTCCTCTGAGGTCTGTGTTCAAGTAAAAGAACAGATAGAGGAGAGTGTTTTTATCAGTGATTATTATCACTGTGTCCCAAGTTTTATTCAGTAATACTCTTGCTATTCAATAATTTTCCAGTAAAATAGCAAGAACATTTGTCCTAGAAGAGTGCTGAGATGCTCAGTTCATTAATGTGACCATGAGTTCTGTTTTACACTTTTTAAGTGAAAGCTTCTATAGAACAACCATTTAAGGCTAGCAGACTAATTTTCAAGGGCTAACCATCTTAGAGTCTTTTTGTTCCTCTAATCCTGCAGAAAAGAGCATATTGAGCCAGATTCTTTTTTTTAAAAAAAATGGAAAAGAGAAGAAAAAGCTGTGCCTCCAAGGTAAGGCTTCTACCCTATTGTAAATCTTTTTGGCTTTTAGTTTTGTTTTGCTTCTCAGTTTTTGAACAGTTCTTTCAAAAAGCATGCACTGCCCTTCTTTAGGAGTTGTAATTTCTAAATGTAATGCAACATTAACTTGCTGGATCACAGTAAAATCCATTTAGTTAGTCCAGTCAAATTTGAAATGGCCTAATTAAAGTATAGGTTGAGCATGAGATCATAGAGTGTTTTTTGAAAAAAATGCAGGGATGCATCCTTGGAATACATGAAGCAATGTTTCAGAAAAGAGAAGAAAAGATAAATGATGCTAATTGTCCAAATGATTATGTATAGAGTTGCCCTAAATGTGCAGCATACTGTAGAAACTTTGTTTTTTCCATCCTTCACTCCATAAAGGTGCAGTATATTTATTATAGCCCTTTTCAGATTTCTGTGTTGGTAGAGCAAAAACATGTGGTGAGGGAACTTCAGCAGCAAGTTCCTCTTTTGCCCTATGCATGTTCATTAGAATGACATATGGAGCCTATATGTGTACAAGCATAAGTGTGTAGGACTCTCTACCAGATTGGGGACTCTGGAAAGAGCAGAATTCCTGATTACACAGAGACATCCATCTACATATGCCTTCCAGTGAACGCATGTTGGCAGGAGACTGAGCTTGCCACTGTGATTCCACTTCTGAATAATGATACTACCCAGGGCTTTTTTTCTGGGAAAAGAGGTGGTGGAACTCGATGGGTTGCCCTTGGAGAAAATGGTCTCATGGCTGGTGGCCCCGCCCTCTGATCTCCAGACAGAGATGAGTTTAGATTGCCCTCTGTCTGGAGATCGGGGGGTGGGGCCACCAGCCATGTGACCATTTTCAAGAGGTTCTGGAACTCCGTTCCACCGCATTCCAGATGAAAAAAAGCCCTGATACTACCTATACTGAAGATGTAAAAAAGGTTAATGTAATCTTAACATCCACACTTATCACTGAGGAATCACACTGAGGTCAATGCAACAACTTCCCAATATATTTGCAGTGGTGAGGTTTCATCCTAATGTTTACTTAACATTAATTTAAGACCCTCTGAATTAAGTGGGACATTCCCTAGCAAATGTGTGTACAATCCAAAGCAGAGTTATACAGTTCTAGGACCACTGAAGTCAATGGCTGTGGAGGGATGTAACTCTGGTTAGAATTACATTGATACACAGATGTTGTCAGCCTGTAGTTTTCATGGTATTTGCTGAACCACACAAAAAACAGAGCTATAAGGGGAAAAAACCAGGCTGTAGGAGCCGGGGCATGTTTGATCAATCAGATATTTGTGTTAAGGAAAGCTGGTACACAATCTTTGTGAAATTAATGGGGTTAGTCCCTGGGTTTCAGAGGCCCTGAATTCACTTACCCTCTCAAACATGAATCCCACTGAGTAAAGACTAGCTTGGTGCACTCATCTTCTTGAAAATACTCCTCAAAAGTAAGATTGTACTTTTATTTTTTCTGTTTGCTTTCTGATAATAAATTTTTAAAATATTGAATTTTGTAAGAAAAAAAGTGCTTCTCTGTTCACAGTAACTTTTTCACTTTTGTTTCTATAAGAATATACTGCTCTGAGAACAGATGTAACATGATTTCATGTTGAAACAGTTTGGATGATCAGAATATAAAACATAATACAAAATGAGTATCCCTTTGAACATGGTTAGGCTGTAGCAGGCAACATTTTCAAAACAGTTTGAGGATATTTTAAAATCCAATTCATTTCAAATCTTAAATTGCTGTTCACAAATAAACATGTTCAATAGAGGAAGCTGGCAACTGGTCCCCAAAGGTTTGCTTGGCAACATTTCTTAGTTTTTAAACCCAGTTATACCGATATCCAAGGACAACCACTCAGAAATGAACTTTTTTACAAAAGGATACAAAGTGTTCACTAATGAACTCCCACTGATCTAGTATTTGGACAAGAAAGGGCAGGTTGAAGAGGAAAACATTAGATGTAAAGTGCCTTTAGTAATTTACATTTTAAAAAAGAAAAGTGTATAGAGCATCATGCTATGTGTACTGTATTTTTGGTGTTGCTTTTTCAAAAGATCTATATGCTATTTACATGAAACATGATTTAATATTTAACTATAATCCTTATGTAGTGTCCCATAGATTATTGGATTCCTCAAGGAAAATCATTTGAATCACAGGCTTGATCCATTAATACCAATGGGAGTTCTAACCCTGATGGCAATATATAAGTTTGCATTCTCTTTGCATTCATAAGTACAATGTTCCAAACAATGGGGATCTGATATTTGTGAAAACATCAGCAGCTTAAATAAAACTATAATAATCATTAGGAGTTTTAACCAATCTAAAGAAAAGAGATTCATACATACAAATGCATGAAAAATCCTAGCACTGGGCACTGATTTACACAAGGTTGCGCTGACACAGAACAACATCTGTCATGATCTTCCTGCTGCTGATGCTGCTAACAGCCATTTTATATAACAGCACTTAGGACATGGCAGATGCCCTCTCTCTGGCATCTGAGGATCTTAGGCTACACACACCATTTCACGGCACACGAGGGTGATATCTAGCACATTGCATTGGAGCGGTGCCTAAAATCTCTTCTCAAGAGACATATTGTTAAGGAAGCATGCACCTGAACAGATGCTTCCACAGGATTCAGGATTCCTCTCCAGGAGAAGCACTCCTGGGAAGGAGAAAACTTGTTCCATGTTTCTCAAGGCTTTTGTCTCACCTAGACTCTCCTGGGACTGCTCCCATGTTCATTCTTTCTCTTACCCTCACATAGCACTGCTTGCAATGAAGAGGGATGCATGAACAGGAGATGTGCAATATCCACAGTGACTAGGACATGAAATGGAATCATAGCTAGATGTGGGAGTCACTGGCATCACCCATTGCATTAGAGTTTGGATTCTCTAGTGTGGGCTGCCAATGAGGAAATAGTAACAACATTATATCTTTTGCACTGAAGCCAGAGCTGAACAACTTGTGACCAATTCAAAACCCAGCCCATCAGCCATGAAATTGCGGTCTGTGAGAAGTTTAACACCCTCCCCCTGCCAGCAGTCAGAAAAAACACGAGGTTTACTGAGCTCCTGATACACTGCTGAGCATGGCCAGTGTATTGTGTTTGGCTTGGTGCATCATAAAGTGTGTAGATCTAACTCACACAACTCTGGTCTTGTGTGTATATATGAAATGAATCCAGTTATAATTCTCCTCATGGCTGCTGAAAGCCCAGCTGGGTGAATACTGGCGGTGGTGGAGAGCAATACAGCTCTCCTGCTGCTTTCTTCCAGAGCAGGCATACACATCCTTCACTTTACTAGCAGCCAAGCAAGTCCTCATCTATTTTACAATGTACCTTGAGATCCACCAGACCTCTGCCCTCTCTTCCTGAGTACATTGGCTGTGCAAACTGGAGGAGAAAAATCTGTTGTGGATGAGAGTGGTTTGAAAAGACTCTTGAATTCACATATTTTTCTATGGCCTGGCTCCTAAGTAGGCATTTTCTATAGAAAAGAGGAGACATAAATCCACAGGATGGGGCGGAGGGGGGGGAACAATAGTGCATCTGTGCTGAAGCCCTGAACCTCTCTTCTCATCTGCCTTAAATGGACCATGATGACAGCTCTTATGTGCACTAAAAGGGAATGTACTCAGATGTTGTGGAAAGAAACAACTTGCTAAATGAAGACAACTGGCTTGCAGCTCTGACTGAAATGGCTTCATTTGGAAGCATAATATGCTTGGAAATGATTAAAACAAGGGAACTCTAATGATATGTGGAACCAATTCTTATTAATTCTGACCTGGTATGTCTCGTCTTGAGAGAAATCTTTATTTTTTTTGTAATGGCAATTGCAACCATATGATCATTTATACCCCTGGAAAAAAAAACACTGCCACAGATTCATGGGTAGGGAGGGGTAGCAAATGATTCTCTCTGCATTATATGCTCTTCACACCTTTATTCAGCCAGGCAATTCTCTCTCCTCGTTATCTATACTTCATGGGCTTAATTCCTTTGGCTGATATTCCCATCCTCTTCACTGAGAGACAATCAATATTACATCATTTGGTTAACTGCAATGCCTCATACATACGTTGGAGCAAGTTCCTGCGGGACTTGTTTTTTTTCCCCACCAGCCCTCCTTCAAATCAGTAAGGAAATGAGAAGGTATGATTGGAGCATCGCCCAGACAACATTATCACAGGGCTTTAACCTTCCTTTATGGGAACTGATGTCTGCAAGAAATCCATATGCTGCCATTTGTGCTTGCAGCCAAGATTTAATACGCAATCAATGAGACAGACACAGAGAGAATATAATGAATTAGTTTGGCCTGTACAGGAATTTAAAGGTCTCCACTTGGATGCCCGGTGATGGGGGGTGGGGTTCCAGTATATTGTAGGATAAATGATATTATTGGGGGGGTTACTTTTTTATTATACAAATTGAAGAGATTCCGTTCTGTCCAGGGTTTTAACTGGATAGCTAAAGGGGTTTGCATAATGAACATGGATAGCCAGTCAACGGATGTTTCCAGACATGGCACAAAGGCAATCATACACACTTCCTAGTGGATTGAGACACATGTGTTCTGTGTGTGTGTGTTTGAAAGAGAGGCTATTAGAACTTAGCCTCAGCAAGAAAAACAGTTTTTGCAGGTGGCTTGCAAGATGCAGGCTGATGCTGTGTTGGGGGGGGGGTTGATGTGGCTTTAAAGATTAGTTCTGCTTGTCTGCTCCTCTGAGCTCGTCTATTAAAAAGAGACAGCTACATTGCAAGTCTCCACGCTCTCTCTTGTCAGGGAAACATATACTGTAAAGGCTACCTCAGAAATTTTGTACTGCTTTGGAAAGCTGTCATTGTTCTTGAAGACAAAATATGATACACAAACAGAGAGTGGAAAAGAGAGAGAGTGAATTTATGGGGCCAATATTGTGGAGGATCCAGCATTGTCATTTTATCTACACTAGCCCAAGTTCAAGGAACAATGTGAAGGGTTTCATTTTTGTTGGTTAGGATAGCACTGAAGACTTGCAGTTATCAATATCTGGTTTTATTTACAAATGTACAAGGAGAGAATAGGGGAAGTGAACAGACATTCCTTCAGCAAGCAGCAGATTTCCTTGGGGTGCTGTCCTTCCCCTCCCCAAGACTGTCTCTCTTGCAAGCCAAAAAACTCTCAGCTGTCTTATTTTCTTCCATTCAGGTACTGACAATTGCTGCTGTTCAGAGACACATCAGCTGAGTGCTTATTAGACACCCCCCTCCCCCAATCCCTGCAGGTGACTTGCCCATTCAGGAAGCATTTCATCAAAGGAACATTAATATTCTTTCCTCAAATCCCTATCTCCCTTCAGGTAACACTTTAAGCAAAACCCATAAGGACCCAACATTCCCAGTAATCAGGTGGTCAAACAAAATGCTGTGAGTAGAAGCATTGCTGCAACAGAGAGAACACAACAGATCTGGTTTTGATCTTTGTCACACATATGAATGTAAGTAGATGCTTTTTCAGTTTAATTTTGGTTGAAAGATGCGTCCCTGGAACTAAAAAGTGATCACTCCAAAGATTTCCAAGACAAAGAATAATACTGATTTTTAAGTAAACACTCACTATAGCCTCAGACACAGCAGCAGTAACTGGCTGTCTTGTTTAGGGATTCATGTTTTTCTTGCCATTGCTGTTATCACAGACGTGACAAAATCAAAAAGGAATAATGTGGTACTTCCAAGACTAGCAGATTAACAGTATAATCCTAACAGTATTACATCCTTTTAAATCCAGTTAAAGTCAATGAACTTGAAGTCAATTAACTTAGAAAGGCACAACTCTGTTTAGGATTGCACTAAAATTACAGTTTGAGTTTTTATGGACTAACAGTGCAATCCTAAACAGAGTTGCTCCATTCAAAGCCCATTTATTTCAATGGACAGACTGGAGTAACTCTTCTTAGGGTTGCACTGTAAATCCCACCATCTGATATAACTGCGTAATCCTATGCATGTTTATGCAGAAGTAAGTTCCATTGTATTAAAATAGGTTTACTGTCAGTTAAATGTGCCTAAGTACGCAGTTTTAGGGAACAAACCTAAGCAGGTTTATTCAGAAGTAAGTCCCATTTTATTCAATGGTGCTGAGTCCCAGGAAAATGTTCTTAGGATGGCAGCCCTTGTCTTTAAAGAGCCGCAGAGTCCATGGCATAAGTCTGCTTTTTTATTTAAAAAACCTGTGATCAAGTAGCAAGCCACCACTGCAAAATTTGTAAAACCACTAGTGTACTTTAAAACATGGCTGTAGGCTGTCAGTAGCAATTTTGTCTTTTTACATATTACAGGTCTGTAGCTGGGATAATTGGTGAATGAGAAACTGAGGGTAGAGTGTTTCTTCATTTAATTCTCAAAACAGAGAACTGTGCTTTCCCCTGATTAAATTATTTTATAATTCAGTCGTTTGCACATTCTTGTTGGTATAACATATATAACTTGGTGTTTCTCCTGACCAAGCAAAAACATGTTTAGCTTTAACAGTGTAACCACATCATATGCTCTCAGGCCATGCTCTGATCTTTTTATAGCTAGCAAATTCTTCTTTCTCTTGAGATATGTGATAACAACAGAAAGTAGTGGTAAATATTCTAAAGCTGCACCAGCAATTTGGGAGTGGGTATAGCCTAGCAGAATTTTTCACTGTCATATGAAACTTTTTTTACCAAGTCAGACCACTTGTTTATGTAGCCCATTTCATGAAAGGCCTGGCATATTTTACCAATCTAGGCATCTTCACTCTGTTTAGCTGTTCTATTCAATGACCTCAGGAGACTTTAGTCTGTGTATTGATAGACCGGGAAGAGTAGCATTTCATCTAGATGGAAAAGATGCAGAAAAGGGCAACTCAAATGATTGAGGACTGGAAAGGATAAAGAGTGTGGGTCTTTTCTGTTCAGAAAAACAAGACGCCTAAAGGAGGACACAACAAAAGATTTACAAATTGCAGATGGCACATAGAAAGTCTATACGGAGACATTTTTGTCCTTCTCCCAAAATACCAGAACTTGGGAGCACCTGCTGAGCATATGAACATATAAAGCTGCTGAGTTATACCACTAGTCCATTTAACTTAGCATTGTCTCCTCTGGCAGGCAGCAGCATTTGAGTCCAGCGGTACCTTAGAGACCAACAAGATTTTCAGGGTGTAAGCTTTTGAGAGTCAAAGTTCCCTTCTTCAGACACAAGTAGGAATGGAGATTCCTGAGCCTTTATATCCCAGCTAAAAGGTGGGTGGGGTATTATTACAAGGAGGGCATCAGGATGTAAAGGTACAATGCAGCTTGACCGGGGGGGAGGTGGAGAGATGTTCCATTGTTCTGAATTTGTGAATGAACTCCATTTCAGCAATCTCACATTGTAATCTCCCCTTGAAGTTTTTCTGTTTGAGGAGAGTCACTTTTAGGTCAGCAATGGAATGTCTCTGAAGATTAAAATGTTCTCACACTGTTTTTTGAGTGTCCATTTATTCTTTTTGTTAGCAGTCAGACTTGCCAACACAATACTAGAAGGCTTATGAATGTAGTTATGCCACAAGCCCCTTCTCTGAAGCATTAAAACTATTGCCCAAGCAGGCGGGAATATGGAAGCCAGTTCCCAGCTGGGAGATGGAATGTGAGAGCGTGGGGAATGACAGGCAAGGCCAACTCACCCCCTCCCATGCCATAGAGGCTCACTAAGGATTCTGATACAAAGGGCCTTTCCGGAGTTCCCGAATTAATCACTGCAACACACCCTATCTATCTCCTCTTAACCACTTTCGTATTCTTAGGCAATTTAGGGAGCTGATTGCCTTACCCATCCATACTTTGTGGATTGTCAATCATTTTGATCACTTTAGTTCTACCCGGGAGGACCTAATCAAACCTTTCAAGTTCATTGTCCCACTTTGGAGACAGTTTGCCAGCTCTTTGTCTCGCTCCGGAGACAGCTTCTCAATCCTTTGTCCCACCCCAGGAACAACCATTAGATCTTTGCTTTGGGGGCAGAAGATGCAATCTTGCCCTTGGGTAGGATCTACACTATAATTGGACTGCCCCTCCGGCATATCTGGGTGCATGCTCTTGGATCCAGCAACCACCCTCAAACCTCTGTTCAAGCTCTTCCGCCTTGATGCACTGGTCACTCAATGTTCTCTCTTCTGGATGCCCTCTTCTGGATGGTAAATATCACCCAATCCCTTAAACTCTATCTAACTTTCACCACTGCTTTCCAGTTAGCTCTGAGTGTGTGCTGTGTATGTTTTGTGTGCTGTTGATCTTTGTTATTTTCAATGTAAAAAAAACCTTTTTGGGTGAAACCTCAGTCTGGTCATTGAAAGAGTTCTCTAGCTGGAACAATCCTCATATACATTGGTCGAGATCCCTAAGTTACCCCCTCTTGTTGCCCTCCTTGCATGCTGATTCTTGTGTTCACTTCTGTAGACCCAAATGGCAATTCTTCCACTGTCCAGTTTTCCCATTGCAAACTTTCTTCTACACAAATTACTTACTTTAATTAGAGGTGGTTGGTTGAATAAGAATTGAGTTGAATCATGTACTTTACCATGTATATTTGTGAGACTTAAATTTGTTTAACTTTGTCCAGATCATGTCCAGTCTTGATAGGTAAAATTAGATATCTTATCCTCCAATGGACAGCCTCAGCTGGCACCATGTGACAAGTGAGTAGCCAATCAAAGCTAAACAACTTGTCAATATCACAGTAACAAAATAGCCACAACTTTAAAACTTACTGTGATTTTTTACTGGACACATCTACAATATGAAGACTAGATGAACTTTTATTTGAAAAACTTATTGTATTGTTTTGCTATGTAAATAAGTTTGTGTGTTTTATTTCTCTGTATTAATATGGTTTTTTTTAATATATGTTACTGTGGGTTAAGTTCAAGCATCTGAGTTGAGAAGGAGGGAGGCTGGATGGATGAGTGTGGTGTGCTGTGCTTAGATGACAGCTGTACCCTAAGTGATGGAGTAAAGTGCAGTTTTTAGTCAGCTGAGGAAAAGAGTTTAGTCAGCCAGGAATTCTGTCTAGGGTCAAATCCACATTACTCATTCTAAGTCGCATGTTCCCCGCATTCCCCACGCAATCCCGAGTGCCGGTCACATTACCTCATTAAACAGACGCATTTCATTCGCATTTCTCCCGAATATGTGGTCACAGGTTTTCAACGGGAGTTTCACGGTGGCCGTGAACAGGCCAATGCGCAATTTAAGTGGTTTTTTTAAAAACCACTCCCCTTCCTGTCTCTCCGGCTGTTCCGAGAGTTCCTATTGGATGATTCAACTTGCAAGTGCTCCGTAGTCTGCAAAAGACTGTTTTTGACTTCATAGCATTGGATTTATTGATTATGCTGTTTCTGAATCAAATCTGGTAGTTTGAAAAATCATTTTGGGGTGAATCCATCCTCAGAATGGACTCGCGAAACTTCCTTTTTAACTGTTTTTTATTTTTTTTATTTTATATTACTGTAATATTGAAATTACGAAATATCGAAATAATGACACTCCAAGGAAGTGAAACTTCAGTAAAATTCAGGCACTGAACTGTCCTGCATAGGAAATGCCCACGAAAGCTTCCCACATGCTTCCAAATTTCCAAAAAAGAAACGGGAGAGAGCTATCAGTGCTGTCAGTGGGGGAAAGAGAGGCATCATTATCTTCAATGATGTTTCTTTATAAGGCAAGATCGAAATAACGGAAAAGTGCGCTCAAAAAAATTTAAAAAATGGGCGGAGAAAATAGGTCCCGCCCAAAAAAGCGGTTTTCGAGCGGCCGTGTGACCAGAGGGACGCGCGAGAAAGATGGATTGGAAGCAGGAATGTGAACGAAGAGGAAAAAATCGCGGATTGGAGGCAAACGGAAGATATCCGATAAACATGCGGGTAATGGGTGAATGTGGATTTGACCTAGGTCAGTCAATCTGTGTGGAAGTCTGAGGGCCAAACTACAAGTGACGAATGACACTTGAACAGCAAGTGTATTCCTCGCTGTTCACTTGCCCTCCACTTGCTCGCCACTCAATCCACTTGCCGTTCAAGTGTCATTCGTCGCTTGTAGCTTGGCCCTGAGTGTTCTGCTTTGTGGATGAACATGACCTAAGTGGCAACAGAGGGAAAGTCTAGTGCAGTCAGGCAATCTGTGTGGAACCCTGATGGAGTTATTCTGTGGGTGTCGAACTATATGGAAAATTAGTCTTTGTGACTAGGTTTGTGCATAACCATTTAAGTATCTATAACTATTTTGAATCTACCAAGCCTATGAACCTATTCTGAAACCAATACACTTTTCAATACTCTGCAATCATCACACGTATGTACTTAAAAATAAATTCTCTTTCTGGTTAAGCAAAACACCTGTTTTATCTGGATATAGGATCCCTTTCTACCTCAAAGACACCCCCCCACACACATGCTGACTGTTCTGTCATACTACCAGTTATAACTAAGCCTTCTTATAATACCAGTTAAACTGAAGAGATCTAAGGTGAAAACCTTTGGTGGCAGTGAAAACCTTTTGGGAATACTAAGGAAATCAAGGAGTCAGCAATTTATGGGATACACGAAGGGGGCAAAATGCCATAGGTTGTGTTAGTGGTAGGATTAAAACCCCAAAAGGAAGATGTTGTTGAGGTAAAAAAAGCCTGGGTAGAGAACCTGAAGCTCTGGGGGTGGGGGGAAGGAGTGTTTGTTGTGACCAGGGCCCTCCTGAGGTAAAAATATAAGGTAATGTAAGGAGGAGCTGTAATAATGGTCCGCTTAAAGGTTACACGTATGCCAGACACAAGTGCTCTTTTTCATTTCTAAATACCCTAATTAAAACTTATTTTTAAAAAATAATGGAGAAAAGTGAGATCCTCTTCATCATTTTACAGAACAAAAACTTAAGAGGGAGTACTCTGATCATTTCTGAGGCAATTCTAAACAGAGTCAAGATGATAATTTCACACTTCACATACCTGTCTATGGAAGTAATTATAAGATTTCACTGAAGATAAGAGCTTATTAAGATTAAAAATTAGGCCTTTGGTTAGCTGAAAAAGCTAATCACATGGTACAGAAATAAGTCTCTTTATAGATTTGACTATGGTGGAACACACTAAGGGCCAAGTTTACATGCAAGTGCAAGTAACAAAAAGTCCAACAGCTGCTTTTTCGCCTCTCCTTATGCTGCTCCTCAGTACTAAGTGGTCCCCTTCTAAGTCTGTTTTTCCTTAACAAAGAAATGCCATCAGGATTCTGTTATCTGCATTTGCTTTTATTGCATAGCTAGCCCTACAAAAGGCCAGCAGCCTTTCCTAAGCAGGCAGGTGCGTCTGGAAGTTCGCAAGCAGAAGGAAGAGGTGAGGATGGCTAGTGTCTTATCTTCAGCCTGCTGAGGACTGCTTTGCTATCTCTGATCACCAATATCTCTCATTTTCATGGACTTAGGGCCAAGCTACAAGTGACGAATGACACTTGAACAGCAAGTGGATCGAGTAGAGGGCAAGTGAACAGGGAGAAATACACTTGCCGTTCAAGTGTCATTCGTCACTTGTAGCTTGGCCCTCAGTGAATCTCTTTTCCAGTTTATAGGGAAACTGAAGCTGCTTCAGGGCATCTTCCCAACATATGTATTAAATGGCCACCGTGATGGGCTCATTTCCAGTATGGGCCAAGCCCTTCACTTGCACTCTGGTTAGCATCTTGTAGATCTGGAACATTAATTCATGTTGCACAAGGTGAAGGGTTGTTGCAGATGAGGAATGGTTTCTCACAAAAAGGCGTTTTACAACTGTTCTGACCCATGAATCTCTCAAAGAATAAAAGATTTAAAAACCTTGTTTAAGCATACAATTTATTAGGAATTAGAAATGAACAGTGCATAAAAGCACAACATAAGTGCTTATCTGCATAAGTGGGAACACACAAGGAGGCATCTCATTGCCACCTCCCCCACTATTTCCTCTTTCCCTTCACTAAAAGCCCTCCCCCCCCCTCTCCTTTTCCTGTCTCCTGCCAACCCAGTGGTCAACCTACCTTTAGCTCCCACCCCATCTTCAGTTTTTCCTCCTTCTCTGCCCCTGGCATCCTCTCCCTGGGAAAAGTCTGGCCAAACTGTCCACTGCCAACTGCCAGGCCAGGCCCAGTTGCATGGTAGGGAACCAGTAAAGTACTTGTGGGAGGCACCTCAGTTTCCTTTTACTGTGTAGTGGAGCAAACAATAAAACATCCAGGTTCTTTAAAATTGAAGGTTTCTTTATTAACAGTAACTGCAGGGCAGGTAACTTGTCTCGAAAAAAAAGATATAAGAATACTTAACAGTTTGGTGTAGTGGTTAAGAGAAGCAGGACTCTAATATGGAGAACCAGGTTTGATTCCCCATTCCTCCACTTGAAGCCAGCTGGGTGACCTTGGGTCAGTCACAGCTTCTAGGAGCTCTCTCAGCCCCACCCACCTCACAGGGTGTTTTGTTGTGGAGATAATAATGACATACTTTGTAAACCGCTCTGAGTGGGCATTAAGTTGTCCTGAAGGGTGGTATAAAAATCGAATGTTGTTGTTGTTGTTGTTATATTAAGCAATTCATGTTCACCGGGCCCAGGGTTGTCCTGGACTGGTTCTGAAGAGTTCTTGGTAGGCCCCAGTGGCCTGAAGGCTTTAGCAGGGAAAGTTAAACTGTCCCTCCTACACCCCTGCTAGCACTGAGGCCTACTGGGATGCCTCTTAAAGAGGCAGTACACAACACCTCTGTATCCCTTTTCTCACACTATTTCCTCTTTCCCTCCTCCTAACTGATGGAATAGGTAACTTCAGCATGCCTTGGACACTGGGAGGCACTGCATGTTTTTCTCTGTGTTTGTGTCACTCTCTTCATAAGTAAGCTGTTTCTTCTTGTGTGAGGTTGGAACACCTCATCACCCCTCTCTTTCCTTCTTGTTTCATGGCCTTCCAAAGGGGAAGAATGCATTTTTCAGAGCTCCTGCCATGAAGGCCTCAACCACACACCCACGTCCAGCCTTCATGCAGTGCAAGATGGCCGTGGTAATAGGAAATTGATTCTTTAGACTAGAACTCTTTCTTTCGATTCCAAGATATTGCTGCAAATAAAATCAACCTCAATAAATGATAAGTTCTATCTTCTCTACTATTTGATTGCCTGAGGATTAATTACTGCACGTTTGAGAAAACACTTCTGACTGGGTAACTCTGCTACCAAACGAAATATAACTATTTCTAATACTGACAGACCCCATATTGTTACCTTTCTCTGCTTCCTTCTCTCCTTCCCAGCCACCAGCCAAACAATGTTTTATCTGTCCTGTACCTTCAGCTATATATTTTTTTCAGGGGTCTCAAACCTTTTTGAGCTGCAGGTACCTTTGGAATTCTGACTAAGCATGGTGGACGCAGCTACAAAACAACAGCCACAAAATGGCTGCCTTGGGAGGCAGACCCAGTCACAAAATGGCTGCTACAGATTACTTTCAGTCACACAGTGAAGATTCATGTGCTGTAGTGGCTGCTGCTGCCAAAGTAACATTTTTAAAACTCTGTACAGCTCACAGATGCCCAATGGCCAATAAGAAGCCTTGCTAGGCAAAAACCACATCTGGCCCCACCCACATTCTAAAAACATTTGGCAGGCACCTGATTTATATACCCCATCTTTCTCCACAATGGGGGCTCAAAGTGGGAGGAAGGAAAGAGCAGCTTGCCAACCAATTGACCAGGCATTGCTTCCCTTGTCTCAAAAGTGGCTGTGGAGGACTGGACACTGTTTCCCTTGTTTCATCAGAGCTTGAGTGTGCTGGGCACCACCTCACATGGAGCTCGAGCAGACAAGCCAGGGGCTGCTTTCCTAGCCTAGCCTTGCACAGGCTGAATTAGGTGCCACTTCCACCTCCTTGCTTTGCGCTAGACTCGGGTGGGTAGAACCAGGTGCTGCCACTGCCTCCCTTACCTTGCTTGGAGCTCATGTGGGCTAATCCAGGCACTACCTCCCATTGCCTCTGGTGGAACCAAACTGGGCACTGCCTCCTCTTGCCTCCAGAAGGGCTCAGGTGGGCCAATATAGGTAGCTGCAACCTATATTGATGGATACACAATAGGTGGGCACTTTGATAATACCACTTTCCCCCCAGTACCTCCTTTCCCACAGAGATTATCTCTGTGGTTTGCTTTGAACAAAGCTGATTTTCACAGTTAGCAAAGCCAATGGCTCATGTATCCCTGTATCATCTTCTGTGACTGGCAGCAGCTCTCGAAGCCTTCACACAGTGGTCTTTCCCAGTGCTGCCACAGGAGATCTTTCTAAGACAGGAAGAGAACCTGAAACTTTCTATATGCAAATTGCCATTGAACTACAGCCTTTTCCTGCAAGGGAGCACTACTGCTGCTGAAACTCACTTTAATATAATGGGGGCTCCTTGTGGCTGCTGTAATGATGGCAAACACATGGGCTGGTCCTATCTCCAAGAAGGTACAGCATTGGCATGAAGGCTTTCCATGCAGCAGGGCAGATTTGTGAGCTGCATACCAAAGTTACAGCAGCTCTATGGAGCTCTGGACACAGTAGCATTTTTGGCAGCAGCTACCCTGCCCATATGGAAGAGGCCTGGATCAGCGATTATCAGCTTACGAGAGTGCCGGAAAAGTTGAACTGCAAGCAGAAAACACCACGGCCCAGTAGTATTAGTTTCTTTGGGCAGCTTCCAAAATGATGAGGAATTCAAAGCAAATACTTTATATTCAAACAGCCCTTTCATTGTCACTTTTAGGGGAATCTTAAAAGTCTGTGTTCACTCTATTGCACTGCCAACAGTCTCACTGTGCACAGAGAGGAATGACTGCTGCTAGGTCAGTTAAACTGGGTACTGTATATGGGAAGCTGGCACTCATACTTTTGACTGTAACTTTATTTTTCCCTTGTGCACCAACAAGTTCATACTGACCTTTCTCTAAGTTGTTCTGTACCTGCATAAAACAATGAATGGAGAAATTCAGTACTGAAAGCTAGTCTTAAATATTACAGCATTAAATATTAAACAAACACAATAATGAACAAATGTGAAATGTTTCATCTATTCTGTCTTGGGGACAAGGCTGTAGCAGTCTAAGGCCTGTCTGATGGTTGAAAAGCAGTGATTTAGCATTCAGAGACTAGATGATGTTCTTTGGATTGCCCAGCAAAGAAGGTTTTTAATGTTTCTAAGTTGGGTGGATGGCGGTCACTTTCAACTGGAATATAAAGTGAATAAAACTGACATGAGAGGAGAGATGATCTGTTTTCAGTGTTTCTGTGGTCCTAAGTATACAATACATGCAAACCCTTGCAACAAAATCCCAATATCCATCTTAAAAAAAACTTTTTTAAAAAGCTTTTGCAGTGGGGCTAGTGATGATAGTTGGAAAAGAGAAGCAGTAGGGAGGAGTGTGTGTGTGCACCACTGTCGTAAACATGCTGCGTTCCAGTAGCATTAGTCCTTGGTGCTTCAACACACAGGTTTGCAAACTTGGGGTGGGGGGAGTGGCTGGTGGGCTGATTTGGAATGGCGGTGGTGGGTGGGGAAAATGCTAACTGACCCCCCTCCCAGCCCCAGCCCCATTCCCATTTCTCTATTCCAAATTGCCCTCTCCTGAAACTCCTTTTCCTTTAAAAGGTAAGCAGGGCACATGCATCCCACACACACTCATCACTGGTAATCTTACTCAACTGCACGTATCTTTTCAGATTAGTTGTTCCTCATAGACTTCCAAGCTTGTTAGCACTGCCACAAGGTCTACACAATCTTGTCTGTATTTTCTTTTACTTGAAATATTGGGTTTTCAAGATGGTGAATTTAGCATTTTGCAGTATGGCTGTTTTGTAGGACATACATGGTTCCAGCCTGATCATTAGGATACTGAGGTTCATTTCATAATGTGTCTAGAGTCAGTGTTGTGTAGTGGTTAGAATATCCAGTAGCACCTATAAGACTAACAACATTTGAGGTAGGGTATGAGCTTTCGTGAGTCATAGCTCACTAAATTTTGTTAGTCTTAGAGATTCTAATAAATAAAAACTGTTCAAGATAAAATGCAATAGAATGCACTTAATAACTCATTTGGTTTCATTCCATTCCTCCTGTTCTGAGTGTGTGTACATGTTAAACTATTAAGACAAAAAAAAATACAGCAGTAATGGGTCACCCCACTCTCTGTTCTACACATGGAATCTGAGCAAGCATGCATGGGATCATTGAGACAGGAAATCCGCTTGGTGAATGGCTGCAAGAGTAGATCCAGGCTGGTCAAGGAAGACTTCACTGGATATATCCTATACGCAGTAAAAGCGAGGAGAGCACTATTCCCTCTCTGTGTTGCTGTCTTGAGAAGCTGTAGCAATCGCAGAACTCGGCTAAAAATGCAGATGGAGAAAAGAAAGGCAATCTGGAATTCTAGGGTTGCCAACCTCCAGCTGGAGACTGAATATCTCCTGGAATTACAACTGATCCCCAGACTACAGAGATCAGTTCCCCTGGGGAAAATGCTGAAGTCCCTTTCCTCTCCAAACCCGCCCCTCCCCAGGTTCCTCCCCTGAATCTCCAGGAATTTCCCAATGTGGAGTTGGCAACCCTATCATTCAGGCTTATTTAACTCTGCCTTTTTCAGATAACAGGGGAAGCAGAGGAAGGTGTCCCCAGCAGGCTAGCCTAGTATAGCTCTCCAGAGGAATTTGGGATGATGAGAAGAGGATGGGGAGCTGCCACATCTTCTCTGATTGGTGGTACCTCTTCCCCTACCATCTCCTCCTCCTCCTTTTGTATCCTTATCCAAAGCACATTTAATGATAATGGTATTTTATGAAGTGTCTTTCCTAAATACTCAAGTCATTTTACATACATTATATCTGTAACCTGTGCAACGTTCCTGTAAGGTAAGCCAGTGTTACAATCATATTACAAATGGAAGACTGAGACTGAAATTTAGTGGCTTGCCTATGGCTACCCAGGCTGTTCATGGCTGTGGGGATATTTGAACTGGAGACCTTTTTTAAAAAAGCTAATACTTTTCAAAGGCGTTTACTTCTAAGGAGTTGTGCAGAAGATCTTAGGTTTGAGCTGCTCTTCTGCATTCTGTTTCTCTTTTGAGATGTTTTGACATTTTCCAGCTTTTTTTTCTCACTTGTTTGGTTGGATTTCTGCTCATCTGTCTATGTGAATCATTCCTGCATGGGCACGGATCACCATGCATGAGTGAATCAAGATTTCATAAGATATCTGATTTGTCTTGCTGTGCTGTAAACTTGATTTCAGTGTGGTAGTTTGTAAGAGCCATAGGCCAAAATCCTATTAGGGGATGCATTGCATGGACATACCCTGTCATGAACAACAAAAATCCAATTCCTTAATCACTTACCTTCCAAGAAAAAATGGAAGGTAAAAAATGGAAGGTAAAAAATGGAAGGTAAAAAATGGACAGTTTTAACAAACGGGTGAATACAATCAGTAGGTGAGTATTGGTTAGCAAAACATGTACAGGCCTCACCTCATGAGCTGACAGCCCATTCTCAAAGCACTACTAGTTCTCAGAGCCACAGAGCCAAGCTACAAGTGATGCTTGACACAGGTTGGACACTTGTCAGCTTCCCTCAAGTTTTGATGGGAAATGTAGGCATCCTAGTCTTGCAGCTGTAATGGAGAGCCAAGCTGTAAAACCAGGATGCCTACATTTTCCATCAAAACTTGAGGGAAGCTGACAAGTGTCCAACCTGTGTAAGATGTCACTTGTAGCTTGGTTCTAAGTCTATAAGTTTCTGTAGTTTTTCAGATCCCTGTGACAATGAATGAAATTACTGGTTGAGGTGGCATGGCAACCATTTTGTGTTTATGATGGATGAAGCAAGAAGTTAGGGGTCACATCTAACTTTCCTGTAGGCTGCTGCTACTCTGCTGTATGCAATGACAGCCAATGTGGTATAGTGAACAAAGTTAGGCTTGGACCAGAGGGACCTATGTTCAGAACCCTTTTCAGCCATAAAATTCAGTTCATAAAGATCTGAAGTAATGAAGCTACTACATTCATAATCTTCATTATTTTCTTTAATTTTTTTACACTCCTTCAAAATTGAATGCTGGCTCATAAATAGGCAATTTCCCCTCCTTTCAGGCTGTAAAAAGAAAGGGGTGATTTCTAGAAAAGCTGGGCTTATAAATGTGATTGTATTTTTCATCCACAAACAAGAATAGCTTTAAAAATATATTAATTTGTTTTTTCTTAAAATGTAGGGTAATAGTAGTACTTTATTAATGCCTTCTACAGATCTCCTGATTTGATAGCACGTTACTGACTAAGCTAGAGAAGAATCTGAGCAGACGAATGTTCTGGAACTGCCAGCCTGTGCCTTAAAAGCAAAAACGAGCAGAATCTGAAGTTGATGGTCCCCATCTGGAAAATTCTCATTGAGCCTAATATGAATGACTAGCGAGATAAATGCATCTCGCTGGAGTCTGCAGTCTACATAAAGCTCAAAGATCTGATGGTGATTAGTGCAACAGAAATTCAGACAGATGGAAGGATCAATAAAACAGCAACAGAATGTAGTTAAAAACAATTCTATTCAATAATATCTTATTAGTCTGGCAAGCTGTACAAAAGCTCTCTGTGAGTGTTTGAGAAAAATCCCTCAGGTAGTTCTAAAGGAACAATTTATTACTATATTATTAAAATCTGGGTAATCTGGATCTGAGTTTCAGGGATAACAAAAACATTTGTTATCTCTGAAATCTGGGTCAGATTCTCTGTCCCGGTTAAAGAATCCTAGATTTAACTGCTATTATTCTCTATGGGGGAAAATGTCTGGGAGGACTGGGGTGCATTTTTAAAACTAACTCCACCAAATTCCTGACTGTCTTCTAAAGAACCCCCAATTTTCAGGAGGATTGAACCCCAGAGTTCAATTCTATGGGGCCTTGAACAAGCTGCCCCCAGTGACCCTCCATTGTTTCCTATGGAGGAAAGATTTCCAAGGCTTTTAAATTCTGTGGCTTGTCCTCCCTGCTTGCTTGAGATTCTCTGGTTTGACATTGACTCAAACCCAAGAATTCCAATCCAAGAATTTCAGTGTCAAACCAGATAATCCCTCAATTTGCAGAGTTTAAAAGGTAACCACCTGTGGTTGCTTGAAGGGCTCCCAACTTCCTGAGGCTCCTGAACTCTTCTGCCAAGAACTGTCCAGCAAAAACTCAATTTCCCTAAATCACTTCTGCATTTTCTACCTGCAATACCTATCTTCTCTACTTCCCTATTCCCCACTCTCTATCCTTCCTCTCCCTTTCTTTCTTAGAGATACAGAACATATACCTCTCATGGATAGACCCATAGGTGGATACATCTAGTCTAAGCAGGATACTTCTACTAGGAATTGTTTGAATTGTTCATTGATGCTTATTCCCCAATTTGCGTCATTTGCATCAGTGTGATTTATTAGCTTCATTATATTTTCCAATCTTAGTGTACTTTATTACATTACCTTTTCAACCTGCCTTCTTTTCTTGTCCTTTTCCCCCTATCTTTATTCAATAAAGATTGGATTTTGTTCATCTCACCCAACATATCACTCCCAACATTGTATCTATGTATACAGGGATAGACTTGTCAAGTCCAAGATGGGAATTTCCTGGAAATTTGGGGGTGGAGCATGGGGAGGGCGGAGTTTGGGGAGGGGAAGGATCTCAGTGGGGTATAATGTCATAAAGTCCCCTCTCCACAGCAGCTATTTCCGGCAGGAGAGTTGTTCTCTGTAGGCTGGAGATCAGCTGTAATTGTGGGAGATCTCCAGGCTAAACTTGGAGGTTGACAGCTCTATAACATGGACTCAGATCTTTTGCCTGGATTTAAGAGTGCTGTGTGTGAAGGCCATGCATGTGTAGCCTCCCTGGTCCTTCATGAGTTGTACCTTGTTTCAGAGCATTCTCTACCAACAAGATACTTAGCTCCATAGAAATCTATGGGCCAGACACTAACTCTTATGAACTTCCATTGCTTCCAAAACCACAACAAAATTTAAAACACAGCGATGAAAAAATATATTGCCTAGACTCGGGCAGACATTATGTTGTGCTCTGTTCACACGGTATGTGACCCTGCCATCCATTGCCCAGTTCACACAATACAGTGAACTGAATGCAACGTAATGCCTGCAGAGTCAGATGCATCTATATTAAGCCTAGTCTCTGGCTTGAGGTGTCTGTGGAATGCTTACAGCTGCTAAGGACAGAATTGAGCATTTCAAGAAACAGGTCTTTTGCTCAAAATGGCAGCTGTGATGTTGAGCTTTCCCTTCCTCTGCTACAACTAGACAACTTGCTCTTTACATTATACTAGATATTAAGGAGGGGGGAGGTTGACTTTGGGCTGCAACAGATCCATGTTTTGTCTCAGTGGTGACAAAAAGGTACACTGCATGTGTTTAGAGTCAGCTTTCAGTTATGAAGAAGGCAGTTTATTTTCTGACATGGGAGATGCAAGTTCTGGAACCCAATATTGGCTTGTGAAACAGATTTTGGACTCTTGAAATCAAATGCTAGGGATTTCTTTTTCCATTATCCTAGCTGTGAAAGTGATGTATCCACATAAGCCTAGCTGGGAGGATTGCAATGTGTGCTGGCAGAACTGAGCCTGAAGGACTGGCACACCACGGTTTATATCTTAGGTACTCTGGAGAATAAGAGTAGGGGGTGATATGGGGGGAAGTGGGGACAGGGAAAGGGCTTTACTTCTCAAGCAGGAACAAGATCAGTATGTGAAATCAAGGTCTCTCTCAAGCCATATAATAGTAAGCCCAGGTTTTAAGAAAGTATTACGGTTTTTCTTTTTTTGATTTCACTGTAGCTGCTAATATGCAGAGCAACATTCTGCCCCCTCTCATATTTTTCCTTTTTATCTGGAGGACTATATAACTTTGCAGATTTGCATTTTTTTCCATTTTCTGTTTTGTCAGGGATTAGATATACCCGGAGGTTAGAATTGAAGTAGCTTTGGTATTCAAGAAAGTTATCTGAAGGTGGCTGTTGTTTTCGGATATTTATGTGCTCTTTATTTAGCTTAAAATGAAATTTCCCAGAGTTCAAATTGTCACTTTCTTGCATAAGAACAAGACATTATCATTCTGCAACTTTCTTTTCACATCTGTACCATTTCCTCCCATCTTAGGAAGCACCATTGCAATTTAATAGCTTAACACTGCGACCCTAAACAGAATCACACCTTGAAATGAATTGGCTTAGAAGGCCTCTGCTTAGGATGGCACTGTCAGTGAGGGAGTTTTCATGGCAGCAAATGCAGTTCATCAGCCTGATTAACTACTTAGAGTTTTCAGCAATTAAAATGTAACTCGGCTTCTTTGAAGGGTTCTTGCTAATCAAGCAGCGAATATGCATTCACAAGCCAATACTGGGTTCCAGAACTTGCATCTCCCAAATAAGCTTCATTCTACCAATACACTAGGTGAACAAGACATTAACAGTGCCATCCTAAGAACACTTTCCTATGAGTAAGCCTCGTTGAATACACCTGGGTAGGATTCTGAGTAGACTTGCTTAGCATTGCTCTCTCAAACAGAACTTTCTTCTAGCTGTCATTCAAGGCTAGTAGACTTATCTAAAGTTATTTCACATGTTTTAAAAGCCAACCTTTCCCTTCCATGTACCTCTGTACATTTATTTAAATGTAATCAATGAGTTGATCCTTTACTTTCACAAAAAAGCTTGATTGACAGACCCAATAGATTTATACAGAATTTGAAGGAAGAGCTTTCAATAGAGGTTTGTAAGGCAGAAATCAATTATGTTTCACTCTGACTTTATGCTGTATTCTTCCTTCAGTTTGATTGCTATATAGAAAATATTGTTTATAAATATAAAAGGCTTAAAGGAAGAAAAATTAACAGTGATGCAAGAAACAGCAGCAGATGTTATTTTCCTCCAAGAAATTCTTTTAAATCTATTACATAAAAACAGAGGAAGGGTTAAGAAGCCAAACCTATCCTGTTTGCAGTGAAACTTGATGTGGATGCTAAATTTTCATTAGTATAAATTAAACCATATATATAAATATATATAAATGAAAAACAAAAGGTACATCTGGCAATAAGATACACTGGGCTGGATCCTAGACTCCCATCCATCAAATCTTGCTTCAACAGAAAGTGATTTCCTTCCATTAAGAAAGATTGTTCTCCTAAAGAAGGTAATCTTCCATTGAAGGATTTTTCTCTCTCTTGAAGGAGAAGTTTGCAGAAGAGAGTTGTAGGAGACCCAGCTTAATGGAAGGGAGCCAACGCATTGTTCCCAGACATCTGTTCCTGCAGTTAGAGTTGCCAGCTTCAAATTTGGGAGCAAGGTCTAGGTAGCGTTTGGAGAGGGAGCTCAGCAGGGATATGATTCCATAGAGTCTGCCCTCTGAAACTACCATTTCTCCCAGGGTTGCTGATCTCTGGAGATCATTTGTAATTTTGGGAGACCTCCAGGCACTAACTGGAGGGTGATGATCCTACCTGCAGCACATGGGAACAGGGATCAGCCGAGATTATCTGCTGCAGGGCCACAGGTGCTGATGAAATAAGTATAGCTTATGCAGCATGCACTGAGAACATATTAATGTTCTAGTGGAAAATGTATACTTTCCCCCCAGGACAGTTCAGACTCTCCCAAGTGTTGGGTGCACTTAAGCCATGAACTCACAAGGTAACCTGAGGCAAGATACTATCACTCAGTCTAGAGTTGCCAATTTTTGTTTTCAAAATGCTGACATTTCTGGCTGCCTTTGTGCATATTCTGTCTCCTGCCTCTCGGTAGGTGTTAGTTAGTTGGTTAGTTAGAGAATAAATGCCTCTGATCATCTGCACTTTTCATTTTTGATGGGTATTACCTTTTTTTTTAATGGACCTTAGTGATTTGGAGAGGGGCTGTGACTCAGTGGAATAGCCTCTGCTTTGCATGCAGAAGGTCCCAGGTTCAATTTCTGGCAGTAAGTGATGCGAAAGACCTCTGCCTGAGACCCTGAAGAGCTGCTGCCAGTCTGTACTGATCTTGATGGAGTGATGATCTGATAAAGCAGCTCCGTGTATGTGTGTGACTTATGCACTGCTGATGTATAGTGCCCTCTTTATGTGAAATGATGAAAATATAAAATATGACATTTTCTCTGGCTGTATATTCTCCTGTCTTTACAACAGGCCAGGGGGATGAAATTCCAGCCAGGAAAATAAAAATGTGCTGGTTGGCACCTGCATATGAGCCTCTGTTCTGTCATATCATTTTTGCACATATACAAACAATCTGCTGTTTCATTGCTTTATCTTCCCTTTTACTGTCTTTCAAAAGCATTCTGCACATTCGCCTCTGCCACTTTGTGCCACATAGTGAAGGGAATAGGATTTATTTAACCAAAGGAGAAAAAAAATAAAAGTAACCTATATATGCAATTTAATGGAAGACTATTAGCAAGAGGATTCTGAGCAGTCACCTTTACAGCAATAATCATGATCTATCAGCCTTTTCCCTTGGACTGGCACTGACACCTCAATAAATCGTCAAGCCCTTTCTGTCTAACTTGTAGCTACTGTAGACTCCTTAGCTTGCATGTACAGGCCTCTAGTCATTCAACTACTTGTTATTTTTTATTCTGAACAGGTGCAAGGAAGTATGATAGAGGTGAGTGTGTAGGTCTTCAGTGAGAGTCTCTCTACATGAGACATCTGACATGTGAAGAACATGTGTCGGGAGATGTTAGATGGGAAGTGTAGTTTTAAAAGACAGCTGGCAGCAGGGCAAAGGCTTTACTAGGGGAACAAAAGGGGTTAAGTAACAACCTAAAAGTATATATATATATATTAAATATTAAAAAGTATTTATTATAGATGTGCACCAATGTGAATAAAAACAAGTTTAAAACATAAGGCCTGAATGGCAGGCTACATATAAATACTAAAACTTGCTAAAACATCTCAAGGTACAGATGATGGTACAGTGCATGACCAACACAAATAGACCAAGGTACAGTGCAAAACTGACCAGATGCGTTTCGGCCCTAAGGCCTTCCTCAGTGGTCAATTGTAAACAATTTATGATCAAACACACCCACACATATGGAAACCAATCATGCAATGCTCCCAGTGTTTTATCTAGAGCAGTAACAAAAGAAGAAGGGGGAGGAATTTTTTTAATATAACATAGTCCATTCTAAAGTGCTAGAAATATTCTAGGTAAAATACTGGATCAAAATTTACCTCTAGTATTGTGTGATAAACTGCAAATATTGCAGTAGACCCAGGACTGCATTCACACAATGCTCTTCATTTATTGTTGCACTCTAAAGAAAAAATGTATCAAATTATAAAATTATTCCCTAAACATGCCCTTAATTACCCCCTAGGTTCTCCAAATCCAATCACAAACCCACCTGAGGCAATCTGCAGTAAAGATACAACGGCTCTTTAACCTAAAAAAGTTCAGCTATATGACAAGGTATAAGGATGATGCAATCCCTCCCATGTGATAAGATGTGCTCTCAAAAGAGGTGGAGGGGAGGAGAGAGAGAAGGAAGGGAACACCGGAGTGGCTGAGACACACCACACATTCAATTAGGGCCATTGTCCAAATCCAATCCAATCCATCTCAGACACAGCAAGTCCAGTCCAATTCTTCATTAAGTCCCCAAGGTGGGCTGGACTTGCTGTGTCTGAGATGGATTGGATTGGATTTGGACAATGGCCCTAATTGTATGTGTGGTGTGTCTCAGCCACTCCAGTGTTCCCTTCCTTCTGTGTGGGTGTGTTTGATCATAAATTGTTTACAATTGACCACTGAGGAAGGCCTGAGGGCTGAAATGCGTCTGGTCAGTTTTGCACTGTACCTTGGTCTATTTGTGTTGGTCATTGCACTGTACCATCATCTGTACCTTGTGATGTTTAAGCAAGTTTTAGTATTTATATGTAGCCTGCCATTCAGGCCTTATGTTTTAAACTTGTTTTTATTCACACTGGTGCACATCTATAATAAATACTTTTAAATATTTTATATATATATATATATATATATATATATATATATATATATATATATATATATATATATATATATATATATATATTCCTTGCAAAGGCTTTACTATACACTGCAGCTGTGTGAAGGGGCTGTGAAATGCCAGAAGGGAAACTTCAGCTCATTATAACCTCTCCAGGTCCTACCCTGGCTCTGGAAGGCAGCTCCAGCCCATTTCCATTCCTCACTGCCCTCTGGTTGCAATTCCACACAGTTTTAGACAGGAGAGGTAAAACTGACAGGCGAAGGTGAAATTAACAAACCCTCTAAGGAGCAATCTCTGTGGGGTCTGTCTTTTAAAACTACACTTCCTGGCTAAGATTGCATCTCCCTACACTTGAGCATCCCCATGTAAGATGTCTTGTGTAGACAGACTCTAAGAAACACTGCATCCATAAGGATGCAACAAAGTTTTCAGCTCCATGGTAGGTGTTACTCAATACCTGATACTGGCCGTTTCCAGATGGCTTACCTGAAGCCGCTCCATGCCACAATGTTGTGGATCGTGCCGGGGGAAATGCGAAATATCGCATTTTCCTGCGTGAGTTTTGCGCGACGTTGCTCAAAACTCACGCGAGAAAACACGATATTTTGCGTTTTCCCCGGCACGATCCACAACATTGCGGCATGGAGCAGCTTCAGGTAAGCCATCTGGAAACGGCCACTGTATTAGATAACGATGCAGAGGAGTTAGCCATGTTAGTCTGTGGTAGCAAAATCAAAAAGAGTCCAGTAGCTGATAAGTGCTGGAAATGCAAAAAGCACGAAGGATCATTATACCATATGTGGTAGACTTGTGAAGTAGCGAAGCAGTACTGGGGAGATATAATAGAAGTAATTAATGAGGTGTTACAAACCCAAATAAATAAGAACCCAGAACTGCTGCTACTAAACTTGGGAATGGAGAATGTTCCAGTGCAAAATAGAACATTGTTATTTTATATGACAGCTGCAGCAAGATTACTGTAGGCGCAGAAATGGAAAGTGCAAGAAGTACCTACTGTAGAGGACTGGATTTACAAATTGCTGTACATGGCAGAGATGGATAAAATGACAAGAAAACTTAAAGACCTGGATCCAGGACAGTATTTGGCGGACTGGGCGAAACTGAAACAATTTTTGGAAAAAAAATGGGATGTGAAAAGAGAACTGTGGCAGTTTGAGAACTTTTGAAATAAGACATTTTAAACAGAAGAGAGAAGTGACTTTACCATTAAGAATTTATATCTATTTTAATCTAAGCTTGGATTATAATATAGCAGAAGGGGGGTGAAATTTAGAACTGATTTTTTAAAGAATAAGATAGGGAGGTTACGATAAGTAATACCTGTCAAGGAGTTCCAGACCCCTGGGGCCCAGCCCAGCTCAGGGAAGGGACACAGGCTGCCTGGAAGGTCCTGTTGCAAATAGCAAACCAAGTAAGCTGCCACCAGCTCCCCAGTCTATCCCTAGGCTAAGGAGTTAGGGAGCAAAGCTCCAGAGCCTATTAGGGAATTTAGCCAAAGCAAAGTCTACCTTGCAAGGATAAACTTACAGGCAGAGTTCACAGCAAAAGAATAGTTGTTTGGTAGGTGGATCTCAAGCACACATAGGGTGAGTTCAACAAAGGTTTTATAGCAGTGAGGCTTCAGAGTCTTAATAACCCACACAAGATAAAAATATAAAGGTTTATTAATTCCAGGTGCAGGGTTATCACACACGAGACAAAAGGTGAGTACAAACAAACAAAAACCTACAGCAGTAAGCTCTACATACCACAGTAAATTCTTAGGAGGCAAAGCAAGTTGGTTTCTCAGTTGTAGCAAGCAAAAGTCCCACAAAACAGCAAGGCAAAAGATGGAGCTTCAGTCCTTCTCAACAAATAGAGCCAGAAACAAAGCAAAAGAGCATAGGCAGAGGTCTAAGGTAGACACTCAACAAAAGCTTCTCCATGTTGGTTAACAGCCGGTTTATATTGGTTCAAGCTGGAACCAAAGTGAGGCAGGCCTAACCACACCCGCTCCCAACCTGACCACATCACCTGACAAGTACGCAAAGGGACGTGTGGAAGGTCTGCAGTTCTTGGCACACGACCCCGAACTACAGGTGTGAAGTTAATTACCAATTAGCTAGTAAGAACAGCTTATCTTGACTCAAGGACAGAGCATACATAACTTACTGCTAGCAAAAGTGAAAAGCCTCTCCAAAAGGGGGGAGGGAATTTCTCCAGCCAAGGAAGCCTCCAACCCAGCTCTCAAAAGGGCTTCCTATACTCTTAAACATTTTTTCTTTACAATACCTTTATCAGAGTATATGAATAAGGGAACAGTTAAACAAATATACTGATGGGGCATACTATATATACTATTATGTTGGTAGATCAGATTGTATATTATATAATGAATGTGCAGTATGGTGCTGTGTGCGGTGCCACATTGTTGGCAGGGTGCACAGTAGGGGTGTTAATACATATTATGACAATAGTATATTTGATAGAATATATGTTTAAAAGAAATAGAATATGTTTAAACTAAGACTTTTGTTATATATTATATTATATTATATTATATTATATTATATTATATTATATTATATTATATTATATTATATTATATTATATTATATTATACTGGTCTGCTATATTGAGGGGTATAAGATTTATACTATATTGATAGTATAATTGATAGATGTATATTATACTGATAGAATATTTGATAGTATAATTGATAGAAGCATGCTATATTGATAGGATATTTGATATATATGATAGAATACCTGGAACAAAAATTAGAATGTGCTTGGACTAAGGGAATTATCAAGTAATAAGAGGGGGTAAGGGTTGGAAAGCTGTTGGAAGTCGATAGAGAGGGGGGAGGAAAAGGGTGGGGGATAGGGTTAATTAGATATTGAGGGAATGTATGTATTGAATTTGAAAAGTATACTCACCAATAAAAATTTTCTAAAAACAAAAACAAAAAGAGTCCAGTAGCACCTTTAAGACTAACCAATTTTATTGTAGCATAAGCTTTCGAGAATCAAGTTCTCTTCGTCAGATGCATGGTACAGAAACTGGTCAAATATAGAAGAGGAGGGCATCTGACGAAGAGAACTTGATTCTCGAAAGCTTATGCTACAATAAAATTGGTTAGTCTTAAAGGTGCTACTGGACTCTTTTTGATTTTGTATTAGATAAGTTAACATAATGCAGTGATGAACATCACAGGAAATATTGTTAAAGCACCTTGCAATATTGTGTTTTAATTAAAGTAACTATGGTTAGTGTATAAGCTTGTCAATCTCCAAGTGGGGCCTGGAGTTCTATTAAAATTACAGTTTATCTCCAGGCTACAGATATCAATTCCCTTAGAGAAAATGGCAGCTGTGGAGAGCAGACTGTATAGTATACCATAGATTCTAGGTCAAACTCTCCCCAAACTCCCTCTCCACAGCCACCACTGGCATTTCCAGGCCCCTTTACCATCCCAGAGGGTGTGATGACATCACTTCTGGAAGTGACGTCATTGTGCCCGGTGACAGAAATGCTGCTGGGGCCAATCTGGGCCCCTAAGAAGCACGGGAGCATGTCTGCTGCCAGGCGCAAAGATGTCAGTTAAGGAAGTGATGTTGTTGCAGCAGGTGGGAGCATGCCCACTGAGCACTGGCCTGGGTTTCTTTAACCTCCTAGGCCCATTCCCCAGGCCTCCCTCCCCCGCCAGCCAAGTGAGGCTGGGAGCAGGGGTCCTCTGCTCCCACTAGGGAACTAGCAGCCCTAGGTACCTCCAGATCTCCAGGAATTTCTCAGGTCAGAATTGGCAGCCTTGTTAGTGTGATTGTCTGAATACAGACCACTCCATTAACTATTATCAATTAGAGTTTATCAAGATATGAAATCTTGGTTTGAAGTTGATTTATTAACCACTGTTAGCCTTATCTATTGCCGCTTATTTTATTTACTTAAAACATTTATATCTTGCCTTAGGGCCCTCAAGGTGACAAATATTTAAAAACATTTAAACATTAATTTTACAAAATGTATATTCTGCCTTTCTATCCTCACAAGGGCCACCAAGGTGGCTAACAAATTAAAATATACATAATAAAATCGCATCTTAAAACTGTTAAAACTAACCACCACTGGGCATGAAGAAGGGATCACTGAGGGAATGCAAAATGAAACAAAGAAGTCTTCAGCTGCTGGCAGAAGGTGGCAATAGAAGAGGACGGGCCAATCTCCCTGGGGAAAGGACGGGCCAATCTCCCTGGGGGAAGAGTTTGAGTGTCTTGGTGCCATGACTGAGAAATGCAAGGTCCTTTCCTGGGTTTCCACCCACCTCATTTTAGAAGGCACCCGAAGTAAGGCCTCAGAAAATGGCTGTAGTGGTTGGATAGGTTCACAAAGGAGTAGGACAGTCCTTCACATATGTTGGCTAGAGGACTTTGAAAAGTCAGCATCAGTACCTTGACTTGTGTCCAGAAACAAATTTGGAGTCAGTGCAAATGGGCCAAGACATGAATTGTTATGGTACCTACATACAACTCTAGTCAACATCCTGGCAGCAACATTCTGCATCAATTGAAATTTCCAAACACAGTGGCCAATTCTTTTCTGTCAAGGAAATGCCATAGCTGGCTAACTAAAGCCAGTAAAAGGTACTCCTCATCACCATCGCCACCTGTTTATCCAGCAGTAGGAACTCCCAGACTAAAGACCTGTTCCTTTAAGGGGAGTGTAACCCCATCTAGAATAGGTGACACCTTAAATTCCAGGTCAGACTTTCCGCTAACCTGTAACACTTGTAGGGATTATGCTTTCGTGATTAGCCCGCATACACTCCAAAACTGTCTCTAGTCACCTTTAAAAAAACATTTGTGGCTTTATGTGATATATTAACATGGACATTCCTAACCTGTTTTCTGGAGCCGCTCTTGCTGCAGTGCAGGCTGGGATGCCAGTTGGATCTCAGTAGGAAAGGTGTGTGTGGGGTGGGTGGGTGGGGAAGAGATGGAAGATGATGGAAACAGCATTTGTCCACTCAAACAAGGGTTTGAGTTATTAGATTCAAGACAAATCTTAGTTGCACAAATTCATCTTAATCAAAATAAACCATGGTTTCACATTTTATCTCAACCGAGCCAGCACAGGAATTGGGGTGGGGGAGTTACAGACAACAGAAGCAAAAAGGATGTATGCAGTAGAGCTTCTCCACTTTTGCAGGAGTAAATGTTCCTGTATAGGTACATGTATTTGTTTTCTTAGATCTGTTGTTTCCACTTTAACATGCACTAAAACATTTCAAAGGCCTCTAGCTCTTTTGAGGTAAATCTCTCAGTGACGGGAGACCCTATAGATAAATAAGATAATAAAGCCATCAAATCACTGTAGAAGGCAGCATTCTGAGCTTGGATCTCATCAGCTTTTTGATGGGGGTCAAGAACTTGTAAATCTGAACTTGAAATGAAAGGAGGAAAAATTATGACTGCTCAAAGGAAATGTTGAGACTGCTTTATCAAGAGGCTCAGGATTAGTTATTCATTGAACTTTGCCTAGATGTTTGAGTTCCTCAAGAAAGGTTAGCATGTATTAGATAAAGATTCTGTAGGTGTAAAGTGATGTATGGAATTTAAAAGACCTCACGTCCAACCCCTGAGGTATATCCTCAGTGCTGAATAGAGGCCACGCGCTAGTTTTGATCACTTTTTTGGTGCAGGATGGGGGAAACTGAATTGGAGTCATCACTGACTTGAAGTAGGGTTACATATATCCCTGTTGAACAGATGTTCCTCAGTACCTGAGCTGAGGACCAGTTGGGGAAAAGGCTAAATCTACTGATCTGGATAGGTATATTTCAGGTAGATCCACTGAACAGAGGATCTAATGTGGTTGCTTTGATCATCTGCTGAAGACAGTACTGAATCTCAAGCAAGAGATCAGAAACAGGGCTTTTTTTCAGCGGGAACACGGTGGAATGGAGTTCCGGCACCTCTTGAAAATGGTCACATGGCCGGTGACCCCACCCCCTGATCTCCAGGAAATCAGGGGGCGGGGCCACTGGCCATGTGACCATTTTCACTGTGGGCAATTTAAACTTTAAAAAACTCCCCCCTTGTTCCAGCTAACTCAAAGTGATGTCATTGTGCTGTCCTGAGTTCCACCACTGAGTTCCACCACCTCTTTTCCCAGAAAAAAAGCCCTGATCAGAAGTATCTTATTGACAGCTGAGGGGCAATAGACAAGAGGAAATATTTCTTTGTAATTAAACAGTAGAATATACTACCAGTGGATGTCAGCATGGATGGCTTTATAAGGGGGTTTAGACAGATTGATAGAGATTAAGTCCATCAATGGCTACTAGCCACATGGAACCTCCATATTCAGAGGCAGCAAACCTTTGAATACGAGTGCTAGGAAACAACATTGGGGTAGGCCTCTGTCTTTGTGTCCTGTTTTTTGGCCCTCCAGGGTGACTGGTTGGTCATTGTGTGAAACAGGATGCAGGACTGCATAGGCTACTGGTCTGATCCAGCAGGGCTTTTCTTATGCTCTTGAATGTTTGCTGGAGAAATCTTTGCTCGCATCAGTATGAGTGCAGCTCCGGTTGCATACAAGACACTCTGAATTGGAGCCATTACTGCTGCACCTATTATTCAGTTTTAGAGGAAGATTATTGAATACAGCAAATGGAATTCAATTTCCATTAAGGTCAGGTAGTACTATGTTGAGCTTTTTGTTCAGAAAATACAATGGACCACCTTGACACTCTTCAGCCTTTCAGAGTGTGAAATACACTGGCTTCACTGAAGGTTGTTAAGCAGCCTGTGTAGCATACAAAGTGGGAAGGGCATAGAGATGCAAAATGGAGCACACGGTAATTACTCTTTCTGGCTGGATCCACTAACAAGTGTGAAATCCTCAGTTGTCATTTATTTCTCTATAAAAAGAGGAAATAACTCTACATTTTATTATGACAATATGTGAAAAATTAGGGTAAAATTTTTGTGTCTTGCCTCCTAATAGAACTGAAGAAGATAACCTCCATCTTCTAGTTCCAGACGTCAGTGCCTCATTTCCCCAGTGACGCATTTTCTTTGTTTCATATTTTAAAACTGAAGCATTCATTTGTTGCAATAGCCTGGCAAAAATGGCAGTCCCAGCAATGGAGGATTTCAATCATAGAGAATAAGCAATAAACATCTTAATGACTTTTCCAGAATGTGGTGTGAAAGCAAATGGAACCTATTGTATCACTGGAAAGAGGTATAAAGGTACTTACCCTTGAAAACAGAATATTGTATTTCTCTTACAGTACAAGAGAGCTGGTGCATTCCAGTGCATAGAGTTCGATTTAGGATTGAAGCAGCTATGTCTCTTCTGGGCTATGAGGTCCTGGTCTAGCCTGAGGCCATTGAATGGTGCCCAAGAAGGGGAGGAGGGCCTGTGTATCACTCTGACAAAGTTTCCAATGCTTTTAATAAAGGAAGGTTGCTAATCCTCTGTATATTCCCTGCTGCATTCCCTTCTGATCCTGTTTTTGGTTTGGATCCATGAGGCATGAGATTAGGGAAAGGTGACATGGATAGAGTGAGTTCACAGATATGTTCATAACAGAGACAATATACAACTGGTGATTTGCCAATGTTTCCATTGAAAAGGATGGCCCCAGTTGGTGTTTCAGTGTGCAGCATTTCATTTTCGGTGAAACACATCACAGTCTCAGGGAGAGAGCTTTCTGTCTGATTATATCTAGTCACAGATCCTGTATTTTTGTTCTTGGAGCTTGCACATACTACCTAGCATGCCCCACTAGACCAGGTGGGAATAGAGACAGTTTCCACAGCTTGCAACAAGAGGCATGAATGAACCTGCAACCACGCCTCCCAGTTCTTAGCACTGACCACAGCCACTCCAGAAACCAGGCAGGCAGAATGCAGTTCAATTTATTGGTGAGACTGGAAGTATTCCCTTTCTCAAAGGCCGTGCTTCCCAATCTCCAGTCAGTTTCTGGGGTCTACACACACGCAAGACATGAATTCCAGGCTTCAGCTTAATAAAATGTAAGTTTATTAGTTAAAAAGTGTCTCCACAAAACAGGAAGCACTCTTTTCAGGCAACAGCTTCTAGCATGAGGGAACTGACAAGCCATCTTTTCAGGCTTTACTGAATCACCCAGCAACACAGGAACCAATCAGGGCTAAGCCATGCATTACAGCTGTAATCGAGGGCGTTGACACAGAGCCCTCTTGTGTGAACAGTCTCTTCAAGGTCAAATCTCTATGAAAATTAGAAACTGTTCTGCAGGTGTCCCCAGTCAGTTCTGGCAAACACATTCCTGTTCCAGGCCACAAATCCTACAACACTTACAACCTGAACCTAAGTTCAGCCATTTTCTCTAAAGACCTGGTCTCAGGTTAGCATCTTCCATACAAGGAATTCATTGCACGAGACAACAAACGCTTTGCTTGCAGTAACTAGCATGAAGACAGACAAGGCTACAGCGACTGGGTGAGGGGGGTGTGTGGAATAAAGGCAGAGCACTACAACTAAGGATGACAGTAAAGTGGTCAGTCTGATATAGAGTAATGCTAAGGAAGTGGCTGTAGTAGTAGCTCTCATCTCCTGCTTCAACAATAGCAATAATAAATGTAAGTTACTTTTATTCTTGTCCCTAACAATAACAACTCAAATCTAGATGAAATGTGAGGAATCACTGAGGAGGAAGGAGAATGATCTATCAATGCAAGTGAGATCTCCTAATTGAAATCTGAAATCTCTTAACATGTTTAATTTCATGCAAAAGCACTAAACAGCTGTTCCTTTTCCCCAGTAAAAATGTATCCTTTTCCCAGCTAATGAGCCCTAATAAGTAAAAAAGATGAGTGGGTACTTGGGGGTTGGGTTTAGTGCAAGTGAGAATTGTCTATGCAAAATAGACACTTTCTCATATTAGACTGAAATTTGGCACAAATTTCATCCCAGGTGGGAAGAAAACAGAAAAAAAATACAGGTAGAAATCAATAGAAATAGTTTCTCACTGAAACCAATAAAAATTAATACAGAATAGAATAAAGAATCTGAACAGGTATACTAACTATTAAAAGTCAAACAAATAGAACTATTAAAGAAAAAAGGAACCTCTGGCTGTTTCCACACTTCTTACCAGCCTCTGGAACACTGCACAAAACACCCGGAAGACAGTGTCTTCTTGCGCGAAATCGCACCAGTAAGACGCTATCATCTGGGAGTTTTGTGCAACATTGAGTTTTCCTGGCATGATTTCGCACAAGAAGATGCTATCTTCCAGGTGTTTTGCACAGCGTTCTGGAGGCTGGTAAGAAGTGTGGAAACGGCCCTTATCGCCAAGCCTCTCAGGCCAGGGAATTCCACTGTCTGGTCTGAGGTCCATGCTCCATATATCTGCCATCTTTATTTCTGTCACAGCAGACATGCAGAATTGATCTTAGATTAATGTCAAGTTCGTATAGGCTTTACCCATATAGGCAGAGGTAGCCTTTTAAGTATTTTGACCCTAAGTCATTAAGGATTTTAAAAGTCAGTAACAATAATTTAAATGGGACTTGTAACTTAACATCAATCATTACAGCTGATGCAGCATAAGGTTGCTAGCCTCCAGGTGGAGCCTGGAGATCTCCCAGAAGTACGACTGATTTTTATCCTACAGAGAACATTTCCCCCAAAGAAAATGGCTGCTTTAGACTCTTTGACATTGTACCCTACTGAGGCCCCTGTCCTCACCAAACCTTGTCCTCCTCGGGCGGCTCCCCTAAATCTTCAAGAATTTCCTTGTTTGGGGTTGGTGGTCCTAGAGCTACCGTAATTGGTCACAATGGGTGTGGAAACTACAGTGGGTGTGGAAACAAGTCTGTAGTAAACAGCCTGCCTATGGGAAAGCAGACAGGTGCTGGCACTTGCAGGCAATTAGGCCACAACAACTTTTTAAAACTCTGGCAAGCCACCATGTCTTTGGATCTTGCTGTTTGATGTGGAACTGTGCAGACATATGACCTGCAATTAGGCCCATGGAGTGACATCTCAAGAGGATTGTTGGGGATCCCCAGTCTTGAGAGAGGGATGTAGTAAGCCTATCTTTACTTGATTTTTAATGTAACCACCACCCTGCTTATAATACTTTGTTCAACCTGAATAAACACCATGGTAAACATAAGCAGTCTGTCCTCTTCTTGGGTATCCTAGGAACCTAAAATCAGAGTATGACAGGCCCTGATTCTAAAGTAAGACAGGGGATGCCGGTTAGAATCCTCTCAACAATACTTTGGAAACCTCCCCACCCCATGAAATTTTCCAGTCCTGAAGTTTCAGACCCCTTCAGACAATAATCCAGTCTGTATAATTACCAAGGCATGTACGACTATAGGTTTGCCCTCAATAAGAATGGCTGCAGTTGAGAAACCAGTCTAAACTGGTAAAATGTACTTCTGGAAACCACTGCAACTACCTTCTCAGGAAAAGAGAAGTGGATCTAGGAGTGTTTCCAGTGCAAAGCTGATCTTTCAGGGGGATTTCATCCACTACAGTAATTTATTATTCATACTATTTATAGTCTGCCTTTCTCACTGAGACCCAAGATGGATTACAAAATGTAAGTCAATACAGCCAACGGCTGTAACCCCAACAAACAATACAATGGGAGATGGATTGCTGAAATTTGAAAACAAGCATAGACCTGAATACAGATATGAAACATAACAGAAACAAAACATAAGTAATTTGACATGAACATATTTAATGACACGCAAACTCTCAGTAGAAGCATATCTACATCAACAGATGGTACTCAGTGTCAACAGTACAGTCTACAGGCCCTGTCCCTTTACCAAGACATCTGTTTGATCCATTTTTTACTGCACAGACTTATGAGTGTAAACTAATCCCAGATTAGTTTTCTCTCCAACCAACACAGTAGTTCTTTCTTCTCTAGATTACGTTTCAGTAGTTTTTCCACATCCAGCCACCATTGTCTCCAGACATTAATCAATGGTGTCTATCACCCTTGATGGAAATAGGAAACAGTAAGCTTAATGTGTGTGATATCAGCATTTTAACCATTGTAGTCCAACTCTCCAGATTACCTCTTCTAGCTGTTTTTTGATGTTAAACAGAATGGGTGACAAGGTAGAACCCCGTATAACACCAGAGACCTAAGGATAAAGCTGGAGTCTCTTAGAGCCAAGCTACAAGTGACACCTTACACAGGTTGGACACTTGTCAGCTTCCCTCAAGTTTTGATGGGAAATGCAGGCATCCTGGTTTTACAGCTTGGCTCTCCATTACAGCTGCAAGACTAGGATGCCTACATTTCCCATCAAAACTTGAGGGAAGCTGACAAGTGTCCAACCTGTGTCAGGCATCACTTGTAGCCTGGCTCTCAGCACTATGTTTTAGAACCTACCCACTAGGAATGATTGGAGTCTCAATAAAATAGCATCCCTCCCCTCCAGTCCCCTCCAAGTCACATCATGGTCCAGAAGGTTACCATGGTAGGTGGTAAAGACACATTCTTTCTCTGTCAGCAACGTTGTGGAATTCATCTAGTGAGTGAGGAGAAGACGACAGATGGGAAAGGATTTCAATAAGGGCCAGGTTCAATTTCTAGAGATATATTTACAAATTCAAAATGTAAATCCAATTTATTTAAATAGAACACAACTATGAAAACGTTCCCAAAGTTATCAATACTGGGTCACTAACCAGTGACCCCAGAGCAGAGTCCTACTCGCAATCAGGGTTTTTTTCTGGGAAAAGAGGTGGTGGAACTCTCTATTATCATATGTGCGCACGCAAAGTGCGCACATGCTCTCAGAAATGCATGATGACATCACTCCCGGAAGTGACATCACTCCCGGAAGTGACACCACTTCCCAGAACCCAGCACAATGCATTACAACAAGATAAATGTTAGTGAGCTTGGGAAATTACACTATTATGAGAAAGGGTTTTTTTCCTTTCTGTATCCTCTACAAAAAATGAAATCTTCCATTCCCTTTCCCAAACATTTCATTTCTTTGGAATCATATTTTAAAATATGCAAGAAGGAGGGGACCTCTAAAAATTCAAAACCCATCTCACAAATCTAAATTCTAACAAATTCCCTCTGCCAGCGTAGAAAAAAAATTCCAAAATTCTTTCTCAAAATTCCACAGAGTCTGAAATTCCTAATCTAATGAATATTGAATTTTCAAAATTTCAGGGAGGGGTTTTGCTTTACTGAGCAATTCAAAATTAGCTACTCAACTTTGGCTGCATTAGATTTATACTTAGTTTAAAATGGCTTTTTTTGTTGCCTGCCAACTCTACCTTACCAATGGCTAAGCTGTTGTGACATTATGAAATGCTCACAAATATTCCAATGTCCCAGACAAACAATATTCATAAAAACTTCCTTAACACCCATATGTCCACTGCAGTTTCAGTGATGTTAATCAGCTGAGGGTGGGGAGAACCATTTGAGTTACAGCTATTAAGACATAAGAACACCTATATGCTGATGAATTTTTGATGAAAGCCTTCTGTGACTTGGACACAGCTATCCGTTCCTAGCATAAAACTGGAATAACCATAACTGATATTTTAACTAATACAAATAACTATAACTGATATATTTAACTAACACAGAACCAATCTGCATTCAAAAGCTGTGGGAGTCATAACAATGTCAACTTCAGTCAACAAAAGAATGAAAGAAACATGCACACACACACATACATGTACAGCCCCACCCACCCCCATGAAAAGAAAGCAGAATGAACTCAAAGCAGCACACACGCGCATGCACACACACACACACAGCCTAACCCCCCTGAAAAGAAAGCAGAATGAACTCAAAGTAGCACACATACACACACAGCCCCACCCACCTACTCCCCCAATGAAAATAAAACACAATGAACTCAAAGCAACACGCACATACACAGAAACCCCCAAATGAAATGAAAGCAGAATAAATTCAAAGCAGCTTAGCCTTCTCTGGAGATCTGGCCCCAGCAGCTCTGCTTGCACTCTCTCTCTCACTCACAAATGGAAAAAAAGCAGAATGAACTCAAAGCAGCTAAGCCTCCGCTGGAGAGCCAGCCCCAGCAGCTCTGCTTGCACTCTCTCTCTCTCTCACTCATGAATGGAAAAAAAGCAGAAAGAACTCAAAGCAGCCAAACCTCCTCTACAGAGCTTGTGCCAAGCCCCAGCTCTCTCTCTCACTCACGAATGAAAAAAAGCAGAATGAACTCAATGCAGTTTAACCTCCTCTGCAGAGCCCACAGGGCTGAAGGAGGAAGGATTCACATGGGCAGATTCTAGAGCTGCCGGAACGGCGTTCCAGAGCATTCCCCCTCAAAAAAAGCCCTACTCACAATCCCCTTGGTAGAGGGTGCAGACAGTTCTGTGGGTTTGGGCAGAGGCTGTGCCTGGAACAGGGTCCCAAATATCCAGAAGGCCTTGCAACAGCATGACTCTTTTTGTGAAAATGCTGTACGATTCCTGGAGCTTGCTTGTTGCCCTAACAGCAGTTCCCCTTTCCTCCTGGCAAGATGAAGTGGGGCAGCTCTGTACTAGGGTGTTGGTCTCAGACAGTCAATGAAGAATTCAGCTGCCAGCAATTTCTGCTCTTTGCTCTTCCTTGCTTCTTCAGCTCATCCCAGGTACTGCTGTTCTCCCAGGGAGAAGGGTTCAATTCTTCCCAACTATCAGTTTCAACTCTGACCTTCTTAGATCCAAAGCTTAGAAACAAGCTCTGCCTTTCAAAGAGCATTAGCTTCAGCACTCCTCTCTCTCTTCCAATCTTTTCAGCTAGCCTAGTCCTGCATTATGCCACCTTTTCTAGTGTTGCAAAAATAGCAAGGTTCGTGTGCCTAGTGCTTTGCCCAATGATTTACATCAAGACTTGGAGAACTTTGAAGAGGAAAAACCTTTATTTCATGAAATAAGGAACAGAGTTTCAACAAGTAAAAACACTCTGAATTCACCCAAATATGGTGGGGAGGGACTTTTATACCTTTCTTCTTCTTGAGACAATGGCTCTATTCTGAGAAAAACACACCTCTTTTAATTTCTGTGCCCTAGTGGAACTTTCTGTTCTCATATCTCTAGCTCAAACTATTTGTTGTTCACAGCTTCTGCCTTGCTGTCTAAGCTGTTCTTTTACACTGTTATACATTTGAAGGCTAAGCAACTAAGCTGCTTTGTATTTCAAGCTAGCAAGAAAAAAATGGCTGTGCTTTTGCTCATACATGGTGATCTTTTTAACACATGCTCCATAATCCTTTGCTAAACATACAAATTAATACAAACCTAGGTACACCTTAGGTTCGTCATTTGTTGCCATACACAAACAATGAACAATGACCATGGATGAACATGAACTGTTCCCGAACATGTTCGTTGTTTGTGGGGGCCAGAACCCCACCAACCCCCCCACTTAGCCCCCTCCCCTCAAACCCACTTATCTGGCCCTTTAAAGATCCCTTTAAACTATCAGCTGGCAGGCAGCAGGGGGGATTCCCCCCAGCCACCTTCCAGCTGATAGTTTAAAGGGCCCTGTCCTGGCAAAAACAGCAGTGTCTGCTGGCAGCTAGTGTGAGAGGTTACCAACTGACTTTCCCAATGTTCAATACCCACCAAATTTGCAGAGGACATAGTCTTCACTGTCCTCTGAAGACCCCCCACGTTTCAGAGAAATTGCACCCTGGGAAAGGCATGATCCACAGGTCTCCCCCTTGGCTGTCATTTTCTCTTCACAGTGGCAAAAACAGCAGTGTCTGCTGGCAGCTACTTTAAGGGGTTACCAGCTGACCTTCCCAATGTCCAATACCCACCAAATTTGCAGGGGACATAGTCCTCACTGTCCTCTGAAGACCCCCAAGTTTCAGAGAGATTGCACCCCAAGAAAGGCATGATCCATGGGTCCTTCCCTTTGTTGTCATTTTCTCTTCACAGTGGCAAAAACGGGACTCTCTGCTGGAAATACTTTGAAGGGTTAAAGCCAGAAGGAAAGCCAGAAGGAGTTCAGACAGAGTTCAGTCCCTGCCTCCGGTTGCCAAGGGAAATGGATTGCATCTGGCTTGATGAACGAGGCTTGCAACGACCACTTGTTCTTTTAGAATGGGGCCTCACGAACGGCTTGTTCGCAAACGGGCGAATGGGCTGTTCATGGGTTTTTCCGTTCATAATGCTGTTCGTGCCCATGTCTAGTCCTGTCTGCTAGTCTGGTATATCTATGTATCTGCAGTCTATTAATCAGACCTAGGTCCTGGGTCCCAGACCCTTTTTTCAGTACAGGCTTACATATATAATCCAGAAATGCCTGCTTTTGCTATCACTCTGTTGAGCATCTTACCCAGAACAGGTAGTTTTGTCACATAGCCAAAGTTGTTCAAATGAGAAAGAGCGAAGAAAGGCTTTATTCATAAAGCTCTTATTACAGCTTCCTTCACAATGTTTAGAAATGGACACTTCTTGAATTGAGGCATTAATTTTTGGCCTTATCCATTGAGTCAGCCTGTCAGATTTAATTGCTCAAGCAGGACAAGGGCTGAGAACGCAGGAGATTGCCCTCACCTCTCCAAGGATGCTGTCTGTAGTCTGAGCAGAGCCACAAGTATGACATTTGGATCCATCACTGTGAAGCAGAGGGAACATCATAATTCTGGATCTCCACAAGAATAAACCTCACCATGTAGAGATCTGTTCAAGTAGTCACATTGCTAGGTACTTTCTGCATGTCTATAGATCAAGTCTTGTTGAAAATGTAAATGTTAATTAGCCAGTAGGAATCTAAATGTTAATTAGTTAATGTTTTATGCCCCACACAAATGTAATTCAGTTACATCTTTACCTGAAAAATGACGGGTTTCAAATGTTGTAGCGCAAGCATTTATTACCAAAGTCTAAATCTACTATTTGTGTCAAGGCTGACACTGAGAATGAAGACATTATTTTTAATTATTGAAATATTTTTTAAGTGCGTCAGAAAAAGTGTAGCGCTCACAATGTTTTTCAAATGTTCAGAAGGCAAGGCAGGGTTGGCACCAGCCCTACACTAATGGCAAATTTGTCATTGCATGAACCAGAAAGTCTGGATTTTTTCCTGCCAAAAAAGTCAGTTATAATTAATAAGCTATCGTCTTAAACCCCTGGATAGATGAGGGAGTGACAAATGACTATGCAGCAGAGTGAATCGCCAAGATACTGTTTAATAGGTCCCTGATGGGCCCAGATCATACAGTAGCACTCCTCTAAAAATGACTTCTCTTAAATCTCCCAGCCTCATGAGAAAAATTGATTCAGCCAGCCAGGAACCAAAATCAATATGCTGTGACTTAATGTTGCCAAATACTCCTAAACAACCCAGATCAAAATGCAAAAATGGTTGTCAGTTGCCTGAGAGCAGCACCTGCAATCTTGATCCTCCTGAAATCAATGAAAGTATTGCCAACAAAATCAATTCAGTAAGTTTATATATGATTTTCTGGGAATTACTTGAGACTCTGAACAGTTTAGATTCCATGTCATGCCAGTTTCTGGCCCCTCTCCCTGCATTCAGCAAAGTTCATTTGCAATTTATATATTAACTGCTTCTAAAGCTCAGTTCCCTCAGATTTATTTTCAAGAAAAAAACATTGCTTTGTGATGTTAGTCTGGTATCTTAGCCTTTCAGGCCTGACTGACAATTTTAGCACATTTTAAGATGAAAATTTAAAGCTGCACATTGTTTGCAATTTTTGCCTGCAGAATGCGCTGTTCTCCAAATATCTTTTTTTAAAAAATAATCAGCAAGTGATAACAGTTAAACTAAATTAACAAGACTTTAATGGAACTCATACTGGAAAATAGCCTTTAAAATGTATTAATTATTCTTATATCCCGACTTTCTTCTATGATGGAGCTCAAAGTGGATCTCCAGTCTGGGCATTAACTACTCTCAGACCAGTTTAGCTTCAGCAAAGATGCTGTATCATGTGCTGTCAGACTACACTCTGAGTCTTGTGTGTGGCCCAAATGTTGAGATACCTCATATGAACTCTTGCCTGCTGATCTCCTCCCCTCCTACTTTCAGAAATTCTTCAAATTCAAGAGTTGTTGCCCAACTACAGAGGAGCTTTAGTCTTTTTATTTTTTTTCCCGTTCTATGATTAATTTTAATTATTACAATTGTTCTGTTGCTATAACAATAATATAATATATATATTATGTATTATGTCATATACATTATTGTTGTTGTTATTGTTAGAGGATTGTGCTAGGATCTGGAAGTTCCATGTTTGAATTTCCACTCTGCCAAAGAAACTTGCTGGGTGGCCTAAAGCCAGTCACACTCGCACACAGTCAGCCTAACCTACCTCACAGAGTTTGTTGTGAGGATGAAATGAAGTGGAGGAGAATGATGCCAGCTGCTTTGGGTATCCATTGCAGAGAGAGGTGGGGTATAAATGAAGTAAGTAAGTAAATAAATAAATGCATTATTGATTTGACATTTGCCTAACAATACAATAAAACAATACAATAGGCATACAAACACAATTAGGGAAGAGGGCTAATAAGAGTTTACTAAGTGTATGCCAAACAAAACAAAAAAGTCTTTATCTGCTAGCAGAAGACAATGAGGGAGACAGATGCACTTTCCTGAGGAGGGAGTACCAAAGATGTAAAACTGGTTTCTTGGGTTGCCACCCATCAAGCCTTAGATAGTGGGGTCATCCCCACTCCTCCGCTTGAAGCCAACTGGGTGACCTTGAGTCAGTCACAGCTTCCTGGAGCTCTCTCAGCCCCACCCATCTCACGGGGTGATTGTTGTGGGGATAATAATAACCTCTCTGAGTGGGCATTAAGTTGTCCTGAAGGGTGGTATATAAATCGAACGTTACTATTATTACTATTACTATTATTACTATTATAATATCTAAAGCAAGGTTTCTGAAGAGTGGACAGGAGTGGAGAGACAGGTCATATAGGAGAAGGCTATCTTTAAGATATATTAGTCCGAAGGCATATATGGCTTTAAAAGCACTTTTAAAAGCACTTTGAATTGAGCCCAAGAACAAATTGCGAGCCAGTGTAGATGGAACAAGACTGGAGTTACATGGTCCCTGTGACAACTCAACATTCTGGCCACAGGATTCTGTACCAACTGTAGCTTCCAGAAAGTTTTCAAGGGCAGCCCCATGTAGATCACATGGCAGTAATTTAATCTAGATGTTACCATAGTGCCAAGATCTTTCCTGGCCAGGAAGGGCTGCAGCTGGCTCACCAACCACAGCTGGTGAAAGGTGCCTCTGGCTACTGCTGCCACCTGTTTATCCAACAGCAGGCCTGGGTCCAGTAGCATACCCCAAGCTATGAGCCTTCTCCTTTGGGGGAGTGCAACCCTATCCCGAACAGGAGATACCTTCTTCATTCCTGGGTCAAACCTTCCCCCCCTCCAGTGGCACCTGTTCGCCTGGTATTAAGTTTCAGCTTGCTAGCCCTCATCCCAAAACTGCCTCCAGGCACCTGTTCATAGGCTCCTTGGGATCTGCTGGAGGCATGAGATAGAGCTGTGTGTCATTCCCATGTTGAGGGTAATTCATTCCAAATCTCCATATGACCTCTCTCTGTGGTTTCACATAGATGTTGAAAAGCAAGGAGGATAGGATAGAACTTGTAAGACCCCATAGGCTAGCAGTCAAAGGGTGAAGCAGCAGTCCTCCAGCACCAAACAATGCTCGAGGTAGGACCAAAACCACCACAAAACAGAGCCTCCCAGTCCCAATGCTGAAAGGTGGTCCAGAAGGATACCATGATTGATGGTACCAAAAGCTGCCAAGAGGTCTAGGAGGATTAACAGAGCTGCACACCCCATGTCTATTGCTTGGTGCAGGTTATCTATCAAGGAGACCAAGGCCATTTCAGTCCACTGACCCATTATATTTGTTAAAGTATTTCTATGCCACTTTTCTATGTAAAATGTCTCCAAAGTGGTTTCTAAATAGGAAACAATCAAAATATACTGGCAAATCAAAATCCAAACAATAAAAATATAAATTTGGAGAGACGGCATAATGCGTTTAAGCCATTATGTTAAAGTCTCAACAAAATTTAAAATAATTGTTTCATTAATATTTGTAATACTTTTGGAACATAAATATGAATTTAGTTAATGGATATGTCAGAGATAATTTAAGGAAACTTTGAATGAATGATTTTCTAATATTTGATCCTAACAATGAAATTCTATCTTGGGAACCAGCACCTTTGGGATGACCTGTAAACTGGGTCAAGGACTAGGCACTAAACCTAATTCTAATGAATGTAAACGTTTAATATTTTACAGCTGATGTTGCATAAATCAAATATGGATCTTTGAAGTAGGGTTGCCATCTTCCAAGTAGGGCCAGGAGATGTCCTGGAATTACAAGTGGTCTCTAGACAATAGAGATCAGTCCCCTAGGAGAAAATGGTTATTTTGGAGGGTGGGCTCTATGGCATTATACCCTGCTGAGCTCCATCGCCTCCCTTAACACCACCATCCCCAGGTGGCTCCACCCCCAAATCTTCAGGATTTTCCCAATCTGGAGTTGGCATATCTAGAGAAAATAATGGGAAAGGATTTCTTGACCCACTAGACCTCACCCCAGCTTGTTAAACTCCATCCATGGCCTGTTTGACTATTTTCTGAGGCCTAGTCGTTTTGAGATCAAAAGTTGCTCCTGTAACAGTCAGTCTGAAAAAGATAATAAGAGAATTGATTGGAAAGGTAATGCCAAGAAGAGGTGAAAACTGGAATTACGTGCATAGATGCAAAATGCCTGTTGGAACAGGCCTAGGGTCAGATGCTAATTTGACATGGAAGAGATTGGCAATATTTGGTCAAGCATAGATGTCTGCAGAGAGAAAATATGGCATAGATCTTGGATCAAATAAGATTTGAGAACATGTAAGATATACTGAGTTTTGTCTGACAGGTTGTAAATAAAGCAAGCTTACTAGTTCTGAGTTCCAATGCAAGTTTTTATTTATGGCTACTGGAGTGAACAAACAGTGAATTCCCAGGGGCTGATATATTTCCCTGGGCATTTACCTTGATTTACAAATGATACATTTGCAGGCTACTGATTAGGGATTCTGCAACAGACTTCTGATGGAAAAACCTCAGGTTTCCTGCTTGCTATGGGGGCAGAACGGCCAGCTCCGTAATCTCGGTTCCACAGCTACAGATCTCATTTTCAGCTGGTATTGAATATTCTGAGTGAAGCCAGCGCCGTCTCTCACATTCTGTTCCCTTTTTGAGAGAGTGTTAGTGAAGCTCTTCAAATGGGAAAGACATGATTCCTGGAATCGTTAATGCAATCAGGATGGAGACGTATGTTTGTTTATTGCTGGGCAGAGAAATGCTGCATGGACTGATCAGTGTCCATGGGAGGTATCACCCACTGTCAGGCAAAATTTCAAAATGTCTTAGGCTCCATATACACAACCAGCTAACAGTGAAGCAGTTTTGAACACTGGTATAAATTTGGTCATATATATACATGGATTCATACAGGTGGTATACAGTGTTTCTAACAGTCTCCCTGCAGTAGGCAGGAAAGTAACAATTCTCCATCATTTCAGTACTAAACTAGGTACGTTTCAGTTGCACATTTTACTATGAGATTTAATTGAATGGAAGCTTTCAGGAAGGGTTTCAATTTACATCCCCCGTACTCAGGATTTTTTTGAGGAGGGGCCTCCTTCCGAGGAATCAACAGTAGGTTAAAACTGAAGAGTATATAACTGACGAGAAAGCTTAAGCAGCTAAGGAAATTTTCTCTTATACAAACTCAGCAAAATCGGCTTTCATTCTAATATTCTATTCAGAGGTAAGAAGGTATCTGCCCCCCCCCGCCCCTTTTCAGGCTGACTAGTGACCTTGACTGGCTGCTGTTGCTGCTTTTTCTTCTTCTCCTTTGCTTCACTTATGCAATAAAGTGGTCTTCTTGCTCATTTACTTATTTATACATTTCTTACTGCTTTTCAACTGCTATAATAAAAACCAACAGAAACAAATAAGCTGGCTGCCTCTGGCTTGGGAAATTTAGGGTAGGTGGGTGGGGAGGTCAGAATCTGAGGAGGGGAAGGAACTCAGCATGGACATGATGCCATGGAGCCCACTCTCTGAAGCTGCCGTTTGCTCCAGAGGAACTGGCCTCTGCAGTCTGGAGATCAGCTGTAATTCTGGGGAAACACCAAGCCCCACTTGAAGGTTGGCAATCCTATAAACAATTATGTTGAAACATATTACCTATAAAAGCAAGGCCAACACGAGCATCAGTGCGTTAAAAAATAGAATCTCTCTCCTTCTCCCCGCCCCCCTGTCTTTCTCTCTCTCACACACACACTGCTGGCAGGAGTAGTATAAAGGGGTTGTCTGATACATCTCCAGAGTGTGGGTGCACAGTGAAGAAAGACCTGTCCCTTTCTGCATTAATCTGTAAAAGAAGGGCTATGAATCAAAGCCTCAACTGTTGATCTGTGAAGCTGGGGGAATGAATGTGGGGGAAAGTGTTCCCTGTCTTATGATTAAAATCCTGAGAAAGTTGCACTAGTGTCCCATTTTAGAGTGTGACAGAAATGGATTGAACATAGATTCATGACAATTTGTGGCGTTTGTCTTCAGAGAAGAGAATGTATGTTCAAACCGCTTCGGCCACAAAGAATATCTGTCTGTTTTCAGTCTAAAGGCCCATCCCTTCCTATGCTATTTATTTGGGCCTCATTCATTCACTATTTCTTGCAAGGGGGTACTGGAATTGTTAGAGTAGTTCTCAAACAGCAAAAGCCTTAAAATTTATTACACACATTTGTGGCATATTTACTAGAAACATCTGAATATCTCCCTCAGTGCAGAGATCTACAAGTGGCATTTTGTTAACTATCAATTTTTATCCTGTGTATCCTTCTAGGAGTACAATTCAAAACCTAGGCTGAAATGCTCTGAAGAACTGACTGTTTGAACTTTCTCAGCTCTTGAGATCATCATTGGAAGTCCAATTAGGTCGGGGGCAGGAAGGTAGGGTTGTCAATCTCTAGGCAGGACCTGGAGAGTTCCCAAAATTTTAACTTCTATCCAGTGCTTTTTTTCTAAAAAATTTTTTAGGGGTACTCTCAGTTTGACTTAAGAAAATCACCATTTTATAGTCCAAATCGGGAAAACGGAAAAATTGCACAAAAGTACACAAATAGACAAATTGGTCGCTGCCATCAGGGGTAGCAACAAGACTGACCAATTACCATGCTAGATTCCAACTACCAGAGCTCCAAGTGGCTTAGAAAAGACTTGTTTGTATTTGTCTGCACCCTAACGATCACTGATTATGCCAGCGATCTCAGTGGTGTGTTCGATGCTCAAAGATGTTCCATTTTTTATAAGACAAACAGCACTCCTAGTGAGTTTAAATATAACTAAACATCTTCGTTGCCAACATACGCTACACAAAACTTAACAAATCACATAAATATCCATAATACGTTTGGAGTTGGTTTAGCAGGAATTCCAACATTTTTAAATTTTTATTTTCTCCCGTTAGATTCACAAAATGTTTAGGGGTACACGTACCCCTGCGTACTCCCAGAAAAAAGCACTGCTTATATCCAGACAAGATGCTCCAGAATCAGTTCCCCTGGAGAAAAAAATGGTTGCTTTAGAGAGTTGGACTGCATGGCATTATACCCTACTGAAGTCCCTCCCTCCTCAAACCCTGCTCTCCCTAAGTTACATTCCTAGATCTCCAGGAATTTCTCAACCCAGTGTTGGCAACATTAGTGGGAGATCTAGCATACTGAGAGAGAGAGAGAGAGAGAGAGAGAGAGAGCTTTTCTGTGGTTGCAGCCTGCTTATGAAACCCCCTGAGGAATGTTTCCGTGGACCCTTGCTTGACATCTTTTAAGCACATGATCAAGTCTGTCCTGCTAGTTTAATATTTTGGTTGAACTCCCACCCACCCCCTTTGGCATCAGCATCTACTTATTTTAGTTTTCAAAGTTTTTTCTTAACATTTTGTAACACCTAAGGCTTTAAATGTTGTTTTAAAAATGATGTGAACATTGTTTTATTGATTGCATTGTCTTTCTCTTCTAGTGTGAGCCACCTTGAATGCTCATTGGAGTATTTTGCACATTGTTCCTTTAAATCTACCCTTTCTCAGTTTCTATTTCCTGTTCAGTAAAAGAGAAGAACTTGCCGTAACCGCTTGGCTGTTGTGAGTGTTTGGGATGATAACTTCTGCATGGACACCTGTATTCACTACATATGCAACAGAGTAGAAAGAGGGCATACACATCTTTAAAAGAAGTATCAAACAAATCTGAATTTGCTAAAGTATTAAAAACATTTCTAACCCACTTTCTCTATTGGATCCACAATCAGGTTGCAACAATTTTAAAAACAACAACCCACAGTCTATAATATAGTATCACAAACAATGAGAAAAGCACCGAAACTCAAAAACCATTAGACTCTAATACATTAATGAATGTTTTAATAATAATATTGTGCATTGTTTTCCATTAATTTTAACATTTCAGTATTGCTTATATTGCTGTTGAACTTGGAAGCCAAACTGACAACACCGAGGATTGTCAGGCCCTGAAAACCAGATAAGAAATGCCAGCTTGTTTCGTAGGGGGAGAATTTAGTGGTGTCTATACAGCATATTGCTCGTGCCTGCTGTAAGGTGCTATGTCAGTGAAAAAATGTCCCTCTTATCTTTGCCTTGGTGTTCCTGTATGGTAGTGACAAGACTCATCTGCTTCTCCAGGGTGATACAGCGCCTAGAGTTCCTAGTTCTTTGCAAATGTAAAAAACATATGGAAGTAACACTCTTGAAAAAGCAACACTGGGGGCAACACTACACTTATTCCAAGAAGAGCGCAGGGAGCCTTATGAGGGAAGATTCATGAGAAATAAATGAGAAGGACCAAGGGAAGAAAAAAGCAACTCTGAGGAACAGATTTCAAAAGGAAAAGCTGAGGTATATAGACTTATAATTTTTCTTTCAAGGTCTGTTGCCAGCATTGGTTTAGGCTTATATACACTATGCAGTTGAGGATAAAATATTTTGTATAGTTATCTATTGCATTTATCTTCCAACTATCAAAACTAAGGCTATGAATGTGACTAGGCATAACAGCAAAATAATCTTCAGTGGCCATTTAGCTTCATACATGAGGTCCAAATTACATATTGAATAAGGCCAGGGTGACAAATTGGGGAGATTTGTCACCCTGAGGAATGGGGGGGGAGGGGAAATGCTGCAGCGTAGAACAGTGCTGCTTCACCCAAATCCTATGTTTTCGAAGTTTTATGTATTCAGTAATTCAACTGTTCAACATGGATGTCTGTTCAAACAAATCTTTAACCATATGAAAAGGTGCTCATCTGGTTGGCGATAACAAAAACCAAAATGCCAAAAATTTATTTATCTATTTATCCACTTATCTGTCTTAGGGTTCCCAGGACCCTATACCCTCCTAGTGGGACGGGGGTGGGACTTACCTGCTCCAAGCACAGACTCCTGAAAAGGTGCAATGACATCACTTCTGGGAAGTGACATCATCACACCAGCCACCAGTGTGCTTTGCATGGAAATAATTCTGACCAGTTTGGGGCCAAAACTGGGGAAAGGGGCAAACACTATCTATCTGTCTGTCTGTCCGTCCATCTGCTTTTCTTACTGAGAATCATGGTGGATTACCCAGTCAACAGCTAAGACATTCAATAAACAAAACAACAAAGTGTGCATTGAAATTTGCAAAGAATAATAAATCCAAATAAAGGAATATAGAGATGAAACATTGCTGAAACAAAACATAAATAATTAGATGTGATATATTGAATGATGCAGAAGCTACCCAGTAGGAGCATATTTACATCAACAGACAGTACTCAATAGTATTGTCTATGGAACCCATCACTTTACCAAAGCATCTTTCTGAACCATTTCCTTAAAACACATAATTATTGTGGGAGTAAAAAGTTGGTCTGTCAAGGTCAGTATTGTCTATTTCAGGCTGGCAGCAGCTTTCCAGGCTCTCAGACAGAGGTCTTGCGCATCACCTCCTACCTGACTCTTTTAACTGAAGATTCCTTTTTTCTCTAAATTATTCGAAAGCATTGGCATTGCTGCTGCTACTCATACACTACCTGAATATCATAATCCAAAAGAATATAACAGCAAGACAAGTTCCCAGCATTAAATAAGGAAGGGTTTCATGAAGTTCATGAATTCCAGATGTTTCTAATTTGTATTAAAACAAGATCAATATGTGTTAGAGTGGAGGCAGTTGCCCAAGATTAGGCACTAAGATGGAATTTGATTAGCTTGCTCTGCTGGCAGATGAGAGAAGTGTGTTGGCTTAACTAAATGAGCCCCTTGGTTCTTGGCAGTATCATATTTGATCATTTTGTGCTCTAATGTGTGTGAATCTCAGTGGCTTTTATTTATGTTGGAGATGGATTTTTCCAGTTCTGATGAATAGTTGGCTTTTATATTTTCAAAGAGGGAGAGTCCATTTTTTGCTTCTTCATCCCAGGAACTTCTGTTGCATATTGAATCTGTCTAGAACTTGTCACCATGAAATCAGATTAGCCTACAACACTTTCTGGACATCGCTTTAAGAAAGCCACATACTGTATACTTTGGGTTCTTCTGTTATGACTGAGAGACAAACTACATGAGATGCCAGACACATGTTCTTCATGTGTCGGGTCCTGCAAGGTTCCCTGGGTAGTGTAGTCTTACACAGAGCAGCCACTTGATGTGATTCTCCACTGGGGGAAGAGTAACGGGAGGGATGCTGTCTCTCTCTCTCTCTTTCAAAAAGCCTCAGCTCAGGTTTTCCTCTGGGAGCTTGGGGTGGGAGGAAGTAGCAGGAGGCAGGAAATCCAGGGTGGCTTTTTGCAAGAGAGAGAGAATCCCCACCACCACTCTTCTCCTCAGCGTAGAATTGCATCTCAGATTCTTTCTCTCTTGCAAAAAGCCAGCCTGGATTTCCTGCCTCCTTTTACAGCCTTCCCCCCACCCCGTTCCCGAGCTCCCAGAGGAATACCCGAGCTTTGGCATTTTGAAAAAGAATCCCTCCCATTGTTCTTCCCCCAGCAGAGAATCGCACTGAGCAGTTGTTCTTTGTAAGACTACACTACCCAGGGAACCTTGTGGGACCTAACACACACCCAGGCATCTTGTGAAGTTTCCCTCTGAAACACTCTTTTTCTCCCTCACCACTGCTTTTATATGTAACATCTGCTTTGTGAAGAACACTGTGGAACTCAAAACTTTGTGATCACTATTCTGTGATTAGTGGGTGGGGGAGAACTAGAAGGAAATACAATTTAAATTTGGACACAAAATCAGCAGAAGAGATCCTTGCTTTGGGGGATCTGATGCAGGAGCCATGGTTTTGCAGCTTATTGCAATAGTGTCCATGTGTTTCTTCTGATACGTTATTAAAAAGATACCAGAAGTCTCCGCTGCTCACTAACCAAGATAAACTAAATGCTTCAGCACTACCCAGCACTTCTCATTGGTCAGGAAAGTGGAGAGTACTTTACAATATTGTTATAGCAAGTCTTCTTGAACAGACTGATTTGGGACATCCATCTTGTCTTACTGCGCTATCTCTTAGGAACAACGCTAAAAGCAGGAGCTTAAAACATTTGTTAAACTGATTTAGCCTGATGACTCAGAGAGATAATTACTGTTCTTTAATCAGGACAGTATTCTGTTTAATTACAATCAATTTAGCTAACACCAGATAATTAAGGGATGGCTGCTGAGGAAGATGTCAAACAAATGTAAGATGCTGATGTAGTTATTTTAATTTGGAAGTTAGCAAATAAAGGCACTGCTGCATGGGACCTCCCCGTATTTCTGATATGGAGCTTTACTATTAAACTGAAAATGCTGGGAGAAATACTTGCAAAAGGATTTTGTTGCATCAATATCATTCTTTTCTCTTGGTAGACCTTAGTATGCATACTCAGTCTGTTACTTGCCTCACCATATGGTCTCATGGACAGAAAGTTAAAATATTACTGTGGACTGAGGATGGGAGTTGTATGAGGTTTATGATGATTAGATTTACTGAACAAGAGCATCCAATCACATAAAAACTTAGCATGTCAACACCTAAGAAGTATGTCTTACTATCTACCCTATCTATCTCTCTACATTTTTTATCCTATCCTGCCTGTAAGGAGTTAAGGGTTGCATATATAATTGTCCGTCATTTTACTTCAGGATACTTCCCAAGAAGTGTAAAAATAAACAGCAAATTAAACTTATCCCAGTGAAAAAATTGTACTCCATCAGCTGCATGAAACTGTGTGCTTTCTGCATGCAAGATCACAAATCCTTGTTTTCCAGGAAAACTACTTATATCTTTAATTGCAAAATACCACAACGGTTTGATCATCAGAAAAATCTAGTTTACAGGGATCACCATACAAATATTGCAAGAGTAAAAAGTATACTATGACCCCCCTCTTTTTGACTTAAAACAGCTTAAATAGCACTAGAGGCATTTTAAAATTCAAAAGTAATATAATATTTTATTTAACAAAAATGGGAAAAGTCAAGTGACATCAGGGTTGAAAATGTCTGAGATAACTCAATATAGATAACTCTGAGGTAAAATCAGTAAATGCACAGACTTAAGGTCTAACTTTTCAGACTAATGAGAGTTTCTTAAGCTCTTCACAGTTACTTACAACTTCATGTTGAGAGGCTTTTGTTCCAGTCTTTTCCCAAACACTCTAGTACATTTTCTTTGAGTATTCTCTTACTGTTTTGGTTTAAATAATGCTTGCACCATCTTTCCAGTACTCAAACCCCTTCTCTTGAAACACCAGTACTTATCTTGAGTTTTTAACTGACCCTTAAGGTCTCCAAAGGCAGTTTCTAACCTCATCAGGGCTAAAAATAGCGCCCCACTCATGGAAGACTGGTGGCTCCTTCTGCATGATTTCTGATGTCAACATTTCAGAAATGGAGGCAGGCAGTTATGATTCCATTTTCGTGGCACCACGAAAACTGTACATCTTTTAAAAAGTTGTTTTCTGTTGTCCCAGAAAGTTGAACCAGAACCATTCTTTAAAATGGTGAAATTAAATCAAAAGAGTTTTTGGCTAACCATTAGGAATAATGTCCTGATAATTAGAGCGGTCCCTTGGTGGAACATGCTTCCTTGGGAGGTAGTGGGCTCTCCTTCTTTGGAGGTTTTTAAGCAGGGGCTAGATGGCCATCTGACAGCAATGCTGATTCTGTGAACCTAGGCAGATCATGAGAGGGAGAGCAGGAAAGATAACATCAGTGCTTAGTTCTCATGGCCTTTTCTTACATGCCCAGGGTAATGCCGATTTCCACTTTGAGGTCAGGAAACAATTTTCTCCAGGCTGGTTTGGCCAGGGCTCCTGGAGGCCTTTTGCCATATTCTGGGCATGGAGCAGGGGTCACTGGGGTTGAAGGGCGGTAGTTGTGAATTTCCTGTATTGGGAGGTTGGACTAGATGACCCTGGAGGTTCCTTCCAACCCTATGATTCTATGATTCTAAGTGCAGTCTGTCACAAATACAAACTAGATTGGTTAAAGATTCATAAGCTTCAACTGCCATCTTTATTGTTTCAGAGCCCAACACACATCTCATAAAAGTCTTTGTCATAAAACAGAGATATTGTGATCATATATCATATCTCTCAAGTTTACCACCCAAGCGTCCTTTTAGTTTGATGGACATCCAATATTTGTTTTCCTTTTTAAATGGCTTTATTTAATTGGCCTATAAAATTCATCTCACTCATTCTTCTTTACTACTTTCATCTTATCAGCTGGGTCATGAACCAAGAAGGCAACCTCGGCCACATGAGCACACTTCTCCATTGGCCACATCTACTCTCAGAGCTTTGATTCCATATTCTGTAATTGGAACCTTTTGCACACTTGGCACTGTGGATCATGGCCTTATGTTACAGCTCCACTGGATATGGGTAATAGTTAGTTAGAATTCAAAGCAGTGAAATGTTGGATGAAGGAAATTCATTCAAGCAAAACTGTAAGGAGTCTTGTGGTACCTTAAAATTTATTGTGACATAAGCTTTTGAAAGCCAGAACCAGGAACAGATGATGAAACAAGATCCAGAGAAAAGGACCATTCCCATCTGCTGATGACTGAAGAAAATAAATAGTGTTCGTAAGAGTTTTAAAGAAAGACAGTTATTTTTCTGTAATGAGTTTCTCTAGACCTTTTTGGACCTAAGGCTGATAGTACCAAATCTGTATTTAAATTCCAGCTCTGTGGCTTCCTGTTTTTTTCATGTATGGCATACTATAAGACAGTTAACTAATGTCCGGGGAGTTTGAAAAGCTCTCTCACTGGTTTCTGAGCATTTCTATTTTTAATGTATGAATTGTGTCCATTTATTGTCTTGCATAGAGACAGTCTCTAATTCGGCCAATGAAAATGACGGAAAGGCATTCAGGCATTTGATAGCATATGTCCCATTTAAGTATGTGCAGAACAATGAGTTCTTCATGGTATAGCCAGTTAGGTTTGGCTATAGGTCCTATGGTCATGCAGTTTCAGTCGATATGGGTGCTGGGTTTATTGCAGGGACTAGAACCTGGGTTTGTATCTCTGTGGGGTGATCAGTTGTTACTCATGATAACTGGGAGCTGTTTCATGTTTGGGAACTGTCTGTAAGCAAGGTCAGGACTCCTCTCCCCAAGGCCTTTGGGAGGGAAAAATTCAAAATTTTAATGATACACTAGAGAGATTTTGGCTAAGAGCTATAATTGACAACCAGTGGAGGTATTCTGTTACTTACCAGGCTAGACAGCTCACATCTAAGGTGTCATTGGAATACCTATCTGTCCTTGTCAGTCTTTCCCTAGGAGGGTGGGAGGATGGAGTTTTAAGGAATTTTTGGTGAAAATTCTGCAGATGCTCTTCCCTGTTGTCTGGAGTACATATACTTATGTCTCAGACCTTGGCTGTAGACAATGGATTGTATGCTGTATTATGGATGATCACTATCTGAAAGCATGTAGGTAAGTGCAGTGGACAGCTAGTTTCTTCTAAGAGGTGTTTATATGCCCATTAGTTACCAGTGGAGCCCAGAAAGTGAACCTGCTGTATGAATTCATCAACTGACATTGATTGTAAAGTGAAAGTTGTCAAAGACCCAGTGGAATTTCATGAGGGCTTCTTCCTACAAGTCTAGATGTCTAAAATGTCATTGATGTATCTTGAAGACAGGAGAGATTCTTGGAAATACCAACTGCATCAGCACAAGGCATTATATTTTCCACCAATTTGGTGTCCAATTTGGTCTCAGAGGACACAACTCTAGCTGTAGGCATGAAATTTTTTGGAGTGCCTAAGCAGCACCCATCGCAAGGCACAGAGAACTCTCTCATCACTAGTAGATAGATTACATGTTTTTAATTTTACCATAGGAGATCCTATGTCTTGGACTGCAAGCTGACAATACCCTTGCGGGCCATGAATGCCTACATTTTCTCACATGGGTATGTCACCTTTGTTATCTTTGTAATATTTTTTTATTTTTATTTAAACAGACAAACAAATATAACTTATAAAACAGATAGAACAGAAAAGAAAGAAAGAAAGAAAGAAAGAAAGAAAGAAAGAAAGAAAGAAAGAAAGAAAGAAAGAAAGAAAGAAAGAAAGAAAGAAAGAAAGAAAGAAAGAAAGAAAGAAAGAAAGAAAGAAAGAAGAGGCTTTCTATTTTCTCTGAGGCAAATACAAGTACAATTATAAAATTATCTCTTATTCTATGGTTACAAAAAGCTCTTTTTTTCTAGTTCTCTAATTTTTTTCTTAATTGTCAAAACTACAAATCATCAATTCATTTCTGTCTGTTTCATGCAAAAAGTCTATAAGGGGTTTCCAGTCAGCAATAAATGTAGATATCATTTCTCTAATCAAAGAAGTAAGTTTAGCCATCTCTGCTAGTTCCAGCATCTTCACCAACCATTCCTCTATTGTAAGTATTGCCAAACCTTTCCACTTTTGTACATATAATAATCTCACTGCCGTTGTCATATATAAAAACAAAATTCCATGACTTTTTCCCCAATTGTCTGTCCATTAGTCTCAAAAGAAAAGTCCCTGGATTGAATTGAATATTGATTTTTAAAATCTTCTGAATTAATGAATGTATTTGTATCCAAAACTTTTTGGTTTTAGTACAAGTCCGCTATAGATGATAAAATGTCTCTTCATATTGTTCACATTTCCACCATACATTCAAAATCCCTTTATACATTCTAGCCAATTTATCCAGAGACATACACCAATTCTCTTTAAGATTAGTGCTTAATGTAAATTTAAGTCCTTTCACACATGTATTTTCCCATTGTTCCATTTGTACATATCCAATTTTTTTAGCCCATTTAATCATGTACTCTTTCACTTGCTCTTCCTGTCTCAAATTTCAACAAAAGTTTATACATTTTATCAATAACATATTTGTTATTTGTACCCAGTTCTGTTTCAAATTCAGTCTGGGCTTGTTCAAAACCATGAAGCCTTTTATCTACTTTAAATCTTTCTACTAATTGTGATTCTCTGGAAAAGTCAATAATGCTAGGAAAAGTAGAAGGCAGTGGGAAAAGAGGAAGATGTATTTATTTATTTTCTTAAATTTATAGTCCGCCCTCCCCAAACAGGTGGGCTCAGGGCTTGACTCAATAAATGGCTTGACTCAATAAAAGAAGCCACATCCTCCAGTTTGCAGGATCTGAGCAAGTCTGTTATTGATAGGTAGAGATGGACACGAACAGCAATACGAACAAAAAAAGCCACGAACAAGCTGTTCATGAGGCCCCATTCTAAACAAACAGGTGGTCATTGCAAGCCCCGTTTGTTGCTGTTCCTTGCTGTTCATCAAGTCAGACAGTCTGGCACCTGCAATCAATTCCCTTGGCAACTTAGGCAGGGATTGTTTGAACTCTGTCTGAACTCCTGCTGTTGCCCTGGAAACCCCAATCTAAGTCCAATTTAGCTTGATAGGCAGGTCTTCCTTTCAAGTGTGGAGCTCCAAATTTGTTACAAGGTAACAAAGACCAGGGGGGAGGGGGTCTCCCAGCTCCGGCTTTGGAGAGGGAGAGACAGCTGCTGTTGGCATTTTGATAGAGAGAGTGCATTGGAGCTTGAATTTTCTTTGTGTGTGGTGGGATAGGGATCTACCCCTTCAAGTTCCAGGGCTGCTGCCAGGTTCTGGGCCAAGCTATTATTTATTATTGGTACCTTTCCTGCTGCCTGCTCAGGTAAGGTTTCTGGGAGTGGTGTGGTAGGGATCTACCTCTTCAAGTTCCAGGGCTGCTGCCAGGCTCTGGGGCCAAGCTATTATTTATTATTGGTACCTTTCCTACTGCCTGCTCAGGTCAGGTTTCTGGGAGTGGTGCAGTAGGAATCTTGACTTGGATGGCTGGAGGAGAGCCTGCTGGCCCCCATGAACAGCCAACCACGAACATGTTTGTGAACAGGACCATGTTCGTGGTTGTTCGTGAGTCCCTGTTCATGGATGGCAACGAACAACAAACATCATGTTCGGCGTTTTTTTCTGTTCATTCCCATCTCTATTGATAGGACATTTTGGAGGTCTTTCATTCATAGGGTCGCCATAGGTTGGAGACAACGTGACAGCACGTAACATACACACACACACACACACACACACATTGTGCATAAGAAAGCTATTGGCAAAGCTATTGGCAAATTTTTCCTTCACTTATCAAATCTCCTCTTGATTTCTTTTTACATTCCCCTTATCACAAAATGTTAAACATTTATGCTCATTTTCCTTTTCTCATCTATAATGTGGTTCTTGTATTGAAAACCACAAGGGTGTTTTCGGACCCAGCCTGGGTTTATATCTATTCCATATTCTCAAAATGGCATGTCAAACATAGTGGTTTTTAAGCTCTGTATTAACGTTGGCTTTATCATATCACAAATATCCGTACTAGAGATGGGCATGATCTGCATTATGAATGAAAAACCCCCACAATAATGGCGATCACACGATCATGACCTGGCGGATCGTGATCATCCACGGCCAACGATCCAGCGGTTGGGAGAGGCCTGGATCGGGGCGTTCGGGCTCGGATCGGGGATCCAGACACTCAGGCACCAGCAATCTATTCTTCTGCCAATGGAGTGAGGGGAATGCCTGAGCTCTGTTTGCCCTCCTTCTGTCGCCCTGGAAACCCGAATGGAAGCCCAGCTTTCCTTGATCAGCAGGGCTTCCTTCCAACCACGGAGCAGCAAAGCAGTCACAAGTTGGGAGAAGACACCCAGGGGAGGGAGGGGAAGGGGGGTGTTCTGTAGCCATGGACACTCCAATCTCATCCCTGCAAACCCTGATAGGCAGCTCTGACGGCCAAACACAGACCTCCTGTGTTGCTGAATGGGACCCATGCTTATAAATAGCCATGGGCTCCCAGGCTGGGTTTCATGATCCACGATCCACGATTCGGGTTCAGGAACGGGAGATGCTTGGTGAGGGTTGTTAATTTGGGATCGTTGCCAGCGCTGATCCATGATCAGCTGGATCGTTAATTTTTTTTTGGATCGTGCCCATCTCTAATCCATACCACCCAAATCTCAGCCCCGTGACCTTCTAGCTCCAATAACCTTCTGTTTCTCAGAAATACACACTCTCTTATCCATACTAAACAACAAACAGAAAAGTATAATTTGAAGTCAGGTAAACCCAGTCCTCCTCTTTCCTTTGCATCTTGTAGTACCTTATATTTAACTTGTGGTTTCTTACCCTGTCATACAAATGTAGATACAGGTGTCTGAAATAAAAAATAACATTCAAGGTAAAACATTAAACTTGATCACAGATATTCTCTTCAACAGTGACAATTGCAATTTATCCCATCTTAACATATCTTTTAAAATTTTATTCCAAATCTTAATGTAATTATTTTGAAAAAGCATAAGGTGATATCCAACTATTTTACCTTCTTTTCAATCTTAAAACTTGTCTTATTCATCAATTCCATTTGCTCTTGAATTTTCATATTTTTTTTAACATTTTTGTCTTCTGTTTGATTACCTTGAAACCCACTAATGCACCAAATTCTTTTAATTTGGCCATTAGTATTTCAATTCCTTTTGGACTGAAACAAAAAAAGTTTAAAAAACAAAAAAGCCTTTTCTACATCTAAAAAATATCAACGCTGCTCGTTTTTCATTATGTTTCTCCAAATATTCCAAAATGTCTAATACAGTTCTAACATTGTTCTTCAACGGTCTTTGAGGTAAAAATCCACATTGATCTTCATGAATAAGTTGTGGTAAGATTATCTTAAGTATTTCAGTTAATAATATTGTAACTTACACTATTGAAAAATGAAATTGGTCTATAATTTCTTGTCAAAGTGAGGTCTTGCCCACCTTTAGGTACTAATGCTATATTGGCCTCTTTCCATATCTCAGGCATCCTTCCCCCATAAAATACAATTCATCGTATTTTGTAAAGGTTGTAAAAGTTCATATTCAAAACACTTATAATACAAATCAGAAAGACTGTCTGGTCCAGGAGCCCTTCCTGATGGGTTAATCTTTTTTATCACTTCCACAACTTCCCTTATTGTCATAAGTCCATACGTTGTTTTTTTTTCCTCTTCTGTGATCCTGGGTAAATTTATTTTTCTAATATATTCATCTACTTTCTGCAGTGAAATATCCTAGCCTTTAGAGTGGTAAGCTGCAGTACTGCAATCAAAGCTGCAATCATGACCTGAGTTCGATCCCGGCTTACGACTGTAGTGGTAAGCTGCAGTACTGCAATCAAAGCTGCAATCATGACCTGAGTTCGATCCCGGCGGAAGCCGGGTTCAGGTAGCTGGCTCAAGGTTGACTCAGCCTTCCATCCTTCCGAGGTTGGTAAAAAGAGTACCCGGTTTCCTGGGGGTAGAGTGTAGATGACTGGGGAAGGCAATGGCAAACCACCCCGTAAAAAGTCTGCCAAGAAAACGTCATGATGTGACGTCCTCCTATGGGTCAGTAATGACTCAGTACTTGCACAGGGGACTACCTTTACCTTTTTTATATAGATTAGAATAATACTTATAAAACATTTTTGTATAGCCACATTATCCCTTATAACAAATCTCCCTCTTGTAATTTCAATATCATTTTCTTTTTCTTTTTACAATTTATATGCCAGCCATTTCCCTGGTTTGTTTGCAAATTCAAAATTTCTTTGTTTTACATAATTCAATTTTATTTCTATTTCTCTTATTGTTACCATAGATAACTGTTGCTGTAGCATCTTGATTTGTTGAGAAATACTTATATTCCCTGGGGAGTTAATTCTTCTTTCTTTTTATTTCATCCAAATCTTTTGTGTTTACTCTTGGCTCTTCCTCTTAATTTCAAAATTATGTTGTATCAGATGGCATCTATAAAGGCTTTGCTTGCATCTCAAGCCATTCTTACGTCAGTATTTTTAATTTCATTTTTTTAAAAAATTATTTTTACAACCACTGTCAGATACAGCATGTGCACCATGGTAGTCCTGAGGATGAACTCCTGAAGATTCCCTGGCTATAAGATCCTGTCATGGGTTGTCCCAACTCCCCCACCAGAAAAGCAGGGATTTTACTCTCTTATATAAACCTGCATGTGGACAGATGTCTGGCCACTTCTCCCTACCAGGAAAGAGCTGGAGCTGGACTTCTGCTCCAGCCTCTTGCTCTTTGTGAAGATTCCTGTTCCCAGCTCCTGCCTCTCCTTGAGGAACCCACTTCCCCCTTACCACACCTACTCATGCCCTACAGCCTCCCTGCTGTGTGCAAGGCTTCTGCTCCCTCTCCGCTTTAGTTTTACTAACTTTAACTATTAATTTTCTTTTTTCCAAGACATCCATACTTTTAAAAGCACAAAATTGTTCTCCTTCTTTATGTTATGAATGGTTATTTTTATCATGCTTTGCCAGAACAGAAGTCTCTTTGGAGATCAATGTATTAATCTCTGGCTCAATGATGCTTTTCTATGCTTCTGGGAATTAATATAATTCCTTGTTGAGGAGAATCTTTAAATGTGTTAGATTTTAATGCTAGTTTCTTCCATATTTGCTGGCAGGGGGAAATCACTTCTCACTTGCTTACACCTAATTTTCACAGTTGCATTGACTCTGCAATTTTTTCACAGGGCAGTGTGTTCTGTTCTAATGAAAAGTCTTGGGGGGAGGGGCAGAGGTAACACCTCAAATTTATTATATGTTGCTTGGAAGGTGCAATGATTTTCTTTTTGTTTGTTTTAAAATATTTGCCTTTGGACCTTTAATCCAGCTCCTCCCTATGTTACCTTAAACTTGTATCTCAGGAGGGCTCTGGTCAGAACCAACACTGTTTTTTCCTACAGATGTTCTCTACCCAGGCTTTTATTTTGAGAACATCTGTGTTATTCAAGAGTTATTCAATAGATTGTAAAGATTTGGTTCTTTCCTGAGGGAGGCTGGCTTTGCCCATGGTAAAGTGGAGTCTGGCCCCAATAAATTGAATGGATTGGGTCGGTACCAAGTGAGACTTGTTTCAGTTGATAAAGAAGCCTAAATGAGAGACTGTGGTGATGGTAAGGTCAAGGAATTGGGACTAAGCCACCGATAGCCTGTCATGTAGGTAAGGATAAATGGCACATCCTTAAAACTGAAGGTGGGCAATCACTACTGAAACTCATTTGGTGAATATTCGTGGAGCAGAAAATAGGCTGAATAATAATGATGTGAACTGCTTCAGGTCCCCAGACCCCTGAGAGGGAGGTAGGCTGAGAGGATATAACTGGCCCAAGGTCACCTAGTGAGCTTCCATGTCAGAGTAGGGATTTGAACTTTGAACTCGGATCTCCCACATCATAACTTTGAACTCGGATCTCCCACTCTAACTACTATGCCATGCTGGCTCTGTCCAGTTTTAGCTGTGGGTTACATAGAATGTAACACAAATCTGAGGTTTTAAGCAGGTAGCCATGTCATGTCAAAGCCAAACCCATTTTTATACCATAATTGTTTAAAAGGAAACATATACGGACTCCCAGTATTTGTTTAAAAAGCCTGCTCCTGGACTATTTTACTGACTTTTAAAAAATTATTATTGATTTTATGGTTTTGTGACTTTTAATGTATTTTTAAAATGTTGTTAGCCACCCTGAGCCCATCTGTGGGGAGGGCAGGGTATAAATAAAATCAAATAAATAAATAAAATAATAAATTTCTCAATCAATTTCATTGAGCACTTAATAGTAAAAAGAGAACACCTCAACACAAAATTAAGAAGTCAGTTACTATGATCTGCCACTAATTATTGATTTAAAAGTAGGAGAACTTTCAGGCACTGGGCAGGAACGTGTGCATTCATTTTCAAACATACAAGGTGGGGGGAAACCTCATCCCAAGTACCAAGAAGGTGTAGAACATGTTCCCACCAGGACTAAATTTAAAAGACGTGCTTAGCAGTGATGAACACAAGCCTAGCATATGGATGCAGTTGACGGAAGGGCTCTTGGCCTCCGTTCAAGATAACACTCACATAGCAGATGAACCATTGCAAATTTAAAACTCTACGTCACATCCTTGCCACTGAGCCTTCACTTAGTCATCTGTGAATGCTGTTTCATTGTCAGAACCTAGAATCTAGTTTGCTGCTGGGTGCTGCAAGTTGAGATATTTCTGTTCAGGATAATCCATTCCGAACACGTAACACCTGCAAGAACTCATCTGCTCTTTTCCACTTGAGAGTCATCAGTTAAGTGCAACAAATAACTTGGCATCCTATTAGACTGGCATCCTCTGCTTCGTACAGTCACTATCTAATAGACCTTGCCTAGCATCCTGTTATTTGATTTTTTTCTCACAGTGGTGAAAGAAAATATCTTTTTCAGCAATTGTTTTTACCAATATGATATTAAGCAAGTGCAGTTTTCTATTGTATTAAATATTTCAGCACAGCAATCTGTTTATTAATACCTCAGTACACCTCCATTCCATAATGTCATGGAAGAAAGCAGAGTCTGAAAAACATCTTTTTTAATTCTATAGGAAGAACATTTTGACTGGCAGGAGAGCTGAGAAAATTAACAATGCCATCCTAAGCAGAGCTACACCCTTCTTAGTTCATTAAAATCAATTGTTTTAGACAGGGCTCATTTTGAGGGGGAACACGCAGGAACGCAGTTCCAGTAGGTCCCCAAAGAAGTCACATGTCAGGTCCCCAAAGAAGTCACATGCCACCCACCTGACTCTCAGCCATTTTGGGCCCGTTTCGCCCAGATCGGGCCTCTGACAGGTGGTATCACTCTCCTGCTCAGCAGCGGCCCGATCCTGACCATTTTGGGCCCAATTTTGGCCCTGAATGGCCAGGATTGGGTCCAAAACAGCCAGGATAGGTGATGTCAGGGGGTGTGGCATATGCAAATCAGTTATGCTAATGACACATTTCCGGTGATGTCAAGGGGTGTGGCATATGCTAATGAGTCATGCTAATGAGCTCCTCCAACTCTTTTTCTACAAAATGACCCCTGGTTTGAGAAGGGTATAACTCTGCTTGAGATAGCACTGTAGTTCCCTTCATAACTTGACATTATGCTAATTTCTTTTGGTTAAATGGGCAGCCTTATATACTTATATTTAGGCAACTTCATTTTTAAATCTTCTTTCCCCCTTTCCTTTCTTTTCCTTTCCTTTCTCTCCCCACTTTCTGCTTAATTTTCTTATCTTTATGTTTTGTAGCTCTTACCATTTCAATGTAGCTATGTAGCTTTGCAGACTTAGCTCTAGTACCCGCCCCCCCCAATCTATATGAGGAGAGTGAGGGAGTGGGTGTAGAAATAATAAATTATATATATAATGGTGTGACGGACTCAGCTTCAGATGCTGAGATTTCCAGTCAGTGAGCTATGATTGACATGTTTCCTCCCCCCACCATGGGGCTAGCCTGAAATGGCAGTTGGGGATGGAATGTTGGGGAAACTGTCAGTTGGAGTTGGAGAGTAAACAAGAGAATGAAAAGGAGTTGGAGCCTGGCTTTAGACCAGAGAGGGTCAACCAGAGAATCATCTGTGTGAGGAAATAATGTTTGTGAAGCACTGTTAGTCCTCGGACTAAAGTGGGAAAAACCAGCACTAACTCCTGCTTAGACTTGAGAGATGTGGGAATTATAGTGGGAGTCTCCCCTTTAGTGCCAGGAACAGGGTTATAGCTCATAACTATAATGCCTGCCCAGTATCTAGTAAGGGTTTGTCTCAGTGGAGCACCCTTAAGTCTGGAGAGGAGGGAAAGTCATGCTGTGTCTGCTTTGAAAGTAGAGCATTTGTTAAGCAGTGTCAAGCTCTGAAAGAAGCCAGCAACCTAGTGTTAAACCAAGTGTTTTGTGCCTCACACCAGTGAAGTTGCGGTAAAAAAACCTTTCTGTTACTTAAGTTCAAACACCTGCTTACCTGCCTTTTGATTTTAACCTTCTGTAAATAAACCTTCTGTTACCTTTTGAACCTCCCCAAGCCTTGTGTGCCAGTTTTTGCTAAAGGGAAGTGCAAACCCCTGATCTGTTTCCTACTAAGACTTGGCTGGGTAACCATCTTTAATATTTCCTAAGGGTGGGACAAGAAGGAAAGTTGAAGCTTAACATCAACCACGCTACCAGAGGCTTCCCAGCCCAGTATACAGCTTCATAGGCTTAAAAAGGAGAAGTTTTACCTCAGGGTAGGGGAAGGTCAGCCTAAGCCTGTCTTGGGCGTGGGTTTGTGGCAAATGGATTAACAGTTTTTGTATCAGAAATCCTAGAAAGTGAAGTAAAAGCTGCACTCAAAGCAATTGGGAGAAACAAAGCACCTGGAGTAGATGGAATACCAATAGAACTATTTCAAGCTACAGAAATGGAGCCCATCAGAATATTAACAAGAATCTGTCAACAGATATGGAAAACAAAACAATGGCCCACAGACTGGAAACGCTCAGTCTACATTCCAATTCCAAAAAAGGGGATGCCAAAGAGTGCAGCGACTATCAAACTATCACGTTAATTTCCCATGCAAACAAGGTGATGCTCAAAATTCTACAGCAGAGACTCTTACCGTATATAGAATGAGAAATGCCAGATGTTCAAGCTGGATTCAGAAAAGAAAGAGGCACCAGAGATCACATTGCAACTTTATGATGGCTAATGGAACATAACAGGGAATTTCAGAAGAAAATCAGTCTGTGTTTTATAGATTACAGCAAAGCTTTCAACTGTGTGGATCATGAAAAGCTATGGAGAGCTATGAGGGTGCCACAAAAACTGATTGTTTTGATGTGCAACCTGTACTCTGGATAAGAGGCTAGTGTCAGGACAGAATATGGGAAAACAGAATGGTTTCCAATTGGCAAGGGTGTCAGACAAGGATGCATACTATCTCCTTACCTGTTCAACCTCTGTGCAGAGTATATCATAAGGAAAGCTGGATTAGATCTGGAAGAAGGTGGAGTGAAAACTGGTGGAAGGAACATTAACAATTTGAGATATGCAGATGACACCACGTTACTGGCAGAAAATAGTGAAGACTTGAAACGTCTACTGATGAAAGTTAATGGAGAAAGCACCAAAGCAGGATTACAGCTGAACATCAAGAAGACAAAAGTAATGACTACTGAGGAATTACACAATTTTAAAGCTGACAATGAGGAAATTGAAATTGTTCAAGATTTTCTATTCCTTGGCTCAATCATCAACCAAAAGGGAGACTGCAATGAAGAAATCAGAAGAAGACTGAGACTTATCAGAGCAGCTATGAGGGAGCCAGATAAGATCCTTAAAGATAAAGAGGTCTCTCTGGGAACCAAGATCAAGATAATCCAAACTATGGTATTCCTCATTAATTCATTTGAAATGTGTTGCTGGAGGAGAGTTTTGTGAATACCATGGACAGCCAAAAAGATAAATAAGTGGGTATTAGATCAAATCAATCCTGAATCCTCCTTAAAAGCTAAAATGACAAAACTAAGGCTATCATACTTTGGACACATCAATAAGAAGACAAGATTCTCTGGAAAAGTCAATAATGCTAGGACAAGTGGAAGATAGTAGGAAAAGAGGAAGACCTAAAACGAGATGGCTTGACTCAATAAAAGAAGTTACTTCCTCCAGTTTGCAGGATCTGAGCAAGTCTGTTAATGATAGGACATTTTGGAGGTCTTTCCTTCATAGGGTCGCCATAGGTCGGAGGTGACTTGACGACACATAACACACACCAGTTTGTGTGTTGAATTATGCTTTACTATCATTGTTAGCTGGTGCCCAATCACAGGCGACTTACTTTGAGGAAGAGTTATTTTTATTTCTTTGAGCTATTTTATTTTATCCTATTTTATTTTGTTTGATATTTTAAGTGAAATTGCTTTTTGGGAAAAAAAGGCTAGGGAGTAGGCTGATAGGCCATAGTAGCATATTTTGATTATTCTAGAGCAACCCATTAACTATTTATTCTGCAGACACACACAATACTTTCAAAGTGGTTTGGTGAAAGCTTTGGATGAGAAACTGTCATTGGTCAGTATGATGACTAGTCTTATTTTTGATATGGGCAAATCAAAAGCTTTCTTTTTGGTTAAAAAGTGTGTTTTAGAAATTGACCATGGAAGTTTGAAATTTAGAGCTCAACATGTCTGTTTCCCCTTATTCTTTGGCCTTGCTCCTCCGAAATCTTTACCCCATTATATGTATTATTTAACCATTCCATGTTATTGCAGAGCTTTTTGATTTGTGAGATTGAATATTATGCTTTCTATGGTTTTAGAAGGAAGATTTTTGAATACGTCTTATTCTGACAGAATATGCCCTTGTGGTCTCAATAGGATGTGTGTGTGTGTTGTGTGCCATCAAGTCATTTCCGACCTATGGTGACCCTATGAATGAAAGACCTCCAAAACGTTCTCTCTCTAACAGACCTACTCAGATCCTGCAAACTGGATGATGTGGCTTCTTTTATTGAGTCAAGCCACCTCATTTTAGGTCTTCCTCTTCTCCTACTGCCTTCCACTTTCCCTAGCATTATTGACTTTTCCAGAGAATCTTGTCTTCTCATGATGTGATAGCTTTAGTCTTGTCATTTTAGCTTCTAAGGAGAATTCCAGCTTGATTTGATCTAGTACCCACTTATTTGTCTTTTTGGCTGTCCATGGTATCTGCAAAACTCTCCTCCAGCACCACATTTCAAATGAATCATTTTTTTTCCTGTCAGCTTTCTTTACTGTCCAACTTTCACATCCATACATGGCAATGGGGAATACCATAGTTTGGATTATCTTGATCTTGGTTCCCAGAGTGACATCAATAGGATACATCCTTACATGTCCTGCTTGAATGCCGTTTGTATGAGAATATCAGAGACTACTATATTAAGCCACATATTATTGATCAATCACCTTCCTACACCTCAGAAACAATGTTTTATTTGCTGAGAAATAATAATCCCAAGACTACTTTAGCAGAAGCAAATTTTGTCTCAGTCCTTCTATCCCTTGCATCCAAAATGATGAAAAAGAACTTTCTGTTGCTCTATATTTGTTAATCAATGAGCTTTTGAGGGAATAAAGGAAAGGAAGCTGTGAGGAACTTGATTTAGATTGGGATATGTGGCGTGCGGTGCTAGTCTTTTCCCCCCTCCTAGGGTTAATAGTTTGTGGAGTTTTGGCCCAATTAGTGCTACCATGTGCAGAATGAAGGATCCAGACTGGAGGTCTCACAACTGCAGTTTACCTTTAAAAAACACTAGGAAGACCCAGTCAGAGATCTCCCAGCATCATTTCTGATTTAGGCCATAGGTCCTTGGCCTGAAGCACTGACAATCTATCCTTTTGTTTATTGTACTTAAAGCACACTGATGCTTACTCTCCCTCTGCAAAAAAAATAAGCCTATTAAATGTAGGTCACAAGTGGCTGCCAGTACTTTATGTCCTTTGCATTATACAGCTAGCACAGAGAAAACAAACAGGTTCTCTGCATACTAGATGTCTTGGAGCTGCTTTGTTTCTTTCTAGCCAGGATCGGGAAGCATAGTTTGAAGTAAGGTTGTTACTTATAGTCTTAACTATGATTTTGCATGATGTATAGATGTGAATATCCTGGCTTAATCCAAGGCTCATTCCCCAGTTCTGACCTTGAACGCTTCTCAACTACAGGGATGTCTAGTCAAAACGAAGGCATTTGCTGAAACAAACCTTGATTTGTGTGATCATCTTTTTCCACCAAATAACCATACAAAATAAATCAAGATTTATTATTATACTTGAACAGAGCTTTAAACCTCTTCAGCACTCCTAAAATTTTAAGGATGACATTGATTTGCCTGTTTAGAAATTAAAATGAATTTTAAATTCTAATTAAATAAATCAATAACCTGTCAATAATCTTGAGCTGTTGCTGGGATAAATTATTTTTATTTTTGAAAGAATGCTATATTAGATTATGAGAGCAACAACCTTGACACATCTTGAAAAGAAGAATGATATTTCATTTTTGGAGTAGTTGTTAAGCCAGTGTCTAGATCTCTTGTTGTTCAAAAGTCTGATATCCCACGAGTTATGTTAATTCTGTAGGAAGTATGGGTTTCTGTTCCATGCTCTGGAACTTCACTATACCTGCCTTTGTTGCTGTTTTTTCATATCTAGCTAATTGGAGGTGCTCCTCTTCATGATTTTAAAACACTTGCTGCATCTGGTAAACCAACTTGTATTAACTGGGAGGAGAAGCAACAATTCAAGTATAAGTTTAATTATTTTCAAGCTGATTTTCTTTTACAATGCATATTTTTATTTGTGAAAATGAAGCAACCTAAAAGCTCAGATCAGTTCTTTCTAGAATAGGAAAAATCAATCTTACACATTCTAGAATAGGCGAAATCAATCTACACATTCATATATACTTAAATCAATATTTAGGTATACATGAATGTGTAATACGTCATGTCTAAGCCACTGTTTTTATCATCACTGTCAGTATGTTAGTAAGTGTGGTGGTTACTATAATGCAAGGAGTAAACTGTGACTGAAGCTAAAAGTTGGGCTTGAATGATATCTGTATAGTCCTGGAGTTCATCATTTGGATTTAGGAAAATCTCCACTAAAGTGATACAAGGCAACATGTTATTCATACAAAAATTAACACAATATTTTCTAAAACTCAAGGTGCCCAGAGCTCAAGCCTTCCTACAAGCCATGTTTCCTGAACTAAGTAAGTAAATAAGTAACTATCTTCTTAGTTATTTATACAGTGGTCAGGGGTAGACTGGGAGGACAAAATGGAGAATGTCCTACCCCTCTTTCTACCATGCCCCATGATCACAGAGGCAAGATGGCCTAGCTTGGCTCCAGCATTGTCAGATGAGTTGGTGATGTGACTCATCTGAGCAGCAGCAACCTATTGTAGGATTCCCAAGTATCCCCAAGGACAAACCATGGTGTGGGGTGCAGTTGGCATTTACTTACTTACATAGAGTTTGGGGCCAATTTTCAGAGAATTGGCCCCTAACTTGACCCATTGTTTCCATGTCATGTCAAAAATGATGTCATTTGCCAGAGTTGCAGTGGGCCTGGGCATACTTTGTATATGGGCCAGATGTCTTTCCCGCCTGTTGGCCAACTAAGGAGCAGCAGGGGGTGGCAGCTAGCAAAGGGTGGGGTGGAGGATTTCCCCATCATAATGGGGGTCCTGGAAGCCCTGACCTAGTAGCCTTTCTGATGGCAGCTTACCTGGCCAGGCCTTTTTGCCAGGCAGGGAGGCTTAGGAGAGGTACCCGCTCTTAGACCATTACCCCTTAGGACTTTTCCTGGTAGTTAATGGCAGTAACTTCAGAACATCATTTCCATACTAAGTAAGTAGTATGGAAAGATCAGTAACTTCAGTAACTTGGCCAGTAAGTTCAAAACATCTTTTCCATCTTTTCCATTCCTCTCCATTCACAGGGATTTATCAAGGGCTTCCAATTTGCTATGTATACAAACAGTACTTTTATATCTCTTTGTAACTATAAGTTTGGCAATCTCAATTAAACCCCACATCTTTCCAATCCAATCCCTCTACTGACAGCAGACAAACCACTTCAGCATTTTCCCACAAGACATAAAAAAAACCCCATACTCTCCCCCCCCTCCCCGGTCCACATTTCCCAACACATACAACTCTAGTCTAGACTAAAAATTAATCTTTCAAATACACATTAACCACCCAAAATAATAAAATAATACTTATATTCCCCTTCCCAATTTTTAATTTACAAACCTTTAATCCTTTTTACTATTTTCTATACCATCATATTTTTATAGGGAATTCTCTTTACAAATTCTACAAAATAAATTTTGGGACCCTTTATTTACCATTCAGCTCTTATTTATTTATTTCCAAAGTTCTTTGTTCAAGTCCTCATGACTGTTCTATTCTTATTCCTCTTCCCCTTCTGGTGTTAAATAATCTTCTTCCTATTCTTTCAAATCTTCACAATTTAAATTGTGACTTCTCTTGTTAATTTATTTTTTTATTATTGTGCATTTCATTTCCACATTTAGGTTGCCAATCTAATATAAACTTTATGCATTCCAACTTCACATTTGGGTTAACTTTGAACAGTCCAGTCCAGTCCACTCTTTGGGTATATGTCCATAAGAGGCAAACAGAAACCACAACCGTTTTTATTTTCTTTGGTCCCATGAATTAGATTCCTTCAGCTCTAATAAAAACTAATTATTTTAATGCAATTAAAATCCAATTTCATAGTGTTTAATGTATAAAAGTCCAGTTTCGTAGTGTTATATCTCATAGATCCAGGAATTAATGTTATTAAGCCAGAGTTTTATAGCCAGAAAGATAAAATAATTTCAGAAGGAAAAAAGAAGAGAGGCAGGGACTTCTCAGGAAGATTTATTGTTAATTGAGCCGGCCAGGGTTTTTTTTTCTGGGAAAGGAGGTAGCGGAACTCTCAAGAGGGAAATGAGGAAGGAACACACAGGATTCTTTGAAATCATATTATTTTCAAGCACTATTGCTGAGTATTTTCAAGAGGTGCCGGAACTCCGTTCCCCCCTGTTCCCCCTGAAAAAAGGCCCTGGAGCTGGCTTATTTTCAAGGTTGTTGCTTCACATTACAGCTTCCCAAGCCAAACTGTTAGACTTGCCAAGATGTAAAAAAAAAAGGCTTCCACAAATATAGCAAAAAGTCACCCTACATCCATTTGAAACTTTCTTTTTCCAATATAAACAAACCAAGCTCCTGTGTGAATATTCATTTCCTTTAATTCTTATTTTTCAACATAAAAAGCACTTCCAAGTTAGATGAGAGTCAAGCAAGAGAGATTTTCTCACCCAAGCTGCATAGGTTTCATTCTGTATCACAGGTTCCAAATTGTAGTTATAAGATCAAAGAGAGAGTTTAGTGGATAAGATTGGGAGGGGTCATCCTTCACTCCAGCGCAGCTTCAGTTTCAGTGATGTTCTGTTCCCAGTCCTCAGAACTTCGGAACTTCGACATCAGACACTGCCCCGACATGGTCAAGGCAGAAAGACTCTTCAGCCACAAAGAAAAAAAAAACAGCTGCATGTCTCTCCCACCGACATGGGAGCATCAGGATGCCATTGCCTCCTGAAGGGGCAGGCTCGTTTTTCTGAGTGGGATGGCTTTTATTTTCTGGTTACATTGATTGTTTTCAGCTGCAGCTAAGGTGTTATCATTATTTCATGGGTTTATCTGCTGTATTGAGTATTTTCAAGTTTTTCCTGCATTTGTTGTTCTAGTGCTGTTTGTGCCAATAGGTCTATTGGGTTTTTAATTGATTTTTCTTAGTGGCTATCTGTAATTTTTCTTTGTTCAATATAAATAAATAATGTCCTATATTTACTTACCTGAAAGTAAAACCCTTTGAACTCAATAGGATTTACTTCTGAATAAATAAGTACAAGACTGGATTATAATATGGTCTGAACTTCTGTTGAAAATGGTGTGCTCATATGTCATAAACAAGTGTCTAGATGACAGTTTAGCAATATTTTTTAGCATTATGCTGTAATCAGCAATGTGTTGAAAACAGTATTTTAAGAACTGGTATTTATCTATGGTTGACTTTGTATTAACATTGTATTTATCTGCAGCATAGAAATGATCTAAATAAATAAATGAATGCAATCTCCAAGGCATGTTATATTAGCACTTTTCTCCCACACAAAAGACAATGTGAGGATTTAGCATGAATAGGTAGTAAAACAGCTTTTCGTTTGATCATTGGTAGTGAATGTATATGTTTACTGCAGCTTGTTGACTGAGGCAATTCGGTTAGACAATCACCCAACTGAAAACATTTCTTCAAATACTTTAATTCATTTAATAGTCACAGGGATTTTCATAGCCACCTTCTTCAATTTACTTTGAACACAGGGTGAGTCCAGCCTGTTTTAGGCTTTTTCTGCACTCTCAGTGGGTTTTAGGGATATTTGGTCCTCAAGGATCAGATCCGGTTTGGGCTTCTGTAATTCCACACTTGAGAGAGACAAACTGAAGTGATGTCTGTTTTTCCCCCTACACTTAGAAAAATGTCCCATCTTGACAGACTGCAGATGCAGTACAAAGCATGGCTCTTCCTTGACATTAATTCTAATTTAACTAATGGTTTTTAGAAGAAAATGGACATTAAAATGTAAAATGAGCATTTGCAATGGAACAATGTTATAACATTGTTTCGAAATAAAAAAGGGGAGCAGTGGGAAAAAATTGTCAAAAGAAAAGGAAAAACAGTGATTAATGTACAAAATGTCCTCTTCAATTGCTTGTGTTGGTGAGCAGACTATGGCAGATCACGTCATACTTCTGATGTTCACATGTCCACACAACACAATAACAACATTTTTTAAAATAAGGACAGATGAAGGGGAGGAGTGATGAGAGAGGGAAGGTAAGAGTGGTTGGACATTGGTGTTCAGCCACTCAGCACCAAGAGAAATAAGGAGGAGGGCAAAAGGCTGGACCAGGGCTTACACCAAAGAAAGAAATCTGCACACATTGTGGTTTACGCGCAGAGGAAAAACTGCGAAAACCCTAGGGAAAAACCAATTCTGTAGCAGATGCCACCTTTCACCATGCAGAACTCAGAAGATTAAGGGAAGCACTTCGAACACTGAACCAATGTAATTTGCCCCATATGAAATGACCCCAAGTTTCAGGTGGGTAGCTGTGTTGGTCTGTAGTAGCAGAACAAAATTTGAGTAGAGTAGCACCTTAAACAAAATTTTCCAAGGGTAAAAGCTTTCGTGAGTCAAAGCTCACTTCGTCAGCCTGTTTTAGTAATTCAAATCCAGGAAGAAACTTACCTTCCTTTGCAAATATGTGCCCAACTTAGCCATTTTAGGCATGATAACCACACTATTACATACTAATTTTGTAATAAGCAAAAATGAATTTTTCTTCAAATTAAAGCGGTTGATTACAGAAAAGAAAAATGTATAATGTCTAACTACTATAGATCAAAGGAATAATAAAAATGACAATAAATACAATCCTCCCACCCAGGTCTAAAATGTCTTCCTATGATGATAATTAAGAGTGTGGTCACTAAATCTGTTTCCATCTTTTTGTGTTGGTTCTCTCCAGGTCACCTGATAAAGCTGTTCTTTTCCAGCCATCCCACCTGCCATCTTTTCTCTTCCACAGCCTGCTGACCAGAAAAGCCCACCAGGCCTTTCTCCTGTTCCTCAGAATCTCTGAGGATGCTCTTCAAGAATCTCTTAACAAAAGTTTTCTTCCATCTTTTATATTCAATCAGACTCCACCCATTCTACATGACAGAAATTTTGGGGCAGATTTCTTCTTTATTCTGCATCTATTGAGAAATTAACTTGTGCACAGACACAGCTCATTTTTAAATATTTGAATTTCCATGTTCCTATATTTTTGTATATATCTATTACCATTTTACAGACAGAGCTACTAAAGAAACTTACTCTGTAATCTTTGTCCGCCAGAGAAGACTATGTTACACTAAACTCTGAACATTTGTAAAGTGATAACTAAATATTTCTATTCCTTAGCTGCAAATTTATATACATTATTTGTGGAATGAGGTGTCACTTCACCACAGAGTGGATCTGGAGAAACCATCATGCCATCAAGATACAGTTCAAACAGAAGAATGAAAACCAGAAAAGATAACCAGTCAATTTTAAGAGGTTAATATTTACAAAGATAGCTATACAAGCACAGAGACTAAAGATGAGAATGCATTACGAAGTTTTTCATAACTATAGTTTATGAATACACGCATGCATGCATACTCACACAGAGGCACCTAGAGTATCTTCTTAATGTCATACTTCAAAATCTACGCTCTACGCTGGGCTTCCCATGGGCCTGATCCGGCGGTTACAGCTGGTACAGAATGCAGCAGCGTGGGTCATTGCTGGAGCACCGGTGTGGAAGCATATTACACCGGTGCTACGCCAGCTGCATTGGCTGCTAGTGGAGTACCGAATCAGGTTCAAGGTTTTGGTGTTAACCTACAAAGCCCTACGCGGACTGGGACCGACGTATCTGAGGGACCGTCTCTCACCATATGAGCCCCGGAGGACTCTCCGCTCTGGTGGAAAACATCTTTTAAGTGTCCCTGGCCCTAGGGAGGCCCACCTGGCGTTGACCAGGGCCAGGGCCTTTTCGGTCCTGGCCCCGACCTGGTGGAATGCTCTGTCTTGCGAGACAAGGGCCCGGCAAGATTTGCTTGCATTTTGCTGGGCCTGTAAGACAGAGCTATTCCGCCAGGCATATGGCTGATGCTGGGCAGTGCCCCCCCCCCCCCGTGAAGGGGGAGTTAAACCATCGTCCCTATGCGAACACAGAGGCATGTATGAACCACTATGCAGCATGAACTGTAATATTTAATGTTTTTAAATGTTTTTAAATGTATTATTTAATGTATTAAAATATTTTTAAGGGTGTTTGTATTTGTTATCCGCCCTGAGCCTGCGAAAGCGGGGAGGGTGGAATAAAAATATAATAAATTAAATTAAAATTAAATTAATTAAATTAATATGCTACTAGATTTACGCAATTTTATTCACTGGGAGGCTTTCAGAAACTTGATAATCTTTCTTAACCACTTCTGTCCATTGCCTTTACTTGTGGAACTAAACCTTCATTTCTGCACTTGCAAGATGTCAAAGGACAAAGAAAATAAATTGTTTCAAAGAACACTGAAAGTGGCTTCCAATTCACATTTTAGCTGCTACCCATTTTTTGGATAACATTAAGTGAAGTTAGAATTGCAGTTAAGGTGACTCGTAATTTAGTAAAATTCTAGCTGAATGAAGTAAAAGCAGAAGATCGATATCCAAGCTATTATATAAGTTTTCCAATATATAATTGATTTAAGGTGTGTGTTTAAAACTTCTGCTTTTAAACTAATGCTTCTTTTTTAAAAGATCTATCAAAATGCTGGTATCCTTTATTCTTGTACTTCATGTAACGCTTGTTATAATGGTTGCAGTATATAATCATTACCCTTGTAGGTAATGATTATTTTATTTCTACTTATTTCAAAGTAGAAACCAGCAATTGTTGAACAGCGGGAGTTGTCGGACCCATCCCAGAAGTCAATATAGCTAGATATACAGCCTGTTGAGAATGTTATGTTGAAGAGGAAGAGACTTTCTAATGATCCAAGGACTGAGGGCCAAACTAGATATGATAAGCAGGAGTTTGGCTAAAGGCTAATCAAGGCATGATAGTACAAGTTTCATGACAGCAGAAGTATTCTACGTTTTAAAAAACTGGTAATAGCATTTGCTGGTGGTGGCAGGGAATGAATAAGATTGGGGGATTATGCTAATAGGGAAAGGTAGAAGTATATGTCATATAGCCAGTCCATTGGTCCATCTAGCTTAGCATTTTGTCTGCTCTGACAGGTAGCAGTTCCTTGGGGTCTCAGGAAGAGAAAGGTCTTTCCCTACATCAACAATCAGAAGTCTTCTAAGTGAAGGTAACAGGAACTTCTACTGCTCCCTCCATACTCAAAAAGAGTCCAGTAGCACCTTTAAGACTAACCAATTTTATTGTAGCATAAGCTTTCGAGAATCAAGTTCTCTTTTTCAGATGCCTGATCCGAACTGGTCAAATACAGAAGAGGAGGGATGAGAGGGGAGAAAGAAAGGGACATATAACACAAGGAGACTCCTTGTGATATATGTCCCTTTCTTTCTCCCCTCTCATCCCTCCTCTTCTGTATTTGACCAGTTCGGATCAGGCATCTGAAGAAGAGAACTTGATTCTCGAAAGCTTATGCTACAATAAAATTGGTTAGTCTTAAAGGTGCTACTGGACTCTTTTTGATTTTGCTACTACAGACTAACACGGCTAACTCCTCTGGATCTATCTCCCTCCATACTATATTCCCCAAGTACAAATTTCCACCTCTCCCCAAATAGCTATTGTCCCTGACAGAGAAAACATACAAACACCTCTAGGTTATATGCTACCATGCCTAACTGTATAATCCTAAACAGAATTACATCCTTCTAAGGCCATTGACTTCAATGGATACAGAATGGTTAACTTAGAATTGCATTGTATGTTTCTTTCTGCCTCACAGCTAGAGATGGGCATGAACAGAAATAAGACCAAAAAAAAGCCACGAACAGCCCAATCTGCTGTTCGTGAACAAGCTGTTCGTGAGGCCCCATTCTAAACGAACAGGTGGTTGTTGCAAGCCTCGTTCGTTGCTGTTCGTCTTGCTGTTTGTCAAGCCAGACAGTCTGGCACCTGCTATCAATTCCCTTGGTGACTTAGGCAGAGATTGTCTGAACTCTGTCTGAACTCCTGCTGTTGCCCTGGAAATCCCAATCTAAGCCCAATTTAGCTTGATAGGCAGGCCTTCCTTTCAAGTGTGGAGCTCCAAATTTGTTACAACAAGGGAGCAAAGACCAGGGGGGAGGGGGACTCCCAGCTCTGAGTTTGAAGACAGTGGAGAGGGAGAGACAATTGCTGTTGGTATTTTGATAGAGTGCATTGGAGCTTGAATTTTCTTTGTATGTGGTTGGATAGGGATCTACCCCTTCAAGTTCCAGGGCTGCTGCCAGGCTCTGGGACAAGCAATTATTTATTATGGGTACCTTTCCTGCTGCCTGCTCAGGTCAGGTTCCTGGGAGTGGTGCAGTAGGGATCTTGACCAAACTTGGATGATAGCTGGAGGAGAGCCTGCTGAAACCAACGAACAGCCAACCATGAACATGTTCATGAACAGGGCCATGTTTGTGGTATTTCGTGATTCCCTGTTCGTGGATGACAACGAACATCATGTTCTTTTTTTCTGTTCATGCCCATTTCTACTCACAGCAGCTTTGAGGTAGAAGGTGAGGATTTGCATTGCAAAAATTGTGTGTGAGGAGAAAGGGTTAAAGCCCCTTCCCCTGCACCACAGTCCCAATCAGATCACTAGTCCCCTGGTCTACTATCACTTTTCCAGAAAAACTCAGGAGATCTGATCATATCATGTTTAGTTGTACTTCAGTTGTAGCTACCTGTGTTCTTTTTATTTTCTTAAAATCCACGAAACTGTTAAGAATGGAACTGAGGTTCTGATTGTTGTTTTCCCACACTTTCCCCCTCCTTTGCTTATCCTGAACACTACAGGAAGCAAATAAATTAAACTCAATGGAGATAACTGGTGTAAACATTTTATCATAATTTTCTTCCCTCCTTTAACTTTATATAAAATAGGACTTTGACAATGCCATCAAATATTAAGGACAGCAAATATTACAAAAGATGCCTTGATAAATCTCAATAGGCATTCTACAATATAATGAAGTTTAAGGAACATTTATTATTTAAGGAAACAGATTTGCTAGAAAAAAAGATTCAATTACAATGTAACATTTAATAGTACATTTTAGTGGCATTATTGCAATTATTTCACTTAGCTTGGGCTTTTTTCTTCTTCATCTGATCAAACTAACAATTAAACAAAATTAAAATCTATTGTTTATTGAATGCATGGGCAAGTACAGTGTGAAGAGTGCAGAAATTCTTTTGAGTCTCTAATTTATTTTGATTATCATTTTACAAAAGCACAAGCATCTGGGGCTCAGTGAAGTATTAAAGAGGCCAACTCTTCTTAACGTTTACTCCTCAGGTAGGCAAATGTTCTCCAGCAGAATGATAATTTATATTTCATCATCATGTTATATGTGTGTATTTTGATGTATAAATTATAGCATTATACCTTGTGGGTCATTATTATTTTGTCTCTCACTCCCACATCTACCAAAATACAAGCCATGAACTTTCCACAATAAGTCAAAGCAACATGGTCAAAGCCCAGTAAAATAGCATATAAAATCACATTTGTGTTGAATTTTTTATATGATCCACAAAGAACTTGAAACATATCTGTAGTCTCAGATTGACCTGCAATATTGTTGTGAAGCTTATTACCACTAATAAATTGTGCAAGTGAATATGCTATGAAATTTAGTACCACTGTTAGTCTGTGGGCCAGCCCAGCCCAGAAATCAGTCTTGGGTAAGGTGGCAAAATTTTGATTTATTGCAAGGTGTATCATGGATTGTGTTTTCACATGATAACCCATTCTGAGGAGCACCATAAGTATTTCTAATTTAAGCTATAACATGTGAGTTGGCTAATTTTAAAACACAGTCTGGAAAGCCAGTGATTTTCCCCACAAATAACTAATAATTGCATTATCATTGTCCTTTTAGTGGTATAAACCTTACATCAAGGAAAGCCGTTTGTTTTTCAGTTTTATAGTTTACTGTATGTTTACTTTACCTGACCCAGTTATGTATGTAAACTTTAATAGACAATTAAAACTTTGTTTTGCTTTTCTAGTGAGCCATCACATTAATAAATTAATTTTGACATACTGTTGGTTTTGCATAGAGTATACTTATACTATATCTGGGGTCATCTCTTAAACTAGTGTTTCCCAACCAGGGTTCCTCAGACTCCTGGGGTTCCACAGGTCATCATCAGAGGTTCTGTGAGAAATTGGCCAATTCAACATTTGTGCAACAAGCTCAAAGATCACACACATATTGACATTATTTGCGATATCATGTCATAAATATATATAAACATCTTCCCCATTATCAGATTTTTCTGGCCTGTAAACATTTTTGTAGCTAGGTGTTTCCTTGGTATTTGAAAAATTAATTTAGGAATTCCTCCATGGGAAAAAAGGTGGGAAACACTGTCTTAAATTATGTGTGTACCTTCCACTACCATCACCACACTGTTAAAGCCTTGCATAACTCAAAACAGGCATGACATGAAAACATTTGATCGTGTTCTATATGGGCTAGTTCAGGGTAGTGCAGGTGTTCTCAATGAGCATTGTAACTAGGGTTCCCAGGTTCCCCCCCGGTGGCAGACAAACTCCCAGGGATTTGCCCCCTTGTCTGCCAATTGCCCAGCGATTGGTGGGAAGCAAGCACCCGGAGGTTGCCTCAGGAACACACACTGGGCGCACGCTCCCAACAGGCATGATGTCAATTCCAGAAGTGATGTCACTGAGCCAGCTGCGAGTGTTCCCACACTTCATTTGGGGCCAAATCAGCCCTGTGTGGAGTGTGAGAGTGCTGATGTGGCTGGCACAATGACATCACTTCTGGAAGTGACATCATCATGTCAGTCCCAGAGTGCAGATCATGGATGGCACGAGGTAAGTGCCAGCTGTCCACACCCTCCTAGCAGGAGGTGAGAAGGACCTGGCAACCCTAATTGTAACATTTTTGTTTTAAACCTGCCTTGGATCTTTAATGCCACTCCTCCTTATATTAAACTTTTACCTCAGGAGGGCCCTGTTCACAACCAACAGTCCTTTTCTTTCCATTCACACAGAGCTTCAGGTGTTCTCTATTTTACCCAGGCTTGAGAACATCTTTCCTTTGATGTTTGAATCCCATCACTAACACCACCTGTGGCATTTTACCCAGTGTGTGAGACCTATATATTGCTGCCTCCCTGACATCCTCAGAGTTCCCTACAGGTTTTTGCTGCCACCAAAGTAGGGTTGCCTGGTCCCCTGGAGCTCAAACTGGGGGACGGGGTGGGGGTTGTGTGGGGGCACAACAAGAGTACTTACCCTGTTGGTGGCCAATTTTTACCAAATTGGCCCCTGGCATGACTCCATGCTTCCACATTGTGGGAAGATTGGTATTATTCCTGGCGCAACAGGGAAGTGCTCCAGAGTGTACAGAAGCGTGCTCCAGGAGGTTCTTGACTCACCCCTGTGCCTCTTCCCTCCACAGGTGGGAGCGGAGGCTGAGAGTGGGGAATCCACTGAGGGAATGGGATCCCTACACCAAAGGCTTTCACGTTAGATTTCCTCTGTTCAACTGGTATTATAGGAAGGCTTGTTATAGTATGACAGAATGGTCACCATGTGGGGGTGGCTGTCAGGTAAAAAAGGAATCCTTTTGGCTTAATCGGAAGTAGAATTTATAAGAATGTAAGAATGATGGTTGCAGAGTTTTGATAAGTGTATTGGTTTCAGAATAATTCATAAGCTTAGAGGTTTCAAAAATAGCTATATATTCTCAGATCCCCTCACAAATACTAATTTTTCACGTAGATCTTCGCTAACAAAATAAACTCACCTCTTGTTTACACAGGCATAGATTCATTCAGGTCTTTCCACACAGCTTGCCTGACCTAGATAAATAAATTTCTCTCCGATATACACAATTTGATCCAGAATGAGAACCTTTCAGGTTTCCACAGTTTGCCTGACTTAGCCAGTACAACCTTTCTCTGACATACACACAGACTGCCCTAGGCACGCAAACAGTTTGCCTGACTCAAAAGAAACATTTTCTCTGAGACTTACACATATACCTCAGACTCCACAGATTGCTTGACTTAGAATTTCTCAGAACTCCACACAGATTCACTGAACTTGAAATAATGAAGCCTCTTGTAAGCTTCCACAGTTTGCCTGATTTAGCCAAAATGAACACGTTCTCTCAGCACTCTGTCTAAAAACCGCACTTCACTCTGTACAGCTACAGTTCAATCACAGCACGGTCTATTCATGCAACCTCCTTTCCTTAGAGGCCTACATTTAAACTCACAGTAATGGATGTTAAAAAACAAACACTGAGCAGCAGAAATAAAAAAACTTATTAACATACAAAACCTTATAAGCATTATCTCAGTCATGATCATTTTTATATGCATGACTTTGTTTCTGGCACAACACAGAAGAGCTCTGGAAAGTGCGTGTGTTAGGGTCAATCTTTATCAAATCATCATTTCACATAAGATATATTTTCCTGATGCCCCCCCCCCCCGCAATACCCCCGGGTTGAGCTCTAGGGAACCTGGTAACTCTACTGTGCACAGAGAAGGAGGGTGTTCACTTCCTGAAAGTGAGCAGTAGTGGTGCTGTTTTTGGAAGGAACTGATCCCTTGTCCCATGGTGGGGTGAGTCTGGCCTACTGGGATCACATATTGAAATAGAATTAGGAACTATGTAAGATAGTTGTGTTTCAGAACTTCGTTGTTTTCTGGTTGGCTTCTTTTTTTGTGAGTTTTGCCCTGTGTAGTTGTAGTTCCCCGTATTAATTCTGCCACATTTTTATAACTTTTCTCCTATTTACTTAACGGCTATATTTAATAAACTGTTTCTTGTTCATTCTGCCTTAAATGCTTCATGCCTCAAATCTGATCATACATCAGGGCACACCCTGACTAAAGAAGAAATTCTGTATGGACAGGGAGAGGGCTCAAGGCCTTCTCTAGTTAAGCCCTAGAACCAGAGTGGTGGCAGCCAGTGCAGAAGGGGACAGGGGGAAAGGAGAGTGTGTGTGTGCAGAGGAGGGATCTAGAAGCGATAGGTCCCCCAGGTTGGTGGGGGACCTGTTCCCACACCCACTAGTTACTACATTCTACGATCGACTAACCTCAGATCCCACTCTTTCAAAGAGAATTAAATGGAATTTTAAAGAAATTAAAATATAAAGGAACAAATATAAATGGACACTAAAAATATACATGGACACTAAAAACCACTCCTAAACATTATATTTGGGAGTGATTTTTAATGAATTGTCCCCCAGAATAGCTTCTCCGTCACACCTGGAAATGAGGAAACGTGCATACTTTGCACATGTGCCTCCCCCCAGGTGAACAAAGGAGGGGGTGAGAGGCTGGGGCAGGGGATCCCCCACTCCCATTGGGGGATGGCAAACCTACAGAGATCCCTGGAAGTGAAAACCCATCTGTGGATAACTTACATAACCCAGCCTCTTTCCATGACAACACCACAGACAATAATTGGCCTAATTGTTATTCCTTCTTTTAAAGAAACAGGGTGAGGGGAAGGGCTGTAATCCTATGCATCTAGGGATCTCTGTGAATTTCTGAGATAACAATGAAATGCAATTTTTTAATTCCTATTAAAAACCGATTTATGCCGCACGTTCCCCACCCTAGATCCATGATAAAAAAGGCTTAACCACCAATTGTGTCATCCATTGGATCGGTTGCTACTGATTTACTGCTTAGTCCTATGGTTCAGTCATACATCAGCACAGTGCTGGTGGCTTGGGACATGGTGACTAACCAATGTTTAAAAATTTGTCCCAGTAGAAATACAGTTCTAGTACTCTCACTTACACAGCAGCTACCTTTTAATTAAAGTAATGGGAGGCAAGGCCCAAAGTTCCAACTGTAGAGGATGTTAAAATAATGGTATCCTACACAGCACAAGGAATATAACAAACACACTACAAAACAGTGTGGAATGAGTGAATTGTTGACATATAAGTCTTTTTGTGCTTATACAAAAAACAGAAGAATATGGTATCTAAATCAAAAGTTCGTGGCTGTTCCACTTTTACATGAAACCTGGTAAAGTGTAAGTTATACTTGATGCCAGAAGTATATTAAGTGTAAACCAAACCCAGCAGGTATACAGAATCAGTCTTGTGATCTGACAATGACCTTTTTAATAGGAAAAAGTGATTAAAACAAACACAGACTAAGCAGAATATGAATGCAAGAGATCTGGTTAGTAGAGAACTGATCAAATAAAACAGACAATCTTATTAACCAGTGATCAAATTAAGCAGGAGTCTATGTTAGAAGCCTCTTTATTGAGTGATAGATAATTAACTGAAATTGTATGTGTAATGTAGGGTGTCGTCTACCTTGGCCTGTTCCTGTGAAAGCTTCACTTAAGTGGATAGGATCTGTGGGGGAACAACATATGATGCACACATATAATCTATTGGGCTTGCAGAAGATGATTTTTTTCACTTTTTATGGCACTTTTAATTAAAATACTATCTAGAATCCATCCATCATGATCTTTAAAAAAGCAGTTGCATGGGATAATGCCAGAATAATAACAACACACTTTGTAAACCGCTCTGAGTGTGGCATTAAGTTGTCCTAAAGGGCGATATATAAATAGAATGTTATTATAATTATTACTATTTTTAGTTCGATTTCTGGCAAAGACTCATGGCATGTTGAGTAGCCTTATCAGACTTCAGGTAGTAGTGGCCTTGTCAGAGTAGTAACCTTATGAGACTTCAGGACCCGTTGTCAATCCAAATTTGTAATACAGGCCCTGTTTTGTTCTCTATATGGAGTGGAAGAATAAATTTAAATTCACTCTGAGACCCCTACAGGTTTTACATAGACTTCATCAGGGGGATCTGAAATAAATAAAAGAATAAATTTTAAAAGCATTAATTAAAAATCATACTTTTAAAAGACAGAAAGAACTGAACATATGAAAAAAGTAAGATTTTTGAAAGTCAAACATCAATGCAAATATTGGGCTTGGGAAATTCTTTCACAAATACAGTACAGAGGAAGTTTGTACATTTAGACATAATTAAGAACAAGGTTTTATAAAAAGGTAGGTAGACATATTATAACTGACCTGTAAAATATTATAGTCTGAAAAGTTCCCATAGCAAGGAGTTGTATTCTGGCATTTTTAAAAAATCTCATATTGGTGATCAGAGCTCGGTTTTTGTCTTTGAGGAACCAAAGTACTGAGTCTCAAAATCCATTCTGCTTTAAAAAAAAATAACGTACTATCATTGTGGTGATCTGATTTGTTTACATCCCAAAATATGAAATCTGTGGGACCATGATTGTATTCTATGAAATGTAGTAAAGGGGCCTGCCTTTTACAATAAATATTTCTTTTATGTTCAGAGATGCATGTCCTTAGTTTCCTGGAAGTTTTGCCAATACAAATCTTATTACAAGGGCACTTTATGATGTAAATTACTTATTTGGAACTGCATGTGTTAAAAATTAAGAAAACATTGTTATGATAAGGATTAATGAAACTTTTCATACTACTAAGTTTGCAGAAAATAGAGTTTCCACAAAGATAATGGCCCACAGATAAACTGCATCCAGCTAAACTTAGTTAGGAATTTGCACGTAGAAACGTGTTGCTGATCTTTTAAATTATAAGTCCTCCTAAAGGTGTTTGGTTACTTTTTTTAATTGCACATGGGACTATCATGTAAAATATACCAGTTTTTATAAATGCTCTTTTTTGAGCCTAACACTTACATGGTTGAAAGTCAAACCACATGCAGGTCTTCCAGGACCAGTTCTTACTTTGTAATATCCACTTCCTGTGGCATGCAGCTGCTTTATGATAAGCTGATTGTAAAACCTGGCAGGGGTGCCCTCTGGTTACTAAATTTTGTTCTTGGATTTCATCCGCTTTGTAGAAATCCTGTATACTAGTGCAATTCCTTCTAATCCTTAGCAACTGGCTATGTGGTGAATTATTTTTAGTGTGTACTGTACGGAGGCTATCATATCTCAAAAAATTATTTTTGTTAGTGTGTTTTTAATAAATCTGTTTACAGCTTTCTATATTCCTTGGCAACCATAACATTCAAAAATTAATGAGTTTCATTCACACAATTCAAATTTTTTATTTCCATCCTGTGTATCAAGCAAATTGTGAAATTGAGTAACTGGGTATGATTACCTTTCCACAACAATAACAACAAAATTATCTATGAAATGTCACCATTTAAGAACATGCTGTACAAATGGATTGTTAATGAAATGTATAAATTGTTCCCCACCTCTGGTGCCATAGAACAGCCCATGGCTTATACCTTGGACTTGCCGATAAAATTTGCCACTGAATGAAAAACAGCTCTTTTCCAATGTTATTTCTGGTAATTCCATGAGGAAATATGTGGGAGGTTATCCATTTTGTATAACCTACGGTATATATTTTATCTGAGCTTCTAGGATTGTAGTTTTAAAGTCTCCAAGCTTCCCCAAGGGTTTTGACCCTTTTAATCTTTCCTTTCAGTTTCTTCTTCACATGCCCCCTCATCGCAGAAAAGTTACACCTATTAAAGTTAAAAGTGGTTGTTTTGGTCTTTTTGGGCAACTCTCTATTTATGCAAATGCTGAACTCAATAACATTTTGGTCACTGTTCCCAAGCAGTGCAACCACTTTTACATTTATCTAGAAAATGTCTTTCATAGCGCCCATACTCATACCTTCCTCCATTGTCATTAGAGATCTGAGCTAGGATGACCATCTGATGGCTTGTGATTGTCAGCTAAATCCAGTCTCCAGAGCACTTTATCCAGCCCCTCCCCAATCCTACCAAATTAAGATATCTTAAAAAGTATTACTTGAAGTTTTATTTGTAATGGAAAAAAACCCGCAATTGCTTGTATTTTATACAGATTATATTGTATCAGTATCTCATTTACATCCTGGAAGGCAAGAGACCCTGCCACTCTGTTTAAAGGGATCTTCAAAAAATCAAACTAATTTCCCAGGCACCACCACCATGCTCCATTGGATAAGTGATCTTTTATATCAGCTAATCAAATATCTGTATCTGTAAAATGCTTACTAGCAGAAAATTCCTATTTTATTATAGTATCTGACTACAGATCCTTGAGCAGAGCAGATATTTCCACATGCCAGCCTTTTCTTTGGAGAAGTGAGTGAACCTGAGGATACAGACATAAAATGTATGCACTATATACCTTGAACTAGATAATGTTGTATGACAAAATAGAAACATCAGAATCAAATATGGCCTTAATTTTCAGCAAGGCTAGCAGTAATCCTGATGATTTCTAGTGTTCACAAGTTGATACATCCTGAAGATAAATTTTACACTTAGGAAGCAGCCTTCTCTCTGCACATAAGCAGATTTAAGCAAAATACAGCTAACAAATACACCGACAGACCTCTTCCTTACTTTTATGGATAGTTCTGATGGTCATTTCCTTTGCTGCATACCAGCAAGGGGGCAATAAGAGTATTGCATGGGTATGGTGGCTAGGAAAATATTTAAGCATACTTTTACTGTTTTGTGGCTCTGAAAAAGAGGCTGGGAAGTCATTCAAAGGTGTTTCCTTGCTGAATCTATCTGCCATGATGCAGTCTATCCTTGGGTTTAGTTCAAAGTGATGTTGCAAATCCAGCTGTCTAAAAATCTGTTACTAATCCAGGAAATCATGCATGAACAGTGTATAAAAAAGTGGGTGTGCGTGTGACAAAACCAGCAAGGTCATGCACTAATTCTGGAGATAATCTGTAAATTTACCTCCCCTTTATGAATCCTACTTGTAATGTACTGGTTTTCATTTGGATGTATGGTTTTATTTTAGTAACTGTCTTTTAAAACTCTGCAGTGTTAAGGATGATATAAAAAGTAAGAGGAACATTGTTAGAAAGGTGAAGGGGCATTTATATATTCAAAAAAGAAATGTTTCTTCCATCTCATAACAATTTTTACGCAATTTACTATGAAAATCAAAAATTTCAACAAGATCCCTAAAACAAAGATTGGGATCTTAAACTCATTTATTTGAAAATAATGTCTAACAAAGCTTATCTCCAACTATACTTGTACTCAAGTTGCATAATACTTCTTCCAATGCCATCCTAATCAGTGTTATATTCTTCTAAGTCTATTGATATAAATGGGCTTAGAACAGTGTAACTTTGTTTAGGATTGCACTGTAAGCATATTTCTAGTTCATATTTTCTCACAGTGCTTCATATAATTCATTATCAATGATCCTTGTAACCATGTGTAAGATAGGTCTGTATTATTGACCTCTTTTATAAAATGGAAGGCTGATGAATATCTTTGTTTCAACAGGTGAGTTCATGACTGAGCTTGGAACTGAACATGTGTGCAGTTACTACATCATACTCTTAACCACCGCACTATATGCCTGCAAAAGTTCACGTCACAATAAAACAATTATCTCCAAGATTTGGCAATTTTTATTAAAATTCTGGTTTTCTTGTTAGATGCTTTTATCATCTCCCACTAGCTATTCAAGCACCTCTTGATGAGTTTTTAAATATGCCATAATCGTTCTCTTCTTCATTTCCTGCAGGAAAAATGTGTTCAGTATTCAGAGGTGTTTGTTTGTGTCAGTGAGAGAGGGAGTTTTGCTTGCTCATGTGTGGGAGAAATTACTGACAGGAAATTGAGTTAAAGAAATTAGTTTTGCATTCTATAGAGAGGTCTATGTTGCTTCCCATCTCCCACTGGAGAGAGTTGCCTCGTCTTAATCCAGCTTTCCGTCAATGTTCTATTCTTTGTAGTTGGTGATCCCTTTCTATTGGCTGACATTTAACTACTCCAGAGGACAATACCTGATGTGGCTATCGAAAGAGATTATAAATTTCTAGTTACAAAGGATTATTCCTTCATAGAGCTTAGAGTATCATCTTAGAGACTTCAGAATTGGATTCTAAATTCATAAGAGAAACAGTGGAGAGAAAGGAGTACAGGGCCATCATTATTCTCAACATATTAAAGGTTCCTAAATTTTATAGAAATGGTCCGAATTATTTCTCTCACAACAGAAGGCTTGCACTAACTCCCTACAGTGTATATTTATTCTGTGACTTCAACTGTATATCATTATCCTCCTGCTCCAAAGACAGCTACATTCATCCTAACAGACCTTAAACATTTGAGTGGGAGAGTTCACAGTGAAAGTGCATTCATTATCAAGGTGACAGAAGAATTAGAACCAGTTTACACGTTATTATGGAGGTTACTTTACACTGCATTAGGTGGTAATTGTTATCATACAGTTGCACGCAGAATTGCTGTCTATATAATTGGGGCAATTTTCCTAATATTCTAACATTGGGGCAATTTTTCTAACCATTCTAACAAAAGGTGGAGGGGGTGCCAGTGTGGAGAAAAACATTCCATTTGCAATATAAACCATGCCACATGAAAGAGCACTATAAAGAAGCCTTCTCATGGCAGACATAACTTGTGAAGTGCTTCAAATGGTAATGATTGGCTATGAGAATGAAAAGTGACTAATTCTAGTAGTAAAAGACTAGACTTTTGCCACATGTTAATTTAATTTAAAAAATACTAAACCCAAAATTCTTAAACTGAACAAAAGATATGCATGTAGGTGAATAACAGCAGGAATGTGTGTACATAGATGTGTGAGAATGGGGAAGGGAGCAGCTAGCCAGGTTTTTTGCCCTTGTCTGGCTGTGAATGTGCACTTGCTACAAAGATCTCCTGACTCTCAGGGCCAACTCCAAGTGGCCACAGGTCCATCCTGTGGCTGCCATCATTTTAAAAGCATTTGTAGTTCTTTTAAAATTGCCACAAGGCCCCAAACTAGAGATAAGAGTTTTTTAAAAAGATAATTAAGAAAAGGCATGATTGAGTTTTACACAATTATATTGGGATGGGGAGAGAGTGAATACGGAAAGGTATCTCTCCAAAAGCATTAGACGCAGGGTCGCCCTGTCAAATAGATTTACTGTAGTTTCAGGATGAACAAAATGAAAACTTCCTAAGATGCCTTGCCAGATTAATTTACATAATTAATTGCCGCAACATATGGTAATAGATATAACCATAGGTGGCTTTTAAGAGGATTAGAAAAATTCACCATTACCCATGACAATAAAAAATGGAACCTCCTAATTCAGCATGCACCTGGTTACCAGGGGACAGCTTGTCACTATCCATATCCTGATTGTGAGCTTTCCCAAGGCATTTGGGTTGGTCTTTACCTGAGGCACAGATCCAGTAAGACAATATTTAGGATGTTCTGATTTCCAAGATGCACTCAAAGTATTTCCTCCTATATTCCAGCCATGCTGTAATGCCAGGAATATGACAACAGGCTAAGAAGGTCCGAATAACTAGACATAAGGAATCCTAGGGAAAGTGTAACAAGGTTGTGTGCTGCTGTTACTGACACTGTTATACAGAGAAGCCTGAACTGCATCATTCTATACAATAGCTTCAAAACCGTTAGTGTGGATTTGACCCTGAGTTGGATAAAAAACAATCTGGTCAAGGATTAATTGGCTAGAATACTGAGAGAAGCCAGAAAACTGTGTTTTTGAAGGCTGACAAAAGAGAAGGATGGAGCATTTAATGAAAGGCAATTGGAAGAAGATGTGTATCAGAGATTGAGAGGGTTCCTTGCTTATACATATGAAGGACTTCATTTGAAAGAAACAGCAGTATATCTGGACAATGGTACATGCACTAAGGCAGGGGTTTCCAACATGGTGCCTGTGGGCACAACTGGGCCAGCCAACACCTTTTCTGGTATCCAAGTGTTTTTAGAACGTGGTGGTTCTGATTGGCCACTGGAGTACTGATTGGTTTTGTAGATTTTTAAAAACATTGTTTTGGCAGAAACTGCTTCCACAGCACAAGGATCTTCACTGTCTGACTGAAGGTAAGCTGTAATAGCCATTCTGTGGCTGGCTCATCTCCTGCAGTTGCCATTTTGTGGCAGCCGTATTGTTGCTGCGCCCACCACCAGGGCCGGATCGATGGCGGGGGGTAGTCTGCCCCCAGTGCAGCCAAAGAGGGGGCACAGGGTGCAGCTGCCAGCCCCGGGAGTTCGCGGGCGGCAGGACAGGGGGTGAGCTTGCCGTGCACCTTGTCCTGCAGGGCAGGCAAAAGGCAGCGCGGGTGGCTGGGAGGCTGCCTGCACCAGTCGCCTTCCCCGCAGGACAGGGGGCGTGCAGCAAGCCGGCCGCCCCCTGTCCTGCGGGGCAGGCGAATGGGGCCGCCACCAGCTCCGCAGCACGCCAGGACAGCTGGCTTGCCGCGGGGCAGCACGCACTGCCCTGCGTGATGACATCACGGAAGTGATGTCATCACGCAGCACCGGGAGCACATGTGCGCTGCGCGCGCGAGTGGCCAGTCTTCGGTTGCCCTGGGTGCCGGCAACCGGAGATCTGGGCCTGCCAACCACACTGTGACAGAATTCCGAATGTGCCCGCAGGCTCAAAAAGGTTGGGGAGCACTGCACTAAGGAGCCATATATACACAGAAAACCATGGAAATATTCAGGGATATTTGAGAAGTGAGAGATTCTTCAAATTATATCCATAGTCTATATCGGATTTTGCTTGTATTCCAATTTCTGTAATCCATACCCTATTGTATTGTTCTCTAATGTTTAATCATATTCACCTACACTGTGTAATCTGCCTTGAGTCTCAGAAAGGCAGAATACTATTTATTTACGTCATTTATATCCTGCTTTTCTCTCTAATGGAGACCCAGCGCAGATTACATCATTCTCCAGTCCTCAATTTTATCCTCACATCAACCCTGTCAGGTAGGTTAGGCTAAGTGTGGGACTGGCCCAGCACCAGCACCAGCTCCAACGTAAGAGTAAGTATGTGAACGTGTGTTTCCCAAATCCTAGTCTGATACTCTAATCACTACACTACACTGAATGGATTAAGAGACTTGTGGACATCCAAACAAAGAACAAGACTGTTAGAGGTCCAAAAGGTGGTCCGTCCTGAACAGTTTTCATAAATAATCCATGCAGAAAAAAGAGGAAAGGCATTCTGAGAAAAATCTATGGATTCTTAACAAGAGTGGGGGCAGTGGAATGATTATAAAATGCTTTCATAGAAAAGATCTAGCGGATAGCCGAGTTGGGTCAGATACAACAAAAACAGAAGAATCGTGTGGCACCTTAAAGGCTGTCACATTCATTGTACTATAAGCTTTCAAGGGCCTGAAACTACTTTAGATGCATTAAGTGAATTCTCGGTCTGCAAGATTTTTATCCATAGACGAAAGGAAAACATTATGAATAAAGACTTCGTTTGTGAAATTTCTGTGTAAAACTCAAAAGTATACAAATTAGCACAGTGCCCATTGTTAAACAATAATGCCGTCTCCTCAGTTATGGTAACCAATTTAACACCTATAGTCTAAGACAAGGAGTAACTTGCGACGTTACGCAAGAAGGAAGGTTGAGAAGTCTGGAAAAGGCTGACCGCGGAGACCAGTGAAAGTACGAGAGGAGACGTGGGTTCATGTTTTCCCAGACGCCAAGCAAGAGCTACGAGAGACGCAGGAGGGAGAGAGGCCAGCGAAAGCGGCGTTGGCTTGCGATGGCCGCCGTTCCTCGAATTCTGAGCGGGCTTCATTGTGACGCCTCAATGGTTGCCGCGGGTTCCACTCGGCTGCCTCGCCGCAGGCTCGTCTTCGGAAAGGGCCGCAGCAGGCTCTGGGCGCTACTGAAATGGGGCTCCGAGAGGCCGGGGGTGTGGGGAAGCTCCCTCTGTTCCTGGGGCTGCTTCTCTACCTGCTGGCCAAGAAGCCCGTCAGCTCCATTAACGCCAGCGCCCCTTCCGTGGACGTTGCCATGAATGAGCCGGTGGTGACGCTCGAGGAGTCGGGTGAGGGATTAGAAGCGGGCTACTGTGCACGGGCGAGGGGGGGGGGGGCTCGTAAGGTCAAAGCCTGGGAAAGTAGGGCCATCAAAAGCGCGCGGAACTCACTGCGCCTTACCCTCGTCGGTAGCCATTCTAAATGCACTGGTTTCAGGTTTCATATATAGGTCAATAACTTTGGAGCAAACGTGTTTAGGGTTGTACTTTCGCCTGTATCCTCGGCTAGTACCGCACACAGCGCCAGAAGCTAACCAAAGACCACTAAACAGCTGAAGACCTGCACCCCTCCTCCTCATTTATTTTGCAATCGTGTCTCTGAAGCGTTTGAACTGTGCAGCCGCACCTTTGCAAAACAGGATGAAAATACCCAGAAGTTGACAGCTTGCCCCCTCCCCATACGCTTTCTTCATCCAAATTCTAATGACGGTTCAGTTTCTTTTCCTTGTACGGCCCAGCTGTTCCTTGCATGTTATAGTAATCCTCACTCACGCTGTGCTTCAATTTGGAAGCTGAAGCAAGTTTGGCCGGTGTAGTCATGTGGGCTAAGAAGCTCCGTGTGTTAGACCAGATATTTACAAGGCAGAAGAAGAGTCGTGACTGCTGAGCAAGAGTTAATCATCGCCTGGATGTAATGACCCCCCCCCTTTTTTTTTTACCCTACCTCCTCAGAAATTTGAGATGCAGTCACTGGGAAGGAAGCCAACCTAGCTCTCTTGAAGATAGGAGAAAGGTTGAAAAGCTCCAGATTTACTGGTGGTCATTGTGGCTGGCAGATGTGGGCAATAGAAACGTACTAAATAGCTTTTATTTGTGTTTGTTAGGTCGAGAGACGGGTTTCAAATGATCTGTTGCTATGCATCTGAACTAGGTCTGATTCATCTTTATATGCAAAAAAAAAATTGCTTTTAAAGTGTAGGATTACTGGTCCTCAGGAGTTTATCTCCTGTGTTTCTACAAGAATCTTGGTGACCTCATGTACAGGGCCAAACAATGTGGCAGCAGACGATAAATGAACAAGTCTCCTATGACTTTAAAAATGTTAATAGAAGCTGTGGGGGTGCAGCAGGGATTGGGGACGTAGTGCAGAGGTGGAGGAGGACTTGACCTTTCCTTTGTGCTACTCTGAGAAATGAAACATGCAGTTACTATTTGCTCTATGAGGGAAAAGCAAACAACTACCCGTGGGGTTTGCATCTTTTGTCTCACAGAACAAATAGTCCTTTGGAGATGGCAACTTGCATCAGGAAAAAGGCATGAGGAAAAGGGTAAACTCACTTCCCAGCCCAGTATGCTCTGTCTAAAATGGGGTCCAATTAGGCTGTTTATACTTTGAAGAACCTATGGGAGAGCTTTATTACAGATCTCCTGTGTCGTCTGATTTGTTATTGGCTCTTAGTTGAACCCAAGGCTGAGAGCAGCATTGTGCTGTCCTTACCATTTAACTTTCTCTTCCATTTGCTTCTATGAAGTGCTCTTCCACTCCTTGTTTTCATTGTAATATTGCACTGAGATAGCTTATGTAGGTGTAGGTGCTTTAAAGTAATTCCTCTGTGCTCCACTGTCAGTCTCTCAAGTGATTTTTCTATTAATTAGGTTTAAATTAAAAAGGGTCACAGCATAAAGATTTCTCAGCTTGAAAAATGAGCCACTACTAGTTCATAGTCAATAGTCATCTTGTTTTAGCTCTGTTGCTTTTGAAGCAGAGTCCAGATTGCAGCTGCATGTCTAACAATGATGAAGGAAAAGGTGCCTATCAAGGAAAAGGACTTTTGGATTGTGGAGAGGGAGAAGTACCTTTTTGTTTGTTTGTTTGTTTTCTTTGTCCAAGGAACCTGTGGTACAATTTGGAATCTGATTTACACCTGTCACTGTGTAATCCTATAGAGTCTGCAATGCTTCCTAGTCTTCATTTTAAGGAAATTAGAAACTGCAGACAGACTTTGGGCTCATGTTCCACATGTTCTTGTCTCTCCCCCCTCGCCCAAATCCATATTGGGGGACTTGAAAGGTTGTTTTTATTATTCTGTGATATTTTGGTTGATCCTAATAGAAAGTTAAGATTTGGGTCCAGTAGCACTTTAAAGGGTATGAGCTTTTGAGAGTCAAAAGCATACATCATATTCTGGAAATCTAGTTAGTCTTTAAGGTGCTACTGGATCTGAATCTTGCTTTTCTATAACAGACCAACACAGCTACTCATTTGAAACTAATAGAAGGTGTTACACTCTGGCTGATTTTGGATCCCCCCCCCAACCAATTCAACTATGTACAGTTTGACTCGGTCACTGTTCCTGTGTTTGAACCAGCAGTGAACCAGTGATCATTATTGATCTCATTTGCAGGTGCCAAGCGTGTTGAATTCCAGTGCTCAGAGCTTTTTAAAAAAAGCTTCCCTGGGGGGGGGGGCACTCTGAAAATGCACATGCCGACCAATTTCCCTGGCCAAATTGGCTTGATAAGAGTGGGATCCATGGAGATTTTAGAACATGGTTATGAACCGGTCAGTTGCACACCTAGTTTGACAGTTCAGTCTGTGTTTGCCACATATTATTTGACTTCCCTGTCATTTGAAAAGAATATAGAACACATGTTGAAATAGTTGTATCACCTCTTTCCGCCATGCTGACTGTCATACTGTCAACTCATCATTTTGGTAATTTGGTCATGAATCTTAGCTTCTGTGACATAGTAGTGTGAAATAAGTGTATTTAACTCCCCCACCCTTATGAGATGTTCATTTGTTTTGTGCTGAACCGTAGCTGAAATGTAAATTTGGAAGTAGGGTATAGGGAGAGAGGGTCACTTGGAAAATTCTCATTTTAGCATGATGCAATCTGTAAAATTTTATACTGTGGAGAATGCATATGTAAATAGCTAAACTTTGAAAAATCTGTACTTTGACAGAAAAGGCTTAAACATATATACTGTTAATTTTACGGTATGATACTGACCACATAATTGACATTAGCTTCTAGACTCTTAAAATGTGGTGGCGTGAAAAATGCCACCGGACAGAAATATTACATGCTTGTGTTCATCTCATATGCTTTATTATTTAACAACAAACCTGTTCAAATAAAGATAGTTTCAAAGTGGGTAGCCATGTTAGTCTGCACTGGGACAGACCAGGTCTAGTAGCACCTTAAAGACCAACAAGATTTCCAGGGTATGAGCTTTCAAGAGTCAAAGCTGTATATGAAGAAGGGAACTTTGACTCTCGAAAACTCATACCCTGGAAATCTTGTTGGGTCCATACATGTTTTTGGCAAGCTTCAGAAGGGAAGCTCACCAGCCTTCCACCTCACGTAGGGGTCATGCTCCCATAACCATCTTACTCTCAACACCAGAGGGAACTTGGTGGCTGGGATGACCACAAAAGTCCTTTCCTCCCAATGTCCCCTTATTCCCACTGGGGTGTGCTTGGTTTCATAACTAGGGGGGGGGGGGAGATCCCTTTCATAACCGTCCCGTCCATCTGTTCAAACACCAGAGGCTCAGGTAGTTTCATCACCTCCAGTCCCAACTCCGTCACTAGTGCAGAGGCGATCAAGTCTCTGCTGCACCCCGAGTCAATCAAGCCCCTTACCCTGATATTTGTCCCTCTCCGGAGGTTCAGCAAAGTGACCACTATGAAAAACGATGCTCCCTTTGCTCTGCAGCGCTGGAGCTTCTGCAACCTGATGGCTGGTGCCCTTCACAGCAGGTCTCCGCCATTTCCCGTCGGCAATCTCGGCTCCTCTTCGCTGTCCGGCAAGAGCTCTTCACTCACGATGTCCCTCTCCTCTGCTGGTGCCATGGCCACTGCCGCTGCTTCCTTCCTGGAAGTAGATCAGGACTTCCCCTTCGGGCGCCCCTCTAGTAGCCTCCTCAGCTTCGGCTCCGTCCCCAACTGGCTCTTTTCCTCACCCGGACATTCTGTGGCAAAGTGGCCCACTCTCCCGCATCTCAAGCACAGCCTTTTTCTTATCCTCCAGTCTTTCTCGCTCAAAGAAACATTGGCTCGCAGCGTCCCTCACTCCCAGGGCCTGGCATCCGTCAAACCTTTCCAGTAGCTGGTTTGATGCTGCAACTTCAGCAACTTCACTATTTGCTTCCGATTTTCGATCTCACAAGCCAGTTGAATCCAGCCTAGGAGGGTTCGAGGGTCATCTTGCACCATCGCTTTAGCCACCAGCTCGGGGTTCAGGCCGGGTTCAGTGTGATTTTGTTTTAAATTTAACTACTGAACTATCTACTATATAAAAGACAAGCTGTATTGGCAACGACTCACTTTTTATCCTTGTGCAGGCACATTGCACAAGGCCATGAGGCTGGTGTGAAGCACCTGCTTGCTGCCAGGAGGAGGACTGCCGAATCGACAGCCTAAGAACTCCCCCCTCCACGCATCCCCTCAGTACCCTCCAGGCCACTGCAAAGTGCCCACTTGCTGCCAGGAGGAGTGCTCAGGCCATCAATTTGCTGGGTCCCCTCGCGGTGGCAAGCAGGTACTTTGCAGTGGCCCCCAGGCCAGAGCAGTAGGGTGCCGAGGGGAAGAAGAGCACAATACCAATTAGTCTTCATGCAGGTGCATTGCCGGGAGGGGGCACGCCCAATCAGCAGCCTAAACACTCCTCCCTGCACCTCACCTGAGGGTCGCTGAGAAGAAGGCGGAAGCCTCGGTGGTGCTCGATGCCTGTCCGCGCTTGCCTGGGAGGGGTCCCTGCTGGATCTTGTGGAGCTTGTTCTCCCCTCCGTAAAGAAGCCTGACTGCTATCCTGAAGGCAGTGTCCTCGGAGTAAGCTCTATTTTCCACAAACGAGAGCATGGCAAGTTACTTCCGAGTTCTGACAAAATCTTTACACAAAACATTGCATTCAAAGAAATCTTTCACCGTTGGTGACTGATTGTTGTATATTTCATGAAAAATTAAAAGATGACCAACAACAGTTTTCTAGAGCCCATTGTATTTTTTCACACAATGGGCTTTGTTGCTAGTATAAAAATAATTAGGTGTTGTGCAGGCTGGAATGTAAACTATATTTTTCAGAATCAACTTAATATAGGTATAATCTGTTTCATCAAGCTGGATTTTCTTTTAATATGAGATATTATTCTGGAAAAGGCAAGTTCTGACCGCACTATCTTATTGAGTGGGAAATGGTTATAAATTTTGTTTTATGTTTCAGATGAAAGGATCTAGGGAAGAACTTAAGAGGTATGTTTTGTTACAATTTACTCTGCACTTTGTGATCAGTTTATGGCAACTCCCTTTTTCAGATCCAAATATGACAGAACCCAAGGAGGTAGAATTTGGACCATGCACCGTTACATGTGGTAAGAAGAAAAACTGATAAATAAAACATAATGTCATTTGGTGTATTTTAAAAAAAACTTTTAGGAACAATATGCCAACATTAATTGTTTTAGCTGTTATAATTTGTATGTCCTGATTCACCTCTCATTGATTTTGGTTGTTGATAATTGTAATTAAGAAAAATAATCTCCTTGATTGTCATTAGACATTTAGGTGAGATTTATAGTTTTATTGATTTCACAGCCTGTAAGCTCCTTAAAAAGCCAACTCCTCTTGTATATTGCCTTGTGAGCTGCCTTCACCAAAGTATCAATTTTCTTTTTTTGTGAACATCTGTGAGACTTTCAGAAGCTGAAAAACTTTCTGATATATCTCACAGATGTCTTCCCACATACAATATTACAAGCTATGTTAAACAGCTTCTCTGCAACCATGTATTCTATATTTGACCCTTCATATGATATATTAATTATAACTAAGGGTAGTTGAGGTCTCATTGAAGAGTGGAAGACCATTGTTTGGTAGCAAATGTGTATGCTAATGGATACCAAATACAAAGCAGAGTAGATGTTCCCTTTCTTACAATGATTCCATTTCCCAGGTATCTCATAAAAGATTTTTTTTAAAGAACCTTTTTTGAATTGCTGCTGTCAGACCTCTGCAGTAAGCAGAGTTTAGATAAGTTAAACTTAGCCCCTAGAAAAGGCAGCATTTTTGTTAATTTTTCCCATCAGTAAATATGAATCTTATTTTCTCTTTTGTAATTCTCCTTTCTATCACAGTTTTAACTCCGCCTTTTGTAATCTGTTCATTATTTGTGGACTATAGTGACAAATTAGGATCTGGGAATCCCAGGTTCAATTCCCTACTTTGCCATGGAAGCTCACTGGGTGACCTGAGGCCAGTAACATCCTCTTAGCCTAAACTACCTCACAGGGTTGTTGTGAAGGGGAAAATGGAGAATGATGTAGGTCACTTTGGGTCCCCATTAGGGATAAAGGTGAAATATAAATACAGTCAAATTAAATAAATAAATAAATACCACCCCTGTCCAGATACTTCCATACTTTAGCTTCCCCATACTTTAGCTTTTTGTCATCTTAAATGTAATATTATTGAAATTATGAAAAGCTGATACTATAATGAAAAAGTTACTTGCAATAATTTTATCAGTAAGCTCATCTATACTCATTTAGAGTTGATTTTTTTTCTAATTTAAATCTGACCCCATTCCTACTGGGGCCACTGTATCCCCAGGCCCAAACCTGCAAAGCAGTTCATTTTTTTTCTTAAAATATATTGAAATCTCTGTTCATTTTTTGGATTTTTTTCCTGGCCTCTCCATGACTTGTGGTGATGGTTAGAATTCCACACATGCTTTTTTCATACTGTTACTTACTAATAAAATGATTTTTAAAAAATTCACAACAACCTTCTGCTATTCCACTGATACAGCACTAAGGCTGAGAGTTAGTAACTTGAAAGGGCTAAACTGGGATTGGAATGCACATTTCCTGCTCCAAACTAATTCTCCTGGATCCAGGGCCGGCGCCACCACTGAGGTGGTGAGGTGGCCGCCGCGGGGCCAGAGGGGGTGCCAGAGGGGGCGCTGGGGGCAGAGGCGCACGCCATGGAGCTGGCGTACCTGGCCCGCAGCTGCTGCTGCAGCTGGCCAGCCTCGCGCGGCCGCTGCCATCACCACACCGACCCGGCCGGGCGCAGCAGCCGTGGGCCAGGCACGGCCGGCGGCCGGGGAAGCGTGCGGAGCACAGGCAGCCTCCTCGTGCCGCCCCAGCTACCCGCCAGCCAATGGGCCCAGCTTTGCTGTGTGATGACATCATCATGCAGTCCGGGGGCATGTGCACACGCACAGGAGAGTGGCCACAGGCGCCAGAAACCCTGGCGCCGACGGTGCCTGGATCAACCTGGATTGTTCATTTTTAAGTAATTCATGATATTTCAAACTGCTGTCTAGATTCAGCATGCTCGCTAGACTTTTTCATCATTATTATTTAAAACATTTATTTCTCTCTGTTTTTTTTTAACCTTTTGGACTCTTTTCTGTAGCTGTAAATTAAACCACATTTAAATTAACCTCTGTAAAACAGAAGTCCAGTGGCCCTTTAAAGGCTAATATCTTTTATTCCAGTATGGGTTTTCATGAGTCAGAGCTCATTTCTTCAGGAGCTATGAAGAAGAAATAATTTTCCACATTTTAATATGGAAAAATAAAGGGAGGTGGGGGGGGGGGAGGGCAGACTGGGGAGCAGGACGGGGCTTGGTATCAGTTCTGTCATAAATCTTTCAGGTGTGATAATATAAGGAACCGCTTAGATTAACTTCTGCCAGTCTTTCTTGCTAGATATTTTACCTCTATCAGTTTGTTATTAGCTTTAATTTAGTATATTATTTTAGTTAAAGTAATGTCGTTGCTCATACATTCCCTTTGTATTATTAATAAAATTATCAAATTACTGGCCTAGACTTAATCAGCTGTGTATCTCATTAAGACTAAAACCTCCCCCAGGCAGTTTGACATTAGTCCTTAATATTTGACTGTCGTTGGTCACTGATGCCTACTTCCAGGAAAGTGGCAAGGGAACAGCAAAAGGAATGCCAGGCCAACCACAGCTGCCAAGCAGTGGTTGGGGGTGCCTCCTGATTACAGGGCCACAGTGTTGAGGCTAGCCCTGGGGTGCACTCTTGACAAGCCCCTCTAGGGGCTGAGAGGGCATGCAAGGGTAGTACCAGTGCAATGCCTCAAATAGCCGCCTACAGGTTCGCAAGCAGCCTTGTAATACACATCTACCTCCTGTCCATGTCCCCAGTGACAGCCACCAGCCACTAGACATTCCCAGTAACTGCCCCCTGACACACCACAGAACCCTCCAGTCACTACTGACCCTGAGCCACAGCATCCATTCACTCACTGCAGGTTTTCAACTGCAGTGGATCAGTCTGTGAGTATGGACATCAGTGGAAGGGGTTATGTGGAGCAAGAGGAAAGAGAGCCCAAGGGGCATGCAGGTCACTTAAGGGTAGGTGGCGTTGATACCCTGGGCAAGAAGTTGCCCTACCTTCCTTCACTGGTGCCCACTGCCTCCCAATCAAGGGCAACTGGAAAGCTGTTCCCAGATAGTGAGGAGAGTACAGAGGGCAAAGTCCACAGGAAGCTATGGATCCTCAGAACTAGCAGAGCCTAGTGGGCTAATGTCAGGGGTGGGGTCCACCATCTTCATAAGTTCCTTCTTGCCCAGGACCACCAGTGGGTCTGAGATGTTGATGGAGGGCATTATGGGGCCAGAGCCAGAGCTGATGCACCCCCTAGTCCAACCAACTCTGCCCCTTAGATGGTGAGCATTCCCATGCAAGCACTGGATTGGGGGAAGGCAGCCCTGGGGTGCCTAGCATCCTATTAGTGGGCTGCCTCCCGGCCCTAGCCCACTCCCATTGGCTGGTCAGGCACATCCTGCAGGCCAGTTGGGTGCCAAGACACAGGCACCTGGTTCTGCTGTTGGCATGTGCCATCCATGCCCCATTCCATAAGACCATGCTATCCCCAGAGGGCTGTTGGTGGCACCCCCTACCCTGGCTGAGTGCTAGGCCACTGTCTGTTCTGGAAGTGTCTGGCACGGCTGTTGGGATGTGACCTGTGGCTGAGAAGGGGGCAGGGTGTGGAGAGTGACCTGCTGAAGGGACTTGGTGTGGTGAACTTACCTTCCATATTGGGATGTTAATGCTGTGACCACTGAGCTGTGACCATTTGGGCATTAAAAAAGGATGCATCTCCATTGTGTATCACTGTTGGTACGCCCTGTTTTCTCTAGACTTATTTTTTTCCTTATTTCCTCCATTTTAAATCATAAATTTTCTGGTATCCTTTATGTGTGTTGAAAAAAATTCCTCAACCTCCAAGCAAGAAAAATGTCTTTAATAAAAGTGTCAGTTCATTGCCCTATATACCTCTGTTTTCTGCCTCTTAGAAATAAGACATTTTCAGCCGTGGCGCATGATCCTTGTTTTATGACAGATCCAGCAGGAGTTGCTGCTTCCCTCTGTCACTTGAAGTAACGTTTCCCTAGTTATATGTCACTGAAGAAATATTACAAAATCCATCGGGTTGTATTGTAAGGCATTTAAAGATGCAAAATACCTCACCACAAAGTATTTTTTTCATATACATGGGGTTTAATATTCTGTAGGTTTTGTTCTGTTTATCTCTGGGTCACGGGAAGTTTTTTTTCACTCTTTTCTCCATTTCTGTACTGTTCAGTAAAACAAAATATTTCTATAACGGATGGCAATCTATCCAGTGTTTACTGGGACTAAACATACTATTCTCTCCTCCCTCGCATCCTATGCCATTTGAAGGAGCTGGGTACACAGTGTTTGGCAGAAGCAAAAGAGAAAAGCAAAAGAAACACAGCAGTTGTGCTGAATATGTTTATATTTTTGAAAATGACATGAGGCTTATAAATGGAGTGCCAGTGTCTGAAATTCAGTACTTTTATCGAATTTGAATTACACGTGGTAGGTCTTGTTGTTGTTGTTATTGTTACAATCTTCCACGCACTTATTAGGAAGGAGGTATGGTTGAACTCAGTGGGACTTGTTTCTAAGTAAGTATGCAACATAGAATAAGTGAGAACTGTACAGTACAATGCCTTATGGTCTCATGGTTTGGAACACATGAACAATATTTGGATAAGGCTTGGTTAAACTGCAGAGGCGGGCATTACCACAAGGCTATTCTACTGTAATATACCAGAATCAGCATAGCCTCAAAACAGTTCTGCTCTGGAAAACAATTATTGAATTTGGATAACAGTGATTTGATGGCATGGGTTTCTTTCTAGCACTTCCTTTATCCAGCTGTATCTTTTATTGAGTATTGCCAATTGCTCAAGAACCTGGCACTGATACACATCAGGCAATAATGATGGCTACCCTTGGAAAAAGGAAATAGGTAGCATTCACTTGGAAGTTTGGCAGTATTTCCTTATAGGTTTTTTTTTTAAAATGCATCTTAAAAAATGCATGGCAGTCCTAGTCAGGGAAACATTCTGAGTGAGCTTCCCATGACTTATGCCCAGTGTGTACATCTCTTTCCAGTGTAAGAATGGTTACTGCAGTCAGTACTTCACATGAGCATGTTGGATCAGGAACTTGTGCATGTACATGCCACCCCCAAAAAGAGAAGAAACATGGCAATATATTTTCAAGCTGCACACCATGGTGGAAATAATCTGCAGAAGAGTTTATTTGATGAGGTTGCCTACAAGGTGTGTTCGACTTGACCTCTGGAGACCTTTAATCATCCAAGAGTGGTTACCTTTTTGGGACATTCTTAGATCCTGGGAGGTGTTCAGTACTGTAATTTCCCATTAGTATCAATACCGAATGAAGGATGCTCAGCACCTGATTGTAATGAGCTCATCAATGCAAGAATGCTCCCGGTACCAGATGGTAGAGGCTTTCAAAGGCCAGGTTCACCAAGGCTGCAAGCTAGCGTTGATATTTAAATTTTAATTAACTTGTTTGTTTTTAACAGTGCAAAAAATTAAAATGCATATGAATTCATCTAAAAGGAAAGTATTGAAGAATAGTTTTTACCCTGTTGATGGTGGGGCTAAGAACCAGAAAGATTTTCAAGCACCGATGCAGTTGTCTTAAGTACCAGTTGATAATCCCTCTCAAATGTTGAATAAGAAAGGAAATTGCTTTTGTAAAGGTTTTTTAACAGTATCTTTCTGTCTAGATTATAAAGATGAACTAGAATAATATTATCCAGAGGTAAAAATACACTTTTAATATTATTATTAAAGGTATTGGCTTCCGAGAAGTTATATTAACCAGTGGGTGCCCTGGAGGTGAATCAAAGTGCATTGTTCGTGTTGAGGAATGCAGAGGACCAACAGACTGTGGCTGTAAGTAGAACCCAGTGAAGATATGGAGCATTTCTTAGCCTCAGTAGAGAATCTATTAACAATGTATGTGCCATTCCCATAATGGCATTTGTACTTACGTGGTAGGCTAAAAGTGTTATATCCCTATACTACTTTTTCGATTATAAATGCCTTCTAGGTGTTTTAAATATTACCAGGATACATCCACTAGGATGCAATTTATAATTATTCTGAATTGAGTGATGATTTCCACAGCCCTAGTCTGCAGTTGACATAGTTCCCAGCATTATGACATATACAGTAATTAAAAAAACTGATATGAATTCATAGTTAATACTGTCTTCTGCAGGGGGGAAACCAATTTCTGAAAGTCTCGCCAGTGTGAAGATACCTTGCATTTTTGTACCTCCTGAAGATCGATTTACATATACTTGGAAAATGTTGATTCCAGACCAGGTAAATAATTGTCTTGCATTCTGTGCAGATTATGCTTAATGGATTGATTAAGTCTTTACCAGTTTCATAAACACCCCTACACACCCACACACATCCACACAAAAGAGGGGCGGGGAATGGAGATTGCATGAACTCTGGGTTCTTAATACCTGTTAGACCTAGACAATATGCATCTATAGCTCCCTTAATCTAAATAAGGGAAGAAGAAACTATTCAAAATACTATTCAAAATGATTCAAACCTCAAATAAAAATAAAATGAAAACAAATAAAACAGGCAATCTCATAAGTCTTTGTACCTTGCCCTTCTTACTTAGATAACACTTTCTTTAGACTATTCCTGGCCCCATTCCCTGGGGAGATAAAGCTGTTTCCTAGCCCAACAAACACCTCCACAGACCCCAGTCTATCTGCCATCTGCCCGCTTGCAGGGAGAGCGGGTTATAAATTTAATTTAATAAAATAAATCAAACTTCTTGCTTCAGCAAGCTTCTTCCTTCTTAGAGCTTACACCGGGCCTGTTTATTCATAATACATTAGCCATTAAAATGGGTTCTGTCAATTTCCTAGAGCAATTTAGTTGTTGTCTCTTACATTTTCTGATCCCAAGTCTTCCTTATTTAATTAAAACAAACAGTGATTTGAAAATAGGCTTTCTATAATATTTGAACTTCTTTGACTAGAATGGGATTCTGAAGAATTAAATTTCGAACATTTGTCTGAGCTTTATGGTTCATTTTACCTTTCTAATTCACAGAAAGGCTAAGGTTGAATTAGTTTTTAATCTTAATCAAATAAGGAAGACTGCAGGTATCACCACAAAACTGAAGTAATTTTTTTTTAAACTCTCAAACATTTTAATCTAGTGTATTCCTCATTATGAGATAATCCCATTTTTCTTTTGATCACTTTTGGATTTATAGCAATCACTCATTCTTCCTAATGATTCAGCTATTCTGGAGGTACACAGAGATACACATCCAGTTGCTTTCCAGTGTGATACAGAAGAAAATGACGAATTGATTGCATCTGTAAAATATACAGTGTATACAACAGCTGGTAAGTTCATAGAAAGTTCAGAAATATTTTGTTAGATATTGCTTATGTTATGAAGATCATTATGAGGTTGCCCTCTGATATGCTGACTACTAAATGATACACAAGCATGTGCTGGTAAGTCATAGACAGAGCAATCTATTAGACCACTACTGTTGCTCCTCTTAGGGTTGGGATACTCCTGTGAAAACTCCATTAAAATGAGTGAATGGATAATGCTTAACACTAGCACTTGATGGACTGAGTTCCTATAAAGCAAAACCCTTTTGGAAAAGAAGAGATCTGCATTACATATGTATCTTTAGCATTTTTTCTTCTCACTGATATCAAAAGACAGGAAGATCAGGCAGTTTAATGGAAGCAGCTGTTGACACCTTGTTCAGTTCTCCCCAGGCCTCTGTTACAGTCTCACCATGCTGTGGAGTAAGTATTTCACTGATGTACTGCTTGCAGCTGTCAACTTGAATGTTGCTACTCAGAGTGGATAGAATATCCATATTCAGACTTCAAAACAAGCCTGAAATCAACATAAAAACAGTGTAGTTTATTCCCTTCTCTCCTGCAGCGGTTGTCTTCCCTATTCTGTTGCAGTTAAGATGTATTCATGTTGCTAGGTGAGGCAGCAGTGGTCATAAGAGCATTCCTAAAAAGTCTCCCTCATGCTTAACATCATGGGGAGGATTTAGATGCTTGTCAGTTTGTGAGAATGACATGAAGATGCTGCAGGGAACCACTCCTGGAGTAGCACATGTTACATGTTAAAAGTTCATGTGTCCCCTACATGAATTTTCTACTGACATCTTCTGATAGTTCCCAGTTGGGAATTTCCAAGTGTGCAGCATAATGTTGCACAAGGAGAAGGGACTTTAGGCATCTCCCACATACTGCCTGTCCTGAATTGGCAATGAGCGTGCAGATGATATGGTTACTATTGGACACAAATGGTTCCATCCACAGATGCTTTCTGTGGCAAAATATATAGGGGCAATAATTAAATACTGGAGAAATGACAGTAAGTAAGGTTCTTCCCATTTTAATGGCAATAGCCGTATGAGTAGAGACAGACAGACTGACTGACTGATTGATTTTCTTCAGTGCCCGCTGGTGGTGGGCCCGCATACCTTTTGTCTGACCTGAATTGGCCTCAGGGATTTGTTGTTTACCCATTAGGAAAACTTGTGTGTACTGATATAATTACATAAAAGTTTGCCTAGTGAAGCAATAGCAACTTCATAGTCATTTCAGATTAAGAAAACGGTGTGAGAGGAAGACTGAATGAAGTTCTTCTCAAGTGCCATGACCCCAGTCCAAATCGGGCCTGCATGTGCCTGGGAACTGAGTTTCCAGCATGGACCTCTAGGAGTATGTCTGACCCAAAGTCCTTGGGTCATGGTGGCCAAGTGGATTTTATAATCTGTGAATCAGCCCTTATGGGAACATATCCTTAACTTAAAATGGCAAAATTGGAAACAGCTCCAAGAGCACTCAACCAGAATGTAAAAGAATGAAATATTTTCTTGGAGGAAAGGCAATGCTTGATTAAATATATGTGATTGTGTTGCTGCTAAGAGTTATTATTTTTCTGCTACAAGATCTCGCTGCTGTATTATGTTTTATGGTTGTACTATTAAGGGGGATTTTTATATTCATGGGGGATTTTTTTGTTTGTTTCACCATGTGCTCAATTAGAGAAAGATTGTCTGTGGGTTAGATCCAGACAATCACAAGCAAAGCAGAGCACACAGATAGGTTCTCTGCTGCATTCTTTCTGTTCTCCGCGCCCACCCCATCTGCTTCCTAGGGATGGGGAGGTATGAAAGGAGAATCAGCAGAACTCATGACCCCCCCCCGTGCTTTTGCGCAAACTCCTGCTTTCGGGGCGAGGGGGGGCAGATTTCCACCAATTCTCCCTTCCTGTATCAAAGAAGTAAAAACTGACAAGGCAGACATGGATGAAAATATTTCCTTATCATAGTACATTGTCCTTACATAAGTCTAAAGATGTCAGTAGATGTTTTTCGGGTTCCATTGATTTTAATGAAATTGAATTGGATCCTTTTGTTCTTTTTCAAGTTCCAGGCACAAATGTAATGTTTCCCCATACTCCACTAAAAAAAAACCTAGGCCCAGAATATCAACAGCTGTTAGCTAAATAAGTTGTCATGAATTTTCATGTTCATGTTCTTAATGGGAACTAGGAGCTAGACACAAGAAATGACTTCTTCTTTTACTGCCTGATGCTATTAAGTAAATGGTTGCTGTCAAGAGACTTTATTCTGGGCAGTTTGTACTAACAATCTGGCCTAGGAAGTTGTTTTGTTTTGTTTATTGTTAAGCTAAGCACCAATCACAGAAAGAAGCAGAATGTTCTATTTTTGGTCAGGTTCACTCACTGTTGTCTTCTCATGGACAGGAAATGAAGGTGTTTTCTGCTTGGTCACTTTACAGCATTTCAGAATCTATTGTGCTTCCCATGTTCTCCCGAGTTCTGCACCTGCAAGGAAGTCATGGGAAACAGAAATGTTCTTTTGTCCGTCTTTTCCCCATTTTTTCACCTGTGCACATTTTTCAGGGTTTTTTAAAGCTGCTACCCAGTCCCTGCTGGCACACGTTCTGTCTGTGAAGAATCAAAAATTTCCATTCTGCATCGCCCCCCCCCCTTTCCTTTCACTGGTAGCTGATTGATCTGTCCTCTAGTAACCACTCCCACCGTCCTCAGCTCTCTGAACTCCTTTTCTGCAATTTTTATCAATAATACGAGGTAAGGGCCATAAGGCCACTTCTCTGTTGGCTTCCTTCCTCCTGGGTATGTGCACACTTTCTTACTTTTTTTTCAAAACTAGTAAAGAGTCCTAACATTGCTGCTTATTCCCTGCTGTCTTTAAAAGCCAGGAAAAGGTTAAATGGCTGCCTTTCCCTTTTTCCCTCGGGGTATGTGCATGCTCTCTTTTTCTTTTTCAAAGTCAGGAATGGGTTTTAACCTTACTGCACATTCCTCCTGGCTTTAAAAGCCAGGAAAAGATTAAATGGCTGCTTTCCCCTCCCTGCTGGCATGTTTCAGGCTTCCGCTAATTGTCAAAGAGTAAAAAAAACCCCAAGCTTTTGCACTGCCATTTGTGAAACAAAGTGGAAGGGAAGCTGCCTGGAGGGAATGAAGCAGTAGCATTTTAACCCTTTCCTGGCTTGGCTTTAAAAAAATAAATGAGAGTGGAACAAGCATGAAAAATATATTTTCTCCCAGATCTCTGCCACCAATCGCCTCTCTATTGGGCACAGGACAGCCCAATCAGCAAATACAGGGGGGAGATGGGTTCCAACACTGCAATGTTAGTATGCGTGCAATTAAAAAAAAATGATGTCAGCTCCAGCCCCCACAAAATGCGGCTCCAAACAGATACTTTTCAACTTATCAGCAGACACCAAATTGCCTCGAGGTTGTGCAGTGCAGAATGATGGGACCCCAAGCCGTTTCAGCACCGATTGGCATAAATGGTCAGCATCACTGGCTTAAAGTGTGCCATGTAGAATGGGCCATGTTCTCAGCTAATGAACAGTGCTATTCAGTTTCTTGTGATCAGTTCACAAATTTACTAACATCCCAGTTCTATACCATTGCACTAGTTCATCTGCTCGTGAGATTAATGTGGCGACTCTTGTACAGCACATTCTGCGGAACTGCCATTGGTGTCCTCCATCCTAAGCACTTACAGGATGAAGTGGTAAGCCTTAGGCTCAGGCAGTAAATATTGCAGCCTGTTGGCTGTTTTTGGATAATATAATGTGTGTTGAAAACAGCTTTGTCTTAAAATGATGTGATCTGGGGAGAAAGAAGGCTGAAGAAAATTGGAATTTTTATTGGCATTTCCTTCTTCTCTAGGCTCTCTCTCTCTCACTGTTACGGTACTTTCCAACTTTCCAACATCAGTCCATACTTTCTTGTAGACCTAAAAAATCAGTCTGGATATCCTTAATGCACAGTCTGTAAGCAGAATTTCCTCAGTAGGAAAAGAACAGCAATTAGTTCTAGTATAGTAGAACAACTAAAAGTGAACTGTGATCCAAGTTAATTCTTGATTCTGCCATAAACTCACCAGATTAGACCACCTCTACCTTAGGCACTCCTTCGCATGTATGCAATATGTGAATGTTAACACTGACCCAACCTTACAAGGATATTATAAGGGTTATAGAGAATAATATGTTTGAAGTGGTAGTTCAAAGACTGAAAGCTATGTATAAATGGTATTATGATCAGTTCAGTTGAAGGTTACTTGATATTAAAAATTGTAGATGAAAGGGTAGTGCATGGCATTTATTTCTTAATTTCGTATTGTACATACAGTTCTGCTAGATGTTTTTTTTTTCTTTACTCTCTTCTGCCCCATCTGACTCACAGTAACTATAATTTCTTCTTTTAAATACAAAGAGAGAAAAAATTTAGAGAAAAGGAAAAAAGAATAATAGGTTTGCTAGAGAAGTAATGGAACTGCTTTATGCGGTTATAACAAAACAATATTGTTTTCACTAGATGTGACTTTTCCCCTACAAGAATGTAACAGCTTTCTGGCTCAAAATGTTCACTGCAGCAGTTTTTAGCTTATATGGATGAGTGAGGGGAGAATGAGAACATGAGAGAAATGAATGTCTCAAAAGGAGGAATAAATCCTCATGAGTATTTCCCCCTCATTTTCAGGCGGAGTAGGGTAATGTTAACTGAAAAGTATCCATGGGAAATATCTTGCCCAAGATCATCACTAATATTGTATTCATTACTTACACTAGTGGCTCTCAGACTACTTCATTTTCAAATGTACTGTTCTTTTGAGGAGTCACTTGCAAAGTAACTTCATGCTGCTTTCCCCCTCACTGGCACAACATTCAAAGTCTGACATTAGTTAACACTGAACAAATGTATATTTTATATTTCATGGTTAGTATATATGAATGCCCTGACCTGGATAGCCCAGGGAGGCCTGATCTCATCAGACCCCAGAAGTTATTGGCTGGGAGACCTCCAAAGAAGTCTATGGTTGTTATGCAGAGGCAGGCAATGGCAAACCACCTCTGTTAAGTCTCCTGCAGTGGAAGCCCTAGCAGGGGTTGCCATAAGTCAGCAATGAATTGATTGCACTTTCCACCACCACATATAAATACATAGCACTAGTGAGCAATGGGCTTTTAAAATAGCTATTTGACCCATTTCTTCAGCAGAGGCAGATCCAAAAATGCTAGTTGGCCTCCTAGATCTCGCTCTGTTTCTCCTGCTTTCTCCTGGCCTCGCAACCAACCTGGAAGAGAGTCAGGACTTGCTTTTGGGTTTTCTTTCATGTGGTGTAGAGACATTAGAGTGCTGAACTGGGCTCTGGGAGACCCAGATTTGAATCCACTCTGTCATGCAGCTTTGGTGAGTAAATTTGGGTCAGTCACTTGCTGTCAGCCTACTCTACCTTCCAGGGTTTTTGTGAGAATAAAATGTAGCAGGAAAAAGGCGGGGCATTCAACTCCCCACAAATAGGATTTTTTTTCTTGAATTTTCAACAAATAGGTCCTGTTTCTCCTGTGTAGAAACTGAAAAAAACAATTTCCGCCTTTCTCTTCAGTTAATTTCTGGTCACTGCAAGGAAAATCCCCCACTCATTAATAATTGAATTCTGCATCTGCCCTTTCTAGTGCACTAGAGATCTGTTCCATACTCCAGCCTATTTTGGTTCTTAACTTGCTTTTGACAAACCCAGTGACATAAGGCAGTTTATTCATGTTTTCTGATAATAGTTCTGCGGGGGAAGGAGTGTGTTGTAAGTGAAAGGGATGATTCTTCTCCTCTTGCCATGTGAAGAGAGAGCCAGACAAGATCCAGAGTGTGCTCCTTGTTCTGTCACCCGTGTGAGTGAGTGTGTTGGCAACAACAGGGGAGGAGGTGGAGGCAGCAGCTGGCCAGTTTTCAGAAATGGCAGCATCACCCACATGAACACTATATAGTTGGCTGGGCTGAGGCAATGCTGCAGTGGAGTTTCCATTACTTCAGCTCATTTCCGATGTAGGCAGAGGCCATTGCATTGCAACACGTTGTCCTGTAAAGTGCATGTGACACATTAGCTGTTTGTCACTGCCTGGTATGGAATAAGGAATGTCAGTGATAGCGATTGGTGTTTAGAGCATAGAGTATTCAGCATCTCTGCTGATGAGGAGGAGAGATTAAACACTCCCACTGCTTCCTGTCTTCCTCAGAGGACAACTGTGTGCTAGGACAGCACATCTTTTCCAAGGATCCCTTTTTATCTTTGTTTCCTCACTGGCACACAGAGAGTCTTCTCTGTTATGTATGGAGGGGGAAAGCAAAAGGACCTGGGAACTTACCTTCCTTTTCTTTGCTCAGGAACTATTAAAATTGGCTTTGCCTGCAAGTGACAAAAAGCATTCCTGTATCAGCTACTTTTGGATGTTCTAACCACGTACAATGAATGCATGGGTGGGAGAAATGGGATCAGAGTAGCAAACTTCCTCCCATCTTACTGCCCTCCACTGGAATGTATTTGTAAAGCCTTGCGTGTACAGTTCTACATCTGTACACTCATGGAAACTACATAAATGCCAGTGAACATAATAATAATAATATTAACATTCAATTTATATACCACCCTTCAAGACAACTTAATGCCCACTCAGAGCAGTTTACAAAGTGTGTTATTATTATGCTCATGACAATCACTGTATGGGGTGGGTGAGGCTGAGAGAGCTCCTAGAAGTTGTGACTGACCCAAGGTCACCCAGCTGGCTTCAAGTAGAGCAGTGAGGAATCAAACCCGGTTCTCCAGGTTAGAGTCCTGCTGCTCTTAACCACTTCACCAAACATGAAGAGGTCAGACATGGAACTGGCAGTGACCGTCTCCTTTTCCACTGAAAATGACCATTGTCAGAGGCAAGAAACAGTGAGCAAAGGTGGCACTGGTAACCCAGAACCAAGTAAACCTAATCCTTCTCTACCAGGGATTGTAAGGGGCGGGGGGGAAGGAAGTCACAGTTTTACAATGAGGGTGGGAATTCCATATGATCCAGTACTCTGCTAACTGATCAATGCAGCAGCATCATTGCTTTTCTCACATGCCTGTGATTGGTAATAGCATGGTAAGCTAGAGTAGGGTCTACTGTTATCTCTCATGGCAAATTTTGTGGGAAGGGGGGTAAATTAATAGTCTGCTTCAGCAAAAAAGGGGGGGAGGGGAGTCTTGTGGCTCCTTGAAGTTTGATTTATTGTGTATCTGAAGAAGTGAGCTGTGGCTACCCTACCACTAACTTTGTTAGTCTTATAGGTGCTACTGGACTATTGCTCTTTTCCACTGATTTATTGTGGCATAAGATTTCATGGATGAGTCCTACTGCATCGGATATATGAAGTGCATTCATAGTTGGCAGACATATTTATATGGTTATAGAGACAAATTGTACAAAATGGGGTGAAAAAACAGTGAAATAAAAAGAGGGATGTTAGAATTTGGGGGGTGAGGGATACACATGTGCCTATAGGTCCTGTATATTTGTTTGTTTATCTGGAAGCTTCAAGTACTGTTTCTCCAGTATCACTTGCTCGATATGATCAGGACCCTGCATTTGCTAGGGTTCCAGATTTATTTAGAGTTATTTATTTATGTGAAGTAATTTATATGTGGGTAGTTTGGTGAAATGGAACTCTAATCTGGAGAACTGGGTTTGATTCCCTACTCCTCCACTTGAAGCCAGGTGGGTTACCTTGAGTCAGTCACAGCTCTTCCAGAGCTCTCTCAGCCCCACCCACCTCACAGGGTGATTGTTGTGATAATAATAACATACTTTGTAAACCACTCTGAGTGGGTGTTCAGTTATCCTGAAAGGTGGTATATAAATCGAATGTTGTTATTATTGTATAACCTCTTCTAGCAATTGCTTGCAGAGGTAAAAATAAGGCGAGCTAATGCAATCCCATTCTCCCCCTAAACTCATTCACTCTCCCCAGACTTGTAACTTGTGGACAGTCTTAAAACTGACTGTAACATGTCTATGCAAGGCACAGTTGTATAGAAGAGAAACACCGTGATAGTTCACAACGGCTGCACAAGGTGCTAACATTCTTGGACTTGCTAAGCTAATTCAACACTTGGAGTTAATAGGGAATAATTGTCTTTATTGAGTCTCTATGAGATAGTGCCAAGCTCCCTGATGATTTCTAATAGAGCAATTTCATGCTGGAGACTCTCTTTGAAGTTCTTTTGTTGAAGAATGGTAACTTTCAGGTCAGTCATCATTCTTCAACAAAGGAACTTCAAAAGGAGGTTCCAGCATAAAACTGTTCAATTAGTGTCAAGTTTCTTGATTAATTCTATCTTACCAGACTTCAATAAAGACAATGGTTGCTATCCCATCATACGTATTAAATTAACTAGAAATATTATATTAAAACTTGTTACTGCTCTTGTGAGATTCTGCTATGCTTTTCTTGTATACCACAGCAGCTTGCATAAATATGTCATAGATATATATATCTTACATTTTATTGAAAAATAGCAAGAGTCCAGTAGCACCTATAAGACTAACAAAATTAGTGGTAGGGTATGAGTTTTTGTGAGCCACAGCTCACTTCTTCAGGTATCTGAAGAAGTGAGCTTTGGCTCACGAAATCTCATACCCTATCACTAATTTTATTACATTTTATTGCCTATTCTCATTTCCCCCCTCTCAATGGCTATATTTATCTCCAAGTTAAAGGTTCACTTCATGCATCTAATGAAGCTGCTCTCCTTGATATATGCTTATTTCAGAAGTACCATAGGAAGAGGCTTTTTGGTTTTAAGTGACTTTATTCAAGCTATTCATACTTGATACTCTTAGCATTGCTCAGGCTTCTAAGCAATCAGGAACTTAAAAGAACAAAACTGGAAAGTTGTCAGAGAGGCAGTTGGGTGTTTGGATGACAAAGGAATAAAAGGATTGCAAAAGGAAGATAGGAAGATGTCAGAAAAACTCTTTGCATCTGTGTTCACTGTGCACAGTCTAGGGCATGTATCCAGGCCAGAGCAACTATTTTATCAAAGGGAGTCTAAAGAACTGAGTCAAACTGAGGTAACAACAGTTGAAGTTCTTGACCTGTTGGGGAAATTAAAAACCAATATGCCTCTGGGTCCTGACGGCATACACCCAAGGTTTATTAAGGCATTCAAATGTTAAATTGCTGGTCTTGTCACTAAAACCAGCCACTGTATTAGATGACTGTATAGTAGAAAATGTTACACCATTTTTAAAAAAAAATCTAGAGGAGAACCAGGAAATTACAGGCCAGTTAGCCTAATGGGTATCTCACACAAATTAGTAGAAACTGAGACTGAGAGGCAGGGTTGTCAGGTCCCCCCTGGCAAGTGGCTGGAGGGGGTGACTTTCCTGGTCATGGAACAGCTCAGCTGGCCAGTGGGGAGGAAAAAATGGTGGGAAGGGGAGGATGTCAAGCAGTGTCCTGATGCACTGACGTCACTCCCTGTGTACCTGGAAGTGATGTTGGCATGTCGCTGGGGGATGCCAGAGACACTAGCATGTTTTCCCCAAATACTAGAGTATCCCCAGCAATGTGCAGACGTCACTTCCAGGCTCACAGGGAATGATGTCAGTGCATTGGGACACTGACACACACACACCCCTCACACACACACCCATTCCCACCATCTCCCCACACTGGTTGCTGAGCTGTGGCTGGATGCCCCAGTTGGCGGCAGAGAATCCCCTGCCCCAGTGAGAGGAATGGTAAGTCTCCTGAGAGGGAAAGAGCCCTTAGGGCTGTAGTGGTTAGCTTAGCAGAGTGTGCCACAGCAATGAAAAATGCAAGCTCTGTGCTGGGAATTATTAGGGAAAGGATTGAAAATAAAAGGGCCAGTTTGATAATGCCCTTGTACCTTGTATAAAGCTATGGTTGGCCTCATTTGGAATGCTCTGTGCAGTTTTCATCACCATATCTCAAAAAGGACATTGCAGAGCTGGAAAAAGTACTGAAGATGATTAAAAGATTGGAGCACCTTTCCTATGATGAAAGGCTGAAAAGTCTGGGACCTTTAAAGTTTAGAAGATACACAACTTGGCAGAGGGATGGGGGGATGAGAGGGAAGGCAGCATGGTATAGCCTGGTCTCGTCAAGTCCCAGAAACTAAGCAAGGTCAGTACTTGGATGGGCATCCACCAAGGAAGACTTTGCAGAGGAAGGCAATGGCAAACCACCTTTGCTTCTCACTTGCCTTGAAAGCCCCTTGCTGAAATCGTCATAAGTTGATTGCGATTTGACAGCACGGTGTGGGGAACATGATAGAGGTTTATAAAATTATGCACAAGATAGAGAGTGTGGACAGAGAAAACTATTTCTCCTTTACTCAAAATACTAGAGCTTGGGGGCATCTAGTAGAATTGATGGACAGCGCATTGAGGATGGACAAAAGGAAATACTTCTTTACACAATAAGTGATTAAAATGCAGAATTTGTTGCCAGAGAGGTAGTGATGGTTACAGGTTTAGATGGCTTTTAAGAGAGGATTAAGTAAATTGATGGAGGAGAGGTTCATCCATGGCTACTAGCTAGTAACTAAAGGGAACCTCCACAGGTCAGAAAACCTCTGAATGCCAGTGTCAGGATGCAACATCAGGGAAAGTCTCAGCCTTTATGCCTTTTAGCTAGCCCTGCAGAGTAATAGGTTGGTCACTGTGTGAGACAGGATGCTAGACAAGAGGGGCCACTGGTCTGATCCAGCTCTCCTTATTTTTTTAAAAAATTATGTTCTTAAAATTTAAAAGCCAGTAATAAACTGTAAGGCCAAGAGGAAAACCAGGGTATAAATATTTTAATAAGTTGATTAATAATAACTAAAAGGAAAATGTGAGAGTGAAACTAGAAATCGGTGTAAGCCAGTTGTTAAAAAAAAACCTTAAATAATTTACAACAGAACCAGCAGCATTGTTTTTTGGGTCCATTATAATTGAAAGCAAAAGGAAAAGTCAATGGTATCAACAACAAAGCCTAGGATAATATGTGTTTGCTGAGTATTTGTGATGTTTTATTCACCAAAAAAGATTGACTATGAGACAGTTTGTGAAGCCTTTTGTAAAACAGTCATCATAATATAGTAAGCTCGACCTCAGACTGCAGCTGAAGCATTGAGATCTTGATACAATGTGGTTCTTACTTGCTGTTCCCCCTCATCTTACCAGTGGATTATAGTACAGGGTGCAGCTCCCCACTCCCAAATTTGTAGTTCTGCAATATATCATCGACATTTGAGATTTTGAGTACACGTCAACGTAGAAAACTTCATTGTGTAGTTTGGTTTGATTGTATGTTTGATGCTCTGCCAGTTTCCTTTTCTGAGGAAGGGACTGAAATGCCGAAATGTGGGAGTCAACTGGAAGCCCCGTCTCACTTGTGACACTACGCAGACTGTGATTAATTCAACTCATAAGTCTTCATTAATTATCTCTTGATTCTGGATTTGGATACTGTGCAGACTGTGCAGACTCAAGTTATCTTTTAATACTGGACTGAAATTGTTGTATTTTTGTATTGATACAAACAATTAACACACCTCTATAATATTTTGAATATACTACTTTGTATTTTGGTCTTTATTTGGGACATGCTGTATATCACAATGGTTCTTCTTTTTGTTATCTTGTGCACACTGTGATTGTTCTAGTATCACTGTTTTGTACATAGTAATAACATGTCAGGGTTGTCATTCTTTCTTAGTGTCAATTCCTCACATCCAGCAATATGGGCATCATATTGTTCAGCTTTATGTCCTGCAATATGAGGAAAATAACATTTGACAGTTTATGTCTCCATTTCTAGTAGAGAAAACATTTTCAGGACCATGTTTTAGATTTTTTAAAACTTAACATTTTTTCGTATTATAATACTGAAGGACCCAAATTTGAAAGAGCATGAACTTTTTCTATTGAGTATACAGTGGGGAAATGGGAGTTAATATATTATTGTTAATATATTTTTGTTGTTTTCCATTTCTGCTATAACTTTCTAAACATAAATATTGCAGGCTGTGGTCTCTCTTGGGGTGATACAATGGCTGCTGTGAACAGTTTTCTGGGAACAAACTGGTTGTAGAGTAAAGGAGCAGAAGAAAACTGTCTTTGTGGGCAGTTCTGTCTAGGCGTTATGTTGCTGCTAAATACTTTTCACCTTTTTAATATTACAATCTATATGCCAACTAAATGCCCCATCCGGGCCTTAGACGCACCCAGTTCCCCCTAGCGGTGAAAAATTCCAGTAGTAGCAGTTAGTTCTGTTCAGAGGATAGAGTGTTGGAAGCTTACAACATTTTTGTTGTATTTACTTTATGGACAAATATTCAAGTATAGCATAGGTGGAAGCAAAAAAGGCACTTTTACAAGGCAACAGATTTGCTATGCTGTATCAGACTCCAGAGAGAGACAGATCTTGTACCCCCAAGGAGCTTCACCTACCTTTAGTAGCAGCTGTTTGCTTCTCTTTTTCTCAATATTCCTTTTCATTTTCACACAGACATACATCAATTTCTTTCTTCCAGTGAGGTGGGAGTCTCCGCCCTTTCAAACACTGATAAGCACTTGAACAAAACTATTTCTTGACATTCAGGGCCCATCAAGTTGCTATCTGTGGTTGTCAAGACATATTTTGATGTATTGTCGAAGGCTTTCACGGCCGAGAACGATGGTTGTTGTGGATTTTCCGGGCTGTATAGCTGTGGTCTTGGCGATGTAGTTCCTGACATTTCGCCAGCAGCTGTGACTGGCATCTTCAGAGGTGTAGCACCAAGATCTCTGTCTTTTGGTGCTACACCTCTGAAGATGCCAGCCACAGCTGCTGGCGAAACGTCAGGAACTACAACGCCAAGACCACGGCTATACAGCCCAGAAAATCCACAACAACCAGGACATATTTTGTAATGTAAGATAGATTTATCCACAGTAATCAGATGTCAGAATTGCAACATGGGCATACTTATGTTCCTCCTTGTAACAATTCTGGTATGGTCTGAACTTGACATGAGACCACCAGTATTCAGTGCAAGTGCAGCCTCCCTGTGGGCAAATAGCAAATTCTCTGGGGCTATTTGTGGTAGAGAAAATAGCACAGGGGGATATTCAGGCCCTCCTTCTGCTAGGATTACCATGCTTGGCAACGAGTAGGAGGATTGGGGGTCTCAGGACATGAGGAGTTGTGATGTCAACTGCTCAGTTATGTCACTTCTGGGAAGAACTCAGAAATGACACAGGGGTGGTAGCTCTAGGAATTGCCAGAAGCTCTGTTGTAAAACCATAGAGTTTCTGGTGATTCCTAGAGCTACTCCATGTCACATCCATGTTTTCCCCAAAAGTGATGTAGCAGCACAGATACTAACGGCTTTTAAAAAATTTTCTTCCACTGTCACTCAGCAATGGCAGGCAACTAGGGCTTCCAGCAGGAGGCCTCCCACGATAGTATGAGATCTAGCAGACCTGTCCTCTGTGCTTTGTCCCAATCATAATCAAGCCCCTCTAGTACCTCAATATTGTTTCCCATGGGGAAGTTGCAACTTCTGTCTGACTGCTGTCTGACTAGATGTTAAAAGTATCATCTACTTTGGACCTAAGGGAATGAACTGTGGTCTGATTCAAACAGCTTCAGTTTTCTGAGATAATTATAAATACTTGAAAACAGGATTTCTCTAACTTCATATTTTTCTTTTCACATGCTTAAACGTACCCAGTTTAAATATATTTGTTTCTAAATCCTTTTCATTTTTTAAAAACCCTTCATGACTTTTGTTGCCAATATTGAATTGTGCTTCTGATGATGAACATTTTAGTGTAAAAAAGTAGATTTTCGCCTTTGTTATGCTGTATGTGCCATAGGTAAGATCAAAAGAGAAATTGCATGTACTCTCTTGCTAATGTAGGTTTTACATTCATATTAGGGAATTGAGGGATGTTCAGCTGTAAAACATGAAAAAGGGCCCAGGTTCAATCCCCAGCATCTCCACTTAAAAGCATGAAGTAGTAGGTGATACAGAAGGCCTCAAACTGAGACCCTGGAGAGCTACTCTAGGTCAGAGTAGGCAGTACTGACTTTGACAGACCAATGATCCGACTAACTGTAAGGCAGCTTCATGTGTACATGCATTCAGCATAGAAAGTTAAGGGGAAACCAATTTAAGTATCACATTCAGAAAAGTCCTAAGAGTTCTTGAATTGATCATTGGCCTCTTTCACTAGTCTACCCCTATACATTTCACTGAGATAAGATCTAGGTTGAGGAATCTCGCACTCTGTCTTCTTATGACGTCCTGTCTCTGCTGCTTCCAGTGGCATTTGATACATGTCATACATTTAACAAAACTATGCCATAGGCAAACGTTCAGTTTAAATTAAAACACATACTTTCCCTTTTTTAATTCCAGGAATTATTTGTGCCAGCGTAGAACATTGTAGTTTTAATCATTCACTTATAGGATTCTACTATCAAAGGTGACAGCATCAAACAGTTAACTTTAAGAAAGTAGAAATAAGGTAGGGCAACTTAGCCAAATACAATCCATCAGCACTTTTTTAAAAAAATAATAACCTGCAAACAGATCCTCCCATGCACTGGATAATCCTTGGATGAATCAAGCTCTTTGGTGTCACACTTCTCCAAAAGCTCTGTTTACCATTTCATCTTTGTAACACATTTAAGTGGATGGAGGTTGTTTTGAAAAGAACCAGCCGTCCATGAATTCATGGTGGACATACTCCTTGGCATTAGGGTTTCATGGATTGGATAACCATAAAGGTGCCCTGCCTCCTGTAAAACAATGGTGCATCCCAGAGGAAGAATATTCTATCTATTATTTTTAATAAACAGTTCATATCTGGACTCCCCCTCTCCCAGTTGTTTGATAGTTGCTTCCTTGGATCACTTGGTGAATCAGAAGATAGATGATGCCTGTTCCTGTATTAATCACTGAGGCAAAACTCCTACTGATTGTAACGAAAGCTTTGTTTAAGTGACAACTACAGGATTTCTTCTCACCATTTTCTGGTGTCTTGTTCTCCAGAGTAAAATTTTTGTATCCATTTTTCCTTTGCACTCTGCCTTTATCAGACATGTACGTTACTAACTAGAAGATACCCCAAACTGTTTGTATTTTGACCATTTACTGATTTCTAGACAGCAGCTCCGCTGTTTGATGCTGTGAAAGAAATACAAATGTGATATCTTCCTTCATTAATAGAATATTTTATTTTATAACAATTGTCATTAGTATATTGCCTTACTTGTTAGATAAAAGAAAATTGTGTGCCCTAACAGTGTTGTGTCCATGGACCTGCTGTGCAGGTTTGGGCTAAATGATGTTCCTCTGAGTTTCAGTTCTCATCTCTTATATGGAAAATGCATACTTAAGTATAAATGTCTGATTTATAGAATTACCAGCTTTTCTCTTTCAGGATTCATGTGAATTGGTAGGCAGGCATTTAACAGCAGAAACTTTTCCAGTCTTGGAGATGCAGTGATGGGAAAAGATCTGTGCTAAATCTTTGGTAGGAGTTAGAAGGAGAGATAGGCATGAACAGCAATATGAACAAAAAAAGCCACAAACAGCCCAATCTGCTGTTCGCGAACAAGCTGTTTGTGAGGCCCCATTCTAAACGAACAGGTGGTCATTGCAAGCCTCATTCATTGCTGTTCATCTTGCTGTTCGTCAAGCCAGACAGTCTGGCACTTGCAGTCAATTCCCTTGGCAACTTAGGCAGGGATTGCCTGAACTCTGTCTGAACTCCTGCTGTTGCCCTGGAAACCCCAATCTAAGTCCAATTTAGCTTGATAGGCAGGTCTTCCTTTCAAGTGTGGAGCTCCAAATTTATTACAACAAGGGAGCAAAGACCAGGGGGGAGGGGGGCTCCCAGCTCTGGCTTTGCAGACTGTGGAGAGAGAGAGAGACAGTTGCTGTTGGCATTTTGATAGAGAGAGTGCATTGGAGCTTGAATTTTCTTTGTGTGTGGTGGGATAGGGATCTACCCCTTCAAGTTCCAGGGCTGCTGCCAGGCTCTGGGCCAAGCTATTATTTATTATTGGTACCTTTCCTGGTGCTTGCTCAGGTAAGGTTTCTGGGAGTGGTGCAGTCGGGATCTACCCCTTCAAGTTCCAGGGCTGCTGCCAGGCTCTGGGGCCAAGCTATTATTTATTATTGGTACCTTTCCTGGTGCCTGTTCAGGTCAGTTTCTGGGAGTGGTGCAGTAGAGATCTTGACTTGGATGATGGCTTGAGGGGGAGCCTGCTGGCCCCCACGAACAGCCAACCACGAACATGTTCATGAACAGGGCCATGTTCGTGAGTCCCTGTTCGTGGATGGCAATGAACAACGAACATCATGTTCGGGTTTTTTCCGGTTCATGCCCATCTCTAGTTGGAAGTGGGAAAATATTGCAAGGTGCCTGTTCATAGTATGGGTATGTTTGATGTGGAATAGTGATTTCTGCATTATCTGTGAAAATATTCTAGTATAGAATTTTTAGTTTTGTAGAGAACTCTAGATAGCTTCTCCAGCTGCAGCCACCAAGTAATCTTCATAGAATAGAATACTTCATTTTTGCCTCCATCTTTACCAAAGCCTTCAATGAACAAGTAGTTAATACGTCTATATCGTATTTCATCTCTGGCTGTTCGTAACGTGATTAACTAAGCTGGTGTGACTGAATTAATTGTACACAAACATTTCTTCTGCTCAAGGAATAAAAGCTGTCAGAATGTTTATAGGCCAACTTCTGCAGTTGTCAGTTGGGCTGGCACCAAAGTCACATGTCCTCAGGACATAAGTAGCTTTGTTGTGCAGGCTGAGCTGGGAAGAGACCAAAGAATTAGAATACATAAGAGCAAGGAAACTGATACACAGAGGCTGTTGGAATAATAAAAGTAATTGTACACTGGCTTATGGACTCACTACTGCTGGATTCAACTGGATATCAGAGTCCCTGATCCTACAAAGACTTGTAGATAGTAACTAAGGCCACCCACTACAGTTAATTTCAATGGGATAAATATTAGTAAGCTTGGGCAATTATACTGTTACCTGAAAGTTTTCTTGGTCTTTCGTCCCTGGATGCTTTATTTAATTAAAACTTTAATTAAGATAATGAGAGATGAAGTTCTAGGACTACTGGTCACATTAAAAGCAAATAAGTTTTGAGTTCCACACCCAATGGTTCTTAAGGAACTAAAATGTGAAATTGTTGACCTACTAACTCATATATGTAACTTGCCACTAAAATGGGCCTTTCAACTGGATATCTGGATAGTAGAAAATATTACACCATTTTTTAAAAGGTCCAGACTGGTGCCAGAAAATTAGTTTGCATAACATCAGTTATGTTAGTTAGGCTAGTTTACATAACATCAGTTCCAGGTAAATTAGTAGAAACTGTTATTAAAAATAGAATTATTAAGCTCATGAAAGAACAAGACTTGGTGAGGAGAAATCAACATGGCTTCTATAAAGGGAAGTCTTTCCTCACCAAATTTATGGAGTTATTTGAGAAAGTGAACAAGCATGTAAATAAGAGTGAATTAGTAAATATTACATATTTGGACTTCCAAAAAGCTTTTAAAAGATACCTCACCAAGGACTCCTAAGTAAGTTTAACAGTCGTGGGATAAAAGGACAGGGTCTCTTATAGATTAAATATTGGTTAAACAACAGGAAGAAGAGAGAATAAATGGACAGTTGACACAATGGAGGGAAGTGAGAGTGGAGTCCCACAAGGATCAGTATTGAGACTGGTTCTATTTAATTTATTCACACTAAATTAATCAGGTGGTGAGCAGTGTAATCAGGGTGATCAGTGTAATGGCCATGTTTGCAGTGATACCAAATTATTTAGGATGGTGAAACCAAGGTGGATTGTGAAGCACTCCAAGGAGAGTCTCTCTAAATTAAGTGAGTGAACAACAATGTGAAAAAAGTGATGCACATTGAGACAAACACTCCTAACTTTAAATATGTATTTATGCGGTCTGAGCTGGCCAGGACTGAGAGGAAAAGATACCTTGGGATACTTAAAGGAAGCTCCTTCCTCTCCTTTTCACCAACACTAAAACTGGCCAGACCCAACCCAATGTGTGAAAAGGGCAAACTCCATGTTGGGGATTATTAGGAAAGGGATTGAAAATAAGATGGCCAGTATTGTAATGCCCTTTTATAGATATATGGCAGGGGTCCCAGTTTTTGGCACCTGCCAAGTATTTTTAGAAATTGAGTGTGGCCTGTTGGGGCTGTTGTCCAGCAGAGTTTCTGATTGGCCATTGGAGAGCTGATTGGTTGAGCAGATTTTTAAAAATTGCTTTTGGCAGCAGCTGCCACCACAACACAAGGATCTTTATTGTGTGACTGAAGATAAGCTGTGTGTATGCAAGAAAATATTTTAAGCAATATGTTTATTTTAAAAGACAAGCAGAACTTCTGCCTGAAATGTTGAAGTGTTCCTATTAAAGTTAAGCATACCTCACTTCTTGACATTTTGTTGGTTGAGTCCATCTTCTGCAGCAGACATTTGTGGTTACACCCACTACCCTGTGTCAGAATTCCAAAGATGCATGCAGGCAGGCACAAAAAGGTTGGGGATGCTAATCTATAGTATGGCCTCATTTGGAAACAGTACATGCACTTCTGTTCACCATACCTCAAAAAACATACTGCAGAGCTGGAAAAAGGTCAGAAGAGGAAAACCAAGATAATTGAGGAGTTGGCACATCTTTCCTATAAGAAAAGGAATCAGTTTAGAAAAAGATGACTAAGGGGAGACATTACAGAGGATTATAGATGACATGGAGAAAGTGGATATAGAAAACTTTCTATCATTCTCCCATAACATTAGAACTTGGAGAAACTAATGAAGTTGATAGGATGGACAAAAATAAGTATTTCTTAATTTAACAAGTAATTAAATTGAAATTCACTGCCAGAGGATGTAGCGATGGCTTTAAAAGGGGGTGACATATTCGTGGAGGAAAGTTCCAACAGTGGCAGCTAGTCATAGTGATTAATGGGAAACCTCTGAATACCAATGCTGGAGGCAACATCAGCCTTTGTGCTTAGTTTGTTCACTCTCCTCGGCAACTGGATACGGAACATGATGGACCACTACTGGCCTTGATCCATCAGGGATCTTCTTATGTTACTGTTCCGGAAGGTATTGGGAGATGTCTAAGCCTGACTTCCAGTGAGGAATCATGACGGTCTGACCTTTCCAAGCACAGCAGCTGACAACACCAGCTGGGAGGCTAATTCTGGCTTATGTAATCTCTCTGAATAAAAGCAAGATTGTGAGATAATTTTATTTATTTATTTATTTTATTAAGAAGCAAATGTTTTTACAATTGGCTCAGAGTTTGAGCAGCTGTTGAAATTGGAGTCAGAGGATGAACAAGTGAAAGAATCTATGATAAAATGGGCTACAATTTTTGAATATAATATACAGATAGAACAATGGGAAAATATGTGGATGAAGGGTCTTAAATGCACACAAAGCTCCAGTCTTAAAAACTTATAAACTAGACATCATTTTTATAAACCGATGTATCAATGGCATGTGACACCAGAGAAATGAGCTAAAATGTATTTAAAAATGAGCTAAAATATATAAAAATGTTTCAAATGTGTTAGAAATGTGAACAAAATAAAGGGATATTCTATCAGTTATTGTGGACATGTACTAAAGCAAAACCTGCATTCATTAATCCAGAAGATTTTAAAGAGTAATCATCAAATGAAACCAGAGCTTTTTCTTTTGGGACTAATGAACAGACAGTTAGAAAAAAGTTGTGTAACTTCACCATGGAGAAAGAAATCGGGGGGAAACCTCCATTTCTAGATACCTTGGTCATCCGCGAAGCAAACTTTCAGTTAGGTCACAAGGTCTACAGGAAACCAACTCACACAGATCGGTACTTACACAAAAACTCCAATCACCACCCTCGACAGAAAAGAGGCATAATAAAAACATTAGTAAACCGTGCAAGACGGATACGTGAACCGCACTTTCTCAACGAGGAAACTAATCATCTAAACCACGCACTTCGAGCAAATGGCTACTCCAGAAATGAAATCAGAAGAGCAATTAAACCAAGGATAAATCAAACAACCAAGGAAAAACAGTCTCCCACAGGAAAAGTGTTTTTGCCATATATCAAAGGAATCACTGATCAGATGGGAAAGCTTATGAAAAAGCACAACCTTCAAGCAGTATTCAGACCCAACTAGAAAAATACAACAGATGCTACGATCAGCAAAAGACAGTAGAGACCCCCTCACCTCTGCAGGAGTATACCGCATACCCTGCAGCTGTGGACAAGTTTACATCGGGACCACACAGCGTAGCATCCAGACAAGAATAAAAGAACATGAAAGACACTGCAGACTTGGCCATCCGGAAAAATCAGCAGTGGCTGAACATAGCCTAACTCAAACAGGACACAGTATCTTATTCCAGGACACTAAAATACTGGACAACACTTCCAACTACTTCGTCAGATTGCACAGGGAAGCCATTGAAATTCATAAGCATAAGCACAATTTCAACAGGAAAGAAGAGACTTTAAGAATGAATAGAACATAGTTTCCAGTCCTGAAAAACACCAGGCTAACAGAATACTCTATATCCTACAATAGCCCTGCAGAGAAGATTAGCACATCAAGCACCAATCCATATGCAAAAGAACCTCCTCAGGATACAGTGAAGCCTCACTCCATTAGCATTCCACACCCTGGGAAACTCTTACAGGATGACTCAGCTCAACCCCAGCTTCCTGAGTAGATATAAATGACCTGCCAACATCTTTTCCACACTGTGACACTGAGAGATCTCTGTCTTTTGGTGCTACACCTCTGAAGATGCCAGTCACAGCTGCTGGCGAAACGTCAATGCCAAGACCACAGCTATACAGCCCGGAAAATCCACAACAACCAACTTAATTTTTATATATGACAATGGCAGCAAGATTATTATATGCACAAAAATGGAAAAGTTTGACACTACCCACAGCAGAGGAATGGTTGGTAAAGGTTAGGGCTTTTTTTCAGCCGGAACGCAGTGGAATGGAGTTCCAGCACCTCTTGAAAATGTGACCGTTTTCGCCAAGGGCGATTTAAACTTTTAAAAACTTCCCCCTTGTTCCAGCTGACCCAAAGTGACATCATTGTGCCGTCCTGAGTTCCACCACCTCTTTTCCCAGAAAAAAGCCCTGATAAAGATGATGGATTAGAGAAAAGATATTATCTACATGTATTGTTACCTAGGAACACTTTATAGACTTTTTGCAGGAAATGGGGGGAAAATGAATGATAACTTGTGGATTTGATTATTAAGGTTGGGGGGGGGGTGGACATGGATAATAGAAAAGGAGGGACTTATTGTCTGTAATTATAGAGTGTTAAGTTTGTGATTTTATTTGTATATGTTGTAGAGAAAATCAGAAATCTCGGCTTTATATTTCTTTCTGCTTTTTCATATATATTGCATCTTTTTTCTTTTTTTTTCTTTCTCTTCAGTTTTTGGTAGTTTTATCCTTTTGTTCTGAAAAATTATTAATAAAAATAAGATTTTTTTTTAAATGAGGTGTTTAATCCTGGTATGCTATTGCTACAATTGCTGCCACAGTCATTTGCTGTCTGATTGCTATCTGGTGCTGCTACTTTTTTATTTTATTGCTTGTTTCTTTAGTGGTTAGCGATGAAGTGATTTGTACATTTTTCATATATTTGTGAGCCATCTTGAGTACATATCTGTAGTATAAATACAACATATAACTATTACGAACAAATAAATATACTAAATTTTTAAAAATCATACTACCACCTGAAAGATTGTTGCAAAAGCTGAGAGGCACCTAGTGTAGCCAGGTGTAAGTGTTTTTGATGGTTTATATAGTTTAATGTATCAAGTAGCTGACACATGAGTGAAACACTTTTCATGGGTTTCTTTACTTTCTTTTCACCCCATTATAGTTATTTTTGGGTTATCCAAATACATTTAATTTTACCCTTTTTGTCCTCCCGTTTTACTCTTTCCAACCATTATTAAGATCAGCATAGACACATTAAAGTGTTGTATAAGAGTTGTTTTTAAAAGGATAGCTTTGTTGCAGTTTACCTAAAGCAGCACCATCATTGTAAGTACTTATGAATGTTCACTTGTTTGATTATTTCCTTATGTCAGTCCTTTAATAATTTATTCTTGTGTACTCTTAATCCTTTCTGGTATGATGCAGCCTCCCCCCCGCCCCTATGCATATAAATCAATATTCGTAACTCTCAGGTCAATTGGATTTACATTGAAGGAGAATCTGCTTTGCAACTGATCTGCCTATTAAATGATGTTCCTTTGTACTGTTGAAAATGGCTTTAATATTCTTTTTGAGACAAATCTACTCAACTTTAATCCAGCTTCCCTTTTCCTGTGACTTTAGGAACTTCTAAGACCTGATTTAATAGTGGTAAAGAAGAATTTACCGCTGCAATATTGCATGTACCCTTCATCTCAGTTAAGCAGTGGCTCTCAGTCCATCAGAGGCTATTAGCCACAAGGTATAGATGGAACTCTCTGCCTAGGACAGTGATGCTCTGTATTCTTGGTGTTGTGGGGGGGGGGCAATCAGTGGGAGGGCTTCTAGTGCCCCTTCCCCATTGGCTGACCTCTTGATGACACCTGGTTTTTTGGCCACTGTGTGACAGAGTGTTGGACTGGATGGGCCATTGGCCTGATCCAACAGGGCTTCTCTTATGTTCTTATGTTCTTAAGCAGGGTCCTCAGCTACTATGTATGCAAAGTACCAGAGACAGATATCCCAGGCTGGAGACCTGCTGGCATGCTAACATTGCACATGTGCTGAGATTGCATGTGTAGTGTTTCTGTGTGAACAAGATGATGGGTTTGTGCAAATTTGCATGGGTATATCTTATATCTACTTCTGTCATGTTAAAATCTAGCCTAAGTCAGCATTTTATGTTGCAGCATTTTATGATATGTCTATATAAATAATGAAAGAGGGAAAAGAAGAATGCTTATTATTACTACAATTTTTTTTTAGAACTGGAAACAAGAAGGTCAAAGAAGCAAACTGCAGATATAGTACTGGTGTTTATACTCATAACTGGAGTTATTGTTTGTGTTGGCATGATCTTTGCAGTAGTCTTCATCATTCTTAACTGGTAGGTAGACAGCATCACGATATAAACAGTTACCCTATTATGTTATCCTATTTGTAAGGTCTAACTTTTTATTATTTATTTGTTCAGAGAATTTCTATGCCACCTCCAGAGACCTGCTTGAGGTCGCTAATGAGTAAAAACAATATCATAAAATCATAAACACAACAAAATAAATTACCAGTATTAAAAATAAGCCATACATACATTTTAATAAACGGTAGAAATGTAGCACTAATCATGACAAGGCATGGGATGATGTCTGGACTGCAGAAAATGTCTGTGGTATGTCCAAGTACAAGTATGTGTATGTCCAAGTACACAACTCACCTTGGCTGGGCCTCCCTCCATTGGTGGGGGGAGGATGAGCTGAAGGGATGAAGTGGGCGGGAGAAGGATGGGGCCTCCTCATCCAGGCTGTTTGGTCTCCCAGTCCTCCCCTGCTAGTATCCATGGATTTTGCCATTCACAATAATCCCAGGAATTGGAGAATATTCCAGATGTGTTGTTCTGTAGCAACAAAATAAAGAGACTAATGCCGCCTTGAAGACTAGCAATAATTATTCCAGCATAAGTTTTCATGAGTCATATCTCACTTCATCAGATACAGAGGAGTGTGCATTTATCAGTCCTGATGTATATGCACATCAGAAAACTGAAGTTGTGTGTTATTGTGGTTACAAAGGGAGACCAGTTTAACGCAAGGTCCATTACAAAGTGTAATCAGTTCCCTCACTGTGGGCATGAGACATTTAGAACTATTGTTAGATAATGCAGATATAAAATCTAGTCCAGGATGAAATGAGATAAGCAAACTTGATAGGAGAAAGTAACAAAGAGAGGATGCCTCTCTTTCAGCTCTCATAAAACCTGTTTTCTGGCTCCAGCCATAGTAAAAATCATCCCAGATTTTGTTCTGATTTGGTTCTGACTTGTCTTTGTAGGGAAGCTGTGAAAACCTTCTGGCAAACAAAAATTTGGAAAAGCAGAGAAGAAATAATACGCAGCACACATGCTTCAACGAGAACCTCAGACTCAGTGCAAATGCCGACAACAGATAATTCTCAGATTTCGCAACTAGAAACCAATGTTCAGGAACAGAGTTCCTACCAGGAGTGGAATGCAGAAGAAGGAGAGAATTAGAAGTGGGGGGAGAGATTATTTTTAAGGAGATTATATCAAAGTATGCCTAAAATATTAAGAATCCCAGTTCTGAGAAGTATTTTTGCTAATCTGGTGAAATCTTAGATAGGAAGACTGAGATGGTGTGAAACTGCACCAACCATATTTAAATATTGATTTATGTTGTTGTGGTGGTCCACTGGGGGACTTGAAAACCAGGAGCGAGATTTGTCATGAGGTGTTCACCAAACTCACAAAATAAATACAATGCCACTCCAATTCTTAACATCTATTCTGGTGTATCTGCCTGTGAAGTAGTTGATGCTTTGTGAGATTATGATGGTATTGTTACAGACATGCAGTGTCCCAAAAATGGTCATGCCAGTGAAAATGAACCCTAGAACACAGAGCTCTGCACTCCGAGCCCGTTAAAAATCAGTGGCCTTGTATGATTAACTTTGTATTGGAGTGTAGACATGGATATTTAGCTGCCTGCATGAAGAATATCTTTTGGCATTGTTTGCTTGTGCCATCAGTCTTTCTTACTGAGAACTGAAGTGAGGTAACATCTGCTCGCTCACCTGGATGTGAGACCCTTTGATGAACAAAGAATTTTTCTCCCTCCTGTCAATACCAATTCCAACTGCAGTCACAAAAAATGTAATTGAGGCTTTTTCCTTACGTGTGTAGCGGATTTCATGGAATAAATATCCCTTCTTTATAGCACATTTTTATAGATCAGGTTGAACTCCACATAGAATTTTTGGCACCTAGAACAATGAACATTACTAAAATGTAAACATTTTAATTCCTGAGTAAGGCAGAACATCTGAAAAAAGAAGCAGGCTACAAAATATAGCAGCTATTAGAGGGATTTGAAGTAATTCTAGCATACAGCTTTGCTGGAAAAGTTGACAAAAAAGCTCATGCCAAATATACAAAAATGTAGATAAAATTGTTTCTCAGGAGCCATAAATTTCACCATTAAACATTTGTTCATTAAATAAAGTCCCAAGTAACTTACCAACTCATCAGTGGAACTAAACCTTACTAATTTCCCTAAATTCAGATATTGGTGCAGATGTTCTAATTGTTGAAAACAACTTATCAACATTGTCGAAGGCTTTCACGGCCGGAGAACGATGGTTGTTGGGGGTTTTCCGGGCTGTATTGCCGTGGTCTTGGCATTGTAGTTCCTGACGTTTCGCCAGCAGCTGTGGCTGGCATCTTCAGAGGTGTAGCACCAAAAGACAGAGATCTCTCAGTGTCACAGTGTGGAAAAGATGTAGGTCATTTGTATCTACTCAGGAGGGGTGGGGTTGAGCTGAGTCATTCTGTAAGAGTTTCCCAGGGTGTGGAATGCTAATGGCGGGAGGCTTCACTGTATCCTGAGGAGCACCAATCCATATGCAAAAGAACCTCCTCAGGATACAGTGAAGCCTCCCGCCATTAGCATTCCACACCCTGGGAAACTCTTACAGAATGACTCAGCTCAACCCCACCCCTCCTGAGTAGATACAAATGACCTACATCTTTTCCACACTGTGACACTGAGAGATCTCTGTCTTTTGGTGCTACACCTCTGAAGATGCCAGCCACAGCTGCTGGCGAAACGTCAGGAACTACAATGCCAAGACCACGGCAATACAGCCCGGAAAACCCCCAACAACCAACTTATCAACAGTTTGAATTATTCTATTTCCTTTTTAAGAGAAGAAAAATCAATACTAAACATAGTTGTATGTAAAACTATGCATTTAATGGCATATGCTTACCTAATCTCTGAAAGGCAAATAAGATAATAATTCTTGTGCTACTGAAATGGACATATATAGAATTACTCCAGTCTAAAGCCACTGATTTCAATGGATTCAGAGCAGAACAACTCTAGATAGGGTTGCTAACCTCCAGATGGGACCTAGATTCTCCAGAATTATAAGTGATCTCCAGGCTACAGAGATGGCAGCTTTGGAGGGTGGACAACACCTCTCTGCTGAGCGCCCTCCCTTTCCCAAACTCTACCCTTCCAGGCTTCCAGATATCCAGGAATTTCCCAACCCAGAGCAGGTAAGTCATTTACTGTGCAATCCTAAGCATGTATACACAGAAGTAAACTCATTGAGTTCAATGGGACTTACTTCTTAGTAAATGTGTTTAGGACTGCAGCCAAAGTAAATGAATTAAAGCATCCTAAATTCTAATGGGAAAATGCAACTAGAAAAGAGAACATTGAGTACGGTGGTTGTGCCCTCTGTGTGTCTTCCTGCTAAATTAGATTGTAAACATTTTGTTCCAGACCAGGCCAAAGCCTGTATTCTACTTGATACTTCACAAAGTCAAGTCTCATTTTATTTTAGAAAATGAAGGAGATTTTTCATTTGTGGCAAATATACAAATCATGAAACAGTTTCATACACCTTTCTCCACTTTCCAGACTGACATGGTAATAGTTACAAGAGTTGGCCATGGTACAGAGGGTCTTAATAACTCTTTGAAGGACAATCATTATATTTAAATCATGATCTCCGATGTAATTATTTCCTCCTCTTCTTGTGCTAGATCCCAGAAATCCCTTTTATTTTGAAATTTAGAGATAAACAGCCGTGAGTCATTCTGAAGGAAGATACTGAGAAAATTTCAGATGCACTCAATGCCCTTGAAGGTGGCATTTAATGTTATAGTAGTCTTTCATTGTTGACATCAGCCATAATCATAGTCCCTTGACAAACTTGAATTTGTTCCCCTGACAGCCTGGGTTTCTAAACTGGAATTTAACTGAGGTTTAAAGTTACAGCTTTTTTGAGTGGTGATGTGGTGTGGGTAGGGAACAGACTCCAAGTTGGTACCTTCCTTTAGGATGTCACAGAAACTGAGGTTTAATCAAACTAGGAAGTGTTCAGTGACGCTACCTATGTGCAAAAAGGAGCAGTGGATGGAATTAGGGAGTACATAAGCATGGCAAACAAACAATGATAATAATTTATGCTGACAAATCTCTTGTTTAATTTAGAGTTTGTTGCGACCTCTGAATACCACCTTTATATTTTATCATCAGTTGGCAAATCCAAGAATATTTATAAACCTGCGTATATAGAATATTACAATCCCTGAATAAAATAGATCTTGCCTCTGTGGTTTATGCCCTGATAATATCTAGATTAGACTGCTTCAATGTGCTTTATATGGGGCTGCCCTTGAAAGGAATTGGAAGTTATAGCTGGCACAGAATGCAACCAGAATGCTGACTGGAGCGGATCATAGGGACCATATCACTCCAGTCTTGTTCCACTGGCTCCCAGTTTTACATAATCCCTACTTTATCCTGGGTTTCTGCCACAACAAAGATGGAGGCTGGAGGTAGGAAAGTAACACACTTCCCTGCCAGGGAATATGACTGCCTAGGGATTGTCCAATGATAGAATTTTTGGAAGTTCATCAAAATGTTAAGCGGTTCCAGCTAGCAACCTCATGTAATGAAGCAGCTGTTTTCAAATGAGCACTCCCTGAAAACACAAAGGTGGAATCTCCTGGGCTCTTCTGAAGCACCTTGTTCTCCAGTGAAATTGAGGAAAGCCAAGACTGGCTCTTTGTTTTGGAAGAGAGATGCTATGGGGAAGAAGCAAGTGGATACCAGGAAACACATTGAAAGGCACTATGGCATCTATGGACTGGGCATCTATGGACTGATCTACTGGGGATCACTGACCTATATCCAATACAAACACTGTATGAAACACTGTTACAGTTCAGCTCCCTGGACCCCAGGGTGAATAGAGACCAGATTTTTGTCCCCTTAATCTTTCTTCTTGGAAGTCCTGTTCCTGGTTCCTGCTCCACCCCTCATCCAACCTATAATCTGCTGTCTAAAACAACTGCTTCATATTGTTTCACAATAAGGCCAGCCCTGCATCTACAGCACATAAAATAGATTCCCAATATAGGCATGTTCACATGATGTTTATTTCAGTGTTCAGATGCACAATGCATCACATTTCTGCAGTCCGTATGTGCCAAGGTTCATCCTACATTGGTCACACATCCATCCATATGCTTTGGGACCAGGCTAGGCTGTTTGGTCTAAATGGCTGACTTCCAGATATTAGTGCAATTTTTCCAGATGTGCATTATATGCCCCCTCTGGATTTGGACATTGCAATATCAATTATCATCTTCCCTTCCACTCTGTTTTTGGAAGATCTTTTAGTAATAATAATAGTAATGATAACAACAACATTCAATTTATATACTGCCCTTCAGGACAACTTAACACCCACTCAGAGCGATTTACAAAGTACATTATTATTATCCCTACAACAATCAATCCAGTGAGGTGGGTGGGCCTGAGAGAGCTCTGGAAGAGCTGTGACTCACCCAAGTCACCCAGCTGGTTTAAAGTGGAGGAGTGGGGAATTAAACCCGGTTCTCCAGATTAGAGTCCCATTGCTCTTAACCACTACAGCAAACTAGTAATGCATAGTTTATCGGTACAAGACCCACTATCTTCCTCAGGTAATTGAGAGTATAGTAAAATATTTTTAATATCACAATGTATGAGCCAGTTTCATTTAATGTGCGATTTAATAGCATAAGTGATGGAAATCATTATTTTTTCTTTGACAGTTTTATGCATCCTAACTCAAAATGAAATCTTAATGATGAATCCCAGAGATTTCATTGTATTTTATGACTTCATTTAGTCAAGCATATTTAACAAAGTATCAAGAAATAAATGGATTTTTCCCCCTATGGTGGTTTGTGCCATTGATTTCTTACCAATGTTCAAAAGGAGCCATTTTCAAAACCATATGCTTCATAAAATGAATAAAAAATGATAGCTGAAAATAGATTTAGTTCTTTATGATTAGTGGTGATATTTCCTCCAGAGTGCTTAAGATTCAGGAAGCCAATAATCTGATTTGTAAATTAGAGGATAACTCCAGCTAAATGTTAAGCAAAATTTGCAGTATTTTGTGTTTTGTTGTACAATTAATTAGTGGTATGAATAATAGAAGGAAAGGAGTTCTGCCCCCCATCTCAAGTTTAAAAAATAGTCTAGCTTATCAGAGTTACTGAGGCATCATTACATTTGTGGTTGTATTATTAAGTTCCACATGTGGTTAAACGAGTTAATAGAGAGCTAAATAAGCATGTCAGAGAAATGTCGCACACTGCCTTTCCATGTTGTTTACTGTAATTAATGGGCCTGGAGGCTTTCAGAATATGGATTGTGGTTCTGTTGGTCTGAGCTAGAAAATGCTGACACGTAAAATGTGTTCTTTAGCTATATCCGCTTCTATATGTTTTTGGCTACTGGTCATACTTCTTTCTCATATACAGCTAATATTGATATTTACTAAGGTCAACTAGGAAATGTCAAAGCAGCTTCTTGCAGTACATAGAGTAGTCCCCATCTAGAAAAATAGCATCTATTTTAGCACGTGCGATGTGACATTTTTTTTCTTTTCTGCCCTTAGTAGGCAGATCAGGCATCCATAGGATTAATACACATAACCTATAGAGCAATGATTCCCAACCTGGGAGCGGAGGATCCCTGGGGATGGCATGGAGTAATTACAAGGGGTTGGCAAATCCATTTGCACACTAAACATTGTCATTTTGATCTTTTTGTTATTATGTATAGGGAATTCCAAAAAAGATGTTAAAAAGGGGTCCTCATACTCAAAAAAGTTGGGAACCACTGCTATAAAGAAAACATCTAGACAAACTCAGATCCTGGCTATCTAGACTTAGGCAGCTTTACAGCAGTGATAAATGTAAAAAAAAAAACATGATTAAAAAGCTCATGTATGAAACTATTTCCAACTCACCTCAGAGAAACTTAAGTAAAAATGGCCAAATGAGGCCATTATGGCCTCATTTGTATGTATAGTTAAGATTGTCCAGTGTTCCCTCTTCGATCCCATCACACCTTTCATCTTCATGAAGACAGGAAGTTAGGAGCTTTCTCTTTTAAAAATTGCTTTCTCTTGCTACTTAATGTAACAACAGCACCATTTAATTATTTCCAGTTTGCATTTCCTTTTTCTATTTGCAAGGTTTAGTTGCTGTCTACTTTCAGCTTCCCATGTAGTTCAGGTCTCTCTCTCTTTCACCCACATATATTTTTTTATCAACATTCTTATTTTTTTCAAAACTAATATTTCTTCTCTTGCTTTCAATTTGAGAACCCTCAGTTCCCACAGATATAGTCAATTTGCGGTTCTTGAGAAGAACATGTATAAACCCCAAGGAGAAGAACATGGAAGATAGGCACTCAAAGATTGCCATTCTTCATTCCTACAGTCTTTGCTCCATTATTTTATTGCTCCCTCTTCTTAAGATTATTGCTTTCTAGAAAAAGCAGCACATCATTTAGAAAAGTCATCTCCTTCATGCCCTTTCTGCTGTGGCTCAAAGGCCCTGTTATTCTCTGGCCCCATTTTGAAAGCCAATGTGTAGCAGTATAGTCATATGAGACAGAATAGGGAACCGGGCAGTCACTGCTTCAAAGCTTCTGCCTGGAACACACTTGGGTAGCATTCAGCAATCACAGAGTCAACATCTACAATACAGGGACAATAATAATAATTAGTATATCACTGTAGGATATTGTGCTCCTGTACACAGTACTTGTGCTCCTTTCTGTTCTCCTCATTCAGGGAAATTTTCCACTTTTTAAAAGAAGCCTTTTTGACTTTTATAGCATCCTTGACTTGATTTGTTAACAATGCAGACATCCTTTAGACTTGTTGGTACCTTTCCTGATTTGAGCTATTTGAATTTCTTAATTTCCCATTTTAACTTTTTCAAAATTTTCCCTATATTTTAGCAAGGTTCCTTCTTTTCAAATCTGAAGTGATTGTTTTGGACTATGGGGCCAAATGTCTTTGATGTGAATGCTGAACTTTATGGCATTATGGTCACTGCTCATAATATAAACAATGTTTCTATTTCGCCCCAGGTCTCAAGCCCTGCTCAGAACCAAGCCAAACGTGTCTACACCTCTAGTTAGGTCTGTGACCAACTGCTGCAATGCACAGTGATTTATGATGTCTAGAACGCTTGTTTCGATGGCATGGCTCAAGCACATATTTGTCCTATCAATGTGAGGGTAGTTAAAGTCAGCCAGTATTGAAATGGTCTCCTCTTTAGTCACCACCCTAATTTCCCTCTCCATCTTGAGGTCTGCCTCCTGATTTAGGGCAAAAAGACGATAGTATGCTCCCACTTTTAAGTAACTTTTAGAGCCTGCTATCTCTTCACCCGTAATGATGCTGTGGGGGAATTCCTTACCCTAACATTTTCTAGCTTTTTCTATGCTGTATTTAATATATAGAGCATCACCACCCCCAAAAATCTTTCCTTGTCCTGTCTATAGAGTTTATAGCCATGGATAATAGTGTCCCATTGATTTTCCCTATTTCCCTATTCCACCAGGTTTCTGAAATGCCCACTATATCTACATTCTCATTTAGCACCAAGTACTCTAGCTCTTCAGTCTCAGCTCAGAGACTTTTAGCATTGGCATACAGGCACTTGTGCCTCATTTCCATTTGCCACCTCCTCAGCCCTCCGGTTTCTTTATATAGCCCTTCTTTACTTCCCAACTCTCATTCTTGAGTTGTAGTCCTCTCCCATCAATATTTTCACAAGAACTGATCATACCATGACTTTGGGATGAGTCATTCTGAACCAGAGGCTCTCTGGCTCCTGTTGGCTTTCCCTCAGACGTTAGTTTAAAAGCTGCTTTGCCACCTTTCCAATATTAAGCCCCAGCAGCCTGCTTCTCTTTTGTGTTACCAGAACTGCTCTTTATTATAATGGGGAATTAGCTGTAGCAGTCTGTAACTTTAAAATTAGCGCGGATCTTAACCTATGTCTACGGAGGTCCCGATTCCAGACACTCTAGTGAATAAGAGGCAGACTACAAAATAGGTTCCAAACACGTGTATTGTCTAACAATGTGGCGTAAGCCTGAACTTGCACAAGCATACAAGAAACACACAAGATCTAGGAAATACAGAGTATGAAATACAGAGACGTTCGCATTAGCTGGTTCCCAACGATGATAGGGGGAATACTCACTTATCCTGGAGCGAAGCAGAGACACAACAGCGAGGGGTGGCCCAATGCCAGCACTGGGACCACAGACGGACAGCGAGGGGTTCTGGATAGGATGGCACGCGCACCATGCGGTCTGGGAGACCGGCTTAAATACCCCAAAACGTACCCTGGGGCTGGTGCTGTACTTGGTGGTTCTCACAGATTAAAACAAAGGTACTAATGGGCTACTGAATGGCTTGGATGGGCCACTTTAGTAATCAGATTGTGATAAGTGACACCTCAGGAAGAGGGGACAAAAGAGGGAGGGGGAAATCCAAGTGGGCTGAAAGGATGTTCCAGCGGACAGGGCTTGTCCTGATGTCATCAGCTCTGGAATGCGGAGGTTTCTTTGAGATGCATTCTCTAAGTGCTTGGGATGGTCGGCACTTAGTTCCTTCTCCGGGGCGGCTCCTAAGATATGCAGAGCGGGGCGAGGTACTCTCGCTGTGGACGTGGTGTGCCCGCTTCGCCGAAATGGCTTCCCAAAGCAGTCTTTTCCTCTGGGTCTTCTGGGTGCCTGAGAACATGGATGCCGGCTGGGCATAGCTGAGGCTGGTTTGCAGGCTGCCCGGTAGCGAGGGCGAGCTCGGGGACCGACCCGCGGGAGGCTCCAGGCGGGAACTGACCAGGGAGCGCCTAGCCAGGCTCGCTGGAGGTTTCCCCGGCAGGCGCCCGGCTGCTAGCAGCGGCTTGGGCCCATATGAGGCAGGCTTCCATGGAGGCAAGGGAAACAGCACTTAAAACACAGTCCAAAGCAGGGAACAGGCACGGTCCGTGGCAGATGGCAATGCAGGCATGGGGCACACTTGTAACAAAGTCCAAACACACACTGGGAAGTCCAGATATAGGTCTGGGCAGGGCTGCCCAGGAAAAGAGTCCTTTGTGCAGTTAACCAAACATGGAGTCAGTAAACTACACAGTCTATTGCAGCAGCAAGGTAATTGACACGCAGGCAGGAAACTGACACGTGCATCAGAGCACACACGTGCAAAGCAATCTTTGTGTAGTAATAAAACAGCAACGCAGGAAACTTTAACACAGTCCATGGCAGGCTTTAAAGCAGGAGAGGGGGCCTACTTGGCAACATTTGGTTCAACAAAAACGCATCTCTTTTGTACAGGTTCGGCTGGTCTCTGAAAGTTTCCCAGTGCCGAACAAGTCTAAACCCTTCCTCCCAGCACTACTTTCTCTTCCATGCATAGAGACCTCTAATCTGTGCCAGTCTAGCTGGCTGTGTGTGTGGAATAGGTAGCAATTTTGAGAACTCTATCTTGGCGGTCCTGACCTTTAGTCTACTGCCTTGTGACCTAATTTTTTCCTCCAGGATCACGATTGCATTTCCCAATGTCACTGCTGCCAATGTGCACTATAACTGCTGACTCCTCAGTTTATCTAGAAAGTGCATGATGTCTGCAATCTTTGCAGAAGGCTGGCAAGTCACCACACAGTCAAAATGCCTGTCACAGGCCTCAGTCTCTATATTCCTAATGGTCGTATTACCACTGCCACAAGCTCGTTACCACCTTCCAACCTCAGAGGGGTATCCTCAGTGCAAGAAAATATTGGTTCATTGTGCTATACAAATTATTATCCATTATCAAAATACCCACTCACCAAATGATGGAAATACACGCATAGCTTCTGTATTGGCTTTTGCTTATTACTGCATGACCATGGGCATTTTTTTTACCAACTTTTGCTTTCAGACCTCTTAAGTATGATGGTTCTTGCCTCTTTTCTTTATGTGCAAAGTTGTAATGTTTTGCCATGTAAATATTATTTGTGTGTTTTATTTCATCTAAGTAATGTGGGAGTTGAATATATGTTTACTGTGGTTAAAAATGCAGGCCTCTAAAGGAAGAAGGAGGGGGACTGGTTGGGTGAGTGAAGCCTGCTGGTGATTGAATGGTAATTGTACCCTAGGAGGTAGAGTGAACTGCAGTTTAGTTGGAATGGATATGAGGAAAAGAATCAGTCAGCTGGTGTCTGTTTGCGTGACAGGAGAGAGTTATTCTGTGAGTGACATTTTGAGAGAAGACGTCGGTGTGTTTGGATTTGTAGATGAAATCAGCCTAAGTGGCAACTGGAGGAAAATAAGTCTTCGTGACTAAATGCTTTTTTATAAACATTTGAAGATCTGTCTCTGTCTTGAAACCATCACACTTATGAACTATTCTAAAACCAATACACTTATGTATTTACTCAGAAACCATTATGCTTATGTATTTATACATAAACTCTATTTCTGGTTAACTAAAGCACCTGTTTCATCTAGAATAAAGGATCCCTTTTTACCTTACAGCCACCCCCATGCACTGACCTGTCATTCTACCACCTATAACTAAACCTTTGTATACTATAAGTCAAACTATGGGACAAGCTACAAGTGACGAATGACACAGGTTGGACACTTGTCAGCTTCCCTCAAGTTTTGATGGGAAATGTAGGCATCCTGGTCTTGCAGCTTGGCTCTCCAACTGCTGTCCAATGGACTTTTCAACTGTCACTTGTCCAACATTCCACCAAGCTGCCTACATTTCAAAACTTGAGGGAAGCTGACAAGTGTCCAACCTGTGTCATTTGTCACTTGTAGTTTGGCCCTGAGAGAGAACTATGACTGATGGCAGTGAAAATCTAAAAGAACACTAAGAAAAGCAAGGAGGTAGGTCTCACAGAGGGGGCAAAACACCAAGTGAAAATATAAGTATAAGGATTAGTCATGTCCAGTAATCAAATGGAGTAAAAAAAATTAATACTGTCAAAGCTGGCTTAGAATTATATGGAGACATATTACTAGATATTGAAGCTGTATTCTTCTTCCATGACATAGTATTACAGAATTTGCCTTTCCAAACAATAATTACATTATTTGTCTTCTACTGACCCAAGCAGGATATAGTATAGAGACTGTTATGACTTACTGGTTTGTTCTTCCCTACAAGACATCTTCTTTAACAGTATCTCATAGGCCTGCAAGTGAGTCTGCCAACCTTCTCATCCTCTTTGCCCATGTGGATATGATGCAAAGGCCGGGGGGATAGGCAAGGATGAAACCTTACTGACACACCTACTGCACAGCATCTGCAAAGCTGTTTGACAGCCATTCAAGGTGAACAGCAGACAGGTGATCAGACTGGAGATTCAGCTCAATGGTAATTGTAGATGTCCAACATGGTATGTTTGCCTGTTGAATATGTTTGCAGCATCTCTAATGCTACTGAATGTCCATATCAGCCTTCAGTTAACTCAATGTCCCGTAAATCTCTTGTACATGCATAGTATTAAATAAATGTTCATTAGTAGTAGTAATGCAATTACTGAAGAGTTCCTTATAAGAAATTGAATTTTGTGTTGATTATCCTACAATGACATCAAGTAATTCCTATATGTAGGAAACCACATTAATTACCTGAAAGCAGAAGCAGGGAGACTGGAGGAGGGTTGAAATTATTTCCTAGCAATGAACCAATTACTCTTTTTATTATCTATGTGCATATAATTCAAGAGAGGAATTGATATCCAAATGAAATCTTCACATGGAGTAATACAGTTTCTATGAAAAAGAGATTATAAGCATGATGGGTTGCTGCTAGCAAACAGAAGGTAATGAAATTCTGTTTCCAAATGTATTCTCTTGAAAAGATGACAACTCAAACATAGTAGTAAACATTTCATGTACACATGGACAGGGGCCATGGATCAATGGTAAAATACATAGAGGGCTGCTAGTTGCAACCATATGCCCTAGACAATGATTTCCTTTGGACCCTCCTCACACAACTTCACACAATCTGTAATATAAATATCCACTATACCAGTCCTCTTTCTCCTCCCATACCTAGTGCGTGATCACAGTTCCCAGCACTAACTTATAAGCTGCTGCAAAGATTATCTAGCAGCTGACTGAGCTGTTCCTCTGGGCTATACTAGAACCATTTCTGAACATTCAGACATGGCAAAAGAATCAATTCTGTCATTTTACTCTCTATTACTTAAAATGAGGATGGAAGCTCTCCAGTGACAGATCATGGTCTATAGTGTGGGTTGCAACTTGCAACCATAGCCTGCAATCCCACACACTGTTAGGCTGCTTCAATTCCATTGATGTCTCCGGAATTTAAGCAGCTAATGTTGAGGATTATAATCGTACAATCCCAAGAAGAATTACTCCAGTCTAATCCCACTGATTTCAGTGGTCTTGGACTGGAGTAACTCTTCTTAGGATTGCACTGTTAAGACTGCAGCAGGAAGTGCTGTTTGCACAAAAGCCTATACATTGGTGTATCCTGTATCATGTTTTTTTTAAAAAATGCATAAAAAAGAAGCATAACTGTTTCCCACCCATTATAAGGAACGCTGTTTTACTAGAGACGCAGCCATGATGGAATCACACATTCATATTTGCCACAAACATGACATAAATCTTCCCTGCAGTATATGTGGTAAGGAAACAAGGAACTGATTGTCCCTGTTCAAATAAACCTCCTTCCTCCAGTTGGGTAACACTGTCCACTAACAGTCTGTGGAAACTTGTATTGAATTGTACTATAAAATAAGCCATGTTCCATCTTCATTTTTTTTTTTACAGGATTCACAAAGTTCTGTACAATGCAACGTCTGCAGTGCTGTAACGAAACAGGTTTAAAATTGGACGGGGAAAATTCCCTTGTGATAAGCCAATGACAAAACAGACCTAGATTTCAGAAGCTGGGTGCCTAAAATTAGGATCCTAAGTGCCTAGTTACACACCTAAATAAGCAGAATGTTTTTCAAAAGTGCTGAGTTGCCAGCATCTCTTCCTGACTTCAGAGACAATTGCTACATAACCTTACTTTGTAACCACAACCCAAGAGCAATTTATTTCCTCTCTTTCATTTCCTCACTGTTAACCATCATCTGCACTGATATAACGATAGTTAAGGTATTGAATTTTTTGACATACTAACAGTTTTAAGTTTCCCTGATCTAGAGGTATGCCTCTTTCCATGTATGTCCCTCAAGTTATCTAGCATTTATTTCAAAGGTTAGGACAGATTCACACATTCATGTATGTTATCCAATATCTCATCACTGAATATATGGAAATCCTTACTTGATATGGTGATGAATATTCATGTGTGAACTCACCCCTGATCTTTGGGACACACAGTGTGTTTTATTTTCTTCAGGATGGCACTGATTTAGTGGTTTTTAAAGTGTCTCCTCGCCCTCTCTTTCTCCCCCCCCCCCAATAAATAGTAATGGTACCACTGCAGCAACCCAGATAAATTCATTATAATCCTATAGATTACAATTGACCAGTTGAAATCCAGAATTGGCTTCCCTTGTGGTCCCCCAAGCAAGAAACAAGGGTCATCCCACCCCCTATCAGTAAGCACCTTCCATGCCCACACATACAGACAACCAGCTGGCTGAGGCTCACTCCTCTCTGTCTCAATATTGTATCAGCTGCTCCATTTTTCTTCTTTCCCGGTAAAAAGATTGACAACCTCTAGATAGGGCCAGGAGTTCTCCCAGAATTAAAAGTGATCAGTCCAGACTACAGAAATCTGTTCCACTGGAGAAAATGACAACTGCAGAAGGGAGACTGTATCAAATCAAATGACTGCTGATCTCCCTCCCCAAACTACACCCTTCCCTGGCACCACCCCCAAATTTTAGGAATTTCCCAATTCAACAACCTTACTTTTGTACCATCTACTACTCTACCTTCTCCAGCATATCATTATCATCAGGCTCAGTTTTCCAATAATGTGGTGAATCAGGACCACTAGCTACTGCTTCCACTGACTGCGCTCATGCACCTACCCACCCTCTCCCTCTAGGCCTTCTATGGCAGTGGACAAAGGCAAGAAAGAAGGGAATTGTGGAAATATGGCTGATAGCGGTTTAAGGTTGAGCTCTTGTTCCCTTGCTTTTCAGATACTTAAAGCCTGGGACTTGGCCAGAGATGCAAGCCTTTTGACAAAAAACAAAGGACTCTTGGTCATTGGCCTTGATGGACCACAGCAAGTCGATCTGAGACCAGTACAGGATATTTAGCGAACCATTGGGGTCTCCCTGCTTGTTTATTTGCACTGTATTTTGTTTATGTAATTTTCTTTCAAATTGTATATGGCATTTTTGTAAGCTTTTTGGGCCTGTGTTGGTAAAAAGTGGGATCAAATATATAAAATAAAGAAGTAAAAAAAAGGAAGGAAGAGTAGAACCAACCACTGCAGCCTTCCTCTTGGGGCTGGGGGGAGGGGGAGGGAGTGTTGAATGCAAGTATCAATGGCAGCTGCTGCTGTAGCTTCTCTTCACTGCCTGAATTGGCCAAAGAGCAAGTGAGCAGAAATGGAGAGGGAGTGGAGAGAAGAGTGTTAGTTGTGATGGTGATCAATAGCATCTGCTGCTGCTGTCCAGCTGCAATTTCAATAGCTCTGATTATTGGTGGACCCCATGCCAAGACCTCCTGTGTAGGTTTTCAAGATTGATCTGGTGCCTGCTGTTGCTTGGCGCAGCAGGGAAATAATAATTAAGGCGGGGAAAACTTTGGCCTAGTCACCTGGACATCACTTCTGGATATAACTTGGAAGTGACAATGGTGGCTCTAGGAATTGCCAGAAACACTATGGTAACTCCATAGAGTTGTGGTGACTTCTAGAGCTACCATTATCACTCCTGGGTTGTACACAAAAGTAACATTGGCGACATTGGCGATGTCATATCCTCCCCCAATTCTCCCCCCCCCACCCGCAACATTCCCATTGGTTGTCAGGCATGTTCCTGAACAGGTCAACTGCTGATTGGCCTCCCAATGGGTGAATAGAATATTTCATATTGACCTGGTTTTAAAACTTTGTTCAACCAGGAGGGCTTGGGAAAGTTGCTCATCCTCTTTTCCTCACTTCACAGAAATGCTGTAAAGACTGATAACGGATTAAATTACAATCTATGCTCTAGAAATGAGAAAAAATGGATGAGGACCAGCACAGTGTAATGGTTACAGTGTTTTGAACTAGGATCTGGGAGACCCGACTTCAAATGCCATGAAAACTTGCTGGGTGATCTTGGGCCAATCACACAGTCTAAACCTAATGTACCTCGCAGGATAGTTGTAAGGATAAAATGGAGAAGAAGAGAATATTGTAAGCCATTGGGGAGAAATGGTAGATATAAGTAAAGTTAATAATATCTTTCCTCATTTTTACATTTACAATATCATGATGATGACTGACATGTTTTTCTCTTTTTTTAAAAAAGAAAATGTCTATCTAAAAAGATTTTTTGATCCACCTTAAGCAAAACACATGAGGATGAGCATAATGCTGACATATTTTGCTCCTGAAGGTCTAGCAACGACTGCTACATAAACTGTTAACTCTGCCAGAATTCCAAACATCACATTAGGACAAGAACATGTGCACGTAGCACATTTCCAAATATTCAAAGCTATGTACAACACAGAATAATTGCACCTTTTAGTCCTCCTAGGCCAGATTCATCATTAGACATCTACTGATGGAAAGAAGCTTAAGATACAGAGCGTTAGGAAGCGTATTTGAAAATCATACTTTTTTTTTTACTAGCATCGTTGGCACAAGGTCACCTTATGCCGCATGGATGCTTAGTTTAATAACTTGATTTGTAATATTACTATGTTCATGTACTGCATCAACTAGACTTAAGATATGCTATTTTAGAATTTGAACAAGAATTCCTTAGAAAAGAACAAACAGGGGACTAGGGTTGCCAGGCCCCCTCAATCTCCCAGCGGGAGATTGGGGCCTGGCTCTTACTTGAGGGGTGGGGGGTGCTCGTGTAACTTCTCTTTACATGGGTTCTATGGGGCTTAGAAAGCAACTTTCACAAAATTTTAAGAAACAACTTTTTTTCTTTTAAACTTTTTAACAATTAATAAAATACAACTTTAACAAAAAAAATTAACTTTTAAGTACAACCATACAAAAAAACCTCCAAATCAACAATGTCCTTGAAAAGGCATCCAACAAGTGATGATGTGTCCTCTCTCATCCATTTGAAGCAGCTGTACCCCAGGCTTCAGGCTTCTGGTTGGGAATTATAGCCCTGCAAAAATAATACAACCCCAGTAACACCAGCTACACACAATACACAAACACCACTTAAATCATATTTTACATACAATATTTGATTACCTTATTCAAGGTGATAAGAGCTTATAATTTATTAAGCTCCCCTGCAAACAGCCTCCTCCTCAGCAGCCTGCCTCTAGCTTCTGACTCCACCCCACTAGGCTAAACCAATTAACCTCACAGGGGTTACACTCGCTCCTGCAAGAGCGATGATGTCACTTAGTGACATCACCTCACAGCCCATTTGGGCGCAGATCGGGCCTGTTGTGGGCCCTTGCGGAGAGCAGGACCGTTCCTGCGCTCTGCAGGGGCCCACAACGGGCCCAATTCATGCCCAAACGGGCCCAATCCGTGCCCATTTTGGCACGGATCGGGTCCATTTTGGCGTGGATTGGGCCCGTTTAAGGCCCCTGTGGAGCATGGGAGCATTCCTGTGCTCCACAGGGGCCCACAACCGGCCCAATCTGCGCCAAAACGGGTCCAATCCGTGCCCGTTTTGGCGTGGATCGGGCCCGTTTTGACATGGATCGGGTCCGTTGTGGGCCTCTGCGGAGCACAGGAATGCTCCCGCGCTCCACAGGGGCCCCGATCCAGGCCAAAACAGGCCTGATCCTGGTGGCTGCTGTGCGCGGGGGTGTGCAGTACCGCAGGGGGGTGCGCATTGAAGGTGTGCACCCCCCCGCTGGCCAGGTAGGTGGGGGTGGGAGGGGGAGGGGGATCCCCCGCCCCCACCAGGGGTCTGGCAGCCCTACAGGGGACCCACAAGGACTTGCAGGGGACATCTCTTTCCCTACTATTTCCCATTTTCCTTCCCTGGCAGCCCCATAGCCTCTCCCCCTTTCCTGCTTCCTTCTCTCTTTCCCAACCACCAATCAATCTGCTCTGCCTTCAGCTTTCCCTCCTTCTCCTCCCCCTAGCAGCTTTTCCCCAGGAAAAGTCTGGCCTAGATGTACAGTGCCAGCTGCTAGGCTGGGCCAAGTTTTATAGTGCCGGCCAACTTGGGAACGGTTGTATGGTAGGAAACTTGCAATAACTTGTGAGGTGCAGCTCTCTTTGTATCCTGTCCCCTCACTATTTATTCTGTCTCTCCTCCTGCCTGCTCCCATATCTTTAGTTTTCTCTGTTTACTTCTCTCCTTCCCATCCTCCAGCCTAATTCTTATTCCACCCCCCCCCCATCTTCAGGTATATTTATTATTTATTTTATATATGTCCCACCTTTCTTTTCATTGGGGAACTAAAGCAATTTCCATCATTTTATTCTCCCTCTGTTTTATCCTAACAACAATACTGTGAGGTAGGTTAGACTAAGGGCCAAACTACAAGTGCCAAATGACACAGGTTGGACACTTGTCAGCTTCCCTCAAGTTTTGTAGGGAGCTTGGCGGAATGTTGGACAAGTGACAGTTGAAAAGTCCATTGGACAGCAGTTGGAGAGCCAAGCTGCAAGACTAGGATGCCTACATTTCCCTTCAAAACTTGAGGGAAGCTGACAAGTGTCCAACCTGTGTCATTCGTCACTTGTAGCTTGGCCCTGAGTGTGTGTGACTGAGTGTGTGGAAAATCAGAGTAGGGATTTGAACCTGGGTCTCCCAGATCCTGATTAGAAACTCTAACCACTATACAACACTGGCTTTCATGAATTGGTTGCTGTTGAACAGTAGCATGCAGCCAATGCTGGATGAGTCATACAAGTTACGTGGTAACGAGCTGCTGGGACTAGACCCAATGAGTCCTCTCTTGAAGGTCAAAACAGCCCTGGAAATGGCCATGCCAATTCTTCTTTATTTACTGACAGAAAGCAAGGCTTAAAGGCCAGCAATACTGTACTAGTTGCCTAGCAATAGCTACTGCGGGAATTTGTTTCTTAAAGCTTCAGGAGCTGCTTCTATCATTTTGAGTGTTTATGCCCCCCTCCATTTTTCATCTTATTTTTTAGATTTCAGATTTATCTGCAAACTTGGAGCTTTTCTCAGGTTTGTAGATAAATGTGTCCTGACTGTCCATGGCTCCAATGTCCAGATTTAAGTATCTATATAAGGGGCAATGTTGAGAATTATATTAATTCTCTTGTCCTTTTGGAATGCCTCCTAGAATAAATGAATTAAATATGAACCAAATCCATTTCACAGTGTATTTTCCAATGACACATAATTGTTCATCATGTTGGATGGCCACATCCCAATGATTGCTTTTGCAGTTTTGTGCCTGTGGACACAATGGAGAAATGAAAATATGGGACAGAGGAACTGTATACAGCACAAGCTGCTAGTGTGTATCTGTTTGCACCAGAACTTGTAATCTCAAATGTCAACTTCAGCGCTGAAGGCCACATTCCTGGCACTCTGTATCAGGAAAAGATGTGCTATTCTTTTAGGGTGTACTTTATACCATCCTTATAAAAAGTTTCCTATGAACTGCTGGTGGAAAGTTCTCAGGTGAGTTTTCATACCTTTCTTTTCCCTAATCACATGGTGGAGCTTCTTTGAAGAGGGGGGGGGGAATGAATAATATCACCCTGATTACCTCTTGTCCTGATGGAGCCTCCAGGGCCAGTGGAAACTCCCATGTTAATGCATGTGCGTGTGAAGGAGGTTAAGAATACCTGGAAACTGTAACACCTAAAAATATTCTTACTATAGAGCTCAAAAATGCATAAAAGGCAACATAGCCAAAGGATGTCTAAATAAAATATTAAGAGTAGTAGAAATCTTCTTAGAAATAAAGTCTAGGATCCAGACCTGAGTTTTTCAGGTGCAAGGATTTCTGCCCATGGAGCATGAATTTCTCACCTCCTTACTCCCACAACAGCCTGAATTGCCCCAAGAAATCCTGTTCCTAGGGAACACAGGATTTTAGGGACATTTCAGGCTGCCAAAGGAAGAAGGAGACAGTAAAATTGCTCTCTACAAGTGGAAATCCTTTTACCTACAGAAATGCTAGTCTGGATTCAAATCTACTTGATTAAGATATTGTCAGAACCTTAAGGAAAACCATAGTAGCTATAGAAGGAAAATTAATTGCCAAGTGAGGTTCTGTTACCCTTTACTCTCCAGTCTAGTGTTATTTTCATGACTCTCTGGGAACAACATATCACTTCATTTCCTTCATCTCCTTCCCTTCAGTTGTATAGGCCAAACCAACCTACTAAAGATTGGGTAAGGAAAAACAAACTTTCAAATGCTGGGAGACAGAGCGTTAGTCTCTCAAGGAAATGGAAAATGCCAAGAATTCAGAGATGACAAGGTAATTCTCATGTGCTCTGCCACATACCACTATTATTTTGGAATGCAATTCTTTGACCCTAATATACAGTTCTCAATTTAAAAGTAAATACAGTTATTTTTTAAAACTTGCCTTTATACTCCAAACGTCGCCTTAGATACCGCAACAAGGTACTATTTCCAACCATTATACTTCATAGATACTTTGCATATTAACCAAATATATACCTTCTAAGCCACTAGTATCTAAAATCACCCATGATATTCACTGGAGAGAGTTTATATTTAAAAGCAGGGATGGAAACAGTAATCAGCAATTTGCACCCAACTAATTCACTTATTTTTTTATAATAATGGGAGGTGTCATTTTTTTCCTGGTTTCTTTCCCTTGTTAAAAGCCTTGCCTGATGATGGCACTGTTGTTATCTATCTATACACACCTTGTAAATAAAAGCTCTATATTACTGCACTGCATCCATAAATTGAATAAATAATAAATAATACTTGAGATGCTTACTCATTCAGTTCAACAGTATGGGTAGGTCTGTGTGCATATTTAATAAAGTGAAAAATGAAACTATAACGTATGCTATGGAAATCCCACATCTGTAAAGGATCTTGGGATCAGCCACTACGAAGCTGAATGTATTATTCAGGAGGGCTTTCTTACACAGGGCTGTGCTGTAAGGAAATGGTTCAGAGTCCAGAGATGTGTTGGTGGCTGTAGACTAAATTACTGTGTACTATAAATATGCTCCTACTGGATAGTTCCGCACTGTTTTGTGTTTTGTTTCAGTATTGTTCCCCCTCTTCAGCTCTGTATTGTACTTGTTTTTAAATTTCTCCATTCCTTTACCCTATTGTATTATATTTGAATGGATGTATTGACTTATACTATGTAAACCTCCTTGAGTTTCAGTGAGAAAAGTAGACTGTAAATTTTTTAAAAAGTAATTTTCAGAAACATGCGCGGTATTAAGGCACAAGCTATTTAGTTCAAAGGGTTAATTAATATACATAAAACCATTTATTAAAATGTTCAATTGATACTATTTATAATACATTAAACTTATTTTAATAACATATATTAAAATTATCCCTGACCTGGATAGCCCAGACTAGCCTGATTTTATCAGCTCTTGGAAGTGAAGAAGAGTCAGCCCTGGTTATTAATTGGATGAGAGACCATCAAGGAACTCCAGGGCTGCTATGCAGAGGCGGGCAATAACAAACCGCTTCTGTTCATCTTTTGCCTTGAAAACCTTACAGGGTTGTTGTGATAAGTTGGCTTGACAGCACTTTCTACCACCACTATAATATATTAGGGACTCCAGAGGAGGAAGAAAATGGTTTTGTCCTTATGGGTGCCATTCTGACTTTCCAGATGGAAATTGTATCTTTTTAAAGAAACTTTCTCATCAGGATAGATATTGCAATGCATAGAATATTTCACTGCAATTTCTCTCTTTACCTTTAGAATATCTCTTTTATAACCTTAACATTAATTCTCAAGGGCTTTTGCCCTAAAACCCTTGTCATTGATAAATAGCTTTGAACATTGATAAATAGCTTTGAACACCCATTCTATCCTGTGGGTAAGGGCACATTATTAACTGGCTGCAGCTGTAGAAGGTGAATAAGAGGGTGATGGACCATTATGAGTGGGCCCATGAGCAGCAATTGGCAAGGAGCACTCAAATGTTGCAGTCACAGGGATTCAGGCCATTTTGGCACCATTTGGTGTATATAAGTAAAGCATAGTAGAGGAGATGCATCAATCCACTTCACTTTTATTCCTGCTGGACAGAAGGAGGTGTGGATTTATTGAAAGGATGAAGGGTGCCTGTGTCAGGAAGGAACTCTCTCAATTTGGAACCCACCTACTAAACGACCTAAAGGAATAAAGAATAATACCTTCCTTGATGCGATCCTACATATTTGGGATAGCACCAGAACTAAATTAATACCAGACATGTCGAGGCACTCTCCTATTTCTGTACAAAACATATCAATAGATACTAAAACTCAAATAGCAAAAACACTGAAAACTACTGATATTATCACATTAAAAGATATAGCAACGAAGGACGGTCTCATAAGCAAAACTGAGATAGAACAAAAATTTCAAAGCTCAATTCCATGGTTCTTATATCTGCAATTACAAGCTGTCACTGAACAAATAAACATAAGAAAGGTTATGAATGCAACTCAGACAAGATTTGAGCAATTCATGGATGCTAAAAAATATCAAAAAAGGGCATGATTTCAAAAATATATGGCCTGCTATTGTCCTCTAACATCCCTAACAATTTTAATTATCAAACTAAATGGCATAAAGATCTTAATGAAGTACTGACATTAGACAACTGGGAAAAAGTATGGGCATCAAAATTAAATAAATCCTCAACTATATTAACTAAAATACAAAGCTATAAAATTATACATAGGTGGTACCTAACACCCAAAAAAATCTCCTTAATTTATTCTTCAGCATCGCCAATAATGAGGGTAACCCACTGTTGGTGGGAATGTCCCTTGATATCTCGATTTTGGTCAGAAATACTAAATATTATCAAGGAAATAACAGGGTACAGTGTCCCTATGTCACCAAAAGTAATCTTCTTGGGACTGTGGAATCAGATATCAATCCCAAATGTTAGAAGAGACCTTATCAACTCTCCTGGTGGCAGCTAGGAGTGCAATAGCAACCAAATGGAAAGACCAATCTCCACCTACTACAGAACTTTGGTTTACAAAAATCTGGAACCATTTGATAATGGAAAAAATAACTGACAATCTACATCAGACAGAATATCAATCTTCGGGATCAAACTTCTGGGAAAAATGGATCCCATTTTACGAATTCATAGAAGCAAGAGATCTGCAACCTCCCTCTTCACACCACTCATTGTTAATGTATTAAAGTTGAAGCACTGTGTTAATATTTGTAAATGCAATGTATTATATTGGTTTGTTGTTTGATTATTGTTACAGTTCTAAAATTGAATAAAAATATTTTTTTTAAAAAAAGGAAGGAACTCTCTCAGTTTGGCTCTAGTAAAAGAGGGGTTAGGCAGAGAATTGGGGCAAGAGGGTGTAAAATAAATGTAATATGCAATGCACAGAAGGAAACAACAGGCCGTGAATTGTTAATAACCTAAGTAACCAAGGGAGTTTAATGATAACTAGATGGTTAAGGACCATGGTGACAGGATAGAAGAGGTGAGAGTTGAGGTCTTCTGTCCTGACAGAAAAAAGTGAGTAGCCTCATAACTGAGGCAAAAGAGGAGGCATTTGTATGAGGGCTGCTACAAAGGACCAGAAGTTCTGGAAAAAAATCCAAATAAGAACAGTCTGTATCCCTCAGAAAAAAGAATAGCTGCCCCATAGAAAGCCAGTATGATGTACTACTTAGAGTGTCAGACTCTGGGAGACCCAGGTTTGAATCCTCACTTTGCCATGGAAACTTGCCTCTCTCTCTCTCTCTCTCTCACACACACACACACACACGCAGGCACGCGCACACACAGAGCCTTCAGAGGGCTACTGTGAGGATAAAATGGAGGAGATTAGAACGATGTAAGTTGTTTTCAATCACCATTCGTGAGAACCATGGTGAATGAAACAAACACACAAATCTGAGATATGTTCAAATGAGAGCTGTTATAGAAAAGTGATTTAAGTAGCTGGGCTGCAAATCAGCACTCTTCTAGTTCACATCCTACTACTCTCATGAGCTTGGTACATATACTTGGGTAAGCCAAGCTCCCCAGTTGCATTGTGGGGATAATGATAACACTGACTTTGTTCACTGCTCTAATTTGTCTAGAAGAGTGGTATATAAGTGCATTGTTGTTGTTTTGTTATTATTGTTATTATTTTCAAATGCGGGCAGAACAGAACAGCTGATGCCATTATCAGGCTTGGTTAGCTAAGAAGAAATGGAGAACTATTAGACACGCATTAGCAATCTAACTGAAACATCTTTGGAGGTATAGGGAAAAAGGTGTCTGTTCTTGTTCCCTGCTGTCTCCCCACTTTTTCTACTTTATTGGCCTAGTAGCTTGTGGGCATCTTTTTTGCCTAACATCCTGCAAGATCAGGGGGGTTTTTTCACAGAAACATTTTCTAACATTTTCATATAAATGTTTCCCTCCTGTGTTGGTTATATTATTTTAAATGTCTCTGGACAATTCCGTGGTTGAAACTTGCACAGCTCCTCATTGTGTTAGGCAAGTTTGTGAATGAACTGGTATGAGCTGCTCTAGGTGGGAGGCAAGTTGAAAGGGTATCCATCCATCTATCACTCTACCCATCTGTCTCCCTTTATTCCTTGTCCTCCTTTCTACCCAGGATGTAAGGCAAATGGTAAACTTGTCTTTGAGATTGGAGATCAGGTTTTCAATATACTCAGCTGTTATCTATCATCAACACTTGTTGACAGTATGATGTAGTGGATAGAACGCTGGACAACAGGAAAATCACCACATAATTGTGAATCATGCAGGGCAACCTTGGGCAAGTCTTTTTCAGCCTAATCTGTTGTATAATGTTATGAAGATAAAATGAGGTAACCCCATATGCATTACCTTTAGCTAATCAAAGTAATTTGGACTTTAAAAATGAAACAAAGTAAAATTAAAAGGATAAAAATAAATATATAGAAAAGAATATATAAATAAATATATAGAAAGTACTTTGTACTCTAGTCAATGTTCTGTAAAAAGTTCATGAACTCCTGACATTTTGTTTTAATATTTACATGAAGCCCTTGGGAGAGGTCATCACAAGATTTGGGTGGCGGATTCACCAATAGACATGGGCATGAACCAAAAAAAATTACAGAACCAGAGGATCGTGGTTCGGTGCAGACCATTATCCCGAATTCCTGAACAGCAACGAACATGTCCCGTTCCCAAACCCGGATCATGGATCGTGAAACCCAGCCTGGGAGCCCATGGCTATTATAAGCATGGGTCCCATTCAGCAACACAGGAGGTCTGTGTTTGGCTGTCAGAGCTGCCTATCAGGGTTTGCAGGGATGAGATTGGAGTGCCCATGGCTACAGAACACCCCCTTCCCCCTCCCTCCCCTGGGTGTCTTCTCCCAACTTGTGACTGCTTTGCTGCTTCGTGGTTGGAAGGAAGCCCTGCTGATCAAGGAAAGCTGGGCTTCCATTCGGGTTTCCAGGGCGACAGAAGGAGGGCAAACAGAGCTCAGGCATTCCCCTGGCTCCATTGCCAGGGGAATAGATTGCTGGCGCCTGAGTGTCTGGATCACCGAATCGAGCCCGAATGCCACGATCCAGGCCTCTCCCGACCGCTGGATCGTTGGCCGTGGACAATCATGATCTGCCGGGTCACGATCGCGCAATCGCCATTTTCGTGGGTTTTTTACGTTCGTAATGTGGATTGTGCCCATCTCTAGTCACCAACACACAAATGATACCCAGGTTTACTTTTCTTTTCCATCTAAATCTGGTGCTTGGGGGTCAGTAATGGGCTAGATGAGGGTGAACAAGATGAAAATGAATCCTGATAAGACAGAGGTTCTCTGGGTCATTAGAAAGGCTGACCAGCAATGTGAGATCTCTCCTTTCTTGGATGGGGTTACATTCCCCTTGAAAGAGTAGAGATGGTGTGTGCGTACGTGCACGTGCGTGTGCACATGCATGCACTCGTGCATACATAGTGCATGCTGGTATGATTCCTGTTTCATGACTGGCAGGTTGTTTTCTCCATAAGGAAGTTGCCTAAATTACCTTGAAGAGCAGCAGCCTGAATTCCTCTCCCATCAGGAAAGCAGAGAGTAAGAGCAGCAAAGTGATCTCAGGGTAAGCAGGGTGGGAGAAAGAGAAAACAGGGAATTAAAAGACTATGGATAATGGATGGATGAGAAGAAAATAGAAATCAATAGGCATTGATACTAGCTAGGAAGAGGGGTGAGTTGAGGAACAGAAGGGGGAAGAGAGAGTATGTTTTATATTTGTGTGTACTTGTCTGCAAAATTTCACAGATCTGCCCTAATCTAACTGTCTGGTATAAAAGCCATTCCCCTGTCTTGTCCTTGTAATCTTTCCTTCCAGCACGTTACAATTACACTATATATTCCATTACCATTAAATGTAATATAATCCATCAAGAAGGCCCGCTGGGGATCTCCTTCATTCTAGATTTATTTGCTAATAGGCTCATGACAGCCGATGATGGCTCTCTATTTTGGTGAGATTATTAATTGCTAATGCAGTTTTATCACTGCAATCACTGAGTTGCCAAACATGTATTCACTTCTTTTGAAAAGCTCTAGTCTAAATTATGGCTTCATCATCCAAGTTTCTGTGGGAGTTGAGAGTGCCAGTATAATCTATGGAAAATAATTGAAGGGCATAAATTTAAATATTGTGTCTCTCCTTGTTGAACAACTCCTAACTCTTCATTTGATACAATTCTCTTCTGAATACTTATATTCTCATTCTTCTCCTTAGATTTATGCAAAACTAGGGGAAAGTTCTCAGAGCAAATTCTTTCCTTAGATATGGCAGCCTGAGACCCATCATGAAATGAACCAACTGGAGTTAACTACTCAGTCCATGGTTGCTTTAGCAATGGGGAGCTGTCCGCTGAGTATTTCTTACATCTCTGCAGTTGATGGAAGGGCACTCGGTTCCATAGATTTTATTTCCACATAAGTATTTTTGTACATATAAAGTTTCTAAAAATGCTTTTTAATGCCGTTGCATGTTGGTGGGAACTGTGGGGAAGTATGACCTTGCTGTTACAGAGATGGAATTGTGAGTATATTTATGGGGGGGGGAGGGGGTTGACCTGTCCATGGGGCTGTCCTTTGCTTCTCAACAGTGTACACAGAGCCCCCCAACTCAGAACAGCTCAGCCTGTTATCTCCCCAATCACACATTTTTTTTAAAAAAAAACATCTCGAGGTATATTTACTGTGGATTTTATTACAGTTTGATTGTTTTATAATAACACTTCATTTAATTGGATAATTGACCACATGCTTAATTTAAGTTCATGAACAGCCCCACTGGGAATGTGAAGAATGCACCTTATGGCTGACAAAATATTCTTCATTATCAGCACATACAGGAGCTTTCAGCTCAGTTTTTCTTCCTTGTACTTCTTCCAGAATGTTGTATTAGGATCCTAGCCAATGTGCGTATTGACTTACACTATGCAATCTACCTTGATCTCAGTCAGAAAGGCGGACTATAAATAATGTAAATAAAATAAAATACTTAGTATCTAATGAGGGATTGTCTTTTGAAAGCTTAAGCCCTGGAAATTGGTCTTTAAGGTGCTATTAAGTTTTGCTCTTCTACGGCAGACTAACATGTCTATCCACATGAAACACATTTATATTGTTATATGGAAAATGGCACAGAACATGGGTATTCATTTTACATTGGAAGTGGTGACTGAAGAGCTACAAATATGTTTATACCCAGTTTTATTCATGCTCATTCTTTCATGACCTTTCATGACAGCTAGCAAAGGAGTTGCTATCACTTGTTAGAGATTGCCTGATGCTGCCAGTAAATAGATTGTATTTGACTTCACTTTGGTATAAACTAACAAAGGACAACTTCCAGAGATTTCCTTATGAGTCTGCTTCTCAGTGTGGTGAATTTCTCATTCTTTAGAGATATACATCTCTTGAAGAAAAATATGTTGACTATTAATCACAAACATAGTGTGTTTTTATTATGCACATATCAATTTTTCTTAACAAATAGTGAAGTATAAGCAAATGGCTGCAGTTTTAGTTAAAGGGAAGAAAGACCCCTTGGTTTCTATGGGTTTCATAACAAGCATTTTTCAGTGATCACAATTTTCCTTCATATCAGAAAGAATAACAAAAATCTCCATACTACGGATGTCTATGGGATAAACACAACAGATTTGCCAGAAGTAAATATATGGAAAGCAAAGTCTACAGCCTCCCACACAAACATGTTGAGGAAAATCATCCTACTTCTCAAACATACCATCATCAATTATGATTGAAATGAAAATTCTGCTGTGCTTGTTGCAAGCCAAGAGCCATCAACATGTGCCATTTGCTTTCTCTCTCCCTAAGGGAGAGTCTGAATCCTTCCCAAGATGTATTTATGTACAGAATGTGTCTTTCATTGTGATAATAACATCAGAAATTTAAATGTGTCCATTCACCAAGCCAGGACAGCTAGTCTCAGGATGGTATCCCATGATTATGCTTTACTTACCATATGTTAATTTCCCCCCTACTCATTCCATGCACTTTGGCTAGTTGCAGTCACAAGCAAGCTTACTCACCAAAATAAATGGAACTTATTTCCAAGTTAAATATGGTCTCCATGGCCATGTCATGAAAATACTTGCCTCTGATACTTCCATCAGGTTGGAGGCTGGGACAAAATTTTATGGGGATGATTTTTTTTTTAATATTCCAAGAAATCAAGACAAAATGAAACCACTGTGCCTCTTGCCCTGTTTCTTCAACAATGTCTTTGTCCATCTTCCTTCCTCTGCCTTTCTGGGTCAAAGCAACAGCAAGCAAGAGAGAAGGATGCAGGAAGGCAGCAGGGGAAGAACAGAAAAGGGAGTACAGTTGGCTGCTTCAGTGCCCTAAATCATTTACGGCATGATTCTAAAAGTGTTTATTCTGAAGTAGCTCTACTATAATTTCAGTGGGACTAATTCCAAGTAAATCTGCATAATGTCTTAGTCTTAAGTGGCTTCTGCACTGGGGACATAATTTCTCACTTTCCTTGAAGTCAAGAGGAAAGGCATAGAATTGACTTGTACGTGGCCATTCACACCTCTCATGTTTGGTTGGCATGGTTCTGAGGTTTTTTTAGTCTGCACTGTGCCAAAATGAGTCAGGATCATGAGTGCTTGATGTCATCACTGATGCCATCATTTATAGCATCATAGTGCCAGCCCTTTCTCTCCCCCCCCCCTTTTTTTCCTTGCACATGTGCTGAATTGATGCATTGCTGGAGCGCTGGATTGACTTATTTCCTGGATTTCAGCCTCTTCATCCCTTCACCTTCCCCATTGTTTATCCTGATTAATCTTAAACTCAATTTGCTGATTCGCCTATGTTCTTGTTTTTCATTTTAAGGAACTCCACATATGATTGGCTGTGAAAATTGCCTATTGGCCAGCCAAACAGAGGAAACAATAGAGGAAGGGAGGTGATTCGAGCATGCACTTGAATCACTTGCACAAACAAGGAAATGTTATTTCCCCAAAACAAAGAGAAATAATATTTTTTTTAAAGAATTTTATTTTGAAGCGGTCATCTCATTGAAGGAGCGATACATCACTGGCAGAGCTCTTTTCCTGCCTCTTTCTCTGTTTTCCCACCATGGGATAAAAAGAGAATCTTAAACTCGATATTAAAATCTTTATTTCTGATACCCAGATATTTAGCCCCCTATACAATATCCCCACCTGTGCCAAAGCAAAAAAATTAAGAAGTAAACTTCCTTCTATGTGTTTTAAAACCAGTGGTTCATCAATCCTGCACTGGACTTATTTTTTTAAAAAAAAAAAAAGAGGAAAGAGGTGAGGGGGGATGGAAAGGAACGAGGGGAGTGGCTGGATAGAGGAGAATAGCCAATCACAATGCAGTGGGCTGGCAGGGGAAGGGAGAGGGCAGGAAGAGGGTGGAACACCAAAAAATGGAATGAAGAGTATGCACAGGGAAACAGCCCACCGCAAAGTGGATTAAAAAAAAAAGTTAAGATATAAGTGCTCTCAGGAAAGCTGCAGAAAAGCCACATAGTGGCCTGAGTGACTCCTCATGACAGGAAATCGGATGCAGATGATCATGAAAAAAAAAATGCTGCAGTGTGGGAACTGAACCAGTGAAATTGGCCAGTGCAGAAGGGGTTTTAGAGGCAGGCATCACCTCTAGGTGAGCATCTGGAAACCTGTGCAAGTTGGTCTAAGAGAAGATTATAACTGCATGTTGTATTTATAGGCATATGGTACAATAATTTGATGTGTAGCCAGACTCTTATTATTATGATCACTGTATCATTTCTACAGCACTGTATCATCTGCAGAAAGTTGTGCAATCTTCATAATTGTTTGTCTGCTTCTGAATAGTTGTTTGGAGAATTTTAGCAATGCATGTCTTTATACTGAGAATGTTTTGCTGGATGCTCAGCCATTATGGCATTGGGCAGATGGAGTACTTCCTCCCGTTTCCTGGCCCAAGTTCCTAATTCCTCCTACTCTAAAAGGTATCATATTTTTTCATGAATAATATTAAAACAGACCATTAAAAGTTTCAGAAATACTAAAGCAGTAGGGTCAAAAAAGGTGATGTATTTAGCCAATGCATAGGATGTCTGGTTGCTTCTGGGATTTGAGTGTCTCTGGGAGTCAATGGGGAAATTATGCACTTGAACAATAGAAAGAACTATAAACAGGGAAGCAGATGGAGAAGGAAGGAAAAAAGGGAAAGTTGTGTGGGAGTGGTCTCTCCGTGGGAAAGTCAAGAGCCAGTGATAAACACAGTGGCCAGTGGTCAGTTTAAGCATTTCCTTTCTGCTGGATTCATTTTGACCCACATAATGCCCCAGCAAGCTTCTCAGGTTCACGTGTTTGTTCCACTTCTATTTCTACTGTTTTGCTATTTTCTTATGGTCCCATTAGAACAGCTAAATTCTGTAGATTGCTGCTGCTGTTGTTTTTAAATCAATCCAGGGATATAAAAAAGATATTTTCAACCAACTCAATTCATATTCAGCAGCCAAGAGCAAGTTTTAGGCAGAGGCCAGCTGATTTAGAGTCTAAGATTAGATATCACAAGCAACTATTTTAAAACCTCTCATAATCAGCAAGATTTGGACAGATTGGAAATTAGCGAGAACAGCAAAGGAATGGGAAAGCTGGCTTTGCCTCTCCTTTTACAGTATAAATCAGAGATTTGGCTTTTTTCTGCTGCATTGAGGCGGCTAAGGATGCTAGCCTGCTTGGTTGTTAGAGGAAGCTCTACAAAACTTAACATATGGTAATGGATAGCAGGCTTCCATCTGTGAAATGCTGATACTTTGTACCTTCAGCTTCCACTGAGAGAAACTCAGTTTTGAAGAATGACATTTCTTGTAGGAAGTAAGTATGAAAGCAACAATTTACCTCTTTTGCATCAGGTACAGTCACTGAGAGGGTGGAGCAGGCATGGGTGTGACCTCTACAAGTTTTTTTTCTTTTTCTTTTCATTTTCTTCAACTGAAGGAAATGGCCCTATCAAAGTATCCAATTTCTTTCACTGTTTTGAGGTGAGCAAACCTTTCAATATGCCTTGTTGCCCCCTTTTCCCCATCTTTCTCTATGGGAAACTTGTTAGTATAATTCCTAATATTTCTTATGAGTGTCAGCTTTTTACAGATATCGTAGTATTGTGTTGACATGTTGCCTGAGAGAGCCACTTAGCTACAAATTATATGTTTGGGCCCTTGCAATGACCCTTTAAAATAAAATACTTTCTGTTCCAGAGGCTGTCTTCTCAGTTAGCAGTAATGCCAGGAAAGGCATTGTTCTTTCCAAGAAAGAAATGGTAAACAGTACCCATGCTTGAGGAACTTAGATCTATGGTTATCAGCACAATAATTTCACCAAGTTAATGGCAAGTGATAAATAAAATCAAGCAGGCCATGAACTGGGACTGGTTGCAATCTAGATGTATGTGTTCAGCACTATGAATTTGTTGACCTTTATGCCAAACCACATGAGAAAACAGCAAATTCACAGCCTTAATGCAACACAGGTCTGGCCCAATCATGTGTAAAGTGGGAGATGAGCTTAGATTTGAAATACAAAAGGGACACGTAGATGTGAAGTTAAAGCTGTATGATGTAGTAGTTATATAGTCCGATTAGACTGTTAGATTGAGAGCCACAGAAGCCCTTTACCATGGAGGCAGCCTAACCAACCTTACAGGATTGTTGTGAGGATAAAATGAATGAGAGACGAATGTCCACACGGGGGATAAAGGTGGGGTATAAATAAAGTGTTCAAATACCCATTGAATCAAAGGGTGCCTTTGAGCTAGTCACTCTTTCAGACTAACCTACCTCACAAAGTCACAGTGAGGGTAAAATGGGGGAGAGGAGAACCATATGTACAACCTATGTACAACCAGCGCTCCATGATGTCTAATGTTAGTCCTAGAATTGGTTATGTTTTGCTCCAGTATTTTTTCTACTCTGTCTTGGATCCTTGCTAATGCTATGTCTTGTATCGCTTTACCTTATGGTATTTTATTGAAATGTACTTGATACTGATTTTATTAACCTCATACTATGTAATCTGCCTTGACTCTCAGTGAGAAAGGCGGACTATAAATGATGTAAATAAATAAATAAAAATAAATATATGCTGCCCTGAGCTCCTTAAAGATGAGATTTAAAATGTTGGACACATGGGTAGAAAGCTTCCATCTGATTCCAGGTTTCCTCCTCATAGATGACTGCGTTCACTTCAAGATCAAGTAGTGGTGAAAAGCATACACCCGACTGTGTAGGGGATGGCAGGCAGAGGATACTTTAGTATGCACATTTCCTTCGTGTCTTTTTGGTTCTTTAAAATGCACCCCTGTCACTTTTTGTATGTTTAGGACAAACTTGTGTTTAAAGACCACATTGTCAGGTTTAGTCTGATCCTTAGGTTTAGAGAATACCCTTCAGCTATCTTTTCAGCAGTTATTGCTGTAGATTTTGTCATATGGTATGAACAGCGGTACTATGACCTTGCTTTCCTGCTGATGGTGGTGATTTATTTGATGCCTTTACCTTACACACTTGGTTTATGCATTTATATCAAGCACAGTTTCCTTTGCTTTTTCATAATAATGCAAAACTCATTATTCTCATTTCTTAGTTTAAAAATAAGCAGTGTGTTCACAGCCCCGATTTTCATTGTTCATTAGCAGTAAGAACACACAACATCTTTGTTAGTATTACTGCTTGTCTGTTTATATGTCACAATGGCATTTAATGTCAGATAATAGTTTCTTTTCAGAACCCGGCATTTTTCTAGCCCTCTCTGTCCTTCTAGGGAACCTTTGTAAAAATAGTGTCAATGTTTGTATGCAGTGATCTTACCATTTTTTCCTACTGCACTATGACTGGCATCATAACCTTTCAGGAAATGTATTTACAAATACATGTAACTATTCAGTGGTGACATTATGGAAGCAAACTGCAACATGTGTTGCTCTAGAAATCACCTTGAATACTATTAACAGGAAAAATGATTGTACGATCAGAATCAAAGATGCCAGGTGCATTGTTTTTAAGGTATATCTAACACAAACATTTGCCCGTATATAAGCTACAAAACATTCTTGATGTAGAAGAATGTGTGTAGTACATATGTTAGAGAAATTATCTGGCTCAGTTTCTTCTTACATAATATTTTATTTGTGACATTTCCTGCATCTGCCATCGCACGTTTTCTGCCACTTGGAAAGGCTTAGTGCTGCAGCTTGTAAAAGTAACTTTCTTCATATGATTGACCAGTGGATTATAATTTGCTTTAATGTGGCATTTTAGAATTTTGCTTTAACTCAGATGAGCACCAAGGCCCAAGTTCTAATATTTAATGCTTAACAGGATAGCTTTTGCAGTGTACCAACTACGCAAGCTGTGCAAAGCTGGTCATGTGAGATAAAGTTAGAATGTTAAGTTTATGGAATTACACAAATTTATCTATTTATTTGTTATTTTTCTGTGCCACCTTTCTACCCAAATATGATCCCCAAGCGGGGGGACCCATTGTGATTAAACATAATGAGTTAGGGGAACCATAACATAAAGTTCACAACTGCTCTTTGAGAACCAAACAAATCATTACATAAGGCATGTATGTATACTGTCCTGGCATTTTTTTAACTGAAATGCAGCCATACGAGGCTGCGTTTGTGTGGAGGAACAGCATGGGGCTGGACAACTTAAACCTTTCTCTTCCTGCTGCTTTTCTGTTCAAAATTGAACTCCCTAACCTGTTTGTCTCCCACAAATGGCAAGGTATGGGCTGCAAGTATCTTTTCCCTTGATCTTTCAACTAGCTGATAATAACCATTCAAATCCATGAAGTTCCCACTAATTAGGGCTGCTTCCATTGCACGGTGATTTTTGTGGTGGTCTGGTTGCTGATGCAGTTCTGTGTGAAATTGTCCTATCAATAGAGATTCCAGAGAGCCCAGGGTAATCCATTTTATCTCCTCTATTAGCCATGGTTTCCCTTTCACACCTGATGTATATTGAAGCCCCACCTCCGTGTTCTCACATGACCCTCAGGTTTTTCTGGCTGCTCTCTTTTAATAATTTTCATTTTGAAGAACATGAGTAATGATTCATAGAAATAATGCAATATCTTTAAAAGAACTTTTAAAAATCCCCATGTTTTTGCAAACACGTGATCCTCTCTCCCCTCCTCTAAAAGGCATTTTGAGCAGTGGATGATTCTTTTCTGGGTTCTTTTTTAACCTCAAACCTGAATAATACTGGATAAGAATAACACAATACCTTCAGAGCCTTTAAAAAAAACCCTGATCCCTCAAATATCCCCTCCCTCCTGTTTAAAAGGCAGGTGATTCTCTTCTGTTAATTTCTGTTGGGGACTGGCTCCTTGCTGCCATCAACCAAGGAACAGAGTAACTGACTAGCACTTCACTGAAGTCCTTCAATTACAGAGCTTCCATTTCAGACACAAGAAACTGTTCATGTGGATAGCATCTTGCCCAGAATCAATGGTTTTTTGCAGTTTTAAAATGAAGCAGATATTTAATGGAAGGAATGATCTGTTAACAGCCTATGCACAAATAGAGGATGGTGTCATGTGGAAACATTTTAGAAAACACACCAGTCGTCTGGATGAAATGTAAGAAATTCTTGGTGTAGAAGCAGACTCAGAGTATAAACACTGCAATATGTTGTACTCACAAGTATATCCCTCAAGACTTAAGCAGTGGGTCTTGTCTGTAGCCAACATGTGTCTAGATAAGTTCAATGCATTTATGAGTCTGTTGTACTGTTGTTCTCCATGTATTTATAACACTGTTGTACTCAGTATATTAACGACTCTGTTATACTCTGGTAATCCTTAATTGTCTATCCAGAGGTGTGCTCCAGAGAGGTTTAGAAATGAATTCCTGAAATGGCATTTTGGTGTTTGAGTGCACCTTTGGTACATGTTGCTTTTTTACAAATTAAAACACCTCTTTTACTCTTTTGAAAAAAAACCCCAATGTAATCATGTATGATATTTTCTTATGCAGGTTTGCTCCTGCTTTCCAGAAAACTAAAGTGACTGTGAATGTATGTCAATTGTCCGAATCTTTTGTTAAAGAAAAAGGGATGATGTGTGATACCCTTTACTATGACCAATCAAAATCACATAACACATGGGGCAAGCTTTTGTTTAAAAGTAAGGGAAAGGAAGATCTTTAATCTTGATCATGAGGCCTCCCTGCATCTTGAACCTAGGATGCTTTGTTGATTTCAATGGGCACAGCATGTGGCTGATATAAAGTTGCACCCTCAGTATGCTAGAAAGAAGCAAAAATGGATATCATCCAGTTGGAAACCACCACCACCCTTCTTGCTATTTAAACACCCAGGCTGATTAAGAGTTCTGGAGAATTCAGAAGCTTGTACAATGTGTTGTGCTATTTTGGCTGGTTTCAGTAAAAACCATTACAGTTACCAACCAGTTACCATAGTTCCACAACAACAACCACAAAAAACAAAACTGTTGGACAGTGAAGCTGAATGCACAGAATGGGGAAGCAAAAACAAGCTGGTTGGCAATTGCATGGGGAACTCTCTTGAAAACCATATACAATGACAAGCAAGCCAGTAAATATGAAACTATGATGAACGTTAATGAGAGTGGATAGTCATACAGCTAGTTTTTGCTTTGAAGAAAAAGTATAACAAGCACTACTTAGATCAGATGGATGCACAATACCTTGCCTGTCTTTCACCAATGAGCAGTTAAGTCAGGTCTCCATTCATTAGTGGTAGAGACCAAATTAACATATTAAATAATAGTTTAGAAAATCCTGCTCTTGTCCAAATCGCAGTTCTACACATACAATATCATTTCCAAGCAAAATGAAAATACCTGCAGAAAAAAGAGCTTGCTGGATCAGACCAGTGTTCCACTTACCCCAGCATCCTGTTTCACACACTGGCCAACCAGTTGCCCTGGAGGACAAAACCAACAGTGCATAGAGGCCAAGGCCTTCCCCTGATGATGCCTCCTGGCACCAGTATTTAGAGGCTTGTGTCTCCTTTTAATTACCATAGCTACTAGCCATTGATGGACCTCTTCTCCATCAATCTGTCTAAATGAGACGGAAACTTCCACAGATCTGCCAAACTAAGCCCAGAGTGCATAGCAATAGAAGGTCCATTGTTAATGATGATATCGCTATCTGGAATTCACAATATTGAACATTTCCCATCCTTTAAAGAAATTCCAGTAGAATAAGAATCTAGAAATCTTGGTAAAAATGAACAATTAAAAAATATCCCTTCTGAGGCAGAAAAATTAGATTTGAGATTAGATTCGAGAACATGTAATCTCCCAGGACCAGCATGTGACAATTTCCTAATTGTTGTGCATTCAAATAAAGAGAACACTTATATTTTGAATAAATAACAGTTTAATTACATTAGAGAAATAAAATATGGTATGGTAGTAATACATCGGTAATATTACAGAAGTACTATTCCGCTATAGGTAGTTTAATGTAGAAGCTACTTTTAATGACAGTCTTACTAGTACTTTTGTACAAAGTAATATACAAGTTGCCAACAGAAACATATTGCAGCAGTTGCAAGGATATTACCAGCTAAAACAAACATCTAACAATACAATATACTTCAAAGAGAAAGTAATAAAGTTAGATTTACAGACATTAAAAGAGATAGGCTGTTCACTTGTAAACAATGGAAATAAAAAGCTACAGAAATTCAATTTTGCTATTTCATATTATCACAAGGAAAGACTTTCCTTTCTCTGACATTGCATCCCTTACACCTTTTCAGATGTCACAGTAATTGTTCTATTCTACAATTACAGACTTTTTTGAGGCCACTGCTTGTATAGCTGACATTTTAAATGCTTTTAAATTTTTATTTACATACATTCAGTCATATATCTCCCCATGAAAGTTTTTGTTTATCATACAAGAGGCATTTTAATCAGTGCAAGAAAAAAGAAATCCATAGTGACTGAACAGCACTGAGGAGGCAATATACAAATATACATTAAGACTGTTGAGAATCTAATTCGCACATAATACAGATGGTCTCTGGTACAGATATACACAACATTTAAAGTTAATAAATACACAGAACTGTTAACCACAGAGCTACTTGTTTTATGAGAGTGGGTGGATGGGTATGAAGCAGTATGTGAATAAGCTGCTAGGCTATTACCAAGGGAACATGGACAAGTGGAAATAGCATTATTTAAAGGAAGGGTTCTTGTCACTGGAAGCCTACCAAAGTGAAGAAATTACTTGCTCAGGCTGCACGAGAACTGCTTTGGTGAATCACATAACCAGCCCAGTGATCTGTCTCCAGACAACATTGGTTAGCCATGGATGGCCGTGGACTAGCTGCTCTAATTTCTGACATGCAGCACAATCAGATGGATCAGAGAGGAGCTTGTCCCCTCTCCCCCACTTGGCCTTTCTAAGGGTTTTCATAGTGGCTAGCCAGGTGCCTCTCAGCATTAAGGGGGGATTTATTTGTTCTCAGTATCGGATAACCAGAGGTATACTTCCTCTGAATACAGAGCTCATCCATTTAGAAAGCAGCAGCTGGTAAAATAGGCAGTAAACTGTCCGCAATCACAACAGAGAAGAGAGCCCTATCTTTACACAGAGCTTCTGTTGGAGGCAGTGGTGGCTTGAACAGCACAATAAAGATGGGGGCAGAGGAATAAGTCCGCACCATCCCATGGAGGTATGGGTTGATGGAATTATCAGCCTGGGTGCTAGTAAGCTTGTATCAGTCCAGCAGCATAACTATCTGAACTGCCTCCAACAGATATATGCTGGTAAAATTTCAGGGCTCCCGTCCTCATGTACATAGCTGATTCACACATCAGAGTACGTAAGTTGAGCCTGGGATCTCAACTTTGTATAACAGCCAGGCATGAACTGCAGGCTCTCTTCAATTCCCACAAATGCAGTGCCAAAATTGAATTGGGTCTGAATCATGTGAAGGAACTTCAGCCACCCTGCCCCACCCGCGTACCGCAATTCCCCCTTTGCATCCAAGGAAATAAGGCATGATATAAATATTTTAAATAATGAACAAAACTTGAAATTCATGTTTGACTGTTACACATGGCAGGGGCTCCAGATCCAGCCGATGTACTCTGTAACATGTGAACAGAAATCAGCAACAGCTGTCGCTGGCTGTTCTTATCTGCACTTCACTACACCTAGAAATCCCTTAGGCTGATAACCTGCTAAATGGAACCTCCGCATAGAAGCATTATACCTCCCAATGACTGCAAAAAATATCCCAGACCCCCAGTCCATTAATTCCTTGTGGGCAAGAGTGCTTCAGTGGAGCACATACACATGGAGATTTTACATATTTGGAGCAACCTCCTCCTTTCACTGGAAAAAGAGAATCTGGTTTATATAGGAACTTTGCCTATACACCAGCATGCATGAGGCTCTGGCATGGGGCAGAAAGTTCATATGGAAATGTTTGTTATCACTCTACGACCAGAAAGAAGCAGGTACACAGAAAATGGAATAAAAATGGCATGTAGACCACAGCTAGGTTTAAGGCTCCAAATAACAGAGGCAGAAACCTATGTTTACTTACAAAACATGCAAGAAATAAAAAGAGGTACCCTAGCAATCCCCAGCATTGACAGCAAAAGCTTCTTTTAGGCACTATAATATAGGTAATATTTACTGGTTGACAATGGATGGAATTGGACTAGCTATTCTGATTTCTGGCACTCACTGGGAGAGATCAGGAAGGAGCCTGGACCTCCCTTTAGGAGAACTGCAAATGTCTTTCTTCCAAGTGCTTTCACAGATTTAAGAACTAGTCTAAAGTATGGGTTTTAGTATAGCTGATCTAGCACAGCATTTAAGAACAGTTATATTTAGAATGCATTTTGTAGGGACTTCATAGCCAGCACGGTTGAAAAATGGTGTTAGGACAACAAGCACAGTTCAAAGATCTTTTTGAAAAACTTGCATATGTAAATGAAATATACCGATGAATATATGATACTATTTCACAGGACATTGTTTCTTATTATATCAATAAGCACCATGGTTAGTGCCAAAACAGCCCCATTGTCCCATAGGTTTTTTTTTAAATTACATAAAACTGGCTATATAAACAGAAACCTATACAATATGCATTAAAAGCACAAGACGACAGTTTCTAAAATGGCTCTTGAAATACCTTTCTGTTGTACTTTGGAATTTCTTTCCTCCGAAACTATTTCAGGAACATATTAAAGATTGTTATTGTTAGAAGAAGAAAGAAGTTTTAAATGGAATAAGGTGCAATCCAGCCCACTAATTGTGCTGTGGTCATGCATAGGTGGTGTTCCAATAGAGCATATAACTCTATTTCTACTCTCACACACCTTTGTGTGGGCACTGGAACTTAACTGCCATACCATTATACAGTGCTCACTATGCGGAGGGGATGGGTTGGTGAGGGATATGGAAGGCACACTCAGCCCTGTTATTCCTACTAGCGGGAGCACACTGAGTGCTTGTGTGTGGAAGTTGAGGGGAAAACAGGGGAAGGCTCTGTTAGGACTTAAGGGTGTTCCTCCAGATGTGGACACTGCACTCAAAGTGGAATGGATCTAGGTCAATATATTCAGTAAATGTCTTTTGGAGACATCTAAAGAGGAACTGGCTTTAACAGGAACAAATGTTACAAGGTCTTCCATGCTTATTGAAGGGAACACCCAACAAGATCAAGCAACCCATTTCAAGCATGTGTGTGTGTGGGGGGGCGTCTTTCACTCTTACAGAAGAAGCTTGCCTGCAAGAACCTGCTTATTTCCATCAATGTGCATGAATTACATATGCAAAGCTGCTCTTTCATCTGAAGTCATCGGGAAGCCCTCTTGTGCTAGAGTTTCATGCGTATCTTTGTGTACACATGGAATATGGATTGGAACAACAGACTAAAAATAATCCAGTTCTTTCAATCACATCATGATGATCTTCCAGGCTCATTATAAAATCACACCTGTTCCAACTTTGTCAAAAAGCTGTACAAATTATCCACTGAAATTATTAACTAGTTGGTCTCACTAGAGATTATCTGTGTTTCACAGGACAGCCTGACTAGTAGCTACTTGACTACAAGGAATTGTTACATGCCTTGGATGATAACCATCTTGCAAGTCTTGAACTAAGTAACTAACCTAGGTCTCAAAGGTTTCTTGTATTCATTCAGTTATGCTCACAGACAATTAACGTAAACTGCAATTCCCCCAACTTACCTTCAGCATATACTGGTTAGACATGGGGAAAACTCACCACAATTTTAGCCAAGGATGAACATCTAATTTGCTGGATCTTATTTACTTATACAATTTATGACACACATCCCCAAAAGCAAAATATAGCCATTCAATTGCCTTATACTTTTACCTCCTTTGTGCGCTGTATGTTTCCCAGGATCATTGCCTGGAACCAAATGGAAATTTCTACTCTGAAACATCACACTGATATTTAAAGACATACGTGAAGGGGCTTTTATTTTTATCTTAACTTTTTTCAAGGAGTCAGTGAGACAAATATAGTATTCTCCTCCCCTACTTTCCCCCTCAGAAACAATCATGTGATGTAGGTAAGGATGAAAGACAAAGAGTGACTGCTCTAGGGTTGCCAGCCTCCAGGTAGTGGCTGGAGATCTCCCGGAATTACAACTGGTCTCCAGGCCACAGAGATCAGTTCACCTGGAGAAAATGGTTACTTTGGGGGGGTGGACTCTATGGAATTATACCATGCCAAGGTCCTTTCCCTCCCCAAACCCCACTTTTTCCAGGTTTCACCTCCCCAGCTCTCCAGGAATTTCCCAACATGGAGCTGGCAACCTTAGACTGGTCTAATGTTCTGTAATGTCAAGTAATGATTTGAACATGGACCTCCAAAGTCTTACTCTGACACTCTAATCACTGTATCACACTCTTGGTCCCTTCTGGCTCTTGTCCCAGATACTCCCCAGCCCCATGGAAGTTCATTCTGAAATAATACTTTCTGAATGCAGAGTAGGGGAGAGGACTGAAGGGTGTCTTCTCATAGAAGTGCTCTTTGATTAACCATTTAGTGAAACTACTAACACTGTTGAGTCTCCTCTGCCTTCCAACTAAAAGGCTGTCTTTCCTCTCTTCAGCACTGAAGGCTCACCTGTAGATATTCTAAATGCACAAAGCCCAATGCACAGCCTATTCAAACACAACAGTGGGCTGCACTTCCTTTGCCATTAAGTTATAGCAATTCAGGAATTTCAGTTCTCAGTAGACTAGACTGCATTTATAGCCTTAGTTATACTTTACATTCTACTACTTAATAAAATGTAGTTTGTCTTTTCTGTTTGTGATAGCTCCAGTTTCCATTTATCTATCGTTAGCCCATCCCATGGTTTACTCAAACACTACAGTGAGCTGCACTTCATGCATGATACTGCCTGCATATGAGAATCTGCGCACACACTTCTGCTCTCTTTTCCCACACCATACAAATTATCAGCCCAGGCAACAGGAACCACATCAACAGGATACAGGGATCCTAGACTTACCATTTATCTGCCTCTAGTGGGCACTTCTCATGGCTGCTCAGCTGATTGATGAGAGAAAAATGGCAGGAAATGGGGGGATGCCACACTCCATGCTCCCAGAAGTGACATCAGTGCATCACCAGAGTTCGGCCAAAATACCCGAACTTCCCAGCGATGCGCTGATGTCACTTCCAAGTGCACAGGGCATCACCAGCTACATAATGATGCCACTGGTAAGCCCCCTCATGGCCTGGTTAAGTCTCACTTCACTCCCCACTGGTTGCCAGAAATGGAAACTGCCCCCCCCCCCCAGCATCCTTTTTCATGTGCAGGACTGAACTGAGAGGGAGATCCAACATGGAAGCCTGCTTCTACATGCTGATCATGTTTCCTAGATCAGAGGTGACATTGCTTTAGGTTTGTAAGCCTTTCTTTCTTATAATGAAAAGGGTTGAAGGTTCAGATATTTTCTCTCTCTCTCCTGTACTCTGATGGAGAGTATTTGAACTGTTTCATATTGAGAGGTAAAAACCTGTTTGGCTCTTATAGCAGCTTACTTCTAACACTTACGCATGCCTGTTTTAAGGGCCAAACTAGACATGATGAAACCACTACTCATCTTTCAATACCATTCACATATAAAGCAGTCTTGGGATCTTACAATAACAGTAGAAAGTGCATGCAGGGGAGAGGTACTCACCCCCACCTGTCATTTTAGGAGCACAGAACAGAGACTAGAACAAAAGTTTGATTGGAAGAGAGTTTACTCCTCCCCATCTAATCATTTTCTTCTTAAACTCTGCTGCTGCTTTATAAATGAATGGCCAGAAATGTGAAAGGAAACATGGCTGCCAAACTTATGCTCAGTATGGACTCATAGAACAATTAATTGGCACACAGGACAGTCTCCTGGGCCATAGCAGTTTTGTCAGTTCTTTATTCAAATAATACTTTTCTTTAGTTATCAGATTTAGTTTTGTTCCCGATCGGTTGGAAGAACTCACTTTTAAAAATGGAATCCATGTGCAAAAAGTGTAACATGGATTATAAGGAAAAATTTGGTCACAACTGTTTCTCTTGGTCATATTAATGTAACCCACATTTATTTAAGATATGTATACGATACACACAAAATACACAATATTATTTAACTATATACGCTCACACATTTTAAAAGTATAATACTAATACTTTATCCTCTTGTTACTGCAAACTGATGTTTGGCATCTCAGGCTTGAAATCTATTTAAACCTGGGATTTAGAAATGCAACACTTTTCAAGTATTCATCACAGTGATAGCATTGTACTGTACACTGAATATTCCATCTTCAGAGATCCAGTAAAAACAGTAACCAATTAAATAAGCAATTACCTGATATCTTCCTTTGGGGTAGTTTTTGTATTTAAACAAGATCTTACAAAAAGCCAACCCCCTATGAAAAGCAGAAGAGTCTCTGAAAAATAAAGTGTTTTTGTTAGTCTGAACCAATGTATTACTTTCCTTTTGCAATGGTATTCTGTGCTCTTTTGTTGCTGTTATTCCTATATTTACATGAATTTTAAACTTAATAGGGATTTCAAATGTTAGCAGAAGAAATACAAAGCCTTTCCTTTTAAGTTCACTAAAAGTCACTAAGAATGTAAAATTTTCAAAATACCTTATAGGAATTCTTCAAAATATGGGAAGTGTTTCCATGATGGGGGGAAGGATTTCACATCATCACATACTTTACATTACTTCCACACAAGTCTACCTAATCACTTTGGTTAGACAAATATTAGTAACATACAGTAAAACATCTCACAAGACATGATACAAAACATCTACAATCCGGTAGTGCCGCTTGTGGGGAGATGAAAACCTTTATAAGTTACAGACGATTAATACATTTCACACTGGAAATCAAACTACAATTATAATTTTTAATTTTGATTTGATTACACATCTAAAATTTTCAATGCTTACCTAAGCGAGTAGGTTATTCTTACTGATTCATGTGCTGTTTTATTTTGTATATAATATAATAGGATCTACTCACTGTTATTCAATTAGCATTTTGCCAATAGAAAAACTGTTATTTTTTCTGTAAAAAACATAGTTTGAATTCTTATTTGCAGAAATTGGAGAAGGGGCTACTGTTTAATCATAAAAACAGTCACTTTTTAAAAAGATGACAACATACTTAAAATGGTACATTTGAGGAAACACACTTTTGAAGTCATGAATTTCTCTTGCTTTCTTTTAATTTGTTCTCTCATGATGCCGAGAGGTCTTTGTTTTACAATGCCTCTGCAGTAGTGTCTGAGGAAACAGACATGGTCACTTTGGCAATCTTAACTGTATTTTTAATACACCTTTCAGCAGCCTTGTGGACATTACCTGGATTGTTAGCATGTCTGTGCTGGCAGTCAGACTCCAAACTGTTATCAAGAGGTTGTGCTGTCCCTTCACAAGTTGGGAACATGCTTCTGAAAGCATGTCTCAAGTCCTTGCTCCTGAGAGCATAGATAATGGGATTCACTGTGGAATTCAGCAGACAGAGCATACTGCAGAAGGCAAAGATGGTCTTGATAAGCTTGTTCATCTTCCCAAAGACATCGTAGACCATAATTGCAAGCAGAGGACCCCAGCAGATAATCAAAACCACAAGAATGAGGACCAAAGTTTTGGCTAACCTGATGTCCATACGTGTTTGTTCAGGCCTAGTGATTTGTTGCACTTTACCGTCCTCTGAAGTATGGATTATTATGCTCTTCTGAGTGCCACGCTGGAGCATTCTGACAGCGTGGCTATGAGCCTTCCACAGTATATACATATAGGCATACACAATAAAAAGTAAGAGAACAGTGGTGACCCCAATCCAGAACAACAGATAGTTCTCGTCAATTAGAGGAAATATATCTGAACAAACTGAATTGAGTTTTTTGCAGTTCCAGCCAAGCAGAGGAAGAACAGCTATTACAATAGCTATGGTCCACATCACACAGAATGCTACAACAGCCTTTGACCGGGTAACAATCCTTTTGTAAGACAGGGGCCTGTGTATAGATATGTATCTGTCTATTGCAGTAAGGAAAAGGCTACCGACCGAGGCAGTGAACGAGGCTGTAACTCCACCCAGTTTGAATAGGAATACGTTAGGACTGTCTTTCCGATGAAAAACATGGAAGTCAACAAAACTGTACACAAAGATTACGCTACCCAGGAGATCAGCCACTGCCAGGCTGCTGATGAAATGGTAGGAAGGTCTACAACGAAGGCTTCGGGAGTGCAGGATGACACACAAGACCAGAAAATTTTCCAGAACAGTGAAAGTACCCAGGGTAAGGGACAGTACTGCAATGGCCAGTTGCTGGCTACGGTTCAGAATCATAAAGCACTCCATATCCATGAAGTTTTCCCCACACTGTATATTCTCCTCATTTTCTTTAAAGGTAGACAGAGTTTTATTGTAAAGATCTGTAAGATTGATCTGATCTGATGGATGGCCGCTCAAGACAGCATTTTCTCCAGCAGTCATTTTGGGTCGGAAATCACTTCGGAAAGAAGAAAAAGGAAATTTCTGTGGGTAGTATCCTAACTTGGACACCATGTCGCTTTTAAAATCTTCGTACTGGATATCGTTAGAACCCATGTAACGAAGATCTGTTGTAATTGTTCTGAAGGTCGTATCTGCGAGGCCATCCAGGACTGACTTCATAACCCCAGATTTCAATTATGCAGGGTTTGAGGAAAGTGTCTGAAGCAATCCTGGAGGAGAGGGGAGAAAAATCAAACATAATTAAATTTAAGTATGAGTAAAAAAGACAAAAAAGGAAGAAGAAACCTACAAACTTAGCTAAGCAATACCAGAAATGCCCCATCTCCTTCTGTCTAAAGTAGGATCAGTCTTACATACATGCAACAGGGGAACAATCATTCAGAAATGGAATGTCTGAAATATAATACATGGCTATGTAATAAAATATAGAACAATGCTGAAAAATACATGATAAAATTTGTGGACTCTTTAATTTTAATTGCATTCTTCTAACTAGATCTTTTGGATATATTACCTAAACTGGAATTTTTATATTCTGTTGCTTAAGCCAATTGCTCTGCTTAAAAAATTGCCCACACCAATGGCTGCTGCAGAGGATTAGCACACAGCTGAGCTATTAACAGCATACTTTTCTTTCTAAACCATGTGGATACAGGCTGCGATCACTTGCATCCATTGTCCCTTGTTTCCAACATTGTTACTGGATATTCATTTTTTTTAAATGTTGATGAGTGAGGCATGTGATCTAATTGCTGTTTGGGTCATTTAGCAGGAATCAGATTAAAGCTTTATTCCTTGATCAAGTTGGTTAGTGGCTTCAGTTTCTTTACACAGTCAGATGCCTGGGCATTATTCATTCTGAGCAGTTAGATGCATTTAGAACCTCATCTGATATAATAGTTGGTTGTTATGAAATGACTTTGTCAAGCAATCAAAGACAAACTTTTTGAAAAGTTATACAAAAATTGTCCCCATATTCATGAAACTCTTTCTAGAATGACTCAGTGAGCGGGATCTGAAAGGACTCTAGGATTTCACCTGATAAGTCAATGAAGTTCCTTATAGTTTTTCCACATAAATGCACTTATAGGATAACTTAAAAGTTTACAAATGAGCATTAAATCTAACATCAAACTCTGTACTACATAACATCACCCCAAGTTTGTTTGCATGGATTGAGGCACTTTTAGCTAAACATCTAGTTCATTTCTGAAGTCATTAGCTAAACAATATAAAAGTATACAAGGATGCATACAGAGTGGGACTGAAATTGAGCCTGATAGGCTTATCCTACACCACACACCTACGTGTACTCATTAGTGTGAGTACAGAGCCCATGCATATACTAACAGTTTGTACAAGTGTATACTGTCTGTGCGATACACAGGGCTTTTTGGGGGGGGGGGAGAGGTGGTGGAACTCAGTGGGTTGCCCTCGGAGAAAATGGTCACATGGCTGGTGGCACCGCCCCCTGATCTCCAGAGAGAGAGGGGTTTAGATTGCCCTCCACGAGTGGCGCGGAGAGCAATCTAAACTGGCCTCTGTCTGGAGATCAGGGGGCGGGGCCACCAGCCATGTGACCATTTTCAAGAGGTTCTAGAACTCCGTTCCACCACGTTCCCGCTGAAAAAAAGGCCTGGCTATACATGTATTGGCATGTGTGAGCTTTTTATATCATTCTCCCCTCCACTCTAACCTAACAACAACCTTGTGAGGCAAGTTCAGCTCAGAGATTGTAACAGGCCCAGGATCACTTTGCAAGCTTCCATGGAAAAGCAGGTATTTTAACCCAGTTGTTCCAGGGCCGATTCCAGACGGCCCTCTGCAATCCGAAACGTCGCACATTTTCGCGTGTCGTCGCACGGAAAACGCGAAATATCGCGTTTTCTCGTGCGAGTTTTGCGCGACCTCGCGCAAAACTCGCGCGAGAAAATGCAGTATTTCGTGTTTTCTGCGCGACGACGCGTGACAACACGCAACGTTTCGGATTGCAGAGGGCCGTCTGGAATCGGCCCAGGTCCAAGTCCGACCCTCTAATCATCATACCAACAGCTCTATTTTGAAAGCATTACATTATTATACAGTTTTATACATTCTGCACAGGTGTTACACACATTTAAAGGCAGAATGCACAAAGTGCTGGACTGAAGAGAGGTAAAATTTTACACAGATTTCCCTCTTCTGGTAGATTTATTCAGTGGATTGATGATGTTAATTCCCACCCTCATAAATGGCACTTCTATTATGAGAGGATGCAGTTTTGCTCTGATTCTGTCCCCTGATTTGGCGACAGTTTGGGTACAGTTTGATGGTACAGTTATTGCCTCATGACATTTTGCAAAATTCTGAACATGTGAACCTGCTTTTATACTGAATCAGACCCTTGGCCCATCTAGGTAAGTACTGTCCACTCAGATGGGCAGCAGCTCTCCAGGGTCTCAGACAGAGGCCTTTCTCATCACCTACTGCCTGGTCCTTAACTAGAGATGCTGGGCATTGAACCTGGGACTTTCTGCATGCCAACTAGATGCTCTACCACTGAGCCATGGCCTCTCTCAATCTGCCACATTTCTACCTATCATAGGCCAATAAAAGTGCTGGGTCAGTCTGTGATTGGTTCTAGCCACTCCTAGTGCCCTGCAAATGGGCTCTCATGTGCCATTGACAGTAACTGTAATCTGTACTTTTGCAGGACAGTCAGCTGGAGTTGCCATTCCCAGGCGGTTGCAAATTTTCTTTGTAGGGATTCTCTGCATTTCTTGCCCTCCTTAAACATAAATCTTACAGGGTGTTCTGCAGACACTTCAGGGCGGCCTTCTCTGGCTAGCTGTACTAATAAGCCTTTTAAAGTCTCGTCAGCTTGCTGTAGTCTGCAATCAGCACACTAGGTGGTGTATTCTCCTCCACCAGCCAGTCCGGTTCCCTAGATAATGCTTGCTCTTGGGCTTCTGTTAGTTTCCTTCCCCGCCTGAGAAGTTATCCCTGGCTGCAGGCCTATTTTCTTTTTATTTAGTATTTGACTTTCACTTGTGGTTACTACACTAACTTCTTTAATATGTCTTTCAAAATCATTTCCAATCAAAATTGGGTATGTGATGTCCCCCCATACCCCCAGCTCCCAACTTCCCACTCAGCTTTTGTATGTTATCTACATCTTAGTCAAGGGCATGTTAAAATTCGGACCTCCCAAACTGGTTCCATATATTCATTTGTAATATCTCCAGGCACTTTCCACACACTAGATACAATAGCAGCTTCTACTTCAGGGGATATTGCTGTTTCTGTCCCCTGGATGTTTTGCTTGCCTTTACTTATGTTGCTACCTTTAGTTGCCTCACAGGTCCCAAGTAGGGATGTGCGTTTCGGCATTCAGAATGCCGAAAGAATGCCGAAACAAAAGTGCTTTGGCTTCTTTCGGGGAATGCCGAAACGTTTTGGGGAATGCCGAAACGTTTCGGGTAGCCGAAAGAAAAAAGCCGAAACGTTTCGGCATTATTTCGGCATTCTTTCGGCTTTTTTCTATGGGAAAATGCCTCCGTTTTCCAGGACGCCTGGAGGAGGCATTTTCCCACCGAATAAGCCCAAAATTGGTGGGGACCTTCCTCTAACCCTTCTCTAACAACCACCCAAGTTTCAGACAGATTGAACTTTGGGGGGCCATGTTATGGCCCCCCAAAGCAGGTCCCCCCATCCTCCCATAAGAAAGCGAAGGAGCAGCATATTGTTAGCATGCTGCTACTCATCTTCTTCATTATTCCCTATGGGGGAAAAATGAAGAAGCAGGCTTCCTTTGCCAGGGGTGGCATTTTGCATGCAAAATGCCCCCTTACCCTCAGGGGCCCTTTTCCCACCCCTCCTCCCACCCCCCACCAAGGCTCAGCCTGCTCCCACTTGGGGGGGCCATTTCATGGCCTCCCCAAGTAGGTGCTCTAATCTCTACCACTGACAGCTGGGGGAGGCTTGTGTTGCCAGGGGTGGCATTTTGCATGCAAAATGCCCCCAAGCCCTCAGGGGCCCTTCTCCCACCCTTCCCCCCACCCCCCACCCAGGCTCAGACTGCTCCCACTTGGGGGGGGGGGGCCATTTCATGGCCTCCCCAAGTAGGTGCTCTTTTCTCTACCACTGACAGCTGGGGAAGGCTTGTCTTGCCAGGGGTGGCATTTTGCATGCATGCAGGGGTGGCATTTTGCATGCATGCAAAATGCCCCCCAGCCCTCTGGGGCCCTTCTCCCACCCTTCCTCCCACCCCCCACCAAGGCTCAGACTGCTCCCACTTGGGGGGGGGCATTTCATGGCCTCCCCAAGTAGGTCCTCTCAGCCCCTAAAGTCCACCCCTTACAGCCCCACACAAACCCAATTCCCCCCCAGCTGCCACACACAGACCCAAATCCCCACATTAGCCCCTCACAGACCCAAATCCACCCCCACCTGCCCCACACCCATAACCCCAGGAACAGGCTGGCAAAGGCCAGCCCTCTCCCTTTGTTCCCTATGCTGGGAACTTCTAAACTCTCTTTCCCTGGGCAATTCTGCACAGCCCAGGGGTGCCACAATGGTGGGCACACTTCTGAGTGCCAGCTGGTCCCTGTGAAAGAGCACCTGAACCACAGACACCCTCCCTCAAATTCCCCCACCACCTACAGAGATGGCTGGCCAGCCAGCCCCATTGTTCCCTATGATGGGAACCAACTGCACAACAAAGAATAAAACAAGAACAACACAAAATAAAGTTTTAAAAAAATTATTTTCTCCCTTCCAAAGTAGAAGTAGGCAAAGCATTATGACACATTACACCAGCAGTCCCCCACACAGAAAAATAACACAACTCACTTAACATCAGAGAATCACAAAGCATGATTCCTGTCAAAAACACTTTATTTCTTGAACAGCTTTAGGTTACACAGCAGGGGGGAACACCAAAGGGCATGGCAGCACTATCTTACACAAAAATAACACAACTCACTTAACATCAGAGAATCACAAAGCACAATTCCTGTCAAAAACACTTTATTTCTTGAACAGCTTTAGGTTACACAGCAGGGGGGAACACCAAAGGGCATGGCAGCACTATCTTACACAAAAATAACACAACTCACTTAACATCAGAGAATCACAAAAACACAATTCCTGGCAAAAACACTTTATTTCTTGAACAGCTTTAGGTTACACAGTAGGAGGGCACAACAGGGCATGATAGCAATGTACTACAAAAAATAATACAACCCACTTCACCGTTTTTGACAGCAATTGTGTTTGTGTGATTCTCTGATGTGAAGTGAGTTGTGTTATTTTTGTGTAGTACACTGCTTTCCTGCTCTGTGGTGCCTTCCTACTGTGTAACCTAAAGCAGTTACAGAAATAAAGTGCTTTTGACAGCAATTTTTTGGGGTGATTCTTTAATGTGAAGTGAGTTGTGTTATTTTTGTGTAAGATACTGCTTCCATGCCCTTTGGTGTTCCCCCCCCTGCTGTGTAGCCTAAAGCTGTTCAAGAAATAAAGTGTTTTTGACAGGAATTGTGCTTTTGTGATTCTCTGATGTTAAGTGAGTTGTGTTATTTTTGTGTAAGATAGTGCTGCCATGCCCTTTGGTGTTCCCCCCTGCTGTGTAACCTAAAGCTGTTCAAGAAATAAAGTGTTTTTGACAGGAATCGTGTTTTGTGATTCTCTGATGTTAAGTGAGTTTTGTTTTAATTTTTCTGTGTGGGGGACTGCTGGTGTAATGTGTCATAATGCTTTGCCTACTTCTACTTTGGAAGGGAGAAAATAATTTTTTAAAAACTTTATTTTGTGTTGTTCTTGTTTTATTCTTTGTTGTGCAGTTGGTTCCCATCATAGGGAACAATGGGGCTGGCTGGCCAGCCATCTCTGTAGGTGGTGGGGGAATTTGAGGGAGGGTGTCTGTGGTTCAGGTGCTCTTTCACAGGGACCAGCTGGCACTCAGAAGTGTGCCCACCATTGTGGCACCCCTGGGCTGTGCAGAATTGCCCAGGGAAAGAGAGTTTAGAAGTTCCCAGCATAGGGAACAAAGGGAGAGGACTGGCCTTTGCCAGCCTGTTCCTGGGGTTATGGGTGTGGGGCAGGTGGGGGTGGATTTGGGTCTGTGAGGGGCTAATGTGGGGATTTGGGTCTGTGTGTGGCAGCTGGGGGGGAATTGGGTTTGTGTGGGGCTGTAAGGGGTGGACTTTAGGGGCTGAGAGGACCTACTTGGGGAGGCCATGAAATGCCCCCCCCAAGTGGGAGCAGTCTGAGCCTTGGTGGGGGGTGGGAGGAAGGGTGGGAGAAGGGCCCCAGAGGGCTGGGGGGCATTTTGCATGCAAAATGCCACCCCTGGCAAGACAAGCCTCCCCCAGCTGTCAGTGGTAGAGATGAGAGCAGAGCACCTACTTGGGGAGGCCATGAAATGCCCCCCCCAAGTGGGAGCAGGCTGAGCCTTGGTGGGGGTTGGGAGGAGGGGTGGGAGAAGGGCCCCAGAGGGTTGGGGGGCATTTTGCATGCAAAATGCCACCCCTGGCAACACAAGCCTCCCCCAGCTGTCAGTGGTAGAGATTAGAGCACCTACTTGGGGAGGCCATGAAATGGCCCCCCCAAGTGGGAGCAGGCTGAGCCTTGGTGGGGGGTGGGAGGAGGGGTGGGAGAAGGGCCCCTGAGGGTAAGGGGGCATTTTGCATGCAAAATGCCACCCCTGGCAAAGGAAGCCTGCCTCTTCATTTTTCCCCCATAGGAAATAATGAAGAAAGATGAGCAGCAGCATGCTAACAATATGCTGCTCCTTCGCTTTCTTATGGGAGGATGGTGGGACCTGCTTTGGGGGGCCATAACATGGCCCCCCAAAGTTCAATCTGTCTGAAACTTGGGTGGTTGTTAGAGAAGGGTTAGAGGAAGGTCCCCACCAATTTTGGGCTTATTCGGTGGGAAAATGCCTCCTCCAGGCGTCCTGGAAAACGGAGGCATTTTCCCATAGAAAAAAGCCGAAAGAATGCCGAAATAATGCCGAAAGAATCCCGAAAGCCGAAAGCCGAAAGAGATTCTTGTTTCGGCTTTCGGCTTTAACGATAGAGAATCTTCTTTCGGCTTTCTACTTTCGGCTATAGCCAAAAATTTTGGCTTGCACACCCCTAGTCCCAAGATATTTTTCCTTACTAACTTGGGGCAATTATATCTTACATATCCTATTTCTCTACAATTTAAACACCTCAGTGCCTTAGGTCCTTCCCTGGACTGAGGAATCTGCTTTGTAGGGTTGGTTTTTTGAGATAAATGTTCTTCCTGAGGAAGCCAAGCTCATTTCTTTTGATTCCCTGAGATAAAACATACTTCTCCAAATCCTCCTCCAGGGAATCCATAATTTCTGCAGTTTTGGTTACATTTTCAGGCTTCTTATCACATATAATCCATTTATATTCTCTGGGTATGACCCTGTAGAACTCTTCAAGTCCTATTATATTTATTACCTGTTCTCTAGATTTGGCTCCATTGCCAGCTAACCAATGATTTAAGTCTGTTTAACTGACAAGCCAATGGCAACAGTTCTCATCTGATTAATTTCAAAGTTCCCTGAATTCTTTTCTGCTGTGATCAGCAGTTAATCCAAATCTCTGTCTCGCCCTCTCTTTAGGAACCAGGTTTGCCAGATGTCTTTCTAAAAAATACTGGACACAGCAGAGAAGGGGTCCCCCAGTACTCACTGGAGGAGAGTTATTCATGCACACTCAAAGTGAGTGCATTCCTGGACCTGACGGTGTGATGACATCATCATACCACCCTCAACTTTTGCAAGGGGCTCTGCTTCCCGGGGTCCCTGCTGCAGCACACTCCCTTGTACTTGCCTTCCCTGCACGCCTCTGCCCGCCCAGCCCCAGAGGGCCACTGCCACCACCACAGCCTTGCCAGCTCATTTGTGGGGCAAGGTGATGGGGCGCAGGCAGGCTTGCACTCCCCTGGCATGCAAGAGGCCAGGTAGATAGGCTGAGCAGGTGAATGAGCAACAGAGTGAGGGGCTGCAGGGTGCCGCTCTGAATGTGCTGAGACATCAGTACCAGTCTCGCCAGGCTGGGCTGGGAAGGTGGCCAGATGGTGCTAGCCACCCTCCCTCCACAGCAGGTAAGAAAATGAGGCCAGCTTGATAGGTGCTCTCCTGCTGCTCCTGTATGCACAGTCCAGGTGTCCCATGCACAGAAACACCGGACATTTATATGTCTGGTATTTTCACTCAATTTCCCTGATTTAGATATAAGCATACACATAAGAAGCCCTGAGCATCTAGTTAGCTTTCCTAAAGGTGGCAAGATGTACACCACAAATAACATCTAAGGTTCGTTACAGGGTACTGTATACAAGTAATACAATTATGGAGTCTCTGCTTCCATTTTAAGTCTTTATTATCACAAAATAATTGTTCAATATTTTAAATAACTCAATCAACAGAAAATTGTGCCATCCATTATAACTACGAAGATTATTAAAGGAGAGCAAGCACATGAGTCCAAAAAAGAATCTTACCCAAAGACACAAAGATACAAATTTAGCCTGTCATATTTATAAGGTTTCAGAACCTTCTCTTAACAATAGCTTTCTATCCTGCTTCAAAGACTCAAATTCTTGGCTAACTTATTATCTTATGACTTTATACATCAAACAAGGTTATTCATATTTGAAACATCTTCTTGAAATATATACCAATAGTTAGTTCGTTCTTGCTACTTCTTAAGAAAGTCTATGTAGAATTAATGATTAAAAGTTTTTCATACATCTGAATACATTTTGGCCCTCTATCCTTGTATAATATCACCAACTTCAATGAAATTAAACATCCCTGCCATTCTCAGATACTCCCTGCTCCTGGGCCTTAGTATATTGTATATCTTGATATGAGTTAGATGGCTCTTCTAATCTACACATGGCAATACAACTGTTTATTGTTTTATGTTCCTCTCCAAGGTTGTTAGATTTTAGGCCTTTCGACTGTGGTTGGTCTAGTTATGGGGCTAGGCTAGCCCTGTTTCTGTGTATAAAGGTATTTTGAATGACTTTCTTAATTATATCCATAAAGATAGGTAGCCATGTTAGTCTGTTTGCAGCAGCAAAAAAGAGCAAGAGCCGAGTAGCACGTATAAGACTAACAAAATTTGTGGTAGGGTGTGAGCTTTCTTAGTCATATCCAGCAACTGTAGCACTGCAGTTCTAGCTATATCCATGACAGTCTTGGGATTAAGCTTGTTTATTAACTCACTCCAAAACTACCTCCAAGCATTTTTAGGGTTTCTACAGCCTCCATGGGATCAGTTGGATGAATGAGATAGAGCTAAGTATCATCTACATATTGGTGACAACCCAGTACAAACCTCCAGAAGGGAGAAAAAGTTCTCTCTATCACTTTCTCTACCATATGCATGATTTTATAAACGCTTATCATGTTCCCCTTAGTTGACTTTTATCTAAGGTCCAAAGTCCTTAGATCGTTTCTTTGTTGGGAAGACAACCTAACCACACAATCAGTTGGGTTGCCTTCTTCTTTTTCACCACTACAATGTCTGTTTTAAAATACACTGCCTGGAATGGTACACACATTTACCAGGGCATTATGCTTAGTTTTTGAACCCTTTCCTAATAACTTCTACCACAGAATTTGCCATGTTCATCACTATCACTCACTGAATATACATTTTATTGGGCTATCTGCACAACTTTGAAACCTTTCCCCCTGCTCTATCACTGCCAGTTCAGATCCCATCAGGATATAAACATTTTCACCCCATGTGCATTATTTTATACATATATTTTAAAGCTACTGAATCACATGGGTTATCAGTTATCCACTTACCCAGTGAAGTGATCTGTTTTGAGACTCTCAAAATTCTCTTTGGTTTTCAACATCTTCAATAATTTGATGTCATCTGCAACCTTGGCCACTTTGCAGCTCACCCCCAATTCCCTATCCTTTATAAACAAATTAAATCGCACTAATACCAATTCTTGTGGGACCTCCCTGCTTGCTTCTCTTCATTGAGAAAACTGTCCATTTGCTCTTATGCTCTGCTTTCTATTGCTTAACTAGTTTCTAGTCTATAGAAAGGACAATTTCTTATCCCATGATTGCTAAATTTACTCATGAGGCTTTGGTGAGGGACTGTGTCAACAGTTTTTGGAAATTCAAGGTGCCTATTCGATCTCCTTGGTCCATCTGTTTTTTTAAATAAGATTGCCAGCTCTGTCTTAGTAAATTCCTGGAGATTTTGAGGTAGTGCTTGAGGAGAGCATAGTTTGGGGAGGGAAGCGAGATCAGCAGGGATGTGATATCACATCCTGGTCAAAGGTCATAGAGTCTGCCCTCCAAAGCTGCCTCCAAAGCTGCCATTTTATCCAGGAGAACTGGTGACCAGAACCATATCCACAGGTTGTTAGAGATGTGGTTCATCCACAGAACTGTGGTGGCTTTTTTCCAAGCATGCACACATTATCATCTACCAATCGCGCCAATAGTGTTTTATCAATAGTGTTTTAATGCCAAGTTTTCCATGATTTATCGGGAACACACTTGCTCCGATGTTGTTGTTGTGTGTTTTTGCACTTTCTGGCATATGAATGTTTAAAGCATTTTTGAAGAAACCTCCTCCTACTCACTTAATCCCCACCCAGTTCTTCCCCCAAAGCTTTTGCCCCTCCTCCTCTCCATTTTTTTCCAGTCGCAGAAGCTTGCTTGCAATAGCAGCTGCACTCAGGAGTCGAGTTTATTATTACAGTCTGCGACCAGTACATATAAAACCATTTGCAAATCAGTTTAAAAACAGTTGAGACTGGATACAGGGGAAGAACGATGAATAAATATAAGAGTAAAAAAATAAGATCATCATAAATTGGTTGTTTGAAAGGTTAAAATACATTCAGTCTGCCTTATGTGATTTATGTTGCTTGTAGACCTGGGCACAGAATCTTGCTACTTGACGTGTTGTCTGGTGATTCCGATCAGACAAAAGATAATCAAGTTTGATTTTATTTGAACTTCCAGGGAATCTTTCTACTAATGGACTGATGGTTTTCACTCTAATTTTACTATGACTTGGGCAGAGCAGCTGCACTTGTTTCCCTTTTCTACTTTTTCATTCAGCATTCTAGCACATGTACAAAAAAACTCAAAAAGAAGGAAGGGCACCTTTCATTGATGGTGATGAAACCATCCAACCTCCCTTCCAAAACTGATTTTTGAGGGGTACATATGGAGGTTTGCAGCTTCTCAACCAGTGGTGAGCACTTGTGGGTACTGCATGTGGAGGATGAGCTGTTGGGGCAACTCAGCAAAACACAGACCTAAAGGCAGAAAAAAGTGAGAACAATGGTCTGCGCAGAAATGGCCCAGTTGTAAATCTTGGAGAATACTGGGCCTTTCAAAACAATTCCAAATGATTGGTGAAACAGGACTTTCCCTCAATGAAGCCATGCAGATTCTTCCTCAGTAGGGTTTCTTCCTCTCTGTGCTTAATAATTCTTTAATTACATTTCTATCAATTACTGGCCTGTAATTTCCTGAATCTCCTCTGGATGCTTTTTAAAAACTGGCATTACATTTTCTATCTTCCAACCTTCTGGGAGGCAGATTTTAATGGAAAGTTGCATATTTTTGTTACGAGTCCAACACTTTTGCATCTGAGTTTTTTAATGATGCTCAGGTGACTTGTTAGTTCTAAATTTGTCCCTAGGACTTCATCTATCATCACCTCTATTTGTCACTGAGCTGACATTTTCATTGAGCAATCAACTACATTTTTGGGATGAATGGAATTATATCATGCATCAATTCACCAGAAAACTTTAAGATCTATTTGAGATGGTAAAATCCAGAATTGGATCACTTGACCTTTTTTAAACAATTGCAAGGAGAAAGGATGATTTACCTCTTCATCCATTCCAGATATTTTCTTAGCCCCCCCACCCCCCTTGCACTTTTTGTCCTTCTGGGGAAAAGACATTTTTCTTCCACGGAACAAACATCACCAGAGGAAGGGAGGGGACACATTTTGATCAGGAAAATGGAAACGGGCTAAAAAGACTCTCACTACTACTATGAACAAACTGGCAGATTTCTATAGCTGAATATCAGTAAAGAAAAAAAATGAACTTTGGGAGATCCACTACAGACCTCCTGTATAATGTATACTTTGGCCCTAATTACTGGTGATGTGAAACAGAAAAGTCAGATGTATTTGTTTAATAATTCAATTCTGTTTCAGTTTTTAAAAATTCTTAAAGCAATTTACAAATGGGAGAATGTATGGTGGTTCTTTCGACGCAAAGCAATGCTGGGCACAGGGGACTGAAGTAATTCTTCAGGTAGCAGTATGTGTCCCTGTAGAATTGTTTGTTATAATATATATGACATGTAAAAGAAATTAACTAACATTTAAATTATTAATTGCTTCAAGAATTTTCATAGTAAAAATCTCAAAATCAAGAAATCTGCCTTTGATTCATCATTGTGTCAAGAAGTCCTTACTGATGGCTAGTCTTTTAAAATTATCAGCACAACATATAAAGATGAAAGATATGAAATTACATTTGATTTTTTCCACAAATGAATAGGTTATTGTTTTATTTGTTAAAATAGCACTTTCTTAAGTAATAAATTATCTGTTCTTAATTGTATTCAGCATTATTATAACTGTTTAAGAAAGTTACAAGAACATATCCTAAAAGGTTTTCTTCCTGAGAAGCTGGAATGTTTATAAACATTCCAGGCCATCATAATTGCTCAGACAATCTGTATTAGAGGCACAACTGCAATCGATATATATATATATAAAGACAAGTGTTCTGACTAGACATGGGGATGAATGGGAGGAAAAAATGAACATGCTGTTCGCTGTTCGTTGCCGTTGACAAACACAAACAGACGAACAGTAACAAACATGTCCCGTTAACGAACATGTTCGGTGTTTGTTGTTTGTGGGTGCCAGAATGGCCCCCTTCATACTTAGAGAGCCCATTTTCACAGAGAGTGTTCAGCAGGCTCTTCTCCAGCGATCACCCAAGTCTGGTGAAGATTGCAATACGGATCTTGGAGTTATACATTCCCAAATCTGACGCCCCCAGGAAACTCCCATTTGATACAATTGGAGCCACCAGTTGACTTTGGCTCCATGTACAAGCAGTGGACTTGAAGGTGGGCCACCTCCCCTCTAGGAGGCGGGGAGTTTGGCTACTCGCTGGCAGCACCCCCCATGTGTCCGCCCGTCAGGCCTCCCAGAGGCTAATTTCTGCCAAGGAATTAAGGTGGGTCATGTCGGTGGCTTCTGGGCCTGGCGGGCTCAGGGAGGCGGTGGCAGGCCACCTCCCCTCTAGGGGGTGGGGGGTTTGGCCGCTTGCCGGCTGCACCCTCCATGTACCTGCCTGCTAGGCCTCCCAGAGGCTACTTTCTGCAGCAAGACATGATGGCATACGTGGAGGCCTTGCGCACACAAACACACACCCTAGTGGGTCAGAGACACCAACATACGTCCACCAGATGGGGATATCATGGCATCGGGGCCAATGCTGTTGTCCACACCTCGCGTGGTGCAGAGGCTGTTGCTGCTCAAATACGCCTGCTGGACATGGAGCATAGGACGGTTAAGTACATGGAGTACATGGGATAGATATGTTTCTCGATAGACAGGTGCATAGCTGTATGGGATAGGTGTATAGGACAGAGGGATGCATGGATACATTGAATACCTGTATGGGATTGACAGGACAGACAGATAACGTGTACAGGGATATTAGGGAGACAGGTGGATTGCATAAATATCTGGGTTATCTTGTCATTAGAAAGTTGGAAGGAAAGAACCAAGGATGGGAGGTGGGGCCTGCCCCTAACATGTAGAAGTGGAGGCTCATGTGCTGGCCATCAAGGTGGTGGAGGATGCCATCCCCCCATCATGGGGGAGGCATTGGTTCCCCCAGGAAAGGGGATTGTGGTCAGACTGGTAGGTGCTCACGTGGGGAGCTGTAGGCTGCCCCCTGCATCACCCACCGGCCTGCTGTCACAGACGTGGCAGTCTATTCAGCACCCTATAGAAGATGGCAGTTCCACAGAATCCACACCACTCAGAAACACCTTACCTGAGCAGGCAGTACAGGCACTACTAATAAGTAGTGTAGGCTGCTGCCAGCATCACCCACCTTCCTGCCTTCACAGAAAGGACGAGAGTCGCGGGACCCATTCCCCCCTGCTCAGAAGGGACAGCAGGTGCCATGGATGGGGGTACTGTGCAGCACAACCATATTTGCAACAGCTTTTTAGCTGCCCCTCATGCCAAAAAGTGGTGGCTGCAGACATGACCCACCTTCCCGCCTTTGTGGAAAGGGCGGGATGGGCAGGAGAAGTTGTGGGGGAGTGTCATAGTGGTTCCATCTAGAGAGTGCAAGGTTGAAAGAGGGACCGGGAACTTGTCAGGGAGAGGACGCGATGGGCAGGACAAGTCGTGAGGAAGGGTCATTTTGGCACCATCCAGAGACAGAGAGGTTGAAAGAGGGACTGGGAATTTGTCAGGGAGCCGAGGACAAAGGGTTACCAGCTGCATTGCGGGCAGGACCAGAAAGACCCCTTCATTTGTGAGCCATGAGCCGAGAAACCCACTTAGCCATGGGACAGCAGCAGCAGCTGACATGACCCACATTTCTGCCTTGGCAGAAAGGACAGGATGGGCAGGACAGGAGAGGTTGAGAAGCATCTGAGTGGTTCCGGAGAGAAAGAGGCTGAAAGAGGGACCTGGAACTTGTCAGGGAGAGGAGGACAAAGGGTTACTGATCGCATAGAGGAGCAGGACCAGGAAGACCCCTGCATTTCCGAGCCATGAGCCAAGAAACCCACAGAGATTGGCACTAGACCTTGGAAGCAGCCGTGAGAACTGAGGGGGGCTAGAGCAGTATCCCACAACTCAGAAAAACCTGACCTGAGCTGCCACGGGACAGGTGGTATCAGTGAGTAGCTTTGGCCCTGGAGCCAGGCAGTGGGCCAGAGATCTTGAGCATGCTGCAGAGGGGCTTGGCCTAGAACCACAGTTGACCAGGGTGGCTCAGAGCCCAGCTAGGTCAAGGTCCATGGAGGAATATCCCAGCAGGTTGAGGTTGACCTTAATGAAGGTCAACATGTCCACCAGGTCCGGGTGCAGATGAGTGTGGCAGCGACGGAGGAAGTCTCCTAGCTGGGAGAACACCCACTCACTCTGCATGCTAGTGGGAGGGCAGAACAGGATGTTGGTTGCCACGATGGACAGGTCCGGCCATATGGCAGATTTGCTCACCCAATACTCCAAGGGGTTAGAATGGGGGGGCTCGGTGAGCTCCGCAAGGTACTCTCGCACCATGGCCCCCGTTGAGTCCTCCACTGCGAGAGACGTGCCCTCTGTGCTGTGGCCAACCACACAGCCCACCGACAAGGCCCAGAGACCGAGTGGGCCCATTTGGGTGGGTGTCTCCTGCCATGGCTGTCCTTCCACCTCCTCCACCACCTCCTCCCTCTCCTTTTCCGCCACCTGCCCCTCGCCCCTGCCCGGTGCCCCCATTCTGCATAGATACGGAGTTTCTGTTTCCAGTGCTCTGCCTGGAAACGGAGTACCGCTCTGCGTAGCTCCTTTTTCCAGCGCTGCATCTCCCCCCCCCCATGGCGATGTTCGTCTTGATACGGGGGTCACATAGGGAGGCCATTTGGTTTGGCACCTTGTGGCGCAGAGGATGCAAGCGCTCAGCCACACATGCCTGCATCCTCCTCACAAAGTCCCTGACCCTGGGGAGCAGCTCGAGCTTGAGCTCCTTCGCCAGGAACTGGTCAAGCCCGTGGACCACAGGGATGACTTGACCCAAGCTGGCCTTGTATGAGCACAAGAGTTCGGTGGCCTCCTTAAAGGGTTTCAACAACCAGGACATCTTTTCAAGGATTTTCCATTCCATGGAGCTCAGGCTAAGATCCTCTCCTTTCCTCAGAACATCTGGCAATCACAGGATGTCCTGCAATGGGCCCTTCTGCTCCACCAGACGACTTACCATGTCATAGGTGGAGTTCCAGTGGGTGGGCAGGTCCTGATAGAGGGGGTGCTCAGGGTCCCCCTCCCCCTGCCTCTGGAGTAGCTCGCGGGAAGAGTTGATGCTGCGGGAGAAATGGGAAGCAATGCGCTGGCAGCTGTCCAGCAGGTTGCGTGTCTACAACGTTCCCTCGTCCCAGCTGTCCCTCGGCTTGTTCCCTAGCCCGAGAACATCCCTCATGGCCAGGTGCAGCTTGTGTGCCATGCACACCAGGCCCAGGAAGGATGCCTCTTTCAGGGCTGCCAACATGTTGCTTCCCTCATCCGTCACCATGAAGCCATGGACAAACCTTTCCCCCTGGCCATCCACTCCCTCAGAGCTGCCTTTATGGGATTCGTTTTCGTTTTCGCAGCCATGTCGGACGCTCCTCTCGGCAGGTCCGAGAGGAAGCGGCCGAGCCGCCTGGCCGGGCGGCTGATTTGCAAAGGTTAGCCCCCAGACTCTCAGGCAGGGAGTCTGAGTCCGGGACGCGGCGGGAAGAGCCCTCTGACAGATCGAGGCAGGGGGTAAATCGCCCGTTTGTCCCTATGGAGGCCGGCAGACGAGCGCGGCACCCAGTGTGCTGCCGGGCTATGGAAAACGGCAAGGAGCAGGATTAGGCGAAAGCCTGCAAGTAAGCGAATCCCTTCTGTTACTACAAGTGCATGTGAGGAGTGGTGGGGTCTGAAGGTTAGAAGATTCGGATTTTTCCCCCCTCATAGAGACTCGGAAGATTGGCGGTTTCCCCCCCCCCTAAAATGGCAGCGAAAAAGCAGAGTCCTTCTCTTGGCAAGTCAGTTACGGCGGCCTTGCAGAGGGGCGAGACGCTTGAGGAACTGGTTAAAAGAGTGGTTATGGAAGCCATAAATCCCTTTGTTGACAAGCTGAATGAAACAGATCAAAGGGTGGGCTTAATTGAAAGCGATGTGAAAGCCATTAAAGAAGCAGCGGGGGGGGGGCAGAGAAGTCTGCCCGGGAAAGTGCGTCACTTACGAGAGCAGCGAACAGGGAATTAAAGTTGGTGGAAAACCAGCTGATCGGACTGCAAGTGGAGCGAACACAAACCATTTTGCGTCTCCAGGATGTTAAAGAGGAGGAAAAAGAGGATTTATGGGATCTCGCCTCGGAACTTTTAGCGACACCCGCGAGGGCAACTAAAGAAGAAGTGAAAAGCGCCATTTTGGGAGTCTGTCGGGCATCTTCAAAATATGCAACGAAGCGGCAGCTGCCTCGCGAGATTGTTATCGAGTTTTCATCTAGGAGGGTCCGGGACAGTATCCTATATAATTCATACAATGCGGAATTGGACTTTCTGGGAAATAAAGTCAAGATATTGAAGGACGTTCCATTTTCAGTGCGGAAGAAAAGATTTAAGTACAAGATGTTGGCAGCTCTTTTGAGGGAACGGGATATAAAGTACAAATGGCTACTCCCGGAAGGAATCGGGTTTAGTTATAAAGATAAAGCTTACAAGATTAATTTGGAAGATCAGCTAAGGGATTTTGTGGATAAAAATTCAGAATTTGGACCAGACACCAAGCAAAAAGAAGAGGATCCGAAGCCTGAAGGGAGGGGGGAGGCAATGAGCGCTCCGGCGGTAGCTGCGCAGAGGGAATTGCGCCCGAGGCCCAGGGGAGGGAAAAAGATTTAATTTGAACTGTAATTTGTAATTTGTATGATCAACCACTCCGTCACTATTTTATTAAGCTATTTTTTACTATGGCAGTATGAAGGGAAAGCATTGAAATGTAGTGTTTAGTGTTTGTAGGTCACCTTCCCCTTTTTTCCACCCCTCCTTCCCTTTCTCTTTTTTCTCCCTTCTTTCCCATCCCTTGTGCTATTGTAGTCTTTTGTAGTTACTGTCTTGTAGGTTATGTATGTATGTAGTAGTTTTGTATGTTAGACATTGAAAAATAAAAAATATTATTAAAAAAAAAAGAGCTGCCTTTATGGTGGTGGCGATGTTCTTCCCAGTATGAACATCGTCCATCCCCCGGCCATGGAGAAGAACTACCCTGTATCCCGGTGTCAAGCATGGCACCTTTTTTCAGATGCCAGTTCTTGGCCTGGGGCAGCAGAGGTCCTCTGGTTGCTACCAGTGGGCGGTGATACCAAGGTAGCCGTGATGGCAGCCACTCCAGAGGTCTGCTGTGAAGTGTACAGTATGGCCTTTAGCAGCTGACAGCTTCCTGAACACCGTGTCTTGCACGCACTGGAAGAGGGCAGCCAGGACTTGACGGCCAACAGTGTGCCATGACAGCATGGAGAACCATGGGGCGAAATGCTGAAGCAGCCTGTGGAAGTCCACACCCTCCACGACAGATAGGGGGAATCCTTGTAGGGCAATCATCTCTGCCATGACGCGAATGCCCGCCTCCTGAGCCCTCAACCTCAGACTTTTCAGCGGCACTGTTCCCGACCCCAAAGGAACAACCTCCGCAAAGGTGGCCTGCCTGACCATTCTGCTCCCACCAGCAGCACCCTTGGGGCAAGGCTTCTTGCTTGGGGTGGATTCCGGTTACCATCCCACTGATCCCTGGTCAGAAGAGCTGGCAGTCCTCTTTCTTCCCCCACCGGATGTTTAGTTGGCCGAGGACGGAGACCACAGGCTCGGGTGGTGCATCTTCAGGTGCCTACTCAGGACCATTGACGACAGGTGCATCGGGTCATTGCCCCTGCCCACCAGGCCATTGCAGGCATGGCACTGCACCACCCGGGTGTCATTCAGAAGGGCCTGAAAGTGCCTCAATACAGAGAGCTTGAAACGTGGTCCACTAACTGTTCCAGGGGAAGGAGGATGAAGGGTTAAAGGTCATGCTGCAGAGCTGGTACTAGAAGATGGAGTGAGGGGCGGACTGCAGCCAGGGACAGCACCAAGATTTTGGGATGGGGACAGGATGGATGTTTCATCAAACCCCAACCATTCCTCCACGGACCCCTGGCCCTCCTCCTCCTCCTCCTCAAAAAGTTTAAGGAGATCCTCTTCCCCCGGCTGCATGAGCTCTTCAGCCTCCTCCACAGCCCCACAGCTGAATCTTGGGGAGCAGGAGGTTCGGCTGCCCCCGAGCGCCACCCAGTACTGTTTCCCACATGGCAACTGGGACAATCTTTGCAATTCCCCCCCCATGACCTCCCTTGGCCCCCACCCGAAGCCTCATTGTGCCAGCAAACAAGAATTAAGAAGGAATGAGAAGGAGAGAACACTGTGACCAGATCAGGAACTAATAGTAATCAGAGTGAGCCCTCAGCCGAGGTGCCCACTGAGCTTGGCCCCAGGGCCTGGCAGCAGTCCTGGAACCAGAGAAAGGGGGTAGAGCCCTAGCCCAGCACTCCCAGAAACCTGACCAATTCAGTCACTGATAGAAATCAGTGTGAGCCCTCAGCCGAGGTGCCCACTGAGCTTGGCCCCAGGGCCTGGCAGCAGCCCTGCAACCAGAGGGAGGGGGTAGAGCCCTAGCCCAGCACTCCCAGAAACCTGACCAGATCAGGCACTGATAGTAATCAGAGTGAGCCCTCAGCCGAAAAGCCCACTAAGCTTGGCCCCAGAGCCAGGCAGCAGCCATGCAACCAGAGGGAGGGGGTAGAGCCCTAGCCCAGCACTCCCAGAAACCTGACCAGATCAGGCACTGATAGTAATCAGTGTGAGCCCTTAGCCAAGGTGCCCACTGAGCTTGGCCCCAGAGCCAGGCAGCAGCCCTGGAAGCAGAGCAGATAGATCCCTATCCCACCACACACACACACACACACAATTCAAGCTCCAATGCACTCTCCCTGTCTCTCTCCCAAAAGACTAGCACCAGCTCTCTCCCACTCCACTCCTTGCTGAAACTGAAAGCCAGAGCTTGGAGCACGCTTCCTTTTATAACCAGATGTCCCATAGAGAAAAGCAGGTGGTCTGTGGTTGGCAGTCAGAACTGCCTAACAGGGTTTGCAGGGATGAGATTGGCGTGCCCGTGGCTACAGATCCCCCTCCCCCTCCCTCCCCCCTGGTATCTGCTCCCATGTAACCAATTGTAACCAGTTTGGAGCTCCATACTTTGAAGGAAGACCTGCCTATCAAACTAAGTTGGGCTTTGATTGGCGTTTCCAGGGCAACAGAAGGAGTGCAGACAGAGTTCAGGCAGTTCCTGCCTCTGTTGCCAAGGGAATTGATTTAAGGTGCCTGACTGTCTAGCTTCACGAACAGCAGACGAATATAACAAACGAGGCTTGTGACGACCACTTGTTCATTTACAATGGCACCTCACGAATGGCTTGTTCGTGAACAGCCTATCGGGCTGTTCGTGGGCTTTTAAAGTTTGCATTGCTGTTCGTGCCCACCTCTAGTCCTGACTGACTCATCAATGCCCAGCCCAAACCCCTGGATCTAGAAATGTGAAATTTGGGGAGAATGTTCCTTTTGTGATGTAGAGGCTCACTATGAAGGGATTTTAAGAAATTCGACCCCTAAGGGGGTAAAAAGGGGTAAAATGTGTTTTCCCATAGGGATACAGCTTCCCTGTGTGGCTGACATGCTACAGCCTGCACCCCACCCCCATTCCCAACTGCCAGCTTGGCCACTCTTCCTTGATTGTGCCGGAATTTCAAGGTCATTTGCATATGTGGCCTGATTGAGGCTCAGCTCAACATTCAAAACAGTTGCTAAGGGAGTCATAGAATGTGTCCTGCGGTAAAATGCACCTCCCAGTCTTCCCCTAAAAGTTCACTAGGGTTGCCAATCTCCCTGTGGTGTATTGTTGCCAGCCTCCAGGGGGTGGCTGGAGATCTCCCAGAATTACAACTGATCTCCAGATAACAGAGATCAGTTCCCCTGGAGAAAATGGCTGCTTTGGAGAGTTGATTTTATGGTATTATACCATTCTGAGCCCCCCCCCTCCCTAAACCCAACTTTATCCAGGCTCCAACCCCAAAATCTCCAGGAATTTCCCAAACTGGACCTGGAAACCCTACTGTGGGGCCTACCTGCTTGCATTCCCCTCTGTCTGACTGGTCAGTTGCGGAACTCTGTGTTCTGAGGTAAAAATCAGGTCAAGGAAACTGCAGATAGATGAAGAAAGACAGTACAAGACTCCTGAATAGGGACTTCATATAAAAATCAGTATGGCAACTGAGTTTTTAAATGTTCATGGGGAAATGGAGCACAACCTTTCTAGGGGCCATTTTGATGTGAGTCTCTCACATGAACCTGCCAAAGTGCCCACCACAGAGGGTTGCCAGCCTCCAGGTGATAGCTGGAGATCTCCCAGAATTACAACTGATCTCCAGGCAACCGAGATCAATTCCCCTGGAGAAAATGGCTGCTCTGTAGTGTGAACTCTATGGCATCATACCCCACTGAGGCTACTCCCTTTCCTCAAACCACACCCTCTCCAGGCTCCACCCCCCAAATCTCCAGAAATTTCCAAACCTGGATCTGGCAACACTACCACTACACCACCCCTCCCTCTGTTCAACTCTACCTCACACTTCTCACAGCTGTCACCTCTTACCGTCCCCAAGAAGCCTCCTAGCAGACGTTGTGCAAGATATACCGATGCTAAAAGTAGGAAGCAACTTAGAGATGCGGCAAAGAAATATGCATATCGTACTCCTGTGGTGCACCAAGCAGTGGTGGCCAAGTTCCAGCAAGATCACTCTGAGGTGCATGGAGCAGCAGAGTCTCTCTATGAGCAAAGCAATCCTGGAAGATGAGTAGAGAGGCTTTAACTTCCATGGAAGGTCAAGGCTCAGTCAGGCATGGCATATGATCCTGAAGTGGCTTATGAGGCAGACAGCACTTTATCTCTGGGTATCATGACCCACAAATGCAAGGACTTTAATGACTTTAAATGGAAGGAGGTCATGTGTTGTATGCGTTGCAGCAATGGCAACGTGCAGCTCCCACCCTTCAAACCTCTGTCCCAACCTCTCTACAGCCTGGTAATTGGCAGCCACCCTGACCATGTCCATTTCAGAGACTGTGTACGGAAGTATAATGGCTGCTTCAACATGATATCATTCAGGGCCAAGCAGCTACTGTGAGACTATGAGACAGCTTCATGCCAACCTTCAAAGTTCAGGGACAGGTATATCACTTGGACAGAAGTCTGCTGGCCACACCTCCACAGGAATCCCAATTCCTGCAAATCTATTTAGTAGGCAAGGACAAAAAGGAATCGCACTTGAGGTGCAGCAACTTTACTGATGTCAACAGCTACATAAAGGACCTGAAGACCACCCTGGACATGGTACCTCCAACCTGAAATAAATTCAAAATCGTCATTTATGCAGATAAAAAACACGCTGATGCTCAAGTAGGTCATTTCAACGCACCAACAGCACACGGGGTGGTTGTTGTGATTGCTGGTCAGCAATTTGAGCAGGGAGACATCATGCTGCACAGCCGCAGCAACACACTGCGGCACATCAGTGAGATCCACCAGTTGTACGACACCCTGCAGTACCTATTCCTGTTCTGCCATGACGAGGATGAGTACTCCACTGCCCTGCCTCAGCGCAACCCCAACGCCATGTTGCCCCTCAAGAAGACAGTCTCCACAGCAGAATTCTACTCCTACCACATCATGGTCAGGCAAGGGGAGATCAACCATCTGGTGTACTTCCGCTCCCTCTTCAGTCAATTTTTGATTGACATGTACGCCAAAATAGAGACTGAGAGGTTGAACAACCAGGTACTGTGCTATTCTACTACAACACCAACTAAAAACACACACACACAAACCAAAAAATGTTATATACCCTTAAGTATTATAAATGGATTTAAAGTAGTTAAATACTGTAGCGAAGCACGGGCATCAAGCTAGTATATTATAGATGCATGTATTATTTAAACTTTACTTTCTAATACATGGCCATTGTTTTGTCTTTTCCTCTTCACCTAAAAGGACACTGCAATAAAATCTTTATAAACCAAGTAACCTTTCTCAAGAGCAGATTTAAAATATATGGGAATGAATTTGCAATTAATGTAGTAGTCATCTACAAATGTTCATACCAGGTTTTATAACACAAAGAGGCAATAAAATTAATTTCCTGTTCACTAACCTAGAGCCAACCCTTAGGGGAAAATGTGCCAATTTTTTACCAAATGTAGGACAACTGCAGTGCTATTCTTCTGTAATACAATAGGAATATTATACAACATTTTCAATTAACCACTTAACATTTATAAAAATGACTATTTAAGTATAGTCAACGCTGCTTTTTCTATAATAGGCTTCTTTTCCTGTAACATTACATTGTAGATAAAGTTAAGAAGCTAGGTTCTTAAAATTTTTATGCAACTAAACAATCGAATGACAGAATTGTAGTGAATTGAGATTTGCCGGTCAACTGACATTAAGTGTATATTTTCTCACCTTAAAAGCCAATGGTTATTCAAATCATATATTTTATAAATCACAAACAGAACTTCCAGATTCTCTATGTTTTAGAAAAGAAAGTTTCTGTAGGGAGTTCAGCAAAATACCACTCTGTATGCACATACTGTGCCTACACCCTGGTTAATGGGATCATGACAAGCAAATCCCAGTCTGCATTTCAATGATTCTTGCTCCTGTATTTCTGCATTTAGATTATTACAGTAATTTTCATGTTATTGTATTTGGAAAGAAAAAATTCTATGAGAGTGATTGGGAGTTCATTAATAATAGACTTTGGGGGATGCAGCCGACAGGAGTTTTGTTTTTGTCACAGGAAGAACATCGTTGTGAATGTGTGTGGATGCACCTATTAAAACAACAGTGGAATTTTTAAATTATAGCTGAAGCAAAACAGTCATTCAAATCACAATGAAATCTTTTATATCAAGCACTCTACTTGCCCTGAAACTATGGAATCTGAAATGTGATTGACTGTACTATGTAGCCATATGACCCAATGACAGTAGGACCAGATCATATGACACAACATCTGCTTTACAACATGAAACAGTATGTGAAACTGTTTAAAAAACTGATGGCACAATCCATCACACAGAAGGGGATCCCCACAGAATTCCTCCCTCTCTTGCTGGCCCTCAGCCAAGAACAAGCAGTACTGAGCACACTAAAACCTGCCCAGCTGTATTCTAGAATGAGAACCTTGTACCTCTGCTCCCTGAGCCCTTGGACACATTTAGAATTTTGAGAAAGAATACCAGCACCACCCCAAGAATGGTTGCCATGGTGGCGGAACCTAATCCTAACCCTCCACATAGTTTCAATTAAACATTTGGGGCGGTGGGCTGAAAGATTTTGTAGTGTTAAAGCCCCCTTACGGTAATAGTGTAATTGCCTGAACTTACTAATATTCTAATATTTTATCTTATTAAAATAAATTTTGGTGGGTGTCCTTAGTTACCATCTGCAAGCCGTTGCAGAATTGGGAACTGTAATTGGAGAATCCAGCTGAAACCAGTATTGGAGAATCAATAAACATGTGTGCATGTGAGAGCTAAGCTACAGGAGACAAATTACACAAGGAGGAGCACGTGAAGGGAGTCACAATGTTAGCTGGGAAGTGGAGTTTTAAAAGAGATGGAAGATTTTGTTAATTTCCCCTCTCTATAGAGCCAGGGAGATGCTGCTCAGTGGGGTTATTTCCTCTTCACCTCTTAGAAGGAGAGGTGAAACTGACAGAGCCTTTGGGAGGCAAAGAGTAAATTAACAAACCCTCTGAGCAGAGATCTCCCTGGCTCTGTAGAGAGGGGAAATTAACAAAGCCTTCCGATCTCTTTTAAAACTCAGCTTCCCAGCTAACATTGCGACTCCCTTCACGTGCTCCTCCTTGTGTAATTCGTCTCGTGTAGCTTGGCTCTGAGTCAAGGTGTTCGGGATACGGCAGGTACTAAGAGAGAGGGTGAGCTTTCTTGCTAACAGAATAAAATCCTCTGCTCTCATCCTCTACCTCTTTCTCATCTTTTTTGGTTCTTTGGCCTTTTCTGCACGGGCACTTTTTGCTGCATGTGGTTCCATACCTCTTTGGGTTTTCTTCTGAATTCTGGATGATTAACCCTGCCCCCCTCTTCAGATTTCAATGCAGGGTTCCAACCATTTTCTTCCCAGTTTTCTTCCTGTACTTTTTCTTGGGGCCAAACACAGCAAAAATTTCCTGTGCAAAAAAAGCCTTCTTTTACTTCACTTAACAGTGAGAGTTCCTCTCTCTTTTACCTTTCTAGAGATGGTGGAGCTATTGGCAAGGCAAGGCAAATTCAAGCAAAGCAAACAGACACTCTGAACTGCATCTACAGCCCAGTCTTTGTGAGAGACAGTTAGAGCTTGGCTTTTCCCTTTCATCCCCTCACCTTTACTACCACAATCTCTTCATTAGAGTACCCTGAATCTAGTTGGAGTGGTGAGGTAAGGGCACCTCAGGTTCTCCTGTATCTGCTTCCCTGCACTGTTTTTAATTCCCTCATTCTGGCAACCCCCATATTGTCAACTTTCCCCGTTTCCTTCTATCCTTCCCACCCATCAACCTTTTAACTCCCCCCACCTTCAGCTATATTGTTCAATTACTTCATTTATATCCAACCTATTTTATTTCATTTTTAAAATATACTTCATTTCTTCCCACTGGTGACCCAAAGTGGCTTACATCATTCTCCTTTCCTCCATTTTTTCTCACAACAACCCTGTGAAGTTAGGTAGGTTAGGCTGAGGCTATGTGACTGGCCCAAGGTCACCCTGCATGTCTCCTCTCATACTATCTCTCCTTTATCTTTCCTGAAAGCCCCCATAGAATCTCATCTTTTTCTGCTTCCTTATTTCCTTCACCCACTACCTTTATTTGCCCCCCTCCATCTTCAGCTTTCCCTCCTCCCCCTGCTCCAGCAACCTCTACTCCATGACAGAGTGAAGATTCAAACCCGGGTCTCCCAGATCCTACTCCATCATTCTAGCCACTACACCACTCTGCTTTCACAAAGGGAACCCAGAGCAGCTTACACCATTTTCCTCTCCTCAATTTTACCCTCACAGCACTCTTGTGAAGTCCAGAATGTGGCCCAAGGTCATCCAGTGAGTTTCCATGGTAGAGCGGGGACTCCAACCTGGGGCTCGCAGTCCAAAACTCTAAGCACTACACCATACTAGCTTTCATGGGGTTTCTGCTGTTGAACAGCAGCAAGCAGGCAGACCTGGGCAAGTCATGCAACTCATGTGATAGCAGTTCACCCAGTGATTCCTGCCAGGCCTGGCCCCTTGAGTCTTCCCTCAAAGGCCAACCGCCCCTGGAAAGCCCCCTCCCACCTTTTCCTGACAGAAACCAAGGCTTGACAGTGCTGTTGGAGGCCTGTTTCTTAAAGCTATAGACATTCCTTTTATTATTTAGGGGGTTTTAAAACTCTCTCTCTCTCTCTCTCTCTCTCTCTCTGTATATATATATATATATATATATATATATATATATATATATATATATATATATATATATATATATATATATATATATATATAAAAGCCACATCGAGTGTCCTTCCTTACTCCTCACTATTGTCTGGTCCTGTTTTGCCTACCTGCCTGCAGGCTCCCGTTTTGTGGCTCCCAGATGGTACTCACTGCTGCACCCAGCCTCAGGGTGTCTCACTGCTGTCAGGTCTGGAGTGGCTAGTTGTCCCCTCATTCAGGCCTGGGCCATCTCATTGCCACCAAACCTGGGCCTCTGTTACTACATTTGCCTAGCAGAGTTCTACGAATGAGCACAATGGGGATCAGAAGAAGTAAAGCACTAGTTGATCCAGAAAACAAAGGTTGTATTCAATTTACAGGACAGAAAAGGTCTGGACTAATTCATATGATTCTGCGAAACAAAAGCTTGATGCCAGATATAAAAGAGCTCGTAAACACTAAGAAGTGCCTCCTTGACTTCATTTAAGGCCCCAGGAGTTTACTGAGTGAAAGTACAGTTCAGTTGTTATTACATGTGTTTAATCTTCACTTATTTCAACTCTCCAGTAAAATGCATGGAATTTAGAACATAGTAGAGATCCGTACTAGGGCTGCTTCTACACACGTTGGATAATCCACTTTCAATACTCTTTAGTGAACATTTGGAACTGCTTTTCTATGTGTGGAACAAAAAATCCACTTCTAAAGGATTGCTAAAGTGCATTGAAAGTGCATTATTCAACGTGTGTGGAAATGGCCTAGGATAAAAAATTTACAGGGGTGATGGGGGGAGGGGGCTGTGGCTTAGTGACACAGCATATGCTTTGTGTAGAAATTCTTGGATTAGTACCCAGTAGGTGATGAGAATGACCTAGAGAACTAGTCAGAGTAGACAATACTGACCATGATTAACCAATAGTCTGACTCAGTGTTAGGCACATATATGTTCCAGTGCAAGAAACAAGCAGGAATAAGTGATGGTGGAGAAAGGGTAACAGCATTAAGAAAGTATAACTATGCTGACGGGCCATATTAGTACTTTTTTCTATAGGAAGAAAGAACTTGTATTTTAAAACAAATATTATCAACTCAGTTATTTAATACATGCAATCTTATTTAATACTGTTGACCAGTTTCTTGTTTAGATATATTTCAGTTGTTAAGAAAGTGTTTTGTCTTTGAGGGTTACCTGTTAGTTTCTATCACATTTGCCACTATTAGATGTGCATTCATAAAGTCAGTAGGAAACAGTTCTGGACTTATTTTCTACAAGTACTCAGTTACATCATCTCTGAACAACAATAAAACACTGACTCTACAGTTGTATCCATACTGCACACTTTTTAACACCCACATAGCTCTCAGTTGAAGGTAATGATAAGGACATGTGAGTGCAAATAACTACTCATGCACAATTATAAACAAAATTAAAAGGAATGCCCTAGAATTTATCACAAAACACCCACTGTTTATGATTACTGAATACATACTTTTTTTTTTCAAAAAATCAAGCTTCAAGTGTCCAGATGAAGTATCATGCCTCAGCTATTTTTGCATTCTCCATGACTAAAAAAGTATTGCTCACATTGATAAAGTTTTTAATATCTTTTTCTACACCCTTGTTGAAATCAGAAATTGGCCAAAGCAATTGCATTTTGATGTCATGAACAGAGTGTTGGACAAGGATCTGGGAGACAGGTTCAAATCCCCATTTGGCCATGACTACTGGCTGTATGACCTTGTGCCACTCACTCTCAGCCTAACCTATCTCACATGATTTTATTTACTCATTAACAAGATTTATACTCTGCTTTTCCTCTATGATCAGGGCCACCAACTAACAGAGCAAAAACACACATAATAAAAACACATATTAAAAATCATTAAAACCAAATAAAAATACATTATTAAAGCACTAAAAATAAGCTTTAAAAGACATATGGTACAATATACATAACACATACATAAAAACAATAAAAACATAGGTCAGGAAGGAGGGATCACTGAGGAAACAGATGAAACAAAAAAAATTCTCACACAGGCAGAAGACAGTAACAAGACAGGCAACTGAGACTCACTGGAGAGAGTATTGGTGCCATGATGGAGAATGCCCACTCCTAGGTTGCTACCTGCCTAATCTCAGAAGTCAGGAGGCACCCAAAGGAGGGCTTTGAAAATGAACATAGCAGTTGAATAGGTTTATAAGGGAACAGGTGGTCCTTCAGGTATGTTGGCCCCAAGCCATCAACACTAACACCTTGAACTGTGCCCAGAAACAATTTGAGAACCTTATAGATGAGCCAAGACTCCCTACAGTCAACATCTTGTAGTAGCATTCTGCACCAACTGAAGTTTCCAAATACTTTTCAAGGGCAGTCCTATGAAGAGTGTATTGTAATAATCTGGATGTAACCAGAGCGCACGGACCACAGTGGCCAGATCTTTTCTGCCCAGGAAAAGCCTCAGCTGGCTAACCAGTTGAAGTTGGAAAAGGCACTCCTGGCCACAGTTGCCACCTGCTTATCCAGCAGTAGGCCTGAGACCAAGCGTTCTCCCAGACTGTGGACCTGTTCCTTCAAGGGGAGATCAACCCGTCCTGAGTGGGTGACACCTTATGTCCTGGGTCAGAACTTCTGCTCACTAGTAGCACTATTGCCTTGTTGGAATTAAGCTTCAGTTTATTCACCCACATCCGCTCCAGAAATACCTCCAGAAACTGGTTCAAGGTTTCTATAACCTCCCTGGAATCAGTGAGAAACAGAAGATAGAGCTGGGTGTCATTCTCACATTGGTGACAACCCAGCCCAAATTTCCAGATGACCTCACCCAGCAGTTTTATGTAGATGTTGAAAAGCATAGGGGATGAGATGGAGCCTCGTGGAATCCCAAAGGCCAAGGGGCTGAGCAGCCATCTCTCAGCACCACCTTCTGATACCTGTCCTACAGGTTGGACCCAAACTACCACAAAACAATGCTTTCCAATGCCAGCCTGGAAAGGTGATCCAGAATGATACCATGGTTGATTGTACCGAAAGCTGCTGAGAGGTCCAGGAGAATCAACAGATTCACACTCTCCATGTCCATTTTCTGGTACAGGTCATCCACCATGGCAATCAAGGATGTTTTGGTCCTATAACCAGAGTTTAAAAACCAGACTGGAAAGGACTGAAACAATCTGCTTCATCCAGGATTGCTTGAAGTTTTCCAGCCACCACCCATCCAATCACCTTGCTCAAGAATGAAATATTTGAGATTGGTTGATGGTTATTGAAATCTCCGGGGTCTAGGTTCGTGTTCTTTAATAATGGACCCACCATAGCCTGTTTCAAGGCTGCAGCAACCACCTCATTTTTCAAGAAGACTTTAATCACCCCTCAGACCCAGTCAGTCAACCAGCCCCCAGCCCGTTTTAAATAGCCAAGACAGTCAAGGGTCATACAAACAAGTGTTACGCCTCAAACCTCCAAGGACCCTGTCTATATCCTTAGACTAAATAAACTGAAAATTATTCCAAACTGCTGGACAACTCAGCACCCTGGCATTATAAACAACACAGTAGAACTGGGATTACAGAAATTAGAAAATAGTAAAGAGTCCAGTAGCACCTTTAAAACTAACCAACTTTATAATAGCATAAGCTTTCAAGAACCACAGCTCTCTTTATCAGATGCATCTGATGAACAGAGCTGTGGTTCTCAAAAGCTTATACTACAACAAAGTGGTTAGTCTTAAAGGTGCTACTGGACTCTTTACTATTTTGCAACTACAGACTAACACAACTAACTCCTCTAGAAATTAGAAACAACACCTTTGGGAGGCTTTGCTCAGATGAGCGTTGTCATAATTAATCATAGCAGGAGAGGTGGTCCTGCAGAGATGAGGGTCCAAGGTCATGAAGGGTTTTGTATGTGATAACCTGTATCTTGAATTGAACCTAATGACTGATAGGTAACTAATAGAGTAACTGCAGAATGGGTATATGTATACTCTGCTAGCTTCTGACAGTAACTGAGCTTCAGCATTCTGTACCAACTGGAGTTGACTTCAAGGGAAGACTCATGCAGACCACATTATTATAGTCTAGTCTTAAGGTCACAGTGACATAGATCCATGAAATAAAGATGGAAGAAAGCATTTTTTGCAGCTGCATTAATTTGCTTCTCCAGTAATAATGGTGGATCTAGTATAACACCTAGGCTCTTAACCAAGTCAGCAAGGGTCAGCTGAACCCTATTAAAAGTGGGAAGCATAATGTCCTTCAAGACCTCAGCCTTCCCAAACAGTATGACCTCTGTCAGGATTCAGTTTCAACTTGTTCACTCTTAGCCTCTTAACTACAGTAGTCAGGTAGTGGTGCAAGACCTCTACTGCACCACCAAGTTATTTGGATAAAGAAATAAAGAGTTGGATGTCATCACCATGCATCTGATGAAGAGACCTGTGGTTCTCGAAAGCTTATGCTATAATAAAGTTGCTTAGTCTTAAAGGTGCTACTGGACTCATTACTATTTTGCAACTACAGACTAACACTGCTAACTCCTCTGGATCTATCACCATATTGATGACAGCTAGCTCCAAAACTATGGATGATTTCTCTTAAGGGATTTATGTAAAGACTGAATAGCAGGGGTGCATACAGCCTTGTGGTACCCCAAGGACATATCCCACACCGATGACAAGTTGACTTCTACAAAAACCCTTTGAGTCCAATCCACACAAAACCATTTAAACCAATCCAACGCACATTCTTCAATCTTTAATTCTACCTCCAAATGTCTCGACAAGATGGCATGGTCCACCATATCGAAGACTGCTGATAAATCCCGTAGAAACAGCAAAGAAGCATGGCCCTGTGAATCAGTGAATGTGTTTGTCTACATTCAGATGAAGATCATGAACTAAAGCCACCAGTGCTGTCTCCACCCCATATCTATCCTGAAACCAGATTTAAAAAGGGCCAAAAGCCAATGAGTCATTCAGGAAGATCTGAAGTTGTTCTACTACTGCTTTCTTAATCATGTTACCTGAAAGAGCAGATTAGAGACATTGTTTTTCGGTAGTGATCTTTTTTAAAGTATTGTGTAGATGAGTGCTTTTTAGTGATCAAGGAAAGGCTCCCTGATTCAGTGACTGATTTATGGTGGATATCAAGGACTCATTAATGTGGCCCTTATTTGACTTCATCAACTGCGACGGACATGGATCCAGCACACAAGCGGTAGTCTTCACAGATCACAAACTGCAAACAGAAACTTTCATGCAAAATTACACATTAATTTTCCAGTAACAAAAAGAAATTGATTTTGTTAAATGTAATATGCACACATGTGGAAGCTAGCCTGTGTCAAGACATTCACTTTTTAGATAGAGCCTTTTGTTCTTTGCAGAATTTAATGTTTCATCCTTTGATTCAGTTAGCAAATCAACTAAAATGAGTAGCCAAGGAATGATTATGGTACACACACCCTGATTAAATTCCCATTAAACAATTAACCCCTACTTACTCCTTGTCCCACAGCATTAGAATTCAAGTGACAATGCTTCTCTTTTAATTTCTACAGATCTCTGATCACAGAATTATTGCTGCTCGGGGACTGCTGGAATGCAAGCACAGCTCCTTGGCATGAAATTCTAAAATCAACTGGTGTTATCAGTGAATATGTTAGGAATCTGAATATGCCATGTGTTCTGTTCCATAATTTAGATGTTCCTGCCCAGGTCCATGATAGTGGAAATGAGATACAAAGGAGATCCAAAAATTAAGGAAGATGCTTTTTCTAAATGTTGCTGAATAGCTAATTAGAATTGACAATACAAAACCCCAGTTTCTAGCTCAGTAGATTGTTTAGTCCAACAGTTATAAATAGTGCTTGAATAAAAGATGGTCAATATCCATAGAATGGCTTCAAAAAAGTATACAAAAGGCTTTTAAAAGAGTAGTCCCAGAACAGAGAGCATTTGAAGGTTTTTGAGAATATGCCTTCTCATTCATTTTACTTAGTTTTACTTATCTGAAAAGTTCAAAAGGGTTACAATATTTTTGCAGAGGAGTTAGCCGTGTTAGTCTGTAGTAGCAAAATCAAAAAGAGTCCAGTAGCACCTTTAAGACTAACCAAGTTTATTGTGGCATAAGCTTTCGAGAATCACAGTTCTCTTTGTCAGATGTTAAAAAATTATAAAAATACACATTATATTGAAAAAGGTAAAATGGAAGATAATATGGTTGGAATTTATATATATGACACAACTTGCACAGATTAGCGAGCTGGAGGTTTACAGAAGCTATAAACCATTGCATTTCATATATATTATCTTTAAGATGTTATCCTTTGGTTTGACACTAATCATGAAAAAACAGATAAGAAGATCATCAGACAGGATAAATGAGATGTTAAAGGCCTAAGGAAATGTTGCAGATGAAGTAATGAATGGATTTATGAATCTACAGCTGTAGAGATGGGAGAGGAAAGGGAAGATGTGAGGGGGTTTATGGATAAGTGAGAGGTCATACAGGAAATGCAGAGGAAATGAAATTCTCTTAGGAGACATGAACATCAGCTAGAACAATATAAGTGTTAGAGAAATGTTGACAAAGAGCTCCCCAGCCCAGATGTTTCTTTTTCTACCAAACCAAAATGGAGGTTAGAAGGAATGGATTATTATTTTTTCATTTTAAACTTTTATTTATACATCGTTTTGCAGAAAGATCGACCTGTTTTGTATAAGCTAATAGCAAAACTTATGATTATTATCGATTTTAGCAGGTTTCGGATAGAGCATCACCCAATATTATCAGTATTAAAAGTTTCTACTAAGGAACCAAAAGTATGAAGGCAGAGAAGCATGCTTAATGACAGGAAAATAGAATGTTGTGCAATAGACTGAAGAAGCTGAAAAATGGAAAGTTTTCTGAAAGAAAAAGATTTATTTTGAAACAGTATAACCACTTGCTAGGGAAATTATTGATACTGTTTGAGGGAGGTATGATCCATAGTGTTAAATTAAATAATGAAATGGAATTATATATATCTGAGATATTAAAAGTATAAAAGAATACGTAAGTTAAAAATAATATAATTATAGGACAGTATTCTGGTCAGCAACTAGTTTTTCTAGGACACTTCTGCAATATGTGGCTGTCCAATACCTAAAGCTGCGTCCCTTAAGAGGAAGCTGTTGCCAGAGAGACCACATTCTCCACACTTCTTTTGCTTCTAAGCTAATAACTGAGAAAGCTATGTGGTACATCTCAAAGAGTCAAGATTTGGTCCAGAAACCTGAAGTTGCTAACCCATTTTCTTAAGGTAGGGAAAATAAGTACAATTGTTACTATTCTGAGTTCTTAAGGGCACACTAACATAGAAAGCGATCGATACATTATCAGCTTTAGTAAATTTCTAGTTTTTTATAAGTGAGTTTTCACTAAATCGGACATCTTCTATTATCAAAATAAGAGAGGATAGAACTCTTTTCAGGGTAAATTTTATATCTTTCTTCAAAGCTGAATTCAAGTTTAAAAGATGTTCAAAGGTAGACCCTAAGGGAAACGAATAAATGGAGAAATAATCCTTAGCATATTAAGCAACTATGCCATATTGCTTAGCAGTGGTGCATATTTATTTATATACATCAATCTATATACATATACACAACAGGTATTTATTTCAACAATCTGAAAAAAATGCAAATATTTCACTAGTTCTTGTTTTAAAATCTTTATACCAAAGGAATGATAATCAAGTCAACCAATATTTAATGTGTTGTACATGAAATATACAATTTTCCTAAAACATGAATACAAGAGTGAGGCTGGGGTGAAGAGGCTCCAATGAGATCATGTAATATATTTTGTTTGTTCCCAGGATGCCACAAATATCTCTCTCCCATAATTTTTTAGCATGCTGATATAGTGAACATATCCCATTAGCACACAATGTTAAAAAAAAGGCATACACGGCTAAAAATAATGATTCCTTTCTACAGCAGGCTAATCTCACATAGTCATCAAGGGGAGAAAAACTTTGCAAGCTTTCCTAAAATGCAGGTGTGAAAATTTACTCCATCTGGGCTATAACAGATTTGTATAGTATCTCTTCATCAGCATCGTCTACTCACATCTTTCTAGTAAACATGACTAATTAAATAAGAATAAAACTATGATTACTGGAGAGAAGGTTATCACTAGGTCATGCAAATCCTGAAAGCAAAATGCTATGTTTTCCATAGTTGCCTTTTTGCTCTCAAACTGCTTAGCATTCAAAATCAATATACTGAATTAATTATATAGTAGAAAAGGTGTAATTTGTTTATTACCATTATGTCAAGTGACCAGATGCACCCACGGACAGGGCTCTTGCGCTTTAAATGGTAGTGTAGGAAGGGGTATTTAGATGGGTACAGTTTTTTCTCTCCCTTGTATCATTTGTCACGCAATAAAATGCACCTGCTGAAGTTCCATAACCAAAAAGCATTGCTATCTACTAAGTACAGAACATCCTTCTTCTATTGTACTTAAGATACACTGCCAATATAACATCATATAGAAAAACACTTGTTGGGGTCTAGTGACATTTGGGAACTGAACACAATTAAGTCTATTTGTATCCCCCCGCAATGAAAATGCAGCTCAGCTATTTATATCTGAATAATTTGTTGATACAAAAAAGATAGCTTTAAGAAAAACTGTTTCAGAGATAGACTTTAGGCTAGAAGTTACCAGAATAATTTCATAGAAATAGATTTGGTAATCTGTTGACATAATGCAATCAATCATATCATTTCATCTATTCTGTGCTGAGAAACAAACTATATGTAAACAATTATGATTACAAAGCTACATGTGCATTGCTCCTAGCAACAACCATGCCAAGACTGGCCAGCAGTATAGGAGAAGACAGGGTTAAATTTTACCACATCTTATCTTCATATTGATAACATAAAGCCATTCTAGGTCTGCTCTGGCACATTTGCAACTACAGGGGCCTGGCATGGAGTCCACTACAGATAGGAAAACAAGAGCAGTCATGTTATGATTAAAAGGATCTATTTCTCTCTGCCTTCTGTGTCCATCTGTACAGTTGCTTTGAACCTGGCCAGATCCCAGTGTTAGGGTTGCTTGCAGCAGACATTTTAAATCAGCAGTTGGCTGTACAAAATCTGTTTTACAAAAAAAGGAAAAGCATCCAAGTTTTCACTTTGGATGCATAGCTGATTATTCTTTGTGCATATGTGTGTATAGAAACTCCGAAATAATGGGAAAGAATATGAAAACACTGTAAGTGAACTCTTTCCCAAACTAATATCGCTGTGGACAAAAAGTGGGATGGGGGTACTGCACACCTAACAGGAGAAAAATGAATTCTGCAGATGCTTTGAAGTCTGATTGATTTGCTAGAGAAAATTCATAGAAACAGTTGCTTTGAAAAGGACATGAATCTTTTACATTTTCCCCCATAAGACACAAGTGAGATGTGTGGGAGTAAGCGGATGAAATAAACCTGCACAGCCAGAAAAGAAGAGAAAAGTGAAAAATTCTTAGGCAAAACTAAATAAAGTATATATTCTGTCTATGATTTCTATTTGCTTTTTAATTTACCAAGCTCCTCTGAAACCAGAAGGCAGACTAGTACTCAAAGTTTCAGAATGCAAGGAGCATAGAAATTTCCAATTTATTATCAGTCTGTTTGGTTTTAAAATCAAAGCTATGTCAAGAGTACAAAATGAAGGAAAAATTAAAAGCAATACTATAATTAACATTGAATTAGCTTAATTAGAAAACTGAATTCAAAAAGAGAAATGCAGACTTTGTGTGGGATATGCCATACTTTTAGTACAGCATCACATATCTTAAGGACGTCTTTTATGCAACTGAACAAATATAATTATCCAAAGAACAACAGTTCAGAAGATCAAAGGTAGCATATTCCTTCTTACAAAATCATGGAGCCTTTCCAACTTGGATTTTTTCCATTACTTTCCAGTACTTCTGAGGTGTGATCTGAATGATGATATTCATTAATAGGAAAAAAATCTATACCTGGACAACTCCCCCTTCTCTTTCAATGCTTAAAAGCTTTGAAGTGCAATTATTGGTTTTACTAATTAAGTACAAGATAATTGTTTTCAATTTGTTCTACATCTTATTCTAATATGTTTTAAATAATAACCTTATTTTATTTCTGTTTCAAAGAATTTCAGATCTATACAATTTTGAAGTACATATTTGGCCTCAAACTAATTAGCTGTTCTTCCTATACTTAATTTACACTTGCTGCATAACATAAACTACCACCATGAGGTTTTTTTTATTTCTCCAGCAGAGAGTTTCCATTATGTGTAGTTTCTGAAAAATAATTAATTATACTCAACTAACTGTTATTATATTAATGATCTTGTTATTTCTTGTGCTACTAAATGTCAAAAATGCTACTCCAGCCATGTTCTGTAGGCCAGGCAACAATAGCAATGTATAGCATACACAGATGTTCCTTTATGCAGAAAGGAACAATAACACTGGAAGAACATACAAGTAGAGTGAGGAAATTACAGATCATTTTAAAAGTTAATTTAAAATCTCAAATTAAAACTTTGTACAATTATTTCTTAATATGTACAGATAATTCTGTAAAAATTTTTCCATATCTGTCTTAGTGTCAAATATTTTCCTAGACACAATAGACAATTAAACCATATTACATGATCACATAGTATTTTTTAATTTAACTAATACTCCTGATGTTGTTCAAAGAAAGACAAGGACATCCCAACATCATTGCACAGTTTTTATCTAATTAATATCATTGAAGTGGTGTCAGGGAGCATTATTCCCTCTAAGACTTTATACTTACCTCGCCCTGGAAGGTTTTCATTGTTGATTAGCTTGCTTCTTTGGAAGAAGCCCTCCCTCAGAAGTGTTTGTTTGCAAAATACTTGATGCTTAACACTAAGGTTTGATCACTCCTTGTATGTCAGATATGAGTGCTAAAACAAAAGGCCTTAAAATATTTAGAATATGTTCGATAATCAGCCCCCCCACCTTGATACCTCACTGGACTTTTCTGTATCAAAAAAAATCAGTGTATAGCCATACAGTGGCTATTTTCTTCTATTTAAAATCTTAGCTGTTGGGAGATTGGCAGGAGATGGGGATAATTCAGGGAAAATCAATAGGAATGTCTTCCATTATTAATCACCAAAGGGTTAGGATTAAAGATGAAACTCTCTATGTCAGGCAACATCCTATGGGAATCTAGAAGGCTGGCTGCTCTGAGAGCTTCTGCATGGAGAAGAATGAATACACATTAACCATAAAACTACCAGTCTTTAGTACCTACAAAGCTTGTCAGATCTTGTATATCCCCCTTTCTACATATCTATTAAAGACAGTAATGAAACTGAGGGAAAATACATTTTATATGCGCCCAGTCTTGTTAGCTACATCTGCTCAGTTGCAATGCCTTGATCTCTTTGGAATAAAGCCTATGATATACTTTTAAAGAAAGGAAGAAGAACAAGATATATTTTGCCATATAGGTGAAGAATATGCCAGTACCTGCAACATTCTGGTATCTTTTTTCAGAATTCCTTGGCTTTCCAATGGCTTGTTCCAGCAATAGCGCTCTCACAAACAGACTAATACCAAACAGACATCATGAACCCTCGCAAACCATCTAAAACCCAGATAGTTTTGCCATTTTAATCTTAAATGGGTGAAGTGTGCCAAAAGTCTAGGCTAAAGTATCCTGGTCCACAAAGGGCTCTCCGTATAATCACTGATTAATGACTGCTCATTGGAGTATTCTCCTGCCTATTTATGCTCCTACATAATTCAAATTATTTGTTTCCCTTAACAAAAGACCTCAGGGTGGGGATTTAGATGCTCTTGCTGCAAAGAAACTTTCCTGGTTCATCAGGTGCTGTGGGGTTTCACCAAAGGGCCGGTGCATGAATCTGGATTCCAGCTGCAGACAATCATTTTAATGGATGTTTGCACTGATTCTATATAGTAAGCCTGCCCAGTTTTCAAACATGGAGCATTTATATACATACTATACCTGAATTGCGGGTGGGGGCTTCCCAAAAGATCCAACAACACAGAAGATACAGTCCTTGGGAAATGGGTGAGTTGGAGAGCACATATAAACACACGCTCTCTTATTCACTTGCACAGTCACACACACACACACACAAAGAGTGAGCTTTCTTGTACTGAGAGACACAAAAACCACCACAGCGCTCCTAAAGAAAGCACTAGGCAAATCCATCCACCTAGGGAATTAGATCGCGCATTAATTGGCAAGAGAAGACATTACTTGCTGGAAGTAACTTCCATTGATTAGTGTGTTTGTGACCAGAATCTAAGGGTGCGACCTAGATACAATGACATCAGCCAAAATTTTGCTCATTTAGTAGCATGGAGGCTGACCTCTTAAGTTTTTGTGTCCGCTGAGAAGATGGACTGACTATCCATCAAGGCGCTCGCCCCTCGCTCCGGAACATCACGCCTACATAGAACAAAACTGTCTTATCTCAGTCTGAGCTCTGCATCCCTAGAAGGAAAGCGGATTGACAATACAACCGTCAACAGCGAGACTTAGGCAAGCCCTCGCTGACTGCCGGACCAAACAGCTCTAAGCACGCTAGCCCCAAAGCGCCGCTTCCTCACCTTTCTTGACATTCACATGACACCGTCCCTTGCGGGTCCTCAGCGCTGGAGAGGCGAGCGCGGGGCTTCTTGGCAAGCTTTGCGCGACTCGTGCCCTCTTTGACGGAACCTCCCGCTCGACTTGCGAGAGGCGCCACTCGGAGGCTAACACCCAGCGGGGAGCCAGTGAGCCTCTCCACCAGGCGGCACTGAGGGAAGGAGGAGGGAGGTGTGAGCGGGTGGGTGGGAGGGAGGCGGTGCTGCCTGCAGCCGCGGAGCAAAGGTAAGAAGAAGGCAGGCGTGCGGGCTGTAGAGAGTCGGTCCCTTTTTCTGTTAGCCAGTCAAGGCGTGCGCCAGCCTGTGCAGTCCGCTCCGCTCTTCGCCATGTGCTCTTCTCCGCTCCTGGCGGTCTGGGAGGAGACGAAGCTGCGCCCACCGCTCTTCCTAAGACCAGTTCTGCTCGTCTTCCTCCGCGGCTGCGGCTACTACTGTTGCTGCTTGCCCAGCATCTCCCCTTCTTAACAGTCTGCCTGGTTGTACACCCCTTCTTCTCCCCGGGTCCCATTTATGAAGCTCAGTTCCCATCACGTGTTAATGTGCCTTTGTCCTGTCCCTGGCAGCAGCAGAGACGCGGCAACAGTAACTAGCGCAGCGGGGGGGGGGGGGAGGGGAGAGCGCCAAACTTCACGCGCAGAAGGGGGTGGGACGAGTGAGGATGCGCTCCCGGGGGGGGGGGGGGCTTTGCATAAGAGAGAATGGCTCTGAGTGGGAGAGGAGGCTGTGGGGCTGTGTAGGGCACGGAAAGGTCAGGAAAGGGGTGGCTTTGTGCACATGCTACTGTGGACCTGCGCGAAAGGAGAAGTGCCCAGCCGTCACTCCGTGTGGTGTATATGTACAGAAAGAGAGAGACCCCACGTGCCTTGGGCTACACAGGTTTTCCTGGGGTCAAGGCAAGCGCTGTGCGCTTCTAGAGAAGGTTTTTTAAAGGTACCAAATGCGCCGTGAAGGCACTGGTGCACTGCCCTTGAAAGCGGGAACAAGAGTGCTCCTCGTGTGTGTGAGAGAGAGAGTGAGCGAGCGACGGGGAGGGCTGCAGAGGGTTTAGGGAAACGACGCTCGTTAGCGCAAGAGGGACTGGGGTGTTTGGGAGCAAGGTCGCTTGTACTTACATACGGGCGGGTTGAGGAGTGGGAATAATACGGGCTGCAGTAACGCGGGGGTGGAATGCAGTCGCGGTGGATGGACTGGGATATTTGCATATGCTGTGCGCGTTGGGACATTGCACTGAGGGGTGGTGGTGGCGGCGTTTTGTCGTCTCCCTGTGTTGAAAGGCAACCTGAGGCTCCCCGTGTCCTGTGCGAGACCTCCGCCCCTCCCCCCGTTCCTCCTTGCCACTAGCAGCCTAGCAACGTCTCCCCCGCCCCCCGCTTCCCCGCTTTTGCAAAGCTGCATGCCCCAGCCCATTCATCTCGTTAGGAGCTTTGAATTATTAATTATTATTATTGCTGTCCTCGTCGTCTTGGCGGTTTCCTCCTCAAAATCGCTGCTTTCTTTCTTTCTTTCTTGAGTGGCGCGGGATGACCAACTCTCAGGGGCCGGCCGGGCCGCACTTTCCCGCTCTTGTCCAGCCGCTCAGGGCAATATTTTCCTTCAGCTTTATTAGCCGTCCTCTCACATCCTGCGCAGTATTTTCTGCCCCTTTGTCGCACACGCAAGTATTAGGGCTGCATGGATTTTGTGAATCTCCAGCCAGAAGCGAGGCGAGAGCCCAGGTAGTTCTCTCAACCTTCCCCACTCCCTCCCCGTTTTTTTCCTAGTAGGGAGAGAACCGAAGAATATCATGAGGCCAGCGAAGGGCAGGAGGCAGGCTGTTGCACCAGCAGGTGGAATAAGTGGGGCGGTAGAGATGCTAATGAAAGCCGGTCACAATGCCGCCAGACCTCTTTCCCTTATGCATTTATCTACCCTTCCCGGGGTTGTGCATTGATCAGGAACAAAGCCATGTTCGGGCCTATAATGGGTGGGTTTTGTTTTTCCATTTCTTTGATCACTGCTGTAAATTCAGTTTTAAGACTGCAGCCTCTCTCCAACCCCTTGTCCACGGTCGCCTGTGTTTTGGCATATCCTAACTGTGTGAATGGTCTGAGAGCATACCACAATGCTCAGCATTTGTAGAATGTTTTTGTAGTACACAGACCACTTCACTTATATGAGTCAGTGTTATTGCTTTCACATGGTGATGGAAAGAGAAAAATGGCTCTCTTAAAATCACCTCTTGATATTATGGTAGAGGCAACCTTCAGAACAGAGACTTCCAGATTTATAGCTCTTAGGCACTATACTACATTGCCTCTTGGTGTTGTGACATTGCTGAAACTAAACAGGTGGGAATCGGATCGATGTCTTACTGTGGATAGGAGACCAAAGTAACTGGCCCCATGAAAACTACACTGAGTTTTCAAAAGGAAGAGTGAGATGTAAGAAATGAAATGTTACCAATTCCATGGTGCTTTTCTTATGCTTACCCTTCTCTAACCATAGTAACATTACATTAGTGATCCAATGAATTATGCTAAATTGTACTAGTTTAGCAGCTGAATTACATGGACAGCCAGTGTAGTGTAGTGAGTGGAGTTTTCATATTAAGCCTGGGAAGACTTGGGTTCCACTTAACTATGAAGGTTTCTGGGTGGAATGAGGCTACCTTTCAGAGCTGTTTTGAGGAGGGCAGAATAAAATATACTTTTAGGAGTTATTTGGAGAAAGGATAGGAGGAAAATATCTATAGATAGATCAGCAATCTCTCAATGAACTCTATGATTGGCATATTGCTGATATAAAATGGAATTGTATTTATATGGGTGTATGTGGGGGTATATGTGAGGAAGAGATACTCCCCTCTTATGGACTTGCTACTACCAGATGTATGTAACCCTATGCAAGGTTTGGTAAAGAGGTGGGGAAGTTGGCAAAGTGTATCCTGTTCCCAAGTCTTGCTCTTGTCCACAGAGGTAAAAGTAGGTAGCAGCCGGAGACAGAGCTTTTTTTACTGGTGGCACCGTGTGTTTGCAGTGCCTTCTCCCTTGAAGCTCACCTGGCACCTACTTTACTGTCCTTTAGGTACCATAATATCTCTCTTTTTAACTTGTTTACTGAAGGATTTTCTTATTTTTTGCTGGTATTTAGGTCTGCTTCTAACCTAATAGATGGATATTTTAGACTACTTCATGTTATATTTTTGTCGTTATATCCCTTGCAATCTCTTGACTTGCTCTTATCTTTGCTTTAACATTGTTTATATTATTTTATTATACAGCTTTTTAAATTTGTGCACTGCCTTTAGCGGGTTTCTGGAGACCTTTTAAAATGAATTCATATAGAATTTTATATTCACTATCATTCACTTCTGGTGTTATACCTTCACCCAGAATATCCGTTCTCATAAGAAATTACTTTGTGGTCTGAGGATATACAGCTGGGTCCAGGTTTCAGCTTGGCCATGGGCCCATCAACGTTTGGCAAGTTACTTTTTCCTCAGTTCCCCAGAATGGTGTAATAATTAGAGTGTCAGACTAGGATCTGGGAGACCCAGGTTCAAATCCGCACTGTTATGGAAGTTCACTGGGGGACCTTGGGTCAGTTGTACCTTTCAGCCTAACCTACCTCTCACATTTGTTGTGAGGATAAAATGGAGGAGAGAACAATGTAATCTTGTCCTATTAGAGAGAAAGGCAGAGTATAAATGAAATAAATAAATACATTGCAAGAGCGAAGAAGAATGAGGCTCTTGTAAGGAAAAATAGGATTTATCTTGTTTGTAAAGTTTTGTTTACTAATAAGACATTACTATAGCAATGAACTGTTAATAATAATCTAGTAAACAGTATTTCTTCAGGATTTTAAAGAAAGCACTAAATATTTAACTCATATGCTTGGCTTGAACAAACAGTAATAACCACTTTGGCTCCAATCCAGATAAAGTAAATCACCACTAATTATGCCAGTCTTATACCCAGGTGCTTGGAAGAAAGCCCATTGATTATAACTATACTTCTGATGATTGTATAATCAGGCTATACATCCTGTTGGAAGCAGAGGTCTTGAATTTGGACACAGGTTGTTTATTCCATTGGTTTCAATGGGATAAGTAACATGGTCATAAGGATGGTTACCCAGAAGTAAATATCATTATGTTCAGTGGGATTTGCTACACCATTGATGGTGACTAACTTCAGTAGACCAAGACCATTACTCACGAAGTAACTTCCCTGAATTCAGTAGAACATATCCTTCACATAGCAGTTGCTGTTTCACTGAACATTCAAATACATTTGTCATGTAAACAACTAATTAATAGAAAGGACAAACTGAAGTAGAAACATGTCCTGAATACTAGTTAGTGGTACAGGGTATATAATATTGAAGTCAAGAGGAATTTGGTAATTTACTTCAAGATTAACCTGTGTGTTTAAATAGCTGCCCTTTGGACATCAAAAAAAATTCTCAAGAAGCTACTAAAATTAATGTACTTATTCTTTTCTGTGTGTACCTTTGATATTGGCACAGAAATACAGCATCAGAAAAGAGACTGAATTGAGCTAGACTTCTGAGTTTGAGCCATTGGTCCATTAGGCTTGCTGCAAGTATTTCTTATCCACAAGCTTCTTTCTGATGGGAATGCAATTATTAAATCTGCAATGAAGAGAAAAGCATATTTATTTTAGAAATAGCATCCTTACCTAGAAGAGGGAAGAGCTGGCTCATTTGTGCCCAAAGAAAAGTATATGCATGTTTTCAAATTCTGAAAGGATGCTGTACAAAAAAGGAACATTATTTTACACTGCAGAAAATCGTAACATATTTCTCTGTTTTTATGTTTCTTGTTTATTTGGGCTAGTCATTTTTATTTGATTCTTGTTCTAAAGACAGTTGTTGTTGATTTTAATTTAATTTAAAACCCACTAGGCTCTGCTTGCTTTGCAAGTACACCCAGGCTCCCCGCTTCCCTTCCTAAGGTAAAACACGTTCAGTGAATATCAACAGACTAGAACCAGCCCACAGAGAGAGCTCAAGGGCATGCGCTATTTCAGTGTCTCATCCCTCCTCCATGTTCACAGCTTGTTAAAAAGCCTTAACCTGAACTAGGAAGTCAGATTCAACAGAAAGATAATTCTTGTTTTCCCCTCTCACATTTGAATTGTGATACCACAGGGGCTTTTAACTGCAGAAATATATGATCTCACTGGTTCTTTGTATGTTAAGCTTCTGCTATGGGGGATTATCCCATAGAACATTGTTGCGGTATACTTCTGTGGATATTTTGAGAGGATATAGGCTGTCACCTACCTTGTTTATACAAACAGGTTTGGTTTATTTATTTGTGTTCACAATTTGGTTAAATTACTTACTGCCTTTCTGTTTCACAGGAAAAACTCAAGGCAGCTAGCAAATGACAAAAAACAAAAGACACAATAAAAAGAGCTTAAAACACCACAGAAAACAATACCCTTAAGACCAGAGGCAGTTCCATTCAAAGGACATCCAGAATAAAAACGTCTTCAGCTTATGCCAGAAATCCTGTAAAGATGATGCCAGTTGTACCTTCTGGGAGAGGAGTTATATAAATGTGGGGCACCCGTTGAAAAGGCCCTTCCCTACCACCTGAATCTTAGACAGTGTGGGATCCCTAGGAAAGCTTCAGTTTCTGACCTCAAAACCCAAACAAGTTGGTACAGGTTCCTTCAGGTATTTTGAACTAAACCATTTAAGACTTCAGGGATAATTAAAACCAGCATTCCCACTACTACTGATACTTAAATGGTAACAGTCATTTGGTATATATACAAAGATAGAGTTGGTTCAGTTACAAAGGGAGTCCTCAAGTTCACTGTACATAAAATGGTACAGAACCCCAAAAGCCAGAGATTTATTAAGAGCTCTATTGAATTTAAGCAGGGTCCCAGAATGCAGCCCCCTCTGATGAAAATGGCCAACGATATTTTTCTTCATTAAACAATGAACTGTTAGCTTCAGTACCTGGGCTGACTACTGCAACTGTCATGGCAACAGACAGAAAAGGAGGCATTTTGTAAGTTAACATATTCATTCTAGGAAGTCTATGTTTTGCAGTGATTTGTACTTTCTCTTCCATTTCTGTCTCTGCCACAGACTTCAAGCATGAATTTAGGTAAGAATGCCTTGTACCTTACCCTTTTGTGGCAAATTAGTGTAAGGAATTCAGCTTCTGCTCTTGTTTCTTACCAGGAAAAAAAAAACCCCAAACCCTACTGGCTGTTCTAGTATTTTCCTCCCTCCCCTCCAACTCAAATGAACAGAAAATACACAACACCACATTGATGATTTTGTAAATTTCCATCCATTTCAATTGAAAGAGCACAAGATAAATTCTCAGTTAATGCCTAGTGGTATCATGGTGGGGTTTTTTGCCTGCAAATACAGTCTTCGGAATACTGTTTGTTGGAGCTGCTGAGAATGTGCTTAGGGGCTTCAGTTCTAAGCATGTATACTTGGACTCAGTGGAGCATAGTATCTAAATAAGTATGTTTAGGATTAGACAGTTGCTTTTGTTTTATATCTGTAAATTGAGAATCCCCTAAGCCTGTTTGTGTTCAGCCTTTAAAACCTTTGTCTCTCACTCTTATTTGGTGTGGTATCTTGGGGCTACGTTCTTGGGTGATAACTTTAACTGTTGCTGTAAAAGAAAATAACCAGATCAACGCAATACAAAGTAGTCCTGTTTAGAGATAATTTTACTGTCATTGGTTGTTTCACAAGCATATCCACAAAATGAATTAGCCATAAAAATGGCCCTCCAGGACCTGACTTGCTGATTAGTTTAGTTAGACAAATGGCAAAACAATTAAGAAACTGTTTACATTTTATAACATGTTTTGTAATGCTGCTTCTTGTTTTTTATGTTACTTTAATTTTTGTGAAAAGTGATCCATTCATTACTTTTGTATTTATTAGCTATGTGAAAATAACCAAACCAGTGGCAGAGACAGCTGTTCTATCTACTCACATTCAAAGAACTCTCCTTGGACTGGTGGTATAGGAGGGATATAGCGTAGGTAAGCAATCTGAAAAGCTCTAATAGCATTCAAATATATTCATTTAGTGGAGCTAGTACAGGAATAGTAGTAGCCTGTATTCATTGCTCATGTACTTGTAGAACTGCCACTGCCAATTAGGCCGGTGACTTTTGGAGGGGGGTGGGTAATGCGGATTTCAGCTTATTAGGACAACGGCTGAAACAGTAAAATCATAGAGAAAAGGACAGCTATCATATGTTAATGACTTCCTACTGCTACTGACCTGAAACAAAATTAAAACCATTGATGCAAACATTAAAGTCTCTCTTTCCCATCATTAACTATACCCTGAAGGTATCCCATCTCCCCAATATTCTGTATTCTGTTTCTGCTTTGTCCTTTAAATTGGACTTGAATACTATTTTAGCCACCATTGCTGGTTATTTCAGTAGTGTGTTGACTGAAATCAAGAAAACAAATAAGACATGGGGTATAGTTAAGGGTTTCTTCTTTTATTCTTTTAAAAGGAATTTTAAATGTATTCTTGGCAGACCTGTTAACAGGCAAGCTGGCCCAAGTATTCTTGAGAGTGGTCTTCTGTTTAACAAAGTACTCGTTACTAACAAGGGGTGTTCAGCTGTTTCAATGACACTGTGATAGTTTTTTTCTCTTCCCTCTTCTACTCCCTTCTATTCCCGATTATTTCCCCCCCCCCTCAGTTATTATGAGGAACTAAGCAGAGCATGCATATTGCTCCCATTCTGATGGCTACCCATCAGTTATTCAAGGTACTGGCCATCACAGACAAATCCCTTCATGACCTTGGTCCCTCATATCTGTATGACTGCCTCTCTCTCTGTGCTCCACCACAGCAACTTCACTCATCTGAACAGAGCCTTCTGCAGATGCAACCCTCTCAATGGGCAAAAAAACCTCCAACTGCCCATAGATGCAGACTGTGTTCGGGCTCTTACCTTATGGAGTGGCCTGCCTGATGAGGTTGGAAGGGCTTCCACTCTCAAGGGCCATTTCCAGACGGCTTACCTGCACCTGGGATGTCACGCCAAGTTTCGGATCGTGCCGGGGAAAACGCGAAATACCGTGTTTTCTCGCGCGAGTTTTGCACGATGTCGCGCAAAACTCGCGTGAGAAAATGCGATATTTCGCGTTTTCCCTGGCATGATCCGAAACATGGCGCGACATCCTGGGTGCAGGTAAGCCGTCTGGAAACTACCCTGGCTTTCCACAAACTATGCAAAACTGAATTAGAAAACTGGATTTTTTAAAAAAGCAATCTATCGCCTAACAGTTCAGGAGCTACTCTGTTAACAATCACGTTACTACAGAAAATGTTGAGACATATGTTCCCCTACATTCCTTAGTAAGTAAGAAAATAAGGAAATTCGGTCCCTCTTCACTTATCTCCTAGTAAACAAAGAGTCTCTCTACACAAGACTTCTGACACATGTTCTTCATGTGTCAGGAGACACAATGTTAGCTGGGAAGTGTAGTTTTAAATGACAGAGCTGGTGGAGATTGCTCCGGACAGAACTGATTCTCTCACAGCCCTCCACTGCCTCTGGCATGCCAGACTGTCTCCCATTCCAGACTGTTTGCCCAGCTGCCCTCGCTGCTTAAAACTTTGAATTAACTGAGCCTCAGCAGGGCAAAAGCTCCAGAATGGGAGACAGTCTGGCAAGCCAGAGGTGACGGAAGGCTGTTGAGAGAATCCATCCCCTCCGGAGCGATCTCTGCTGGCTCTGTCATTTAAAACTATGCTTCCTGGCTAACATTGTGTCTCCCGATATGTGAAGAAGTCTTGTGTAGAGAGACTCTAAGTCCTTTATGAAAAAATGGCACAAAGTGCAAAGTCAGTTGTGAGGCAGGGAAGGGACTGTGGAGCACAGAGTTGGGCTCTGAGACCTTGGAGGTGCTGGTTTCAGACCTAATTTGTGCATTCTTCTAACCTAAAAGAAGTCAGTACTACTCCTTTGTGATCTCAATGCAGAGGAACACCCTCATTAGTTTTTTTCACCTTCTCACCTAATTTCATTAATGCACACTCTTTACAGACCCAGTTGAGCAGCAGGATACATTATGAGCTGACCGACAATATTCCTCATTGTTAATATGTGTTTTCACCATTTATTACTGGAATTGTAATGGATGTGTATCATCTGTTCATCATAAATCTGTATATCAGAATATCTTCTTTTAAAATGTTGCTTTAAAAATAAGTATGAGCCAAACAAATACCAAAGTGACAAAAATAAGGCGACAAGCCTTTTTTTTCCAGAAAGTATATAAACTGTGCATAGAAGCATCAAAGTCAGGAAATTTTCCAAATGACTCTGAAAGCAGTGAATACTTCATTTTCAGAAGCAAGCACAATACTGCATCTTAGACATCAACTCATATATGGAGGTATAGATCACCGAACAACACTAAAAAGAAAAAAATATCCTGCAGCTAAGAAGACACTAATATAAATTGATTTTTTGTAGAAATGCATATATTTATTTTCTTTCATTCGATCAAGCTTTATATTTATTTTTCCCTATCCTTGCTAGGTATAAAATAACCAACTTTTCAAGTAGAAGTAATGCATAGCCATCTCTCTCCTTCATATCTCTGCAGAAATAGCAAATGGAACAATTGCAGTTTGGATTAAAATTACCTGGTTTATGTCCTATGCAAGTGACATAAATACATTCGTCCAGAGTCAGTATAACCCTTGATTGTACACCAGTTTGGTGTAGTGGTTAAGAGTGGCGGGACTCTAATCTGTAGAACCGGGTTTGATTCCCCATTGCTCCGCTTGAAGCCAGCTGGGTGACCCTGGGTTAGTCACAGCTCTTCCAGAGCTCTCTCAGCCCCACTCATCTCACAGGGTGTTTTGTTGTGGGGATAATAATAACACACTTTGTAAACTGCTCTGAGTGGGCATTAAGTTGTCCGGAAGGGCGGTATATAAATCAATTGTTGTTGTTATAATTTATTGATGTTATTGCCATAATCAGTGACAGGGATGAGTAAATATAAAAAAAAAAACCTAAGCCAGTAAACATACGTTTTAGAAGTAGACAATAGGACTTGTACACATTGAATGTACACACTGTAAATATATGTATTTTAGGACAAGGCTTCACAACTGATTTCTAATATATGTCCAGAAACATATATATTATGCTTTTTATTGGGTTAATCTCTTAATTTTTAACCCAGTTTTATAGTTTTGTTTGTTATATGTATTACACTGTTTTAGTGTATTTTTAAACTGTATAATCTGCCTTGAGTCTCAGCAAGAAAAACAGAGCATAAATGAAACAAATCATCCACACTGTGTAAGCAGTAGCAAGGGGAGTATTACTTTCTGCTAGCACCCCACTGCCTCTCCCCTTTCCCTCCATCATGTCAGTGCAGGACTGCATCCTGCAGTTCTTCCTTTGAGCCAGATCAAAGAGGAAAGCCTTAGAAGGCTCCCAACTCATGCTTGAAACAAGCACAACATTGTATTGATGCTTCTGTGTCTGCACCTCTCCACCATATTTCTCTGCAGCTATAGGAGTTGCTGAGGAAGGCAGTCTAGTCTCCACTGTTACCATTCTTATACAGATCTAATCACGTTATCACTGTAGGTAGGATCTTACTTTGGCCAGCAGCTATAGGAAGGCAGTCTAGTCTTCACTGTTACCATTCTTATACAGATCTAATCACTGTAGGTAAGATCTTACTTTGGCCAGCTGCCTGTTCCTCTTCTCTCATATACTTCATTTCGTCAGTTGTTTCCTCCTGTCCATCAGACTCTCACTATATCACAGGTATCTTAGCAGTCTCAGGAAGCTGAAAGAACTTCCTAGCCAAGTGGAAAGTGCTTCAATCACTAAGTCCTTTATAAGTTCTCTTCAGGGACAGATTGGCCATTGAGGCCACTAGGGAAAGTCTCAGTGGGCCAATGGCCTGAGGACACCCCCCAGGGCCACCTCAAGTCCAGGAAAATCCGGTGCAAAGTGAGGGGAGCCACACCACCACCACATGCTGGAGATCCCTGCCTTGTGTCAGGCAAGTGGATGTTGCTGCCTCAGCCAAGCATCCCTGTCCTCACAGGAGCAGGTGGACCCCCCACCTTCATGAGATGTGCAGAAACTACTGCTGCAAGACCACCACCACCAGCCCCCATTAGGTGGCTGGATGGAAGCTGTGGTGACCTGATTCCTTCCCTTTCCCCCTCCACTGGGGAGAGGAGCTGAGGTGGATCAGGAATTGGGAACCTGTTCTAGGCCCATTTTTGCCTCCCAGTCCACCTCTGCTTCCCTTCAATCTGTGACAGTGTCAGGATACAAAAGAATGGTGGGCCTTGGGGTGAGTTCACCTGTGTCATTAAGATCAATACAGAGACTAAGTGCATTTTTCTTTCTTAGGCTGCTTCCACATGTTCCATTTTTTTCAGGTTTTCCTTGTCCCAAAGCTGCATCTTCCCAATCCGCTTCAAGAACTCACCTTGCACACGCATCATCCTCATGCATGTTTTGTCATGAAAAAAAGATCCCAAAACACAAAATGAGTTCTTTATCTGCGCCTCGTCACAAATTACGTTGGCGCATTCCTGCCCAACTTTCCTTTTTTTTTTAAGCACTATACTGCTTTCCTGTCTTTCAGCTTCTGTACAACTTGCAGATGTGTAATACTCTGTTCTCTACCATTAACTTCCGACTCAAAATTTTAAATATGCCAACAGTATTCCAATGCACAATTCCATATTTAAAATCAGAAATGGTATTTTATTCTCAATGTTGTCCCTAGACTGATATTTCGATTGCTGAGTGATCCAGCGTAGCAAACACTGCAGTATGATTCTCTTTTTATACATAGATATCGTAATAGTGCAATGAATGTTAATTTTTTAAAAAGGGGGGATTATATGATCATGCATGTGAGCCAGATGCATGTGTGATGTTTAAAGGAGGGGTAATGGTGAGAGGAGGGATTGGAGATTTTTAGGAGGGCTCTTCTGAAGCACAAAAAAGCCTCCACGTGCATTGATACAGTAGGTTAATCACATGGAAAACCTGCATCAAAAATAAACACAGACCAAAACCAGTCTCACAAAGAATGCTTTAAAACCGGAATCATCATGACTCACACATGGGAAACAATGACGTGTGCAATGAGTGAGATAACCCGCCAAAGAACTGTTGGTAGGCCATCCCATTAAGGACGTGTGGAAGAGGCCAGAGAGCCAAGCTAGAAGTGACTTATTACACATGGAGAACACTTGATTGGTCCCACAAGTTTACCTGGGAAGTGAAATCGGAGACTCCTTCCTCTCTCTGTGGGAATCGCTGGCTGAAGAGCCAGAGAAAACCAGCAGCAGCAATTGCAATTCATTCCTCCAATCACAGGTCTGCCAGACATGAGGGTCCCCAGAGACTGTTCTGGGATGGGCAGCTGCTGCTCTCTCCCAGGGCGCCTTGCAGGCTGCCTGCTCCTGGGGAGCTGCTCTGGAGAAAGCTGCCACATCGGTGAAGCTCCAGCCACAGTGACAGCAGAGGGATCTGCTGCTGCTGCTCTAACTTGCGCTCACTCTGGTTTTCCTCCGGGAGCTCAGGAGCAGGGGAAGGGCACGATAGAGCAGCAGCAGCAGATCCCTCTGCTGTTGCTGCGGCTGGAGCTTCACCATTGCAGCGTCTCTCCAGAGCAGCTCCCTGGGAGCAGGCAGCTCACAGGGCACCCTGGGAAAGAACAGCAGCTTCCCTCCCCGGAACGGTCTTTGGAGGCCCTTGTGTCCGACGGGCTTGTGCCTGGAGGAATGATTTGCAATAGCTGCTGCTGCTGGTTTTCTCTGGTTCTTCAGCCAGTGATTCTCACAGAGAGGGGAAGGAGTCTCCAACTTCACTTCCCAGGTAAACCTGCGGGACCAATCAAGCGTTCTCCACATGTAATAAGTCGCTTGTAGTTTGGCTCTTAGAAAAGCCAAAACTGTCATAGAAGTGATGCTGCATTTAGCTGGTCTTTTACTTTATAAAGATACAGAATGAGGAATGAAAGCAGTAAAAACATTCCTGAAAATTTCCTTCTTAGCTACCTGAGCTTCTTAAAGAAAGAGCTACATGAGCTTCTTAAGAACAAAACATAGAAGATAGAGTGAGCAAAGGGGGGAAACAGTGGGAAAGTTTTTGTTGTCGTTATTTGTTTTTGATAATAAGAATCAAAGAAATAATGCTTATGAGAACAAAGTTCTCTCCATGGAAGAAAATAATTTAAATTTCTTACCAGTACAGTCATATTGGTGCTTTCTGCCAGTGTTCCTGATTATGGGGAGGAAAGACTTTGTACACACAAGTACTTCAAATTTGGTGACAGCTTATATCTACAGGTTAATGGCACAGCCATGGACACACGCATGGCACCACAATATGCTAACATATTCATGGTGGACTTGGAGCAATGCTTCCAAAGCTCCCATCCACTGAAACCACTCCTATACTTAAGATTCTTGGATGACATCTTCATCATTTGGACCCATGGGAGGAAGCCCTTGAGAGATTTCATCAGGACTTCAACAACTTTCACCCTACTATCAACCTGAGCCTGAACCACTCTACACAACAGGTACACTTCCTGGACACCACTGTACAACTACATAATGGACAGATAAATACCACCTTATACTGGAAACCCACCAACTGATACTCATATCTACATGCCTCCAGCTACCACCCTAAACATACCATTCAGTCGATTGTCTACATCCAAGCCTTACGTTACAATCGTATCTGCTCTAATGCTCTTGATTGGGACTCCCACATAAGAGATTTACAACAAGCATTTTGGGGGCTACAGTACCCACCAAATGAAGTGAGGAAACAAATCGACAGGGCCAGACTAGTACCCAGAAACAGCCTGCTCCAGGACAAACCTAAAGGAACTAACAACAGAACACCACTGGTTGTCACCTATAGTTCCCAGCTCAAACCCATCCAACGTGTCATCAGTGATCTACAACCCATCCAGGAAAATGATGCCTCTCTCTCAAGCCCTGGGTGGAAGACCTCTCCTTGCCTACAGACGGCCCCCCAACCTTAAACGACTTCTCACTCACAACCATGAATTGACTAGCAGGGTCACCAGCACAAGTACCAAACTCTGCAACAGACCCAGATGCCAGCTCTGCCCTCATATCTACCAAGGAAATACAATTACAGGACCCAATGGTGTCAACTACACTATCTCTGGCTCTTACAGCTGCTCATCCTCCAATCTGATATATGCCCTCATGTGCCAACAATGTCCATCTGCTCTGTACATTGGACAAACCAGCGAACCTCTGCGCAAAAGAATAAATGGACACAAATCTGACATTAAAAATGGCAACATCCAGAAACCAGTGGGAGAACACTTCAGTCTCTCAGGACATTCCATCAAGGACTTAAAGGTCACTGTAGTTCAACAGAAGCCTTTCGAAAACAGAATCCAATGGGAAGCTGCTGAATTGGAATTCATATGTAAATTTGATTCAGTCAGGCTTGGATTGAATAGAGACTATGAATGGTTATCTCATTACCAGAAGTAACTGATTTCATTATCAGAAACCAACTGATCCCATTATCAGAAGCTACTAATTGCATCTACTCCCCTCTCCCCTCTCCCCTCTCCACCTATATATCTGACCAGTTTCTTCTTACCCTCCATGCATCTGACGAAGAGAACTGTGATTCTCAAAAGCTTATGCTACAGTAAAGTTGGTTAGTCTTAAAGGTGCTACTGGACTCTTTTCAATTTTACACACAAGTAGAAACTGTGCTTGTGAGCTGATAATCATGCGCAGGTGATGGATGAAGCCAGCACACCTCAGGTCCGCTTAACTTTCTACATTCTTTATGGTTGATGAGGGTTAGATAGAAGTAAAAATTAAAAACTGATGAGGAAGAACATACTGTTTTAGAGTTTAAGAATTTAAAGTATATTAAAATGATACATCTAATTTTTTAAACAGCTATTAATATATTTTATGCCTTTTCAACTGAATGCTCTGTCTTCTGTCTTGTTGGTACTCCATATCAGCTTATATTCACCCCTGTTTCTCTCTTTTCAGTTTAGCTAAGTGATAGGAAGAGGTTGTTACTCTTGAGAGTTCATGATTTGAGCTGAAGGGGCCATAAGATTCCCACGTATTTTTGTGATTGTAATGTGCATGAGCACTCATAAACCTGGCTCACAAGGATCCAGAATTATATGAATAATTTGCCCTGCCTAGTATAAAAACTGAGCTGTGGGGTATATCTTTTGAATACCAATATGGAAATACCCAGGGCTTATTTTGAGGGGGAACACACAGGAATGCAGTTCTGGCAGTTCCCCAAAGAGGTCACATGTCAGGTGGCCCCGCCCACCTGGCTCTCGGCCATTTTGGGCCTGTTTCGGCCTGGATTGGGGCTGAAACAGCCTGGATTGGGCCTCTGACGGGTGGTGGATCACTCTCCTGCTCAGCAGTGGCCCAATCCTGACCATTTGGGGCCCCTTTTCGGCCATTTTCAGCCCCTTTTTGCCATTTTGGGCTCAATTTTGGCCCTGAATGGCCAGGATTGGATCCAAAACAGCCAGGATAGGCGATGTCAGGGGGTGTGGCATATGCAAATCAGTTATGCCAATGACACACTTCCGGTGATGTCAAGGGACGTGACATATGCTAATGACTTATGCTAATGAGTTCCTTTTTCCTGGGGTCTGTGTGGTTTAATAGCCGCAGGTGAGGGTCTTTGAGGGTTTGCCCACTTGTACCAAGAAGAATACAGGGACTGGTGAATGATGTGTGTGGTTTATGCTGGCTTTGTGGGCTTCAAGAGCCAAGGTGTCTATTCTGAGATGATGTCCGAAGGGTCATTTGACCATGCTGATCTATAAAGGTGGTAGGGAGCATGGCAGATCTCGTCAGTGTCAAAGTCAGGGCTCATTTTGAGGGGGAATGCACAGGAACGCAGTTCCAGCAGTTCCCCAAAGAGGTCACATGTCAGGTGGCCCTGCCCACCTGATTCTTGGCCATTTGGGGCCCATTTTGTCCTGGATTGGGGCTGAAATGGCCCAGATCGGGCCTCTGGAGGGTGGTGAATCACTCTCCTGTTCAGCAGTGGCCCGATTCTGACCATTTTGGGCCCCTTTTTGGCCATTTTCAGCCCCTTTTTGCCATTTTGGGCCCAATTTCAGTCCTGAATGGCCAGGATTGGGTCCAAAACAGCCAGGATAGGTGATGTCAGGGGGTGTGGCATATGCAAATCAGTTATGCCAATGACACACTTCCGGTGATGTCAAGGGACGTGACATATGCTAATGACTTATGCTAATGAGTTCCTTTTTCCTGGGGTCTGTGTGGTTTAATAGCCGCAGGTGAGGGTCTTTGTGGGTTTGCCCACTTGTACCAAGAAGAATACAGGGACTGGTGAATGATGTGTGTGGTTTATGCTGGCTTTGTGGGCTTCAAGAGCCAAGGTGTCTATTCTGAGACGTGGCATATGCAAATCAGCTATTCTAATAGCAAATTTCCGGTGATGTCAAGGGGCGTGGTTTATACTAATGAGCTATTCTAATGAGTTCCTCCAGCTCTTTTTCAACGAAATGACCCCTGGAAATACCTAAACTGTAAGGGGTCAGCTTTCCCTTCACAATTCAAGTAATAACCTCTTTAAAGGTATGTCTCCTAATTAAGTATTTTTCATGTCTGCCTTCTTTGTATTTGGATAGCCTGAGTAAAGATAAGTAAAGAAAAAAATAGATGTGGGTCCACTGGAGATTGCCACAATGAAAGCGGCAGAGCATGTTCTGCTAATTTCCTCCTCCTCTTGACTTCATGCTCATGTTGTTCTGGAGGGGGGGGGGTCTGCTGTCCCCCGGGAGCAGCAGTTCAGGGGACATTAGGGCTACAACATGATAGGGCAGCAAAGAACTTTTAGTACATTGACTGAAATCATGAGAAATCCTTTGTTTGGTTTAAGACATAGAGCCAAGCTACAAGTGATGCCTGACCAGGTTGGACACTTGTCAGCTTCCCTCAAGTTTTGATGGGAAATGTAGGCATCCTGGTCTTGCAGCTGTAATGGAGAGCCAAGCTGTTAAACCAGGATGCCTACATTTTCCATCAAAACTTGAGGGAAGCTGACAAGTGTCCAACCTGTGTAAGGCGTCACTTGTAGCTTGGCTCGTGGTGAGCAAAAATGTCTAGCAATTTCTAGGCAAAAAAAATATCAAAGTTGTGATAAAACTTTCCCTAGATCTATATAACATGTTCAAAATGGTCAGGCAGAATAAACTTAATGTTACCACATTTCAGTCCTTTATAGGTGGTTTTGCCCAGGTGTCTTGCAGCCATGCTTCAGCTAGATCGCATTGGCTCCCTTCTTCCCAACCAGGAAAAGATTTTTTAAAAAGACAGCTCCCTCCACCAAATATGGATGTTCTCCTGGAATTCCAGGCAAGACTCTTAACAAGGAACTCCTCCTTTTTAATCACATACCCTTCCCCTTCTACCTGGTAGAAAATTCCAGACTCTTGGATTCAGAAGGTTCCAAAGAATTTTTGCCTGCAATACTAAGAACACTTTCCTGGGAGTAAGCCTCATTGAATAAAAATGAGACTTCTGAATAGGCCTGCTTAGTTGTGCTGCATCAGTGTCTTTTGGGTTATTCAGTATTATTCACTGCCGTTTTCATTTGTTGGCTATGCTAACCTAGCTCTTGAGCACTAGTAGAGTGTAAATTAAACATTTTAGTCCAATTTTTTAATTTTTACTCTACTTCCCTGACTTACCATTTCACAACAAGGTATGTGGACCAAACCAAGAAGATAAGTTTGGCTTCTGCTATTAACTATGCTAACAACTGACGAGAAGAAATCTGTTTACAATCTTACTAGACAGCTCAAAAAAATTATGATAAATCATTGTTTTGAAGCTTAATTGCTTCACGTTATCTTTGGTGGAAAGGAAAATCACTTCAACAACAGGAGGCTTCTCCGAGTAAATACTGTACAATAGAAAGAAAAAACCTCGACAACTATGGTAATGGTCCATCGGTTTCACAATCACTTGGAGATGGGAATCTAAATGCTGGAGCAATTTATACAATACATTAATGAGCCTTTGAAAAAAACATTTTCCAAAACGGGGTATCAGGCTGGAAGAACCCATCAGGCTTTTCAGCCCAATTTTTGGCTTTTGGCTGTAACCACTAGACAATTTTGTCTTGTGAAGAAGCTCCAGGTGGATGTTAACACTTGTACAACAGAACTATAGGATAAGAGACATTGTATATGACATCTCAAGTGTATAAAACAATATCTGATTGGAGAAACTGTACCGGTTGGACTTTTTGATCAGGATTGCATGTATCTTTATTAACTTACTTATTTATTAGATACTTATTGGGTTATTGAATGGCATATTTATCATGAATTTTTATTAGCACTTTCAGCACTTTGTATTATGCACTGAACTCTATAAAATTTACAAAATTTATATATAATTATTTCTTTAGACCTTCGAGGTTTTTTCTTTCTATTGTGAAAAGGAAAATCAAGCAGGATTTGGTTGCTGCTGCTCAAGAGCACCAGAAATGGTTAAATATAGTTTCTCTCAAGTTAATACAACTCTGTCCTATACCATATTCTGGATTTCACTATGGCCAACCAAAAGTCATTTCCTAAGGAGATTGTCCCTGTCCCTCATGGCTGGCCAAGGATAGTAGGAAGAATTTAGGTCATTCTGACTAGGATGGTGGGGGAAATAACGCTTACTGCACAGAAAAGTGTGTCAGCTAATTAGAAAACTACAGCTGGAGGCAAGTGGTCGATCTAATTACTAGTTGCTCAGTCTCTAACCTATCTTTAAGGAAGGGTTATTGAGACAGTACTGGCTGTATATCTCCAACCGTTTATAACTCCAATATCAGGGTTTTATAGAGAGATCAGGTTGATAATCGTGAATGACTGACCTAGTGAAGGGTGATAGACAAGGCTGATTTATTTTTGCTTTTGTTGGATGTATTTGCAATCTACAAAGCACTTGATCACCGAGTGATAGGGGCTTGTCTGCTGTAGCTTGCTGATGTTTATTAAAGTTGCCATGGCTCTACTTATTCCTGGCTGACAACTGCTCAAACTAAAAGACTCCTTTTTATCATCTGACAAGTTAGTAACTTGGGTCAGATTATAGATTGGATAGTTTTACTTTAGTGTTGTTAATATGCTGGTGATAATTCTGATGTATATATTTCAATGTGGATGCTATTTAGGTAGGGTGAAGACTAAGGGATCCCTTCAATCTCCTGATCCATATTTTCAGGCCACATGAATGAGAGAAAAGTCCATTTAACCATCGTATTTCCCACCATATGAGATTAAGTTTCATGAGTTCCTATATATGTGGCCTATGTGTTTGTTGTTCACTATACCAAGTAGCTGAATGTCTCCCTACCCACTTCTGTAGAATACTAGCTGGGAAGCTATGAACAGCAGTGCAAAGTCTAATTTTCTTGACCATTCCTTCATATGTTTGGGGAAAGATACCTATAACAGCCAGTGTCTAGGTCCATACAGATATGAATAGGTAGTACAAGGGAAGTAACATTATCCTAAAGGTGTCATCCTACCTAAATGCTCATTTGGAAGTAAATTCCAACGAAGTCATTGGGACTTACTTTCCAATAAGAGCAGACAGTAGGCGATCAAAGGGATAAATAATGGTACCAAGCAATGTAATGTGTGAACAAACTGCTGATATTTTAGAAAAGTAAGATCAATATTAACTGTGTAACAGTTCTCTGAAGTCCTTGGAAAGTACAGAAAGAGAGCAGAGCACAGCCGCTGTTGCTATTATCGTTATGATTTCATTTCTGTATGCCAGTATTGCTCTGTGAAGAATCATTGTCAAGGCCAAATTATATGAAAACGCGTTAGTCTATTAAGCACAGCTTGTCTGTACAATTGAACAGAAAATAGAGGTTTTTCTGCAAAGGCTCTATTTTCATTATGTCAGGGGGAAAAAACCAGACCTTTTGTATGTAGTCTTCAACGCTCTTCAACTGTGTACAATTATATTACAGCTTCAGTACATTTTGACTGCATGCAAATAAACTATGGGCACTGGAACTAGATAGAAGCCTCACTTGCTTTCATAAAAATCAGCAACTATAATTTAAGTTGTGCCATATTAAGAGAACAGACTCTTTCAGAACAGTGGCTCTTACAGAATTGCAGATGCTTGAGGCGGGGCGGGGGATGCTTTCTTTAAAGCTTAATTTTAGAGATGAGACCAAATTTCCTAAGCTGTCTTGCTCAGTTCATATAGTTCTAGTTTCAGTTTGATTTTTGCTTGTGAGAAATGACCCCTTGAGTCTTTTCGCACCAGTTTCTCTTTTCTCATGCCAAACTATTCCCATTAAAATTTACACATTTTTCAACATGTTAGGGATAGGATATTGCTGCTTTTAGAAATGTGGTGCTCGAAGCCAAGATCTCACAGCTTCCAATGCTGTCAGTGCAATCCTAAGCACAGTTACAGTCTTCTAAGCCTTTTGATTTCAAGGGATTAAGAAGAGGGTAACTTTGCTGAGGATTGTTTGTTAAACTGGCACAATCTAAGATAAAATTGCAATATCTCTACATATTCCAGAACCCTGGAATAATGATTTATTTGTTGTTGTCCTGGCAGCTGCCCCACCTTGCCATGTGCTGAAGCCAGCCTTGCCTGGGAGTAAACTCCATTGGATAGACCTGAGTAGGATTCAGCTTAGGATTGTTTCTTTAGTAACCCTTTATGAGCTACTGCCCATTCAAAAATACAAGATGTAAGAAGAACTCAGAGAAGGAATATGCATATGCCACTTGTGGCAATGCAACACCCATTGCAGCTCCCTGCAGTGGGTCTGCAAGTCTTGAGTGGTGTTGTCGAGCCTCCGATGGCCTGGCTGGGCTGGGGAATGCATTGGAATGCTGCTAGATGGGTGAGAGGTGTGCACCCAAAAGAGGCTGGGTAGGAGACAGAGGAGGCTGATGAGAGCAAGACAGTGGGAGCAGGGAATGAATGAATGAATGAATGAATGAATGAATGAATGAATGAATAAGCTACAGGTTAGGTTCTGAATAAGATGTAACAGAAAACGGCATTTTTGATACCATCCTTACAAAGGATTCAACATCTCTGATAGAAGCTGTCTCAGACTGGTTGGACAGAAAAAACAGGCATTTATTTCATTTATACTCTTCTCCCAATGGGGACCCAGATTGGTTTACATTATTCTCCTCTCCTCCACTTTATTCTCACTTATAATAACCCTGTGAAAAAGTTTGTGTGACTGGCCCAAGGTCTCCCAAGGAGCTTCTATTTCAGAGTGGGGATTCAAACCTGGATCCTAGTCTGACACTTTAACCACTACATCTTGCTGGCTCTTGGAAACTATTGTAAGATAGTGCCATAGACCACCACCTGCCTATCCAGTCTATGTAAAAGTTCTACCATTTCAAAGGTAGAAAGATCTAACAAATTTAGCAGTTATGAGGTGCCCTTATACATTTACAAATGGAGGCATCCACTAGTGGGACCAATGCCATGTCTGTTCCATAACCAAGTCTAAAATTATATTGAAATGGGTCAAGAAATGTCATTCAGGTATGCTTGGAGTTGCTCAGCAATCACCTATTTGATCACCTTGCCAAAGGCAAGATTTGTAACCAATTTATAATTAGCCAATTCATCTTTAGCTAAGGGAAAGCTTCTTTAGCAATGGCCTCTCTACAGTTTCCTTCAAAGATGTAGAGACATTTTCCTCTCTCAAAGATGTATCCTGCTCAATTATGCTCTTATCTATCCCCTGCAAATTTTAAGTAGCTGAGAGGGACAAGGATCTGAGTTGCAGATCTTTCAGGAAGAATAATCTGAAGCTATCCACAGAATTCTGGAAAGTGGATGCTTCCAGTACCTCTGTCATAAGAATTAAATGTGATATCCAAGTTGAAATAAATCAGAGAGATTTTATCAGCAGAGAATCTAGCAAAGATGACATGGCAATTGGACGAATCACCTTCTGCTACAGGGTCAGTTTCTCAGTTAAAAGATTATGCAGTCTTGGTAGATGAGATTCAGATGGTACAGTGTTGGCAGAAAGTAGGTAAACTTCCTTTGTCGCTACTCACCATCACCATCATATAGACTGGATGACTTGATCAGCCTGGTCTAACATGACTTTTTTGCCGACAATGCCCAAGTAGTGTCCCAACTCATTTATGTTACCCAGGGCGTTTATGCACACTTGGCTTAATCCTGATGTTCTTAGCAGTTGATCCCCAAGTACTGGAATCGGTTTGTTTATGGTTCTTCTGCACATCTGTCCTTCCTTTGCATTTTTACAGTTATGGAGTCCATTAATTTTGTTCTGCATGTGCCTAAAATAATCAGGATTTTCAGGTGAGGGTTCTGTTATCATTGGTGGCATCATTGGTGATGTCACAGCACCCCCCCCCCTTTAAAAAACTTTTTTGTGTATGCTTATAATGTTATATCAATATAAGGGCTATTTAAAAAAAAAAAGATTGAGAATGAATGCATGGGGAGGCCTAAAAAGGAAGCAGTTGCACTACCCTTACCTAAACACCCTCCCTGTGATTTAAACTGGAGTATTCCCCTAAATGGGGGTCTCCTTGTGAGTTGGGGGAATTAGCATTCAAGGAAATGCAGCAAGAGGGGGTAACCAGGCTATCTCCACCAATGTATACCAGGATTGTTCTCTTAGAGAACTCTGAATGAACAAGGCAGGTGCTCAACATTAATCGTTTTTATTAAAGGAGCAGTAAAGGCAAACACACAGAAAATCACACACAACATACACACAAGGCTAACTAGAAAATCAGGGAGGGAGGGAGGGAGGTTCAGGATAGCGTGATTCTTACAAGGCTAGGGAGAGACAGAGGATGTCTGTAGAGTCAGCAGCTTGAGCATTTTGCGGCAGGAATAAGAAGGCTCAGAGATGCATCTGAGGGTGTGCCTAGGTTCAAGGACACATGCGTACAGAATATGGCTGGGAGCAGCCCAGTTATAGAGCAAAATGTATCCTGGGGCAGAATTATGTCTTCTGCACGCACTCGCGCGCATATGCGTGCACACACACACAAAACAATAACTTGTTGGCTTGTCTGGAGGTGAAACAAAGTGGGAAAGGCTTGATTGCACATATCTGGGAGGAACTATAGGTGAGAAGTGTGTGTGATGTCCCGCGATTGCTGCATGGGAAGGGCTTATCAGGTCCCTGAATAGCCCAGATTAGGAAGGTGGGTAAGGAAGGTACAGAAGGGTGTTGATGAGATAAATCAGGAACTTCTGGAAGACCTCTTTTTTCTACTTAAATGCTTCTCCAGGGTGTGGAGGGGTAGTTAGTCAATCTGACTCACCTGGTAATTTTCCAACTCCAGATGGGGTTGGCATCTGTTCTGCCTGGCCAAGCAATATTTTGTGCTTATGGCATATGAAGAAGGAGCTTATGATATTTTATATTCATAAGCTGCCCTTTCAGCAAGAAGAAGGGGTTTGACTGCTAAGAGGAGAACCCCACCCAGGCTGACCCAGAGCTAGGAAGTGGAGGCTGGCACCTGTGAGGCAAACTGACCTCTGTTGGGATGAAGCCTAGAGCAGCAGTGGCTATGTGCTTTTCAAAGCCCCCAGGGCTTTTGCAATTTTTTTTTTAAAAATGTCATTTTCATAGCGTTATATCAAACTACAGTACCATTGTAACAATACAATGCAGCAGATTCTCTGAATTCCAAGCGTTCATTTTAAAAAGTCTCTAACCCCTTCCCTGCCAGAAATATAAGAGAAAAGGCAGATGATAGCAATGAAACAGGCAGAGATTTGCTTTTTAGAAAATGAAAGCTAGGAATTCAAGGAATCTGCAGCGTGTATTTTTACAGTGGTAGACCAGTACAACACTATAACACTAGGAGGGGGAACTGAAGCGGGGGAAGGAGTCATTCAATGATGATGAATGTCCAGTTATCAAAAAGTGGGTTGAAAGTTGGTGGAAGTGGATGGGACAAACAAAACTGAGATAAACAATATGCATGAAGAAAAAATCCACTCAAAACCAACTTCCAGGAAAAGATCAGGGTAAAAGTTGTCTCAAAAGAACTGGATAAAATGGGGAAAAACTAAAGGCAAAAATGTGTGTGGAAATAGAGGATAAATTGAACCACTGTGGGGCCATAACCAATGGGAAAATACCATATAGAACCCCCCAGTTACTAAATAAGGGATCCGGCGATTACTAGAAAAAGAAGAGGACCTTGGGAAGCCACTTCCTCTATTTTCACTAAAAGACCAGCATTCCAGACTGCTACTATGGCTTCACCAAAGTCATAGTTGAGACTACTCAATCTCATACTTGAAGGATGTGAGAACCATGTATTCTGCCCTCAGGTTTTTGGAGAAAATACAGCATATTTGTCAGACTTTGCGCCAGGGGTGTCAGAGTCGGGGGGGCTTGCCCTCCAGGTTGGTCTATGTGTTGAGCCAGGCGCCAAATAGGCCTAAGAAATGAAGGCAGGGGTTCACAGCACCATCTCAACCTCCCTCCCTCCGCTGGGCTGGTTTAACTTGCCCCTCTTGCTGCTTGTTTCACTCTCGCTCTCACTCTCTCCCAGCTACTCCTCACCAGCCTCCTGTCTGAGCCTGCCCTTATAGGAATTCCCTGGGGGGGAATTCCTGCCCCTCTCCCAGGCTTTGCCCTGTCTGAGGCTGATCTGCCTCCTCCTGGGTGACTGCCAGCACTGCTGGCCTGTCTGGGGCACCTTTGGGGCCTCCTTCAACCTTGGACCTTCCCTGGCCCTCTAGTGCCACCCTGCAGGACAGGGCTGGCCTGGCCCCACCAGCCTGCGTGGCCCTGCCACTGCATTGGCATTCTGGTGGCCACTGCAGCTTCTGCTGCTGCTCCGGCAACCTCTGGTGCTCCCACGACCTTGGCAGCGCTCCCTGAACTCTCAGAGGGTGACACTGCAGCTCCTGCAACCTCAGTAGTGATCCTTGGCCTCTCGTCGGGTTGCAACTCTGCTGCTGTGGCCCTGGCGTTCCCTGGCCTCTTGGTGGACCATGCCACTGCTCCTGTAGCCTCAGCGGCGCTCTCTGGTCTCTTGGCAGGCTGTGCTGCTGCTCCTACAGCCTCGGTAGTACTGCTTGGTCTCTCAGCAGGCCGCAGCACTGCTCCTGCAGCCTCGTTGATGCTCCCCAGCCTCTTGGTGGATTGTGCCACTGCTGCTGGAGCCTTGGTGGCATTTCTCAGCCTCTCAGTGGATCATGGAAGTAAGTCGGGGGGGGGTGTCATCCCTGGACAATATATATGTGAAATGAGCAGAAAAGTCTCCTTCACCATGCACTAAGTCCAAGTTGATTAAAGATCATATATTTAGCCGAAACCAACTGAGAAAGAACAAGATCAAATAAATCATCCAACCAGAGGATTTGATCACACATGGCAAGTCTATAAGGTCTTCTGTCAGTAAGTCACATACTAGTGAGAACTTATTTTTCATGGACCTGGCATTAAGCAACATCAAAGTCAAACCTAAGAAGTCATTAGGATCTTATTTACATTCTGATCTTTCAACAGTCTGATACACAGATATCATTCAATACCTTGAAGGCCAGCTAACATACAGTAAGATGCTTCATAATGGTCAGGAAAGATGGCTGCTTTTAAAGGATATAGCAAGCATGAAATGGTTTGGAGGTCTGTGTATCCTCCCATAAAACAAATATTAACAGGAGTCACCCAGTTATTTTCTGTATGTCTTGTTTTGTTTAGTTTTCTAGGGAATTATCAAAAGCAGAGATGGAACCATTTTTGTCACATATCCCTTCAGATCTTTACTCAGTTTTTATTTAGAAATCATTAGCATATTTTAAAACTTCACATCCACTGTTTTGTTTTTTTACTCTCATCCCACAATTGTTTTCAAACCAGTGCTTCACTGTATTATACAGCTTTGAGGTAAACAATTCTACAACCAGGAAAACAGTCAAGACATAAATTAATATTTAAAGAGGGAAAGTGTATTAGGTTGAACACCCCATTTAACAGGCTGATTCCAAAATGCTACAGTCAGAGTGAGAGGGACCAAAAAAGTATCAAATCCAAAGAACGTACAGAACAAGGATATGTTTAATAATGCAAGGATTGCCAGTGTGTCTGTTTTTGTGGAGATTCTATTCTCTATATAGAAGAGAGCCAGATAAATGTATGTGGTCACATGTCAGCTTTCTGAAGGGTAGGTGGGTTTTATAATGAAAACCGTATTACCAGCAGTAGGGGTGCTGCAGTCATGACGCTTATGTGCTTGGACAAGGCCAGGCCCTTGGTAAGAACACACTACCAAGGGAGATCAGGGTGTGAAGTCAAATATGCTACATTTGATAATAATATTCTGTGGGCCCATTTACAGGTGTTCACAGCAGGTTCTTTTGACTAGGCCCTCCATTCACTAGGTACATTCCTATTTGACGAGATTCTGTGTCTTCTTGGTAATGCCACCAGTTCTTTTGAATGAACTGCTGAAGTAAATCTGGAGGACATCTTTACTAGCAGTTTCTGAAAACCCACAAAGTGGTTCTTCTCTATAGGACCTTTTTAGACTGACTATAATTGATGTATTTATTCTGGGCTTTTGAATACTTTGTTCTTAATGTCTTAATTTGTTTTAAAATTGTTTTATTACTGTATTGATTGCTGTTGTAGTAAGGTTCTTTTAGTGTAGGGTATATATTTTAAAATAAAAACCACACACCACAGTATATAGATGACTGTGGGTCACACTACATAGATTTGTGCACCTTTAGATTGATTTGTATGCTGGATTTTGCCACGGCTATCTAGATAATGAAGCATTCCTGGAGAACGCTGGGGTGGATCCAGCCACACTGCTCAGCAAAGTTTGAAGGCTTCCTCCAGCCTAAAGAACCTTCTTCCAACTTAAATGGTTCTTTGTTGAATGGAAGATGAAGAAAACACTTTATTGGGAAAACAACTGTGAGAAAGAATTGCTTAGAAAACCCAAGGTTAGCAGGGAGGAGTAGGTTGGAAGACGGATCATGGATGGAATAGGATGGAATGCCAATGAAACAAAGAAAAATCAGAATTCTAATGCAGCTAGCTAAACCTTTCCCTGGCCTTCCATTCAGCTTAATGTTCTTGCAAGTACATGGGATCAGACCTTCTACATCCATCTTCGTCAAACTACCACATCCAAGAATGGCCCCCTGACCCTCTTTTGTGTTTCATGAGAAAATTGTGCAAGAGTTTCTGTGCTTCAAGATTTTAAAGGGGCTGGCAAAATTCTAACCCATACCTCATCTGAGACAGGAAGGAGGTCATTTTGATGGGCAGCCAACATGTCCCTCATTAGAGAGGAATAGCCAATAGTCAATGATCAGAATTTGGGAAGAAATTTTCACACCTTTCCAGACAAAGAACTTCAGACTCCATTACCTGGATGTTTGTTCCTGGGTACAAAGAGCCTGACAGAATGAATGTATGTTTAAAGAGCTGAATCCATGAAGGACATTATTTACAAAGCGAGTAAAATGTGTAGGAAATTATTACGAGTATAATGGGATCTTCATGACAATTGTAAAGGATTATATTGAGTCCAAAACTCTGAAGAAGAATAAAGATTTAAAGCTGGTCAGTTATTTTTTTGTTCCTGTGTGAAACCCCTTTGACTTATTACAACTGTGTAAAATTTGTTATGTTAAGGTGTAGGGGCTACACTGATGATATCACAGATGATATTGTCTCTTTCTGAAGTGATTCCAATTTCTATTAGATGGATAAGGATGGACTAGAGAACCACTGTGGAAGAGCATAGCAGGATAGTCAGCAGTGGAGGCAAAGTGAGGCTAGTAGTGGGCTTTAGGACCGTTTGCCTGAGCAATAGTGCAAGTGGGAGAAGACTGTCTGAGGAACACTTTGTGAGAAAGGACAGAGCCACAACAAGAGAAGGAAGCTGATAGCAGACAACATAGTATAGAACTGAGCAAGCTAGGTGGTGGTGATGAGAGAGGTAATACTATTGTGGGGTGGGTTGTGGCTTGACAAAACATGCCTGTATGTACTAAATATTGGCAGGAAGTTGCAGGAATCTAGGGAAGAAATTTAAGATAAGATATGATCACAGCTAGAGATGGGCATGAACAGCAATACGAACAAAAAAAAAGCCACGAACACCCCAATCTGCTGTTCGCGAACAAGCTGTTCGTGAGGCCCCATTCTAAACGAACAGGTGGTCGTTGCAAGCCTCGTTCGTTGCTGTTCCTCAAGCCAGATAGTCTGGCACCTGCAATCAATTCCCTTGGCAGCTTAGGCAGGGATTGTCTGAACTCTGTCTGAACTCCTGCTGTTGCCCTGGAAACCCCAATCTGAGCCCAATTTATCTTGCTAGGCAGGTCTTCCTTTCAAGTGTGGAGCTCCAAATTTGTTACAACAAAGGAGCAAAGACCAGGTGGGAGGGGGGCTCCCAGCTCTGACTTTGCAGACAGTGGAGAGGGAGAGACAGTTGCTGTTGGCATTTTGATAGAGAGAGTGCATTGGAGCTTGAATTTTCTTTGTGTGTGATGGGATAGGGATCTACCCCTTCAAGTTCCAGGGCTGCTGCCAGGCTCTGGGGCTAAGCTATTATTTATTATTGGTACCTTTCCTGGTGCCTGCTCAGGTCAGGTTTCTGGAAGTGGTGCAGTAGGGATCTTGACCAAACTTGGATGATAGCTGGAGGAGAGCCTGCTGGCCCCCACGAACAGCCAACCACAAACATGTTTGTGAACAGGGCCATGTTCGTGGTTGTTCATGCGTCCCTGTTTGTGGATGGCAATGAACAACGAACATGGTTTGTTTTTTTTCTGTTCATGCCCATCTCTAATCACAGCCTCATAAAAGAGAAGTGATTTTAGCAGCATTAGTTATTACTTTCACCAGCTGTCTCAAAAAGAACAGTTATCAATGTGTTTATCCTGATTTCCAAGCAAAGGCATTTAGGGCATGGCATGTTAGAATATTCTGTCTTCCACTACTCCTGGTACAGTTTGTTTACCAAAAAAATCATTAAGAAACACAAAGTACTTCTATGTTTTCAAGAAGTTAATGGGGGAAAATGATCTCCCCATCAATAGTTTGAATTGAATTGGTTTCTCTGTGAGTATAGAGCAGTACACCTGTGGTATTATAAAATCCAGCTTTTTTGTTCTGCTGTAGTTTTGAAATCCAAGCATATAATTCCCATTGTTCCAAAAAAGAACTTCCCTTGTTTCCAGAAACATAGCCTTTATCCTGTTTAAATAACCTTTCTCACTCTTATAGCATGCATTGATTGATTACTTCTCTCTAATTTGCATCATCATGAACATTTTACGGGAAAGTGGGGTATAATTTTTTAAAATAAAATTAAATAAATGTGATCATTTTTAATCATCAGTTGCGTGAAATACAAGGACAAAAGTAATATATTCTATTTTTCTTAGTGTTCCCCAAATGAAACCTTACAGTTGCTTACTAATTGTATTAGATCAACGTACAAGGAAAAATACTGCTGCCTAGAAAAACAATTTTCAAAAGTGCTGGGGTTCCTTATTAGAACTTCTCAATTAGAAGAGCAGCAGAAGCTTCCTTGAAAGACTAGCCACCTCCTCACTACAAATCTTCCCCTCCACTTCACAGCAACAGAAGAGTGTTGAGTGTACTATAGGGATAGGATCAGTTGTTAACTGGCCTTCTGTGACCAAGTTAAGCCTTGCCTGCGAGAGAGAATCTTTTCTAAGTTTGTTCTGGGAAGATTCCTCCGAGGAGAAAGAAAGAAACCAAACAACCAATTCATAAGGTTATAAAATTTATTCAAACTAAGCCTCTTCAAAAATCATAATACAGAGCTCTAAGAGACCAGATTGTGACATGTAGAAAAATGTGAATTACATAAACTTAGGACTCTAATTTATTTCTATTAATAAAAGACCAGCAAAAGCAAATGTAGCAATGCATTGTCTTGCCCTGGAGACAGCTCCCCAATCCTTTGTCCCACCCTGGAAACAACCATTAAGTCATTGTTTTGGGGCAGAAAATGCAATCTTGCCCCAAGATACGTTCCACGTTGGACTACCCCTCTCCAAGTGCTCCCCTATATCCACCTTCAAACCTCTGTTCGAGCTCTTCTGCCTTGACATGCCGGTTGCTCAGTGCACTTTCTCTCCCCCAGATGCCCTCCTCTGGATGGTAACTATCACCCAATTCCTCAAACTCTATCCAATTTTCACCACTGTTTTTCAGTTAGCTCTGAGTATGTGTTGTGTGTGTATTATTTTCAATAAATCTGTTCATTGATAGAGTTCTCTAGCTGGAACAATCCTTGTATACACAGGTGGAGATCTCGTAGTTACCTGCCTCTCGCTTCTGCTTGCACACTAATTCCCCCAACTTGCAAGGAGACTTCCTCATTGAGTAACAACAGAGCCACAGCCCCTACCTCCTCAATGAGCAAGGAGGCTCTTATGGGAACAGGTCCTCTTTTAAGGGTGCTGGACCAGATTATATATGGTTATAGCAGATATTGCCAGCAACTTAAATTGTGCTTAGATGCAAACAGGGAACCTATGCAGCCAATACAATGCAGAGCATATGTTCTCAGTGACTCACTCCTGGCAGGCACATCACAGTATTCTGTACTAGTAGCTTCCAAACTCTTCAAGAGCAGACCCATGTAAAGTGCATTGCAATAATCAGTTTTTGAAATTATCAAAGAATGGCTGATGATCAGCAGGTCATTGTCTCCCTGTATTGAATGTGACTGGTTTTAAAAAGTGCTCCTGTCTTCCACAGCATCCTGGAATTTCATTTCTAAGGTCAAGTTTAGAAATTCCCAGGAAGGCCCAGAGCCAATTATGCTACTGAGCCTTTCAAAATATTTAGTAACTCCACTCAACAATCTTCTGAAGTAGATACTGTCAATCCTGAATATGCAGAGAAATATGCCACAGCAGTTTACTAAGCTCTGATCTTGAAAACACACTTGAATGAGAATTGTGATCTGTAGGTGGGTGGCTGTATACAAATACACACCAAAAATGTAATGAGTATGACAAGCTGCTTTCTTTCCAATGGATAGAAGAACATAAGAGGGGCCCTTCTGGTCCATCAATTCCAGCATCCTGTTTCACACAGTGGCCAAGCAGTTGCCCTGGATGGCCAACAAAGAGGGCACAGAGGCCCAGGCTCCTGATGTTGTCTCCTAGCACTGGTATTGAGAAATTTACTGCCTGTGGATGCGGAAGTTCCATTCATCCTAGTACCCATTGGTGGATGTATCCTCCATGAATATAAACCCTTTTAAAGATCAACTCAAGTGGCCATTACTTCATCAACTAGCAGTGAATTCCGCAATGTAAATCATTTGTCGAATGAATAAGTGCTTCCTTTCATCTGTCTGCAATCTATTGCACAATGCAATTCTTCATCAAAATCATGATTTCTGGTTAATCAATTTCTCAGTGCCTAATTAATCTTGTTTGTCTGGCAGGCAGGCAAATGCTGCACCAAAGCAGGGTGGCGAATGGGATAGCAAGCAAACAAGATCCACTGCTGTATACTTAAGTATCACAGGCTCTTTAGCCTGAGGATGTTTATTTGGAAATTAACTTTTAAAAAACTGAATCCAATCCCAATGATTTTAAAACAATTTCATGTGCCAAATCTGGTTGCTAAAAATAATGATGGTTGATAATTTCTAGAAATCCTTAGAAATAACCATTATTTTGGTGCCCTGCTGTCTGCTTTTTGCAGTTATACAGGACTAGGATTCTTGAAAGGACAGAGGAGAAAAGTGTGAATAACTAGTGCAATTATAACAGTGCAATTCTAAACAGTTACACTGTTCTAAATCTATTTGCTTTGATGGACTTAGAAGATGTAACTCTGCTTAGGGGTAGCACTGTGACTGACAGGAGTGTTTTTCAGCCAGAAGAGTTAGCAGATGGTCCCACTGAAGAGATTCATCCTATGTATTTTTGTGCACAGTGTTTCCACTTTGTGCCACTCATTGCACTGGGCACTTTCTTGATTTTAAAATGGTTCCATAATATATAAACAGAGTCATTTACTCACCATATCATAATGTCAAGATACCGAGACAGCTCTGCTACTGGTCTTTATTTCTGTACTAAACCAATAACATCAAGACATGTAGGCTGGAGATAAGCTATATTTACTAAGAGCTGAAAGAGGTTTTGAGAGAGGCATTGCTTCCATGATACACACACACGTTTCTATAAGTCCTGTTTACCAAAGACAAACTTCACAACCTGCAAACAGTGATCTCTTTCAAATTCTTTCAGTTCTCTGGAACAGAAAGCCATCTGTCTCCACCCATAGAGAACCTTCTAAGTGATCACCCTCCGCTATGGCATTCATCCCTTTCACCGTTCACCAGTGGCCATGAGTGACCATCCTTTGAAAGCTCTAAGAGGAACCTGTTCTTGGTTGAGCAGCAACTTCCCCCAGCTTGAATATAGTGTCTTAAATATGATTTCCATGGAAAATTTGCCCCTCATTTAAGATCTAAATTGATCTCTTTTTAAATGTAACAGATTCAATAGGATCACACTGCAGAAATATGATACTCATCAAACATTGTACAAAGATTTGGGGTGATAATGCAAACTTTATCCAAAGGGTTACTCATTGAACAAGCCTATGTGCTTGTTTTATGATTGGAAAAGCATCTTTGAGCGTGTATTAGCACACTGACAAAAATGTCCCTGGTGAGTTACCAGACTGTTATGCTCTGCAGACAATTAAGCTAATGTTTTGCTGTTTGTGGCACTTATGCTCTATAGGAAATCTATGACCTAAATGCAGGGCTTGACATCCATTACATCATCTCCCTAGCTTATTTGGGAAACTTGACTACAATGTGGGGCTGCTAGATTTCCATTAACTTGCTATTAATATGATGAAGCCCTGCCCTGTCCTCAACAGAGTACGTAGAACTTCCATTAGTCTTTTATTTCAGTCTTTCCCCACTGGTGCTTGGTTTGAGAGAAAAGAGAAAGAAAGAATAAAACAGAAAAATGCCCTAAACAATTTCCTAAAAGATTCCTTCCTACAGACTTCATTGCCATTCTCAGGGAACCATACATTTTGAGATTAGTTTACTAATCAGATCATCTCTATTTGCTAATAGCCCCTTCCCTCCTCCAGCAATGTCAGGGAACTGGGATGAAGGGAGGGGGTTGGTGCTGGCTTTGCCAAAGGCTGGAGCAGCATAAGAGTCTCGGATCATGCAGTTTCTGTTTCCTACAAAAGCCCCATCTAAAATGGAACATGGCAGAGGGATTGCCCTGGGTGCATGATGAAGTGGTTAGGAGGACGTCAGACTAGGATCTGGGAAAGCTATGTGCAAATCCCCACTCTACCATGGCAGCTTGCTGGGTGACCTCTGGCCAGTCACCCATTCTCAGTTTAACCTACCTCACAGTGTGGTGAGAATAAAATGGAGGAGAGGAGGCGGACATAAGCTGCTTTAGTGTCTCCACTGGGAAGAAGAGTATGGTATAAATGAAGTAAATAAAATGGCCTTTTTTTTACTTGCACAGAGTACAAAGCAGGTCTCTCTCTTTGTCAGCTGGATGGGGGAGCTGAGTCTTCTTTCCTTTTACATGAAGATTTTGTACTGCTTCTGCCTCCAAAGAGGAACAATTCTCTTCCTGAGTCTTCTGTAATGGGCGGGGGGGGGGGGGGTTGCTGATTACTAGAGATGTTTCTATTGGTAAGCTGACAGGGACTTTTTGTGGAAGTACACATTCTCATGTAAAAGTCCTTGACCCAAGGTAAATTTAAGGTTTTTCGGGATGTGTGTGTCTCCATAACACTAGCTAGTCTGGGAATCTCCTTATTTACTATGCTTTCTTCTAAATAACCCCTTTCGCACTCACAGTTTAAAGCGCCATTTTTTAGCAGCCGCAGTTGCTTCAGCTTGACACTGATCCTTTCACACTTCCCAGCAGTTTCTGTTTGGCCTCCTGTGATTTCTTCCTGCCTGGAAGCCTCTGTTCAGTTTCAAACTTTCAGGGCATTGCAGTGCACGTCACCTTTTTTTTTTTTTTTTAACTTTGAGCATGCATGGTAACGACCCTGCATTATATCTTTGGACAGACAATCCTCCCCCCATGCCGCCCCTTCAACCACCCACCCCCACATCACTCTTCCTGGGATAAGGCAGCACTTGCCTCCCCAGGGGTTAGGCACGGTGGGGAGGGGGAAGCAGACTCATATCCGCCTCTGGCTCTGCTGAGATGTGCCGAGCTGGGGCTTGGCGTGCCTTCTGAGGGGCTGCGAAATTCTCTCTTGTGTGGGGATTGCGTGCATTCACTCCAGAGAGGAGAGTTTGCAGCAGCTCTTGAACCACCAGCGCAGTTTGGCTGAGCTTAGCATGTGGGCTGCATGAAGTGGAGAGCCAGTTGAGAGCCAGTGTGTGTGCACGCCTCTCTCTCTTTCCCTCTCCCTTATACCGTAATGTAACTGTAACATCCCCTTCACCCACTCCTCCTCCCCCACCTCGCGCTCTTGCTCGCTGGCTTGAAAGGGCGGGGGGGGGAGATAAAAGAGAAGCCCTGCCACTCTGACTGACAGCGCTCTGAGAGACACTCTTGAGAGAGGGAGAGAAAAGGAAATGGATCCATGCTGAGGAGAAGGGGAGGAAAAACAACCCAACCTGGCTTAAAGAGTAAACAGTCAGCGCTCACATGAAACATGCTGGGGCACAGGGATAGCACATAAAGCGGAGAGAGGGGAGTGAAGTTAAAACAACCCCCCTCCCTTGCAGGTCCCACCCAAAGGAAAGATATATAAAGTAGGAGAGACTGGGTATGTGCAGCCAAAAAATGGCAGAAAAGAGGAGTTCAGAGAGCTGAGTTATGTGAGTGTGGTTAATTCCACACAAACCAATCAGCTCCCAGGGAAAAGAAGAGGGGAGGAGTGTGACAAAACATTCACATTGGCATTAATTGAGTCTGCCCCGACTGGGCAGCTGATTAAAAATTAACATCGGGGTATATCAGCAGGGAGAAAAATCAGGGTAATGGGGAAAAAGAGCGGCACCGTGTCCCATGACTAGCTTGCAAGTGTGAAACCCCTGCAAACATGAGATACGGAACAGGTACGGACGTGTTTTAAAACTTTAGTGCAAAAAGTACCAATGTTGCAAGCCAGTTTAAAACCCAAATAATCAGACTTTGTCACATTTTAATAAAGAAGACACATGAAATACCATTGTTGTATTCAAGTGTTCATCAAGGGTTGGAAGAGGTGAGCTTCCCACTTCCACAGCTTGGCTAGCTAGGAAGACTGACATACTCTACCATTATGGCGAGCAGAACATGTGGATTAGGAATCTTTACCTGGATAGTAGGCAAGCAAGCTCAAAGTGCCTCTATTAGGCTACCAGTAACCAAGAAACAACAAGATCTTTTCCAAAACAAGGTTTATATTTTATGTTGGGAAATATAGGACTTGAAAGGCACTTAGGCATAATGACTGTGAGCATAATGATGTGTGCATGAACCTGAACAGTTAAACAGGAGAAAAGAAAAAGAAAGTCAAGCTTCTGGGTGAACAAAATTGCTGCACCAGGAAAGGTCCAGGGGGAAGAGAGGGAAAGCAGGGATTCATAGAAGTGGAAAGGAGGGAGAGGGTTTTGAGAGAGAAGAAATTAAAAGTTCAAGTCCAATGAAAAAGGCTTTTACCTATCCTCAGTCTGCTGAACTAGATTCATTTAACCAAAGGGCAATGATCCAGAAATCCAGAGGGCAGTACTTATGCCTGGGGGGAAATGGTAGAATAATAGGGGACTTCAGGAGAGCTCTCAAAATTCTCAAGAAAATAATGACAGGTAAGACACTTGTTGGCAAGGAAATGTCCTTAAGAAAGTTGGCAGCCTCTGAGCAAGCAGAAAAGATGAGACAATCTCTACACTTTAGCTAGTGGAGAAACAACAGTTAGAGGAGCCAACACAAAGGAATATCAAAGAAATGACTGTAAAGTACAGGAATTTGGGGGTGAGTCCAGGATGAGCACCTCAGGATTTCATGGCTTTGATTGGATTGGGAGGGGTGTCTTCCCAGGAGTGACTGTATCCAGGCAAGGGGATACCCTGTGTGTACGAAAGGGCCTGGCAGGGTGGAGGCTTCACTCAGACCTGAAGAAGCTGGTAGGAGACATTCAGTCAAGGTTAATGGGGGTTATCAAGCCCTCATGATGCTGTGATAGTAATAAGATTTTGCATTCAGGAGGACTTGCATTTGCTAACAAAATTACACTGCTAGACAGGGGCGGGTGCTTGGCTTTGTAGGGAGAAGTAACGTTAGCTGGGAAGTGTAGTTTTAAAAGACAGAGTCGGGGGAGATCGTCCATGAGAGGGTTTGTTCATTTAATCTTCACATCCCCAAAGGTTCTATCAATTTTACCTCTCTTCAGGAGGGTAGTTTAAAAAGAGCCCACAGAGATTGCTCCTCAGAAGCTTTGTTAATTTCATCTTCAGCTCCAGAAAGGGGAATGGGAGTGTCAGTTTCAAATTCTGCTCACTGTTTTTAAGCGCTCTTGACTTTCTACACAGCTCCTGACAAGAAACTACTTTAAAGTAGAGCTGCGAAGAACCAAAACTCCTGGAAAAACTCTTCCCAAATCCATAAAAGTTAATAGTAAATGTTGAAATAACACATACACCAACAGGTGTATAAAATCTGATGGGCACTGTTCTAGCCAGAGCAATAGCAGAAGAGTTCCAATTATTGGGCAGATTCATATACGTGTATGCAAAATGTTAATGATGGGTGTGTCAAGTATACATATTGCTTGTGTTCTAGGCAAAACAATTTTAGGATTGGGGTGGGGATTATCAGCAGATGGAGGGACTCCTCCTCCCACCTGCCATTTTCCTGCTGCACTGCTGTCTGAAACTGCTTTTCCTTCAGCATGAGTCTAGATGCAGGAGTTTGTGCGGATTTATTACATGTGTTGTCATATAACAACTTGTGGCAGATGCATTTTGACTTGTGTTCCCATGCATGTAAATGCATGCAGCTGGACATGAATAGGTGTGACACGGCAGTCCCTATTTCCATCTGTGAAATGTTGGAAGGTATATGTTTTCTCTATATAGCCACAAGGGCTCAGAACCTGTTTTTAGATGACACTGAAGAAGATTCTCAGGATGACACATTATAATGCTTCAGATGCGTCATTCGCTATCTTTGGGAGGTGCTGATGAATGGAGCTTCCGGTGTCCTCCCCCTCCCGATTGTTAAAAATAAAACAGCCCAGTTGAATTTAAAGAACTGGTTCAGACTATCTAATGTATGTATGATTTGCACAAAAACTGTGCACAGTAGCAGTAACTTTGGAAAAGATATTCACAGAAGTTCCAGCTGCAGTTTCTGAGAGTGGTGTGTGCTGAGGATAATAAAATCCTAGCTCATGCTTATCTTCACCTGAGACCACTATTGGATTTGTTCAGTACAATTTTCACGTGACTATTAAGACAATTGTGATTTTGAGGTGTATGTGTGTACACATTCATGCAGTGTTGCACCCATACATGCTACGTTGGTTCCGGGGGGCGCGGGGAGAGGCACTTTTCCCGATGAAATAATTTACTGCTTTACACTGTGACTGGTCTAAAAATAGTTAAAAGTTCCCAAAATAATTGATTAGGACTTTTTAAAAAGGCCCACAGTCACTCTGACCCTACATTACATCGCCTCCATGACTTGTTACCTGCCTCCTTGTGATAAATCTAAACAAGCATATTCCCCAGCAATCTTATATGCAGTGTTCCAATTACTGCTATGAAATGAAATGTTTTCCTATGCTGCTCCCAACAACAATTTTCCATTGTGAAAACAATCAGTTATATTCAAAAGGATGCATTAAGAAATAAACAGAACTTAAATGTGATCCAAGCTAAATGGAAGTCCAGCAGATGCACAGCATCCAATTTTATAATCTTTTTAGTTAAGTATCTTTTCTATCTTTGAGTACCTGCCTGTGTACATTGGCAAATCCCACATCTAACATTAGCATATGGCTAGTATTAAATGTACTTTGGGTTTGGGTTTTCTTTGCTTGATTGAGGACTTGATCTACTTACTTTATTAGTATGTACTGACACGCCGCCCCTAGATACGTTCACTTGACTTACATTCAAATAAATTGTTTTAGTGCTACAAGCTGCCTTTGTAATCTTGAAAATTATAGTTCACAACAGTTAGGATTTGAAGGGCTCACTAAAAAGTTGCATTCAGATATGAAATCCTTCCCCCCCCCCTCCCTTCATATCAGGAAAGGGAGCATGTGCGGTGAAGGTTTTTAAAGTGCCTCAAAACTGCAAGTTTGTTCATGGCACTTTTTGATTCCTCTACAAGGAACTAGTCTCTGATACACTGTGAAATAAACACATTGATTTTCATTTGGCAAATGCTGGAGGGGGTGCAAAGAAGTGGGAAATATGCAGACACTGACATTGTGTTGCTCTGAAGGTCACTGATTACCCCCTGTGTGGCCTTTGGGAGCCCAAGTTAAAAATGGGCTTGCGGCTAACAGGTCATGTGAGCATTCCAGACCCTGTTCATAAATGGATGCATCATTAACCAACATAACAACTTTCTCATTTGATCAGACCAAATTCTATTTTATCTAGCATTCGAATTTCATTATGGTCTAGCTAGATGCCTAAGTAGCAGAGCATGATGACTCATTCCTAGTACTCAGAGGTGTATGTCTTTTTATATGAAGGTTCAATTGAGCTTCCAGGGCTTGTTACTATTGAGCCTTGTAAGCAGTTGTTTCTGCCTAGTTCAGAAGTGAGAAACTTACATAGCCATCCCAGATCTCCTGCCCCATGAGACTTCTCTCTCCCCCTCTCTGAATTTTTGCCACCATCAGCAAACCAAGACTTAAGGATTTCCCTATAGGGTTTACACTTAGGCACCCTCTGCCACCTCACCAATTAAAGGTGCAGCTCCGTTACTGCATCTCCTTATATCTTTGTACTCATTGAGGGGACCAAAATCTCTTAGTTGTGCACTTTAGAGGGTGGGGTTCCTGGTATATGTGGACTGAACTTAATGACTGCTTAATGTGGATCACAGAGATCAGACTAGCTGCACTGAAAATGAAAAGAAGTTTAATAAGACAATTTAAAAGCATGAACTGCATATGCAAACACAACAGATTGAGCAAAGATGAAGGAAAAGTTGATAAAATGCCCTCTAAACCTAACTCTGACATATCTCTACAGGCAGAAATTAGGGATAGGCTGCTTAATTCTTTAAGATGTAAGCATTTAGAAACCACCCATTATCTTGGTTTCTGTATTTGGGGTTCTCTCAAGTGGTATCAGCAACATGTGCTCAGGACTGCCTTCTGGAGTTAGGATGGAGTCCAGGTGTAAATTTTTTTGCAGTAAAATGGAGAATGGCTTATTCTTCCCCTCCCCTTTTCTGTCTGCAGGAAGTGCCCTTTCTTTAGTTTGACCTCCTAAAGCTCTATATCTAGGTGTGTTCATAGATCTGGTTACCCATTGACCTCTCCTGACTAAAGTCATTTGCATTTCTATGGCACTGAGTGGCTCTGTGCTGAGGAGGTGACTCAGCCTTACCTGTTTCTCATCTTTCCCAACTGCCAGCCAGAAAAAGAACTTTAAAAACTCTGTGACTATACAGAGTTCAAGCACAGGAATTTTATCCTTTGAGCAACAAACTTTGGCACTAAACATTAGGTGTAAGGTGTTTCACCACACTTTATAGACATTTGTATGATACTTTTTGAAAGCCCTCTAATTTTGTTACCTAATGAATTCCCTAAGTTAATTTAAACAGTGTCTGAAGAAATCCATTTTCTTGTCCATCCAGAGCCTAATGACAGTCTGATTCATTGGCGTGCCCTTAGATCTACTGTGAAAATAAAAATTACCTTCTGTCCATTTTCATATTTTTCATAATTTTGAATGATAGTTGGAGGTGATCTGGACCTAGCAGGGAACCACATTACACAAATGACTCAACAAAAGAAAAATACATTCTGGGAACTGGATAAAAAAAGTTATCACCCGTTTCATGTGGCCATGAGTTTCCCTCCTCTAATGCATTTTAGTATAACAGAGTGTCATTCCAATGGAGCAGATTTGGGTTTCAGTTGTAACAAGAAATCCTGCTTCCTCTAAACAGCTCTTCTCAAAGGGGATTATGCCCCTAGTTAAGAGCACTCAGGACCTTCAGGATTAAGACACTCCATTAACAGTCTGCTGCTTTCCAGCAACTTGGGTGTACTGCCTCGTATGGCAGAAGGCCTTTGGAAAATAGCAACTGCCACTAATTTCTCACAAGGAGTTTGCCAAGGCCAATAGGCCTAAAATTTCCCCTAGCCCTGTCCCACCCCTAAACATTTACTTTGTTGTTGGCTATGTTATTTTACCCGCCTCTCTTATAAAGGAAAGAAAAATACCAGTTTCCAAAACAAGAGCTGCAGTAATATTAAAATCCAGCTGGGTGACCCGCTCAGAACAAATTTTGCTGATGCAGGCGTGCTAATGACAGAGTTTCACAAGCCAGCTGTGCCCCCTCTTGCCTCTTTATGTCAGTTCCACAGCCAAGAGCTTGCAGAAGAATCCCACATTAATGCATTTCAGAGCAAAGATTTTCATCTTTTCAAATCTTTGCTGGCTCGGAAAATGCTAACAAGGAAAGGAAACACTGGACAAGACAAGGCTCATGCTTTTCTTCCAGTCATACAAGGTAGGTTTTTTGAAGAGCATGCTGGCCATACTATATCACTACTGGCTGAAATCCTTAAACATACTCTGCAGGAAACTTACGGAAGTCCAGGATTATTCTAGAATAATTGGTTGACATTTTGCAGCCATACTCAGATGATGCTACTTGTTGCACCCCTGGATTCAGAGTCCTGTGTAGATATTGCAGCACACTCAGAGCTCCTGCAGCTGGCTGACTCATTTACTGCAACAAAGAGGTCAGCTCTGCCTATATAATCTCTTTGCCACCTCAAAGCTGCCCCTGCTGTCAAAAGGAATGGAAATGCTCCTGTGTGCACAATTATGTCCCATACTCATAGCAGACACTTGATCAGGATGATTATGCCTAAGGCCAGAGTCTGCAAGACTCTGCAGGATGGAGGGGTGGACATGCTTCCCTTCCTTCCACTATGCAGAAATGTCACATAATACGTGGGCATTCTGTCTGGTTGCAAATATGTCTAGTTCATGTGATTCCCTTTCCCAATGTTTTGAGGGGGAAGGATTGTACAAGTTTGCCAAATGTAAACTGACTGCTCATCCACCATAATAAGGACTGGAGCCAATCTAGAGGGGTGACATGCAAATCATCTCGACAGACAGACAGAGACACAATTGCTGTTTCGGTAAATGATCTAAAAGTACTAAGGTAAAGCTAATATGTTGCAAATTTAGTTAACAGGTAAATTGCATTTTCTTCAGGCAACACATTCTATATATAAGGGTGATCAGTTGTCAAGTACATGTTTGTATGCCAAAAGTACCAGATTCAGTCTCTGTCATCTTCAGTTAAAGGATTCTGGATGACAGGAATTATAAAAGGCCTTTTACTGTCATTGAGAATGAACAGTTGGACTTGTACTAATGCATGGCTCAGATAAACCATGCCCATTTGGAAATACAGTAAATGATCCTCATTTGAATAAAACCATTTCTAACATCCAGAAATGAACAGAAGCCATCTGATCTGATAGTTATTCTGGCACCTTGCTGTCTGGTTTCAATCTCTCAGATATTATTTGTCTGTTTGCCTGTTAGTTTATGTGATTATTTAATTAGAATGAAGAGTCCTCCTAAATATAGAATTTAGAGTCCTACTTGAGGTGGCTTGCAATTTAAATAGTGTAACAATATAAAACAAGCCATTAAAAACAAGCCATTGGACATAAACAGTATAAAAAATATCCATAAAACAGACCATACCAGAAGAAAACCATTTACAAGCTAGTAAGATAAAAACCCCTATGACAGAACACAGTTTACAGAGAGGTTTCCCCTGAGGGGAGGTGGCTTGTTGCTGTCTCCCCGTGCCCGCCGGGCCCGGTGGCCGCCGCCAACACCCACCTTCCCACATAGCTTGGAATAGCAGCTCACCCCGCTTTGGCCTCCACGATCCACGGATCGGGAATGGGAGATGATCGGTGTGGATCGTTTAGTTGGGATCATCACTGGCGCCGATCCACAATCAGCTGGATCGGCAATTTTTTTTGGATCGTGCCCATCTCTACTCAGAAGGCTGGAGGGGGAAGAGCTGACTGTGGCCTGAAATAAGAATTGGATTGGCTGGCTTCCCACTTCCTTCTGATTGGCTGGTCAGAATCCCACCTTCAGAATGTGAGGATTGGTGACAGGATTTTACAGTTCAGTGAGGAGTTGGGATTTGAAAAGTGTGTAAGCATCAGACAAAGGAAGTCAGACCGTTACCCCTCTGAAGCAAGGGAAAGGATATCAATTGCCCTACTGTAACAACCTTGTTTGAGGGAGAAGAATTCCCAGTATAAAACCTATTTACACAGCCACAATAGAACTGGAGGTGTGTTTTTGGCTCAAAGGGGTAGTAGTGGAGACTCCCATTCTAGCCAAGGGAAATGGTTATTTCTTCTTAGGAAAGGAAGAATAACTCCTGCCCAGTGTCTAGAAAAAGGGGTTTGGCTCTGTGGAGGACACTAGGACTGGTGTAAAAGGAAAACTGTTGAACTACCATCTGGCAACCTAAGTTTAAAAGGGGAACTCTGTGGAGAAACTTTGTTACTGTAACCCAAGCAGTAAACAAAACACCTCTCACTAATTAGAACTAAGAACATTGAAAGTTTTGAAACTAACTACTGCAATTCTTCCCAACCATGACAAATTCAATCTATTCCATTTAATCAAATCTTGCTCTATCTGAGTCCACAGTTTCTCATAATTATTCTTGAATAGATCTATATTCTTTGCAGTCAGTTCAATTCCCAAATATTTCACCTTACTTGTTACTTCACAATCTGTTATTTCCGTTAATAACTGTTGTTTTTGTTTGGTCATATTTTTGCATAATATCTTGGACTTCTTTTTATTTACATAGAATCCTGCCAAGTCTCCAAATTCCTTAATTTTCTCTATTACCTTTTGCATATTCTCAATTGGATCTTCCACAATTAACATTATGTCATCCGCAAATGCTCTGACCTTGTAGGAAAAGTCTTTTATTTTTATTCCACGGATTGCATTATCTTCTCGAATCTGTATCATCAATATTTCCAAAACCAAAATAAACAACAGTGGAGACAACGGGCAACCTTGTCTTGTACCTTTACCTATAGTCAGTTTCTTAGTCACCTCATCATTCACCACAATTGCTGCACTCTGGCCTCTGTAGATTTCTTTCACTGCTCTTATAAATCTTTCCCCCATTTGTAGCTGTTCCATAGTGGCAAACATAAAATCCCAGTTCAAATTGTCAAATGCTTTTTCAGCGTCCACAAAGAAGAAACCAACCTCCTTGTCGCAACGCTTATCATAGTATTCAATAGCATTTATAACTGTCCTTAAATTGTCTTTAATTTGTCTGTTTGATAAAAAACCAGCTTGTTCCTCCTCAATGACTTCGGAAAGCCATCCCTTTACTCTTTCCGCCTATATCTTCGCAAAGATTTTATAGTCATTATTAAGTAGTGAAATAGGTCTGTAATTTTTAACATTAGTCAAATCTTGTCCTTCTTTGGGGATCAATGATATATTGGCTTCACTCCAAGTGTCAGGAATCCTTTGATCCCTCAAGACACCATTGATGACTTCTTTTAGGAATTGCACCAGTTCATTGACCATTACCTTATAAAATTTGGCTGTAAGTCCATCAGGTCCTGGCGCCTTTCCCAGATTTGTTGACTGTATTGCCTTCCTTATCTCTTCCTCCGTTACTTCACTGTTCAGTTTGTCTCTCCATCTTTCCGAAATTACTGGGAGCTTCATTTTCCCCAAGTACGTCGCTATTGAGTCTTTATTCACTTCTTTTTTGTTGTACAGTTTAGCATAAAATTTGTAAAAGGCTCTGCTAATAGCCGTCTGTTCCAGATATACTTTATTGTCCTCACATATTTTATTTATTGTCTTCTTCTCCTTTCTCTTCTTCAATTGCCACGCCAAATATTTCCCAGGTTTATTTGCACCTTCAAACGACTTTTGGTTCATTCTCTTAAGACTCCATTCCAGTTCTTTATTATTCATTGCCGTCAACTGCTCTTGAAGGATTTTAATATCCTGGTATATTTTCTTTTTCCCTGGCCTTTTCTTTAATTGTATTTCTTTGGCTTTTATTTTCTCCATAATCTCCTGTCTCTTCTCCTCTTTTTTTTCCCTAGCTCTGCCATTTAAGCCCATTAGTATACCTCTAATTACTGCCTTATAGGTATCCCATACCTTATTAGTTGGTACTTCTCTATTAATGTTATGTTGTATGAAGAACTTAGTTTCCCTTCTCAACATCTCCATATTTTCTCCCTCTTGTAACAAGTCCTCATTTATTCTCCATCCTTTCCTTTTGGTTCTTTTTCCTAACTTCCACATAATTGGATTATGATCTGAGCCTACCATGGGCATTATTTCTACGTCCTTAGTCCAAAGCGCTAAGTCTTTTGAGGCCCAGATCATATCAATTCGTGATAACGTAGAGTGTCTCGCAGAATAAAACGTATATTGTCTGCCTTTAGGATTCTGTCTTCTCCATACATCTTCCAAAATTTCCTGTTGCATTAATACAAAAAAAGTCTTTGGTAGTAATCCTCTTTTCTTTTGTACAGTTGATGATTTTTTGTCCTGTTCCAAGTTTGTAACTCCATTGAAGTCTCCTGCAAGAATTATCTGGTCGTAAGAAAGTTCATCTAATTGCTTCCTTAAATCCTCAAAGAAGCTTTCTTTTGCTCCATGAGGTGCATAAATTCCAATCACCAACACTCTCTTTAAATTCCATGTACATTTCACTGCTAAAAATCTGGCTTCCACATCTCTCATCACTAATTTTGGCTGTAGCTCCTTTTTTATAAACAATGCCACTCCCCTTTTTTTCTTTTTTGAGGCCGCTACAAAGTCATTGCCCAATTTATTCAATTTAAGATATTTTACATCCTGCTTTCTGATATGAGTCTCTTGCAAACACACAATATCACATTTTTGTTTTAATAGCCAGTGGAAAATACTTTTTCTCTTATTCGGTGAGTTTAAGTCCATTTACATTCCAAGATAACACTTTACACTCCATATTCATAACCTTGTTGTTGGTAAGTCCTTTTCATTGTTCCTCATAAACTTTTCCATTTCTAGTTCAGATCTGATGCGCTTTTTCACTCCTCCAAATTCAAAGGACACTCCTTCTGGTAATTCCCATCTGTACCTTATTTTCATGTCCTTCAGAGTCTGGACTAAGGCTTTGTATTTTTTTCCGGTCTAGCAACACCGATCTGGGTAACTCCTTCATAATAATAACCGTCTTGCCATCAACCTCCAATGGTTCTTGAAATTGTTTACTCACAATAATTTCTCTTATATTTCTAGTCGTAAATTGCACAATCACGTCTCTTGGTAATTTCCTTTGGGTCGCAATTCTTGAATTTATTCGATACACCACATCTAGAATAGCCACAGTTTCCTCCTCCTCCTTTCCCAGGTATTCAGCTAACACCTCAGTAATCTGTTCTTGGGCCGTCTTTCCTTCTACCTCCGGCAAGCCGCGAAATCTCAGCTGCTTCTCCATATGCTTGCTCTCCGCAACCGCCATTCTTCCCCTCATCACTCTGTTAGTTGCGTGTCTGCAAGGTTCTCCACCGCATTTTCCACTACATTGACTCTTTGCTGTGTCGCCTGCAGGTCATTTTGTATTGTTTCCATTCCCTTCTTCACTTCTGCCAGTTCATTCTTTACTGTCTCTTTAACCTCTTTCACCAGCTCAGGTTTCATATCCTTGAGTTCTTTAATCGCTTCTGAAAGTTTTTTATCCAAGTTCTCTATAGCCGTTTGCCACTCTTTTTTCGACATTGTGGGGCTTGCTTTACCTCGCTCCCACGTGTCCACTCGCTTCCTTAACTCCGTGGCGCTTGGCTTAGTGTTCTTTTGTTTTAAATGTCCCGGTCTTTTTGCAAAAAAGTCGTTTAAAGAGTCCAAAATGTCGGGCGTCTTTTCTCTATGGTTCCTCTATGGTTTTTGTAATCCAATATGGCTTACTTCCTCTTCCGCTGAAGCCGCAGCTCTTCCCCTTTCAAAAATGGCTATTCCCATCTTCCTGTCATCCGGCAAGGGCCACTCCTCTCCAGCAACTCTATCACTATTACGTACTTTCTGTTTCCCGACTTCCCACAGCAGTTCTCGCGATGGTAAAGCTTTCTCACAGCCTGATATCTCCTTGTGACCACAGGTATGTAAAACAATAGTCCAATTTCTTTAATAACTCCGTTTAACTTAGTCCTTTTTCTAATATAGTTCTTGCCGGATCCTCCCCTCCTTCTAATCAATCTGTTGCAGTTTAAAAGTCTGCTTTAATGTTTCATTGCTTTAAGTAATCTGTCCCGTTTCAAGAGATAGTGATCTTTACCTTCTCCAGTGCTTTTCGCGGGTTGTAATCGCTGTTTCAATCTCAGATTCCCATCAATTCTTCTTGTCCCTGTTGAAGCTTGGGCATGTAGGTCCTATGCCAACCGCATTGGCTCCAGAACTGCCGCAGAGATTTTAGCCGCCCTGTCTTCGGGTGGGACCTCAAGGGTCGGGAGAGAGTCCGTTGCATAGGACCCCCCCTCGCCCGAGATCAACGCGCCCTGAGGTACTTGAGCATTCTATGCCTGTTCTCCGCCTGAGAACAGTTGGCCGCGGGGGTCTTTTTGCCCTGCCGGCCGTTGAAACGGCAGTCTGGTCAGCTCAGCACTTAGAGCTGCGTTAGACCTTCATGGATCCCAAACCTGCTTTCCCCCCTATCAAGTCCTGGGCTGGGCTAAAAAGCCTAAAAAATAACTGCTTGTCAGGGTGGGACAAAAAAACCCTTTAAACTATAAACAGAGACACGCTACTTGGGGCTGCCACAGTAAGCAACCTTTAATTTTGGTGGGAAAATCTGCCTCACAGTGGGGGAGTGTAGGGGGGAGGTCTGTCATATCCCCTAATTAAAAGCCTGTAGGAAAAGATGTATTTTGGTCCAATGCTTAAAAAGTCAATACATAGGAAGAGACAGGAGGCACTGGGTCCTGAAGGGACTCAGCATCAACAGATGAACATGTGATGGTGCAGCAAGGCATGCCAGTAGGGAATAGAGACAGAGACTGTTGCTGCTTCCTCCATTCGGTAGCTGTCCTATTTTCAAACTAGGAAGGATATAGACAAAGTCTATTGCTGTCTCCTAGTGATAGGTAGGCAGCACCAGCCCACCAGCCTTGCAGGGGACAAACACAAAGGCTTTGTATGTCCATGGGGTAAATTACAGAGAGACAGGGACAGGCTATGAGTAGTCTCCACTATCATGCCAGGTAGATAGTGTCAGCCAATGTACATACCCTGCAGAGGACAGAGCTTTGCTTATACTAGCTGGTAGGGCTACACAGAGTGGAATAGGAGGCAGAGGCAGAAGCTAAGGCTACACAATAACACAAAACCAGATGATAGTTTCAGGTAAATAACCATGTTGGTTTGCAGTCCAGTGGCACCTTAAAAACCAACAAAACTTTCAGGGTATGAGCTTTTGAGAGACAGAGATATTTAAAGAAGGTAGCTCTGACTCTCAAAAGCTTATACTATGAAAATTTTGTTGGCCTGTAAGGTGTCAAATCCTGCAAAACCAGATGATGTGTGAGAAGGCAGTCATGTGTGTGTGTGTGTAAAGTGCCAAAAAGTTACAGCTGTCTCATGGCAACCCCTCATGGGATTTTCAAGGCAAGAGAAACTCAGAGGGGGTCTACCATTGCCTTCCTCTGCATAGCAACCCTGGACTTCCTTGATGGTCTCCCATCCAATCCTATCCATCTGACAAGATAGGGTGATCTAGGTCAGGATGGGCAGTAATGTGGATCATATCTCTATGAAAGCAGGAGCGCCTAATTCAAGATCTGAGATCTCTCATTGAATACAAAAGCACTAACACCTCTAATGTTCCATAATACAAATTGCTCCCTCCTGCCCTCCCCAAGCAACTATTAGACCCACCAAGAATAAAGGACAAGTCATTCCATTCACATGTAACGAATGAAATTAGATGATGGGGTGCAGGGGTCATTTAAAAAAATAATAAAATACCTACACTTATCCCATTGAAGGACATATTTTGATGCTTTTCAGTATCCCCCCCCCCCCCAGTCCAACTGACTTCTATCAGAACTAGGTTGAAGGGGAATGCATTTGGATATAGGCTAGGTGAAATTAAAACCAAAATTAACTGTTTCGGGTCAGTTCAG